>NW_028274810.1:98520564-99720564 GCF_037043125.1 Eumetopias jubatus | reverse complement strand
CTCGATCCAGGGACTCCAGGATCATGACCTGAGCCGAAGGCAGTTGCTTAACCAACTGAGCCACCCAGGCGCCCCTGAGTCTGCTTTTTAATGTTACTTTTCTTTCTATGCACTGGGCTTGTTCATATAGCTTTTCTCTCCCACCATATAGCCTCTTTTTTTTTTTTTAATTATTAACTTTACTCCTTTGTTAATGCTATACAGTTCTATTCCTCGTATGCTTCCATGGGAGTTATATCAAATCCTTTTGTGGGTAGGTGGATTTAATTCTTTTTTTTATTTTTATTTTATTTTTTAAAATATTTTGTTTTATTTTGTTTATTTATTTATTTGACAGAGAGATACACAGCGAGAGCAGGAACACAAGCAGGGGGAGTGGGAGAGGGAGAAGCAGGCTTCCCGCGGAGCAGGGAGCGCGATGCAGGGCTGGATCCCAGGACCCTGGGATCATGACCCGAGCCGAAGGCAGACGCTTAACGACTGAGCCACCCAGGGGGCCCCAGGTGGAGTTTAATTCTAAATAAAATGATAAATGTTCAATAAATGTTGACTGGCTGGAGTATGAGGACTTTAGTGGGGATGCAGATTTTCCAAAATCATTAGTGTAGGAAATTAGTTTTGATGTTTTAGTGTCTGCTTATAAGTAAAACACCCAAACCTGTATTGAATTCAGGGGGGAAATCCAATTTTACTTTCTGTTAGTAAATAAAAAAGCATTTCACACCTTATAAAATAACGGCGCTTGGCATGATAATTGCACATGTATACCGTTGAGTATTTTATTTCATTAGGTACTGAACTGGACCACTCATGAACAGCCGTGGGCTTCTCCTTTTGAGCTGAATCTAAATCTGATTTTCAGAAAATCGCTACTAGAGTGCTCGTGTTCTCCGGGTTGCTCAATTCCAACAACCCTCCTTCAAGGGCATCTCCCGGAGGGGAGCTCGGGTCGTTAGCTCAGGGACGATACAAAGCGTTTTGCTCTTTTACTCACGGCCCTTACCCCGTCTCCCAAGGAGACAAGTTGAATGCCCACTAAAATCTTGCTTTTCCATTACTCATTCCGCCTTTTCTCCCAAGGTGGCGTGTGGGAGGTGTTGTGATCGGGCTCGATAAGAATAGGCCGGGAAGCTTGCTGCGGGATAATACACTCATCCCTTTGCGTGTTTCAATTCCGACTGCGCCGTGTTTGGCGGCTTCCCCGAGCGAGCGGCTTTCCAAACGCACAACGACTCCACACTCGGCCGCCTCCCGTATTCATCTCAGCCCCTCCGCAGGCGCCTGGCCCCCACAGTCCCGCCCCGCCCCGCTTGGCCAAGCTTTGTTTCCTTACAAGGCGGATCATCAGGTGGGCCAGGCGCGACCGCTGCCGAATGACGTCCTTCGAGGGTCACCCGTGAGGGGACTCTGGGCGCCGGCCTCCCCAGCCCCGCAGGCCCGCAGCCCCGCAGCCCCGCTCCAGCGCGGGCGTCCGGGCCACCAGGAGGCGCCCGGGCATCTCCTCAGCTCCTCGCCCCATCCCCTCTCTGGCTCGCCCTGCGATTGGCCGGCCGCCGCGAGCTCTAAGTCCCGATTGGCCGCCTCCCGCGTCAATCGCGGACGTCGGGGCGGGCCGAGGTGACGCGCGGCGGCCGGGCTCGGGGCGGTGTCCGGCGCGGGCGGCTGCGGGCGGAGCTTCGCGAGGAGCGACGCGGGGCAGTCGGACGGCGGCAGCCTTGGGAGGCGCCAGCGCGAGTCCCAGCCGCTCCCCATCCGCAGCAGCTGCCACCGCCGGCTCGTCGCCGCGCCCCGGCTTCCAGTGCTCCCGCCCTCCCCGCGCCACGGCCCTCGATGCGGGGCCGGGCCGCTGCGTGATGGGGCTGCGGAGCGGCGCCCTGCGGCTCGCGGCTGCCGCTGCTCGCGCTGAGGAGCATCGGTGCCGGACCCCCAGCGCCCCCGCGCGCCGCGGCGCCTGCTGACCCGGCCCGTCCGTCCGCCCGTCGGTCCGCAGCGCGGCTGAGGTAAGGCTGGGGGCGGGCGGCGGTTGGCGCCGCGGCCGCCGGGGCTGGGGAGGGGGCCTCCGGGGGGAGGGGAGGCCGGGCCCGGGCCGGGCGGGGTCCGAGCGGAGGAAGCGCGGGGCCGGGCGGGAGCCGCGCCGCCCCACCGGCGCACGGGGTGGGGCGGGGCGGGGCGGGGGACCCTCCCGGGCCGGCGAGTCCCGGCCTCGGGTCCAGCGGCCTGCTGGGTCGCCCGTAGTGCCTGGCACCAGCCCTCGGCTTCCCCTGAGCCGCCGGACTCGCGCTGTGCCCAGCGGTCAGCTGGCCCGCCGTTGTCGGCTGCTTGCGCTCTCTGCGCACACTGCAGCTCTGTGGAGCGGGCGCCGCGCCGTTTTGAAGCCCCCGGTTCTCGTTTCCCCCATCCCCTCTCCCCCATTACGGTTGGCGTCGGAGCTGAGCCTGGGAATGGGGTTATGCGCTTTGGCCAGATGAAGGTAGGAAGGGGCTTGGCGTGGCGGAGGGGAAGCCGATGGCGCGAGGAGCGGGGAGAGGAGCGCGATGGAGAGGGAGGGGGCGTGTGGGATGCTGGCCAGGCGCAAGGAAGGCTGGTGTGGTCTCGGCGTTCAGCAGCCCGGGATTACTCTGGCAGCCATATTGGGAGGATGATCTGACAAATCCTTTAGTAGCCAAGTCCGGTTGCTGGAAGGCACCGAGTGACAGCCCTGGCAGCTTTCAGGGTGACTGGCCGCGCCAGAAGCCAAGTTGTGGGGGTTGGGAGCCTGCTCGAGCAAGCTAGTCATTGTTCATGCAACACAACACATTCCGGCCCTAAAACCAGAATTGAACTCCCGAATCACTTTTTCTCCTTGGTGAATTGCTAAATGAGCTTCTGTGCTAAAGTGCCTTCAAGCTTCCATTCTTGTTGGGGTGAATACTGTGTTTCTCTATTCATCTTGTACGGCCAGTGCTATGGACTGTGGAGGCCTGATGATAATACCTTACATGTACACAGGCAGATCTGAGGTTTGCTAAGGCCAGTTTACCAGTACGGAGGCTTCGAGTTGGTATATTGCACTGGATGGGTAGATTTTCAGAGTAGCTCACCATGCAGAGATTTAGTAACCTGGCATGTTCTGACAGTGGGAGAGGCATGCAGCAGTATTTCTGAAGATGCAGGTTGTCATCTTTGTGGAATCTGGAGGTGGCTGAAATTAGATTGTCAACAGATCCCGTGCTCACATATCTCTTACTGTTCTAGGCAGCTGTTCTGCCGACACTGAATATGTTGCTTTGTGTCATAGATGGGTCTGTCTGAGCCCCATGAAAGTGTGATGATTGGGTTTGAATAGCTCTTAAGTGATATCATGGTGGATATTTTATTTAAAGGCTGGCATTTTGTCAGCTTAGCTTAGTCATAATAAAATCTTAGCTTGTGTTCTCTTAAGTGAGGTGGTGCTTTCTAATTAACTTGGTGTGGCTGTTGGATTATGAGGCAGGTGGAGTTAAATGTACCGTGTGAGGATGGAGTATGAGGATTGCACACACCTTGGGATTGTAAAGCAGATCTGGAAATGATCAATAACTGAATTCAGTGTGAGCTTGTAAATCTGGCTTCTCCTACATGCTTGAGGAGAGTGGCATGCCGATCTTGGTGCCTTTTGCTTTCAAACTTCATTTCTTAATGAACAAATTCCTGTGACTTCTTAAGTTGAACTATCTAAAAATTTTCAGTTAGGGTTTTCTAAGAAAAGTCTTAATACTTTATTTTTGTAGTTTTATCGTTAAGCTTTCCTTTTAAAACGTAGTTGAGGGCGCCTGGGTGGCTCAGTTGGTTAAGTGACTGCCTTCGGCTCAGGTCATGGTCTCACGGTCCTGGGATCGAGCCCCGCATCGCATCAGGCTCCCTGCTCGGCAGGAAGCCTGCTTCTCCCTTTCCCATTCCCCCTGCTTGTGTTCCCTCTCTCGCTGTCTCTCTCTGTCAAATAAATAAATAAAATCTTAAAAAAAAAACTTAGTTGACTAAAAAATGGTGTCGATGGAAACTAGTGCTTTTTGTATTACTTTAGCATGAGAGAAATACAGAATGTCTGTTTTAAAATTCCATGCCCCAATTAAGAACTATTTCTAAGTTTTAAATTTTTACAGTTACTTTACTAGCAAAAAACGACCTGAAGAATTGTGGTTAAGTATAATTTTCAGCATTTGATAAAATCAGACCTGATTGTGAACCTGATTTGGTGGCAGAATTTTATGAATCTGTGCAGCTCTGTTCTGATGAAGTTTTTCCAAAATTTATCCAATTAAGTACAGCTTCGAAGGGCTTAAACAGACCATTTTTCCTTCCAACACCAGATATGAATGCAACTTCCCTTTTTTCTCTTTCCCACTTTGAATTTGTTCAGGGAATAAACTCTCAAGAAGAGTGCCAATAGTCTCTCCCAGGCCAAAGCTTTCTAGCTCACTTCCCTGTCATGGTCTTGTTCCGTGTACAAAGTAAAGGACAACACTGGGCCCCTGCCTTCTAGTTTGTAAACTCCTTCCCGGGTTGCTAATCACAGCAGGTCTTTTCCAGGAGTGAAGCATATCCTTTTGATCTTGTAAACTGATATAATTTTACAAGGCTTTGAAGTGAAAGGTATAGCCTGCCTACTTCATGTCGTCCTCTTTGAAAGATGGCCTTGTTGGAACAAACTGATGAATTTCTGAGTTCATAAAAGTTTGAATAGCAGTGCACCCCAGAAGTCTGCGGATAAATACACATACTTTCAGAACTTTTCTTTGTGCAGCTCATTAGAATAGAAGATAAATGAAGCAGATGTGACTCTGACAAGAAGTACAGAAGGGTCCTGGGACTTCTCTTTGAGGTGGGCTTTTTGGTTAATGGCCCAGTGATTCATTTACACTCACTTTTATGACATTCATTATCAGTTTATTGACAGTGCATATAGAGATTTAGTTCTTTACTCTCAAGGAATGTACACTTTACCATTTGTATACAGACATGGTAAGATAGAGTTAACCCTAGGTCTTTTCCGTTTTAGTACAATTTAGTGGTTTAGTACAATTTAGTCCATGCCGTGGTAGTTTCCATGGTTTTTATAGTCAGAGCCTTTTCCCTTTGGTATTGCCATATAATACTTACCTACTGCTCAGTTGGTACTTTTATGATTGCTTTGTCGTTGTTTGTATATGTGTTTGAAGTCACAAGATTGTAAATGCCTGATGGATTAAAGAAATTTTTTTTATATTTAATATCACATTGTTTATTCCAAAGTGTATCATTCAACTATACCATCCTCTACCATTTGCTCTGTGTGATGTCTTTGATACTTGGCTTAATTCTCCCTCTGTCTGAATTTCTGACATCATCCTGGCAGATGTCAATGACTATAACCAATAACAACAACAATAATGACGAAATAGCTCACTCATATTGAGCCCTTTCTATGTGCTAGGCTCTTTTCCAAGCAGTTTACATTGTTCACTAGTTTAATCCTTGTAACAACCGTATGAAATAGATACTGTTACCCCCTATTTTACAGATGAAGAAACAGGTTAGGTGACTTCCCCCAGGTCACTAGAAATAAGTACGTAGCCACTGTACTGTACTTCTTCTGTAACTACCTTTAACCATAAAATTCTTTGACTTCAGTTCAAGCAAACGTTAGCTCCATGCTGTTCCAGTAACTCGGTATTGTGGCCCCATCTTCTACGTTGTCATCACCTTCAGATCTGTCTTAATGTCAGGTTGTCCTTCAGATCTGAAGCTCTGATCATTTATAGCTCTCACTTTTGTAGTCTCCTTCCGGATGCTCTTCCACATTGTCTCCTGGTCCATCAGCCTCTTCCAGATTTTACACTTTGACTTTTGGGGTGCACTGCTTCAGCTCTTTTCTTACCAGCACTTGCAGTCTCTCATTCTTTATTTTATTCTGCAGGACCCATTATGCAGATGCCAGTCTTACATCCTTCCTACCACCCATACCTTCTATATTTAGCCTGCCATGGAGAAATCTCACACAGTGCTGGGGGTTAGTGCCACAATTAATGTGTAATCTTAGGTCTCCTCTGAATCTGTCTTTGGTGTCTGTTGAAGTAATTCTGTCCATTTCCCTCCACTGTTCTTCACAGTGACTTCTAAAATTTTGACTGCTTTACTCAAGCCTCCCCACTGCCCCATGCTTGGCTTAAAACCTTACCTACCACCTCATAGGGAAAAAAGGGCATGCACCTCGGGCCCCCCCCCCCCCCCCGCGTGCTTCCTCTTCCTCTGCTTAAAGAATTCTGTGCCTTCTTTCTTACCTTCTTTCCTCCAGTCATAGAGAAAAGGTTACTCTCCCAACTTCAGCTAATCCCTTGGCCTGTGTTCTGGATGTCATCGCCTTGTAATCTTTAGGGACTTGTTGTATTGGTTACTCTTTTCCCCTTTCACTGTTTCCCTACAGTCCCACTTTAGGGCCTTTGCTCTGACTCTTCTACCTAGAACACTCTTCCCCTGGAGGCTGCTTGGCTAACTCCTTCATGTCCTTCAAGTCTCTGCTTAAACCTCACCACCTCAGCAGGCCTACCCTAACCTCATTTATGTACGTACACAGCGTTCCTCCCCGCCATACTCCTGAGCCATCTGCCTTTGCTGTACTTTCTCTCCCTGGTAATGCTTATTATCACATAGCATTCTGTAGAAATTATTATTTTAATGTCCCCACTTCCCCTACTAGAATTAGAATGTAAGCTTCTCCATGGCAGGGATGTTTATCTGTTTCATTCATCGATTTATCCCAGACTCCTGGAACTGCCTATCACATGATAGGCACCTAATAAATAGCTGTTGAATAAAGTATAGAAACATGCAGATCTCTCCTAATAAAAACGGGGAAGCAGGGGAGAAAAATTCTTCCTTCATTCCTGTTCCCTCCTAGCTGTCACTCTCCTGCCCCTCACAGCCAAGTGCTGGAAGCAAGGAGGATACTTGTATTTCCACTTCCTGGCCTCCTAGTTACTCCCCAGCCCACCATAGACTGGCTTCTGTGTCCCTCACTTCACGGACACCTGCTCTTGCTCTGGTTTCCAGCCTGTTATTGCTGAAACCAGGAGACATACTTCATGGCTTTGCTGCACTGGAAGTATTGCTTACTTCACACTCCCTCCTTCATTGAACTTTTGTCTGCTTCTGTTTGGTGGATCTCGTTTCAGATCTTGGCCTGCTTTTCTGGCCACTCACAGTTATCAAATTCATTCAGCACAAATTTTTGTATAATTTTTGAAGTCTTGTTTTTAGGAACTAGAATTTTGACATATTTCTGATGTTAAATAGCAGAATAGGTTTATTACAGGAACTTTTTTTGGTTTATAATTTCTACCACTTACTGCTTCTAAAAAGGTTTTAAGCAGCCTCCCACAAATAGCATAAATATAAGAGGGGCTGCTAAAGTATAGATAAGAAAGAAAACTGTGTAACAGGAGGAAAAACTAAATAAATAAATTACAGCAATTTGTGTAATGTGGTTATTATAATTTAGTTTTGAAACTTTTAGAAGTCAAAGTAAAAAGGGAAAGAAAATATACATGTACATATATATAATGGTTCATCAAGAGAAACTTTTTGGGGGGGTAATAAATTCTAAAACTGTAAGAGAAAAGTGTTAGACATCCTGATACAAGGATGTACACACTAAGTGTTTTCAACAGGTGAAAGGAAAAGATGTTCTTCAGAGACCGTTTTAAAAAAAGTAATCCACCTGCTTTCCAAACTGAAAATATACTAAACCATAATCAGTCTTTTTTATGAAGGATATGACTAATATGGTTCAGATATGTAACTTTATATAAAGATAAACCTGAATTTAGGGCGCCTGGGTGGCTCAGTTGGTTAAGCGACTGCCTTCAGCTCAGGTCATGATCCTGGAGTCCCAGGATCGAGTCTCATATTGGGCTCCCTGCTCCGCGGGGCGTCTGCTTCTCCCTCTGACCCTCTTCCCTCTTGTGCTCTCTGTCTCTCATTCTCTCTCTCTCAAATAAATAAATAAAATCTTTAAAAAAAAAAAGATAAACCTGAATTTACCAGCAGAAGACTCATTATTTAACCCTTGTGAGAGTCCGGAATACTTGTATTGTCATCTAAATGAAAAGTACTTTCTGTATGTTTATCATGTGGCAAGATTGACACATTGTTGACACTTGGATGGAAAAGTCTGACTTGCGTTCTTGCCCAGATAATGAGCTACCTCTTAGGCCCTAGCTGCAGAGGTGTGGTCATGGGGAGGTTTCAGAAGGAGGGAACCTTGGTTCATACCAAATTTTTTTTTCTTTTTCTTTTCTTTCTTTCTTTCTTTCTTTTTTTTTTTTTTGTCATGCTGTCTCTTTAAGGGCAGGGACTCAACTCATACCAAATTTGAATTAACCTCTGATTCTCCCTCTGCCTCTCTCTCTCTCTCTCTCTCTCTCTCTCTGTCTCTCATGAATAAATAAATAAAATCTTTAAAAAAAATAAAAATAATTGTTTAACCTCTGATTGAAACTTACCATTTCTGCACTATAGCTGAGCTGAGTTCATTTTAGCCTGGACAATCCCAGGAGAAGGTGTTGTCTGTCATCCACTTTGACAATAGAAGAGCTTCAGGGGAATGTGGGATTTGAGTGGCAGAATTCCCAGGTCTGCTAAAATAAAATTATGAGACATAGCTTCAGATATTAGAATGAATTGACTTACTGGTTAGAGTTTAGTATTAACTATCTTTGGAAGAAAAAACAATCACTTTCATTTAGAATATGCCATAGGAGCTGTTGTCTCTTTAATTTATTTTTATTTTTTAAGCTCTATGCCCAGTGTGGGGTTTGAACTCATGACCCTGAGTCACCTGCTTTACCGACTGAGCCAGCCAGGTACCCCTAGGAGCTGTTGTCTCTTGATGCACCTCTTGGTTTATGAATAAAATCATGTTACCGGTTAAAAAGAGGATCCTTGATTTATTAATTGCAGTGACCGGAGGACATGTGCCTAATAAATCCAAAATTGTATGTTAAAACTTATATTAGATAGTAGTTAAAAGAAAACAGTTGGAGAGTTTGGGTGAGCTAGTTTAACCCCATTTGAGATAAAAAATCTGACCTGTCAGGAGACTCTGTGCAGTCTGATTCTTGGCATTGGGCTAGAATGCAGAAAGAAGCTTTTCCAACATGTGATTCATTTTGAGCTTTCACAGCTTGGCTCATGGCTGATTTTTATTCATAGAGTCAAAGACCAAGAATAGACAGGTAATTCATACACAGAGAAAAATAAATTCTTACCTTTTGGAGGGGGCGCATTTTATCAGTATAGCCATGGCCAGTGACAGAGTATTGGGTCCTAAAATCTGCTTGGTCTTCATGAAAATTATTGGCCTGAGAGATGCAAACCTTATAATAACGAAGTTTTCATAGCATCTCAAAATGGGCTCACTAGCTACAGATATTTACTTTTGGGGACCCATTCATTCTTTAAGTTATAATTCATTTTTTAAGCCATAATTCATTGGAAAAGATGATCTTTTAAACAGACTGCTTGTTGCTGTTGTAAATTTGCTGCTGTATGGCAAATTGTGTGACTATTGAATTTAAAAGACTGAATTTCTTGGTTAAATTCTATTTTCACTTGTGCTAAGCACGTACTGAATACTGTATCAGTGTATGAGAGTTAAGTGAACTACTGGCTGCAACACAGGGCGGATGGAGTAAGTAGGAAAATGAATCAACACAACGTTTTTAAGGAGCAAAGAAAGAGAAAGAAGGTATCACTTGTGGCTCAGAAAGGGGCACATTAAGGAATGTGTGACTTAACGTTTCCTGCTTCATGGTGATATTTGATCTTGTCCTCAAAAGATATGGATTTGTAATAGGTTGAGAAGGAAGATTGAGCTTCCAGGAGTAGAGTGTTTGGTGCAGTAAGAGGGTGCTTGGTAGAGAAGAAGGCTTGAAGCTGGGCAGTGAAAATGGAGGCTGGGGAAGGAGGTTGGATTGTGGAGGCCCTTGAATTTTTAGGTTATGTTCTGAGGCTACGGAAACCAATGGAAGGTTTTTAAGTAGAGGAAATGACATGAACTGACTTCTGTTTTAGGAATATAATCCTGGCTCTTTTCTATAGAAAAGGAATATTACAAAAACAAACGAACCAAAAACTAGTATTATTTCATTCCTGTTTATTCCTTTTGCTGAAAGGTCAGTTTGAGAATTAATCTTCTCCTTAGGCTCCTAATAGTCCAGGGAATCTCTGAGGGCAGGTTCAATTGCACAAGATCAAAGTTAAGCAATTGGGCAAGATTTCAGAAAAATTCAAATAAATTGGGCCTGTTTTATTATCCCTTTATTGTTAGTGAATGCTTCTGGAATTTTTGCTCCATTCCGCTTTCCTGATGCTTCTAATTGTGTGTCATAGGAAGGAAAACCGGTCAGAGGAACAGTCTAGAACTGAGGCTGTGTAAGTGTATGTGTTAGAGTATGTGTGATTGTCTTTCCTACCTGCCTTTCTTCCTTTGGCTGCTCAAAGCTTGGAGAATAATTTTTATGCTAGTTAAAAGAAGTTATTGTTTTCCTATAACTTCCTAAAAGTATTCTGTAATTATTGTTTCCAACTGGAATTTAAGCCTGATTTCAGGCTTATATAACTGGTAATTTTTCTTAAAGAGCCAGGGATTTTTGAAGCTGTAATTCTTTGATGTAATTCTGTTATAAAGAGATACTGTTTGGGGCGCCTGGGCGGCTCAGTCGTTAAGCGTCTGCCTTCGGCTCAGGTCATGATCCCAGGCTTCTGGGATCCAGCCCCGCATCGGGCTCCCTGCTCGGCAGGAAGCCTGCTTCTCCCTCTCCCACTCCCCCTGCTTGTGTTCCCACTCTTGCTGTGTCTCTCTCTGTCAAATAGAATCTTAAAAAAAAAAAAAAAGATACTGTTTATAGTAGTAGAGAAGTAACAAAGTAACACTTTCTGTAGTTCATTTAACTGTAGTTTCCTATTACTATGTAAACATTTTTTTTAAAGATTTTTATTAGAGCAAGCGCGGCCCGTGCATGAGCAGGGGGGAGGGGCAGAGGGAGAAGCTGATTCCCCGCTGAGCAGGTAGCGGTTGCGGGGCTTCATCCCAAGACCCCAGGATCATGACCTGAGCTGAAGGCAGCCGCTTACCTGACTGAGCCACCCAGGCGCCCCTACTGTGTAAAATTTTAACTCGTGAAGGTGGTTACAGTTTTACCTTAAGACAGTTAAATCAGAAAAAATACATATTTAGGTTCAAATTGTTTGAGAAAAGTGATTTTGTTATTTATTTACTTGGGGGGGGGAGTAATTTTAAAATGCACTTATCATTTCCAAAAAAGAATGACTGTTAGCTTTTTTAATTAGGAAGGAATTTGAAATAAATTTTATCCTTCTTCCTTTTGATCAAATGACTTGTCTCTATTTTGAAACAACTAATGGTTTTTATTAATGCCATTCAGGCATCAGCCTGTTGACAAAATAACCAGGAATTCAGCCAAAATATTTTAACTACCATATTCAAGACCCTGTATCTAGGGGATTAGAAACATGACTGAAATTCAGTTTTTATCCATAAGGAACTTAAAATATATAGTAGAGATAAGAAAGGTAACTTCCTTGGCCTCGGTAAGGTTGGTGAACTGAGTAGTAATAAATGGAGAAGCATTAGCATTTAGTTTGGGAGGTGGGGAGATTCTGTGAAGGCTATAGACGTAGGTGGCATACAAGAAGATCTTAGAAGACTAAATTGGATTTTGAGAAGAATGGTAGAGGAAGAAGGGCACAGTGTTCCTTCAGGAACATTGGAGCAAAGGCACAGGGACAGGAAAAGCATGAGATACTTTCAGGAAGCCCTCTGGTGGGTGGTTGTTAAGGAATGTGGATGGAAGGCAGTGTTTTGTGGGCTTGTAAAAGTAGGTGGTTTATGTTGCAGGGCACATTGAACACCAGTGTGGGAAGTGCAGTCATTGCTTGGGAGACAGTAGAGGAATTTTGAGGATTTTTAAGTGGACACTCATATGAACAGACCTGTGCTTCAGGAAGACCAGTTTGTCAGTACTGCATGGTATGGATGGAGTAGATGAACGTGGCAGTATTGTGCAGTAGGTTTTGCATAGAAGCAAGAGAAAGTGGTAAGGTTAACAGTCTTGGGTAAGAATTATTGAAGATCTAAAAGGGATAGCAGGGGTAGAAATGGAAAGAAATTTTATAGGTAGAAGCTGTGTAATTTGGCAATTGATTAGATGGATAGAAGAAGCAAGCAGGTGTTGGAGGTGTTAGTGTTTTGGTTCCTAGTTACAAATGCATGGTTCTTTATATCTAAATCCTGGCAAGGACGTTTCAGCCTTTGTTGTCTGTTTCTAAATCAGTTAGCAGCATTCAACGCTTTGGCAGGCCTTGGATAGAATACAAAAGAAGAAGGTTTTGTTTTTGTTTTTGTTTTGTTTTGTTTTTAAAGGAAATCTTTTTAAGATTTTTATTTATTTATTTGTCAGAGAGAGAGGGCACAAGCAGGGGGAACAGCAGAGGGAGAGGGAGAAGCAGTCTCCTCACTGAGCAAGGAGCCCGATGTGGGACTCGATCCCAGGACTCTGGGATCATGACCTGAGCCGAAGGCAGACACTTAATGACTGAGCCACCCAGGCGTCCCGAAGGTTTTGTTTTTTTAACTTAAATATCTAAATATTCTATAATTGTCATTTTGGCAAACTCGCTTCTTCTGTCTTCCCCTAACAAATTTCTTAACATTATCTGATACCCGGTCTATGTTCAGACTAATCTGCTATCTAAGAAATGTTTTTTTTGCAGAGTTTCTTGATTAAAAAAATCATTGCATTTGTTCGGTAACTAACACAAGTCTTTTTTATTACACCCCCCCGCCCCATGCTATTTATTTTAAGAAACTGGATGACAGGACCTATAGATTTTTCTGTATTCTGGGTTTGGCTGATTGTATCTTTCAGGTATCATTTAAATTTTTCATTTGCTCCCCTGTGTGTCCTGTAACTGGTAGTCCGAGCTGAGGCTCATTTTCTTCATTTTTTTTTTTTTTTAAGGGTGTAGGATAAGAATGCTTCCTAGGTGGTGCTGTGTGTTTCCCACTGTAGCACATGTGGAAGCATAGACCACCTAGGTGTCCCACTTTTAGTGATGTTAAGATTGATTAATTAGCTCAGTTACTGTCCGCCTAATCCAAGCAATAAAATGTTCCCACATCAACCAACCATTCATCTAGGGCCTTTTTTTTTTTTTTTTTTGTAGCTAGTGATTATTGTTGCAGAGAGCCTTTATATCAGTAGGGTTGGAAATGGTGGCATTCCAATTCTGTCATCTCTTCTGCAATTATTAGCCAGACTTTTTTTTTTGTGAGAAGAACTTGCCCTCATTGACTATTTGGCCGTCCTGGAGTATAGTTTATATAGGATATACAGACTGGGTGTATGCTTACTTCTTTTATTTGCCAGTTTTCAGAATAATGAGGCTTTTTAAAAGTATTATGAACTTGTGAATTTATATATTTGATGTTCTTCAATCTATTTGTGGTTTGTATGAATGTATTTATCTTTATGCTGTAATTCCATGTTTGGGAGCCCCTTTAAGTTGGCACTTGTGTCCTTTTGCCATGACTCTGTTCATCTTTGGTAGATTTCTTGCTTGTGATCACAATAAAATGTCCCAGGATCATCTTGAAATTTCTTGCCCAGCCTTGGAATTAGCCATTTTTTCAAGGAGCCCAAGTTCAAAGAGTTTTTCAAGGCAATAGGAGTTTCATTTTGGGAAGCTATTAAAGAACAGTACAAGATAGAATGCAGTCACATGAAATGATAGCAGGGTTCTCATAATATGTTTGGGGCTTTAAGTACTGTAGGAAATACCAGTGATTCCTGAAATATTTGGGTAGTCATTTAGGAAGAGGTAAGACTAGAGCTGGTCCATCAAATAGGAGAAAAATGAAAATTCATGTGCCCATTATAGGGGAGAAATTGTTAGAAAATGTAAAAGAGCATGTGTGGGGGATGGTAAAGGAGCTTGACTAGAACACAGAGTACCTTGACTTTGGTCTTGATGTTGTAAGCATGGGGAATAAGAGAAGGTTCTTGAGTTTGGAAGTGAAATTGAAAGTAATGCTTTAGAAAGGTTAATATTGCAGTAAGGCTAAGAGATTTGCAGCATAATCTTTGGAAAATGAAAAACAAAAACTCCTTTTTCAGAACTGTTGAATGCCAGGCTCATTTGCTTTTCACAAGATCCCTGTGTGGTTCAGTTTTGTACAACCTTGTGTAAGGACTATTGGATTCGAATGAAAAACTCAAAGATCAGTTCCACTATTGCGAGTATGGTAGGCATGAGGTAGCGAGGACTAGATTAGGCAGTGGCAGTGGGTTAGGGTAATGGCAATGGGAATGAGAGGAAGGAATTGATAGCAATATGTATTGTGTTTTAAAAGTTTTGATATGGTATGTAATTAATAATGTTAACACTAATAAAAGGATTCAAAGAGAAAAACAAAGATGACTGCAAGATGTATGGTATGGGGTCAGATAGAAATGGGAAGATTGGCAGAGATTGCTAGTTTGGGGGAGAAGATAATGGAGCATGTTGAGTGTTCAGATGTGGCTGTATATCACAGTGAACTTTGTAGGGGGGAATTGAAGTATGTTCTGTGGGTTGCTTTTTCTGAATGCTTCATTCACTCTTTTGGCAAAGTACTCAGCTAGTGACTATAGGTGATGCTCTGTTGACTGGGAGAGTTAATAACTCTAAGCTTTCGTTTGATAAATGTGATTACAATAAATGTTTGATATATTAAACAAGAACCATCTGTTTAATATTAAATAAAATGGGAAACAGACTGGAAAAACATCACAGCAAATATAAAAAGATTAATATCAATAAATATTACAATTATTTGAAACAAAACCAAAAAATGTCAGCAAACCAGGCAAAGGACTTGAACAGATAATTCTCACAACTGGGAAATATACAGTTAACCCTTGAACAATGTAGGCATTAGGTATTAGGGGGTGCCTGTCCCTCCCCCTCCCCCTTGTAGGGGAAAATCCATACATAACTCGTGACTCCCCAAAATTTCACTGCTAACAGTCCACTGTTGACCAGAAGCCTTACTGATGATATAACGATTTGATTAGCAGGCATTTTGTATGGTATATATGTTATATACTATATTCTTACAAAAAAGAGAAAAGAATATGTTAAGAAAATTATAATGAAGAGAAAATATATTTACAATACTGTACTGTATTTGTCAAAAAAAAATCCACGTGCAAGTGGACCTGTGCATTTCAAGCCCATATTGTTCAATGGTCAGCTGCAATTTATTAATTACTCCTTCAGCAAACATTTATTGAGCGCTTTCATCAGGCACTGGTCTGGGTGGTAGCAAACAAGATCTCTGAGCTTTCGGACGGAGGTGTGAGAGATGGACAATAGCTGCGTTCCAAAAAAACAAGAATTTCAAATAGTGCTATTAGGAAAATAAGGGTAATGAGGTAGAGAGTGGCTTTTGGTTTTTATTTTGTTTTCTTTGATTAATATTTGCCTTTTTTTCCTTCTTTTTTTTAAAGATTCTATTTATTTTTCTACAGAGAGAGACAACGAGAGAGGGAACACTAGCAGGGGGAGTGGGAGAGGGAGAAGCAGGCCCCCCACAGAGCAGGGAGCCCGATGCGAGGCTCGATCCCAGGACCCTGGGACCATGACCCGAGCCGAAGGCAGACGCCCAACAACTGAGCCACCCAGGCGCCCCTGATATTTGCCTTTTCTTATTGGAAAGCATTAGTAGTTGTGCAGCTGTAGTTTAGGATTGCTAATCGCTAATTATGTGGGAAAAATGAGATTGAAGTTTTATTGGGGTTCCCTGATAATTGGACTTATAAGTGGTTTTCTTTTCAGTATTTTGTTTGGTTCCTCTTGAAGACGTTTATATAATGGATAGAGTGCAGGTTGAGATCTGTCGTTTCTTGTGGAGCTTATGTGGGTTCTTTTCACAGAATAGTGTTTACTTTGTTCTTTTGGGAGGGAAACTGTTCCTCTGAAAAATATTCACATTTTTTCCTGTGGCTTCATTCAGTAGTGAAATGTAGTGATACATTTTGCCGTGAGTCAGTGGCACATCTGAGGGTAGAACCTTCTCTGGAAACTTCTCTGCTTGTTGTAAAGGATGGTTTAAAGGGTCACATGAGGTACATGTGGAAATTAAAGGAATCCCTGGGTACTTAGAAGTGGAAGGAGCTGCTGGAGCTTATCTTTGTCCTTTGCTGTTTAATTATATATCATGTAACTGAATGTTTCAAACTGCAATTAAAGTATAGGAAGTTCAGAGCATTTCTTTAAAGGAAGGGGCTTTGCAGATGGGAAGTTACTTGTGTAAGGAACTCTTTAACAGATAAACATTTTTTTTTAAAGATTTTATTTATTTATTTGACAGAGAGAGAGAGTGAGAACAGGAACACAGCAGGGGGAGTGGGAGAGGGAGAAGCAGGCTTCTCTGCAAGTGGGGAACGCGATGTGGGGCTCGAACCCAGGACCCTGGGATGGTGACCTGAGCCGAAGGCAGACGCTTCTGACTGAGCCACCCAGGCGCCCCAACGTTTGGTGTTTTTCATATATTACTGAAGATTGATCCAGAAAAACAGAGAGCAAGAAAGATGCCTGTTACTTTGCAATTATATTTATTATTGTTATTATTATTGTTATTATTTTATTATTATTAAGCTTAGGGACTTTTTAGGTATGGGAAAGAGATAATGGAATAGGAAAATAAATTTCAGTATTTAATTTTCTATTTGGAAATTTTTGAGAATAGAAGATCTATGGGAAGAAAAGGGATGAAGTTTTTAGAAATGGAAATAAAAATAGTCCTGAGACTTTAGCCCATGTTTTCTTTAATTCTGACTACTACCTGTGTGGGATTGCTTTCTTTTTCAAGGAAACTTGAACATAACTTCAAAAGAAGATTTTATTCTTTATTTCTGGACTGCATATATATAACAAGACCATCAGAATGTCGGGAGCCTCAGTGAAGGTGGCTGTGCGGGTTCGGCCCTTCAATTCTCGAGAGACCAGCAAAGAGTCCAAATGCATCATTCAGATGCAAGGCAACTCGACCAGTGAGTTCATGTTATTTTCTATCAATTATATCTCATCTTCCTGTCCTTTTTCTTTTCCCTTACTGTGAACAGAATAAATGAACATTTGGATAGTAACACTTTGAACTTTGCTACTCTGAATGATCCACTAAATGGTTCCTGTGATATGATCCCTCTGATATTTGCTGTAGCATGTTTAAATATGGACTGTTTATTTTGTTCTTTACAATTGAGAAATCCTGGAGAACTACACTAATTTAGCTAGAGTTCTTACATTGAAATCTTAATGATAATAAAGGTATAAGCAGTGATTTTTTTACTTAATCATGATGTGAAATGTATCTATTGAGGCTCTAAGATTACTTTTCTTTCTTGATTTTAAATGGTACTTGAGCTTACCAAGATGGTCTTAACTTACTCTCCTTCCTTACAATGGTTCTTTGAGTTGAACAACCGATTTAGCTACAATCGATAATAAACTTGTAAATTTATTACTAAGATTGTAAGTAATAATTTGCTTATAATTTTTTTTTTTACAAATAAGATGATTTATTATTGAAATTTAAGTCCTTGCTTTCTAGCTTCTTTCTTCATATATAATTGCTTAGGTGAAAAATGACTTAAGCTGGTTTATTTTATACTTGCATTAATAATGCCTTGCTATAGATCTGTAGGCAAATTATTAAAGTAGCGGTAGGTTCTACTGTCTTGAAACCTACAACTTTGTGATAAAGCAGAATCGTTGCTCTCCCAGACACAAGTTAATGCTGAGTTGTTGGGGAAACCATTCTGATTTCATCTATTTGTAGGCCATTTGCCAGTGTTCTCTGTAGAGGATTCTATCAGTGGGAAATAAAATTGTATATATTTAAGGTGTACAGTGTGATGTTCTGATATATGTATACATCGCAAAATGATTACCACAATCCACACTAATTAATGTAACCATCATCTCTCATAGTTACCCTTTTTTTGTGTGTGCGCGGTGAAAACACTGGAGATCTGGGACGCCTGGGTGGCTCAGTCAGTTGAGCGTCTGCCTTCAGCTCAGGTCATGATCCCAGGGTCCTGGGATTGAGTCCTGCATTGGGCTCCTTGCTCAGCAGGGAGCCTGCTTCTCCCTCTGCCTGCTGCTCCCCCTGCTTGTGCTCTTTCCCTCTCTCTCTCTGATTGATAAACAACAAACAAACAAACAGTGGAGATCTATTTCTCAGCAAATTTTAAATATACAATACTTTATTATTAACTATAGTCACTATGCTGCACATTAGGTCTCCAGAACTTACTCATCTCAGGACTAACAGTTTGTATCCTTTGATCAGTATCTCCCCTTTGCCCCCATCCCTACCCTCTGGTAACCGCCATTCTGTTCTCTGTTACTATGAATTTGCCTCTTTTATTAGATTTTTTTAAAGATATGAGTCCATGAATTATATCCTATGAGTAATTGTAAAAGAAAAGGATGCAAAATTTAGCATTAAATTGTAAACTTTAAATGGGTGAAAGGTGAACTTTATAGGGTATGAAAATTTTAAGTTTTTTTTTTTTTTAAAGATTTTATTTATTTATTTTGACAGAGACACAGCGAGAGAGGGAACACAAGCAGGGGGAGTGGGAGAGGGCGAAGCAGGCTTCCTGCTGAGCAGGGAGCCCGATGCGGGGCTCAATCCCAGGACCCTGGGATCATGACCTGAGCCGAAGGCAGACGCTTAACGACTGAGCCACCCTGGCGCCCCAGCAATTTTAAGTTTTTTTAAGAAATGTCAGTATTGATCATTTGCTCCTTAAAGTTTGAGCTAGATTTGTAATTGAAGTAGAGAACAAATGTTTGTTTGTTTGTTTGTTTATAAACAATTTTATTTATTTATTTGAGAGAGAGCACAAGCCGGGGTGGGGGATGGGAAGGAGCAGAGGGATAAGCAGACTCCCTGTGGGAGTCCCTGAGATCATGACCTGAGCTAAAGTTAGATGCTTAACCGACTGAGCCACCCAGGTGCCCTGAGAACCAATGTTTATGCTCTTAAATGTCACTCATTTAAGCTATGTTGTTATTTGTGCTTCATTTTAAGAGTTACATTTCACGTAGTATATAAGTAAATCTTTGCACAGGGGCCATGCTAATTTGTAGCAGTCCAGTTTTAGGATATGTGCTGCTTAAGTGAACCCACTAAATCCTGATTATTGAGCTCTTGTTTCTCTCTGCAAAAAGTATTTAATTATAACTTAGTTTGGAGGCATTTTTGGCTGTTGGCATTGCCTCTAAAAATGCTGGTATATATCACAAGTTCTTTTAAAAGGTAGACTTTAGGAAATCCTCGATCAGGAGCCAGAATTAATCCTAAAAAGAACTACTTTCTCTGTGATATGTTTTGCATCCTGAACTATCCAGGAGAAGTCCTCAGTGTCATGGGTATCTGTTGCTACTTTACTTACAGGGTTGCAAATCTTACTAAAAACTTGTAAGTAGAGAATGAGTATTAAAAGGCCATATTTATGAAATGCGAAAATCAATTTGTTATATAACAAAAACAAATGGAAAGTTTTATTAATATAAATCATGATACTAGTGTTTTTTTTCCTTGATGACAAATCGTTTTAGAATGCCCACATCTTAAATTGGCTGTCAGTTTATATTCATTGTCAAAGTCAAATAGCATTGTGTTCATTTCCCCACAGTTTTTATTTCTGTGATTAGGTGAAACCTTCATTCACATGGTATAAAACTCAAAAGGTACAAAGAATATACAGTTAAAACACTTCCTCTCCCCTATCATGTAGCCAACCTGTTCCTCTCCCCAGAAGCAACTTGTGTTTCATTTCCCTTCAGAGATAGTGTAAGCAGCAACATCTTTTTCTAAGATAGTTTTTTTTACCATTTTAATTAGTGATAAGTTATAATATTAGCTTATTTTTCAGTCTTGACTGATTTGTATGTTTTGTTTATTTATTTCTTACCCCTTCCCCCAGCAGCGTATGTTTTAAATACCTGAATAATGCAGTTCATGTTTATAATTTGTAATAGTTGTTTCCTTTGAGATTTTAGCATGAAAGAATATCCGTGTAAATTAATAGGATTTTGTGTCTACCATATATATAATGGTATGCTGAGTACTAAATAGAATATCAAAAAAAATAATCAACTGACCATCTAGGAGAAGTACACTATTATACTATGTAGTAAAGTTGAAGATTGTTTTGTAGTTCTGGATAGTTTGAGAAATGGATCTGGGTCTGTTAGATTTTCTGACTTTGCTATTTTTTTTTATCATACAGATTAAAAGCTCATAAGAAATTATTAATGGATTACAAGAAAGGTGTTAGAGCTCATTGTTTCTAAGATCTATAGATTTCTTTTTGACCTTGTTGTTTTGTTGTATAGAAAATACTGTCGATTTAGGGGAAAAAAAGTAAAATTATCCAAATATGATATTAACTCTGGATGAAGAATGTCAATGTTTTCACTTGTAGTAGGTAGCAAACTGAAGGAGAAAATAAGATCCCTAGTTGTACGCCTTTTGAGGTTAGGGCTGTAATTTTATAGTTTGTGAGGATATAAGTTCTTTTTTTAAAATTTTTTTTAATGTTTTTATTTATTTATTCATGAGCGTCAGAGAGAGAAGCAGAGGCCGAGGGAGAAGCAGGCTCCCCGCCTATCAGGGAGTCTGATGCGGCACTCGATCCCAGGACCCTGGGATCATGACCTGCGCCGAAGGCAGACGCTTTAACCATCTGAGCTACCCAGGCGCCCCAAGAATATAAGTCCTATTCACCGATCTTATCTCCCACAAAAATCTCTCCAGAATTATTGGGTATATTGATTTATATTTTTATGAAATATTAAGAAATGACTAGTTTTTATTCAAAGTAATAATTTGATTACAGTAGGCCTGGGCATATTGTACTAGTCATATGAGAACCAATCTTTGGACCATGTTAAGCACAGTGCTGAACTCCCAAATGGTTTTTCATCATATTTTGTTCAGAACTGTTATAGACAACAGGCTCGGTGGCTCTGCTCTGCCTTACCCTTTCTTTTCCTTTCTCTTTTCAGAGTTTGCTCTAATGTGAGTCTATAGGAATCACAGAGTTGTATGTACTATAGGAGCCTGCCTTTAAGAGGTTTAAAAGTGTGTGGTAGAAGACACAAGACATACTGAAATAAACTCAATACAAAGTAAAAGTGATCAAAGTGATAATTGCCATAAACAAGGGTTTTTAAAAAGTGCAGAAGTGAGTTTGGCAAAGGACACATGTAAGATTTGTAGATGATAGGGCATTTCAGCTGGACCTTGTGGAGTAAGGAGGATTTAAACTAAACATCCAGTATGTTTGGGGAAAATTTCAGAATTGCAGCTTTTTAGAACTTATTAGTGTTAGGACTAGACATGGTATTCCTGACCTTCATCTGGCTATACCACATTGCCTCTCTGTACATAAACATTTAGCAGGAGAAATTTGTGACACACATACATACATACATTTATTTAATTCATTTATTGACATTTTTTGAAAGTAGGCTCCATCCCCAGTGTCGGGCTTGAACTCACAACCCCAAGACCAAGAGTCGTGAGCTCTACCAACTGAGGCAGCCAGGTACCCCCAGAAATTTGTGACTCTTAGATTAACATTAGTCTACTGAAACAAAAATCCTCATTTGATGAACTAGCTTTGGGAAAAGTAGGGTTGGTTTTCTAACTATTTAGTTTGTTATGGCTCAGAAGGTTTGGGGTAATTTTGGTTCCTTTGAAAGGTATTTGTTCTTGGAAAACTAATTAATTGTATGAGAGACTTTTTCCTCTAGAATTTTTGGCAGTTTCAGTTTTCTACTAATGTTTTCTTTTTCTCTTTTCAATTTTATGTGGCAATTTCTTAGTAATTTGACTAAAATACAATCCAAATAATTTTATATGAGAGATTCTAAGCAAACTATATGCTCTGTTAGAAAGTATTAATGGCTTATTTAAAAAAAAGTTGGGCTTAAGATTGGTAGAAAGCATGCATTTTGTTGTAAAAAATGAAATAAATTTGCTATAGCCACATGTGTTAGCTGTATTAAAAGACTGCTGTGCTGGCAGGCTGGCCTGGACTGTTGCTCACAGGAATTATAGCTGATTGCACATGGAATGCAATGGAATGTTCCTGCCATAAGGTCTCCTATGAAAAAGTAGAAGAGGGTGAAGAGTACTTTAGGGAATGTGCCAAATCTGAAAACTGAGTAGTAGCAGTTTTATTTAAGCACTTTCTGGTCTCAGAGAGAATATTTTCCATGGCGCAGATAAATGTTACTGCCTTGACATTTTGGAGACCCAAGTGCATACAAATGGCTTTGTTTAAAAATATCCCATTATATTCCAAGTTTCACCCACTTTGGAAGCATTTTTTTTTTTTTTTTTTTGTCTAATCTTAAGAAGGAAAGTGGCGCAGAATTAATGGTTGAACTGCTCACATTTATGGTAAATCTGGAGACTTTGAAACTGCATGAATTCCCCTCCGAAAAACCGGAGAGTAGATAAAGCTGGTTCTGACACAGACCTTTAGGTGATTAAATTGTAAACGTTTGCTTCGTCTTTAACCACAGGAATCTGTCTCTAGCTGGCCCTTTGGTAAGTCTCCTTCATGTATTTATCAATCTTCTTTTGCCCGGGGTCTTTTTGTTTTTTAGTGCCCAAATCTTAGTGGGATAGAAGGGACCCAGTTTTTTTTTCCCCTGTTAATTACTAACATGGTACATTTTTTAAGGCTTTTTCGTTCACCTGTGTACATTTCTAAATGAAATGCTGTACATCACAACTGGTACAAAGAATGACTTCATGTCCATTAATGAAAATTTGGGATGGAGGAAGGAACAAAGTGGAGGTTTGGAAAGAAAGACTTTTGAAAGGAATTCTTTTAAATCTGAATGTGTTTTCTAGCCGACAATCAGAATGAGGTCTCTTTAAGTCTTTTCTGGGATAAGCCATAATTAGTTAGATCAGACTCCAGGTGTCAACTCCATAACACAGCATCCAGAGTGCTTTCCAGTGTGGCTGGAGATGCAGGATAGGGCCAGTTCTTCAGCTGTGCTTCTCCACCTCCACGCCAGGTGCTCTAACCTTAGAGGTGGACTGCGCAGTAGTTCTTTTTTTTTTTTTTTTTAATTTTTTTATCGTTATGTTAATCACCATACATCATTAGTTTTTGATGTAGTGTTCCATGATTCATTGTTTGCGTATAATACCCAGTGCTCCGCGCAGAACGTGCCCTCTTTAATACCCATCACCAGGCTAACCCATCCCCCCACCCCCCTCCACCCTAGAAACCTCAGTTTGTTTTTCAGAGTCCATTGTCTCTCATGGTTCGTCTCCCCCTCCGACTTACTCCCCTTCATTCTTCCCCTCCTGCTATCTTCTTTTTTTTTCTTAACATATATTGCATTATTTGTTTCAGAAGTACAGATCCGTGATTCATCAGTCTTGTACAATTCACAGCGCTCACCATAGCACATACCCTCCCCAATGTCTATCACCCAGCCACCCCATCCCTCCTACCCCCCACCACTGCAGCAACCCTCAGTTTGTTTCCTGAGGTTAAGAATTCCTCATATCAGTGAGGTCATATGATACATGTCTTTCTCTGATTGACTTATTTCACTCAGCATAACACCCTCCAGTTCCATCCACGTCGTTGCAAATGGCAAGATCTCATTCCTTTTGATGGCCGCATAATATTCCATTGTGTATATATACCACATCTTCTTTATCCATTCATTTGTCGATGGACATCTTGGCTCTTTCCACAGTTTGGCTATTGTGGACTGCTCAGTAGTTCTTAACCTACCCTTTCTCAGGATGCATTCTGTGAGCTGCATATCTCACTCATGCCCAATCATGTGTCTCTATAACCTGCTACCATTTCACTGAGTCACTAAAACTGCTGCTGAAGATTGGGGCATTTAGACTTTTCTTTTTTTTATATAAGTAGGCTTCATGCAAGGGCCTTGAACTCACAACCCTGAGATCAAAGACCTGAGCTGAGATCGAGAGTCAGATGCTTAACCACCTGAGCCTCCCAGGTGCCACTTGGGTATTTAAACTCTCTTAGCAGCACGATTTTTTCTTAGAGCAAAAAACTGGAAACAACCCCAGTATCCATCAAGAGGGGAATGGATAAATAAATCATGGTAGATTTACATAAAATAGAATACAGCAGAGAAGAATTACTATGTGCACACACACAAATTATAAACAAACTGTAGCTATACAAGCAACTCAAAAAAGAAATCGGTGTATTTATATAGATTTCAAAGCATGCAAAGCTGTTCTCTGTATTCTTTATGCCGTACAAAGACACGGGTAAAACTATGAAGAAAAGTAAGGCGATAATGACAAAATTCAGCATGCTTCAGAGTTGAGACGGTGGGCAGAGAGATCTGGAAGGGTCAGACAGGCGAGCTGCAGAGGTGAGAATCCTGTTCTATAACTGTCTGGTGGGTACCTGGGGTTTTGTCCTATTGTCACAGCTTGTACATTTTATTAAAAAAAAAATATATATATATATAAAGATTTATTTATTTATTTTTAGAAAGGGAGCGTGCATGTGCACGAGTTGGGGGCGGGGGGGGGGGCAGAGGGAGAGGGAGAGTCCCAAGCCAACTCTGTGCTGAGCATAGACCCCAATGTGTGGGGCTTGAGCTCATGACCCTGAGATCATGACCTGAGCTGAAACCAACAGTCAGACGCTCAACCAACTGAGCCACCCAGGTGCCCCTATAAATTATAAATTTTATGAATCTATCTACTGTTTGTATACTAAGTACTTGATTTGGAAAGTATACAAAGGGAAAAAAACTTAAGTCCTCACCTTGCAAATAGAGCTACTATGTACCGTGCCTATTTATATCTGTGACCAGGGCTTCTCAATGTGAGGGGCACAAACCCATGACATTTTTCTCGTGCCCCCTCTTTCTGAATCCTTCTAGACACTTTTCACTCCTTTTTCCGAAGAGAGGCATGTTTACTATCTTAAGTGGCATGTGCTTATTGATTAAATGACACTCATTTGGTCTCTGGAGTGGAAGACAGTAAGCAGCAACAAGAGCTTCTGTGGCACTGGGAGAAGAGCTTAGTAAAATCTACTGAAATCAACTTGGGTACCAGTGGCATTAAACTTTTTAAAAAATTTGAAATGAAGCACTTTTCCTCTAGTCAGGACTAGGAGTTACAGCAGTGAGGGGGGTATGTGTGGGGGTGTTGGGTTTGGGGAACAGAGGTGCCCCAGAAATGATACTACATTTACTCCGAGTTGACGGAAACTGAGTTGGTCCTTTAGAATGACCTTTAGATGATTTTTGAGGCTAGCCTTCTCAATTTAGCACTGTCTGCTGGCCCCTGACTTTGCTGTGCACCTTTTTACACCCTGACCTTCTGCTACCCCCGTCAGCCTTTAAAGCAGCTTTTGCCTCCCTTTCCTCAGGCCCAAAACAGACTGTATTTTCTTCTACATCTGACACGATGACTTCTTATGTGGCAACTTACTAAGCTGATATCCTGAAATGTATCCCTGGAGTGTACCTTCTTTTAGATGAGATAAATTATCATTAGCTTATTGAGCACATTTCTTTTAAGTATTCTTCAAGACCATGATTGTAATGGCTATGTAGTATTGTCACAGTAATAAACCATAATTTATTTAGCTAACCCCTATTATCAAACAATTGAGCTTTAAAACTGCTTCTTAGGCCCGCTGTAAACAAGAGTGTAAGCCCACACAGGTAGGGAAGGAAGGCATTGGGAAGCTAGACATGTCGAACCCAACATGTTCAAAACTGAATTCCTAATATGTGCTCTTCCAGTCCTGCTCCCCTGCACTCTCCTTCAACTCAGTGGAGATTCTGTCTTGGTGGTGGTTCGGGGCAAAAATAATGTAATCATCCTTGACTTCTCTCCTTTCCTCCCTCTGTCAGAAAGGCCTGCGGGCTCTGCCTCAGAAGATCTCAGAGTCTGACCACTCTTCCCCTACTGCCACCCCCCGCAGTTGCCTCCTAGCGAGTCTTTGGGCTTCAACCCTTGTTTTCTAGGGCTCTCTTCTCGACAGAGCAGCCAGAACAATACTTGTAGAATGGAAATCAGATTGTTTTTTTGGTTTTTTTTCCCACAAAACTCTAAGATGGTTCCCATTTCACTCACAATAAAAGCTAAAGTTTGTTCATTGACTCTCCTCTCCCTTTGTAAAGACTCTGTAGCCTCTTTGGTCTTTTACTTAATAGTGTATTGGGTACATTTCCCCATATTCCTTATGAATGTGATTTCAGTGGCTACATGGTCTTCTTTTGTACTTATGAAGCCTTCATTATTTAGCTTCTCCTCTGTGATCAGACACTTGAACCTTCAGTCTTTTGTTTATTCAGTGGAAGTGTTGCTAGTGCCTGCCTAGCCTAATGTCCCAGGGTTGCTGTGAGGATCAGATGGAGTCGGGTATACTGCGTAGGATGGTATTTGAAAAGTTACTCATTAGCTTGTTTTTTTTTTGTGGTTAGTTTTGGTACCTAAACTGTTATTTTCAATGGAAATATAAATTTAAAGGCAGAAACAATTGTACCTATCCCCAAGTTGGAGGAGGCCTTTGGTATTGTGTATTTGTAACTGCTTTTTATTACATTTTATAATTTAAACTTCTTCAATTACCTAAAAAATCTGCCATCTAGATTCCAAAACAGTGAAGAGAAGAAGACTAGCTAAAATCATGTAGGAAACCTAGTCCTCTTTCTGTGCCAGTTTTCATCTTACTGTTGTAGTCTTTTGAGGTTGCCTCGATTAAATCCAAACTGTACTTCATGTGTCCTTTATATATGCATTTGTTGTTTTTTTTCCCAAAAGGGAAAGCAACCATCCCAGGCTTTTCTTCCCTCCTTTTCCTTTACTCCTTCCTTCCTTCCTTCCGTCCGTCCGTCCGTCCGTCCTTCCGTCCGTCTGTCCTTCCTTCCTTCCTTCCTTCCGATTCTCAAGAGATGTTTTGGAGTTCATTTTTAAAAGTCCATGCTGATAACATGGTGCTGATTGCTCTTGGTAGTTGCCCACGAAGTGTGATGTGAAGTGCTGTAATGGGAGCTAGCAAAGTCTGGAGAGCTCTTGGTGAGACCAGGAAAGGGCCTGCAGCATCTGATTTTGGTAGGCAGGCAGGTATTTAGATTAATTTTTGGGAGTATATTAACAATTGCATAAATTTTGTCAAAATCATTTCCAGTGAGGTAAAAATAGTTCTTAGTTGCATGCTTAGGGATGAATGCTCTGTACATACAGATAGTAAGAATAAGAAATATGAAATTAGGTTTTTGAGAACATCTATAAGAAATTAATTTTTGTTATTCAGAAAGCATAGGCTGGGAGGCCACCAGGCCACCAGGCTCTCAGAGCCTTAGAGATAATAATCACAGCAGTGTGATGACTCATGAAAGCATCAAGGAGAGACATCTGAATAATTGAGGGATGGGGGGGGAAGGTAGGGAATGTCTGGGAAGTCTTTTTGTTTTGGCAGAACAGAGAACTGTATGGCCAGATTTAGCAGAAGCCATGTGAATGACTGAACTGCATTTACTATTTCCCTGTGAGATTGTTCTGCTCTGATACCAAGAGTTCATTTTGTAACTCTGAATAAACTTGAGGAGGCAAAATGGGTGAAGGAAGAAACAAAAGCAGCTTTTTTAAATGCCTGTTAGTGGGGAAAAAAACAAACCATGATTAGTAATTAACAACAACAAAAACAGTAATAAACACTTAAGCTCTGCCAGCCACAGTCAGGCACTTACAGATTTTAACTCATTTAGTCCTCACAGTAATCCTAGGGCAGATACTCCTATTTTCCCCATGTCACAGATGACTTGTCTGGGGTCACAGGTCTAGGCATTGGGAGAACTAGAAAATGTGCCGCCTGGCTCCTGAACCCCTCTCTTAAGCTCTGTCCAGTACATCTTGCCTCTCAAACTAGTAAGATTTACTATTCTGTGTATAAGTACTGTCTGTGTGTAATTTGAACTTAACTGTTAGGTTAAAATTTATTTTGATGACCCTTCTTGATGCAGGATAATTATGAATAAGAAGGACACTATTCCTAGTTCCACCATCTTTATGCCACTTAGACTGAGCAAGAGCTGGGCCTTCTAGAGCATCTCCCTTCCAGTCATTCAACATTTGCTTAGGAATAGTTGTTCTGTGTTTATTAGAGCTTGGGATGCCTGGCTGGCTCAGTTGGTAGAGTATACATACAACTCTTGATCTTGGGGTTGTAAGTTCAAGCCCCATGTTGGGTGTAGAGATTACTTAAAAAAAGTAAAGTCTTTAAAACAAAATGTTTATTATAGCTAGCATATTTATTTTATACCCAGTTGATGACATTGTGACATTACAGAGTTGGTAGGTTTTTTTTTCCCCCCACTGTATATTAATTTTTAATACTCTGGGATTGAGTATATAGTGAACACATACAGTACATTTATATTGTTTATAGGATTTGGAGTCTAAGATTGTTATTTTAAATGATGAAGGAACTTTATGATTATAATTCTTCTGCTCAATTATACTTCATGGCAATATGCTTTTATATCATTTTAATATGTTTCCAGAAATAGGTTATTCTGAGAAATATGTTATGGGTTTGGTTTAATGGTTTTGGAATAGGTGTACAAAATAGCTTTATTGTGTACAATTTTTAAAAATTTTGGGTATAGAAGCTTTTGGAAGAGGAAGTTTGTACTGAAGATGTCACTGGGATTTTTTTTTTTTTTTTAAAGATTTTATTTATTCATGAGAGAGAGAGAGGCAGAGGGAGAAGCAGGCTCCCAAGGAGCAGGGAGAAGCAGGCTCCCAAGGAGCAGGGAGCCCAATGCGGGACTCGATCCCAGGATGCTGGGATCATGACCTGAGCCGAAGGCAGATGCTTAACCATCTGAGCCACCCAGGCGCCCCTGTCACTGGGATTTTTAACAAGCCCCAAACATTGCTGTTAGAAAATTTAATACAAAGTTACAGTGTTGCACAATGATAAGTTAATTGTAGTTGTGGGCAAAATCTTTCATAGTTTTCCAACAGCAGTATAATTGCTACATAGAGACTTTGAGAAATTAGATAAACAAATTCATTCTGGAGAATAAAAAGGTTTTTAAGTACAAATCTTGTTTTGACTGCCTTGTTTTCTAGGGCTTAGTAATTAAAACATTATTTCTGCATCTTTATGCTGAAGTAACAAAGTTGGGAAGAAGGCAAAATAGGGGGAAAAGTTGGGGCATGTAACAGACTTTGCAAGGCCAATTTTGACTGGAAGAATCTCTAAGAAAGAGAAGAGGGTCTTATGGTTCATCGGTAAACTAACAACTATTGACCATTTTGTGATAATCATTTTAAAGGCATTTCCATTTGTCTTGGGTTAAGGGTCTTCAGGTAAGCCTTCACATGAAAGAAGCTGTCCTGTTCTTCACTCTCCTCCAGCTCTCCGAAGGTAATGGCTGTCAACTATAGCATGAGGAATAAAATGTTTGAACACAAAGGGGGAAAGGAGTGTAGGGCGTAGGGAGAGAGAAATGCAAGATCCTCTTCCCTGTGGACTGGGGAAAGATCTCGTCAGACCTTCAGTCCTGAAGCTGCCTTTCTGATTTGTGAAAGGGACTTAAGAAAACAGCCTTGAAGCCAGATGAGATCTGGATGGGGATGGGAACCAAGGCACAGAGGTGAGGAGGAGCAGAACGAAGTTGTTCATCGGGAAGTCAGGAGATCCCCAGAACAAAGACTCATTCCTCCAGGAGGGCCAGAGAAGCTTGTGGTAATCAACATTGTCATAATAAGAGGTAGCATAGCTTAATTCCTCCATGAAACATTTCCGTCTCCTCTCTTGGCTCTCGGATCCCTGTCCTCTCCCGCTTGCCTTCCTCCTTCACAGGCCATTCTCCCTCTGTTCGTCCTCACCTCCTAGGTTGGAAGTGCACCAGGATTTTGTCTCTTTTCTTTTATCTCTCCTCTGTCTCCAGAGAAGACAGACTCCCTAGGTGATTTCATTCAGGCTCAAGGCTGTAAGGGTCATGAGATGACAATGACTCCCAGATTCATTTCTCCAACCTGGACTGACCTCTCTGTAGATCTCTAGAATTGTCCACCTAGCTGCTAACCTAACCCTACTTGAAAGCCTGAGAAGTATCTTAAACTTACCATGTCCTCAATAGAACTGTTGTTTTCTCCTCCCTGTACACCTAAAGTGGCCCTTCCTTCATTCTCACCCATTCTTTTTAGTTTCTCAGACCAAATATTGGAGTCATTCTGGCCATCTCTCTCTTTCTTATAGGCTGCCTGCAGTCTATCAGTAAGGCCTGTCCCCTCTGCCTTCACAGTGTGTCCTGAATCCAGTTAACTTTTTACCGTTTCTACTCTAGCCTGAGTCAGTGCTGCAGTAGCTTCTTTCTGCTTCTGCCTTTGTTCCTATACAGTAGCTGGAGTCCTATTTGGAAATGTAAATCGGATTATGTCACCTCTGTGCTTCAAATCCTGTTTACTTCCTGTCACTTTGAGAATAAAACTAAAAATCCTCACCTTGGTCACAGGGCCCCACAGAATTTGGCCTCTGGCTGGCTATCTGATTAGACTTCTCATTATTTTTTTTTAAAAGATTTTATTTATTTATTAGAGCATGAGAGCAGGATGAGGGACAAAGGGAGAAGCAGACCCCCTGCTGAGCAGGGAGCCCAATGTGGGACTCGATCCTGGGACCCTGGGATCATGACCTGAGCTGAAGGCAGATGCTTAACTGGCTGAGCCACCCAGGGTACCCTACATCTCATCATTATTTATTTTTTTCTGGCTACAGTGGTGGTCTTGCTTTTCTTTAAATGTTACTAAGGTCCCTGCTCAAATACTGCCTTTTCAGAGGTGACAGTCTGCCCACCTTTAAGAAAATAAATAAAAATTATTCATTCATTCATTCATTCATTCATTCATTCATTCATTTATGTATTTATTTTAGGTAGGGGAGGGGCAGAGGGGGAGAGAGAGAGAGTCTGAAGCAGACTCCAAACTGAGTGCGGAGCCCTAAGCGGGCTTGATCTCACGACCCTGACTACATGACCTGAGCCCAAACCAAGAGTTGGATGCTTAACTGACTACACTGCCTAGGTGCCCCAGAGGTGGCAGTCTTTTCACTTTTAAAAGCCACCCCTGCCGGGGCACCTGGGTGGCTCAGTTGTTAAGCGTCTGCCTTCGACTCAGGTCATGGTCCCAGGGTCCTGGGATCGAGCCCCGCATCGGGCTCCCTGCTCGGCGGGAAGCCTGCTTATCTCTCTCCCACTCCCCCTGCTTGTGTTCCCTCTCTTGCTGTCTCTCTCTGTCAAATAAATAAATAAAATCTTAAAAAAAAATAAAGTCATTGGGACGCCTGGGTGGCTCAGTCGGTTAAGTGTCTGCCTTCGGCTCAGGTCATGATCCCAGGGTCCTGGGATCGAGTCCCACATCGGGCTCCTTGCTGAGCAAGGACCCTGCTTCTCCCTCTGCCTGCCTCTGTCTCTTTCTCTCTCTGATAAATAAATAAAATCTTAAGAAAAACATTAAAAAAAATAAAGTCACCACTGCTACCCCACTGTCATCTTATATGTCCTAAGTCTGTCTTCCCCGGGTGATACTGTCTACATTAGTTAATTATCTGACTTCCAGATTAGAATATAAGCTCCTTGAAGGTAAGAGACCAGTTTTCACTAGATACTTCAGGTCTGGGGCAATGGTAGGCACTCAAATATTTGTTAAATGAAAATATTTTGAACATTTGCTTTGTATTAGAATTCTTGACATAGACTAGTCATTAATCCCCACAATAATTCTGTAAAGTTAGGTAATATTATTATTGTACCCATTTTACAGATAAGAAAATTGAGGCTCAGAGAGTTTGTTATATGTCCAAGTTATAGATAGATGCTAGGTTAATACTGGATACTTGGAGGGAGGGTTAGATTAAAGCCGCTATAGTATTGTTTCCTTCATTGCTAAAATCCTTGAAAATGTCTTCTAAAAAATTTTATATTCCTAGGTCAACTTGTGTTTGATCATTGAATATTGAATCATACTGTAAGGCAAAATTCAGTTTTGGATCAAGAGACACAATGTTTTTGTTATGGGAATGGACCTTTCTCTCTCCCTGCCCCCACAAATGCCGCATGGTGGAACTCATGGATTTCTGATGCCAAGTGCAGTTCTCATGGGAGTCATTCTGTAAATGGCAAGCAAAATTTCCCAAACATTCTGCAGTGGCTGCTGTGTTCTGTGTAATTGGTTTCTACACTTCCACTCATGCCTTCCTCCAGTCCCTTCTCCATACTGTAGTCTATAAATGTAATCAATTCGGTGGCTTCTCATTGTCCAGGGGTTCACCAACTCCTTGAGGTCCATCAGTGATTTGGCCCTGAGATTTTAGTGCTTTTCTAATCCTTTGTTGTTTCTTGTACTTGAGCCACACCTGCCAAACCAGTAACTGGATGCCACATGTGTCTTTTTGCCCAAGGGCTTCCTTCCTTTCTTGGGATGCATACTGCCCAGTGGTTTGGAGCCTTGGAGCCGCATCTTCCAAACTTTAGTCCAGCTTCTGGCCTTGGGCAGGTGCCTTCTTTGGTGCCTCAAATGTAAAATGGAGGTGATAACAGTTACCTACCTCATAAGGTTATTATAAGGACTAAGTGAGTGAATACATGTAATGCTTTAGCACAGTGCTTGGAACATAGTAAGCATTTAATAAGTGTTAGCTGTGGTTATCTCTCCACTTTCCCTACCTGTCTCCTATTTATCCTCAGCCCAGCCTTTTCTGTTTTATCAAATCAGAGTTTACTGACTCAAAAATCATCTCTCTTAAAAGTTTCTTTTCATACATACCTGTTTCTGTGTTCTTCTAGGACTCCATGCTTATCTAGAATGGCTCTTACCATAATTTGAAAGTGTTTATTTATTTCATGTGATTATATGTCTGTCTCCTCCATTGATTATTAGCTCTAGAAGGGCAGAAATAACTTGTTTGTCATTGTATCTCCAGCACATTGCCTGGCACATAATTTGTGCTTAATAAATGTTCCCAATGAATGAAAGTGCTGTTTAACTTTTCCTTTCTTAAAATAGGATCTTGGGATCTTTTGCAGTAGTGCTGCTGCTTTTTTGTGGGGGGGGGGCAGAGGGAGAGAGAATCTTAAGCAGACTCCGTGCCCAGTATGGAGCCCAACGTGGGGCTTGATCTCACGACAATGAGATCATGACCTGAGCCAAAATCAAGAGTTGGATGCTTAACCGACTGAGCCACCCAGGTGCCCCAATTATGCTTTTTTTTTGAGAAAGATGAATGTTAGCATGGAAGCTAGCATTATTTCCAACTTGGGAGACTTGGAAAACTGAGCACAATGAGTAAAAGTACAGAAGGCAAAGGGGCAGGGACTGTTGGAAGACAGGCAGAAAGATCAGGAAAATGGACTTGTTCGGATGGATGCCGTCTAACGAAGTGTTTTTGTTGAAGATCTTTGCACCATCCTGGGTACAGTTGTATTCAGCAGTGGCTCAGCCAGTGCTTATTGAGTCCCCGCACCTCACCCTTCTAACTGTGTGTTCCAGAGGAACTGCTTAGGAAGATGAATGCTGAGAATATTAGCATTTATTTATGTCTGTTGGTGTTTATCATATGGCACTGCCTCTTGGGTGTGTGTCTTGAGTGTGAGGACAAGAATCTGTTTCACACCCACGCAAGAATCCTTATGCAGGTCAAGCTTGTCATATCTAGAACACTGGAGAAAATTTTACAGCAATAAATTTGGGTGGTAAGGTACATCGTCTGATCTGAGGTTCCATATTTCCTGTGAAATGCATACTGTAAGAGATAGTTCTAAAGACCTGGGGAGGAAGGGGGTTTTCCAGTACCTACCCCACTCTCTGCTTCCCATTATATTTTCCTTTACCATTCTCTTTCCTGGTGACCCCCATCAGCATATCTTCCTATTTGAAACCTGGTCATCTTTCCTTCTGTCCCCTGTTTACCCATTACTGCTGTTTCCTAGAAGTTGTATTTCTACTCCTGAAATAGAAATTTAGATTCCTCCTCTCCCAGAGATGAACTCTCTTGCCAGAAGTTGAGTAAGTTGGCTGCTCAGGGAGAAAAGACTCAGGAAGCGAGTTGTGTTGGGTGAGCTATGTACCAGTTCACAAATAAGCATCGCCTATTTATGAAGTCAACACTGAGTGATGCAGAAAGAGGAGTCATGGTTTCCAGCTACAAAGAAGTAATAATCTGTAAGGAAAGATAAAACTAACATAGTCATTGGTTCTTTGGGTATATATTGAGTATTTACTATGTGTCATGTGCTCTCCTTGGAGCTGGGATACAGCAGTAGATGAAACAGAATTTCTCGTGTCATGGAACCTATGTTCCAGTGACTCACATGACAAGTCAGGTAGTCAGGAATGCAGTGAAGACAAAGCAGGGTAAGCAGGTGGAGCGTGAAGGCATGCTGTTTAAGTAGGATGGTCAGAAGAGGACCGTCTGATATGGTGATGTTTGAGCAGAGACCTGTATGAAGGTAGGGAGTGGGCTGTTCAGATACCTGAGAGAGTGGTGTTCCTGGTAGGGCCAAAGTGCAAAGGCCCCGAAATGAGAGTGTGTATCTTCAGTGAGAAGGGCAGCGGGGCTGGAGTAGGGGGTGAATCACTCCAGTCCCTGGGTAGTAGGTCAGAGAGGGAGTAGAGTTTTCTTCGGTGTATGTTAGGAAGCTGTTGGAATGTTCATCAGAGGCACGACGTGGATATGGTCTGGGTTAGTGTGAGAAAAGAACCAGTGTTCGCAGTGTGGAGATAAGACTCTGCAGGGGCCCGGGGGGAAGCCAGGAGCCCAGTGAGGAGTTACTGTGGTCCCCCAGGTGAGAGGTGGCTTGGACTAGGGTGGTAATGACAGTGGTGGTGAGAAGCCATGGGATTCTAGATTCATTCTGAAAGTAGAGCTGACAGGACAGATCCGATGTGGGGTGAGAAAAGAACGTTAGAGATGACTTTTTTTTTTTTTTTTTAAAGCTTTCCTTTATTTGTCAGAGAGAGAGCACAAGCAGGGGGAGCTGCGGGCAGGAGAAGCAGGCTTCCCACTGAGCAGGGAGCCTGATGTAAGACTCGATCCCAGGACCCTGAGATCACGACCCGAGCCGAAGGCAGTCGCTTAACCAACTGAGCCATCCAGGCGTCCCTAGAGGTGACTCTTAAGATCATGTGTGAACAGTTACTTGTGGAGATGGGTCTAGGTCTGGAGTATACTGTGTGTCCAGAGAAGTCTCAATAGGAGGGGAAGCCTCAGGTGTGGAAATTGCTTAAAAGGGGCCTTGAAAAGTGGCATGAAAGGTGATTTTATAGGAAATAAAGTAATATGAGGGGTACAGCACTTAAAATAGAGTTATGTTCTGACTCCAGTCCTCAGAATATGCCTGGAGTCCATTCCTTGGAAAAAGTGGTGATTTATCCTAAACAAAGCCTGCACACTGATGGCATGTGGCCCTGGGAGGTATGCTATGTTTACAACAGCTTTTATGTTGGTGAAAATAGTTTTTATGTTGAAGATATTCATTAATTACTATTATTTTATTCTTATGTGCTTTCTTAGCTCAGTTGACTTTGATACAGAGAACCATCGTATTAAATATTGCCTAATCTTGTGGTTATTCTCTCCATATTCTTTCTGTTAAAGTTGATGAACTGATATTTTATGTGTATATTGCATAGGTATGCACTGTTTTTATTTTTCTTTTTAGGCTGAAAATGGTATAGGATTTAATGAAATTAAAATTATACATGACAAAAGAAGAACATGCATCTGAGTGCCTATTTGGTGTAGGGCATTGTAGAGGATCTAGACATGGTCCATATACTGAAGGGATTTATAATGTGGTAGGAACATCAGAGATGTGGTGACACAGCTATAGGACCCCTTTGTAGTACTTTGATTCTTGCCGTGAAATAGAATTCTTATTTTATCAGTTAGTGGATGAACTTTCCTCACTTTGGTTTAAGGACCATGGAATAGGGTTAACGTATCCACCAAAACACTGAGAGAGTTAAAAACAAGATAAAATACCTATTTTTGAAAATTAGCATTTGTGTAGTGCTTTACTCATTTAATCCTCTGAACTAGGTATTATCTCAGTTTTAGAGAGGACTCAAAGTGCAGCGATACCCAAGGTGACAAAAAATCCTAAATATATTAAGTGTTCATCATATGTTTAGAATATTAACATATTCTAAGTGGTCCTTTGATCCAAATCCCATGCCCTTTCCATTACAAGTACTGTGTCCCTCTCCCCCCTTTTATTCATAGTTGGAAACATCCTGTTTCTTAGTTGGGTTAAAGGGGAAGTAAGTTAGATCTCAACTGTTACTAATTCAGAAAGAGAAAACCTTTGGCACATTAAAAAACATTAGTTCGTTGTCCTTGGAAATAATGGTGGAGTTCATGGGCTTCTGATGATGTGAAGGGCTGTTACTGATATTTTATTTTTATAACAGTGTTTTTGTTTGCAGAGTTGGGAAGTTTCAAAATTTTTTATTAGTAAACTTTTCATATATTCAAGATAGTACAATGCATATATAAATATAAAGAATTATATAAAACAAACTAGCCTATTAAATAGTCCCCAGCTAACATATAGAAATTATCCATGCCTTTTGGGGCTTACACTACCCCCTCAAACACTTCACAGCGGTATTGAGTTTTACATTGCTCTAAGGTGTTTTCTGTAAATATCTTTCATTTAGGAATTAAAATCTTTTGAATATTGTGGGTAAGTTTCATCTTGTTTGACATAACTATTATGAAAATAGCTCTTCAGAATTATATTTTGATTTACTTATTTATGTTAAAATAAAAAAGAGTTTTGTGTACATACAGGCCGTTACTTAAAAGGCAGCTTGGTTTCAGATCTGTAAGTTAGGAGATGATTAGATTCAGAAGTTGCAAAGATCTGGAAGGAGGGAATCTTGAGGAAGAGGAAAAGGATTTCCTGTGAATCAAGAAAATTGCTTGCTGGTGTAATGTTTCTGCTTCTTAGTACTAGGAAAAAAGAGAACAGAGAGGTGGGATCTGAAAACTAGCCTTTCTCAAGGTGTTCTTGGCAAAGTTGGTACCACCAGTGAGTAGCTAAAAGAGTGAGTGAAGGGGGCACCTGGGTGGCTCAGTCGTTGAGCGTCTGCCTTCGGCTCAGGTCATGATCCTGGGGTCCCGGGATGGAGCCCCACGTCAGGCTCCTTGCTCCGCGGGAAGCCTGCTTCTCCCTCTCCCACTCCCCCTGCTTGTGTTCCCTCTCTCGCTGTCTCTCTCTCTGTCAAATAAATAAATAAAATCTTAAAAAAAAAAAAAAAAGTGAGTGAAGTATGGCTTCAAAGTTTTATGACAATAGCAGATTTCCTAGAAGTTAGAAAGTGTTTATATTAACTCGTTTTTGAGTAGTGAAGACTACTTCAGGGGTCATAGCTGATGTCTTGTCATTGTCTTTATCGCTGAGCCACTGAAACCTGAATCTGGTGCATGTAGCATGACACTAATTTCCATTTGCTTGGTAAAGTTTGTGTGTAGTCTTTCATCTTTTAGGAATTGTAATCCTCATAGTTCTTAGTTTTAAATGGGTAAGGAGAGTTTTAAACAATACCTGTGATGTAATTTTAGGGAGGTCATCATATACATGTGCGTACATGCACACATATGTGTGCATATGCATAAAATGCCTTACTGTGTTTGCCTTGGCAGTCGCTACGTACATATAGGTATACATACATATTCTCTACCTGCATATAGGTGTCTTGGCTAAGAATGGGGGCTCTGGAATTAAACTGTCCAAGTCCACATCCTGGATTGCTGCCTCGTTAAGTTAGTTAACCTCTTTGTGATGGTGTCTCTATCTATACAATGGCGGTAATAAAACCTCTGTCTGCCTTAGTGGTAGCAGGAAGTTCTTAGAGCTCAGTGCTTATTTATAGTGCTTATAGTGCTCCACGAATGTTGGCTATTATTTAAATCTTGTCCCTAGTGCCTTTTGGTTAGAAGCACACTCCATTGCTTAGGTTGCCGTTTGTGTGTGGGGAGATGTTCTTTCTAGAACCATGTCTCCTTGTCACATGATTATGTGCAGTGCAAGCCTTATTCATACTCTGTCAGCAGTTGAGATTTGAACATAAGTGTGTGGCCATACCCGTTGGAATCCAGCAAGAGAGAGAACTAAGCACCATAGCAACTGTTGCTATTTGTGTCCTGAGCAGCAGCTGCCCTGGACAGATTTATTTTTTAATCCTGATCTCACTGATAGCCTGGGATGGGGCCGTGCCTTAGAGAAGTGGATTGGTTGAGATATCTGGTCTTTGAGGAGATTTCATGACTACATGTTATAAAGATTCTATTCCATGTGAAATATGAGGCTCTAAAGCTTTGTGTGTATGAGAAAGGAAGAGAGGCTAAGCCTCAGCGTTCAGACAGTCCCTGAAGTATAGTGTAATTGGACTAATCACACAAGAAATACTTTCAGTAGGGACAGTAAGGCTTCATGCTTTTCAGTCAAAGAGTAATTTTGCTGTCTAGGGGCGCCTGGGTGGCTCATTTGGTTGAGTGTCTGACTTTGGCTCAGGTCATGATCTCAGGGTTCTGGGATAGAGCCCAAGTCAGACTCCCTGCTCAGGGAGGAGTCTGCGTCTCCCTCTCTCTCTGCCCCTCCCCCCTGCTCGTACTCGGGTGTGCTTTCTCTCTCAAATAAATAAATAAAATCTAAAGAAAAAGTAATTTTGTTGCCTACAACATTCTGCAGATGATTTGTGGTCTGTGATTCCACTCTGTACATGCATAATACACTTATGTATGTGTATACATGCATGTATATAACATGTTATCAAATGTGGATTTCAGAAATAAGACTGTCTTCCGATGAATACTTAATTATCAAATGCTTTTCTGGGTGCCTGGGTGGCTCAGTCGTTAGGCATCTGCCTTCGGCTCAGGTCATGATCCCAGGGTCCTGGGATCGAGTCCCACATCGGGCTTCCTGCTCGGCGGGAGGCCTGCTTCTCCCTCTCCCACTCCCTCTGCTTGTGTTCCCTCTCTCGCTGTCTCTCGCTCTGTCAAATAAATAAATAAAATCTTTAAAAAAAATGCTTTTCTAAAGTAGATAATAAGATCTTTAAAAAGGGTTTATTTCAGGTAGTAGTTGTATTCAGTAATTTTCTAATTTTTATTTCTAATGTATTGAAATATTTATGCAAATAGTTATGTGGCCCGTTTCTGAATTTTGGCTGTTTATTTACCTATGGTTTAGCCATAAAATATTTACTGAGCACCTGCTATGTACCAAGCTGTGTTCTGAATCCTAATGGTACCCAGTGAATACTGATGGTCTGATTCTTTTAAGTTCTATATACAGATCCTGCCTTTTATAAGTGTGATTATTTTTATTTTTCGATTACCTTCTTCAGATTCAGTGGTATGAATTTACTGATTTGGATGTTTTGAACTTAAACATAACTTCATGTTGAACTAAAGAGCATGTAACCGAGTGACTTATAAAATCAAATCATTTTCATTCTCTAGGTATTATTAACCCAAAGAACCCAAAGGAAGCTCCAAAGTCCTTTAGTTTCGACTATTCCTACTGGTCTCACACCTCGGTGAGTATACTTACGGTGCAGTATAATAGAACAGTGCAGGTTGTGAACAGTTTTGAAAAAGCTTGAAGGTCCAGATGGAGTACAGAGATGACCAACACCTAGGAGAATGGAGAGAGCGAGGCCCTTTGTAGTATCCTCCTTAGTAGAGGACCCCAAATCTCGTTGGCTTCTAGGGATTGGTCCAGAACTACAGTTTGCATTTGCTTTTCTTCATTACATGTTTTTAGTTTTTTGGGTTTTGTTTTCTGTTTTGTGCTGGAGTAGGAGAGGTTTTAAACTACTGACAGAGCCTGATGGCCAACAGAAGGGCCTGTGAAGGGAGTTGGACAACATTTGTCACTGAAAGCTAGGTTTATTGAGAAATAGCTATACTACCTGGAGTGAGTACAAGGAAGTATTTATATATGTGGACTTGACCTTTGAGCTTTTAGTACCATTTTCCATTTAAGAAAATTTTCTTGCACTTTTCTGTGAATGGAAGAGTGATACTTTTAAGGTTATGGAAAGTGACGTGTAATCAGGTGAGATAATTTCATGTAGCTATTTTTATGTATGGCTGAGCTGGATGACTGTGTGTGTGTTTAATAAGAGAAAAATAAGCTATGTGTAGGAGGGCCTTAAAAATTTTATAATATCTTTTAATAATTGTTGAGATTCCAAACACTTGAATTTATTATAGCAGTAATCAAATAAGCATAGGAAAGTGTACGAATAAAATGTCATTTATTTCTTCTTTTAATTTTACAGCCTGAAGATCCCTGTTTTGCATCTCAAAACCGTGTGTACAATGACATTGGAAAGGAAATGCTCTTACATGCCTTTGAGGGATATAATGTCTGTATTTTTGCCTATGGGCAGACTGGTGCTGGGAAATCTTATACAATGATGGGTAAACAAGAAGAAAGCCAGGCTGGCATCATTCCACAGGTAAGAAAACAAAAAACAACAAAAGACCTCTGTTTAGTATTACTCTTAGTCTTTGATTGCTGTAACAGTTATTTTTATTTAGCAAACATTTATTCAGGGACTGTCATATGCAAGGCACAAAAACAAATCACTTGTTCCTTTCCCTCAAAGGAGCTAATAGTCTGATGTGTATACATGTCTGTCTTTAAAGGTGGGGAAGGTGGCATTCTGTAAAGGTTTTGCTGTATACCCTTGTCTGGGTATTTTATCTCTTGAACAGTGTTACCAGCTTCTTAAAAAAAAAATGGTAGTATATACCAGGCTTTGTTCTGAATCCTGGGGACGCCTGATCGGTGTTGTTGGTCAGATTTTTTTTTCCCATCTCCCATATATAGATCATCTTTTAAGCATGTGATTATTTTTTAGTTTTTTGGTTGCCTTATCAGAGATATTTTCCTTTTATCTTATTAATTTAATACTACCACGTTAAGCTTGAACAGTCTGAGAATTCTTTTTTTTTTTTTTAAAGATTTTATTTATTTGACAGAGACAGCGAGAGAGGGAACACAAGCAGTGGGGAGTGGGAGAGGGAGAAGCAGGCTTCCCACTGAGCAGGGAGCCTGATGTGGGGCTCAATCCCTGGACCCTGGGATCATGACCTGAGCCGAAGGCAGACGCTTAATGACTGAACCACCCAGGCACCCCAGTCTGAGAATTCTTAAGAGCAGTGTCTTTTAACCTTGTATTGTTTCAAATGGAGAAGAGTTGTGACATAGGTATTTAGAAGGAACTTCTCTCATTAATAACAGAAATGTGGTTTGCTTTTATTGATGATATTTGGAATTAATTTTAAAGTGTTTTTTGTTGTTTGTTTGTTTTTTTCTTTACTATAGGCCTAGTGTGACCTCTCTGTATTCTGAGAATAAAATACATAAGAGAGCAATAGCTGGGGTGCCTGGGTGGCTCAGTCGTTAAGCGTCTGCCTTCGGCTCAGGTCATGATCCCAGGGTCCTGGGATCAAGCGCCACGTTGGGCTCTCTGCTCAGCAGGAAGCCTGCTTCTCCCTCTCCCACTGCCCCCTGCTTGTGTTCCCTCTCTCTGTCAAATAAATAAATAAAATCTTAAAAAAAAAACAGAGCAATAGCTACTTTTTCTATTGGATTATTGCACTATAATTTTAAATTCAGCTGTATAATTGAAATGCTTAACTATCAGTAAAAATTAAGAATTTTTCAGAAAAAATCAAATATACTAGCATATTTTCTTCTGTAAAGAATATGTCAATATTAAGACATATACTTGGGAATTGTCCTTTATATATAGGAATAGCAATAATTATAATAATAATTAGAGAAAATACTGTGTAGCATTCACCATGTGCAAGCACTGGTCTAAGTGTTTTACAGATATTTGCTCAGCTAATCCTCCTAGTTTGATCCTAAGAAGTAGATGCAGTTGTTACCTTTCTTTTATTATTTTATTTATTTCCCTCATTTTAAAGATGAGGAAACTGAGGCACAGAGAGGTCATGTCACTTGCCCAAGGGAGTGTGGCAGGACCAGAATCCAGATGCAGGCAAGGTGGTTCTGGAGGCTTTGCTATTACGACTATATAATACTTCTTTAGCAATGAAACAATTTTTTGTAGATTATAGCAAGTTATACTAAACAGTCGTTTTATTCCATCATCACACTTAGTTTCTCCTTCCTTCTCCTTTAATTTGTTTTTGTATAATTACATATATATCTCTTTTCTGGTCGAATTTTGGAACATTTTATTTTAATGCAAAAGCATTAATTTTTGAAAACAGGATTATCATTTAGAAACTGCCATTTATAATAAATTTTATTCTATTTAGACTTACAGAGAATCACATATAGTTCATTTTCCAAATCTGTATTGATTGCCTAAACATTAAATGTATAGCAAATGAAAATTCAATAGAATTTTATTAAGTATTCCTATTAAAATGTCACATATTTTGGATAAATTCAAAGGATGGGGACAGTGAAATCTTGTGATTTTTTTCCTGATCTAGAAAAATTAATGTTTTCTATTGAAAATGTCACTGTGAGCTAGAGTAGGCTCTTTTAAAGGGCTTGAAATCTTAAGACAGAGGAAAAAGGGAAATTTTATAGTCACATTCTTCTTTTTTTTTTAAAGATTTTATTTTATTTTTTATTTTATTTTTTTTTAAGATTTTATTTTTTGACAGAGAGACAGCAAGAGAGGGAACACAAGTAGGGGGAGTTGGGAGAGGGAGAAGCAGGCTTCCCTGCGAGCAGGGAGCCCGATGTAGGGCTCGATCCTAGGACCCTGGGATCATGACCTGAGCTGAAGGCAGACGCCTAACGACTGAGCCACCCAAGCGCCCCTAAAGATTTTATTTTTATTTTTAATTTTTTAGAAAAGATTTATTTATTTATTTGAGAGAGAAAGAGTGAGCAAGCATGAGAGGGGGGAGGTTCAGAGGGAGAAGAAGACTCCCTGCTGAGCAGGGAGCCCGATGCGGGACTCAATCTGGGACTCTAGGATCATGACCTGAGCTGAAGACAGCCACTCAACCAACTGAGCCACCCAGGCGCCCAAGATTTTATTTTTAAGTACTCTCTACATCCAATGTGGGGCTTGAACTCACAACCCTGAGATCAAGAGTTGCATGTTCCCTTGACTGAGCCAGCGAGCACCTCATACTATCAAAATTATTCTTAAATACCTTCATTTACTCCCTTGAAAGAGTATGCATTCTCTCTTTATACATATGTATGTATGATTTGTAATGTATATAGTAACTGACAGTATAAAATAAAATTTATATAGCATGATAAATAAAATGTGTGCAAAATGGGTTTTTTTGTTTTGTTTTTTTTTGTTTTTGTCAGAGAATGCACGTGCACACAAGCAGGGGGAGCGGCAGGTACAGGGAGAAGCAGACTCCCCACTAAGCAAGGTCCCAATGCGGGACTCAGTCCCAGGACCCTGGGATCATGACCCGAGCTGAAGGCAGACACTTAACCAACTGAGCCACCCAGGCGTCCCCAAAATGTAGTTTAACATTGGTTTGACTGCTACATAATAATACTAATAGTAGAGTCACAGTTACTCTAGGATAGTGTGAAGAATTGAATTCACATAACTTTAATGTGCCAGGGACCTAACACAGGAAGAGACAGAACTACTCCTCTAAGGAAACATTTCTGGGGTGCTGTCATCAAGGGAGAATAAAGATGAGATGAGGAGAATGCATTCACAACTGTCTCTTTATTTCATTCAAAGCCATTCTCCTTTGATGTTGTTGCCATTAATATTTTGAGAAAGAGAAAAGGGATCTCACTAATTCGTTTAGCACTCATGGGTATCTTTGTACTGCTCTCATTTATGCTGTTCGTGCCTCTCTCCTTCTGCTTCTGTAGTTATGTGAAGAACTATTCGAGAAAATCAATGACAACTGTAATGAAGAAATGTCTTACTCTGTAGAGGTGAGTACAACCGTGGATTAAAGCCATAGGCCTCTGGACTCCATTCCCTCCAGTGTTACTTTTCAGTGGTACCAAATGATGACAGTAGATCATTTAACCACTCCCCCAGTTTTGTATTCTTAGGCTATTTCTAAGTTTTGGTCATCATCAGTAATGTTGCATTAAGTCAGAAGCTTGTTCATAAGCTTTATTTTTAGTTACTTCCTTTATGTATTAGGTTATCAAACAATACATGTGAATTGCCAAATGGCTTTTTAGAAAGAAACACTTTACCAATTTTCAGTCCCATCAGGAGGGTGTAAGCTCCCACTGTGTCCTGCCAACTTTTAATATTTTTGTTTTTTCTCTGCCAGCTTGATAAGGGCACTCTTTTTCATTTATTTAAATTAGTTTTTTTGATAATTAGTGTAATTGAACATCTTCTAAATTATGCATATGCCTGTTTACGTTTTGGGATTGCAGTGTTTATCTTAATCATTTGTGTGAACTCTTTCCCCCTTTCATATTTATTAATAGTGATTTTTGACATGGTTTTTAAAATCTGTATAATCAGATCTCTTCTCCTCTTCCTCCTTTATAATTGCTTATAATCTTAGACAGTTATTCTTCATCTAGTGTATACTCCAGCTCTTTGAAGAGGAGGTCTATAGAATTACATTATATACATTAATATAGTTGATAAACATTTCTACTCATTGATATGTGCTTTTTGAAGCTGGTGTTTCACTTATCTTCAGTTTTGGTACTCAGTTCCATAGAAACTGAAATTACTAAAGTGTTCTGTTAACATGAGCCTGTTGTTCTGAGACATGAAGCTTTTTTTAAACAAACTTTCTTTTTTATGTATGTGTTGTGATTTTCTGTAGGACTTACACAATTCCTAGTTGACCCACCTAGATGGTTTGGGTTTTTTTCTTTACCTATAAAGTGTTGCATAAATTTTATTAATTTTAGAGAATTCTACCTTGTGACTATGATACACCAAAAGGGGAATGTGAAGCTCTAAAAATATTTTTTAAAATTAATTCTCCAAATAACTTCTCATCCTATAACTATTCTTTTTGAAGACTAGATGTATAGCAAATGAAAATTCAGTAGATTTTTTTTTTAAGATTTTATTTATTTATTTGAGAGAAAGAGAGAGAGAAACAGCATGAGAGGGGAGAGGGTCAGAAAGGAGAAGCAGGCTCCCTGCTGAGCCGGGAGCCCGATGTGGGACTCGATCCCAGGACTCTGGGATCATGACCCGAGCTGAAGGCAGTCGCTTCACCAACTGAGCCACCCAGGCGCCCAAATTCAGTAGATTTTTATTCTTATTAAAATACCACATATTTTAAATAAATTCAAAGGATAGAGAGTGAGAGAATGTGACAATTTTTTGAGCTTATAGATAATAAAAGAAGATGCCATTTCCTTTCATATCAGAGTTCATAGGCTTGCTTGGAGTGCAGTGTAGATCCCTAGTTGATACTGTGGTTCCTTACATTTGTGGGACCTCTACCTCCTCTTCTGCTTCCCTCTATTTGCTCCGGCCACAGTGGCTTTTTGCTGTTTCTGGAACAATAGGAACTTTCCTACCTCAGGGCCTTTACATTTACTTTTTTTTCCTGCCTAAAATTTTCTTCCTTTGGATATCTTTTTGTCTAAGTGTTTCAACTCCTTCAAGTCATTTGCTCAAGTCTTACCCTCTCAACGAAGTGTACTTTGACCACCTTAATTAACACTGCAACTTGCCCTCTACCCCAGCACTACTGGTCTCTCTTGTCCTGTTCCTTTTGCCTCCATAGTAATCATCGTGTTCTAACCTACTTTATAATTCTGTTTATTTATGTGTGTGTTGTTTATTTTTATTTAGAATCATAAGCTTGCTGGGCAGGGATTTTTGTCTGTTTGATTTACTGATACATGCCATGTGCCTAGAAAGTGCCTGGAAGATAATGCTGCTCAGTGAATTGAATTTTCCAAGTGGGGTCTGTAGTGGTTGGCTCAGAAGTAAAAGAACTAGTGCTGGCTTGAGGTGGGTTTGCGTGGTAGAGAGTAAGTAGCAGAGCACAGCAGCCTTTACCTCATTTACTTGGGTTCTCATGCTTCCCACACCTCGGTAAAAAGAGGTAAGTCTTCCAAGAAGATATAGTATCTTTCTGGGATTCTGGAGTTTATGTCCAAGTTTAAGTACTACACAAGAATGAGTAAAGTACCATTTCACTTTGTAGGAAGACCTGCTTTAAGAAGGAATATTTGTCCTGTTGTTTTAATCTCATAGGGGATCAGTTACTTCAAGGGTTCTCAATATTTAAAAAACTGATTTTGAAATACAGTATAAATATACAGTCAGATCTGAGACCGAGTGAAAGAAAAAAGCAATAGAAATGGAGATTCTGTTGTTTCAGACACTCAGAAATGTGTCTATAGAAATTTAAAGTTGACAAGTGCTGAAATTTTATTGTGTGCTCGAGTAGCTCAGGATACACAAGGGAAGACCATAATGAGGCTTCCTATGGTGAATTTCCCCTAGTCCAGAGCTTTATTTGCTTAGAAGTGTGATCTTATAGATAAATCAGGACCAGAAGCATCCTTCAAAGCCAGACTCTTTAGTGAAGCTCATTTGACTTAGGTTATAAAACCACTAGTTTTATTTGTTACTTTCCCTTGAGGAAAACTCTTCCCTAGACCAGAACACTCAATATTAGCAAGCCTGGTGTATTATCTTTTTATCTCCCTGTGGACAGACTTCTGTTGGAACCCTGTTGGTTTTTTTAGTGAGCATGGAATTAGAGAGGGAGTTGACTAGACGATTGAGATGCTTGCTTGGCTCAGGTAAAGAAAGGATAGTCTGAGAACTTCCTCTCCACGATAGGAACGGTCCTGCTGGCGGGATGGGAGTTCTGGTAGTGTACTTGCCGAGGCTTCCTCTTTCCTCACAAGTTGTTCATGGGCCCCACCATGCAGTCAGGCTCCCTGCTGACTAGTCCTCACTCCTTGTGGTAGATACAGGGTTTGTGTGTGGTCAGTCTTACAGCGCTGGGGTTGCTGGCCTCTGTTGTCTTCCCTGCTCTGGAATATCAATAGTGTTGCTTGATTTTAACACTAATAGAATTTTTACTTCCAAGCTTTTAGAGTAACCTCACTGTAATCCTTAATTATTGACAACAGCATACATTTTTAAAAGTGTATTGGTAACTGGTAAGTTGCTACTAAAAATGGTATTTTTTCTGACTTAGACAAGTAGCGGCTACTGATTGCGGAGGTAGCCTCCTTACCTCCTTACTTTCCTGAGACCGTCAGAAGGCTGATTCTAAGCTGGTCAGTGATGTCTGTGCAACTGTTAATAGAATAAAATGGACTAGACCTATGGCATTTCCCTTTATAAAGATTGCTGATCTTGGGCGCCTGGGTGCTCAGATGGTTAAGCATCTGCCTTCAGCTCAGGTCGTGATCCCAGGGTCCTGGGATCGAGTCTCTCATTGGGCTCCCTACTCAACGGGGAGCCTGCTTCTCCCTCTCCTTCTCCTGCTCCCCTTCTTGTGCTCTCTCACTCTCTCTGTCAAATAAATAAAATCTTAAAAAAAAAAAAAAGATTGCTGATCTCTCATTGTAGAGCTTTTTTTAAAAGTAATCTCTGTGTCCAGTGTGGGTCTTAAACTCATGACCCCAAGATCAAGAGTTGTGTGCTGTACTGACTGAGCCAGCCAGGCACCCCTAATTGTAGAGCCTTTTTTTTTTTTAAGATTTTATTTATTTATTTGACAGAGAGAGAGAGAACACAAGCAGGGGGAGCCGCAGAGAGAAAAGCAGGCTCCCCACTGAGCAAGGAGCCCAATGCTGAACTCGATCCCAGGACCCTGAGACCATGACTTGAGCCGAAGATGGTTCACCAACTGAGCCATCCAGGCACCCCAATTGTAGAGCTTTTAATAAAAGTTGTTAAAAAATGTTTTTAATGTATAGTATTTCTTTTTCCAAGTCCTCCAGTTCACTTTAATAATTTGTTCCTAGGTGAGCTACATGGAAATTTACTGTGAACGAGTACGAGACCTGCTGAATCCAAAAAACAAGGGTCATTTGCGTGTGCGTGAACACCCACTTCTTGGCCCATATGTGGAGGATCTGTCCAAGCTGGCAGTCACTTCCTACACAGACATTGCTGACCTCATGGATGCTGGGAACAAAGCCAGGTATGGTAGAAATAGACTAATGACTGAAGGCTTTGGCACATTTTCAGGTCCTTTATTCCCAGTTAAGGATTGAGACCACCTTTATACTTTTGAAATTTGCTTTAATTGTAGATCCTCTGATCCTTTGGCTGTGCTGGGGTAAAAAGTAAGGGCTTCCGCATAGTCAGCATCTTCTCATCAAAACAATGCGGTGCTGAAACATGTCAGAACTTTGGTTAAGTTTTAATACCAGGTTTTGATTAAGTCATGGTAAAATGTTGGATAATCACATGCCTATGGAAGTAATTGATTGCAAAATAAAGAATACAAATTAAATGCGTTGGTGGTTTCTAAAGGGACAGCTGAGGTATGAAAAATGATTCTGATGGGGGACCTTTGGAGTTGGGGATAACTTGATAGGCTCACAAATAAGGTGTATTGAGAACAATTTATGTAAGTGACAATCTCATGATCTATGAATAAAGTTGTTGCTTGTGATTGTTACAGTTAACATGGAGCCTGCTGTCCATTTTAACTTTCATCTAAGAATTCCATTGTCACATGTCATCTTTATGTTTTTTTAGGACGGTGGCAGCTACCAACATGAATGAAACAAGTAGCCGTTCCCATGCTGTGTTTACCATTGTTTTCACCCAGAAGAAACATGATACTGAGACCAACCTTTCCACTGAGAAGGTAGGACAACTTCAGTGTCTGGGCTTGAGTTGTATAGAATGGGGATTTTCAGAAGTCTCTCTTGCTACTCTCTGCATCTTATGGAGGGGAGAAAGTTGCCCTTTAACTTAACGGAGAATATTTTGTATCTTTTGCTTGTCATTTTTATTCCCACTCTAAACCAATTTTGAGCATGGGATTTTGAGTGAAATTGCAAGATAGAAAATAGAGTTAAGAAAAAACAAAGACATTGGGTCTCAAAAATTACTCTGTGCAAGAGAGTTAAGCAGTTCTGTGGGGAGAAAATCCTTCCTTTTTTTTTCTTCTTAACTAGAACCTCTTAATTACTTGCTTGGTATATAGGTTTTTTTGTTTGTTTTGAGCTCTGATAACGTTATTGTGGGATTAAATATTTAAGCAAACAATTAAGCAGACAAAGTGTCTTTTTCCTCTGAAAGTAAAGGACTGCACAGCATTCCTGATGCTCTTTGAATACCTTGCTTGTTAATGTCTCCTTTTCTATAGTAGGTAAATATAGTAGACTTTGGAGTTAAACTGCTTGCTTTAGATCCTGCCTCTACCACTTTGTAGCACTGTTACCTTGGCAAGTTACTTAACCTCTTTCTGCCTCAGTTTCCTCAACTTCATAGGATTGTTAAGATGATTAAATATTGATACAGGTTAGTGCATATAATAGTGCCTGGCTCAGAGTAACCATTCAGTAAATGTGAATTTTAGCATTGTTATTGTTAGTAATAAATTTATGTTGAATTCTTCTCTGCCTACATAGCTAAGTAGCATGCAGCTGGATTTTTAAACCTGAAGTTAGATTTATTATACTGGCAGTGATAAAAGATCCTTTGCCTTATAAACTGAGTACTTTGTGATACTGACATCACTAAAAACTAGGATCACCTTTTACTTGGTGACTTGTTTTTAGCTGAAAATTATTTTACTTATTTTTAAAATTTTGTATTTAAATTCAATTTAGTTAATATATATCATATTATTAGTTTCAGAGGTAGTGTTCAGTGTTTCATCAGTTGCATGTAACACCCAGTGCTCACTACATTAAGTGCCCTCCTTAATGCCCATCACCCAGTTACCCCATCCCCCCACCCACCTCCCCTCCAGCAACCCTCAGTTTGTTTCCTAGAGTTAAGAGTCTCTTATGGGGGGCGCCTGGGTGGCTCAGATGTTGAGCGTCTGCCTTTGGTTCAGGCCATGATCCTGGGGTCCTGGGATTGAGCCCCGCGTCGGGCTCCGTGCTCAGCGGAGAGCCTGCTTCTCCCTCTCCCACTCCCCTTGCTTGCGTTCTCTCTCTCACTGTGCCTCTCTCTGTCAAAAAAAAAAAAGAGTCTCTTATGGTTTGTCTCCCTAGCTGAAAATTATTTTAAAAAAACATACCCTTCATATAGGTGATCAGATAACTTGACACTGCTTAGCTAGTTACAGTATTAATGCTATTTAGTACATCTTGTGTGAAAGCATTTTATTCTTCTATGATGTCACATCTACAAAAATAATGATGTTAATCCTATAACCATAGCTTCTTTGATAATCCATTTTAGATACTTTTGTCTGACTTTTCTGAAGCTTTATTTTTTTTAACAACTTTATTGATTTGTTGAAGTACAATAGACCACACATATTTAAGGTATAAAATTGGATTCCTGTGTATGCACCTTTAAAACCAGTATCATAGTCCAAGTCATTACCACGTCCATTCCCCTGAAAAGTTGCCTCATGCCGCTTTATAATCTAACTATCACTCCTTCCACCTTGATACTTAGGCAATTCTGATCTGCTTTTTGTCACTGCAGATTAGTTTACACTTTCCAGAATTTTATATGAATGGAATTATAGAGTATGTACTATTTTCTTGCCTTGCTTCTTTCACTTAGCATAATTGAAATTTACCTGTGTTGTTTTGTCTATCAGTAGTTCACTTGTTTTCATTGCTGATTAGTAGTCCACTATATAGATATATCACAGTTAGTGCATTAACTCACCTGTTGGTGGTGGGCATTTAAATTGTTTCCAGTTTTTGATCATGAAAATGAAAATGCCGTGAATGGGGCGCCTGGGTGGCTCAGTTGGTTAAGCAACTGCCTTCGGCTCAGGTCATAATCCTGGAGTCCCAGGATCGAGTCCCGCATCGGGCTCCCTGCTAAGCAGGGAGTCTGCTTCTCCCTCTGACCTTCCTCCCTCTCATACTCTCTCTCCATCATTCTCTCTCTCTCTCAATAAATAAATAAAAATCTTTAAAAAAAAAAAAAAGAAAATGCCGTGAACATTTGTGTACAAGTCTTTGTGTGGATATTTGCTTTTGTTTCTCTTGGTAAATACCTGGGAGTACAATGGTTGAGTCTTACGGTAGGTATATGCTTAGCTCTGTAGGTCTACAACTCTACTAAACTGTCTTCCAGAGTGACTGTGTCATATTACATTCCCACCAGCAGTGTGTGAGAGTTCCAGTTGCCGGAGGCTTCATATTTAATATGCCATTTAATGGGTTATTGAGTTTTATATTTTTATGACACACCGTTATAAAATATGTCATGTGTATTTTAAAATTACTTATTTGAACCAAGAAAATTGCTGTGAACTTTTGTGCATGCGGTGTCTTTTTGTGCCGTATGTAAGAGCCCTAACTAATATTTGTAGTCTTCTTCATGCCTGATTTTTAATTTCCTGCCTCTTAATGTCTTCTAGTTCTGCAGTGCTTATTTTTGAATTACCCCAGTGTTCTTATTCTTGACCAGGTCAGTAAAATCAGCTTGGTGGATCTAGCAGGAAGTGAACGAGCTGATTCAACTGGTGCCAAAGGGACTCGATTAAAGGTATTTATTTTATCAAACAGTTGACCTAGTCAGTAAATGTTCTGTAACGTAGGTCAGCAAACTATGGCCAGTAGGTCAAATCTGACCTGTTGTAAATAAAATTTTATTGGGACACAGCCACCTTTGTGTGCTGTTTACAACAGTAAGTCTGAGAGCTTGTGACAGAGACCACATGGTCTCTGCAAAAACCTTTACAGAAACTTCTGCAAAACTTCTGCAAACTTCTGCAAAACCTTTACAGAAACATTTTGCTGATGCCTGATCTATAACTTCAATGAAAGATAAGTAACATAATGTAATAGTTAAGGAGGACTTGATGGTCAAGGTGAAAGGTGAAAGGTGTTTTGAGGAACAGGCTGGATGGAAGCGACACTGATGGTACAAGATCCAAATGTGAGAACACACACAGCCCTCTCCAGAGGGATGCTTATTTAACAAGAGCAGAAATTGTATGTTGGTGAGTTGGGGGGAAGAAGGCTGCGTCCATAAATTTTTGGAGCAAGCCATCTGCCAGTACTCAGGACTGTGGGTTAGGTGTGTGGTCCTGGCATGGCATTAAGTGAACAGGGGAGAGACTGAGGACTAAGAGAGGTTTTTAGAACTTGTGGTCATAAGTAAACAAAGAGTGCTAATATAAGGCTTAATTGTATCCTATGCATTATAGATGATGTGGCAGTAGAAGAAATTCTTCATCATAATTCTTTCATGTTTGGTATTGATTTCAGGAAGGAGCAAATATTAATAAATCTCTCACAACTCTGGGCAAAGTCATTTCAGCCTTGGCAGAGGTGGTAAGTATTATATACTTGGTTACATGGGAAAACTTGTCTGTTCAGCAAATGTACTTGATGATATTTTATGTGTTTATGAAGACCGACCTTTTTTGGCCCTTTTCTGTAATCTTTTCAGATAAGATCCTAGGTATAACACACTTTGACTTTCTACTGAACGTAAAAGAGATTAAGGAGAGTGAAAGTAAACATAGATCTATAAAGGCTAGACTGAAAACTAGCTCTTTACAAAGACCTAGGGTTTGATTCCTTGTTCAGCCTTACTTCAGATTTCTCATCAAAACTAAGGGTTTTTGTTGCATGTTCTTTTCCTATACAATCTTTTTTAAGTAGGATGCAGTACCTTTTGGAGTTTTTTAAGCATTTGCCTTGGTGAATGCTGTTGATTTGGGGGGCCAATAATATACTTTTTAAAATTGTGTTATTCTTTTCCTATTCTTTAACAGTGGGACACTAAATCTGAAACACTTTTGTATCAGGGGCTTCATTTTTTAGGTTAAAGGCTAAGGAAGTACTAGTCATTGTGCATTCTAGTTTAGTATGTCATTTGAATCCCTAAAAAGAATCAAATGCTTTCTTGCTTGTTTCTGAAAAATCACAATCAATTTATTACTTTAAAGTACTTTCTGTTTGAAGGCTTACCCTGTGTTCTCATTCTTTCTTTTAAATGCTTCATCTATAGGATAACTGCACCAGCAAGGTACGGTGGGGTTTGTTAGACATTGAACTAGCTGTAGAATCAATTGTGATGATTGTAAATCCTCAGCAGGATGTATGGAGGCATAAGTAGGAATGGAACCTTGAAAAATAACTTCTTGTTACTTGCTTTCTGGCTCTGGAATTTAGAATTGCTGTTTAGAGTGACCATGAATCATGAGACTGCACATCAAACCTAATTTAGGGAATATGATGTGTTTTGGAGAAGGAATTCAGAATAAAGGCACAAGAGAGAAACTGAGGAAGCTTCTATATTGTGTTATCGTAATGATGTTTCTCCTAGTGATCTGTAGGACTGTCACTTGAAGAAGTCACCTATAAACTTCTTGAAAGGGCAATAAAGATATTTCTTATGGGTACTATTCTAAAATATAGCTGCCTTCTTGAAATTATTAGGATATTTTTCTTAAACCTCTGTATAATCTTGTTTCCTATCATGAAAAGTCATGGATTATTTAAATTGTTAAAAAAAATTTTTTTTCTACTCTTTGGTTATACAGAAAGTGAAGGCTGTAGAATCAAGTTAAAGTCTGTATCTAGAACACATGGTCTTTGCATCCTTTTAATCCAAATGTGATAGACTTTTCCTTATATTTCCTTACAAGTACTCTAAAATCTCTTAGTACTATTTTGCATTTATAATAGAGCACTCAACAATTCTGAATCACATGAGTAACATTGGAGATAAAGGCAATATCGGCAATGAAATATTTTATTTTTTTTAAAGATTTTATTTATTTGAGAGAGAGAGAGACAGCGTGAGCAGAGGCAGAGGGTAAGCAGACTCCTTGTTGAGCAGGGAGCCCGATGTGGGGCTTGGTCCCAGGACCCGGAGATCATACCCTGAGCCAAAGGCAGACGCTTAACTGACTGAACCACCCAGGTGCCCCTGCAAGATGAAATATTTTATACTTGTATTTTAAAATATATAGTTTTGTTCTCTACTTGTATAAAAATTACTTAATAAAAAGTAATACTGGGGCGCCTGGTTGGCCCAGTCTTAAGCATATGCCTTCAGCTCAGGTCATGATCCCAGGGTCTTGGGATTGAGCCCTGCATCAGGCTCCCCGCTCCGAGGGAAGCCTGCTTCTCCCTCTCACAGTCCCTCTGCTTGTGTTCTCTCTCTTGCTGTGTCTCTCTCTCTCAAATAAATAAAATCTTAAAAAAAAAAAGTAATACTTTTTTCCTGTTTCTTTTGGCTTATTGGAAAAAGCTGCCTTAGATTTATTTATTTATTTTTATTTATTTTATTTATTTTTATTTTTTAAAGATTTTATTTATTTATTTGACAGAGAGAGACACAGCGAGAGAGGGAACACAAGCAGGGGGAGTGGGAGAGGGAGAAGCAGGCTCCCCGCTGAGCAGGGAGCCCGATGCAGGGCTCGATCCCAGGATCCTGAGATCACGACCTGAGCCGAAGGCAGACGCTTCACGACTGAGCCACCCAGGCACCCCAAAGCTGCCTTAGATTTAAAGTCTATCTGTTATTTGATATTACGCAATAGTGTGGATATTCTTCAGATATCTAATCTGAGTCCCAGAACCATGAAAGCTGTTAAAATTTAGTTGTTTTTCTAACTTGTCCTGTCCATTTGCTCATTTTTTTTTAACATTCTTTATCAACCAAAGGAAAAGTTTTACATTTATCTGCATATTTCCCATATTGCTCTGTGCCACAATAATTTGCAAATGACTTTTTTAGAATTAGTTTTGGAAAATCCAGTTTAGAACTTTGCATCTATGCCATAACTATAACGGATCAAAGACAAATTTTAGTTTTTATGTAATAAGCATAATTTTTGGTGAATTAAAATATACCGTTATTCCCACTGGGGAGAGAAACAGGATTATTATTGTCCATACTTGATAGCACTTCTTTTTAGAGAGGCTAGTGATGTAAGTAAGTAAACCTGTTTGGGTAATTACTGAGGCCCTTATTTATGAGAATAGATGAGATTAATTTGTGTAAGAGAGCAAATAGAAAAGAAGTGGCTAAAATTCTGAGATATTTTCATATGGAAAATATGGAAGTTCTCTTCATGCTTCTTTATTTAGCTACTCCTTCTTAATTTAGTCTAATTGACCAAAATGAAAATAGAACATCTTTTGGCGAAGAGAAACTGCTTATTTTTATAGTACTGTTTGCAATGTTTGTAAGTGACGTACTTTAGATCTTGCAGCATTTTCAGTACTAACTGTAGGCAAAGTGGAGTGTTTAGGTGTAGTGAGGGGCTAGAGAAGGAAGAATTGAGGTCTCAGGACTCAAGAATTTTGCAATGGACTGATAGTCCCACTAAGCTGTGGCTGACTGAGAGGGTTAATTCTCCCCACAGGTCTTTGTCATTTGGAAATAGATCCTGCTATGGGAAATGACTTTCTCATTGGTGGAAAGTGTGTCTGTGGGCGGGATAGGATGAATTGGAGGGAATGTTTTTGATAAGAGATGGAATTAAATTGCTACTTGCCTACTTCCTTTCCTCCTCTACAGACCAGAGGTCAGCTACTTAGTACTCTTTTTCTGAATACCCATATTTTCGCAAGAACTAGATCGTCCTTAGTTTAACCTCAGATTGTACCAGGACTGGGGAGAGAAGTTTATCAGTGAACCCTGGCTTCCCCTTAGTGGCTTCTTAAATTAGCACGACCTAGTCGTCAGCCAGGACATACTGCAGTAGCTGTTATCTGCAAAGGGTTTGCATTAATTTTTACTTTCAAAGGATGTAATTTCCTCCATTTTAGTACTGGCTTTGTATTGGTGCCTTTTGCTGTATCCTGTGATAATGAGGAGGGTCATAACTGTCTAAGTCAATGCTTGATACATATATACAGACGATTCATCTTGCAGTCTTTACAAATCTCCAGATTAGCAAATCACATCACTGTCTTTAGACCTTTTCACTTTGAGTCCTAACTCTGTTGGTTAAATTTATCTGGGGTGTGATTTCTTTCTAAAGAAACCAAATGTGTATTACTTTATAAGAGTTGTTAGAGATGCAACAGTCCACTTAATGATTTGGTGATTGGCCAAGTAAATTCGTTAACTAAATGACTTGGCTCCTGCACATCTAACCTGGAATGCCCAGGATTTATATTTGCCCCTCTGCAAAAGTAAAAAATCATTGTTTGAGACTTAAAGAAAAAAAGAACTCCTTCTCTGTTGGAAATATGTATCTGAAATATTTATTTATAGGTGAAATGTTGGATTTACTTTAAAACACTACTAGCTGTAAAAGATATGATATAGACAGGCTATTAAATTAATAGTATTATATTGATGTTAAATTTCCTGAATTCAGTCATTGAACTGTGACTGTGTAAGAGAATGTCCTTATCTGCTGAAGTATTTAGGGATAAAAGGGCATGGTGTCTGCAATTTATTCCAAAATCGTTCAGGAAGAAAAAGTATAAAGTGTTTGAGGGATAATAGAAACACGATTGGCAAAATACTGATAACGGTTGGAGTTGCATGATGGATATATGGTCAGTCATTATGCTGCTCTCTAAACCGTCATGTACGTTGGAAGTTTTTCAAAATAAAATATAATGAGAAAAAATTACTTTATTGCATGAACTTTGGGTATGGTGAAGAATTGAAGCCATGAGTGTTAAATTTCAACAGTGATAGGGTTCTACTATAGTTTACTCAGGAATTTTAGACTTGTTTGCCTTTCATATGGATTTTTCCTCCCTAACAATACTAAGACCATTTCTTTCTGTTTAATAGAGTAAGAAGAAGAAGAAGACTGATTTTATTCCTTACAGGGATTCTGTACTTACTTGGCTCCTTCGAGAAAATCTAGGTACGTTGATCACTGGTGTGTAGTTATCTTTTTAAAGCTGTTTATTGATTATCTTTTGTGGTTAATTGTCTTATATGTTTGTTTTGGAGAAAAATAATCTCCAGATAGCCATGTTACTCTTGATTTAAGCTGGTTGGATTTGCTTACTTTTTTTTTTTTTTTAATTATGTTATGCTTACTTTTTAATCAGGGTTTTCTCCCCCATCTTGTTGACCTGGGAACATGGACTGTGGTGTGGTCGTGTGGTTTTCTTACTAACCATACCTGCTTCAAACTATCGCTCCTTCTTCAAACCTCTTTGGAAACTCCATGTTACCTTTTTGCTGATGGTTTTGACCTTCAGGTCATTCTCTTTATTCTCTGTTCTTTTAGCCTCTTTCTCTCCTTCCTGTTAGAAGGGAGTGATGAGCTATGTCAAATGACACTGACAGACGAAGAGACTGAGAATGGCTTGCTGGACTGTCCACGTAACTATGACTTTGACTCACTAAGAGCACTTTGGTGGTGTGGCTGAGGCCTTAACTGGAGTGGGGAGAGGAGAACTGGTCACAGTAGATCCACACACCAAGATTAACAGTATAGCAGTGCCCGGCATGGGAGCATTCAAGACACTTGTTGACTCTTGATTAAATCTTAGGATCTGAGATGGTGTTAACTAATTTGACATAAATTTAATAAAATTCTTCTTTCTAAAATGAGTATGATTTGCAATAACCATGATTCATCTTCTTAGGTGGCAATTCTCGGACTGCAATGGTTGCTGCTCTGAGCCCAGCAGATATCAACTATGATGAAACTTTGAGCACTCTGAGGTACTCCAATTGCTCCTGATAGCTAAATAGAATACCGTGCCACCATAAGTCATTTTGTTATGCCACTGGTTTTCTTATGCTTTATGGGTAATTTTTTATGTAAGTAATGATCCATCCCTCTCATAACAGCGAAAACATGGGTTGGGGGGATTTCTATTTATTTTTTGGGCGGGGGAGATTTTTATTGTAATAGAATTTACCTATTTATGGTTTTCAATTTCAGTTTGTTACGATACTCATTTCTGTAAAAAGAAGTTCCCTTGTGTTCATCATTATAGAGATGCTCAACTCTTAACAAGTAATACAATTATGAGTACACATAGTGTTAAAAAAAAATTACAGAATGTTCACTAATAGAATAGAGTCGGCCCTTGAACAACACAGTAGTTAGGGGTGCCAACCCTCTGCACAGTCAAAAATCCACATATAACCTGACTCCCCAAAAACTCAACTACTAACAGCCTACTGTTGACCAGAAGCCTTACTGATAACATGAGCAGTTGATTGATGCATATTTTGTATGTTGTACAAATACATATGTATCTGCATATAAGTCATGTGTTTTCTTACAATAAAGTGAGTTATAGGAGAGAACATGTTATTAAGAAAATTGTAAGGAAGAGAAAATACATTTACAGTACTGGACTGTGTTTATCGAAAAAAATCTGATTATAAGTGGACCCATGCAGTTCTAACCCACGTTGTTCAAGGGTCAGCTGTATTTCTATATATGAATAGTTTTCATTACTTTAATCTGGAACTTTCTGCTCTTCTCCCAGGGATGGAAAGAACCCTATATAGTCTCACAAATGCATTTTGAGTCCTCTTTTTGGTATTTATTTCTTTTATTATTTTGGGTAAATCACTAAAATTCATCTGAGCCCTTTTCCTCATCTTGATAAGATATTATAAAACTTTCTATGCATATGTTATTAGTAAGGCTCATAAAATGTGTAAATACTCAAGCTGTTTGATTTAGAGTTAGAAATAATGGCATGTTACTTATGAGAAGTAGAGTATCTGAAGAATGGCAAAAATGAATGTTCTTTTTGGATATAGATATGCAGATCGTGCAAAACAAATTAAGTGCAATGCTGTTATCAATGAGGACCCCAATGCCAAACTGGTTCGTGAATTAAAGGAGGAGGTGACACGGCTGAAGGACCTTCTTCGTGCTCAGGGGCTGGGAGATATTATTGATAGTAAGTGAATTAAGGATCAACATAAACTCTAATCTTTTCCTCTTCAGGGTTCTTATATTTAAACTTAGATTCAAAGAACATGATGAAGTTAGATGGTATAAAAGGGTTTTTTTTGTTTTTGCTTTTTCTTTTAAAAAAATCCAACAAAAATGATCTCAGAATCTTTCTTTATGTAGTCTGTACCAGGCTATCCAGCTGAACTCATGAAATTAGTTTTAGTAAATATGTTACCACTTATATTTTTATTAGATTTTCATTTTAGATCAGCAGTGAAGTTTATTTGGAATGTTGAGTTTATTCTCACGGAGAAATTAATCACTTTGTAAAATTGTTGCTTGAAATTTTTGTTTTTGTACTGGGGCTTCTCTGGATTAATGTAGTAGTGGTAATATATGTGTAACAAAGCCGCCATTCCAGTCCCCTTTCAGATAAGATTTACCTTTGAGTGGTATCTTTCCCCTCCTGCAGAATGATTGAAGGACACTCCCCACCTGGCTCCCTATGAACACACGAAGGGAAAAATATCCATTTTCTGTCAAATTCAAGAACTAGACTTCCAGAGAATACTATTTTACGGTGTTGTCTTAAAATGAATCTTTTTTTAACCTCTATGATCTGTCTGCATAATGTCTAATCAGAAGTTAACTGGATGATTCAGATAGATTAGTATATGGGTTTATTTGATAAAGTATATTTTTATTTTTTGAGTGAAAAATTAATATTTAAATTCTAATAAGATTTTCAAAGTCTCTTCTAGTTTAGTAGTTCTTCTTACTGATTAACACCTGAGTTTAAATGAATACAGTGTGCAAAATGATAATCTATTCTAAGTGTTAATTTTTTTCATCTTCCCAAATGCTGCTCTGTTCCCTCTCTGTGTCACTGCTGAACCTGAACTTTGACCCTTCTTGTATTTTCCCTCCTGCTTACCTTCAGTTGACCCATTGATCGATGATTACTCTGGAAGTGGAGGCAAATGTGTGTATTTCATGTATTGGTTATTTCCAGTACTCTGATTTGCTAATCTGCCTCTGCTGGATCAGCCTTAAAATGAGCTTTGCATGCCAGCAATCCTAACAGGGAAATCCCAGACAGAGCATACTATAGATTCAGAAATGATCCTGTTTTTGCCTTTCTCCATGTAGCAAATGCTGCTGAATTTCAGTTTATGGGTTAAGTAGTTTAGAGGCTTAAGAGTCTCTTGCTGCTTCTGCTCTTCAGTTTTTCCACTTACGTGATTAAACTGAATCCAAAGTCCTAGAGGATGATGATGGTGATGACAGCAGCTCACATTTCCTGAGTGTTTATAGTGACCTTGAATGTATTATCTCACTTAATCCTGTCACCGATTCTGGAAAAGATTCTGTTATGCCCATTTTACCCATGAGGACACCCTTGCCTGGGTAGTTAATTTGCTCCAGAGATCCCATGGTTTCTGTGTAGTTCAATTGGATAGTGTAACTCAGAGCCCCAGCTTTTAATATCATTGCTATACCTTTTTGGCCTCTTGAGATCCTTCACGTGTCTGATTATTTAATAGAAAACTCATTTTAAATTAGCTATGTAATTCTGAGCCTTGGTGTATGTACAGTTAAAAACAATCACTTCTGGTTGGCTAAACTATCCCTGACTGAGTAGCTCTGAGTGTTGGGTTAGCACTCACCTGTGCTTATGCTAAGTTAGTTTCCTCCATATCTTGGGCCTCAGCTTACATGGTGGTTAGGAAGACGTTTTTTCCCCCCTCTCCTTTTCTGGAATTATACATTAGATTTTAAAAACTTGGGTGTCTAAAATGTGTGTTTGAAATGAGACATTTTTATGAAGGATCACACCTCGTTCTCTCCATAGATATCATTAAGTTGGTGAGGACATGATTTCTTACCCTTTTAAGATAATTCACGAGGGGATTTTAAGATAATTCACGAGGGGATTTTTATCTTAGAAGAAATGAAGAATCTTGACTTCTTGGTTAAGTTTTAGATTTTAATTGATTTGCTTGTTCATTTAATGAGGCATGTAATAGGGCTTGAAGGGAGGAAATACATAGGAGAAAACAAATGTAGCCCTGGCCACTGTGATGAGGCTAGGCCTTGAAGACACAATAACACTCCAATACAGAGTGACTCTTGACTGGAACAGCTCTGTCTGAGATTTCCAAAGCTGACTGATACTGATGTGAGAAAAACACCATCTTGTTCTTGCTTTTGTGCCCCAGGTGGTGCTGTCAGCTTGTTGCCTCACTCTTTTCTGAGCAGTTGTGGCATCTCCCAAAAAGCTATGCATGACTAAGTTTTAATTTTGTCTCCATGCAGGAGAGCAGCCCTGACTACTTCTGAATTTCCATTTCAGTCTACTACTCTTAATTTCTTTTAGGGCTTGCATGTGTCCATTGGACCTTCTAAGCTCCACCCATCCTCTTCTTTCCTACCTTGCTGCCATCACCTGATGGCTGATTTTTTGCTCCAGTTCCTATCCCCCTTTAAAAACTTGCTTGTTTTCCTATGTTCTTTATTTGCAGATGGTGGTTTTCAAACTGTCTTGAAGCAACCACTGGTTTTAAGGGGTTTCAAGAACTGGCTTTGATTAAGTAGAAATGAGTAGACCCAGAGAGAGCAAATAATAATGTTTTCTGACTCTGCATTGACTCATATCATTTAAGGAAAACTTAATTCATTTTTGGTATGAATTTTAAACAATGTAGGTTTTCTCACATTTTTAAACATGAGCTAATTTTAAAATAGAAATCCATCAATACCTATGGTTTTCCTCTGGTGTCTGTTCGACAAAGATGACTAATGAAGGAAAGTACAAACAGCAAATTAATGAATTTTGTTGTTTGTGGCTCTTTTTATCAAAACTAAATTTAAAAACAAAACTTACAGTTCTGTTAAAGACCTTAGTAAGTGAAAGTATGTCTCTGGAACTTGAATTCCATACTAGGAACTCAGCTCACACATGACTCATGGAGTACTGTTAGGCAGAGTAAGAGCCTCACTTTGCAATAATAAGCAAATAATCAGCCTTGATTTTTGCTTGTGCTGATAGATGAGTGTAAACTCTACCAACTTCATTAATTTGCTAATTGTTCTTCCCTGTTGAGGTAATTGGCCCTGAGTTCTCAACCAGAACTTACACAAAATTCTTGTGATTTCTACATTCACCTCTCCTTTTTTAAAAAAAGGCATATGTTAAAGATGCATTTTAGCATGTTGAAATGTTGCTATACAAAGGACACTACAGATTTTTGTTTTAACTATAGTATCTTCTTGGGAATTTTTGCTGAATGCCATAAAATACTGGGCCAGTTTGATATTACTGATAAGTAAATGTTCATCTTTTTTCCTATACCATTACAAACTACTGGGATTTAAGAGTAGTGGAAATCTAAAACATTGTAGATTTGGAGCTCTAGAAGGAATAGAAGGAATGTAGCATGTCTTGTTTACGGAGAGTGCCTGAGCATTATCCTTTGAGGCTCTGGTTACCCCCTATCAAATACAATGTTAACCCACCCTGGAATTTTTTAGTTCCTAAATTTTTTAGTTTCAGAAGTGGTTCTTAACCTCTAGGAGATACCAGTATTAAAGACAGACATGTTTTAGAACTGCCATCTAGAACAATTGTAACTTGTCTTTGTATTATAGTGTGTCTTTGGGCGCTTTAATGCTATCCTTTCTTACGCTGGTGTTCCTTCCTGTCTTTTTTTCTCCCTCTGCTCCTTTCCCTCTTTTCCACTTTTTCTGCCTTCCCTTCTTTCTGTCTCCCAGATCTGAAAGATTTTCAGAACAATAAGCATAGGTACTTGCTAGCCTCTGAGAATCAACGCCCTGGCAATTTTTCCACAGCATCCATGGGGTCCCTTACTTCATCTCCATCTTCCTGCTCACTCAATAGTCAGGTGGGCTTAACATCTGTGACCAGTATTCAGGAGAGGATCATGTCTACACCTGGAGGAGAGGAAGCCATTGAACGTCTAAAGGTAAGTAATAATTCAGACTGAATGAAAGGTGTTCTATGTAGCTCCACAAAGCATAGTTGGTCTTAAAAATCACTGAGATTTTTGTTAAGGATACGGAAGAACTTTCTAACTCTTAGAGGTGTCCTGAAAATGGAATGTGCTGCTTTATAAGATAATTTCTTTTTACCAGAATGCTTGAGTCTCACGTGGCCAGGCAGAGATTAGAGAGATGCGTGGCCAGATCATAGGTTGGCCATGAAAATAACTGATAAATAGATAATGTCCTTTAATTCCCAGGTAGTTTATAAGTCACAGGGACATTGTGTAGTTAGAAATTTATTTGGAAACTAATTTGTTAGAACATTTGGATTCATTTGAAGATGGAATTCTGTATGGAGCCATGTTTGTGTTAGTAAAATAAATAGACAGCCAAAAGAAGGCTTGAGCATGTGAGTGGCTTTACCAGGTTTATTGAGAGACATGTGAAATGATAACTTGTGGAAGCTCATAGGAAGTCTTGGAACCCTGTTATAACTGCCATGGGAGGGCTGCCTCCTCCTGTGCTGGTGCCCATGAGATCAGGGGCCTCAGTGCCATGTTGTGCGCTTGCATCCTGCATGTGCAGGTCCACCTGCCATGGCACCCAGCTTCACTTTCCCAGTCTGTGGTTGGCTCTGTTGGGGATGTTCTTGTCTTCTTCGTGAATATGAAAGTGCGCGGTAGCAGCACCTGCTGATTCCTGGCTTCTTCCTTCCCCTCAGTGACTGCAGTGAGAACAGACCATGCCATCCATCAAATCACTCTGACAGTATCACAGATGCTTTTTCTTTCCCTGCTCATTGCCTCCAGGGTGATCGTTTGATCCATGCTTTTGGGCCTTTGTATTCCCAAGGGCCAGGGCAGGGAAAACAAGGAGGGCAGAGAAAGCGTTTTCGGGAGCTGGGAAGTTGCAGTTGTATTGGCAGGCCTCTTTGTATTGCACTCAGTGCTCTCCACAACTGCCGCTCGCTCGAGCACTGTTGAGAACAGTAACACACTTGGGCAAATGAACGATGGAAAAGGTTTGTTGGTTTTTCACCGCTAAAAGGGAATGAAGCTTGATAATTAAAGATGGCAGAAGGTTTCATTTCAGTTTTCAGGTGAGGCCAAGAAAGATTTTATATGAAGACTGGGCCTCTGCTTCTTAGTCAGCCTACCTTTTTCCTTCGCATTTTTTACTTACTTCTAACCTAAGGTGCTTCAGAAACAAAAGTAATGATCTTGTTTCTTCCTTCAGAACATATTTGTAGGAAGTGGGTAAAGTTCTGAGATACCTAGCAGAGGGAGAAGGGTGAGAAATCTTTTCATTTCATTAATTGTTGCAAATTGAAGGGTAATTTCTGCTTTTGTGAAATTGCCTTTGAAATTTTGATAAAGACATTAGTGAAGCCTGTGCAGGACAGCTTTATGTGTGTGTTTTTTTTACGATGGGCATTGGTGACAAAGTTGCAGTGCAGGATTCTGTTTGGGCCAGTGGGGGAAATGCAGGGGTTCCGTGGGAAAGAAGTGAAATCTCCTACTTACTATTTAATATAAGATGTTCTTTTTCTTTGGGGATTTTGAATCTTACTTATATCGCCTATTAAAGCCTTGGTGTACAAATAAGATTATAATTTCCATTAACTTAAGTCTTGATGTAAAAGAAAATAATTTTCCTAACTGCCAAATGGGACCAATTGAAAATAACATTGAATGTTAGGAGTCAAAACATTAACCAGACTCTTTAAGAATTAGGTCACCCAATGTCATCCACATAGTTTCTGGGGAATAACACTGCCAATATTCAAGGAACCCTCCCCCCAACCTTCCTACTTCCCACCAAAACAAAACTGTATTACTTTTATCAGAAAATACGTTTCTGTGTTTTAATTTTCCTTTAAGTCAGCATAAGTGAAATCTTCCATTTTCCCTACCTTTAGAAAATTGCTTCTTGATGGTTTTGCATTGGATCTTGAGTTTTTAATGCAGCATGGCCATCCACTGAGGCATAAATGCCTCCGTTCTGCTCCTCTTTTGTGAATGGTGAGAATTCAGTCCAGCAGACCTGCATTGTAATGCCTCAGGCAGATAGCATCTTGCATGCACAGTGCAAGCAGTGGTTATACAACAGAAATGCTTGAGAATTCATTTTTGGACTACTTCATTGTTGAGTGTTTAGGAGCTGCGTTCCTAAGACATGATACTGCAGGAGAAAAATACTGTAATGGAAAACAGGAATAGAGGTTAATTCACTTCCCTAACATGTTATTTCCCTTTGCTTCTCTTTATTTTTGAATTTAAAAATATGATCAGTTTGTAAAATACTTTTGTATAATGTGTTGCTACTGCTTCGTTTTTTGAATAACTTCTTTCCATATGGAAGAAACCCATGTTACCTCATCATAAACGATCTTGACCCCTCCACAAACCTCTCTGGCAATAGAGTGAAATGTAATTCCTTTCATTTTTTAATCACAACTCAAACTGGGTTGAGATGTATGTATGCTTGATTTAGATTCTTATTCAGTAAGGTTTTAAATATGTAACTATAGCTACTGTGCGGTGGCTCTGGGGTTTGTTTATTAGTCTGGCATCAAAGTTAGTACTATGAGTGCCATCGCCTAGGCTTGGACTATAAATATCCACAAGTATCCACTACGGAAGCATGCAAGGGCAGGTGCTGTGCTAGGCAGCCCAAGGGCCCCACACTTGGAACACACTTATGAAGCGTACTATGTTCAGTACAGTAAAACCTTGGCTATCTGATGGCTTCAAGGAATGTTCCATGTAGTAAGCATTTAATCTTTTAAATATCACAGTTGAAACTGTAATTTTTTTTCATGGAAATATTTCTGACTTGTTCTGTGGATTTCTCTGCCACCTTAACCGAATCATGACAGAGAAATTAAATTGTGTTTAGCTGTGTGAACATAATTATTAACAAGTGCTGCATAGATAGCTAGACATTCGTGATGTGAGACCAAAGTTGAATGGCGCCTGAGCCCAACATTTCTTGGAGCTTTAAAAATAGATTCCTGATGTCACTGTTGTTTTTGGAATTTTTTTGTGTGTACTACCTGTGGGAAGGAAGGACCCTTAAAGATTGTCCGGACTCCTCATTTCTGAAGCATGCATCCCAATTTCAATTTAATCTTATAAGTTGGGTTTCTAGAGTGGGTAATGGGCAGCACTGGGCACCAGTGTGCCAGGCCTGCCTGCAGGGTAAGTTGATAACTCAGAGATCAAAAGTTATCTCCTGTTGGCATCTCAGTTTTATTTATGCTAAGTTTGCTATTCGGGCTTGAAGAAATAATATCCTTCATGCTTTCTTAATTGATGGTGAGCTGTTCTGTAGAATATTTTCTTTAAAGCCTAGTGATTCTACCTTAATTGAAGAAAGAGCATCAAGAGTCAGGAAACCCCACTCTAGGGTTTAGTGGCTCAGGATGTAGTGTGGCCTCAGGATAGTCTCTTAGCTTCTCTGGTCCCCAGTTTCTTTATCTCTAGAATGGTTCTGGAATAAATGGCTTTTTCTAGCACTGAACTTTTGCTTAATATCATTTTCTTTAACCTTTCTTCAGAGTTTTAAAAAAAATAGCTTTTTTTTTTTTAAAGATTTTATTTATTTATTTGAGGGAGAGAGAGCCAGAGCAGGGGGAGGAGCAGAGGGAGAAGGAGAAGCAGACTCCTCACTGAGCAGGGACTCCTGATTTCGGCTCTATCCCAGGACCCGGGGATCATGACCTGAGCTGAAGGCAGATGCTTAACTGGCTGAGCCACCCGGGCGCCCCTAAAAAATAGCTTTTTAGACAACATAAAAATTGCCACGTGAAGCTGTAATGAAAAATAAAAGAATACCATATTCAGCTAACTCATTAAATCTCTTTTTTACAAAGAGATCATGTCCTGATTTACCCTCCAGGTGGGAAGTAAAATTAGAGAGTTCGCATTAGAATTGGCAGCAGAATGACAACAGGATCCCTAGACAGTGATTTTGCTACCTTGGGTGAATTTACAGTTGCCTCAAAATAGAATAGCTTTCATACAGCCAGATAAATCTCTCTCTTTTTTTTTAAAGATTTTATTTATTTATTTTGAGAGAGAGAGAATGAGAGACAGCATGAGAGGGAAGAGGGTCAGAGGGAGAAGCAGACTCCCTGCTGAGAGGGAGCCCGATGTGGGACTCGATCCCGGGACTCCAGGATCATGACCCGAGCCGAAGGCAGTCGCCCAACCAACTGAGCCACCCAGGCGCCCCAGCCAGATAAATCTCTTATCAGACATGATCTTTTCCTGAAAATAACAACCAGGAAAAAACAAATTTAAGTTTCTCATGGGTCAGTTTGTATTCTATCACCAACGTCAGGGCTTGTGTGCCACACTGTATAATAAGCACTAGTCTAGATGCTCTGTTTGGGCAGCCTATTGTAGTCCTTTCTTTCGAAGTTACCATTTTGAGATTGTAAAGGTTCCTACCCAGCTGTCTTTAATAAGCCTTACTATCATGTAGGGTATGGTGCCAACTTGTCTTGTATTTGCCCTCTCATGGTCCTGTGTAAAAGCATTTAGTACTAGTCTGTTAGAGTTGTTTGAATAACTTTCGTGGTGCTTACTGACCACTTGGTTCCTGGCCATCTCCCTCCTTGCTGAAATTGTATGGGTGTTTTTGGTTGCTGGCCCTCTAGCGTGGCACATTGTTTCCTGTCTCAGCTTGGGAGGGGTATGTGCACTGCAGGCTAAATCCGTCCTCTTGGAGGCCACTGGAGAGATGCTGTTCAGGTAGCTGTTTGAGTCTTTCAGCCCCTGGGTGTTGGGAGAGTTAATGAGAGCAATTTAGGTGGTTCTGTCTTTCCTCCCCACCTTCCCCACTCCCTCTGTTGACTTGTTCTGGCATCTACCCCTTTGTGACTGACCCTTTTCTGAATGAGTACCTGTTCAGCAGCCCCCTTCATGGGAACCATACTGATGCCCATGCTGTTTCTACCTTTGCTCTTTGCCCTGCTTAGCTAGTTGTTCTTCACTGTCGTCATCATGATGCTCCCCTGTCTGTTTCTCCTGACTCCTGTACTCCTTTGCTTTTGCAGCTGCCGCCTGGAATTCTCTCTCATGGCTTTTTAACATGCTCCCATGCCTCCTTCCGGAAAACCGAATTGCAGACACCTTAGGATTGATTGTATTATGTGCTCACTGTTTCTTTCTTTGTAGATAATTATGTTTTCAGATCCCAGAGGCTTCTTACAATGGCCTGTTTAATGAATCAGACAGTGAGCTGTTTTGTAAACTGTGCAGGGTTTTCATCCTGAATCACTAGTGCTGCTGTCATCAGAACTGGCATCTCATCACTGTTATGCTCCTGGCATCATCTTTTGACTTTCTAATTCCGTCTCCATGACCAGATCTTCCTCTGCTTTTTGCATGTGCTTTGTCCCCCTTTCAGGTTGTCTTCCTCCCTCCATTTTTCACCGAGTTGATTTCCTACTTGTCCTTCATTCATCAGTCTGAGCGTCATTCTTATGCTCACCCATTCTCCAGCGACCTGTGAACACTTCAGTTCTAGCACGTGACACAGTGTTCTGTTGTTTTCTCCTGCCCTACCCATTCACAGTCTGCAAGCGCATTGCTCTGGCCACACTGTGGTTCCTGGAAAATGCCAGGCATTTCTTACCTCTTCCCTCACATGTTCATGTGGTAGCTCCTGCTTTGTCTCTGCTCACACAGAACCTTGTCAGTGAGCCCTGTTCTGACAACCCCATTCCAAATTGCTCCCTCATTTACCCCTTTCCCTTTCTTGCTTTTTCGCCAAGACACTTGCCACTATCCCATGTACTATATATTTGAATTATTGATTAAAATTGATTACATTCTTTACTAGAATGTAAGTCTCATGAAATCAGGGATTTTTCCCTGCCACATCCCTAGTTGCCTGAAACAGGGCTTAACATATAATGTAGTTCTGTATAATTATTGAATGAATGAATCATTAGTTACTTCTGTCTTCCTCGTGTACAGTTAGTTACTCCCTGGGAGCAGGAAACATGTTTTAGTTCTTAATTTCTGGCATTCATAAAAACTCAGCGGGAGACTAGGAAACTGTCACTTTAGTGGCTATATGCCTTCGGCTGAGATTAATACTAACTCTTTCTCTATCAGGTATTGGGTTGTGTTCAGAAGGGTGTTATGTTGTAGAGGAATTAAAATATTCATTTACCCTTCAGGTTTTTGGCTGGGGCTTCTGCAAACAAAAGACAGATTAATAAGAGAAAAGCACACAAATTTATTTAATATAAGTTTTATGTGACACGGGAGCCTTCATAAGGAAATAAAGACCCAAAGAAGTGTTAAAGCATTTTTTTTGCTAGGTTTGATAAAGAGGGAAGAGTTGTGGGAAATTATGATAGGACCTGGGGGAAACTTATCAAGGCCTGTTTGTTCAGATTCCTCTTAGTGTTCTTCCATCTTTGGAGATGAGGATGCGCCTTTCCTCCAGGTGTAGGGAGGCTCCTCTCATGAGGGTCTTAAAACCTGCTTGAGGAGTTCAGAGTCCTTCCTGCAGAAACCATTTCTCAAATTACTTCAGCTTAAAATAGTCAATGTGCCAAGATGTCGTATTTTAGGGGAACACGTTCTGAGCCCCATCAGGGCTACAGTGAAATTATAGTGAAACAAAAGCAATAAATACCTTTGGTGGCTTTATTCTTTTGTAGAATTTGTTTTCAGAAATAGAGTCCTGCATTTTGGGTGTTAATGTTACTTCTCTTTCTGTACACACACACATACACACTCACTCATTATTAGGCATTTTTATTAGGACTTAGGAGAATTTATATATCTATGCCTGATTTAATGTTAGACCTAGTCTTCATGAATTTTATTGCACATATATTAAGAAAGGAAAAAGATCTCATTGTATTAGATTCTGCCTCATACCCACAAAGGGCGTTGTGTGCTTCTTGCTGTCCTTCCTAGACATAGTGTGTTACATCATAAGGCACTTCTTCACTTTAACTGTGGACTTCCTCTTAGGAATCGGAGAAGATCATTGCTGAGCTGAATGAGACCTGGGAAGAGAAGCTGCGTAAAACAGAGGCCATCAGAATGGAGAGGTCAGCAAGTTAAGCTCTCGGGGTTGTCTGCACATTCTCAGGGGAACTGGAATTCCTTTTATAGAAGGAGAAGTTAGCTGGAAGTAAAAATGAAGGGCCCCCTTGCCAACCACAGACAGAATAGAACTCAGCCTGCTCTAGGTCTTCCCCCAGCAGAGCTTATATAGTTAGACCTACTCTAGGGAGTCCTGTGCTCATTACCATATTGCATCGTGTTCAGGGCCCATGTAAAATGGAAGATATTGAGGGATAGAGGGTTTTTTTTTTTTAACATTTCTTTTTAGGGTGGGGGAGGGGCAGAGGGCGAGAGAGAATCCCAAGCAGGCTCCACACCCAGCATGGAGCCCAATGCGGGGCTCAATCCCATGACCCGGAGACCATGACCTGAGCTGAAATCAAGAGTCAAGAGTTGGATGCTTAACTGACTGAGCCACCCAGGTACCCTGGGATAGAGTTTTTACTTTGTAAAACAACTGCCTTTGATAAAGGCCCAAATAATAAAGCTCTCTGATGATTATCTATGAGTTATGTTTTATAGAACCTCTTTGGTAAGAGGTGAAGTAGTTTGAGTTACAGACTTTTATTTTTTTTATTTTTTTTTTAATATTTTATTTGAGAGAAAGAATGAGAGAGAGAGAGAGCATGAGAGGGGGGAGGGTCAGAGGGAGAAGCAGAGACTCCCTGCTGAGCAAGGAGCCCGATGCGGGACTCGATCCTGGGACTCCAGGATCATGACCTGAGCCGAAGGCAGTTGCTTAACCGACTGAGCCACCCAGGCGCCCTGAGTTGCAGACTTTTAAAATCCCTTTTCTACTTTAACCTCTCAGTTCTCTACCCTGAAGGTGAGCATAACCCAAAATAATACTTTTCCTCTTGGGTTGAATATACATTAAAAAAAGGTCAGACTTGTCATCCCCCTTTATGGAAGATGAGGTAGAAGTAAGTGCTGATGTATTGATGCAGTGGATGTATCAAACAATTAGAATATTCTTATTATAGGGATTTTTTTCTTTTTAAAGATTTTATTTATTTGACAGAGAGATAGAGAGCACAAGTAGGCAGAGAGGCAGGCAGAGGGAGAGGGAGAAGCAGGCTCCCTGCTGAGCAGGGAGCCCAACGTGGGGCTCCATCCCAGGACCCTGGGATCATGACCTGAGCCAAAGGCAGATGCTTAACTGACTGAGCCACCTGGGCGCCCCTCTTATTACAGGGATTTTAAGCTAAAATTCTTGAATCAATATGATGTTGGGCATGGGAGCATCACATTTGAGAAAATCACACTTAAAGACAGTCTTCATATATCCAAGTTACTTTCTGATTTCTTTCTTAGATTTTGAAGAAATGGTTCTTTGAGTTAGATGTCTGGCCTTAAGGAATACCCCATCTTCCTTTTTTTTGTATTAATAGACATATTATTTATGAATTACTGTCTGCCTCCAAAGTCGTCAGATGAGACAAAGTTCTTATTTGGGTGAATTCAACTTTACCTAACATGGGAACAGAACTTATTTTGAATGTGCTGTTTCCCTTAAATTCTCATGAATGATGGGAGAGACAGATTTTTCACATTTGTATTACTAACACAGACAACAGTTTTTGCTTTGCATGCTTTACTTTCCAGTTCACAAGAGACTGATTTAATTGACATTTTGATATTGGTATTCTGATGTGCTTGTTGTTTTTCTAGAGAGGCCTTGTTGGCTGAGATGGGAGTGGCCATTCGGGAAGACGGAGGAACCCTGGGAGTTTTTTCACCTAAGAAGGTAGGAGCCTGTTGTGAAACTCAACCCAACAGAAGCACTTCCTGTTTGTCTTGGTCACTGAGGCACTTCCGGTCTTTCAGGGCTGGCCCCTCCTCCCTTCATTTTATCTTAAGATTTGTCTTAATTTCAGACATTTCTGATTTCATCTTACAGTACAAGGGCAGCCTGTTTCTAAAATGCCTATTGTGTTTGCCGTTTACAAAATAAAACCTAAGGCAGTAAATCTAACTTTCGGTCATGATTCAGTATGTTTACTCATCTGCATTGTTGCTTTCTCTTAAAATACCCAGCCTCTCACCTCACATACCTTGCTTCAGTTTGGCTACTCTTTCTATGTAGATTTTCCCACAGATGCCAGCAGCCCTGATTTATAACTCTTTGGAAGCAATTTCAGCTATTCAGGTTTGTGTAGAAAAATACCACGCAAGTTTGTTTCTGTAGTTTGTGTTACAGACAACCATTATACTGAGTAAAGCAGTTCCTGTTCTCACCCTTCTAGCCTCCTCTGCTCCTTTCTTAGGTTTTTTTTTTTTTTTTAAATGACTCCAGTAGTACCCTCCCACTTACATAATCTTATAGTTGTTAGGTAGTAGATTCCTTGTAGCTAATTAGAAGAGTAAGGTAGGTTTTGGTTTTGGGGGTTTTTTGTTTTTGTTTTGTTTTGTTTTACTAAGTTGCTTCCTAGTTATTCTTAGATATTGGAAAACTATTATCAAATTATTTTTGTGTGCTTCTTATATGACAATAATAGAACATATTTATTTATTTACACAGCAGATATATTCGTGCCAGTAATAAATGGTTCTTCATTTCAGATGACCCCAGCTTGCCTATCAGAGACTTACACATGTTCTGCAGGGTCTGATGATGATCTCTCTAGGTTGGCATAGAATGGGCAGGGGGGTTTCCATTTTTGTGTTTATGTGATAGGAAATATTCCTGGTTTTTGCTAGGACTCTTTAGGTTTGGTTTTTCTGTCAAGGTCACATAACTTTTTTTTAGGAATTCCATTGCATTATTATCAACAAAGAAGATTGTTTTAAAGACATTTTTGGTACACATTGTAGAACTGGAATAACAATAAGAGTATTTTGTGTGTGTATTGCCAACGGTCTGTGATTTTTCAGTTTAATAGTGTTTCCTTCAGTAAGACATTATTTGTTGAGATAGCATACTTAGGACTGTGGAGATTTTAGCAGTTACGGGTTTGATCAGATTTGTGCCTTTGTGTATATTGAAAGAGATTTTACAACATCTTTGAGTGTTAAGAACTATATGGAAAATTTTTGTAACAACATTTGTAAAACTATGGCATTTAACACAAGTCATAAATAATTTAAATAAGTGTGATATAAACAGCACGGAATTCCACACTGAGATCTCTGTTTCCAAAGCTTTTTCTTACTTTAATTTTATGCATCTTGTTTTAACTTTCTAGACTACCTCAGGAAAGGAAGGGATACACCACTGGCTACATCCAGATTCAGTTTTAGAACCTGTTTCTGATATGTTAACTTGATTGTGGTAATCATTGCATGCACATTCGCCACCTTAAAAAAAAAAACAACATGTTGTACAACGTAAATGTATACAATTTTTACTTGTCAATCATACCTCCATAAAACTGGGTCAGGGGGAAATACTTTTAAGGCAAGGGGCAAACAGGCAAAACCTGTTTCCAGGATTCCCTTTTTCTAAGGCCAGTGTCCTAATGGGCTTTAAAGAACACAGCCCACAGAGGGCCTTGACTTTCTCAAACCAGCAGAGCTCTTAGACTACAGAGGCAGATGCTGATGTAGAGCTTTTTCTAATTTCTGTTTAATCATCTTTCTCATTCCCTGTTCTTAACCCTCTCATCTGATTCTTCTTTCATTTTTCCACATTTGCTGGCACTGTCTTGAGTAGATTTTGACCCCAAGACCATGTGACTTATTTTTGGATTCCAGTGGGGTATTTTCACCAAAGAAGGTTGGTTTTTCAAAGATTTTAGAAATATTAGAGATAGATGAAGAGGATTTTTACAAGATGTGTACATTTGTTGAATGTCAGTGATTTTGATTTCTTCTTTAATGTAAAGACTAATAAACTAAAGACAATAGCTGAGACCGTGGAAGAGGTGATAAAAATTATAGAGGGAAATGCCAGGGGATGTGGGGACTTTTTTTTTTTTTTTTTAAAGATTTATTTATTTTAGGGGGAGGAGGGGCAGAGGGAGAAGGTGAGAGAATCTCAGGCAGACTCCAGAGTGCAGAGCCCAGTGTGGGGCTTGATCCCACAACCCTGAGATCATGACCCGAGCCAAAACCAAGAGTCAGATGCTCAACTGACTGTGCCACCCAGTCCCCCATTTTTTAAAGCAGTTTTATAGGGGCACCTGGGTGGCTCAGTGGGTTAAGTGTCTGCCTTTGGCTCAGGTCATGATCTCAGGATCCTGGGATCGAGCCCCGCTTTGGGCTCCCTGCTTGCCAGGGAGTCTGTTTCGCCCTCTCCCTCTGTGCCTCTCCCCCTGTGCCTCTCCCCCTGCTTGTGCTCTCTCTATCGCTCGCTCGCTCTCTTTCTCGCTCATGAATAAATGAAATCTTGAAAGAAAAACCCATTTTTATAAAGTAAATGAAAAGTTAAGTATTTCTGGAGATTGTAGGAAGGGAAGATAATTTTCCCTCTACCTGTTTGAGTTCTTGGCTGAGAGCCCAGTAATAAAAGGTTAATAAGAGAAAAACAAAAATAAACGTATTAACATGTCTGCCTCAGGTATGTTTGGGAGCTACCCAAGGGAGAGTAAGTGACTCCCCAAGGTGGCTTAGAGTTCAGACTTAAATACCATCCTAGTAGGAAAAGGGGAGTGGGGATGTAGGCCTCTCAGGAGGGAATAAATGAGTTTCAGGAAAGATGAAGGGGCCCTTGGAAGAATAGATGGAAGGTGTGATCGTTTGTGACAAAGTCTATGTGAGTGTGGTGTCGACTTCTGGTTCCCTTTCCTGGGATTCAAGTCCTTCCTTCCTGGTTGAGGGACTCCCGAGGGGACATGGCGGCCGAGGCCATTTGGGAGGACCTGTCTTCAGGCAGGAGAGGGGGTTCGAAGGAAGCTTCTCCCTGCATTTGCTGTTTTTCAGGTGCCTTCAGCTCAAAATAATCAATATGTAAAGTGGCATATTTTGGGACAGCATATTTTGTCACCCTTCAAGATTTTTGTCCAGATAGTTACAAAAATTATGGTGAACCCATCCAGGCACTCGTCCTCTCCTTGTTTTTCTGTTGTATTCTTCACGCTTTGACCTTATCAAGAATTGGATCTTGTTCTTTATCCCTGAACTCATGTTTTTATTTTTTATTTTTTTTAAAGATTTTATTTATTTATTCATGAGAGACAGAGAGAGAGAGAGGGAGGCAGAGGGAGAAGCAGGCTCCCTGCTCAGCAGGGAGCCCGACGCGGGGCTCGATCCCAGGACCCTGGGACCATGACCCGAGCCGAAGGCAGACGCTTAACCATCTGAGCCACCCGGGTGCCCTGAACTCATGTTTTTAAATAGAATGTATTAGTGCAGTTTGAGAAGGCCTGAAGAGAGTGTTTTCTTTTTGTATGGAATTGCAGCTGGGAACTAGGAATAAAAGACATTCCTCTTCTAGGAACTGTGGGTAATCCAGGAAGCCATTGGCCTCCTGTAGGTCACTGTTATTGTCACTGCCCACCCAGTGGTACTTGCTCCAAATTGATCATCTGTACCCTTTTTCAGACCCCACATCTTGTTAACCTCAATGAGGACCCACTAATGTCTGAATGCCTGCTTTATTACATCAAAGATGGAATTACAAGGTATATTTGTTTCTTTTGGTCATTTACTGTTTTCTGTTCTCGTAAATGAATAACTAAAGAGATGTTATTTGTTGAAAAATTGTTGTAATGACTTGCTGTTTTTTGTGTCTGAAATAGTTACAAACTATCCTGTCTTCCCAAATTATGTAAGTGCTTTAGCCATCTGAACCAGTTAACATGTAGTTTTCCCTAAAAACCCTAAGTAAAAATTTTCTTTTTCTAACTTCTTATATGAATTCATTAGGGAGATTAGTTCACTCGTGTCTTTTTATAAAGCTGAGTGAGTTACATTGATGTATCCTTGCTCCTTGGTTTCTTATTCTAATGTAGGGAGGTTGGTCATATGTGAAAATAAAATTTGCAGTTGAAAGCCTCTGATAAAAAGAAGCGATACCTTTTTTGTGCATACCAAAGAATATTCTTTGGGAGAAAGAGGTTCATTGTTTTCAGTGCTTTTTGTGTCTGAATTTCCCTGGGAAACACTTTCTCTTGTGTTCAGGGTTGGCCAAGCAGATGCTGAACGGCGCCAGGACATCGTGCTGAGTGGGGCTCACATTCAAGAAGAGCATTGTATCTTCCGGAGCGAGAGAAACAACAGTGGGGACGGTGAGAGTTCCTGGCATAGCTTTTCCAACAACCTTTTCATTCTGTATTACTAGAAATCCCCAGGGCTTGCTATTCCCTGTCTCTCTCAGTGATACTTTCTTGTACAATCTAATATTTGGGAAAATGGAGAAACCTGGCCTGCTTACAAATGCAGGGACGGACATAGCTGTTTTACATGAAAATAGCCTGGACAAAAGGAGCCCTTTTGTAACTGCCAAGAACTGAGCAGGACATAGGCAATTAGGCTTGGTCTTGAATGTTAATTATTTAATAGACAAGTACGAAAAGAACAAATATCCTGGGTAGTGGGAGATTTGAAGGACCCCTAATCTTAACCCAGAACGTATTTTTTCTAGAAGGGAAGAAAAAGTCGGTCTTGATTTTTGTCTGGGTTACTAACAGAACAATAATCTAATGGTATTTTTGTGCTAAATGACTCATTCCTTTAATCAAAATATTTAGCTGCTTTTGATCTTATGTTTCTGGTTTAGTACCTATATCTTACACTTAAGATTTCTGATGGTTTTCAGTTTTATGGACTGAACTGTTACATATCACCAAAACGACCATTTCCCATCTTCTTTTGAGGTTTGTCACATTCATTTAAATGTTTCTCTTAGCCACACCCCTGGTTTTGATACCCTAAAATGAACTATTATATAAATTATCTGCCGCTTGGCTGATTGCAGGAATGTATTCTAGTTACCCTGAGTCTTCACAGTCATCTTCTTTCCATTGTTTTATTCCAGTGGTTTGTGATGCTAATACTAGTTTGTTCTTCTTAGTTATTGTGACCCTAGAGCCCTGTGAACGCTCAGAAACCTACGTAAATGGCAAGAGGGTGGCCCAGCCTGTTCAGCTGCGCTCAGGTGAGACTGGGAAAGTTGTTTTGTTTTTTTGAAGTCCTTTGCTTTTTCCTTTTTTTTAAAGATTTTTTTCATTTATTTGAGAAAGAGTGCACGCAAGTTGGGGGGAGGGGTAGAGGAAGAGGGAGGAAGCAGACTCCCCGCTGAGCAGGGAGCCCCACTTGGGGCTCAGTCTCAGGATCCTGAGATCATGACCTGGGCCAAAATCAAGAGTTGGATGCTTAACCAACTGAGCCACCACCCAGGCGCCCCTGAGACTGGGAAAGGTTTGAAGTCTTCAGTAAAGAACACGTGGTTTGTGTGAGCAACTCTTAATTTTTGACTCTTTGTTTAAAGACTGAAGTATGATAGCATTAGGATTTCTGTTCTTGTAAAACTCCAAAAGCTGTCTTTTTGCCTTAGGGAAAGGGAGGGAGAGTGAGGTTATTAACTTAGATAGGTATACCTTTAAAAAATGGCTTCTTAACTCTGTTTCTGTTTTGTGCTAGGAAACCGTATCATCATGGGTAAAAACCATGTGTTTCGTTTCAACCACCCGGAGCAAGCACGGGCAGAGCGGGAGAAGACTCCTTCTGCTGAGACCCCCTCTGAGCCTGTGGACTGGACATTTGCCCAGAGAGAACTTCTGGAAAAACAAGGGATTGATATGAAGCAGGAGATGGAGAAAAGGTAATGCACAAATATGATATGGCCCCCATGACTATCACTTCTTTTAAACATGCAGTATATAGTGCTCATGAAACAGCCCAGTGATTTCACAGTTTGTTCTTTCCTCCCTTGTTTTTCTTTTCCTTCTAGACTACAGGAGATGGAGATCCTATACAAAAAGGAGAAGGAAGAAGCAGATCTTCTCTTGGAGCAGCAGAGACTGGTAGGAGTCCATCCTGAATCCTCTGTTAGGAAAAGGGCAGCTTGCTCTCATACCTTCCCTGTTCCACAGATGAGCACTTGCCCAGTTGCTTGTCCAGCTCTCACTGATACCATATGCTCTTCTCTCATTTACTTAATGGAGAATGAACTTACATCTCCTGGTAGCCTTAGCTTGAAAAAGTGTCCATAAAGGTACAGTTTTGGGCCTTTTATGTCTTAAAGTTAAATCTTTAGTTCTAGCAAAACCAAGTGCTTTTTGAGGAGCTAGTGGGAGCTTTTCTGGTAGGCTTTACCTCTTGATGGTGGTTTTTGAGTATGCTGCAGTGGTGATTCTTTTAATGATAAATATATTGAATATTGAATTTAGTGAGTGTTTGCCTTGGTTTTGTTTCTGATCACCTGATAGTACTAATTCTCTGCTCTTGGGCTGACTTGGGGATTGTTCTTGTGCTGGGCAGACTTTTTTTTTCTTTTTCTTTTTTTAGTTAAACTGTGTCTAAAAGTGTTGCTACACAGTTGCATGTGTTAATCCTTTTCTGTTCCCCTGCATGGAGTCTGAATTCTCAATAAGGGTCTCCGTGGCCTGTGGGATGACAGTGGAAGCAGGGGCTACACAGCAGCTCAGATAGTAGAAGGAAGCCTGGTTTCTCCGGTTTGAGAAAGATTTGGGTGAGCCGCTGAAAAGTTGGTTTGAGGCTGCAGCTTATAATTCTAATGGATTTAGCATTTTATGATGTAAATTGATTCTCTAAGTTTGATAGAAACTGAATCTCATGAATAAATAAGTTGACCCATTAGTTAGATTTTCATTTTTAAAGCCATCCAGCTTTGGTTAACAAAGCCCTGGTCATAAAAAGCTTCTTCTTGGCATTCATTTGATATGTAAGGAAAAGGTATAATAAACCTTTGGGTACTGTGGATACAATTTAGGATATTTTAAGACCCATAGACTTCTTTTAAGATAAGGAGAAAGCTGGGATACTGGTTTCTTCCCTTAGCATAAAACATAGCATCTAAAATAGTGTGTGTAAACTGCAGCCTTCTGGTCATGCTCTGCTTTGGAGAAGAGGCTGGTGCTAAATGGGCCAGAAATGCCAAAAGCAGCCTCTTCCAGGGTCACTCATTTCTTAGGCCTGGCAGTGGGTTAAACCAGTTAGTTTGTTGTCTTAGAAACTCTAGTGAAGTCCAAGAAAGAATAAATCAAGTATTTGGGGCAAGACAATAGCAGTGTTCAAATCCCTTTATGAGGCCTAGTTGACATTTAGTTTTTAATGAAAACAGAAGGATTTGGCTACAGTGTGATTAGGAGCTTGAAAAGTGTGACACATGAGGAGCCTTTTATCTTAATAATGTATAATCTAATAACATGCCTCTGATGGTCTGTGACAGATCAAATGAGGACAGGTATCATTAAGCTGTATGTATCATTAACAGTAGTGCCTTGTATTTGTATAGTGCTTTATAATTTACAGGGAGCTTTAACAGCCATCATTTTTTTTTTAATTCCCAAAACAGCCCTCCTTGATAGGTGTGTATGTAAATAAAAGAGTAATATTACCTCCAATTTATAGTTGAGGAAACCAAGGCTAAAAAATGCTGTCTTGCTCACTCTTAAACATCTGTTAAGTCATGGGTCTGAAGCTTAATCTTGGGGCTTCTGAATTGCTTCAATATTCTTTCTGTCCAGTAAGAGCAGTGCTTCTTCACCAGCTGGGAGTCCTGTTAAAATGCAGATGCTGATTCAGTAGGCCTGGGGTGGGACCTGAGAGTCTTCATTTCTAACAAGTTCCCAGGTGATGCCAGCACTGCTCATCCAAGACCAGCCTTTGAGTAACCAGGTGAGAAAGAATGATGATGGCTGGTGCTCTCCATAACCAAGAGCTGATGATCATTCTTTGCTCTGAAATAAAGATGATGACCATCAAATAAAGAGAAAGTAAATGTCCCTAAGACATACTTAGTTTCCAGGGGACATACTTAGCCTGCAAGGGATCAGGTTCTGGTTGTCATATGTTCTGTGTATCTGAAAGCAAGCTAGGATTTTCAAGAGCAGCTGCTTAAAGCAAGAAGGTTGCTTTCCTCCCCCCTAGGTCCAACTGTCTATTCCACTCAGATTTCTTGTCCTCCAGAGGAATTGATTTCTTTTTTTTTTTTTAAAGATTTTATTTATTTATTTGAGAGGGAGAGAATGAGAGATAGTACGAGAGGGAGGAGAGTCAGAGGGAGAAGCAGACTCCCCGCTGAGCGGGGAGCCCGATGCGGGACTCGATCCCAGGACTCCAGGATCATGACCTGAGCCGAAGGCAGTCGCTTAACCAACTGAGCCACCCAGGCACCCCAGAGGAATTGATTTCTAATGCCTTAGCCTGAAGAATATTTAGCAGTAACAATACTGAATGGAAGATGTATTTTTATGACCCTGTATTGCTCAGCCAACAGATACATTTTGAATGCACCCTATGAATAAACACTGAGAGGGTATAAAGGAATAATTATTCAGTAAATATGTATTTAATATATGTAATCATTTTTTGCATAATGACAACATTAAAAAACGGAATTCAGGCTTATGAGTTTTCTATTATGATAGTTCCCCAGATGCGTCATATAGTTGCAGTGCTGAACCTTCTCTTCTAGTTAGTGCTGTATTGCACACCTGGTCCTTTCTGTGCTTGCTTTTTCACCTATGTCTTTTAGGTATCTTCTTTCTTCTTTCTGCACAAGCTTCTTGCACAGTCTCTTCAGGAGGCCTTTGCTTTGGGATTTAATGAAAACAGAAGCATCATTTAGTGACACGAATTGGCCAGACCTGAGTAGTAGTTTTTCCAACTCTGTAATAAGTGAATCTAAATATCTTTAAATCTTTTTTGACATGAGATAGGGTGTACATCTTGGCACATAAACTTTGCCTACGGAATTTTTAGTATCATGGTCAGTATGTGATATGGGGGCTGTAAGGAGAACATACTCTACAAAGACAAAATAGTATTTTATTTTATTTTATCTTATTTATGGGGGGGTTAGGGAGGGGCAGAAGGAGAGAGAGAGAAACTTAAGCATCCTCCACTCCTAGCACAGATCCCAATGTGGGGCTTGATCTCACGACCTAAGCCAAAATCAAGAGTTGGATGCTTATCTGACTGAGCCACCCAGGTGCCCCCAATGTGATAGTATTTTAAAAAGAATGAAAATTATGGCCGCTTAGTTTAATTTGAGTTCCTTTGGATTTATGTAAACATTCTTATTTATTTATGTTTTATTTTAGAGTTTAAAGACCTAATCTCTGCCTCTCAAGCGTGATATTATGAAAGCAGTGATTAGAATATTTGTTATTTCGTAGATTAGGTAGTATTCATTTCATCCTTGAGCAATCTTGAAAAGAAAAGAAGCTGGGGGTGGGGGGATAGAGTGATAGTTGTCAGTTACATGGGAACGGTCAGAGTATATTATGTTCTATAAAATTTAGTTTATACATACTGGCAGGAAGACCTTTTTTAGGAGTCAGACACATTTTTTTCCTCTAATGTTTATTAATGTCCTCTTTTATCACTCAGATGAGACATTCTGAGGTTTAAACTAAAAATGAAAAAAAATTAGTATAGAGTCTATAAATTTAACTCTGCTTTTTGTTAAATTTTCAAATAGGTAGGGCTATAAATGGGTTTAGTACCCATTTATAGACCAACAGAAATAATACAAATCAGCACCTCCAAATTCAGGGACCAAATTATTGTCATTATTGTTAAAAGTTATTTTTTAGAAATAACTGTACATAGGCATCTTTGGCCTAGAAAGCAAGATACTGTTTACTAGAGATAATTTTGGTAATCACAGCCAAGTAAAAGAGAGTATTAAGATTTTTTTTTTTTAACTAGACTGTCCTGAACTACTCTTCTAAGTGAATAGTTTCTTTTCCAAGGAACTTTTATTTCCTGAATAGAAATTCTTCCTTAAGCCTTCCTTAATTCATAGGGAATTCTAAATCTAACATTGTTTTTGTGTAGATCCAACATTGCTTGCATGTCATAAAGATGTGCTTGTGTTATTTAAGAACGATTGATTATTATCCAGGTAGCCCTTGAAGACTAGTTAGTTGGGCAGTCAGGCTGTGGTTTTGTTTTGTTTTAAGATTTATTTATCTGAGAGAAAGCAAGAGAGCAGCAGAGGGAGAGGGAAAAGCAGACTGCGTGCTCTGAGTGGGGAGCCCGACTCAGGCCTCAATCCCAGGACCCTGAGCGAAAGGCAGAAGCTTAACCGACCGAGCCGCCCAGGCACCCCTGGGCTGCTGTTTTACTTGGGCCTAAAACAGAAGTAAACAGCAGCCTGACTGCCCATCTAAAGTTTTTGAAAATGAGGTAAAGTGCAAACATAGCTGGGAAGACAGAATTAGAGACAGCATTTTAAAGTGGATCTATTTTACCTAAGCAGAATATAATCTTTCTGTTTTATGTGCTTATAGGTAGAGTTGTCACTTAAAGTGATACTCCTCAAATAGCTAGAAATGCCATGGGTTTTCATAGATAGAAAACATCTTTAGGTCATATTTATTAAAATATTACTTGGGGAATTTTAAATGATGTTTAATGAAAGTATATTTGCCTAGCTTAATTTATGTTCTGGAAACTTCTTAAAATTTTGGAGGTGAAGTGTTTATTGGTTTAAGTGTGTGAAAACAAAAAAGCAGACCCACTATGAGGATCCTTTTTTTATGCTTCCTTGTTCTATGGGTAACAAATGTTAGTTGTACAAATGTAGCACATCAATTTAGCATGACAGGAAAATAGTAAATCCAGTATATGCTCATGAAAGGACTAGTTTCAAAACTCACCTGTCTTCTAGAGAAAAGTTTGGTTGATAAGAACCCCATGTGGTCTGCTGATAGGGATTCATTTTTAACATCATCCCTGTTTGACTGCTTCTTTTTCTACCTTCTCCTCTTCTAACTTTTTTCTAGGGCTGCTCTTTTTAGTAAAGCTAAACAAAACGTGGCATCCTACAGCCTTACTAACCTTTGTTAATCCGCCTGCTCGTCACATCTTGTATGGCATCTGTGCTCACTCATGGGGGAAAGAGTTTCTGGAAGAAGCAACAGCAATAACCAAGGCAAATGTGGGGACATGGCTGCATGGGGTGTTAGCATGTGTGGGGCGTAGGTTTTACTACATTTCCACAGGATGGTGGAGGTGTTACTTCACAGCATTTTGTTAATAACTTCACATGACCTTAGAGGGAAAGGTCACCGTATCAATCCTCCTAAGAAATTGGATTGCAGATTTCATCACTTAAGCCAGAAAGTGGGAATTCGCATTGGTGTTACTAAACAAGCAAATCTTTATATTAATGACCTATATATACATAAGTCTTAATAAACTTACACACCACTTAGGGGGTTTTTTGTTTTATCTTTTTTTTTTTAAGTTTTATTTACTTATTTTTTGGTTTTGGTTTTAAATTTGGTTAAGGCTTTTTTACTTGTTTTTTTTCTTCGATTTGATTTTCCTTTTTTACATTTTAATTTTGGTTATTTTGGGGCCATTTTTTGATTTTGTTTTTCCAAAGGACGCGGATTCTGATAGCGGGGACGATTCTGACAAGAGGTCCTGCGAAGAGAGCTGGAAACTGATTACTTCTCTGAGAGAAAAGCTACCTCCCAGCAAGTTGCAAACCATTGTTAAAAAGTGTGGCCTCCCTAGCAGTGGGAAGAAACGAGAGCCAATTAAAATGTATCAAATCCCCCAAAGAAGGCGCCTGTGTAAAGATTCCAAGTGGGTCACCATCTCAGATCTTAAGATTCAGGCTGTAAAAGAGATATGCTATGAGGTTGCGCTCAACGATTTTAGGCACAGTCGGCAGGAGATTGAAGCCTTGGCCATTGTTAAGATGAAAGAGCTTTGTGCCATGTATGGGAAGAAAGATCCCAATGAGCGGGACTCCTGGAGGGCAGTGGCCAGGGATGTGTGGGACACTGTCGGTGTAGGGGATGAGAAGATCGAAGACGTGATGGCCAGTGGTAAAGGCGGGACTGATGTAGACGACCTCAAGGTTCACATTGACAAACTGGAAGATATTTTGCAAGAAGTAAAAAAGCAAAATAACATGAAAGATGAGGAAATAAAAGTCCTAAGAAACAAAATGCTTAAAATGGAGAAAGTCTTGCCCCTGATTGGATCTCAGGAACAGAAAAGCCAAGGAAACCACAGAGCAAAGGAGCCTGTTGGTGCTGGTGTCAGTAGCAAGTCTGAAAATGACGGCAGCAGAGGGGACAGTGGAGAACTTGGGAAAGAGGAGCGCGTTTCCCAGCTGATGAACGGGGATCCCGCTTTTAGACGCGGACGTCTGCGCTGGATGAGGCAAGAGCAAATCCGCTTTAAGAATCTGCAACAGCAGGAGATAGCAAAGCAGCTGCGTAGGCAGAACGTACCTCATAGGTTCATCCCTCCTGAGAACCGCAAGCCCCGGTTCCCCTTTAAGAGCAACCCTAAACACAGAAACTCCTGGAGCCCTGGGACTCATATCATCATAACAGAAGATGAGGTCATAGAGCTTAGAATCCCAAAAGATGAAGACGGAAGGAAAGGAAATAAAGAGGAGAGCCAAGAAAAGGGGGGTAGAGCACCTTCTAAGGATCCCCAGTTACCATGGGGCTCTCAGGGCACACGAAGTCAAGATCACATCCAAGTTAGCAAGCAGCATGTTAACACCCAACAACAGCCACCTCAGTTACGCTGGAGAAGCAATTCTCTTAATAATGGCCAACCGAAAAGTACGCGCTGCCAGGCATCTGCCTCCTCAGAATCATTAAATTCCCACAGTGGTCACCCCACTGCCGATCTGCAGACTTTCCAGGCAAAGCGCCATATTCACCAACACCGTCAGTCTTACTGTAATTACAACACTGGAGGTCAGTTAGAGGGCAATGCAGCCAGTTCCTTTCAGAAGCAGACGGACAAGCCCAACCACTGTAGCCAGTTTGTGACACCTCCAAGGATGAGGCGCCAGTTTTCGGCACCTAATCTCAAAGCTGGTCGAGAAACCACAGTATAAATTACTGGACAAACTTGAAATCTTGGTGGAGGAAACAGGCAATGTTAGCTCATGATTTGAGTTGGTTCTAGCCTTGGCCTTGAGTTTCTACTCTTTCCATTATGGTTTTAATGTTGCGTTCCTACAAATCTTAACTGATTTTAATATTGTTAAAACATAAAACACTGGTAGTTCAACACCTCCCTTTTGTTTGTATGCCACAAATGGGCAGTTTCTGGAATTTTGGACAAAACACTGAGACCTCCCTTATTTTTCTGAGACTTGCCTCCTTTCTTGGTGCCTAGATAATACACTTACACAGACTGGTCTTGTTTTGGTGTAAGTTTGTTATGTTTTTATAATGCCTGTAAACTGATCTGACACCCAGAAAGCCCTGCCTCTTGGTTTATGCAGACATTCAAAGGGGGAATTTGATACACAGAATTTAAGTGTCTGTTATTTCCCCATAAATGTTAGACATTAGTTTAATAACATTCAACTTTGTGGACACAGCTCTGGATTTCTCATCCATGTCTGTTCCTGTCTTTAAATATAATTGGAATTTTCATAAGCCAGAACTAAATGTCTTTGGACATAGTTTATAGTACACAGCTTTGCACTTCCACAGAACTTCCCCATCTTCTTCTTCTACCATATTTTACATAGAACTGATTCAGTAGGTTTGTTTGTGTTTTTCTTTTGAATGTATCAGTATGTGTATGAAATTTGTCATAATACTGAAATCTTTAAATTGGCACCGTTTCTGGATTTGTTTGTAGTTTGCTTTTTGAAGTTTAACATACCATTTCTCACACAGACACACACACAGGCGCGTGCGCGCACATACACACACACACACATTCACACTCTGAACCATTCACCAAAATCATGCCAACAGAAACGCCAACAAAACACTTGTATGGCTCTTTGAGCAGTGTGTGTAAGTTCACAGGGAGCTTATTTGGTGGAGAGGGAAGAGGTGGGACGTGGGGAGAAGGCCACAGTGTATGGCTCTGTGCTGTTTATTCTTAGTGGATGATGAGATCATGAAATAAGTTAACTTTGGTTGGATTGAGAATAAAGGAGATGATGTATAATAAACTATTCTTTGCGTGCAGTAGTAATGCTCACAGATGCTCAAGCAAGGAGAGAAGTCCTGATGAACATTAATTGTATCAATACCTCATTTTACCGTGTCGTGGTCTCAGTTTGCCTCACTGGAGAATCCACTAAAAAAGATGGATATTAATGGGAAGAAAAGAATAGTTTTCTACATCCTTCCTCATCTCTTGAACTATTCAGCAACTTTTTTAAGAGGCGGTGCGAAGAGCCAGAGATGTCTGGGATACTGCCTGACTTCGTGATGACAACTCCTCTAAGTCATGGAGTCACCTGCCCAGCACTTGTCTTCCAGACGGTGTAGAATTGCAGCCATCATAGCAAGTAGCATTCAAGGAAGCTGTTAAAGATTGTGACTATGTGGTTTTCTTTTCCTTTGCGTGTGGGCTCTATGCCTTATTAGAACACATTATTTTTAATCATAGTATTTTTTTAATTTTTAATTTTTTTTTTTGCTTCTAAGAAAATGCTTTCTTAATGCACAGAAAGTTGCTTCTGATTAACTTTGGGGATATTTTTGCTTTCATAGCTAGAACGGTTCTCGTCTTCAGCTGAGGTATTATGGCAGATTAGACAGATTAGGCAGATTAGGGTGAATGATGTTTGTAACGGATAGACTTAAATTGAGACAATCTCCTGTACCATGTGGGTGAATGAACTCATTAGACTACTTCAGATCAGTCACTTCAGTGCGTCTTGTGTAAGCCTCAGTTGTTCTTCTTTATGATTCATAGATATATTAATTGTTCCTTTCTTGCAAAAAAAAATTCGTTTTCTATGACAGGTTTCCCCTGCTTTCCGAAAGAGAGTGTTTCTGTGAAACCTTTCATAAGCTGAAATGGTGTAAAGTGAAGAAGCCATTATTATTAATTTATATGGAAAAAATTTTTGAGGTTCCCAGACTCAAAAAAATCACCTGTCTTAGGCTTTTCTGATACCTTATGACACATCTTGCTGATGGATGCGCAAAATAAATTGAGATAAAGCCCGGATGCTCACTGACACGGTTCAGAGCTCTGGTGGCTGGAGGCTGACATGCTGTGTGTGTTTCCCAGGAAGGAGCTTGGTGGGGCCACTAGCTGCCTGGGATGTGTGTGCTACCTCTATACTGGCTCGCTGCAAACACACACACACACACACACACACACACGCACACACACACAGTGCAGTTTTTCATAAAAGCAAAAATCCTCTTTGGACTTCTTTCGGGTAGCAAAAACAGGTACTAACGTGGGGTCTTTCATAGAAGCAAAGTGGCCTAACACACACTTTCGAGATGCAGGGGATACCTGTATTAATATTAGTAATAATTAACTCCGCTTTCAACTCCATAGCAAAAGTGGGCTCTCATTTCCCTAACTTGAAATACCATAGGATAGCCGTATGTATTTTCATTTTTATGGTGGCCTTTTAATCTTATTATGAGCAGGTGCCTCCCTTTCCGGATAAACAACAGGAGTGAGTTTCTACTGGTGATCAGGTGACATTATAGAATGGAAAGTAATACAGCATTTGCATTTACAAATGTGGGTTGTGGTAAGCACTGTGCCCACACTGATATTCCAAAGAATTAGGTTTGTGTTTGTGCTTCATCCGCTGGTCTAGGTGCCCTCGAATTGCAAAAATGTTTAGATCTCTAAAGGAGCCCTTAATTTCAGATGACCAGAAAATGAACCAAGGTTTGATTGATTGCCACATATGTGCCCTCCTGCATTTCAGAGCAGATGTTTGTCTTAGAAGATAACTGGGCGAATGTGAATAAAAGGACTTCATTGACTTTTTTTTACTAAATAAGCTATTAGTGCCATGCTTTTGTGAGCTATTGGTATAGCTTATATTTTTTTGTTTTTAAATTTGACAGAATCTCTCCCTAAGCCTAAATACTACATGACCAAAGAGAAATGGTCATCATTAAACCGTTATTATATTACTGAAGTATTCATAGCTATTATAGAAAAATGGGGAAAGTATGCTGCTGAAATTATATGATCTGAAAATTAAGGAAATGTGAAGGAGTGTTAATTAATTAGTATAATTTTGTATGCCACAGTGGTATTCCCTAAAGAGTTAAAGATCTTCTGTTCATCTAATAAGTCTAAACCAAAGGGCTTTTCCTTTATTTTTCCCTCTAATTCTTTTTAGCACTTCAGATTCTTTGCTCCATTCACTGAAAATGCAATGACTGGGGATTGTTTATTCCATTGAAGTGACTTGAAGTGACCTCTTGTGCTTTAGGTGCAGGTTGATGCTGAAAATAAACACAACACAGCACAGAGTTTGCCACACTGATGTCTGCATTAAAGGCTGTCAGACTACAGGAAGTTACATAGATTTCCTCTGGTCAGCTGCTGGTACCCCTGTGCCTGACTGGTCCTTTGTAGACCTGCCTTAATGATCTGTTCAAAAGCCTGGGAGGAGGGGAAGCTGCCATGGTGTGAAAATGTCCCATAGTGAAGACCCCTTCTCAGATACAGTGTAGAGCCAACATTTGTCCTAAACTGTAAGAGCCAGAGTCCACATTATGAGCAGTTTTCATAATTGTCCAGTTTATGTCATTTTCCCAAGATTTCAAAATCTGCTCTACATACTTAGTTTGAACCGCTCCAGGTTGTGAAATGTGTTGGTTTCCTGCCATCATTACTGTAAAAAGAAGTTGTGAATCTTGTTAATGAACTATGGATTTCTCCCCGAATTTCTAAAATAAAATGCATGAAGATTGTCTTTGAGTGTAAGATCTACCTTTGCAGAAAGGGAGAGTTAGTTTTTCATGTTAGAAAATGAAGTCCTCGTTCAATAAAAGCTGAAACCATCTTTTAAGAGTGTGATTTCTCTCTTATGTGGGAAGAAGGAAAAGTGAAACAGGGTGGTGCTGTGATTAAGTCTGGTCTTGACTTTTGTTTATTCCTTTTTAATCGGAAGATGGTTGCAAACCAGATCTTTTTTTCTTAATGTATTTCTGCATGAACTTGATTCATTTAAAGCTTTTGCTTCTGTTCCCTTTTCTGTTTATCAAAATTCTATCTTAAAAGGGATCTTTAACCCCTACTTTATGCCACATTTTATTTAAATAAAAACTTGTCTAGTATAAGTTGAGTTTATCTTAGCTGTATTTTCGATCTTTTTATCATACAATCTGAAAGTTTTTAAAATGAAATAGTATAGTTCCCTTCACATGGATAGAAACTGAATTTCTACAGAGCTTTCAGTAACTCTGTTTAGCTTCTCTTTTTACCCTTAATTGCTGCTCTTCTCCACCCAGAGTATTCGTGGTGTGCTGGAGGTGACACGGGATAAAGCAGAAGAGTTTTCTGGAGTGGGCCATCAATCTTAATGATCATTTGGACATGACATTGTTTTTTATATTGAAAAATGATAGACACAATCCTGTATTATGGAGTAGAATACAAAATCTACATGAGTCTCTTTTTTTCCCCTTTGAGTTTATGATATGAAATTTGGAACTTGAGAAAAATGTTATATGTGGATTGGTCTGCTTCAGGCCTTATACTCTGTCCCTCAGGGTACTTTGTATTTCTCTGCTAGTGGAGAAACTGGTGGAAAAGTTGCCAAGATCTGACTGACCATTTCTAGGGTGACACAGATGATTCCAATGTAGTACGAGGTGTGCAGTGATAGTCGTGTGCACAGGGGGAGAGTGAGGAAAGGTGTTTGAAGGAGGCCCTGAGCCAAGAGCAGAGTCCCAGAGTACAGCTGGGAATTTATCCAAGTGAAGAATGGTAGGGGGAGAGAAGCAGCATGTCAGGTCCGGCGAACTGCGAGTATTTGCGAGTAACCCGCGGTGGTCAGCACAGCAGCTGTGTGCCAGGGAGAGGTAATAGACAAGGTCCACATCATGGCATGCTGTGGAGTGTGGATTTCATCCTGAGTGTGATGGGAAGCTACCAAATGATTTTATACAGGGGGATCGCATGATTAGATTCACCTTTTAGTAATGGTTAAAGCTTGAGTTGGAAGGAGGCAAATTTAGAGCTCAGTGCCTCAGTTGGGAAGTTGCTGTATGGACTAAAAGAGAAACAATACTTTCCAAAGGCACGGACAAAGGAGAGAGGGAAAGTAGAATCAACAAATCAGTCTGTGGGTGGGATAAACCCTGTATGTACGACTGGAAAGGTGATGAATGCTCTCACTTGGATCATGGTTGGAAAGTAAGAGACCAAGATGGCCCTGGGGGACTGGGAGAAAATAGGAGCCACTCAGGTCTAAGAATAGGTGGTTTGGGGATCTCTGGAGGGAGAGGTCTGACTGAGGCTTCGTCCTCACCGTGCCGCAGGTGGGGAGCAAGGTTAGGCGTTGACAAGAACCGGGGCGTGGATACCTCCCTTCCGGCTATTGCTTGCTAATTATAATCTGCCATTAAAAGAGGGGAAGGCAATATTAGCAAAAGGAGCCAAGTCTCTAATGTCAAAAACAGACCCAACCAGAAACCCTAGAATGGTGACATTGATTTCACCTTAAATGCCACCTCCTCGGAGATGCTCCAGTGTGGCACTAGCATCTTTTCCTGAGAGTGCTCTTCCTACCTTGTCTCTTCACTTCTGTCCTGGACCCTAAGCCACTGTCCGCATAGCAACCAGAATCATCTTGTGAAAACAAAAATCAGATCCTGTCAGTGGCCTCTGGTGGCTTCCCATTGTGCTTTAAACTCTAACCTTCTTACCATAGCCTACGGAGTGTTCCGTGTTCTGGCTGCTTGCCTGCCTCTCTGACTTCATCTCTTAACATTCCCACGCGGCAAGCACTTCAGACTTTTTGTTCCTTGAACATGCCAAGTGTGTCCCCCACCTCTGGGCTTTTGCACTTCCCCAACACTCGAGTCCTTCCTCATCATGTGTGACTCCTCTTCAGACCTGCACTCGAAGGCACTTCTCCTGCCCCAGCCCACGCCAGGCCAGCTCTCACAGGTTAATAATGACAGCCTGTCTTTGTGCTTGTTTGGTTCTTCCATGGGAACATAAACTCACCTAGAATAAATGCCCTACCTATCCTGTTAGCTCCACCATTCCTCAGTACACATTATCCAGAGGGTGGTTCTGAAACTGATGTGCATCAGAGTTCCCTGGGGGCTCGTGAGAACAGAGATGGTTGAGCCCACCTCAAGAGTTTCTGATTCGGGAGGTCTGGGGTAGGGCCTGATCATTTGCATTTCTTTCTTTTTCTTTTCTTTTCTTCTTATTTTTTGTTTTTAGAGAGAGAGATGGGGGAGGGCAGGGGCAGAGGAGGGGGAGAAGGAAAGAGAATCCTAAGCAGGCTCCACACCCAGTGCAGAGCTTGACTCGGGGCTTGATCCCATGACCCTGAGATCATAACCTGAGCTGAAATCAAGAGTTGGACACTTAACTGACTGAGCCACCCAGATACCCCATAATTTGCACTTCTGATAAATTCCCAGGTGATGCTGATGCTGCTGGACCAGCATCCACCTCTGAGAGCCACTGATCTAGAATGGGGGGTTGGCAAACCTTTTATGTAAAGGGCCAGAGAGTGAATATTTTAGGCTCTGTGGGTCCCATGGTCTCTGTTGCAGCTGCTCAGCTCCATTGTTATAGCTGAATAGCAGCAGTATGCAAAGGAATGGGTGTGGCTGTGTTCCAGTAAAAATTTTATTTACAAAAAATAGGCAGGGGACTAGATTCGTCACATAGGCTGTAGTTTGCCAACCCTGATTTAGAAGATAGTCACTTTGAGAACTTCCACTAGAAGCTTAGTGCCTTTCTATGTATCTGATCTAGAAGACAGATAGGCACCAAATGCTGGTGATTCCATGGTGAATGGCAGATCTCTAGCCTTGGGAAGTTCACAGTTGTGGACAAGATAGCCATTAGATGAATAGTCACACCAGGAGATACAGGGTATATTTGTGACAAATGCTATGACGGAAAATGCTATGAGGTGCGCTGAAAGTTTACAGCCAGGAGACTCTGGGAATGAAAGGTGGCCTTTCCTTGCTCTCAGCTGATGACCTCCATTTTGCTGCACTGAGAAAAAGAATTGATCCTAAGAAAACTTCTTTTCTGCCCACTTCTACTTTGTGCATCCATCACGCATCCTTCCCTCCTGATGATGGTTGGACTGGCCTTGCTCCTACCTTAGCCCCACCCATTTTCCCTGCATTTTATCCTCCATCACCTTCTCAAGAACTCACCATGCATTTACCCTTCTCTTGAACACCTCCATTCAAGCACAGCTTTGTTTTGCCACTTACAAAACACTCCCATGTTGTCTGAGAGCTGCCACCATTCCATTTCTCTGTTACTTTTTATAGAAACACTCCTTTAAAGAGTTTGCTCTATTATTTCCCACTCGCCCACCCCCATTATTTCTTTTTACTGTTCTTCTGTTGTTTCTTTTCCCCATTCTTGCTTGAACTCACTCTAGTCACACTCTTGTTCCACATCACCACACTGAAGCCACTCTTCTCAGGCCCACCAAAGATCTCCACGATGACAGACCCAGTGGTGTTTTCTCAGTCCTCTGCCCTGACCTCAAGACGCTGACACACAACTATGACCTCACAGCCATATAGCTGACTGGCAGCCAGCTCAGGCCAAACATCCAAGAGCCATCCTCAGTTTCCCCCTTTTTTTCTCATACCCCATGACCACATCATCAGTAAGTTGTATTTCCTCTACCTGTAAAGCATAGCCCAACTCCATTCTCTTTTCACCACCTTTACTGCTGACACCCTGGGCCACCTACCACCATCTCCCTAGCACTGCTGTCCCCATGCTTTCCTCCACGGAGAGCAATGTTTTTAAAACATGTTCTAGGCCCATATTACTTCCCAGCTCTAAACTGCCCAGTGGCTTCCCTTAGAATGAAATCCACAGTCTTTACCATGTCCTGTAAGGCCGGACATAACCCACTCCCTGTCTGCCTCCCTCACAACTGCATCCCTGAGCCTTGTAGCTCCTCACTCCACTCACACAAGTTTTCTTGCTTTTCCTGAAAACACACCAGGCACCTTTTCCTCTCAAGACCATTGTACTTGTTGTTAGTTCTGTTTCGATTGGCATCATCACCATTGCCAACACTCCCCCCGGAGATCTCTCAGCATGCCTGCTTAGATCTCTGATTAAATGTCCTTTCTGCAAACAGACCTTCCCTGAGCACCTAATCTAAAAGTTCCTCCTGTTCCTCTTGCCTCTGTATCAACCCCCATACCTACCAATCTTTATTTTCCTTCACAGTACTTCTTGCTACTGAACTCATGGTGTGTCTTGTGTCTGTTTACTATTGATCATCTCTCTCTCCCTCACCAGTGAGACTTTTGTCTTAACTGACCACTGTTCTCCTAACATCTGCATGTAGTAGACATGATAGTGGTTAAAAGAGCATGCCCTAGAATCCAGTTGCCTGAGTTCAAATCCCATATCCATGCTTACTAACTCTGATCTTTATAAAATTACTTAATTTCTTTAAGCCTTTTTCTTCTTCTTTAACATGAGGGTAACAGTAGTACCATCTTCATAGGGTTATTGGGAAGATTGAGATAACCTATACAAAATATTAAGAACAGTTCCTGGTGCAAACTAAACTTAAAAACAAGGATGGGCAGGAGAGGGAGAACATTCTAGAAGTGGGAACAGCCACTGTAGTACCTTTATAAATATGGGGATATATCTAACTAGTTGGGACTTCTTATAAACACAAAAGGCTACTGATAAATATATTGTTATTTGATAGGCTTTCCATAATTATCCTAGTTTCCACTGTGGAATCAACAGAACAATAGTATTCAAATCTGTTTATCCATTTGTTGTAGGAAAATCCAATACTTCGAGTTTTTCTGATGACATACAAAATGTCCTTGTTGGAAGCTCATATACAGCCTGGTTTGGGGAAGAGGAGGGCCAGTTCAGGTTATAGTGTTGATAATTTGAACTGTCAACTGCTGATAGAAATTTTCCTGAGTCAAAATGCAGTTAAAATTCTAGGTCCATAGTGTTACAGGAGACCTTTTTATGTAAGCTTTACTACCACTAACGCATAACCAGAGCCTTTAAAGGGAAGGTCATCTTCATACCTTAACTGTCAGAATCTAAGGATTTTGTTTTTATTGGTAGTTTGAGCAATAAAACTTGTAAACTGAGTCTTGAAGAAAGCTTCAAAAATAAGCTAGTCACTAAAAGCTAAAATTGGGGCACCTCAGTGGCTCAGTTGGTTAAGTGTTTGCCTTCGGCTCAGGTCATGATCCCAGGGTCCTGGGATCGAGTCCTGCATCGGGCTCCTGTGTCAGGCTCAGCAAGGAGTCTGCTTCTCTCTCTCCCTCTGCCCCTGCTCATCTTTCTCCTTCTGTCTTTCCCTCTGAAATAAATAAATAAAATCTTTTTTAAAAACTAAAATTATGTGATTCCACTTATATGGAATAGTTAAAATCATAGAAAGTAGAATGGTAGTTGCCAGGGGAGGGGAAAGGGAGCATGGAGAGTTAGTGTTTAATGGGTATGGAGTTTCAGTTTTGCACGATGGAAAGAGTTTTGGGGTGGACGGTGGTGGTGGTTGCCCAACGGTGTGAATGTATTTCACACCACTGAACTGTGCACTTGAAAATGGTTCAGATGGTAAATTTTATGTTACATGCGTTTTACTATAATAAAAAATTGGGGGAAAATGAAAAACAAGAAAAAATCCTCAAGATAAAATATTAACATTTTCCCACCTGAGGATTTTTAGGTAAATCAGCCATCTTTCTCTTTTTACTGAAAGGATCCCATAGAACATATAGGTTTTCTAAGGGAAAAAAAACTACCCCTTCCACAACCTTTTATTTTGAAATATTTCAAACATACCAAGAAGCTGAAAAGGTAGTATAATGAACCTTCATGTACCCATATTTGTGTATTTTTTCTGAATCATTTGAAAGTAAGTTGCAGGCATGATGCAGCTTACCCCTAAATATTGCCCTGTGTATATCCTAAAATCAGGGGTATTCTCTTAATACCGTTAACCTATCCGAGAAATTTAGTACTGATTCAGGATTATATAATATACTGTCCATTTTCAAATTTTCCTAATTGTCTAAAAAATATAATGGTTACAAGTGTGTGTGCGTTTTTTAATCCCAGTTCGGAGCAAAGTTTGTGTTACATTTGGTTATGATGTTTCTTTTCTCTTTCATTACATAGGTATTTTTGAATAGGCTACATTTTGATTAGTCTGTTTATTTCCTCAAGATTAGATTTAGGTTAAGCATGTTTCATAAGAAAGCTGTCCGGGTGACATTGTGTACTTCTCTCATGTCACATTGGCAGACAAAATGTCCAATTGTCCTGTTATCAGTAATGTTAAAGTTTATAAATTATATGTGACATTCCCCAGCTCTTTCTCTGTCTTATTAACGTGTATCTAGGGTGGCACTTGGGATTGTGTGACTATTCTGTTCTCCATCCGCCTTTCACTCAGTTGTTTTAGCATTTATTAATGATTCTTGCCTGATTTAGTCATTACATCTGGGGCTTCAATGTAGTTTTTCTAATTGCCATTCCTCTGCATTTATTTATTAGCTGGCTTTTGTGGGGGAGCAAAGAAGGGCTTCTCCCTTTTTTCCCTCTTTTAGTAACACTGTGGACTCCTGGAGTCCTTTTAATACCCAGTGTGCTATATCATGTTTCTGTTATTACTCTTATGCTGGCTACTGGGGTTCTGTGCCCTTTGGAAATGGCCCCATCAGTGTTTGAGCACCTCTGTGCTTTCTGGCACAAGATATTCTGAGCTCACCTTGTGCTTTCCTTGCTTCAGACCTGGAATTGGTTGTTTTCCCAAGGAGCCCTGGTTCCTTTTAGTGGGGAATCGTATTTAGAAACCAAGATCTGGGTGCTGGGTATACTTAGAAAATAAACTTTTTATTTTTATTTATTTTTAAGATTTTTATTTATTAGAGAGAGAGCATGAGAGCATGAATGGAGGGAGGGGCAGTGGGAGAGGGACAAGTAGATTCCCCACCGAACGCAGAGCCCAACTCGGGGCTGGATCTCAGAACCCCAAGATCATGACCTGAACCGAAGTCAGATGCCTATCTGACTGAGCCACCTAGGCGCCCCAGCAAATAAACTTTTTAAAACACAGCCTGTCACTTTGATAGTGTGTGTCACCAATGAAGAAGACTTCCACATGCATTTTTAAATGGTTCATCATTTGGTTCTTCTTTCAGTCCTGTGTAGGAGACAGGTCAGGAACTAAACTGTTCATTTTAAAGATGACAAAAATGAAGTGTAGAGAGGATTTAACTTTCCCAGAATTATAAGACCAGTAAGAGCAGGTGCCAGGAGCAGAACTTTTACCTGCAAATTGAAATTTTTTTTTTTTGCCACAGTACATAGTCTCCTAAAAAGTGTGTTTCGATATTGACTGAAGCTGTGTCTGGCTCCTGCTCAGGGCCATCTCCTCTAATGAGAGAAGGTTCCCCTGTGAGACTCAGTGGTAAATGATGAGCCTTGAGAATATCTGCGTCCCTCTTAGCATCGCCACTGGGAGCTCCTTTCGTAATAGAGTTTGCTAGGAGGCTCTCAGTGGTCCTTTGTAATGAGAAGAATATTTCACTTACAGCTTGGGGTGAGCTCTGTTCAAAAACAATACATAGCCGTACTGAATCCCTCTGTCTCAGGACAGCCCATAATTGGGTCAGTCCAAGGAAGCAGGAAACCCAGGCAGTCTTATCTTAAAATACAATGCTTATGCTATGATTTGGTATTTTATTATGTGAAGGTCTCTGTTCTTAACCTTACTTGATTTATTTTCAATAACACAAGCTTTAAACATTAACAGTCCAAGGAATCTTTTTAAATATTTTTTCCTTAATCTCTCCCCACCATGAAATTTTAATACTCAGATATATAGTGCATCTGTTTATGTACTGTATGTATATTTGTGCTTTATGCATCAAAAGAGTAAGATTTTTTTGTATCCTTCAAGAACCATTTTTTTTGCCCTCTTCAAGGTGATACCACCCTCACTGAGAATGCGTGGAGTGAGTAAATGGAGAAATGAAGGATACGTCTGATTTGTATTCTAATAATACATTTTGTATTATAATATTATATTTTAAAATACCCTTCTTGAATAACTAGATACAACCTGTAGATTATTTCAGCCCTAATAACACTGTGGTCTTTGGTTACTTGGAGGCTACATCTCGCATACTACAGCTGCAGAAGTACCAATATGTCATCCACAGGGAGTTCAGAGTCCACGGTTCTCATTCAAACAGCGGATCAGAACTGTTGGTGCTACTGGTGAATTTTCCAGTACTGTTTTTTCTAGAATTCCTTGATGTGTGAAGGTACTACTTAAATACTACTATTAGGGGCGCCCGGCGGCTCCGTCGTTGGGCGCCTGCCTTCGGCTCAGGTCATGGTCCCGGGGCCCTGCGATCGAGCCCCGCGTCGGGCGCCCTGCTCCGCGGGACGCCTCCTTCTCCCTCTCCCGCTCCCCCTGCTTGTGTTCCCTCTCCCGCTGTGTTTCTCTCTGTCAAATAATAAAGAAAATCTTAAAAAAAAATACTATTAAATAAATTTAAGGGATACACGTGTTTTTCCCCTCAAGAGTCCCCCTGTCTGGACCTCAACCCCAAATAAAGAACTCTTGAGTCTGAGGGAGTAGAAAGAGACTGCAGTTCGCTTTCTTCAGCATTTACCCCTTACAGACTGTCTTGTGTGCTTTGTGGGTTTTTCCTACGTATTTCTCTGTATGTCTTTTTATTGTCGTTTCCTGCCTCTGTCTTCTCTTTTATCTTTTGCTTTCTCTACTTTCCCCAACACTGCTCTCATTCCTCCTCCCCTCCATCCACTTCCTCCCTCTCCTACCTGTCCTCTCCTCTCTTTTCATCCAGGACTACGAGAGTAAGTTGCAGGCCTTGCAGAAGCAGGTGGAGACCCGCTCCCTCGCTGCAGAGACGACAGAAGAGGAGGAAGAGGAGGAAGAAGGTGAAATCTGGAGATGGAAACTTCCCTCTGTGTAGCTTTTGGATCTGTACTATAAGATTAGCCCTTCATCTGTGATCAAAGCTGGATTTGATCATAGCTGGCCCTACCGTTTATTGATATTTTACCGAGACAGTTTAAAGGTGATTCAAAAGATTCTCGATGCTGAGAACACAGACTGTGCTCTCTGAGGTGGGAGCGGCGCTGACTGTGTTCCTTAGAACACAAGATTTCTTAGCTCGGTCCTTATAAGAAGTCTCTTGGGCAGTTTACATATATTGTCTCAAATTACTATACATGTGAAGCTTGTGTATATATTGCAGATAAATACAGAGCTTAATCTTTGTTAAGATACTCTTTGATTTGCTGATCTGTGGTTTATGCCCAGGATTACCCAGAGAGGACTTTGGAATATATTAATGTTTATTAAAGCCATTTCTGGCAGATTTCTAATCCTATTGCTTAGTCATGCCTACCTGCCTTAAGTTTTTCAGAATCTCTTAGCTGAATCAGGGCCTTGTTTGTTATTACCTTATAATACAGTATGAACATTGATCACATTTTGTTTCTCCACCCAACCTCCCAGTAACCTCAAGGCTTCAGATTAGCTTTGGAGAATCTCTAATTTATGTATTAAATTCTTAAATTTTTTAATATCAAAGTAAAATATGACCTTTTTATTTCTTGCACTAGCAAAAAAAATAGGTATTACATGAAGTTGTACAATATACCAGAGGGTTCTTCATTATAAGCCATGTATTGGATGTATATGTTTCTTAAAAAGGAAGAAAAGTCTATTTCTTTCATGCACTATTTTAAATAGGATTTTTTTAGGTTCTCTAAAATGTACATACTACCATCATAATATCAACAAAATTTAGTAAGCGTTACTGAAAAGCAGAAAACAAAAGCAGCTGAATGGAGAAATATGGAAAAATACTTTAACTTGATAAGAGAGATGAGGTAGAGGAGAGATGTAATTTCTATGTAGTCATGAGATCACCATTTGTTACCCTTCATTTGTTCTTTCAGCTCCTTGGACACAACATGAATTTGAGCTGGCCCAGTGGGCCTTCCGGAAGTGGAAGTCTCACCAGTTTACTTCATTAAGGGATTTACTCTGGGGCAATGCTGTTTACTTGAAGGAGGCCAACGCCATCAGTGTTGAACTGAAGAAGAAGGTATGAAGGGCGGGAGGCCATGGGTCATCTGGAGGTGCAGATGACCCTCAGGGGGCTCATGGCTCTCATCTTGAACTCAGCTGCCGTTTGCTGTGAAACAGGGTTATATATGCCTTTATTTACCATATGTGCCTGGAATGTAGTAGGTACTCATTAAATATTTATTACACTACATTTTTTTTTAAAGATTTCATCTATTTATTTGTCAGAGAAAGAGAGAGAGAGCTCACAAGCAGGGGGAGTGGCAGTGGGAGAGGGAGAAGCAGGTTCCCCGCTGAGCAGGGAGCCCCATACAGGACTCGATCGCAGGACCCTGGAATCATGACCCGAGCCCAAGGCAGACGTTTAACCAGCTGAGCCACCCAGGCATCCCAATTACACGACACTTTTAAAATAACTTGTTTTCTATCTTATTTACAAATGAAAAGACTGTATTCTGACAAGAGCTAGGGAAACTTTTTTTTTTTAAGATTTTATTATTTGAGAAACAGAGTGAGCAAGAGAGAGAGCACGTGAGCAGAGGCAGAGGGAGAGGGAAAAGCAGGCTTCCCTGCCGAGCCTGATGTGGGACTTGATCCCAGGACCCTGGGATCATTACCTGAGCTGAAGGCAGACGCCCAACCCACTGAGCCACCCAGGTGCCCCAAGACCTAGGGAAACATATTAATAGGAGAATGCTATTCTTGGGTTTCTGAAAATCTCAATTTTCTTTTAGTTTTCGACCATTACATTTGCACCTGTAAGTCCTAAGTGCCCTTCTTGCTCTAGGTTCTGGGAGGCAGGTATGTGCAGCGGATGGGCCCTCTGCACTCAGCCAGCCAGCCAGGCACCAATTCCAGCGCGCCTTGTGTGTTGACCCTAATGGCCCTGTGCCTACGTTCCCTCATTCCCTCAAGATGAACTTGGCAGCGGCCCCTGCCACCTGGGGTTCTGTGAGGCATGAAAGGAGGAGTAGATGTAAAGAGCTGAAATAGCTCTTGGACTTGGTAAAAGGCCATAAATGTTACTGATTTTCCTTATTACCAGAAGGTCACAGCACATCTTAGATTGATTCTTCTGTATGTCCCACTGTTGGATGGTCTAGAGGCTACTAGGATGACAGCAGGGGACAGTATCACATGGCAGGAAAGAGCGGACTGCTCAGCTTTGGGGAGATTCATTCTCTTCCCTATATTCTAGTTCTGTAAAATAGGGTAGGATATCTTCTTCATTCAATCTCGGCATCCCATTTCATTTTGTAAATGTTCAGCCCTCTCTTCAAGTAGATGAAATACAGGCAGGGGACTATGTCTTTTCTTCCTGCTGCTGTACCTAGCATTTACTTAATATTTATAGGTGAAAATATAGGGCGGTAGCAAGAAATAAATGACAGGGTGCACACAAAGCACTTACCATGTAGTAAGCACTTTTAAGAGTAGCACCTGTGATACTTGAATTTAGGATGGAAAACTGACATTTCTGCACCCACCTCAGTGAGAGGCTAGAGATGTCCTCGTGGGTCCAACTTTTGTTCTCTTGTGTAAATTCCATCAACCAAAACATGTACTGAGATTTTAGTTTGTGTAAAAACACTGCGCCAGGCTAGGAGAACAAAGTCTGTAAATAGTTTAATTTGAAATTAGGATTATTCTACAGCTAGTATACAAGTGGCCATTTTTCCCCCAGTTAATCACAAGCTGTCTGTTGAGCGTGATACATGTTTGACCTCTTTCCCGTGGGGCATGGTTATATTGCCTTGTTTCTGAAGTTGACTTGCTGAAAACATAAAGGCCATTTGGATGGTTTATTCTTTCCACGTAGGTGCAGTTTCAGTTTGTTCTGCTGACGGATACGTTGTACTCCCCTTTGCCTCCGGAATTACTTCCCACTGAGATGGAAAAAACTCATGAAGACAGACCTTTCCCTCGTACTGTGGTGGCAGTAGAAGTCCAGGATCTGAAGAATGGAGCGACACATTATTGGTCTTTGGAGAAACTCAGGTATGAAAACATTCCTCATAAAACCAGTTGTTTTATTTAGGAAATAATAATGAATTGCTCAGGTGGGCTCCCTCAAACTCTCTGCCTTGTGATGTCACTATTGCTTCCTTTTCTGTGGCGCTAAATGCTGTTGCTCTCCAGTAGCTAGTTCTATCTTGGGTCTAGTAATTATTCATCTTTTCTGTTCTGGATCTGATGATCGGTCATAAACGGGAAAGTTATAATGTGGTTTCCTTTTGCCTGTAATATGGTGAGGTATTTCCTACTGTTTCAGTATATTTGAGATGTCATATACCATCGAACTACATTTCTGTTATGATTCAGTAGGGGTTACTTGGCCTTTTTTCCTTTTGGTGGCTTGTCTCTAGACTCAGACACTTTGGATACTGAGTGTTTTGAGTTCCTGTACTTTTGACCTTCATCCTTTTTTAATATCATTAAATGGTGGGAGCAGCTTTTTTGTTTTTAATCTTGCATGGAAGATACTTCCAAAGTGAAATTTTAATGCAATCTCATGATATTAAGCCAGTGCACTTTATGTTTATGCAGGCAGAGGCTGGATTTGATGCGAGAGATGTATGACAGGGCAGGTGAGGTGGCCTCGGGTGCCCAGGATGAAAGCGAAGCCACCGTGACTGGCAGTGATCCGTTTTATGACCGGTTCCATTGGTTCAAACTGGTAGGAAGGTACGTGATGATTTCATCAATGTCTTCTTTTTAAATAGTGAATGATTTTGTTTAAAACCTCAGCAGATATTACAGAAAGTTCAAAGAAAAAGTGTGCAGAAATGCTCCACGTGTAATCTCATCCACTCAGACACAGCCATGTGTCACCTGGTGTACTTCCCTTTGTTTTATTCAGTGTGCGCACTTAAGTCTTATCTTTCATCCGGAGTAATTGACAGCCTTCCCTGCCTCTTACAGTTGAAGAGGATAAATTTAAAAGAAAAAGAAAGCCTATGTCTATATCTTGCACAGTTTAAAATCATAGTATGACTTACAGCTTACCAGCTTGCAACCTCTCCTTGATCCAGTGTCTCATTTTTTTAAGGCAATTTATCTTACATTAGTCTTTGCCAAGGGTGAGCCAACTGCATATCTTGGTCATATGCCTGAGCCTCTTTTGTGTGTACATAAATTCCAACTTGTAATGAAAACAAGTAGTGCCCCTGTGAATCCATACTGAGTCCCAAGTTCTTAGAGGTTTAGAATTTAAAAAGCAGAGAGATGCAAGTTTTGAGCTTAATGATTTCGGAATTTGAATTGTTTTTCAATTGCAAAATTTTTCTGACCGTTTTTAAAGGAACTAGGAAGAAAGGAGGAGCTGAAGTCATAGTATTTTGTAGAAATGAAGTTAAATCTGTTCCATTCCACTCTGATAGTGGAGTGTTTCTAAAGAGTTGAATTGGCGAAACACATCTTATCCAAGCAAGACACGTACTTGCTTTGCCATATACCATTCCATCCATTTTGTTTTCTGCTCCGAGATGCCATGGGAACTGGAATAAAGATCACCTTTTTTATTTCACCAAATGTTGAGTGGCTCCTTTGAGGCCTGGCTGCTGATCTTTTGTGTGAACTGGAAAATATAAACATTTTTACAACACCCTATTTACCTGGGATCTGGATCTTCTACTCATGTATTTCCTTTGCTTTTCTTATTCTAAGGACCAGTCCTTATTTCCTTTCACCCGAACCAGATGTTTTATGCGCATTTTATCCTTTTGCTTTTCCACTTGCTTTTATTGTGTTGATTCCCCAGTGGGTTCTGTCCTGTTGACACATATAGCTTCCTGTTTAACCAACTATTCCTCTCTCCTTCCTTGGCTGTGTCCCTTGGCGTCTTCCCTGGTGTCTAGCTCCCCCATTTTCCACGGCTGTGTGAATGAGCGCCTTGCTGACCGCACACCCTCCCCCACTTTTTCCACGGCCGATTCCGACATCACTGAGCTGGCTGACGAGCAGCAGGATGAAATGGAGGATTTTGATGATGAGGCGTTCGTGGATGACACCGGCTCTGACGCAGGGACGGAGGAGGGATCAGATCTCTTCAGTGACGGGCATGACCCGTTTTACGACCGATCCCCATGGTTCATTTTAGTGGGAAGGTTGGTGAGGTGATTGTGAGAAGGGCAAAAAGGGACCAGCTCTTGCTTTAAAGAGGCTCCTTGTGCAATTTTGGATGATCTTTCCTTAGCAGATTCAGTTTGTGACACGCTGATCTGGCGAGGGAGAGCCCTCAGGCAGTGTTTGTGAGGTACGCAGTCTGCTTGGCACGGCGTACGGCAATGTGTAAAGGCTCTACGCAGAGGACCCCTGTCTTAAACTGCCCAGTATTTTCCCTCTGAAGGAGAAAACCCCAGAGGAGAAAGTAATTAAAGCTAAGAGTCTAATGTTACAAGGTCAAAGAATGTTACTATGTTCTGATGCTTCCTTTTTGTAGGAATGTGAGTGAAGAAGCATATGGGGATGACATGAGAAGGAGATCGGAGCAAGGCCAAGGTTAGACTAAAGGATGTGTAACACCGGCAGGAATCGAGAGGACAAAAGTGGAATCAGGAGTAGTGTTAGGTTACTTAAAAATAAAACCTTAATAAGTAAGTAAATAAATAAATAAATAAAAAGGGGATGCCTGGCTGGCTCACTCAATAGAGTGTGCGACTCTTGATCTCTGAGTTGTGAGTTCGAGCCCCAAGTTGGGTGTAGAGATTACTTAAAAATCTTAAAAAATAAGTAAATATAAAGGAGTAGTGTTAGGTTTATTTTTTACTTACTTTGAGTCAGAAAAAGAATCCGGAACATGAAGTTACCTTTTGTCTGAAATGGATGCCTTTCTTTGGCCAGTTTCACTGAGCCTATCTGTAGATCTTTGGCTTCTGCCAGAATTTTACCTATAGGTTTTATAATGATGAATCTCATGAAATTATCTATTGACACCATCAACAATGGATATTTGTTCCGCACTACATGAAACTGCTTTGTGTTAAGTTTGGTTTTCCAAACAGGCCTTGTCTCTGACTCCATCTGTCAGTGATGCAGAGCTCTCACGTGCACACTCCTTGGACTGGGGTCTTTGTCTACACCCAGTCTTCATGCTGAAGTAATTTTATTACAAATTCAACAGTGCAGCACGTGCTGCATTAACAAAAAGTGTGTCCAGGTTTTAAGGTATGAAATTGGATCTTAACGGTGCATTAGAACCACATATTGCTGAGTCCTTTAAAAAGAGGGAATTATGCCAGTGTTAAACGGATAAACACCAGTTCTCTAAAAATTAAAGCGTGGCAAGTATCCTGACCCGGTAGGGAGGTAAAGTTCTAGCACTGAGCTCATGGTGTGATGTTGGTCACCTGGCAAGGATTAAATAACTACTGTAGCATACAGTTACTGTGGTGGAAAGAGGGAAAGGCAAGATCTCTGGTAGACATGAAAGCCTCAATTATGACCATGGATTGTAATTTAATATTATACAGTCTCGGGGTTCTGTGATACCGGAGGGACATCTCTTCAGTTTTTCTATGAATAAACATTAAGGGATTGTGCAGCCATGAATATTGTTTTCTGTTGGTGTATTGCCAGGAATAGATGCTTAGAATTTCAGAGAAGCTGATTTATATTAAAACTGAGAACAGTAGTTCTATGTACAAATAATGGGACCATAGTGCTTTTTCTTATTTTATGGCTGTGTGTTCTAAAAGGGTTGGAAGTTAGAACCAAGTTTCTGTTCATAAACTGCTTGGTCCTGGTGCCAGTTGCGCAGCTTCTAATGCTGCTCGTCTGTGTTATGCACCATTGCACGGGGAGGACTATGTAGTTTCATCTTACATGGCACATCGGGAAGAACACTGACCCTAAGAGATGTCTGAGGCCTAACGTCAGCTCAACTGAAACTGAGGCCTGTTGGGTTCTCAAGTATAAATGAGGAGTTAGGTAGGAAAGCAGAGAGCCTTAAAGATCTTTTTTATCTTTCAGATTCTGTCATCCACACTAGCAAAGTGAATATCCTGGTTAAGAGTTCTCCAAAGCATTTGTATTTTGAGTCATTTGTATGGAGAACTTAAGTCAGAATCCCACTTAATATGGACATTCACTGGCTTAAGATACATGCATTATTTTCTCTGTTGTTTTATTCATTTTAATCATATCAGATTAAGTGTAGGTATAAAGCAATCAGCTCTGCTTTGATTTTCAAGTAATTTCCATATGTTCGGCTTCCCAGGTTCCAAAACTTAACTTTAACTTGCGGTGAAGAGGCTAGTGGAGGAGGTGAAATCATGGCCATCAGTAAAATGAAGGATAGCTCTTTACTTTTCGCCCTTGACTACATTTCTCATCTACAATCGAAATCGATAACTCTGCAACATCACCCAGATATGTAGTGGTCATTGTATGTGTAAGAGAAGTAACTTCTTTCCTGTTTTTGTGATTGGCAGGATTGGATTTCCCATATTGGCGCATAATTGCAAATACAATTCACTTGTAAAATTTTCCAGTTTCTTGTGAAATTCCATTTGTAGGTTTTGTTTCTTGGCCTTGGCTGCCTCTGGTGAATTTTTATATGAAAATGAAAAGAGCTTGTCCCTTTAGCTATTCTCTTATGGCATGCTGGGATGTTATGAACCATCCATCATAATTTGGGATGAAATGTAAAATATTTAAGCTAGTCTTCTGGGTTAAAAGGGGGCAAAAGATGGTTATCCTGACATCTGAGTCTGAACCGACATTGTGTTCTGTAACTAGAACCATAATTAGGCTGATTTGTCTTATCTTTATGTTGACCAAATTTGTTTCCCTTTTTGATGTAACTTCACAGAACTTATGCTAACACACCCTTTACATCTTTCCCTCTCTCATTCCTGTTCTCCTTCAGTCTGCTAGGTCAAAGTATAAGGACTCTCAAGAATGCAGAGTATTTATAAAAATTCCAGCTCAAAAAACTTCAGAGGAGAACTTCTACAGCATTGACTTTGGGCTAAGGCTGTCGTCTTCTGATAATAGGACAGGGAGAGCTGGCTAGTGACCGTGCAGTTGCGTAGCCAGAGAATCAGAGAAGTCTCTTTTCTAAGATGGGAAATACACAAGAATACTTTCTGTCCTTTCACCTTTGGAATAACCATTGCCATAGGTGGCAAGGAGATTCTTGTCTTTAATGTGTGGTCAAACAGTACTTTGTTGTAATGCGTGTGTGAACATGATATGCAGTGCCTTCAAGTGGGAAGCTTTTTTGAAAATCAGAAACAGGCGTTCCTGGTGTAAGTATAAAAACAACTATACACATTAAGTATAGTTAGGAACCTAAACATGTTCTCTATAGTTAATATCCATCTTGAGTATTATCTTAGAAAAATCAACCTAGTATATAAAGTTGGATGGCTTTGCTTCTCTACCTCTGTTGTAACCCATTTTTCTGGAAAATGTTCCACTTCTACTTAAAGATAGAGGACAAGTCATTTTCTATTCACTTATGTACATAGATGCTCAATCATGTTGATTGAATGTTGAGTGTATTTACTCAATAAATATGCCAGACCCTCTGTAGACAGTGGCAGGCAAAATCAGACATGATTCCTGCTCTCACGGGTTTGCAGTCTGCTGGGTGAGACAGACAAATTAAACAGCCACATAAATGAAAATCATAGCAATGATGGAATCATGTGTGTTGCTGAGATCACTTAACACTGGGGGAGCCTGTCATGAGAGTGTTCAGAATAAGACCTGCAGATATGAAATCAAAGGTGTGAGGTGGGTAGTAGAGTTCAGGGAGGACTCTACGCAGGGGACAGGTATGTGCTGTGACTCTGTAATGGCGAGGCATTGAAAGTGAGCACGTGTGGCTGGAATACCATTAAGAGACAAAGGTGGTCTGTATGGTGCTGACTTGGGAAGTGAAGCAGTCTGTTTGGTACCATATGCCAAATTCTTAGTCCTTAAACTCTGTCACAGTAGCTGATTTTTGAGAGTCTTGTTTGTAATCCTTTTTAGAAGACTTTTCATTTTTTAATTTTTACACAACAAAGCTTTAACCCTCTGTTTCTTAGCATTTCCTTCCCCACATTTGGAGCAGACTGAAAGGGAAGTAGACTTCATTTGATCTGACTCAGTGTTTTACTTACAGTTATTTTTGTTATACTTTTCATTCACATTTCATTTATGCTCTTAAAGTTTTATTAACGTGTTTCTCTGTGGTGTATTTTGTCTGTTTTCAGTATTTTTTTCATTACTTTGAGTTGAAATCCCACAAATCCACTCCATCTTCCCGTTTCTCTTTGTTCTAATGTAGATTCAGAACAGGAAAAGCAGCAGACAGGCATATGTGTCACGTTCAGTTATGTTTGATTTCTTGGTGCAGATGTTTACTTTTTGTCTTGCCTTGTGTTCGAAGATCAGCATATACCCAGTGGGAAGACAAGAGTAACAGTAGGAACTAGATTCTATATCACATCCACTAATTGAAATGAACATACCTAAGCTTGGTGATCACCTTTTTATAGTTAAAAAAAATTAATACATACAAAATAATGAAAGAAGTAAAAAGAGTACAAATGTGATGGGACTCTGCTAGTTTGTTTGAAATAGACGATATTAGGTCTGTAACTTCCCTTTTGTGTTTCCATTTCTGAGTTAAGTTTTGGACTCCAGGAACAAAAGCAGTCCTTTAGGGATGAGCTATCTTTTTCTCCCTGGATATTTGTCTCTGTGTCCAGCCAGAGTCTCCTATAAGCTTGCTACTCAGAAACTTCTGGCTGCAAAGCCTCTCTGCTCGTATGTGTCAGTCACTTGCCTGAAAATAATAGTTATTTCCTAGAGCATTTCCATAATGCTGTGACTTGAAATCTATTTTAGAGTTATTAACTGTATTTCAGGCACATCTCCTGCCTTTTTTGTCTCCTGATTTCTGCTTTATCTCTTGGCAGAAATAAAACGCCATTATGTTAAAAGGTTAAGTTCTTTAGTGGGTTCCGTTTTCTCCACCCTTAGCGGTATCCATAGGACAGTCATCTTGAAAGTCTATTTCCAATTGTTACTCTTCTACCTACACTAGTCATTTTGTTTTTTAACTGGTCATTTTTATAGGGAGTAATTTGGTGTAAGTTGGTCTTTGTCGACTGCTTTACCAAGCATTTGCATTTCTTTCTGTATTGTCTCTGCCAAGAAAGCAACAGGAAGCAGTCTGGTAGTGCAGAACAGAAAGGTGGCCTTAAGACAGGGCCCAGAAGCCCTGAAGGTATTCTCGGGAAATCTGAAAGCCAGCTTCTGTGTCTGCGGGGTGCTCAGATGTTTGTCTCCCGGTTTCTGTCTCTAGGGCATTTGTTTACCTGAGCAACCTGCTGTATCCTGTGCCCCTGATTCATAGGGTGGCCATTGTCAGTGAGAAAGGTGAAGTGCGGGGATTTCTACGTGTGGCTGTGCAGGCCATTGCAGGTAGGTGACCCTCTTCCGGGTGAGAGCTTTGGATTCTTTGCCTAGAGACAAAGCAGGCCAGTTCTGTATGGGCCACACTTCAGTTGCATGATGGCTTCTCTGTCGTGGAGAAAGCTTTTATTGCTTCCTTTTAGTTATTATTCCCCACTATCATAAATAGATTCTGTTTAGTCTGGGCCACAGCTATTTTGGAGTAATGGGATGAAGAGATTTCCTTTGACATAAAGAACAACTCTTATATGAAAGTCGTTTATAAAACTGCTTCAGAAGTAACAAAGGATATTCAGGACTTTTTTCTTGCTTAATTTTCTCTCACGGTACTTGTGCCAGACATTTCTGTCCTTTACTGTTTTGTTTATGGATCAAGATTTTGATATTTTACACTTCTCCATGATCCAGCCTACATTCTGAGGAAAGAATGTGGCCATTTCCTATAAATTTTCTCTTTTAATTTCCAAATGCCATACGGTATGGAGTGACCTCTCAGCTTTTCCCTGTGGAAATCTGTGGCACGGTCACCAGGGTTGAGTTTATGAAAGTTTGTGCAGGTACAGTTGAGTACCTTCAAATATTTGTTGGGTGGTATTGAGCATCATCTTGCCAAGTGAAGGATCAGTGTTTCTAGGTATACATTTGAACAATAGCAAGAATAAAACCAATTCTTTATTAACTAGTCTCATTTGAGCTGAGCAGGGTGGTAAATACACCTGAGTAGAGTTGGGAGCAGCCCCTGTGACTTTGCTGCTTCCGGCTTTTCCTTTCTGAAGCAAAAGGTTGTTTAGCATCTCCTTTTACTAAAGTCCTTGAACCGGAAGACTCCACTACTTTCCTGTTTATTTCACAATCCAACAGGAGCCATTCGTCTGGCCCGTATGTAGTCTCATTTGATCCTTCTCTTTTTTGTTGTTGTTTTCTAGCGGATGAAGAAGCTCCTGATTATGGTTCCGGAATTCGACAATCAGGAACAGCTAAAATATCTTTTGACAACGAGTACTTTAATCAGGTGAGAAGCCTTACAGGGAGAGAAAAACTCATAGAAGGAGAAAGTAGAAGACAGGTTTATAAGGAGAACGTTCACTAGGAAACAATTCTTCTACCTAGAACTACAAAAGACAGGTAACTACGGGCTTGTTCCATAGAACACAGGGCATGTCTAACAATTACAGAGGTAAAGGTCCTTACTTATATTTTATTGTATTGCCCTTTCTCAGGCAGCTCTTAACTCACATAATTTTCCAGTCACTGTTGCTTGTTGGGCAAATAGACATTAAGTAAGGAGATTGGGGGAAATATGCTGTTGTGCTACTTGATCATCTACCTGTTCCTGCCTTGTTTTCAGAATGACTTTTCTTCAGTTGCAATGACTCGTTCTGGTCTGTCCTTGGAGGAACTGAGGATTGTGGAAGGGCAGGGTCAGAGTTCTGAGGTCATCACTCCTCCAGAAGAAATCAGTCGAATGAATGACTTGGGTACGTAGACAGAGTTTACTGTGACTGGGGAGACTGGGGACATTCTCAAAGAGGGCAAAATATTGACCACTGTCAAGGGAGATAGTTGCTTTCATCGACTAGGAATGGAAAGAATGCCCTCCTCTCTCCTCTTTGAAAGGTGTTCTGTGCCATATTTGAACCATATGTGTGTTCATTTGACCCTCTTTAGAGTTGAAGTCAGGCACTTTGCTGGATGGTAAGATGGTCATGGAAGGGTTTTCTGAAGAGATCGGCAACCACCTGAAACTGGGCAGTGCCTTCACTTTCCGAGTAACTGTGCTACAGGCCAGTGGGATCCTCCCCGAGTATGCAGATATCTTCTGTCAGTTCAAGTAAGCCCCCCTCTGCCTGCCTACCTAGCTGTTGACCCAGGTGACATCCTTTGTGCACCACCCGGTGCTTTACTTTACACATATGAGGTGTTAACACTCTCAAGAGGGAAACTACCACCAGTTTCTGAAATAAAACAGCTTTCTTCACTCCAGGGGGGAATAAGAACCAGAAACCTAAAATGGTATGAAATAGAATTCGCTGTGGGGAGGAGTGTGACCATGCATCCTGCTAAGAGGTTTATATAGGGAGTAATTTGGTGTAAGTTGGTCTTTGTCAGCTGCTTTACCGAGCATTTGCATTTCTTGATTATCTCTGCCGAAAAAGCAACAGGAAGCAGTCTGGTATTGCCATATTGACCACATAGATATTTCAGGAGTATCTTGTGTATCTGGACACTGTGGCCTGTCCCCCTCTGCTGGAAATATAGGATCTGAGGTAGATAAGCCTGTTTATTCATCTTTTTAATGCTCTTCATGGGGAAATAGCTTACTAATAAACAAGTCTGAAGGCCATGAATTATCCAGCTACCAGTTATGCCTGTTCAATACTTGGGGGATAAAAACAAATAAATTAGAGTAAAATTCCACGTCAACTGAAGAATAGTATGTAGAAAAGATGTGACAGGTTTCATTCCTTAGCCACTTACAAGCTCTTTCTATCCTATAACCCTCTGGAACTCTGGAGTTTTTCTTCTCATGACCCCCCCTTGGAAAACACTTTTTTTTTTAAAGATTTTTATTTATTTATTTGAGAGAGAGAATGAGATAGAGAGAGCATGAGAGGGGGGTAGGGTCAGAGGCGGAAGCAGACTCCCTGCTGAACAGGGAGCCCAACGCGGGACTCGATCCCAGGAGCCTGGGGTCATGACCTGAGCCGAAGGCAGTCGCTTAACCAACTGAGCCACCCAGGCTCCCTTGGAAAACACTTTTATTGACAGTCGTAAGTTTTAATACCTCCAGACATCAGTGTATCTCTTCAGTACTTATGAAGGGCCACAGTACAAGAGAGTGCTGTCTCACGCGCCTCCTTCCTGAAGTCTGCAGTTGGCCCCTGGCGCCACCAGGAGGTTGCTCTAGAGTTCTGCCATCCCTCTCCCTCAGAATGTGCCTCTCTGCCTTCTAGGGGTCCTAATACAGTTGACAAAGCACTGCCTTTATGGAGATTTTAGCCAAGTCCCGAATCAAATGTGATTACTGCATAGTAAGCCACTAATATCATTTGCTGTAACTCACAATTGTTGTTGAAGTATTATCTATCCAGTGTTGATTTTGCCCATTCAGTGTGTTTTCACTAGCAGCCCTAAGTTAACGTGGGGGGTGGAGTTGGCTAGATGATCCAGTTGCTTTGAGCTTTCATTATTATACCAGTTAGGCAACTGAAGTATTTTTTTAAAGATTGTATTTATTGGAGAGAGAGGGAATGAGCAGGGGGGAGGGGCAGAGGGAAGGGAAGAAGCAGACTCCCCGCTGAGCAGCGAGCCTAACCTGGGGCTCAATCCCAGGACCTCAAGATCATTACCTGAGCCAAAGGCTTAACCGACCGAGCCACCCAGGCGCCCTGCAACTGAAATATTTTATGGAAAAGACCTACTTGGTTAACTGGCATGTGAAATGCCAGTAATGTTATGTTAATCTTTTGTCCTAAAATCTCCAGCAAGAGAGCAGCATCTCCACCTGGTGTCAGCTGTGGAGAAGACGGAATGTTGACTCATATATAAAGAAGGGCCAGATTCTTCTTGAGCTTTTACAAACTCTCATCTGGCCTATACTGTACAGAGAAGACACAGCTGTCGGGCAGTACGAATGATTTCATGCATCACCAGTGTGGAACCCCAGGATATTTGTACCTGCTCTAAGCAGAGCATGGGAGGAGTGTAGATCACAAATCAAGTAATGCCCTGGCATATACAGCTTATGGTCTGGAGAGGAAAAAAAAGAGTAAGAAATAAAAGAAGGAGAGGGGCACCTGGGTGGCTCCGTCGGTTGAACGTCTGCCTTTGGCTCGGGTCGTGGTCTCAGGGTCCTGGGATCGAGCCCGGAGTCGGGTTCCCTGCTCAGTGGGGAGTCTGCTTCTCCCTCTCCCTCTCCCTCTGCCCCTCCCCTCCACTCGTGCTTTCTCATGAGCTCGCTCCCTCTCTCAAATAAATAAAATCTTAAAAAAAAAAAAAAAAAAAAGGGGGTGGCGGGTAAGAAGAACGAGAGGAAAGAAAGCAAATAGACGAAGGTGCGTGTAGTCCAGACTGCTTCGGTGCGGGTAACGGGTGGTGTCTGGGGTGGGGAACGTGGGACGACAGCACACGCCGTCCTCACACTCAGTGAACTGATTCAGAAGACAGGCAGTTCATAATCCTGGTTTCTCTACCCTATGCAAAGTATTCCCTTTTTCCCCCTTTTCTCTTGTGGGGTGTGGGGTGTCCTTCTGATGGATATTTCTGTCTGGGAGTAAATCTTTGTATTCAGTATTCTTTAATTTTCTACTTCTGTTTATTTCAGACTAATAGGGAGGGAGCGAGTAGTAAAAACTATCTGTGAGAATAAATAAACATAGTTTGTTGCTTCACAAGTATTTCAGAAGTATCTTCTATATCTGGAGCACTATAGGAGATACTCGCTGTCTTTCGGGGAGACAGGCATATAAATACATTATTACAAAGAGTGAAACCATTGCTATTGAAGAGAAATGGGTCCCTAGTGCTGTGGGAAGACACAACTGTTTGGGTGAGTTAGGGAAGACTTCCTGGAAGAGGTGACATTTAAATCTAATCTTTACAGGTCGTCAGAGACTCTCCTAGGCAAGAACACTAACAGGCTTTAGTACTGCCTTATGGAAGCTTGAATCTGCCAGATCTTTTCTGCACAAAATGATTTCATAATTTTTATTCTCAGTAAAAAATGTCCTACAAAGAAACAGGAATTCACTGAATTCACTCTTGATGCTCTCTGAGATACTCTTGCATCTGTGTCCACATAGCTAAGTGGTCAGGGTCAGTTATCTTTCAGTCATTTTTGAAATAAAATCTAAAATGCTGTTTGAGTGATAATGGAAAATGTATATTACAAGGAACTACAAATTACTTGATTCAGTTAAAGACTGTGCTTAAGTAGACTGCTTTTTTCCATAGAATCCAAGTCAGGTTTTTTTTGTTTGTTTGTTTGTTTGTTTGTTTTTTTAAGCAGGGTGGTCGGAGGGGGCAGAAGGAGAGAAAGAGAGAATCTTAAGCAGACTCCCTGCCCAGCTCGGGGCTCCGTCTCATGACCCCGAGATCATGACCTGAGCTGAAATCAAGAGTCGGACGTTTTAACCGACTAAGCCACCAAGCACCCCTCCAAGTCAGGTTCTTAAAACACAGATCTTGATGAAATTGTGTAATGCGAAGTTCATGTGTCTTATTTTTTTAATTAAGCTTTTTGCATCGCCATGACGAAGCATTCTCCACTGAACCCCTCAAAAACAATGGCAGAGGAAGTCCTCTGGGCTTTTATCACGTGCAGAATGTAAGTGACATGGACGTTTTTGCCAAACGCATTGCAGGTCTGGGGGCTGTCTGAGAGGCCAGTGTTAGGCATTCATCCTGTGTGGGCGGCCTTTGGCTTTCTCAGCCCTGGAAGGAGGATTATCCAAGCTGCTTTGTGCTGAGAATAGACAATGGAGGGAGTGGCCAGAGCGGTGAGGTAATCCTCAGTGGACTGAGCGGCCAGCCTTCTCGGAGTTACAATGGGCCCCATGAGTGTGTGGGGGTTGGGCTGCCAATAAAATGTTCCATCAGTTTGAATGTAGGGAGTTGTTTTTAGTGTTTCCATCCTAGAAAAATAAGTGCATTTAATATGAGTTTTGTTAAAGTTAATGTATTGTCCTTTATAAGATACTTAGATTGCTCAGTTGTAGAAAAAATTAAAATGATCTTTTGTAGCTAAATTAAGATTCAGTCTCTTTTCGTTTCTGCTGATAGTATGATGAATCCATGAGTGCCCCTTACAGCTCTCATTTGTGGAATAAGACAACTGGCCTTCCGTCTCTTCTAGGAAGGGTCACCCAAACTCTGTTCAAAGTCATTATCCTCATCACAATAGCTAACATTCTTTTAGAGCTTATTTCGTGTCAGTCACTGTTCCAAATGCCTTTTTTGTGTCTTCATTCATTTAATCCTTACCTTTATACTATAGACCCTCATAACCACCACGTGATAGCTGAGATAACAGGCACAGAACAGTTAAAGTCACTCACCAGGGGGACAGAGTTAGGAAGAGGCGGAGATGGGGTTTAAACCCAGAGCAATGTGGCTCTGGTATCCAGGATCTTCACCACGACATGAAACACTCTCATTGTCTTGCTAACCATATCCACTCTCTAAAGTGCAAGCAGAAAGGACAACACTGAAAATGGAACAGCAAACACAAAACTTTTCTTTTTTACGTTTCATTGCATGAATATAAGCATGCACGTAACTGATAAATATTCATTGGGATAATGTGCACAAGGACTGTGCCTGACACGTCTGGGGAGTAAGGATGAATCACAGAGGATCATGCCCCCGAAGAGCTTAGGGGAAATAAAATGAATATTTAAACAGCAGTAGCACACGATCCAGAAAGGTATTCCTTAAATGCAAAGGGAGTAGAAAGAAGGGAAGGTTATTTCCATTAATATAAAGATACTTTTAAGTTATGTTGGGTGGAGAAAGGAGGTGGGGAACTTCCTGAAGCATATAGTGTAATAAGAAAAGGTGGGTCCAACTTGGTATTGTACCTGGTGCCTGGTCAACAGTCATGTTTTTCTCACTGTTGTTACTATTAAATCTGGGCCTTGAAGTATGGAAATAACTTAGAGGCACAGAGACAGGGGCAGGCCTTCCAGGCAGAGCTGTCCCCTGGTTCAGTCCTCAGGCACCACAGGGGAGCAAAGCGCAGGCAAGAGGAGCAGCAGGTGAAATTGTGCCAAAACAGTAAGTGTGTGAAGGGCAGCAGGTAGGGCAGGTGACGGAAGGTCTTGAAGGCCTGGAGCTTGGTAAAGTTGCTTTAGAATGAAAGCCAGGGAGGAGCCCCTGTCTTGGTGTGAGAGGCCTGCAGAGTCAAATACCCAGCTCATACTGGCTGCTCAAAAGTGCTAAAATTCTGATTGCAGCAAACGTGTGTGTTTGTTATCGTAAATCTTTCCCTAATCTAGCTTGGCTTTATTCCTTATTAGATTGCAGTGGAGGTCACTGAATCATTTGTGGACTATATCAAAACCAAACCGATAGTATTTGAAGTCTTTGGGCATTATCAGCAGCACCCACTTCATCTGCAAGGACAGGAACTTAACAGGTTTGAACCAGATAAGCAAAGATTCTTGTTGTTGCTTTTGTTACTCTTACTGCCACTTGTCGGGAAGGAAGAAATCTTTTAAGGGATTAAGATAACTGAAGAACAGTTTTCTCTGTTACCTGATGTTTCCTCTTTAGAAACATCACCACCTTTTTTCTAAGCCATGGAACCACTAACTGTAGGTAAAGCACGTTGAATTTTGCCCAGCTGACCTGGAGTACCATCTCTTGTAGGAAGAGACTGAACAGGATAGAAAGTGAGGTGATAAGACATGAGGATTGTGTGTAATTGTTCCTCATTACCCAGAACTTCAGGAAGCATGAGCTGTAAGTGGAGACATCACAGTTGGTGAAGAGAGCAACCACGGGGCCTTTTGGGTGATGGCAGAGTGTCAGTGTTGACAGAAAACTTCTCATACTTCACTTATTAGCTAGGACCCACAGGGGACTTTCATTAAAATATCTGAGCCTCAGTTTGACTAGGTGGGATTATGTCTGGTGTCTGATATTATGCCTTATCTGAAAGTGCAAATGATCTGTTTCTAGAGGGGATTTAAACATGCCATTAATGTCAACATGAGACCCTTTCTCAGCCTTGAACTTTGTTTCCTTCCTTTGCAGCCCACCTCAGCCATCTCGTCGCTTCTTCCCTCCGCCCATGCCGCTCTCCAAGCCAGGTGAGCCCTTCTCTGGGTGACAGGGCTCTTATTCGGATGGCTTTTCAGACAGAAATCATTTTTACGTGCCCGCTCCACTCCCGTGTATCCTTCCATGTTCCCGTGTCTAGCAGGAACTGGAATTCTTGGTTCCTGATTTAAATAAGAAGTAAGAAACGATAGGGCTCCTTCCCTGCCAACTTTCTGGTCTTCCTATTGTAGATTTTGATAAGCTCCATAAAGAACCATAAGCAATGGTTCTTTAATTTTAAAGATTTTTACTAGTAGGTGGGTTGGGTTTTTTTGTTTGTTTTTAATACTTCAGATTTTGCTTTTTGGCCCTCAGATGACTGCCAGAATCATTTGACTAGTACTGTATGAGTCATGAGGCCCCTTTAGATGCCTCGTGTCAGTGGGTCATCACGATACCTGTTCCTAAATCTCTCTGCTTTATATGTAACTCCTTCTAACTGTTGGGTGACTGGGCATTTCTTTGCGTATCAGATGTATTTTGCATGTTCATTCATCTTGTTTTGCTTTTTCTTTATTTTCATCCTTTTTCCTCATTGCCCACTTGCCACCTTCCCCCCCTACCCTGTACTTGTCCACCTCTGTACTCCTGTTCTCCATCCTGCCTTCAGACCATGAGAGAAAGATTGAACTGGTTCGATTTCTCATAGCTGACTATGTGAATGTGCATGTGTTGGACGCGTTTTCTGAGCACGCCAATGCACTTGCTTCCTCCGCTGTTGCCACCTTCCAGGATGGGGCGGACCCAGGGCCGTCTTTTCTCTCTCTGCCAGTGCCAGGCTGCCAGAGTGAGAGGGCACCCAAACGAGATGGTTAGTAGCTGACTTAGCTCTGCCTTAGGTGTAGAACCATCCTCAGGGGCTTAGCCTAAAGCCTGGCTCTCAGTGTAGGAAATACTGGCATTGCTGTTTGCTGCTTGAACCGGATCTAGGGTCTAGCACATTGGCAAGAATACGTTTCCTTTGGAGAGATGTGAGGACACACCTTCTCTACTTGAGCCTCTTTCACATCACCCTGGAGCGGGGGGATGGGGGGTGTTGTGGAATCTCCTTATGTTTGTTCACTTGGATTTTCTGCAATGGTTCTTTAATTTTAAAGATTTTTACTAGTAGGTGGGTTGGGTTTTTTTTTGTTTGTTTGTTTTTAATACTTCAGATTTTGCTTTTTGGCCCTCAGATGACTGCCAGAATCAGTGACACTGATTTTTTCTTGACTAGCAGCACCAACTCACGTGGAATTCAGCTGGAGTGCATAGTGCAAATAGGCTAACCTTTGACTAGTACTGTTTGAGTCATGAGGCCCCTTTAGATATGTCATGTCAGTAGGTCATCACGATACCTTTTCAAGATTGCAGGCTAAATATTCTAATTTACTTTTTGTAGATGAGGAGACATACTTCCAGAGATTAAGTGACTCAACCAAAGTCGCCTAGTAGTTAGCGGTTGAATAGTAGTAGATCCCAAGTCACTGGACTCTCACTCCAGTGCTCCCAGGTTCTGAGCAGAGAATGGGCACATTAGAATCACCTGAAAGGGTTTCAGTCCTCTCAGAGGACTGGGTCCCACCCATAGAGATTGTCATTTAATTGCCTGGGCTTTGCTTAAAGATCCCATATGCAGGGAGGTTTGGGAACCACTGGGCTGGAGCATGGGTCTTCCCTCATGCACTCCAGCTTTGAGGAGACCCTGTGAGGTGTGAGGCTCTGCCCACACTGTCTCTCCCACATCATTTCCATGCTCAACATGCCACAGAATAGGAGAGTCTAAGGAAGGTTTTTGAATGGTTTTATGAGCACATTTACTCTGCACAAAATCTATTTTCTTGTTATTAGATACACTGTTTGGTGAGAGGGAGAAAGATACCAACTCTCCATTTTCCCAGTTCTCTGAATTTAGAGGCACTGATGTTGTTGATGGTGACGTTTATCTGGGTCTTCTACATTGAAATCTCACCCCGACTCTTGTTACCTTTCCCAAGTGTGTCCTTGAAGAGCTTATGCTTTTACTAAGTAGACTTGGACCATATTTTGATATTTTCTAAAAACTTTTAAAAGTTCCAGCCACCAAGTTAAACACCATGAGCAAAACCAGCCTTGGCCAGAGCATGAGCAAGTATGATCTTCTGGTTTGGTTTGAGATCAGTGAACTGGAGCCTACAGGAGAGTAAGTCCAACTTTCCAAATTTTTAAACAAAGGCTAAGTTTTTCAAAATAAAAAAAATGTTATTTTGAGTCTCCTCTTATCAGGTTAAAGAATCATTGTCACTGTTGAATTCCAGTTTTGAATTGAATTTTTGGTGGTGTTGGTATTATTCTTTGGAATTAGATGTTTGTCAAAGAAGTGACTGTCCAGAATAATAGTTTGCCTTCTTATTAGCAAGAGCCAAGAACACGGAGACTGGCACTTTGTATGAGGAAGGAAAACTTAACAGAGTGGATTTTGTCAGCAGCAAAGCAAAGGGAGTCAGAAGCATATTGCATATAATATAGTCAGGACTTTAACCTTAATAATCTCAGTGAGAGGATTGGGGACAGAATGATTCTTTAGACCAGGGCTTCTCAGCCTTGGCACTATTTTGGGTTGGATAACCCTTTGTCATGGGGGGCTGTCCTGTAGGATATTGAGCCACATCCCTGTCCTCTACCTACAAGTTGCCGGTAGCACCTGCCCTCCAGTGTGCCAACCACAAATGTCTTCAGACATTGCAGATCACCCCCAGTTGAGGATTGTTGACCTAGATAAAAATAATCAACATCAGCTTACTTTCTCTGTGTGAGCTGTGTTAGAGTAAGTGGTGAATGTAATTGTTCACAGTTGTCTCTAAAATGCTCTTGGAAAAACACACAGAAAAGATCCCATTCCGAAACAGAGGCAAGGGGCTTTATCAGTTCATGTAAGGGGTAGGGAATAAATGTTACCCTGATGATCCTCTGTTTATAATGCTGAGTACCGCCATCATGATCAGCTCCCTGGAACATTTTTTGAGTTCCTACTCTGTGTGAGAGTATGGCTGCATCAGTCCTGTATTTAATTGTCAATAGTGATGTTGCTTTAAGAAATTGTACTTTCTGTAGAGAGATCTATAATGTGTTTATAACTTGCATTATGAGGGACACATAGTTACAGTGGTAATGGTGTCTACTGAGTTCCTTGCTTTCTGATTCTTAAAAACTACTAAAATCTGAAACGATCCCTTTCTTCCCTCCTGACACCTCCTGTTGCAGCTGTACATTTATTTATGGCGTATCTGTTACGCAGGAGGATGGGATGGGGCTGAAGGATGTTACCGTGCTGTGAGCACTTTGGTCTAGTGAGGGTGATGTGGTGTGGATAAGTGAAAAGGTTCATTAAATGCAAATGAGTGTGTGATGAAGTGCCCAGATGGCGAGGAAGACAGGAAACAGAGACCATGGGGGATGTAGCGACAGGGAGGACCTTGTGGATGAGGTGGCACTCAGCACAAGCATCCCATCTAACTGCTTTCTTGTGCATTTCTATTTTTATAGGTACATCCCAGCTGTGGTTGACCACACAGCAGGCTTGCCCTGCCAGGGGACGTTTTTGCTCCATCAGGTACTAACGAGGGAGCCAGAGAGGGCCTAGGAAGGATGGACACAGAGCTCTTTCTCTTTCTCTGCTTTTCCTCTTCATTTTAAGTGGATTTGGGGATTGAAGAGACCTTGTCCTTTTTTTTTTTCTTTTTTTGTATGTTTGTTTTTTAATTTCGTCCTCAGACCTTGGCTGATATTATACCCTTGCTTATATATATAAATATATTTTAGAAGACCTATTTTGAAAAAGACTTTGTTTTATTCAATTATTATAATTTGTGCAGCTCCCATGTCATTTTAAACAATTTTATTGTTTTATATACAGTTTTCATGTTTGGAAACTGCTTTCACAGTTAAAAGTTCTTAATGGAGATAGAGGATGGAAGTTGCAGTAGACTAAAAATCTGGCCATGAAGTGTAGGTCCCCCTTTTGTAAATCAAAAGTAGATTCAGTCAGTGCTCAACAGTGCTTGACTGGCACACCTGGCTGGCTCAATCTGTGGAGTATGTGACTCTGGATCTCAGGGTTATGAGTTCAAGCCCCACATTGGGTGTAGAGATTACTTAAAAATAAAATCTTTAAAAAAAAAAATGCTTATAACCCAGGTGGGCATAGGAGCTGAGGGTCTCATATTCTGGGTCATACGATCTGGTCATCTGTTCTTAAAGCCATGTCAGAACCTGGTTCTTCCTCATCCCCTGACCTAAAATCCCTCTGTTTAGAGTAACAGTGGGGCGGCGTTTCCCCCTCTCTCCAGACCTCTCCTTGCCCAGCCCTACACCATATAGTCCAGAAGTCATAGATTGTGCCACCTAAACTGCAACCCTGCTCCGTTACCTAGGGCATCCAGCGAAGGATCACAGTGACCATCATCCACGAGAAGGGGAGTGAACTCCATTGGAAGGATGTTCGTGAGCTGGTGGTAGGTGAGTACATTCCACAGGCTGAGGTTGGAGCCAAGCTTTTTCGAGGAACATGGGGAATGTGGGGAAGGAGTACTGGAAAACAGAGACTGTGGAGAACACATGTAGTTTGAAACTGCTCTTGTTTCTCAGCTCCCATCGTTAGGGATATGTTATTCAACCAACCTTTATTTTACTCTGTTACCGAATGGTTCTGTGCTAGAGGCTCAGAGAGGGCATAAGAGAAGTTTCTGCTCGTTGTGAGCTTGCAGTTTCGTTGAAGAGACAACCTATGGATGTTTAAAACAGTTTGGGGTGCCTGGCTGGCTCAGTTGGTGGAGTATGCAACTCTTCATCTCAACGTCCTGAGTTCAAGCCCCACCCTGGATGTGGAGAGTACTTAAATAAATATATATACTTTAAAAAAAAATAACAAAACAGTTTGATGAGTAAGTGCAAGGGCAAGTGAGAAAGATCTGTGCTGAGAATTAACAGCAAAAAGGATCCGTTTTCATCTGTTTTGTTTTGTTTTCCACACACAGAAACATCTTGAGCAAGAGAGTCAGGAACGTCTCTAACATGCAAATGGCTAGAAACCCATGGCCAGGGTTGCATGATGAAAAGAAAAAATTGACTAAACCATGTAAGCTTTAGAGTCTAAGGCAGGGTTCTGAATCTTTTATTGCCATGAACCCCTTTGACAGTGGTGAAGCCTCAGAACTATGTTTTTTAAATGTAGAAAATAAAGTACAGTTGACCCTTGCACAACATGAGGTTAGAAGCACAGTTGAATATTCACTTTTAACCTTTGACTCCCCAGAACTTAACTCCTAACAGCCCACTGTTGACCAGAGCCTTCCCAATAACTTAGTCAATTAACACATATTTTGTATGTTATATGTGTTATATACTATATTCTTAAAGTAAGCTAGAGAAAAGAAAATGTTATTAGGGAAATTGTAAGGGGACACCTGGGTGACTCAGTTGGTTAGGTGTCTGACCCTTGATTTTGGCTCAGGTCCCGATCTCAGGGTCGGGAGACTGAGCCCCGTGTCGGGTGTGCTGGGCTTGGAGCCTGCTTAAGATTCTCTCTCTCCCTCTCCCTCTGCTCCCCTCAGCTCACGCATGTGCGCTCTCTCTCAAAAAAAAAAAAAAAAGAAAATACGTTTACAATGCTGAATGTATTTATAGAAAAAAATCTGTGTATATGTGGACCCTTGCCTTTCACACCCAACAACACTCTTGTTCAAGGGTCAACTGTACATAGGATTACAAAGGGAACTAATGGTACTGAAATTTCTCAAATACTAAACGGATTTATAATATAAACTGTTATCTAGGGGCGCCTGGGTGGCTCAGTCCGTTAAGTGTCTGTCTGCCTTCGGCTCAGGTCATGATCCCAGGGTCCTGGGATCGAGCCCCATATTGGGCTCCGTGCTCAGCAGGGAGCCTGCTTCTCCCTCTCCCTCTGCCTGCCTGTCTGCCTACTGTGATCTCTCTCTGTCAAATAAATAAATAAAATCTTAAAAAAAACCTGTTATTTATATTAATGCATTAAATGCATTAAAGAAGCAGTGGGTCTGATTTCTGTCATTCAGAGTGTAAGGAATGTCAGGATGTTTTACCTTAGTATGATATGAAAACTTACATGATTTCTGCTGTGGACAAAGTCACAGGTACTGCTGATTTTCCTGTGGATTGTCCCCTCCCTTCATAATTGAAGGAAATGCCAGATTTCAGTCAGAGGTTTATGAAAATAAAGTTGTAATTTTTTTTCCCATTTAAGCACATGGACCTCCTGAATTCTATACACAGACCCTTTGAGTATCTATGGACTAGATTAAGAACCCTTAAAAGGGAGATTTTACACTCTTCTGTCTAGAGCAGTGGTTTTCAAGGGTTTTTTTTAATGAACATTTATGTAGTGCTTACTCTGTAACAGGTACATTTCTGAATGCTCAGAAATACTAGTTTATTTAAGATAATATAACAAACATGTAACGTGGTTGTAACAATCATGTGAGGGAAGAATTGTTAATCCCACCTCACAGATGAGGAAACCAAGACTCAGAGAGGTTGAGCAATATGCCTAAGCCTCACAGCCAGAAAGTGTTGAAGCTGAGATTTGAACCCAGGCAGTCCAGCTCCCTAAGCTGTGCTCTTGACCTCTATGCCATACATCCCCTAGGGTTCCCCTAGTGTTAATTTGAAAACGGTTGTAGGATTTTGAACAAGAAAGTGGTATAATGAAGGTAGTGGCTTAAGAAGTTTATGTAAAGTGAGCATGGGGTGGATTGGAGAGGGGGAGAGGTGAGCAGCCGGGAGGCCAGTGCAGTGGCCATCACAGTGTTCCAGACAGGAAGGGGATGATCTTTGTGAGCAGGCAGTGATATCAGAAATAAAAGTTGAGATGAATATGAGACACTTTTTGAACAGAGTCAGTCGGGTTTCACAGTGAACTAAATGTGGGAAGTAAGTGGAAGGCGACACGGATTGTGGGAGACCACTCAGTGGTGAGCCACGTGACCTTCCAGCACCTGAAGGTACCTGGGTTTAAAAGTCTGTCTTTGGCTTAATGAATCTCCCTTGTGTTTTTAAGTGTACCCCTCTCCTAGTTTCTTTATTCTTCCTTGTAGGCCGGATCAGGAATAAGGCTGAGGTGGATGAGGCTGCGGTTGATGCCATCCTCTCTCTAAATATTATCTCTGCCAAGTACCTGAAGTCCTCCCACAACTCCAGCAGGTAGGGCCCCTACGCAGCCCAATGAGTCCACCCTCTGGGGGTTGATGCTCCCCCATTAGATTCCTTGTTCACCAGTGACTGCTGTTCAGGTGCAGAAACAAATTCCTTTCTCCCTTCAGACATCCCTTTCCTCCCTGCCCCCCTGCTCTCCAAAAGTAAATAAATAAATAGAGATCAGTGTATGTGGATCAGTTATCTGTATAGAATGAAAATGTTCTGTCCTTTGTGGAGTTAGAGTAGATGTAACAGAGTCTGAGAGACAAGAACAGAAAAAGAAAATGCAGCATGCTACCCAAGGGTTTAAAAGTACAAATTAATTGTTGCTGAGCTAAGTGTTTTCCTATGAAGGGGTTGCTGTGGAGAAAGGTCTGTTGGTCCTGAGTGTCATGGAAACATGCCCTCCCAGGCATAGCGAACGAACGGTCTTGTGTTTAGCTTTGGCCGCTGCCAGCAGAGGCTCCAGGAGTCTCAATGTTTGCTTTTCATTTTCGTTTACTCATAAAGGTGATAAGTTAATATATATAAACTCTTCTGAACAAGGTTGTCTGCTATAAGTAGTGAATTTTATTTCAAATTTTAAATTAGTTTCCCTTAAAATTCCATTTTATAATCAAGTGATGACAGTGCATGAAGTCCATAGCCAGTCTGCTTTCCCATGTCTGACTGGAGATAAATCTCCTGGGGCCCCCTTCTGTCCCCAGGAAAGGGGTTATGTCACTGTGCACAGACCCCACTCCTTTATGTGGCAAGGGCTGGGGAGCAGAGGTGGCTGTGTGTTCTGATGTGGCCTTTGCATTACAGGAGGACTTCTGTATACCTCTCTCTGTTCCTGAAAAATGTGCTCACATCTGTGTTGGAAAGAGGGAGAGGAAAAAGGAGACAGAAAGCAGAAACAGGATTAGAAGTTTGGGCCCGGATTAATTTTTTTCCATTGTTTCCTTGTGTTAACAGTTTTGCATAGAAAGAGGGGAAAAAAAGCAACTGTGTGCTTTTTGCCTGTAGGTGGGGCTGCAGGCACTGTGAGAGAGAGGGAAGGAATCTGAGGGTGTGCGGGTAGGGCAGGGGTGGCAGAAGTAAAGAAGCATGCTCTGGCCCTGCCCGATCTATTCCTGGGCAGGATCGTGAAGAATCCTGTTTCTCTGAAGTCAACATTAAGCCCACATGGTATTCTCTCCAGCTGGACGTTGATAGCAGATATTCAGGTGGCATTCACCATATTTTCTTGGCAACTGTGAGAAATAGATCTTAAATTTCCCTAGAATACTTAGCAAAATACACAGAACAATGATGTTTGGTTGAAATGCTGGTTGCCTACGTTAGAGTAACCTTCAAAAGTCCTTTGATTCATACCCAGCTACGAGTCAGATGCTATAGATTAATTTGGCTTTTGTTAGAAGCAGCTTCTTTCACAGGAGAAGTTTAGAGTTAATTAATCAAAAAAGTTGGCTAAAGTCAAGTATAATAAAAAAGATACGCACGTTAAACATTTTAATTTAAGCTATATAAACGTACATTAATTTGTCAAGCTCTTACTGTAGGACCAAGGCCTTTCCTTAAATTGTAGGCTCATTTATTGAACTTCTGATTGTCTTTCTTGCAAAACCATGCCCATAATTCATCATCTGGTTTTTAGTTTGGTGGAACAAGAACTAGAAACCTATGAAGAATCTAAATGCAAAATCCTTTAAACTTTTTATAATTTATCATTAAAATTTTATTATTTGTCCCCCCTTTTTTTTTACATTGATCATACCCAAACTTAACAGGTGGTTTTTAACTCAGCATTATCACATCTTTTAAAAACATTCAACTTGGGGTGCCTGGGTGCCAGAGTCGGTTGGGCATCTGACTCTTCATTTTGGATCAGGTCACGAACTCAGGGTCATGAGATCAAGCCCTGTGTCTGACTCTGTGCTGACCGAGAAGCCTGCTTGGGATTCTCTCTCTCTGACCCTCCCCCTGCTCACTCACGCTCTCACTCTCTCACTCTCTCTCTAAATAAATAAATAAAGTTAAACGTAGTTTTCTTTAAAATTTTGTTATTGTTATGTTAATCACCATACATTACATCGTTAGTTTTTGATGTAGTGTTCCATGATTCATTGTTTGTGCAAAACACCCAGTGCTCCACGCAGAACGTGCCCTCTTTAATACCCATCACCAGGCTAACCCGTCCCCCCACCCTCCTCCCCTCTAGAACCTTCAGTTTGTTTTTCAGAGTCCATCATCTCTCATGGTTCGTCTCCCCCTCCGATTTACCCCCCTTCATTCTTCCCCTCCCGCTATCTTCTTCTTTTTTTTTTTTTAAGTTAAACGTAGTTTTGTTTCTCACTAAACAAAAATTCCTTTTGCCCTCATGTTTCATGGATTTGCCTAATACTTTATTAAATTAGATGATTATAATAAGTACAACTGTATAAACAGGTTCAGGACCAAATACTATTGATACTTGATAAGCACAATACTCAACTCTTAGAAACAAACTGTCTGGCATATGAGATACCACTAGTTTAGGATGCTCAGTGCAAAATGGACATCCTTTTTTATATTAGGAATACAGAGAGCATAAGTTAATTTAGCAAGTTGCTAAGTGGAATTTGGTTAAGAGAGCTTTTGTTCTGTTTGCCTAAGGTTTAATGTTTAAAGTTGAACTTAAAAGAACTGCAGTTTGGGTGTGTGATATACATTTATCTGTGAGAGCTATTCTGGCGTGTGGATTGGGTGTGTAGCCCACAAGAGCCACTCCTGCTTTTCTTCCCAGTCCTGCTTCTGTGTTACCTAATTGACTTGGTTTTCCTGTCACTCCACAGCAGCTTCCTACCATTTCCAGTACTGAGTCACCTGCAGACAGGTGTTAATAGAGGTGGTGTTCACCATCCCTTCTGTGCCCAGCATTTTCCTTAATTAAATGTCTCAGGAGAGGGACCCATGTCATTGTAAGCTGTCTATCAAATTGTGCCCCATGGAGTTCTCTGTTAATTGTCCACTTGGATTCACTTTGCTTAACAGCAAATTTGTCCTTTTTTATATACTTTTTTCTCTTTTGCTTTTCTCTTTTCCTTTACTTTTTTGTTCCGCAACTTCACTAACAAAAGCCTTTTCTATGTTTTTGCAGGCTCTTTCTTGATAAGGATATTCCTAGGTATTTTCTGTTTGCTTTTTTGCACATGAAGATTCTAGTTTATCAGAATGCTTTATGTCTTATGTTGCTTAGACTACTGTTTTAATTTAGTAGTTTTTCCCCATGCAGACCTAGGATAGAGCAGCACCTTATCCTATACCCTTGTGCCCTGGCTTTTCCTGTTGTGTGTACAGTTTCACATACAGCTTCTTAAGTGATTGGTAGAGCTCTTCTTTTCTCATCCCATTTACTAAACTCTTGTCCATTTTATTCTTATGCATCTTCAGCTTTTCTTCTGCTAGATTACAAATTAGAGTGTTACTCCCCCTCCTTTCATATGGAATCTCAACCTGGGTCTTCTGTTCTCCTTGTCTGTCCTCTCTGTCAGAAGCTTGAAGGTTTGCTGCTCTGTAGCTTTGCATAATTATTCAGTTTTCTTGGTTTTATCCTGTGAGGTAGTAGAGACCAGTTCGGCTATTTGGGAAGCTGAGGCTGTGAGAAATAGGTTGTTTATTTTTAAACATTTCTCTTTCTGCTGTCAGAGCTGCTTGTCTCATCTATTTTCTTCTTTTGGGGTAGAAAAAAAATCCTGGTTCAGTAGTGAAGGAAGTCTTTCCCATCTCTCTTCATCTGATTTGAGGAAGTTATTTGTTATAGGAAATCTAGAAAAGACAGCAATAGCAAGGTTACCATTGGGAAGGAGCAAGGAGGAATGTAGAAGGAAGCAAAGTGTGCAGAAAGTCGCTGAACTGGGTGCGAGCCAGTGGTGATGGAACGTGCATTGTGCAGAGTAGACACTCGTCATGGGGCCGGAGTCGGGGTGGAGGGCACTGCGGGCAGGGCTGGGAGCTGGGCTGTAATTCAGTGCGGTGCTTCGGACGACGCTGCAGAACTGGCGGAACGGATGTCAGGTCAGGTCTGTGGGGCTTTACCAGTAAGAGAAAAGGAAGATATTAGAACAACTTAAAAAACTGTTTCTGGGTGCTTATTAAGTCAAGCTTCTAGTTGTTACTGAAGCGGAAGATTGCTTTTCATGTGGATTTTTTTGAAAAGTAACAAATAGTAGTTAGCCAGCTTTGGTATTAAAATCATTCTTTTACTTAAAACATCAGCTAAGAATAGCCTCCTGTTCTTTTATTTAAAATTAGACTCTGTACTTAAATTATTCTGCCTGTTTTCTCTGTCAGGCCTCCCAGGTGTTTGTGACATTTCGAAGGCACAGCGGAACTGGACTGGGATGTGAAGATAGGATTGCAGGCTCCTGAGGATTTGCTTCCTGCCCTCTTTGTTGACTGTGGAGGCGCTTACTTAGGCTTTCTTCCTTTAGTTTCTGTCCACAGGCAATCTTAATCTCTTTGATTGATCTGTTTTTATGTTTATAGGCAGAGAAGCAGACTTGTCCAGAAAAAAAAAGCATAACTAAGTGCTCCTGGATGGTGGGTGGGGCGAAAGACTGGGGGCCTATCTTTTCCTTCTAGGGGATAAAGGCTCCATCCACCGTGTCATTAAATGATTTCAGTGTATTCCAAGTTATTTGTTGGTGTAGGATTCAGTAGTGTTACTGAGTACCTGGACTAAGGTGACTTCACTTCTTCTGGATGGCTCCCTCTTGCCTTTCTGACCTCAGGACCTTCTACCGTTTCGAGGCTGTGTGGGACAGCTCCCTCCATAACTCTCTCCTTCTGAACCGAGTGACGCCCTATGGGGAAAAGATCTACATGACCTTGTCAGCATACCTAGAGGTGAGGAGACTTTGAACCTAAATCACCACGAATGGCTAGGCCTGAACATTACCACAAGAAATGAGGAGGAAAGATTCGACTGATTTTTTTGTCAACTGTTTGCTACTGTTGTGATTTTATTAGCTTCTGTTCCTCATCTCTATGTAATCACAAAAATCCTACAACGGGGGGTCTGGCCGGCTCGGTCAGAAGAGCGTGCAACTGATCTTGGGGTCGTGAGTTCAAGCCCCATAAGTGGGTATAGAGATTACTAAAAAAAAATAATAAATAAACTTAAAGTCATGGCTTCTATTATAACTTCAGTTTTAGTAACCTAATCGCCTTCTTCAAAGAAGATACAATTTAAAAAAAACTTTGCCTCTTGTTTTTGCGGCTGTGGGCAGAACCTAGTAGTGATCAACAGCACAGACCTTGGAACCAGCCTGTCTGAGTTCGGATCCCGGTGCTGCCACTTACTGCCAGCATGTCCTTCCACAGGGGCTCTCTTTGTGCCTCAATTCCCTCATCTCTTAAACAGGAGTAGTAATGATGGCATTTACCTCAGAAAGGTGTAGAGAGATCAGATACAAAAGCATTCGAACAGTGCTTGGCACATAATAGATAATAACTATTAGCCATTATTTCAGAAGAAAGTTTTTTAAAAATTGGGGAAAATAAAGCAGCTGCAAGGACTACAACCTAATCTTGCACACATTATCTGCTGAGCTGCTGTTGAAGTAATTGGTAGAGCTGAAATAAATCTTCCAGCCCCCACCTCTGGGACCAGCTTTCCGATTAAGCTGGTGCACAGAATCCTGCCACAGAGGCTCTGTCTGCATTTAAATGGAGCCCACTCATTTGTGCTTTCAGTTGGATCATTGCATCCAGCCGGCGGTCATCACCAAGGACGTGTGCATGGTCTTCTACTCCCGGGACGCCAAGATCTCACCTCCACGCTCTCTGCGCAGCCTCTTCGGCAGTGGCTACTCAAAGTCACCAGACTCGTAAGTTTCAGAGACAAGTGTAGCTTCCAGCTTGTTTGTCCACTACAGAAGCAGCTGAGCCCTCGGTGTCCGTCGCCTGCTGTTTCAGCGTTGGCTTACAACCTGATACCAGGAGTGCAGTAACTTCAAAGTGTTGGCATTTACTGCAATACTGATGGACACATGAGTGTGTGAAGGAAGGAAGGAGTATTACATCGTGAGCACTCGCAGAACAATTTTGCAGGGACTAAATGTTCTTTCAGATTTCATTAATTCTAACTGATTACCACTGGGGTTTTCTTCTTTTAAAAAAGATTATTCCTATTTAAGGTATATCAAAATACGTCAAGACTAATACAGGGATTACCTGTGCCTCACTATCCAGCCTAAATAACAAGTGTTACTAATACGTGGAAGGTTTAGTACCCTTCCTAATCACATGCCCTCAAATTTGATGCTCATCGTTTCATTCTAGTCAGACTTTCCCCCTCATCTCTTCTCTTGTGGTAAGGCAGATTTTTATTTTTTATATTTGTATTATAAACTTTTGAGTTTATCATTCAATTTTAGTCCTCCTGTTGAAGTAATTCAAAAGATTGGGATGAAAACAAACTCCTTCTAGGAAAAATATACTTCTTAAGTTCAGAATAAGAAAAGAAATAAGAAATGTCTGTAATTATATTTGAGGGTGGGCTGCAGTTGCTACACAGGAGACAGTGTTTTAAGTAGAAGGAATTGAGATTTTCCTGTTTTTGTGCTATAAGAAGTTAAACAGTTGTTTGTTTTAATTCGAATAGCAATCGAGTCACTGGAATTTATGAACTCAGTTTATGCAAAATGGCAGACACGGGTAGTCCAGGTAAGCCTGTATGGATTGGGGAGGTGATAGTTATCTTTGCCTGTGTTTGGAGTATATTATGTCAAAAATCTATCCTACCCATGTAGGATAGATAGAAAACTTTTTAGAAACCAGGTATATTTATTTTATAAGCCAGTTTTTTGGTGGTGATGAGAGTTACCTTTTTCTGAGTTACAACACTATTTGGTTTGTGACCTGCAAAAAACAGTTATAAAATCTGTATTGAACAAAATGTCATGATGTTGCAATATATTATAAAAAAATTTGAGTCTATTAGAATGAATTTGGCTCGGCAAACTTCATAACCATTTCCCTTTCCACGTTAGCACCAAAGATACCTTGGCAAAATGTAACTTTATAGGTGCTGTCAAACTAGAATTCAAAGTTCCTGTGCTCTAGGGAGACAAATGATTAAATTGAATCTGTGCTGTGTCCTTTTTGATGTCTCTCTGGCCTGCTGCTGTTCCTCTAGCTTGGTGGCCTTAAGCAGCCCTTTGCAGTTCTATGTTTATAAGCCGGAACGTGGACAAAAGTCAGGGTTTTTAAAAAACATTTGATTAAGGTGAGTTTGATCATTCATTTTAGAGAACATACACAGAAGAAGGTCAGGTCCCACAGGTAAGATTTAGATTAAAATAAGAATTTGGAGTATGAATCCAAGTCTCAATAGCAGCTAATTATAGTGTCCGGATACATCCTTGAGAAATTTTCTTACTTAAGGTTAATTTGTGTTTTTGATATGTAAAAACAGTACATTTTTTAAAATTAATGGAAAATGATGGGGCTGAAGCTGTCTGTCATCTGCAGTCCCAGTTGAGCTCCTGCATGTGGGGTGTGGTTGGGGGTGGAGAGGTGGTCCTTTCTTACTTTTTTCATATGGGTGTATTTTTATATATTTGGAACCGTAGGGTACAGACTAGTCAGTCTTTCTATATTTTCATGTAACACAATAACTTGGGCATTTTCTAAAGTTGCATGATAGTCTTCATAGTTATCAAAGAATGTAAAACTCTCTTTTAAAAGAAGTTCAGAGAATTGCTTTGAGGGAAAAGGGATGAATTTTTATTAATAATCAAAATCCCATGTGTCTTGACTGTGTTGGTTTGCCATGTATATGAATTATTAGTTTGTTTTGAGCTAAAAATGCAATCAGATTTTTCTCTGAAAAAAAAATTATTTCCTCTTGTCTCAGGCATGCAGAGGAGGAGAAGAAAAATCTTGGATACATCTGTGGCCTATGTGCGGGGAGAAGAGAACTTAGCAGGCTGGCGGCCCCGCGGGGACAGTCTCATCCTAGAGCACCAGTGGGAGTTAGAGAAGCTGGAGCTCCTTCACGAGGTATCCAAGGGCAGGAGACGCTCAGATGAACTCTTGAGCACGACTCCCAAAGTATCGGTCACACTCACCTTCTCTGTGTGATCTTGGCTTTTCAGCTTTCAGTTATGATGGAGGCATATTTTGCTTATTAAGATAACGAGCTTTGGGTGCCTGGGTGGCTCAGTTGGTTAGGTGTCCGACTCTTGTTTTCAGCTCAGGTTATGAGATCAAGCCCCACGTCAGGCTCCTTGCTTGGTGGGGAGTCTGCTAAAGATTCTCTGTCCCTTTCAGTCTCCCTCTGCCCCTCCCTACCTTGCTCACATGTGTGCACACTCGCTTTCTCAAACAAATAAATCTTTAAAAAAAGAAAGGAATCTTAACAAGTTTTATGTTTGCTGAGGCATTTGTGTTGATCTTCTTAGGTGGAAAAAACTCGCCACTTCCTGCTGCTGCGTGAGAGACTTGGTGACAGCATCCCCAAGTCCCTGAGTGACTCGTTGTCCCCCAGCCTCAGCAGTGGGACCCTCAGCACCTCCACCAGCATCTCCTCTCAGATCTCTACCACCACCTTTGAAAGTGCCATCACTCCCAGCGAGAGCAGCGGCTACGATTCGACAGACATTGAAAGCCTGGTGGATCGAGAGAAGGAGCTGGCTACCAAGGTGTGAATCCCTTCCTTGTTGCCGAGCATTTTCCCACCGTGAGACTCCCGTGAGCTAGTTTGGATTTTTCGTTTTCATCTTTGAGGGCCTCTGTTTTAAGGCCTGTACTAGCTGTGAAGGTAGAAATAAATAAGACTCCATTTCTACCCTTAACTCACAGGTGACTCAGTGACAAGCATATAATAGAGGTGTGTGTCTGGAGTCTGGGGGAGCCCGAGGAGAGGCCTTCACGGGCCGGTGCTGCTGAGCTGAGCTTGGAAGGCTGCACCAGAGGAAAGCCTCGTAGGCTACACCTTCAGTGCTATGGAATCACATGGGAAAAGTGGGGAGGGGCAGGAGATGGAGTCAGAGACGTGGGGCAGGACCAGATCTTGCAGGGTCTGGAGACTGGACTAGAGTGTAGAGTGTCCTGGGGGTGACGCGGAAATATTTTAAACAGGTGTTTGTGTTTTAGGACGATTGCTGTGGCAGCAAGAAAGAGGGTGGGTTTGGGGTGACAGAGCCTAGAGGCACAAAGAGCTCTTTATTGCGGTGCTCCAGATGGTGTGGGTCTCAGCTGAGGCGGGAGGCTGCAGGGAGAAGAGGAAGAGTCGTCACGGAAGAGACTTTGGGGAGGTAGAGGCGGCACTCCTTGTTGCCCAGATGGGGTGGGAGAGGGCAGAGGGGTTGCTGAGGATGACACTCAGGCATATGGTGTCTGGACAACTGGCCCACAGTGGAATATAGAGGCGAGAGGGCTTCTGTGGCATGTTGTTTCAATAACCAAACGGTCTTCTAGTCAGTTTAGAAAAATATGTCCATCCAGAAGTCTCCATGGCTTTTAGTACCAGGACGAATCGGAAGGGGCACTATTGTGTTCTTAAGCACTTCTCATCTGTGGTGTTGGCAGCTATTTGCTTTTGTCCTCTTGAGAATGGCCCTTTTATCCACTTAATTTGTCTTTGTTAGGCATACTCCAGGCTTCCCTTGCTAAATTCTAACTTAATTCTAGAGGTGTTGGGGCAGCACCTGAGCTCCACTGTGGGTGTTAGCCTGTTGTTTTCTCTTCCTGCCTTGCATCCAGGGCTTCATTTAACCATTGAAACTCACACTTTCCTCTCTCTTCCCTAGTGCCTGCAACTTCTCACTCACACCTTCAACCGGGAGTTCAGCCAGGTGCACGGCAGCATCAGTGACTGTAAGGTGAGCAGCTCAGATATCCCGTCCCAGGCTCCCTGCTTTGAGGTGGCTTCAGATGGGTCTAAGGATGTAGGGCGTATCTGCTCTTGTATTTATTTAATTTCTCAGAGGCAGAACACAGACTTCTGCAGATAAACGCATCCCCCTGTGTCTCTTAGAGTGTTATCAGATGGGAAACATTTTGGCTTTTCCCCGAATCCCTCGGAGGAGACCCTGTAGGGGCTGGTATGTCACCGTGTGACAGGACACCAGAAGCCCTGAGGTTCATGGTGGCATTAAATGTTGTCGCCTTCGGGGCGCCTGGGTGGCTCAGTCGGTTAAGCGACTGCCTTCGGCTCAGGTCATGATCCTGGAGTCCCGGGATCGAGTCCCACATCGGGCTCCCTGCTCAGCGGGGAGTCTGCTTCTCCCTCTGACCCTCTTCCCTCTCGTGCTCTCTATCTCTCATTCTCTCTCTCTCTCAAATAAATAAAATCTTTAAAAAAAAAAATGTCGCCCTCAACAAAGAATGAGGTGAGCACTTTGAAGAACGTCTGCAGTGCTCATGCAGTTCTAGTCATTGTGACATTTTTTGCTGATCCTCAGACTCCAGCTGCCTAGGTGGCCTTGGCAGCCTTGCTGTTCCTTTCCCCGGGGTAGTCTTCCTCCAGAAGTGCCCATGATTGGCGCCCTTATCGTGTCCATTTTTTGGCTCAAAAATGAACTCCTTGGCCCCCTCTGTAAAGGCAGCAGCTCTCTGAAGCTGTGTCTGACCTCTCTCCCTGCTTTAGTTTTTGCTGTAGCCCTTCCCATTACCTTATGCTTTGTGTTATTGACGTGTAGTTGACACACGGTGTTAAATTAGCTCCAGGCGTACAGCACAGTGATTGAACAGTTCTGTACCTCACCCAGGGCTCACCACACGATAAGTATTGTTCCCATCTGTCGCTACACGACCTTATTACAGTGTTATTGACTGCATTCCCGATGCTGTACTTCTCATCTCCGTGACTTACTTATTTTATAACTCGACGTCGTACCTCTTCATCCCCTTCATCTGTTTCCCCCATCCCCCCACCGGTCTCCCCTCAGTTTGTTTCCTCTATTTAAAGGTCTGGTTTTTTGCTTGGTTTTGTTTCTGTTTTTTAGGTTCCACATATAAGTAAAATCATATGGTATTTGTCTTTCTCGGTCATATTTCACTTAGCGTAATACCCTCTGGGTCCATCCATCTTGTCGCAAATGGCAAGGTCTCATTCCTTTTTATGGCTGAATGATATTCCATTGTGAATATAGACCATCTTCTTTATCCATTCATCTTATCAGTGGACACTTGAGTTGCTTTCATATCTTGGCTCTTGTGGGTAATGCTGCAGTGAACGTAGGTGTGTGTATGTCTTTTTGAGTTAGTATTTTCATTTTCTTTGGGTAAACCCCCAGAAGTAGAATTACTGGATTTTAGGACTACCTGACACTTTGCAAAGTGTCTGTTGATTTGTTTGTTGTCTGCCTTCTCCACTTAGAACGTAAGCTCCAGGAGGGCAGGGCCTCTGCCATATTCTTAGAATAGTGCCTGTTGTTCTAAATACTGGGCTCATAGGGATAGGCTCATTTAATTAATGCAGGACAGTCACAAAATAAAAAGCCAGCCTTGCCTCTTTTGTAAATGATTCCTAATGTGACATTCAGGTCATAAAGTACTTATAAGTCGTTTTCTTGAATAACCTAGAGCAGCAGATTTATGAATGTGAGGTTACTGGCTGTCAGAGCTCCTCGTTGCAGAGGTATTTTGGGTTTTCAGCTGAATCTCACTTGCTGTCTCCTGTTTGCCTCCAGTTGTCTGATATCTCTCCTATCGGACGGGATCCCTCTGTGTCCAGTTTCAGCAGTTCGACCCTCACTCCCTCCTCCACCTGCCCTTCTCTGGTAGAGGCTAGGAGCAACTCTCTGGATCAGAAGTAAGTACCCTAGTTTACTTTAAAAAAAAATAATCATAATTAAAAGAGGCACCTGGCCAGCTCAGTTGGTGGAGGATGCAACTCTTGACCTCGGGGTCTTGAGTTCAAGTCCCACATTGGTGGTAATGATTACAACACATACGTACATACAAAAGAAAGAAGCTGTAAGTACCCAGACTTCACTGAGAAAAGCTAGCCTAAGAACCAAAGAAATGCCAGCCTTCCTCTAGCTCAGTGGTTCTCTGCTGAGGGCGGGACCATCTATCTTGACAGCACTCAGAAGTATGTGGGAGCCTTTTCTGGGTATCACAGTCCCAGGGAGATGCTCCTGTACCTTCTAACACCATGTCTCACCAACTTTCTGCAAGAAAACCCTTGGTTCCTCTTCGGAATCCCTCCCCTGCTCATTTTGGCCTTCCATTCCCACTCCTGTTTGGTTCCCCGGTCATACCAGACAGAGCAAGTCCCATCTTGGGGAAAACAGTTTAAAACTAGTTTGGAAAATATATTTTGATGGCACAATGAAACATATTGGTAAGAATAATAGAGACAAATGTAGTCTAGATCCCATGAATTCATCACTGTAATCACTTGTTTGTGACTCACCATCACACCCCCGGGCCCGTCTCCGTTCGTTGTGCTCACCTGTCAGAACCCACCTGGGTGTCGTCCAGCTGTCTGTCTTAGTGTACCAACATGGCGACAGTTGAGTGTGGCTGAGAAAGTAACACATCCAGGTAATTGAATTAATTTGTGATGTCATCAACCGTAACATTATTTTATGTGCCACTACGAAAGAAGAAAGCACTGCCAACCAAAATGTGACGTGTGTCATCAGTTGTAAGATGCATCCCAACTTGAGAAATGGTGAAGTATTAAAAGATGGGCTTTTTAGAGTTGGTGGGATACAATTCATCAGGCTAAGCTGCTCTACGATAACCTGTGGTGCAGAGCGTAGGAGCTCCTGCTCACGTCATGGTCCCGGCTGCTCTCAGTCGGCGGTCGTTTGGGAAGCCAGCTTCTTCCCACTTGTTTACTTTCTCTGCCAGCCCCCTATGGCAGTGGTTCTCAGATGTCAGTGCACACCAGCGTCACCTGGGAGGCTTGTTAAAGTACAGGTGGCTGAACTCCACCCATCATTTCTGACTCCGTAGGTCTGTGTTGGAGCCCAAGAATTTGAATTTTTAACAAGTTTCCAGGTGAAGTTGATTCTGCTGGTCAGGGATTACACTTTGAGAACCACTGCCCTAGTTGTGGCCTTGAAATGAAATAGAAACATGTAAGGGAATGGAGTTCATGCCCCAGACGCTTCTGTTCAGAGGGCTTCAGAGTAGGAAGAGGGACTGCAGGCCTTGGTGACTTTTGTAACTTCTAAAGGATGACCGCAGTTGAAGTTGGAATTAACTTTCTGACACCCACTTGTCTTAGCTGAGCTCTCTGAAACTGATGTTTGCAAGGCCCCTGCTCTTAAGGAGAGGGCTTGTTCCTCCTGGTGAGAGGATTGTACACATTATGCATTGACCTTGCTGAAGCTCCTATAACCTTTCTCTTTTAAAGGACCCCAGAAGCCAATTCCCGGGCCTCTAGTCCCTGCCCAGAATTTGAACAGTTTCAGATCGTCCCAACTGTGGAAACACCTTATTTAGCCCGAGCAGGAAAAAATGAATTTCTCAATCTTGTTCCAGATATTGAAGAAATTAGGCCAGGGTGAGTACTGTATTGACCAGGGATGCCAGGTATAAAAGACAAATCACAGTAATTTACTCTCTGCTCTTGTACTTGAGGTGAATATTATTGTCTAATATCAATGGAATCTGGGATAAAGAGCCAGGCTGGGTTCCTGCTGCACTTGTGCCCTGTCAGGCATCTCCACCACACCACAGTATGCTGTGGGGGCAGTACTTTGTGCTCTGTTGCTGTGTTAATTTAGCAGAGAAGATTCTCGGCCAAACAGATCTTTTGCCTGTTTTGTTCATCCTAGGGACTGGGCCTAGGTGAGACATATTTTCATGTTCCTCAGGCCATGATCACTTTGTTTTTGCGAGAAACTAACCTCTCTTGTACTGCCCTTTTTAGCTCCGTGGTCTCTAAGAAAGGATACCTGCATTTCAAGGAGCCACTTTACAGCAACTGGGCTAAACATTTTGTTGTGGTCCGTCGCCCTTATGTCTTTATCTATAACAGCGACAAAGACCCAGTGGAGCGTGGCATCATTAACCTGTCCACAGCACAGGTGGAATATAGCGAGGACCAGCAGGCCATGGTGAAGGTCAGTCCTGCTCTCTTGGCTACTAATTGCCGCCTGCCCCCTTCCCTTCTGAGTTCTGAACTCTCTGTTGTGTAGTGTGGCATCTCTCCTATGTGTCTGGTCTCCCTGAACCTTCAGTATGAGGTGCTGTGTGCCCTGGGAATATGGCAGGGTGGTCCCCGTTGTCAGCAGCCATCGTAACCTTCCCGTCCCCCTGTGTCTCTTTCAGACACCAAACATCTTTGCTGTATGCACAAAGCACCGTGGGGTCCTTTTACAGGCTCTCAATGACAAAGACATGAACGACTGGTTATATGCCTTTAACCCACTCCTTGCTGGCACAATACGGTAAGTTGTCCTCATGTCTCCTTCTCCTTGGCTTCTGGCCAATGTGAATCGAGAAGGAAGTCTTGTTCCCCAACAGCAGGCTGACTATAGAGGAAGGACAGCAGCGTAAGTGTGACTGTAAGGTGGTGATGAGGCCTCAGCTTCTCATAGGTGTCACCTGGTGCCCTGAATGGCTAAGGGAACCTGGTCCCATTTGTACCCAGTTAATGTCCTGCTTTGATTTTGTTTCTCAAGATTTTTTTCTTATTTTTTTACTTTTTGACTGAGTCAGGGGAAGGTGGTGAAAACCTTCATGGTCTCCCAGTATTCCACCCTGTGATCCAGCCTCTGATCCTGTGAGGGGCTTGTGTCCCAGGGGCCCCCACAGCTTCACCTGCTTATTCAGGGAGCCTAGAGACCTGGGGCTTGAGTGCTGGAGGGGAAGAAGCTCAAGGAGGGAACTGTAGAGGAGGGAGACTTGTGAGGGGAGAGACATCTGGACCCAGCTCCTCTAATCCGCCCTCTTCCTCTGTCACCTGTAGGTCAAAGCTCTCTCGCAGGTGCCCCAGCGACCCGAAGTGCTAAGGGACCCTGCCGAGCGTCCTCACTCGCCTTCGAGACATAAAGAAAGTGTTGCTGCTTCCTTCTCTCTCTGATTCTTGATGGCCCCTTTCGTGTGTAAGCCTGTGGGGTAACTGCTTTCCCTCCTGTCAATACTCTTGCTAGCTCTCCTGGTCCCCGTCTCCATTGCTCTGTACCCTTCTCTTTTTTTCCTGTGCTGAGAATCTTGGTATTAGCATGTGGCCTAACAAAAGGGAGAAAAACAAACAAAACAACCCAGAGGGGATCCAGTGAATCTCCAAATTATTTTTGTGTGTCTCTTGGCTTCCTTTTGTATGATAGGTCCCCATTATGACCCCCTGTGATGTCTGTACTGCTGTCTTTGGATATCTTTGTCTGTTTTTTAAGACAACATAATACTTTTCCTTTTCTCTGTGATATCACTTCAATTTTGGGTGGGGGGGGTGGCTTAGAGACTACGGGAGGAAACATCTGGCTTTTTTTTTAGAACCTAAAAGGAAAAAACTTACCTTTTCCCTTTCCATCTCTTTGCCATTGCTAATCCCTGCATTTTCCATTCAGGGAAAAGGTTGTGGGGAGCTTAGAAATGGCACAGGTGTATTCTCTGAAAGTGGAGCTTATTTAGAACGTAGTTATGCGGTTTTCTTTTAGTGGAAGAGAGAAGGGAGAACTTCTTAGCGGACCTGGAACAGTGGCTGCTGCTGACTTTGTAAGAAGGGAAGGGCCAAGGATACTGCCTGTGGATTTGAGAGGACCGTGGGGCTTGACAGTGGGTCATGACGGCGGGCTGACAGTACGATGAGGGTAGCTCCTCACAGCAGCGCTCCTGTGAACTGCTTTTCTCTCTCAGTTTCTCATTTCTCTTCTTGTCAGTGATGGTACAGTTTGGAATTAGTACAGTGTCAGACACAAACGTCCCACAAGGGGGGAATGACTCACTTCTGCTCGTGAACTTGATGGTCGTTGTTGTCATTATAATTATGGGAATGCTGAGTAGTGACCCTGTGATTGATGTAGCTCCATTTGATCAAAGAAATGTAACCCTCAAGTATAGACTTGGAAGTCTCCCTCTGAATCCAGTGGTCATTTCCAATGATCCTTGTCAAATTGAAAATACTTTCAGTAATGCTTCTCCCCCTATTATGATAAATAAGCAGACTAGGCAGGCTTTGCTTTCTGGATCCCGGGATTAAAACCAATCCCCTCCCACCACTAAAAAAAAAACCAAAAGGACACCTGGGGGCAGAGAAGAGGCGCACCTGAGCCCTGGCCGCAGTGGCTTGCTGCTGCCTCCGCCTTGCCTCTCGGTTACCTTCATGGGATGTGGAAATAACTGCCAGAGGAGGAAGGAGGAAGCTCGCTGCTGACAGTCTCCCTCTCTGACAGAACAGGGTCATCTGCATCCAGACGCCATCATGGAAGAAAATACTCTTTTTCTTTCAGCTGCCAGTAAGTTTTATAGGAATGGCCTGGGGAAAGGAAGGCCTGCGGGTTAATTCAGCTGCTTTGCCATCTGACCTGGGGTGTTTTGTACCATCCTTTACCTCCCTCACGCACATCTCTGTTTGACCATCCCTCAGGCATTCAGGGAAGTATCTGCTCTCTCCCACCTCGCGGAGACTGAGGGTCTCCAGCCTTGAAGTTGCTGCCTCCCAGGTGGTGGGGTCCGGCTGATTTTCTGCTTCAGGCAGCATGGGGCAGGGGCTGGTGCGTGTCAGCAGACCCTTGCTTCTGACTTCCTGGTTGGGCTCATCGCTAAGAACAGGTCTCCTGGCCTCGGTAGAATTGCCCTGCAAAGAGGAGGAAACATGAATCGTGGAGAGCTTAAAAGGCTAGAAATCCCAGTCTGTGACCTTAGCTGGAAAGTGATCAATAAAAACTCTACAGTAGGTTTTTTTTAACTTCCTTCCTCTCCTCAAAACATAGGTCATTAACTGTGATGTTATTTGTTTTCTAAGCAGTGCGTGAGATTTTTAATGTAGTTAGAGGTTCCTTAGTTGTCTAGTGGACACAGTATGCCCTTCTGGTGTAGACTCAAATCCAGGATCTGTTGGTGCTTAGAGATCACTCCTGGACTGGAATGAAATCTGATTTCAGGGGAAATGAAGATGAAATTCGAAGGTTGCGTTGTAGAATGAAGTCACAGGTGCCGCTGCTGTTTGTCACGAAGTCTGATAGAGGGACCCATGTCCATGACAGAGGGAGGTGGGGAAGGCTGAGGGGGAGTCACATCATGTGATACACTGAAATGGCATTTGGTTTTTCTTCTAACTCAGAACTGGCTTGGAAAGTCTTTGCTTTGGAGGTGTCAGAGATTAGGACAGGTAGAACTGGACTGTTCGTATCACCCCCGGGGGAGAGGGCACCCTGAGGAAGCAGGACATTACGTCCGGCAGGGGTCCCTGGCAGGTGTGCTTTCCACCGAAAGTCTGAGGACAGCCCTTATTGGTTTCCCCCTTTTCCTCTAGCGGCCCATGTCCAGATTGTAGTTGGAACAGTTTCAAGATTAATGTTCCCTTTCTGGACAGATCCATCCCCACTTTCGAAGCTGAGAGAGCTTTTATGGCAGGAACTACTTATGAGGATTTAGCTGAAGCCATGGTGGTAGAAAAGTTGATATTTAATATTAATATAATATTAATATTGGTATTTAAGAAAACTACCTTTTGGGGTTTTTTATGTGTTTTTTTTCCCCTAAAGCATTCCTTTAAACAAGCAAAAAACAAAGAAAAAGCTCTTACCCAAATTAAGAAGAAATGAGTGCTAGTTAAAAGTAATCATGTCCTCCCCTCCTTCCCCACCCTCCTTTCTCCTGCCAAAGCAAAACAGGACCTCACAGCCCACACCAAACCAGCGCCCACAGCCTCCTCACCTCTGTGCCTGCCTGGGAGTCAGCCAGCTCTCGGGCCAGGCTGTGCAGGGCCGACCAGCCGTGCACTCAGCCAGGGGCGTGGGGAAGGGCTGCTGCTGGCAGCCGGGTGGGCACCCCAATCCTAGCACGTCATTAAGACACTCGCGCCGTCACTGTGAGGGGAAGGAGAATGATTTTTCCCGGCTAAGAAACCACTGTTGTTTTACATTTTTATTTCCCCCTTCGGCTGCCATTGAACTTCTACAGCTACTCATATTTTCAGTTCTTTTAAGATGAAGGAGTAAGTTAAATCATTGGGAAAGATCTTCAGGGATCTAAAAATAAAATGACTTCTGGCACATTTCAAAGCAAAGACTGTGTTGCCTGCTGCTTGTTGTGGTTTACAGGGATATTTAATTTTGTAAGGTATTTGTATATTTATACACTGTAATTAATTGCACATTGGACTGGGAAAGAACGGATGACCTAGTGCGTAGCAGCTCCGGTACGCTGCCATTTCCTCGTGCTGCATCCACTCGGGTCCTCCAGGACGGGGTCAGGGCTTGTCTGTCTCTCTGACTTGGGTCCTTCGTTTTTGCTTTGGATTCCCTTTCTAAAATGTGATTGTTAACCTGCTCCTTAAAAAGAAGACACTAATTCTGCTGCAGCTCTCAAAAGGTTTGCTGAGTGTATTTGCAAGAGGACTCTGACTCGTGTGCACTGTGGCTGTCCACCGTGGCCAGTAATGACTCACCCCAGTGTGCGGCCAAACCATGACTGTGTAGCAGGGATGTACTGATGGTGCTTCCTTAGGAAATGGCAATGTCAGCTGAGAGATTATCTGTAGTTGTTCAAAAGGCCATTTATGAAATTCGGATTTGAGCCCCCATGAATCTTAGGAAAGCCTCTGATCATTTAAAGGAAAGAATGAGAGTTGATGCAAATTTCATGTTAAAAGCTGTGCTCAGGAAGTCCGAGCTGAGGTTGGTCTCTTGCCAAACCCTGGCTGTTGTGTGTTGTCTTCATGTCTTCAAGTTCCCTTTTTCCAGGCTGCACATTCTGGCATCGGTTCACCTGAGGACTCCATTGGCCTTCTCGCGTGCAAGGCGCCACCCGTCGGGATTTCGGGTCTCTTCTCACCATCCGCATGTGCTGCCACGGAACCTGTGGAGCACATGTGGCCTTTTTGAACCAAGACTTTGCAAACTGATCTCTCCCCAGTAAGGAGTTGAGCTCATTAGCAACAATGTACATTATTAATTTCAGATTTTCATTTTCATGTTTTATTATGTAAATATTATCTGATGTTTGGAGCTTGAGTATACAGAATGTAAATATAGTTCTTGTATTTGTACTAATTCCGGTTCTTTTGCTGTATAGCCTTAGATGTGCAATGCGGACATTATCTAACTGTGTATGGTAACCTTGCATCACGGAACTCTTAGTGAACGAGGTAAACATAATAAAGGTACAACCAGTGCATCAGAAGGCTCTTGACGTGCATTTATTCTTGCATCCTTTGAAAGGTAGTTACACAAGGTTTCTTGACTTGCAAAGATACTACTGTGGTGTGACCTATGGCTTTTCTGATCATTCAGAGTAGGGTTATTATAAAGCCAGGTAGGTGCTGTTTCTTTTGAAAATGCTTTCCTCCTGAGTGCTGTGTGGGTTCTCCCGAAGCCTCTCCTTAGATACCTACCAGTGACTCTCCAGTGGTGGTGTGGTTTTTCTGGGCGGAGAGGTTGAATCATTCACCCTGTGCTTCATTTAACAAGTTCCCATTGTGAACAGAGCATGAGCAGGGACCACCGTCCTGGTTGTTTGGCGGGGAGACAGAAGGGAGGGAGAAGCAGCATTCAGGTAAAGGGCAGTGATTGGGTCAGTGCCCATCTGAGCGCCCACCCCATGCCCGCGCCCAGTGTGTGAGAACTCAGCAGCAAACAATGCGCCCCAGCATTCCCGTCCCCGTGAGGAAAGACCTTTATATCACGAATGGGGAATGTCTAACGTCAAGTGGTCAGTGACCGAGCAAACAGCAGGTGAATGGAAGGGATGGGTGGGAGGGAGGCATCCTTCTAGACCTTGTCAGGGAAGGCCTGTGTTGGTGGAGGACTTTTGAGCAGACACTTGAATGAGGGAATGCATATGCGTGCAAAGCCTGGGCAAGGAGGTCTCCAGGCAGAGAAGCTAAGCCCTTGGGCAGCAGTGTCCTCTGTCGGTCCCAAAGTTAGCAGGGAGGCCCGTCTGGGTAAGGGGAGAACACAAGAGCCTTGGCGGCAGCAAGTAACTAAAAGCCAGGTGGTTTAAGGCTTAGGTAACTCTCATTAGTGTGAAATAGGAAGCCGGTGAAGGGTTTGGGGAAGATGAGTCACATGGTCCTATTTGTGTTTTCAAAAGACCATTCTGACTGCTGGGTGAGAAACAGCCTGTTGGGGGTGTGGATGCGGGGGCCTAGTGGAGGAAGGGAGACAAAATAGGAAATTGTTGCCCAGTGTCCCCAGAGGAGGGTGGCAGCTGGGACCCAGGTAGGACCAGTAAAGGCGGGAGTTGTGGTCCGATTGAGGATATTCTAATGTCGGAGCTAACAAGGATTTGCTGAGCCACTGCATGCAGTCGGGGAGAAAGGTAACTCGGGATGTGTGCCCGAGCATAAAGAACATGTTGCAATTGCCTAAAATGAAGAAGATTGGGAGAATGGGGTGGGGGTGGCTGGCGGTGCTCAGTGAAGGATCTGGTTCCAGTCATGTTCACTTGGAGACCCCGACTTTTCCACCTGACTATACAGACGCCAAGGCAGCTGGATTCAAGGGGACAGGTGGGGCCGGAGACGCAGATTTGGGAGTTGTCAGCGTGAGGGTGGCAGAGAAAGGCAGGAGGCGAGGAGGCCCGGAAATGAGTAGTCGGTGAGAACCAAGGCTCGGGTCCTGGAACACTGGCATCAGGACGAGTCGGGAGGGAGAGGACAAACATGTTTGTGTGCAGACGGGATGAGTGAGCAGGAAGGGAAACCCGGCAAGGGGAAGAGACCAGCGTGTGGAGCTTTGCAGGCTGGTGCGGGGGCATGCTGGGTCTCAGGTCCCCCAGGGGCAGCCGCAGGCAGCCAGTGCTGCGAACACATGCAGGGCCTCTTCCAATTGCTACAGCTTCTCTCTGTGGGACTCCTCGGCCTTAAAAGCTAAGTCAGCTCCAGGGGTTATGTCAGCCATGCCTTCCTGAACTCCACTGGATTTGCACTGACACCGACTTAGTCTTATAGAGTGGGTGTTCTCCTGCAACCACACCTCATCCCTAGGCTTGTGTAGGCTTGGCCCCTCACCAGGGTCGCTCTCTTGAGGGTCGCCATGTCTCTCACAAAGTTGACAGTACAGAACATCAGGAGGTCCCCTGGAACTGTGTACGTTGAATGTGTTACTTTCCTACCTGTTATTTCTTGTCATTCCACTTGTGGTCGGGTTTGGAGATTCTTCCACGTCTCGTAGGAACTCTTTGTCTCTGCACAGTCCCTTTTTTTTTCCCCAAAAGCATCACCACTCTACATATTAATGATCTAAGCTTGAGAACAAGCACCACAAAATAGTACCATTTTCAATCCACTGAGCATTGTCTTCAATGATACCAATAGGAATGTAATGTCAGGGAAACATGAGTAAAATTCCAATGTTCAACAGTTTTTTGGAAACACAGATACCAAACTTGAGATATTCCTAAGAAACGTGCCGGGGAATAAGTCTTACACAGCTGAGCACAGTTAGGTGTTAGCACATCCCAGCAGATGAGGGATGAGTAGGTCTGCACCATTACACCAGTATCATGCCAACCTACACTGGAGCATGTACATTTCTGATGTCAATTTTTGACATGTACAGATGCTGTCGGGAGCGTTGAGATTGTTGGCAAAGAACAACAGGTATCTTCAGGGATAAAAGCATTACGGGTTAGGAGAAATCAGACAGCCATGTGTGGAGCGAAGGGAAGGCTTCCAGAGAGTGCACAGTCCCTTTTAATTTAGCTTTTCTGAGTACATCACCTGCCTGCTCCTCTGGCTTTTGAATATATGGTCTCCTGGTTTTTTTCCATAATTGATCTTTCTACCTAGCAGGTGAACGAGTCCTTTGAGTTCAGTTGCAGGAATTAGAGCAAGTGAGTGGCAGAGCTGAGATTTTCAAATCTGCCCCAGCTAGTAGGTTTGTTAACTTAGACACCCTCTTACGTAAGTCTAACAAAGGATTCTGCCCTGGGAGAGTTGCATAGAAGGGCTGTTTTTATAGAATTCATGCCCATGCTTTGATTTGGGATTTGGGGATTTAGGGCAAGGTGAAAAGTTAAGGTGAGGAATAACTTGAGTTGACTTTTCTTAAGCATTCTAAGCCAAGCATTTGAGGATTTTCTAAAAACTAAATGTCAGCTTGACTTTGTTCATCTCTGGGAGAGACTTGCCTTTGTCCCAGCCCTGCTGTTGTGTGCTGGGCTCAGCCCATCAGTAACCAGTGTTGTGGCTAGACCAGCCCTGTGGTTATTTTGATTGCAAGGTGCCTTTCGGCAATAATCAGGAAACTGGGGAACAACAACAACAAAAAAGTTTTATTATTTTTACAGGATCTGGAAATTGCCTGGCACTCCTGGGGCCACCCAGCAAGGTTACAGTTAGAGAGCACCCAGGCCTGGGGTTCTGCTTTTAAAGATTTTATTTATTTATTTGGCAGAGAGACACAGAGAGAGAACAAGTAGGCAGAGAGGCAGGCAGAGAGAGAGGGAGAAGCAGGCTCCCCGCCGAGCAGGGAGCCCGATGCGGGGCTCGATCCCAGGACCCTGGGATCATGGCCTGAGCCGAAGACAGCCGCTTAACCGACTGAGCCACCCAGGCGCCCCTGGGGTTCTGCTTTTATTAGGGGAGGAGGAGATCCAGGGTTTAGCTGGGCTCAGTCTTTTTTTTTTTTTTTTAAGATTTTATTTGTCAGAGAGAGAGGGAGAGAGAGCACAAGCAGGAGGAGAGGGAGAAGCAGGCTCCCCCCGCCTGAGCAGGGAGCACAATACAGGGCTCGATCCCAGGACCCTGGGATCGTGAGCTGAGCCGAAGGCAGACGCTTAACTGACTCAGCCACCCAGGCATCCCTGGGCTCACTGTTTATTGGTGAATTAAAAAAAAAAAAAGGGAATTTAAAGGAGGAAGAAGAAACAAGTGGCGCAAATGGTCAGTTAATCAAGATCTCTAAAACAGAAGAGCCTGGGGAGTCTCGGGGAGGGGGGGGTGCTGGCTCTTTATCTAGTGGCCTGGCTGGCAGAAAAGAGAAAACCTCACTGTCACTGTCCTGACACCTGCCCTCTCCTAAGCCAGTTTGTGGTAGTTTGCCAACGGTCCTGGGAAACAGCATTTTTTGCTGGTTTTTAGCACCTTAGCAAAGCAATGGGACGGCTGTGCTGCATGCAACATTAGTAATAGAAGGAAATGAATGGGGACTGTTGGATTAGACATTTAAACATGTTTGCCTAAAGCAACGCCTATTCAGTAATAACTTGGGTGTGTCCAGATGTTTAGTCACATTGACTCAGCATAATTTCTCTCACTTGCCAAATCTCAGACTAGAGCAATCAACTTGTTCCTGCAACAAAACCTGGTGGTCGGCTCTCCTTGCAGCCGAGCCCAGCGGACGGAGGGAACCCTTGCAACAAAGCTGAAAGGTGTGTGGGCACCAAGGCCCTCCTGAGGGAGCCACCTGTACAATTTCCAAAGGGCGGTTTGTTCTCCAAAACCAGTCACAGAAAGGCCATTTCGATTTAGCTTTCCTTTGAAAGTCAACTAAAGGTCACTAATATGCAGCTGAACCCAGTTTTGCTGGGGAAACGTGTCTCTGAGCCTCCTGATGATGGCCTGCTACTCCCACGAGGACAGAGTGCTGGGCTCTGCCTTAGCCAGCTTGGCCTATGGCCTAAGTTCCGTTCTGCCTCTAACGGGCTGAGCAAGTCTCCTTCCCTGCGCTGAGTCTCCTTGTCATTTTAGATAGTAACGGCATCGTGAGGGGCGCCTGGGTGGCTTGGTTAAGCATCCGACTCTTGATTTCAGCTCAGATCATGATCTCAGGGTCACGAGATCGAGCCCCGTGTTGGGCTCCCTGCTCAGTGAGGAGTCTGCTTCTCTCTCTCCCTCTGCCCTGCCCCCCCATGCTCTCTCTCAAAAAAAAAAAAAAAAAAAAAAACCTACAACAAACCATGTAGCAATCTGAAGTTTGCAAGGAACTTTCCTAGATTAGCTCACTTTGATCTGCCCACCCTGGGAAGGAGGCAGGACAGACCCTGTGGTCAAGGACCCTACAGACTTTTTTTTTTTTCTTTAAGTAAACTCTGTCCAGCGTGGGGCTCAAACTTACAACCCCAAGAACAAGAGTTGCATGCTCTACCAACTGAGCCAGCCAGGCGCCCGAAGAGCCCTGCCAACCCTTGTTAGCCCTGGAGAATAACAGGAATTAGGGGAAGTTCCTGATCCCTTTGTCCTCTTTGAAGCTTCTCCCTGCATGTTCTGCTTCTCAGTGGCTCTCCTCTCTTATGAAGCTGAGGTGCCGAATGACAGTGGAGGCAGCCCCGGCACAGTCTGGCAGTTTGCCCCCAGATCAGTGTCTGGAAACCTCCAGACCCTGACCGCTCTCTGGTGGACTCAACGGTGAAGGCCCCCACCGCAGATGGAAGGACAGAGTTGTGGACGGAGTGCGGGCTCTGGCAGCGTGGAGAGGATAGGCCGTGCTCTCTGCAAAAAATAAGAAAGCATAACACTTGGAAGAAGTATTAAAAATGTCTCAAGGTGGGGCGCCTGGCTCAGTCAGTCAAGCGGCCTACTCTTGGTTTCAGCATGGGTCGTGGTCTCGGGGTCGTGGGCTCACCGCTTGGCACGGAATCTGCTTCAGATTCTCTCCCCCTCTCCCTCTGCCCCTCCCGCTTGTGCCCTCTCTCTCTCTAAAGTAAATAAATAAATCTTTAAAAAAATGTTTCAAGGCTCTGGAAATTGACCAAATGAAGACAAATTAAAAAGCATTTATTCTTGGGAAAAACTACGAGAGCGGCAGGTAAGAGCAGTGGAGGCCTGCAGTCTTCTTGCCTGGAGTTGCCCCCCACCGCCCACCCTCTCTGTCGGCAAGGGAAGCAGTTTTACCAGATCAGGGCGCTGCTCTGAAGGGGCATACTGATCATGTTTTGTTTGGGGGTCATGGAGGAGAGCTGTAGGTTTTTTATCAGCCAAAAGCAGCAAAGGGTGAGAAATGAATGGGAAGAACCTGAGGCTTGCCAGCCTGAGGTCTCAGCAGGTCAGGCAGCCGATGAGCCAGAAATTTATCAGGGAGACTGTGGGAGCAAGAGTGCGGTAGGAGTGGGTAATCGCTCCACACCTCCCAGGCTGCCGGGGACCTGCACAAGTGCAGGCCCCCAAATCACTAAATTGACCCTCAGTACCCAACCTAACTGCAGTTTTAGCCCCCCAGAGATGTACCAGTGACCATGGGGATTTCCTGGTCAACGTTAGGAAATTTCCTGGTGGACCCTTGGGTTCCTCTTGGCGGCGGCGTGGGGGGGTGACCTTGCCTAAAACAACAAATTCTTTGCTAACAATTTCCTTTTTTTCTACTCCCCTCTCTACCTTTAAAGGCTTTCCTCTTCTGTAGCCCTTTGGAGCCCCCCTCTACCTGCTTAGGATGCTGCCGACTCATGAATCGATTAAGAAAGCCAATTAGATCTTTAAAATGTATTTGGCTGAATTTTTGTTATTTAACAGATTTGGTGGCAGCAGTGGGATTCGAAGCGAACTTCCAGCAGCATTCAGGGATGAGAAACTGGTATTATACTCCTGAACCGTTTGAGTTCACTGCCTCTCTCCCTGTTTCCAAGGGCTGTTGGTGAGTTCCTCCTGGATCTAAGCTCTGCCCTTTTTGTGTTCAGGCTCCTGATCTAATCAGCTTTCCTTTACAGGGCAGGTCAGTTTGAGTGGCAGAGAGTTATTATGCCTGGAGCCCAGCTGAGCTGGCAGGGGGTCTGCCCAGAGCCAAGCCCTTGGCCTTTCAGATCACAAGTTCCCAGATGGAAAACTCTAGCAAGTGTCCACAGGTATCGGTGGTGGTGCGCACGGGGCAGTCTTGTGGCCGATACTGTAACGTCTCTTGGTTACTGCCAATGCATTAAGATGCATATGTATGTTTGTCTTATTTTCTATAGATAAAGGCTTACTAGCGGGGATCTCAGAAGAAGCCAAAACCACAAAAATCGGTTGGCACAGATTGAACATTTAAAGAGTGTTAGAGGGGCGCCTGGGTGGCTCAGTCATTGAGCGTCTGCCTTCAGCTCGGGTCATGGTCCCGGGGTCCTGGGATCGGGTCCCACATCAGGCTCCCTGCTCTGCGGGAAGCCTGCTTCTCCCTCTCCCACTCCCCCTGCTTGTGTTCCCTCTCTCGCTGTGTCTCTCTCTGTCAAATAAATAAATAAAATCTTAAATAAATAAATAAAGACTGTTAGAGCACTTGCCACCTTCAGAAGATCCTGTGATAGGATAAGTTGGTCATGGAACAGGTTATATTGACATCAGGTCACCCACCAACCTCAAGAAAACTTCCATGCAACGAGGTACACTGTTGAACACACACAGTCCTCAGCTTCACTGCACATCCCATTTAGGTGTCAGTTCGGCTGTTGAGAAACCCAAAGTCTTAGCAATGGGATCCTTAAATTCTAAAGAGTCACATGCTCAACCTTCCAACACACCTGCTTATTTTATGTCTAAGAACAACATAAGTTTTTCTTAGAAGTTGCAGATGCCTAGCAAAAACAGCAAAATCTCACTAGGCTTGTTTTGTTTCCTGAGGAATTTGGCTTAGGGAACCATCAGGCTGGAGGCCCCAAAACAAGGCCAGACAGAGATGCGAGTTGCCCCCCACGGGCAGTTGGATATGGCTGTGCAAAACTGGGAGTTAATTCCATTTGCAGCCAGGGTCCTACGGAGCTGCTGCAAGCCCTCAGAGTTGCAGCCTGAAAAGACTGTGGTCCCTATGGGGAACATTCCAATTAGAAAAGATCATTTATTTAGGAAGTACCCTTGGAAGCAGAGTTTCCCAAATTAAGCCAAATGGGATACCTGTTTTAATTGGCAAGCAGAAGCCTCGAAAAGGTTTCAAAAGCCCTGAGTGTTTCATTAAAAGATTCACTGCAATGGGGTGCCTGGGTGGCTCAGTCGTTAAGCGTCTGCCTTCGGCTCAGGTCATGATCCCAGGGTCCCTGGATCTAGCCCCGTATTGGGCTCCCTGCTGTGCGGGAAGCCTGCTTCTCCCTCTCCCGCTCCCCCTGCTTGTGTTCCCTCTCTTGCTGTGTCTCTCTCTGTCAAATAAATAAAATCTTTAAAAAAAAAAAAAAGATTCACTGCAAGAGGCTAATGAAAAATTGCACACACACCCCTATCTACCTTCAAAGAAGGGACCCCCACACAGGCCCCTCCAGAGTTGACGAAACTGAGGGGTTTTCCGGTAAACAGCCAAGGGGAGACTCTGGTAGATCCCAGAGCCAGCACAGGGGATCCTGGAAAATCTGGCAGAAGCCAGCAAAGGGTGGAAATTCTTACCAGAATCAGCTCTTCTGAATCTCTATCTGCAGTGCCCAGTTACGGGGAGAAAATTTCATGTCCCTTTCCAAATTGATTCTTCTTGTTCCAGCTGCTGCCTTTCTCTCCGTCGCACAGCTGGGCTGGGCTTTCTGCCCTGCCCGGGACTTGCGGTCCTGTTTCCTTCTTTTGGCTCTCTTCGGGAGTAACTCTGGATCTTGGGAAGTTATTATCCTTCACACCCTCTTTGTGGACTATCTTACACCAAAGGGGGGATTATTCAATACTGCCAGAAATATTTAAAATTAGAACTATGTACCCAGGGGCACCTGGGTGGCTCAGTTAAGCCTCTGCCTTCGGCTCAGGTCATGATCTCAGGGTCCTGGGATCGAGTCCCGCATCGGGCTCCTTGCTCTCAGTGGGGAGCCTGCTTCTCCCTCTCCCCCTCTGACCAACCCCCCTCCATGCTCTCTCCCTCTCCTGAATAAATGAATAAAAGTGTAAAAAAGAAAAAAGAACTATGTACCCAGAGGGGAAAAAAGCAAATTGAGATAAAGTAGTCGAGTAGGTGGATTGACCCATGATATCATTTAAGTTATAACCCAGTTGTCTGAGGAACTGAAAGCAACTGTCCTTATCTTTCAAATCTTTACGGAACTAGAAACAGCAGCTCTAGAGGCAATTCAAAGCCCACCTGTTCCTGTCCCAGTCCCCAAACTTCCCCTAATTATCTTAAACCGCTGGTAAACTACTGGCTTTAAGAAACCAAAGTCCTTCTAGAGGAATGTGCATTCTTTCTCTGTCCCTCAAACTTAAATCATCTTATCAGGACTTTGAAATGTCAATACAGCCCACAATCACCTGAGATTGAAGGGAAAATAAAGGGGGAAAGAGGCCTTTTTATAATATAAACTGCTAAAAGGGTTCTCATGCACCTCTTCCTTAGGATCAATTCCAAGAACAAAGACAAATCTTGAAAATCTTCTCCGCAAATATTAGTAACTACAGGGTCCCTGCATCTGTCTCTGTGTCCGTACATACATATGGTATAAATGTGAGATTTTTCTACCTCCAATAGTATTGCTAAAATTAATTTGTCAAAGAGCTCTATTTAGTTGGACAAGTGCTTGTAAGGATAGGGCATTCTAAAACTCTAAGACACACTGAAGCTAATCCAGATGCTTTTTCAAGTTCACGTGATCTGGGAAAATATTCAGTTCCTGGTTTACTTAAAATAGACTTGTCTCTAGAGTTATCAGCATTAAAATTAAAACTTTCATTCTGCCTGGGTTTACTGAAACTCGAATAGGTTGATATCATGATCTCTTAGACAAAATGTTTTTTGTCTCTTTTTAAATACTCGGAAGAATGATGGACTTTGATGTCTCATAAAGTTTCTATGTACCCATAAAGATTTTGGTAACCCAAAATCTTAAAAGTTTTGCTGAGTTAGGTTAAATGGTGAATTAAGTTAACTTCATTAAATATGTAGATCATTTCCAAATAAGATATAATACTAAAATATTAGTTACTGAACATGGGTTTATCTACTTTTGGCTTCCTCATTTCACAGAAACTATAGATGTTTGGGTCCTTAGTAACATGGGTGGGGTTTTTTGTTTATTTTATTTTTTTTAAAGATTTTATTTACTTATTTGACATAAAGAGACACAGTGAGAGAGGGAACACAAGCAGGGGGAGTGGGAGAGGGAGAAGCAGCCTTCTTGCTACTGAAGGCAGATGCTTAATGCCTAAGCCACCCAGGCGCCCCTTGTTTATTTTATTTTATTTATTTAAGTTTATTTTGGGGGGTGCCTGGGTGGCTCAGTCGGTTAAGTGGCTGACTCTTGATTTCGGCTCAGGTCATGATCTCAGGGTCATGGGATCCAGCCCGCCTCGCACTGGGCTCTCTGCTCAGTGGGGAGCCTGCTTCTCCCTCTCCCTCTCTCCCTGCATGCGCTCTCTCAAATAAATAAATAAAAATCTTAAAAATAAATAAATAAATAGACAAAGGTTTTTTGTTTTGTTTTGTCTTACTTTTGGTCTGCTGAAGTCTTTTTGACCTGGAACATTCCAAAGGATTTGTTCAACTAATTGGCCTTATTTGCTATGTTACATTTCATGGGAAGCATTGTCAAATAAGAAGCAAAACTTCATTTTCTTTATGCTGTATTTGTATGATGGTGGCAGATGTGGATAAAGTCCATTCTGCTTCTACAGTAATGGCCCCTCGTTGCCAGACTTGCCATCCTGATGTCCTGGTGACATGACAACAGTCTGCTCCTGAATCAGAGGGGGCTGACCGGTGTCTGTAAATTAACCGAACCGTCAGGGCCTTGGGGAAACCAGGATGGCACTTGGTCCTTCCCGACTCCCCGGCAAACCCCATTTTTCCGTTTCTGCACTCCTTCACCCACCATAGGGCATTTTCAAATAAGATGACTCAAATTATAGACAGACACTGGTGGCGAGGCTTCTGTAATATTACAGAAACCGTCTAACCGCAATGTCTGACTTGTCAGGTCCATAATCCTGGAAGAGCCTTGTCTATTCCCAGAGGCCTCCTCCCTCCTCCTTCTGGACACTTTGAACACCTGCAGCTGGGCTTCGGTTTCCACCTAGTGTGAGTTACCGATACGCCCTTGTCATTATGTATCTGTTTTCCAGGTGGGTTAAAGCCTTTCCCTGCCTCACGGCTGTTGCCCTCACAATGGCAAAGAAACTGTTAAAAAATGTGTCTCTCACTAGGGTATATCTTCTGTAATCTCCAGTGATCAAGGCACCCACTTCACTGAGCAAATCACGTGAGCCTTAATGAAAACCTTGCAAAGTTCTTGCATCTCTTCTGTGTCCTTTCCATAAAAAAAAGAGGCTAGCATGTGGGCATTAAGTCTAGATGCAAGTCCCTGTTTGTGTCATTTCACCCTAGAGCTACCCTCTGAGATTTTGTCCTTCCCATTTTACACATGAAACTCTTAAGACTCAACTTGCCGCAAATTGCACAGCTAGAAAGAGGTGGAACTGGAGCGAGCTAAGGACAGTATGACACCAAGACCCATTCTTCCCCTTCTCTGTCAAGCAGCCCTTCCATCTGACTTCTGCGACAGGGTGCTGTCCTACCACTGAATCTGTCTCTGGACCCCAGGGTCCACTGAGAGGAACCTTGGAGGGCATCTAATCTGTCCCCAGAGGGGCAGTTCTGATGTACCTCTCTGATTAGCAAGTCTCGGCTCTCTGAACCGCAATTTCCTCCTCTCTCAAAGAGGAGTTGGGCTAGATCCGTGGTTCCAAAACCACCCTTCTCAGACCCTTTCATATTCTTAAGGACTGATGATACAAAGAGCTTTCGTTTATGTGAATTTTATCAATAGTTACCATTTTAGAAATCAAAACTGAGAAACTTTTGAATAACAATTTCCCAAAACAAAAGGAAATTCAGTGATATGTGTCATTGTTTGACGGTTTTGAAATCTCTCTAACGTCTGGCTTACTACAGTTTAAGATGGCTGGAATCTCGTATTTGCTTCTGCATTTAGTCTCTTCCATATCACGTGTCGCAGAGCCTCTAGAAAACTCCACTGGACACTTGTAAGAGAGTGAGGATTTTTTTTTTTTTAAGATTCTATTTATTTGACAGAGACACAGCGAGAGAGGGAACACAAGCAGGGGGAATGAGAGAGGGAGAAGCAGGCTTCCTGCCCGCAGGCAGCCCCGATGCAGGGCTCAATCCCAGGACCCTGGGATCATGACCCGAGCCGAAGGCAGACGCTAACGACTGAGCCACCCAGGTGCCCCGAGAATGAGGATTTAAAAGGCAAGTCAGATCTTGCTAGTGCTAATGAGATAGTTTGGTGCCCACTTCTCCCTGAAAGGGTACCAGGGACCTCCAGGGGTCGTGGACCACTCTTTAAGAACTATTTCAAAAGGTGGTCCAGAGACCATTTGCAGTGAGAATCACCTGGGGTGATAAAATGCACTTCCTGGCCTACCCCAGATCTATGGAATTGGAGTTCATATTTATGAAGCTTCCTTGTACACTAGAGTGTGTGAGGGCCCCAAGATTCCTGCCAGCCTGGTTCATCCAAAACTACAAAGTCACCAAAGCTGGTGTTAAGACCTAGGTCCCTATGCCTCAGCAGTGACCGGTGACCAGTGATGGAAGCAGCTCTGCCCTCCCTGATTTTGCCTGGCTTCATCAGCTCCCATATTCACTTCCTTCTCCCTTCGACGAAGTAGTGAGGGCAGACAGGCATCACGCGTGTAGCTTTAAAATACATTCTGGGGCGTCTGGGTGGCTCAGTCGGTGAAGTGTCTGCCTTTGGCTCAGGTCATGATCCCAGGATCCTGGGATCGAGTCCCACATTGGGCTCCCTGCTCAGCGGGGAGTCTGCTTCTCCCTCTGCCTCTGTCCCGCCTCTCTCTCACGTGCTCTTTCAAATAAATAAATAAAATCTTAAAAAAAAAAAAAAGCTACTGTTCCTCTTTAAAAAAATAAAATACATTCTGGGCTTTATTGGCGAAAATCAAAAACACAAGAAACAACAGGTGTTGGCGAGGATGTGGCGGAAAAGGAACCCTCATACATTGTTGGTGGGAATGCAAACTGGTGCAGCCACTCTGGAAGACAGTGTGGAGGTTCCTCAAAAAATTAAAAATAGAACTACCCTATGATCCAATAATTCCACTACTGGGTATTTACCCAAAGAATAAAAACACGAGGGGCGACTGGGTGGCTCAGTCATTAAGCGTCTGCCTTCGGCTCAGGTCATGGTCCCAGGGTCCTAGGATCGAGCCCCACATCGGGCTCCCTGCTCAGCGGGAAGCCTGCTTCTCCCTCTCCCACTCCCCCTGCTTGTGTTCCCTCTCTCGCTGTGTCTCTCTCTGTCAAATAAATAAATAAAATCTTAAAAAAAAACAAACATGAATTCGAGGGGTGCCTGGGTGGCTCGGTTGGTTAAGTGTCCGACTCTTGATCTCAGCTCAGGTCTTGATCTCAGGGTCTTGAGATCAAGCCCTGAGTTGGGCTCTATGCTGGGCAGGGAGCCTAGTTAAAAACACTAATTTGAAAAGATGTATGCACGCCTATGTTTATAACAGCATTATTTCCAATAACCAAACTAGGGAAGCATCCCAAGTGTCCATCGATAGATGAATGGATAAAGAAGATGCAGTAAATATATATAAAATATATATATTGGAATATTAGCCATAAGAAAGAATGAAATCTTGCCATTTGCAACATGGATGGATCTAGGGAGTATAATGCTAAGTGAAATAAGTCAGTCAGAGAAAGACAAATACCATATGATTTCACTCACATGTGGAGTTTAAGAAACAAATGAAGGGGCGCCTGGGTGGCTCAGTTGGTTGGGCGACTGCCTTCGGCTCAGGTCATGATCCTGGAGTCCCGGGATCGAGTCCCGCCTCGGGCTCCCTGCTCAGCGGGGAGTCTGCTTCTCCCTCTGATCCTCCCCCCTCTCATGCTCTCATTCTCTCTCTCAAATAGATAAATAAAATCTTAAAAAAAAAAAAAAGAAACAAATGAAAAACAGAGACAAACCAAAAAAACAGACTCTTAACTATAAAGAATAAACTAATGGTCACCAGGGGGGAGGTGGATGGAGGGATGGGTAAAATAGGTGTTGGGGATTAAGAGTATACTTAATGTGGGGCACCTGGCTGGCTTAGTTGGTAGAGTATGTGACTCTTGATCTTGGGGTCATGAGTTTGAGCCCCTCGTTGGGGGTAAAGATTACTTTTAACAAAAGGTACACTTAGGGGCACCTGGTGGCTCAGTTGGCTAAGCGATTGCCTTTGGCTCATGATCCCAGGGTCCTGGGATCGAACCCCATGTCAGGCTCCCTGCTCCTCGGGGAGCCTGCTTCTCCCTCTCCCTCTGCCTGCCGCTTCCCCTGCTTGTGCTCTCTGTGTGTGTGTGTGTGTGTGTGTGTGTGTCAAATAAATAAAATCTTAAAAAAGGGGGTACACTTATCGTGATGAACAGAAATGTATAGAATTATTGAGTACTACACTGTATACCTGAGACATCTTATAATACTGCATGTTAACTATACTGGAATTTAAAAAAAATGACTAATGTTGAACCAACAGATAATTAAAATAAATTCTGGGCTTGCTTCCAGTTGTATATTTCTGCAACCAGGAAAAGCAAGAACGAATGACGCAAAGGGCCTCATGGGGCAGGGACTTTTCTTCCTAAGGAGGAAGTTCTGTTCTAATCTTGGCTCCACCTGGACATTGTACAGTGAGTCAACCACAGAGTCCATGAACGCCATGCTCCACACGGGAGAGTAGAGAAAGGAAAATTTGACCTTCAGGAGTGTCAGCCCTGGCTGGTACAAAACCGGCAAATAGGGAAGCAACTCAAGGAAAAGAACGAATTAACAGAATGCCTTTAATGCAGAAAACAATACACAAAAGTTTTTACATGCAAGATAGGTCGTGGTATTTTAAATATTCAGAGCGAGATTCCATATTGCATTCAAAAATACCGTCAACTGTGATTTACTCATACTCAACTTCCAATAGGAAAAGACCCCTGTAGTGCGACACAGGCTTACATGTAAGTTATTATAGTATATCTGTTAAAACCTGTATTACAAAGGAACTTGTGCAATTGGTGTGATGGGACCAGCTCTGGGCCCCTAACAAGCCATTAAACAGCTGTGTGACTTTTGTTTCCGGTGAGCACTTAATATGTGCAAGGTAACATGTTAGATGATAGGAAGCATTCACAGGAAGAAAAAAAAAAATCCTAAAATGTGCTGGAGGCGCCAACCCTGGTTCACCAGCATCTGCTGTCAGAGGCAGGAGGGTTCAGCGCGGACGGGAAGATGCCTGGAGCACGGAGCGGGCCTCCTGAGGAGGCTGTGGGGCCGCCTCCAGGGCCTCAGCTGTACGGGAAGTTCAATGACCGCCCCATCGCATCCCAGCAAGTTCGTTCACCGCCTGCTCTGCGCCTGCGCCTTCTCCTGCAACCAGGGGCCGCGCGGTCCCCGCGCACGGTCGTGGGCGAGGACCCACATTTCCCGGCGCTCATTACATCCGCGTGCCAGAACGAACCTGGGTCCCCGACCGGGGTGAACCCCACAGTGCGCGGCAGGGATGGGAGGAAGGGGCGAGGGACACTCGGACAACTAGGCGTCCGAGGGCCGGGGACAGTGGAAAGCACAGCGCGGAGTGAGCTACCACCCTTCCAACCTAGCCGAGCCCCGGCCCCGCGTGTCCTCTACTCCCGCGTCCGGGTGGGGCCGCCCGCCGCCCCTCAGCCGTCGCTCCCCGATCTGCGCCCGGCCCCCTTCGCTGTCCCAGTGCCTCCTGGCTCGCGTCCCCCGCCCCCTCCACCAGGGATCGCAAGCCGCCGGGCCCCCAGTGCCTGTTCCGGGCGCCCCTCCACTTGTGCCCGCGCCCTTCCCAGGCCTCTGTGCCCGTCCCGGGTGCCCCTGTTCGCTTCCCGGCCTCCTCCACCTGTTCTAGAGCCCCAACCGCGCGCCCAGCCCCCTTGGGCTTGTTCCAGGAGTCCCCGCCCCGCCGGCTTCGGCGTTGCCATCGATGTGCTCGGCGCTCTCCTGAGCCTGCCCCCCCGGGAGTGGGCGGGCCCGTTTGCCTCAGGTGGTCTAACAGGCGCGGGGGAGGGCCAATGGCGTCGCTGCACAGCTCCGCCCCTTCCTTCCGATTGGTCGGCGCCGGAAGGCCGCGGCCAGGGTCTGGGGGCCCGTGCGGGAGCGCGACTCCACCTCAGTAGACGGGCCGCGCGCTCTCAGCTCATCGGCTTCGTCCACTTCCACCCGGTCTGCCGCCGCCGCCGCCGCCATGGCCCAGTGAGTGACGGCCCGCGGACGCCCGGGGAACTTTCTGAGGCCCGGCGCGAAGGGCGGAGCTACTCCTGAGGTCGCGGCGTCGCGGGAGCCGGGCCTCGTGGCGCCCGGAGCCCCGGACCTTCAGGGTCTCAGGCCCGTCGTGGCGGCGCCGGGCGGACCCCCGTTTCCAGAAGGGGCTCGGCGCGGAGGGCAGCGGCATGGCCGAGGGAAGCCAGGGCTCGAGCTGGGGAAGTGGCTGGCCCGTCGGCGGCCGTGCCTGCAGGGGCTTCTCCCCAGTGGGCGCGGGGGAGGACACCCGCGATGAGTCATTGCCGGGTAGACTGGGGCACAGCAAAGATGGCATGCCCTCCTCCTGCAGGATTAGTTGATCTCAAGAGAACTTGAGGTCCTTTGAAGTGGCAGAGTGCAGGGTGGCCTGTCTGTAGGGGCCTGGGAGGTGCGTGCCTGGGTTCTCAAGGGTGAAAGGGAGTAAGGGGACGGAGGAAAAGGGAAGGCGAATTATTCATTCATAGCAAGAGCGAGGACACTCTTGGGTCCCTGAGTTGGAATGGATTAAGTGGAACTAACACAGTTTTCGTTATTCCCTTTCCTGGTCTTTTAGAGCTGACATTGCACTGATTGGACTGGCTGTCATGGGCCAGAACTTAATTTTGAACATGAATGACCATGGCTTTGTGGTAAGTCTGGAGGACACACACTTCTCTTGTGGGTTCTTGGTGTGCATCGGTGCACCGCTGTTGATTTCCAAGATCCTATACAACTGCGGCTTACTTCTCTTGATACATTATTCCCTGTTGCTGCTCAGGAGGTTTTTGCAAAGGAAGGGGAAGCACCAGTTCACATGGGGGGAGGGGCAGCTCCACCGTTCTCTGAAGGAGAGTCTTGCTAAATGTATCTGTAAGGTTGCAACCTGAATAAACTTACCCGGATTTTTTTTTTTTTTTTTTGAAGATTTTATTTACTTATTTGAGAGAGAGGGAGAGAGAAAGCACCAGCCAGGGGTGAGGGGCAGAGGGAGAGGGAGAAGCAGACTCCCTGCTGAGCAGGGAGCCCAGGAGGGCTCAGTCCCAGGACCTCCAGATCATGACCTGAGCCGAAGGCAGACACTTAACTGACTGAGCCACCCAGGCGCCCCATCTTAACCGTATCTTGAGGAGAAATCCGCCCTGGGTTCGTAGAACTCAAACTTTATTGTCTAATGAGAACTGGGGTGAGTGAAAGTTTAAATAGTATAAACACTAAGCTTGTTTCGATACAAAGAGTATTGGTGACAAAAGATAAAACAGTTTGCAGCAGCTGGTTCCTTGGCTTGAGTCTGAGTCCCAATCAGCTAGTGACAGACTCCAGCCTGATTTGCCTCAGGCAGCTGAGTAGAAATTTCACTGCCGCTTAATCTAGGGTCTGAAGGTCTTCTGTGTTCTGGGTCTCCTAATCAGACCTTTTGTCCTTCTAGGTTTGTGCTTTCAATAGGACAGTCTCCAAAGTTGATGATTTCTTGGCCAATGAGGCAAAGGGAACCAAAGTGGTTGGTGCTCACTCCTTGGAGGAGATGGTCTCCAAGCTGAAGAAGCCACGACGGATCATACTGCTCGTCAAGGCTGGTCAAGCTGTTGATGATTTCATTGACAAATTGGTGAGGCTAGGTCTGCTCCCGGCTGCTGCTGGTGGGGGCAGCTTTTCTCCTTCAGTCCTTCAGCTATTTCACCAGTTTTTTCTTAAGAGATTTTTTTTTTCTCTTCAGGGTCTGGATGTGAACTGCTTAGTCCAGACAAAACAGTGCCTCAATGTCTCAGTGTTGGTTAACTTGATTGGCACTAATTAAGTCACAACATATCCTCAGGTGGTACTAATTCCATATATGTGAAACTCTGGGACCCCAAGAGACATTTCAATTAGAATTCATTAACAGTAGGAACTGAAACAGTAGTAGTCTCGGTCTCTCTCTCTCTTTGATATTCAAAAAAACTTAACTGTTTTGGTTGTACATTATGCATGTCTAGTGCTATTCACTAATAAACCGTAGTGTCCAAATTTAGAAGTAGATTTTTTTCAGCATTTGTATAAAGTAACTATATGTAAGTCATTGTATAATTTAATATAAATGATGAGATCCCCTTAGGGAATCCTAGGATTACATGCTGGGTACTTTATCTGAATGATTTGTTGTCTCTAGCAAGTGTATATATTTTTTGGAAGTATATTCTTTGGGAGAAAAAACGTGTATGGGCTGTAGTGGCCTTGCTAGGGCAGGCGGGTGACCCCAGGGTGGGTGCCCCGGAGAGGGCCTCTCTTCACTTCTGACCCTGCGCATCAGCTGAAGCGGGGGTGCTCTGTGCAGGTGCTCATTCTGGTTCTTTGATACATCTTAGTCTGACCCCTCCTGTAGGCTTTCCCCCGCGGCCCCAGGGCTAGGGGGTGGTGGGCTTACTCCTTCCTCCGTGTGGTCTCCGCCAGGCTGTCCCCTCACAGGGGGGCTGATGGCCACTCTCCCACTGGGACGGCGGTGGGAGAGGAAGAGCCAGTAGTGACAACACGTTCTTCCCCAGGGAGCGTGGCCAGCAACATTGGGGTGAAGCGCTGTTGCTGTGAGGGGTTTCTGGGGCACCTCTGGGGCCCCTCAGCACACCTCGCCGACAGTCAGAGGGTCAGTGGAGACAAGCTCGCAGCCGGTGCCCTGTAGCCTTGGGTGCTTTTCCTTGCAACGAAACCCACAAAACCACACACAGCATACGGGCGAAGGGGAACGTGTGTGGAAATAACTTACGAAGATACTCAAAACCATTCTCAGTAACAGCTCTGGAAAAACCAGGGCATTAGCTGATGGGAAGAAACAGTTTCGCTGTGAGAATGTAGTGACAATAAACAAAGGCAAGGGATGAACATTCCTTTTCTATGGGAGTCCTGTTAACAGTGGGGGTGACTCTGCACGGAGAGGAGTTTGTAACCAGTGTGCTACCATTTAAAGAAAAAAATGACCTAGAAAGGAAGAACACTGTGATAAGGAGAGGACATACCAAGCTTTTTGTGTAGCGAGATGCTAAGCTGGTCACGATTAGCTATAGAAAGAATGGCCTGGAAGGTGGTAGCTTATTCTTCAGCATAAGAAAACATGAAGTCATGTTCGCTGGATCCTTGGCAGGGGGAGACTGAAGAATAACTAATAAAGCCAGCCTCGTTGTGCACCGTAGGAAGATGCGCTTGTTCGAGGCCTGGTCTTCTGCCATCTCCAGGCAGGGCTGATCACATCGCTGAGTCAGGCACCAAACCAGCTGATGGCCACTTACCGGACCCCCACCCTGCTCTGGGCAGATTTTACAGGAAATGATGGGATCCTTTAGAATGAGTCCTGTTCCCAGGGTTTGCGACTGTAAAGCGTCCGGTGGCACACAGTGGAAATACAAAATTTTTCAAGTAGGTTTTGGTTGTCGTAAAATTTTAAAGAGAACGATCTTCATTGCAGAGAGTTCCAACTGGTTTACAAGCCCTAACCTTGCACATAGGCTCCAGCTCTAGCCACAGGGAGGATTACTGAAAATTAAGTAACATGTGCTTTTAGATTGGGTTTATTTGGGTTAAATTCTTGTTTGTTTTAATTGGTCAAGGTACGTTCTAGTTTGTCTTTCATTTCTTTGGCCCACCTTAATGCTAGCGTCTGGTTACAGGTACCATTGTTGGACACTGGTGACATCATCATTGATGGAGGAAATTCTGAATACAGGGACACCACAGTAAGTATTCTTCAGTCTAAATTCTTCCTTTCTGAGAACATTCTAGAAAAAAGTGTCAGCATTGCACACGTGATAAAAGAGTGGACCGTCCTTCTGCAGTGCTGATGCTAGAGCTTGGTGCGGACACTGCAGTCCTCAGCCTCTCTTTCTGCTGAGACGTACCTGAGGTCTCCTCAGTCATACCTGTAACTCAAAAGGAGGACTTCTGCTCAGAGAGAGCAGGCTGACAGTTTGTGCTTAGCTCTTCCCTCCTCTGCCAGCAGCCATGACACATCAGTGAACAACGTGGTTGAGAACCATGGCTTTACTGGCCTTGTGGGCTGAAGGAAGACCCTGTACCATCTCAAGTGTTGAGTGGCAGGAGGTCATACTTGTATGAAACCAACTGTTAAAAACCAACCCCCCGCCTCTTCAAAACCCACCAACTCTTAATGGAGTCTTATGGTACTAGATCTTCTAGGAAAATGAGATTGTATGTTTGGCTTTATTTATTATTTCCCTTTGGGGGAAGGATAGCTATTTTAAACTTCCATGGATTTTTTTTTTTTTTTAAGTAATTTCTATACCCTACATGGGGCTCAAACTCAAAACCCCAAGATCAGGAGTCACATGCTTTATTGACTGAGCCAGCCAGGCTCCCTGGATTTTTTTTTTCTTAACTCCCAAACTGAGGGAATTACATTTCTTTTTAAAATTGTTTCTTTCTTTCTTTTTAGTAGGCTCCACACCCAATGTGGGGCTTGAACTCATGACCCTGAGATCAAAAGTTGCATGCTCTACCACTGAGCCAGCCAGGCACCCTGGGCTACAATTTCTTGAATGATCAGGTTATTCTTGGATGCTGGGGTCATTTCATGTCCAGTGTGGGCTCTCCATACCTGTCTTATACCTCTTCTCATTCATCGGGAGAAACTGTCTTATGGAAGCACAACAAAATTATTTTTCTCTCATACAGAGACGATGTCGCGACCTCAAGGCCAAGGGCATCCTGTTTGTGGGGAGCGGAGTCAGTGGTGGAGAGGAGGGAGCCCGGTATGGCCCCTCACTTATGCCAGGAGGGGACAAAGAAGCCTGGTGGGTATCAGAGGTGCCACCCCCCACTTCAGCACAAGGGAGCCTGAGCTGTGAGGGGAGTGAGCCGTGGGCAGTGCTGATCTCTGTGGCCCCTGAGTGGTGGAGATGCGGGAAACACTTCTTTTGTCTCTACATTTTGCTGCTTTGATATCCTGTATGTGCATATTCTCTTTTGCCTCCTCTGTTATTCCCTCCAAGACTGATACTGGAAACTCTATAAACAGGCTTACCAAGTTCAGGGGCTTTAAGGAAGCCGTTCGAATAATGTCCTGGGCACTGTCTGGACTTAGAAGTAAAGTCTGCCTCTCTAAGTGATGGACAGTCCTAAAATAACTTTTATTTAATAATCGTGAGTAATGGAAAAATCTGACAGGGCCTGTTTTGTCCCTGGGAGAGTGAGGTGGAAGTTTTGTATCTACTTGGGGAGAAGACAAGTTTTACACTGTGCACTGTGCTGTATGTAAGAGGAAATGCTGGTCATAGAAGGGAGGGTGCGGTGGTGATGTAAGAGCAGGGGTGGGGTGCGTAAGGCATAAGGGTGCGGGGTGAGTGGGACAGAGAATCAAAATGAAAAGGTGCAAGTAATAACCACGCCTGACGCAGACTGAGGGAAACCCGCTGCTGAGTTTGCAGAGAGGTGAGCCAGACAGAGGGAGGTAGGTAAGCAGAAGAGAAAGAAACAGAAAAGGAGGGATCCTTTTGAGGGAGACGTGGAAAGGTACCATTCTTTCCTAAATGAGTTTGATTTCCAATATGCTAGAATTATATTAGGAGTTGAAGTAAGGAGTGATCAAATCTAATTCCCAGAGGTGAAGGGTTTCCTGGGGAAGGTTATTCTTTAAATTACCTCTCTGATGAGTAAGTTCGGAGATGTTCTGCAGTATGTGAAATCTAAAGATTTTATATATTTATTTATTGGAGAGAGAGGAGAGAGAGCGTGTGTCAGCAGGGGGAGAGGCAGAGGGAGAGGAGAGAGAGAATGACAAGCAGACTCCCCGTTGGGTGCGGAGCCCAACATGGGGCTTAATCTCCTTGGCCCCGAGATCATGACCTGAGCAGACATCAGGAGTCGGATGCTTAACCCACTGAGCCACCCAGGCGCCCCTGCAGTTTGTGAAATCGAGAAGTAGATAGAGGCCTTCCTGCTTCTCAATAGTTTACAAACATTTATCCTGGGCTAGACATGCAGATGACACACATGAAAATCTTTGATAATGCAGAGATGCTCCGGTTGCTCATTGACTGGCTCATTCTTTCAGACCGGTCTGGTAAACTTAAGCATATATGAGACTCATTCAAATTGTTTGCTAAAAGTAATAGGAATGATGGTTAATATAGTGTTTAAAACGGGGTCACCTGGGTGGCTCAGTGGGTTAAGCGTCCCAACTCTCGATTTAGGCTCAGCTCACGGTCTCAGGCTGGTGAAATCGAGCCCCAGTAGAAGTAGGAGTGGTGCCATGGCCCGAAATGCACAGTACGAGTTCAGTGAAGTTCTAAAGGTTAACGTGCAGCTGTCTTAGCTCTAATCCTGAGCGTTCACTTTGCAACCCTGGCAGCCCTGTGCCTTTACCAAACACTTCTTGTGGAGAAGCCTCTTTATTGGTCAGTAGTGAGAACGTGAGCAGAAAGCCTTGTGAGTTCACAGATCCCCCTGGGGGGCAGTGGGAGGGGTGAAGAACAGCTGCTTTCTCTCCGAGTACTAACGAAGAGTGCTGCCCTGGGAACTCTAGCCCGGTTCTGCGCGTGCGCGTGCGGAATCATGCTGTGCCTGATAGCATGCATCCAGACCGGTAACAGGCGTCTCCACGGGAACTTCCCTGTTGCTTGCTGTTTCGCATCACAGCTCCTTTTATAGTGCAAAGGAAATTTCTCCTGGTACTTGGATGCTTCCGGCTGGCCTTTCTGTCTTCTCCAACCAGATAGTCTGCAGCCTCTGCGGGGCTTACCATGTGGACTTGGCACATTGATTACTTTTTCCGCGTGGACTTGGCACTTTCACCTCCCATTCAAAAGAAAAAGATTGGCGGGAGGTCCTTGAGTATTTAACTGAGATCTCAGTCCCTCTTTTCAGCAGCTAAACTACGTGGTTCCTTCCCACAGGCCCCACATCAAGACAATCTTCCAAGGCATCGCTGCGAAAGTCGGGACGGGGGAACCCTGCTGTGACTGGGCAAGTTCTGGCTCCTCTTTCAAGCCAGCTGGTAACATGGGCACGGACATGACAGAGCACAGAGCCAGGACCGCCTGGTGGCAGTCGTTAGTTTTGTGACAAGCTTCTCAATCTTGAAGTTGCTAGCGCAGCTGAGGCCTAGGATGCATGCCTGTTTCCCGTGTCCTTGCCTCCTAACTGAATATTTCAGAGCCTTGAGGTTGGTATTAGAAACTGCCCTCCTCAATTCATCTAAAAGTTGGATTTCTTAAGAAGGCACAGCAAGGATGAGGTGAAGCGTGACTTGTTTTATTAGCTGTGTGACTTCGTGAAAGTGAAGAAAATGTCAGAATGAAAGGTGGGCTCCGTCTGCCTGCATGGAAGGGGGAGGATTGAAGGGCTGGTGCTGTCAGATGTCCCGGCCACGGATGTGGAAAATCTCTTTCCTGTAGCTTGGGACGCAGGTATTCTGTGCTTGAACAGAGTATGCGACGTATGGCCTTCCGCCTTCACGAAATGGGAGGGAGGCCTAGGCTCATTCGTATGTGCCTCCCTTTCTGCATTTTGTGTTGCTACCAAAATCAGTTTTATCCCTCCTGCAGCCCCAGTCCATGCCATGGGTGGGCAAAGCACTAGGCTGAGAGACCTGACCTGTAATTCCGTCTCTCCATTCGCTGTGGGACATTATCGAGTCAGTCAGAAAAGTGTTCTTGTCCGTAAAATATGAGGGGTGGGCTGGGTGGTCTCCGGGGTCTCTTTAGCTCCTAATCCCCTTTATTAGTTTTATTTCGTATGAGGAAGGTAGAAGGCAGAGACGGAAGGAGGCCTGAGGTGGACAAGGAATGGGGGGAGGCCTGACGGCAGCTGTAGCCCCCAGTGCTGGTCCGGACATCTTAACCAGTGGTGCCCGAGTCAGGCAAAGTCTGCCTAGGGTGGAGAGAGGCTGGGCTGGATTTGGAGGGTTGAGGATTTTCTCAGTAGTATGGATGGGGCAGGGAACTTTCAGGCCATGACAGTCGATTACTATAGTAAAAGGACAGCCACAGTCACTCCTTTGTAGACGTTTCTTGTAGACAACAGAATCATGAAGAAAAACCAGTACTGGCCCTGCTGTGTCTTGATCGAGTCGGAGCTTGACGTTCTTCAGCCTCAGGCTTACTCTCAGGCTATTGAGAAAACTGGTATAGATACTAAAAGCAGGCACTCCTGAGTTCACTCTTGAAGTTACAGGAAGGATGGGGTGAAGAAGTAAGATCTTATGAGCCATGTTACTTAGCAGCCAAAGAAGGTGTCAGAATCAGAAGGGGGCAGGTCAGCAGTGGAAACTCAGAGGGCGGGAGTCTTGGATGTAAAGGTCAATTGTATGGATCCCAGCGGTGACAGCAGAGACCGCTCAGGTCAAGCAAACCTCGGGGCCACTGCGCAGGTATAGATGCCTGTTGTGGAGATGGATGCGCCTGACTGCAGAGCCCATTGTCACTGAATATTTGACCCTGAAACTCCCTTTGTTCTGATTCCTGGCCCACTGAGCAATTCTCAGATGATTTGGTTTCCTGCGCAGCTCGTCTGTAGGGACAGAATGTGCTGTCGGGACTAACGCTTGTAGCCACTAAAATCCGTAGTTAAGTTTCTTACCCTAAATTCATAAACTGGCATTCTGACTGTATACATCTTGCCAGCTTTACTATAAATCTGTATCTTGTCAACTGTGAGACACGGCAAGAACACATTTCTGGGCTTACCAGGTTGAGGGCCAGACCTGGGATCTAAGGTCATTTTACCCCCTGGTAGCCATTGGAAACAACTACAGCACAGTTATAGACTTAACAGTGCCAGTGACTTCATTAGCCAACTTTAACCCCCAGTGGCTAGGAGAATGGTGACCTCGGGAAGAGGAGGTCTTTCACTTGTGGGCAGGGCTGGGAGCGAGGGGCCCTTCATAACAAGGGAAGGTGGGAAATGCAGGCTGACGAGATGTGGGTGCTTACAGTGAATGGGAGGTTGGAAAAATCTTGAAAGGAACGAATTCAGAGTGAGTTTGAAGGAACACTGGACTGGACTGAAGCTTGGATTGAATTGTTACCTAGTGACGCTTAATTTAAAAGTACTACAGATATTTGCTCCCTATTTGTTATTTTTTTGTATGGGGAGGGAGCCTCGCCAAAGAATATGACGCGGGCTTTTCTGGGTTATTGCCTGCCTCTGAAGGCCTCCCGGTGCTCGTCGCCCTGACAGGTGGGAGGTGAAGGAGCAGGGCACTTCGTGAAGATGGTGCACAACGGGATCGAGTACGGGGATATGCAGCTCATCTGTGAGGCCTACCACCTGATGAAGGAGGTGCTGGGCATGGGGCATGACGAGATGGCAAAGGTGAGTCCCGGGCCCTGCCTCCGGGCTACAGCAGGTGACCGCTGCTCAGATGAGAGGGATTTGCTAGCAACAGTGAAGCCTTCTTCCACCTCCTTCCTGTGGTCATGCTGGTGGCAGGATGGACTCAGCCCAGGGGCACCTGGGTGCCTCAGTCGGTGAAGCGTCTGCCTTTGGCTCAGGTCATGATTTGAGTTAAGCGTCAGGCTCCCTGCTCAGTGGGCAGCCTGCTTCTCCCTCTCCCCCGCTTGTGCGCGCTCTCTCTCTCTCTCTCTCTCTCTCTCTCTCTCTCAAGTAAAAACAAAAAAAGAATGGACTCAGCCTGATTTAAGGGAAAGCTGTACGATAGGATAGCTAGCCGCCGAGCCAGAAGTCCCCCGAAAATCTTGGCGGTGATCATTACCACCATTTAGTGACCCTTCATGTGTCAGGCCTGTGTCCTTTTATGGTCATTACCTCATTTGGTCCCCCCATTGTCCCATAGGAGAGGCAGGCTGGAAGCTTGCTTTCCTGGTCAGGTTGGGACTGGCTGTTTGACAGTTAATCAAAAGTTAGTCAAAGTGGGGGAAACATAAACATTCCCCCCCAGCATTTTATTATGAACCGGATGTTCAAACACACAGCAAAGTTGAAAGACTTTGGTAGTGGACACTTGTGTGCACACCACCCATATTCGCCTACTAGCATTTTACTACACTTGCTTTATTGAATGTCTGCCCATCCCTCTCTCAGTTTGATCTTCTAAAAATACATTTCGAGGTAAACACCAGTACTCTTTTCTCTAAAGACTTCAGCATCGTTCCTAGGTAAACATTTATTTTCACTGAAAATAGAGGAAGGCACATTCATCACCATTCCAGTCCTTTCTTCGAAGTGTGGCTCTGCTGGGCAGCATCAGAGTTGTCTTTCTCATCATCTAGAATTTCTACTTCCAGTGACTTTGAGTGGAACATGATTTAGGGACACTTCTTGCAAGGTGACACTGCAGAATCCTTCCAGATTTTTTACAGTTTTTCCTCCTAATTTTTTTGTTTTAAAGTTTATTATCTTTTTAGTAATCTCTACACCCAATGTGGGGCTTGAACTGACAACCCCGAGATCAAGAGCTACAGCCTCCACTGACCGAGCCCCCTGGGCGCCCCTCCTTCTAACTTTTAAACTTGTCATCCCCACTTTGTTTCACTGACTTGCCTTTACTCCTTTCCAGAAGTTTAACCTTATGTTCATAGAAACCGTGCTTTTCTTTTTTTGTGTTCAAATGTAATTGATTTACTTAAAACTTAATGTATTTATATATACGAGTGCTGCTCTGTATGCCAGCAACTGTTCTAGATGTTGGGGATGTAATAGTGAAAAAACCGAAGTCCCTGCCTGCACGGAGCTGGGAAGACACGATAGTAACCCCACAGACAGTGTAAAACTAGGTGGCGGTAACTGTTCCGAAGAAGAGGAAATGGGTGTAAGGAGTAGGTCAGGTGAGCAGGGAAGGCCTCCGAAGAGGTGATGGTGTGAGGTGAGGAGCGCTTAGCTCTGAGGGGAGAGCCGTGCTGGTCATCAATGGGCATAACCAGGCTCAAATCAAATACAGCTGACTCGTGGTGAACAGAAAACTCAACTCGGGGGGAGCAGGGCTCAGACACGTACATGGAGCCTGTTAGCCTGCAGGGCGGGGCAAGTTGTGAGCGCCGGTCACTCTTCACAGGGAAGGGGGCTTGTGCGTGGGCCTGGTTTCTCTCACGCTGTTTGCTCTCACGTCCTGCACTAGGCATTTGAGGAATGGAATAAGACAGAGCTCGACTCATTCCTCATTGAAATCACGGCCAATATTCTCAAGTTCCAAGACAGCGACGGCAAACACCTGCTGCCGAAGATCAGGGACAGCGCGGGGCAGAAGGGCACAGGGAAATGGACTGCCATCTCTGCCCTGGAGTACGGCGTTCCCGTCACCCTCATCGGTAACGTGTGGCTTTCAGCTGAGGCCCCTCGCCTCACTGGTGTGCTCTTGCTGTCCTTCTGGGATGTTGGGGTGGACTGGCCACTAAGGACCGGGTTTTCAGGAGAATGTGTGCAACCCTCATCAGCGTTCAGTGCTTTCTGCTCCTCCCGTGTGAGAGGCTGACACTCTGCGGGTCTCTTCCTGATAACCTTCTCTCAGTCATACGGGCTTTGAGATGCGTTTGGGAGTTCCTGGCTCTCTTATGTAGTTCGGCCTTCGGGGTAGCTTCTGTCTTAGGGATTGAACTGTGGTCAGTGACTTCCATGACTTTCCAGTGCGGAAGATCACGGTAACGAAATTGTTCATACGGAAGTTCACCGAACGACATAAGCTTACATCCTCAGCATTTATTGTTAATATTTTGATTAGGTTCCCCCCCAGTATTTTGTTTATTTTTCATTTTATTTTATTTAAAGGTTATTTATTTATTTATAAGTAATCTCTACACCCAACATGGGGCTTGAACTCATGACCCTGGGATCGAGTCACATGCTCTTACTACTGAGCCAGCCAGGCGCCCTTCCTCCAGATATTTTAAAAATAAAATATTACCTATACATTTCAGGTCCTTTAATATTCTCTTCCTTCGTTCTTCATTTAGAAGAAAGCCACTATCCTGACCACTTGTGTGTGTCCTTCTCTCGCATGTTGTTTTAGAGCAGTGAGCTGAGCACCAAACTCGAGAAGATACAGGGTGAAGGAAATCATAGAAAGCAGAAATAAACAGAACAAATAATAAGAGGATTCATAAAACAAGCTGGTCCTTTAAGAGTAAACTAGGTACACTTCTGGCAGGATTGAGAACGGTCAGTAAAACAAGGTGCCTAGCTTGCCGAGCGAAAGGCTCATCTTTGCTCCTGGCAGAAGGGCGCCCCTCCAGTAAAACAGATTTTCCTGTCTGCTTCGCCGCCCTAGTCCGCTCCCTCCTTTTCATTTCCTATGAATTAGGCTCCCTGCTGCCAGTGGCCGTGCCGGGAGGCACGTGGGGAGAAGCGGGCTGCTTAGCCAGCGAGGGCCAGGGCAACGAGGGCACGGCGGCGGGGAACGGCCCTCGTCCCAGACTGCAGTGGAAGAGCAGTGTAGGTTCAAAGAGAGCCCTGCTCTCGTGCGCCCTTCCTCCCCGCCCGAGGCAGGCCAGGCTTCAGCCCTGGGTGGGTGCCCTTCGTGTTTGTTGAACTAATGGGGAAGGAAGTCTTGCAGCTGACCCTTGGGTAACACGGCCTCCGTGCGCCCGCTGCGTTACACCATCGCTTCTGCCCCGGCGCCCGGTCCACGTGCCTGTGCGCGAGCAAGGCGGGCGGGGCGGGGCCCCCCCGGAGCCGCCCGCCCGAGCCGGCTTGTGTTCCGAGTTTGGGCGGCCTGTCAAGTGAATGGCCAGAGGTTTTACTCCAGTTTGTCTGGGGGGGGGGGGGGGATTAGTTAGAGTAATTTATTTTAATTGAATAAAGTGTCAGTTGAGCAAGTTGTCTTTTCAAAGGGCTGATTTTGAAGATGCTAAATGTCTTGATATTAAAATACCATATTGAGGGGCGCCTGGGTGGCTCAGTCGGTTAAGTGTCTGCCTTCGGCTCAGGTCACGATCCCAGGGTGCTGGGATCGAGCCCCACGTCGGGCTCCTTCCTCAGCGGGGAGCCTGCTTCTCCCTCTGCCTGCTTCTCTCCCTGCTTGCGCTCTCTCTCTGACAAATAAAATCTTTGAAAAAAACCCACCATATTGAAATGTTTATTCAAATGAAACAAAATTATGGTGATCAAGGATGTACTGGAAACTAAATTTTAATAATTAGAAAATGGAGTTTTGGGGGCATCTGGTGGTTCAGAAGGCTCTGCTTTTGGCTCAGGTCATGATCCCAGGGTCCTGGGATCGAGCCCCACATCGGGCTCCCTGCTCCGCCGGAAGCCTCCTCCTCCCTCTCCTGCTCCCCCTGCTTGTGTTCCCTCTCTCACTGTGTCTTTGTCAAATAAATAAAATCTTTAAAGAAAAAAAAAATGGAGTTTTCTGAGGGGCGAGTCTGTTATTTCTCACTGTACTAGCTGTTGCAGACAACCCCCGTTATCAAGGCAATGCCACCGTAGTTGAGCATCTAGCTGAATTCCAAGGCTGCCTGATGTTAACTAGTTTTCAAGGGGTAGTGAGTACAGAGAGGCTTTGGTGAGCATTTAAAAATTAAAAGTCCTCTCAAGTGAAATTGAAATTTTACATATGGACTAACAGAGTAATTCTGAATAAAAGTGGTTTTTTACTTCCTTGTTTTTTCCCTAGAACTCCTCCCTTTTTTTTTTTAAGACTTTATTTTTAAGTAATCTCCACACCCATCATGGGACTCGAATTTATAGCCCCGAGATTAAGAGTCGCAGGCTCCACCAACTGAGCCTGGCAGGCGCTCAGAAGTCCCCTTTTGAATTTCATGTTGATCTTTGTGATTGATACCCTACATTCATGTTGGAAGATTGACTTGTTTGGAGTTTTAGTTACCAAGTTAACTGTCTATAGCTTTTTATAAGTTCAAAACTCTTTCTGAGCCAGGTTAAATTTTGTGGCCTAAGGTTGAAACTTCAGCTCTTTTGGCAACTGAAAATCAGCTCCTTTTCTAATTTTCCTCATTCTTTCTGGCTTACGTGTACTCTCTTCCCTTCGGTTTTATGAGTGAACTTCGGCAATGTTATCCCTTCCCCTACGCAGGAGAAGCCGTTTTTGCTCGATGCTTATCATCTCTGAAGGATGAGAGGATTCAGGCTAGCAAAAAGCTGAAGGGTCCCCAGAAGATCCAGTTTGAAGGTGATAAGAAAGCATTCCTGGAGGATATTCGGAAGGTGGGGCCCAGTCCCTGGGCGTGGTCGTTGGTGCCTCGGGTGACAGTGGGGGTGGGAGGGCGTGGGAGGCCCAGGTGGGGGCAGCAGAGCCCTGTCCTGTTAGCACTGTCCCTGCTAAGACCCGCACTGCTGGTGCGGGGAGGCCGTGGCTAACTCTAGCTCTCGTGGGTCTGTCATTCTTTAGGCCCTCTATGCTTCCAAGATCATCTCGTATGCGCAAGGCTTTATGCTGCTAAGACAGGCGGCCACGGAATTTGGCTGGACCCTCAACTATGGTGGCATTGCCCTAATGTGGAGAGGGGGCTGCATCATCAGGAGGTGAGTGCGGGGCACACGCCAAGCCCCCGTGTCGGAGAGTGGTGGTCTCTGCGCCTGTGTGGACAGTTGCCCTGGGAGTGGTGCGGTGGGTCTCTGCACTGGCGACAAGACTGGTTTAGATGGTCATGTCCCACTTTCTTCCTGTACGTTACCTGTTCTGACTAGATTGTCTGTACCCTGTAGAGTAGTTCTGTGAGAACGATCACACCCTCTGGCCTTGCCTCTTGGACCTCAGGCCCCCTGTTGTCCCTGAGCGAACCACTGGCTGTCAGGGCTTAGGAGTAACTCTGTACGTCACTAGGGTATGTGTCAGCTGCTTTCTGTCAGGTGTCCAGCGTGCTCAGGTTAAGAGTCACGATTGCTTCCCTCTTGATCATTTCAGCGTGTTCCTAGGAAAGATAAAGGATGCGTTTGATCGGAACCCACAACTTCAGAATCTGCTCCTAGATGACTTTTTTAAGTCAGCTGTTGAAAACTGCCAGGTAGGTAGCCCAGAGCTGGGTGCTGGGAATTTTATTTTTCACTTCCCAGCCTCGGTGCATATGGAATTCTGTCACTTAGAAAGGAAGCAGTTCTCGGGGGGCTGACCCCTAGTCTTGGGCTTGTTTTGCCGCAGGGCTCGTGGCGGCGGGCAGTGAGCACCGGGGTCCAGGTGGGCATCCCCATGCCCTGCTTCACCACGGCCCTGTCCTTCTACGACGGATACAGACACGAGATGCTACCGGCCAACCTCATCCAGGTGAGCTTTCTGAGCAGGTGGTAAACATTAACCTGGCTGCTGCCTGACGGCGGCCTGTCCGCGTATCATCCCAACCAACTCGACTTCTTGTTTTCAGGCTCAGCGGGACTACTTTGGAGCTCACACTTACGAACTCTTAGCCAAACCCGGGCAGTTTATCCACACTAACTGGACGGGCCACGGTGGCAGCGTGTCGTCCTCTTCATACAATGCCTGATCAGACCGGTCACCTGCCGCTATTCCCCGGACTGGAACATTCCACTTGCCACCAACACTGCTTACACAGCCCTCCGCCCTCCTCTCTGCTCAGACCTTTTAAAATAAAGTCTCATAAGAGACTCCTAAAAAAGTCACGTGAGTGTACGTGCAAAGCAGCTCTGTGAGGAGCACCATGCCCTCTGCCCCGGCCTCTAGGAGCTGAGCAGGAGGCGAGCACGTGTGTGCTTGCGTGATCAGCTCCCGGAAGCCGTTTCCCACGTGTCCCTGTGCTGAGGGGGCAGTGGGTCCCCCTGCTAGAGGCACGCGGGAATCGGAAGGGCTTCTGTGGACTTTGCTCAAACTGGAAACTTTGTATCACGTAGTAGATTTCCCATTTTTCTCTACTTAATAAAAGGTACATTCTACGTATGCTTTTTCTCCAGACTCTTCAGTATTCTCCCCTCGGCCACACTGAGCCATTCTCACCACTGGCAGGGAGGTTTGCGGCTGGTTTCATCACATTGGAGGCTGTTTCCTTCCAGCCGTGTTCACTTTTTCCTCTCCGTTTTCCTTAAAAAAAGACTCCAGAACAATACAAGAAACACACCAAAGTTAGGATCCTGGTTAACTGTGCGAGGAGGGACGAGGAGGCGACACGGGACCCGAATGTTTTCTCGGGTTGGGTTCTGGGTCTGCGGATGTTCTCTGATAAGTCTTCATGCCTTGTGTGTGTCACACTTCATACTGCACGTGTTAGGGAACTACATTTAAACGACACGGGGGCCTCAGTGTGCCCACCTCTTTCTGTTTGTCCCTAAGCCAGGCGCATGGGTTTGGGGCGGGAATTTTAGCAACCTAAGCCGCCTCCTTGAATGGGGCCTGTTCACTTTATCTTGGTCAAGAACAAAAGTCCTGCTAGCACACTTGCTGATAGTGTTATATGGCCTGGCGCCAGTGTAATTGTTTTATTCCAGCAGCTTAACTCTAGAAGGTTTCTCTGGAATGCTTTACAAAGTCTTGAGAGTATCCTAGAATAGAGCAAAGGACTTCCTTGTTTTGACAGCTGGTGTGTAATCTGACCCCTGACCTCTTTCCAAAAAGTGCAGGGGCTCACAGAGCTGACATGGGAGGCGATCCTCTTCATTAAATGTTCAGCTTTTGAAGCTCTCAGCGTGGATGTAAGTACTTCGCTAGACATGGCTCTGGCAGCCCTCCCCGGCCCCACCATCAAATCTAAGAGGTGCTGAGTCACTGCTCATGACAGGGTTCTTTTTTTTTTTTCCTTCTAAAGATTTCATTTGGGGCGCCTGGGTGGCTCAGTCGTTAAGCGTCTGCCTTCGGCTCAGGTCATGATCCCAGGGTCCTGGGATCGAGCCCCGCATGGGGCTCCCTGCTCAGTGGGAAGCCTGCTTCTCCCTCTCCCACTCCCCCTGCTTGTGTTCCCTCTCGCGCTGTGTCTCTGTCAAATAAATAAAATCTTAAAAAAAAAAGATTTTATTTATTTGTCAGAGAGCACGCACGCACAAACGGGAGGAGCGGCAGAGGGAGAAGCAGGCTCCCCGCTGGGCAAGGAGCCCGACATGGGACTCGATCCCAGGACCCTGGGATCATGACCTAAGCCGAAGGCAGACGCTTCACCGACTGAGTCACCCAGGTGCCCCGACACGGTTCTTTTTTAAGGGATGGGAACCCCTCGATGCAGCTTTTCTCGCAGGTGATCTCTGACCACTTGCTCTGAGGCAGACAGGTCCTCCTAGGATGGAGAGCGAGTTCCTTCAAAGAGAAACACCTGTGAGGGCTGGGAGGCTAAGTGGCAAAAGCACATGCAGGAAAGCGGGACTGTCCAGAGGAGTGTCCGAAATCCTACTGATCATGTGCAATAGAGCTTAAGCCCCTGCTCACCATCCGGAAGCAATGAAGCTTCAGATCCAGGCCCTTCCACCTACTGGCTGTAGGCCTTTCGGCAAATTATTTACTACCTCTGCTCTCAGTTTTCTCATTTGTAAAACAGGATAACAGTACCTGTCTCCTCAAGGCTATTTTGAGGATTCGGGGAGTAAGAAGGCCAGTGCCTGGCACGTAATCAGCACCTCTGTGTGGCATTATTACCACTTCAGGCTGCACCTGTCCTGAAGCAGTGGGATTTCTGAGAGTTAGAAACCAGATTTACGTCTCAGCACCCAGTGGGGAGTTCACTCTGCAAACCAGTCCTCAGAAGGTTCCTGGTGGGGCTCCTCCGTGTGCCCCACGGCGGGGCGTGTAGGTTAAGACAGACATCTTCCAGAAGGGCCAGGGGAGGCCGGTGGGGCTTCTCAAACTACACAAGCCCCCAGCCCCGGGGATGGGTCCTGAGAAAAAGGGCCGACTGGGATTGAGCAGGACAGAAGTGCGGTCCCGCGCTGCGCGTCTCTAATGAGCTCCCAGCTGCTGCCACGTTGGCCCCTGGGCCAGAGAGAAGGGCCGGAGCGTGCACCCGGACCCTGCTGGCTGGCATCGACGTCCTCCGCCCTGCCATTTCTTCATCTGCGAAGCGGGGTTAAAAACGACTTTCCCAGGTTATCGGGGCGGTAACAGATTATATATCAACTCCTTGGCCCAGTACCTGGCACACAGTGAGGGCACAATAAAAGGAAGTTGTTTTTACTGTTAAAGAATGTAACAGTCCTTTGCCTAGGTCCTTGGTGGGGAGACTATTTTTACTAGATAGGCATTCCTGCTTTTTGAAGTTTACATCCCGTGACTGACTTGAAGAACAGATCAGTAAAAACCGTTAGCTCCAGTAAGGGCAGCCCAGCTTCCTGGCTGGGGGCCTGGGCCCCGAGCTCAGCCCCGCCACGAACTCACCATTGCCCCGCTCGTTACCCTCTGTGCCCATGTGCTTTCTTGTCTGCACGGAAGGGGCGATGAGACTCCCTCACAGAGCTGTTCTGGGGGAAATTAGTGCCCGCCATACAGTGACTGCGCAGGGTCTGCCATCTCTTACCCGGCTCCTGTGGAAGTTGAGCTGGTCAACAGTCCTGAAGGTGATGGAGGTGGCCGCACAGGGGTTCTGCCCCCAGCCAAGTCTGCCCCCTTCAACCTGACTGTGCAGGGACAACCTGTTGGCTATTCCAGGAAGGGGCCTCTCTGGGCAGGAATCCTATTAATGACTTTTTGGCCACAACTTCTGCTTTATTTTGGACACAGAGAGGTTGGTTATAAAGACCGATGGATCAGGCAAGGGAGCAGACAGGATTTCTCAGCAAGGAGACTCTAGGCAGGGGACTGACAATGTTAAACAGTCACTGAGGCGGATGTGGAGCCGATCCTTTTAGGAGAGGCAGAGACCTTCAGGATATAAGTACTATGCTTAGCATGTATGTTAGTACATATACGTTCACTGTCTAGTAATCCTGTACGTTGTTTTAACAAACCACCCTAAACACAGGTAATAACCATTACTATTATCCTAATTCTGTGGGTTAGGAATTGGAAGGGCACAGGGGGCATAGCTCGTCTTTGTTCCACGGTATCTGGGCCTCAGCAAAAAGACTGGACAGCTCAGGGCCACTCAACGGCTGGGGTCACTCGGAGATGTCTGTCCTCTTCATTTATCTGGCGTTCAATGCTGGCTGCTGGCTGGGACCTCAGCTAGGGCTGAGAAAGGTACATGTGGCCTCACCATGTGGCCTTGGGCTGCCTCACGGCATGGCAGCCTCAGGCTGGGCTAACTTCTTACCCGGGGCTCGGTTCCAAACGTGAGTGTTCCAGCTAACAAAGCAGACGCAGCCTTGCCTTTTAAGATCTAGCCATGGATGCCACACAGCATTATCTCAGCCACATTATATCAGCTACAAGGGAGTCATGAGCACCCCAAATTCAATGGGTGGAGGATGAGACTCTACCTCTTGATGGCGGAGTGGCAAGGTTCTAGAGGAGCATGTGGATCAGGAGACACTGGCTCGATTTTTCGGGCCAGTATCTGTCCCATAGGCTTCCCTGGAAAAAGACAATTTGTTAAATGGAGGAGTCAGGACCTCTGGCCCTATTTGGGAGTTTTCCTGAGGGCCTCATACCATATAAATGGCACATACAGGAATATAATAACGGTGCAGCAGGCATTGTTTTAAGTGAACTCTTTTAATACAACACCCTCTGAAGCAGGTACTGTCATTATCCCCAGTTTACAAACGAGGCACAAGGATGTGAAGGAACTTGTCCGAGGTCACAGCCCCTGAAACACTGCAGCCAGAACCACGGCAACCTGGCGCCCGAGCCCGCACACTTAACCGCGGCACCACCTTCCCGCTCCGTGTGCACAGCTCACTCCTCCCCTCGGCCACGGCCTGCTCACCGTGCACCCACCACCTGCCGAGCGCTGTGCGGGCGACCACGTGGCAGTGGGGAGAGCAGATGGAAAGTCCTAACCTCAGGGCGCTCACAGAATCCACACGACAACCAAAGGAGATTGATTTTTTGGAATCAGCATTTTACAGGGCAGTTTTAGAGGAAATAAATGATGACTGTTATTGAATTAATTATTCATGGAACCCTATTTAAGGCAGCTGAAAAGGATCCAGGAAGCCCTGTCTTTCTTACGGTGAGGGCTCGGGCTCGGGCTCAGAAGCCAGGCTGCTCTGGGCTCCACCACTTCCTAGCACGTTAACCGTGGGCAAAGTTCTCTCACCTCTGTGACCCGGTTCCCTCCCATATCAAACGGGGTCCCAGTACCTACGTGTGAGGGCGCGGAGAACAGGCCAGGAGCTGGCAAGCCCTGGGGAAGGGTACGGTCATCCGCTGCAGGGCTGGCCTTGTTGCACAACGTGACACAAGGCTGACACCTAGCGGCCGCCTGTTGTGGCTGGGTCCTTACCGGGCAAAATCACTCCATCCAAATAGACCCATTTTCTGTGACGTGATACCTCAGCTCTGGACCTTCCTCTATCAGACTCTGAAGTGCGTGCACATTCCACAGATCACTAGAATAACGTTCTTTTGCCCTGGGAAGCAATTTATACATATATATATATATATATATATATATATATGAGGGGGAGGGAGAGAGAGAATCCCAGGCGGACTCCACACATAGCACGGAGCCCAACTCGGGTCTCCATCTCATGATCCTGAGATCACGACCTGAGCCAAAATCAAGAGACGAACGCCTAACCGACTGAGCCACCCCCGTGCCCTGGGAAGCAACTGCTTTAAAATGAGATAACATGCAAGGTACAAAGCACAAAAACTGCCCAGGAGAAGACCATGACTACTTTTTGAGCACTTAGGTGCAACCTCGGCCTCACAACCACTGTCTATGTTGGTACTAGGGTCCCCACTTTATAAATGCAGGAACTGGGGCTTGGAGAGGTTCTGCGGCTCGCCCTGGGTCACAAAGCTTGTGATAGGGGCTAGGCTCCGAACCCGAGGTCTGGGCCTAGGGCTGGAGCTCCCCACCTGCTCTCCGCCCACTCCACACCCCCCGGCCCCTTTCCTGCTGGAGACCGAAGAGTGGCAGCATGGGGAGCAAGGCGGCTACTGACGGGCAGAACTGGGCCTGCTAAGGCAGAGGCTGCAGATCAGGCACATCCCGTGAGAGGCCTGCCATGCGTGGCACTGGGGACCATCCCAGGAGACTGGACACTGGGATTCTCCCAGGGAGCAACGGGGAGAAGAGGCCAGAGGTACAGGTTACCTCCGATGCAATGGAAATTGATCAGAAGGCCGATTCCTCCAGAAGGAGGTTCTCTGGGTCTCAGCCATCGGCACGCTTATGGGATTTGGGGCACTTCTGTGGAAGAGGAAGATCAAGAGTGGCTTATGGGAAAGACACACATACTTGTTAAGAAAGGCAGAATACAGGAATATATAAAGTGAAAATCTGAGTGTCTTTATCTGCCTTCTCCTCAACTCACTGCTCAGAAGTTCACGGTATTTGTTATGTATCCTTCCAGCTTTCTATTCCTTTCAAATATCCCACATCTCCATATGGATGCATATGTTCTTTTTTAAAAACAAAAATAAGGTTATTCGGTTCATACTGGTCTGCAAGGTCTCTTTCCCTTAATGTCCTCATTCTACAAACTGGCAATTAAAATATGTTAGAGCTTCGTGTTTCTAAGAACCCTTTGTAGATTACTTTGAAGAACAAAATCTCCAGGTTAGGCATATAATCACCCCTGTAACTTTGTATGTCACATCTCTGCCTCCTCAGCCTCCACCACTTAGGATTCAGCAGGGATGTGGACCTGCAGGTGATGAGTCACAGGAAACCCTTGTGGGATTCTGCCCTGGCGATCTCCCCCTCCCCCGCCCATCCCTGACTTTCTCCACAGAGGTGGTAAGAGGGGAGGTTGCCTGTGTGTTCTCTCAGTTGAGCACAAATACACACCGAGCACCCTTTTCTTCCTTAGTTTCATATTTGTCAGGAAAGGCTGATGATTTCCACGTGCCCTGGGAAGGGGTTCGAAATACCCCCAGGAACTCTCAACGCTCACCTCCATATGTAATCAAAAAGGAACACAACCTTAAGCCTTAAGGGTGAGGAGGTCCAAGGAGAGTGTTTTCTCCCTGATGACTACAGCAAGACTTTAGAAAATATGTAACCAAGTCAAAATCCTTTTTAAAAACTGAGGGCCCTGAGGCGCCAGGCTGGCTCCCTCGGGAGGGCAGGGACTCTTGATTTCCGGGCAGGTCATGATCTCAGGCTCCCAGCGGCTCTGAGTCTGCTCTCTCCCTCTCCCACTCCCCCTGCTTGTGTTCCCTCTCTCGCTGTGTCTCTCTCTGTCAAATAAATAAATAAATCTTTTTACAAAAATAAAATATATAAATAAATAACATCTTTTTAAAAATGTTAAAAAAAAAAAAAGTTGCGGGCCCTGGAGTACCTGGCTGGCTCAGTTGGAAGAGCATGCATCTCTGGGTGCGTGAGTTCGAGCCCCATGTTGGACAGAGCTTACTTAAAATTTTTTTTTTTAATTGGGAGCCCTTGTACTGCTGCTGAGTGACCGAGCCCGGGCTCTGTGACCTACTCACTGACTCTGCGCTGCTGACTGGCACAGTCATCCAGCATTTGCCTGCGGTCTGACGCCCTAACACTGCTGTCGGTGGCACAGTTACGGACACTGGGTGGGTTTTGCAAGGCCAGCGGAGGTCAGAGCCACACGGAATTCACAGTGAACGGTGCCGCCCGACAACGCTGTCCCCGCACACACGCCTTCTTCCCGAGGGCTCCTGTAAAGCCACGGGGCCGGGAGGTGGCTCGGGCCACCGGGTCCCGCCCCCGGACGGCGAAGGACCGTTCCCGGAGCGGCCGCCAGAGGGCGCGTGCGGCGCGGCGGCGTGGGGCTTCGCGCTTTGTCCCCCCGCGCGGCCCGTCGCCCCGAGCGGCGGCGGGAAATCCGACCGGCTCCTCCCGGCCGCCGCCTCCTTCTGGCCTCGCGCGCCTGCCCGGGTCGGCCCTGCTGTGATGGAGGAGGAGGAGGAAGGGGGTGGCGAGGAGCAGCAGCAATTCTCCTACCGACAGGTACAGGAGAGTCGGGTCCCTGCCGGGCCGGGGGAGGACGGCGTGGAGCTTCTGGAGAGGGAAAGGCCCCGAGGCCTCCGCCGGGCGCTCTTCGGGGCGCGGTCCCCGGGGCGGGTCCCCCGGGGCGGGTCCCCCGGGGCGTAGGGCGCGCTCCGGCGGCCTGCGCCTGCGCCAACTGGGCTGCCGCGGGGGGTGCTGGGAGGCGGTCTCCAGGGTAACGCGGGTCGGAGTGGGACGGGGGGGCCCCCCCCGTCTGGCTGGGACAGCCGCGGTCTCCCTTCTCAGGGCTGTAGTGAGAATAGGGTGTGCTCCCGGGAAGGCGATCCAGGCACAGCCACTTAGCGCGGGGCCCGGCCTGCGAGCCCGAGAGCCGGCGGCTCCTTCCCGCCTGGGTCCCAGCCCCGGCTCCCCCGCGCCAGCGGCGCGCGGCTCTGCTCCCGCCCCGCCTTCCCGCACGCGGAAGCCGGTGGTCAGAACTCCGCCCGGGGCGGTTGCGGGCCCCGCCGGGAGCGAGCACAGGGGCAGAGTCGTGAGAACGGAGAGCCGCAACGCCCTGAAGAGGTAAAAAGCAAGAACCAGGGCGGCCACCTCAGAGAGAGTGGCCTGAAGAGCCGGCAGTGAGCTCAGCTGCGCGGGTTCCGTCTCAGAGCTGTTAACCCACCGCCTGCTCTCTTTTGGGAGGCGCAAGGTTTCAGGAAAGGTTGCAAGAATAGTGCGCTCAGCAGCCATGTGCTCCTCACCTGGATTCACCAGTTAACACTTCGCTGTATTTGCTCCTTCGCTCTCTCTTTTTTTTCTGAATCATTTGAGATTTAATTGCAGGTACCTTGACACCTTCCCTTTAAGTTTTAGTGCTTTCGTATGCCTCTCCCAACAACAAGGGTATTTTCGTACATAATAACCTCAAGTATCACCACTCAGAAAGTTTAATATTGGTAAAATCCTGTTCTCTGACGATCAGTCCATATGCACATTTCCCCAGTTGTCCCAAAGCTGTTTCTTCTTCTGGTCTTTTTTCTTTCATCCAGGATCCAGTCAAGGGGCATAACTTGCATTTAGTAAGATCCTGTCTCTGATCTTCCCTGGAACAGTTCTCCACCCTCTGTTTTTCCTGACCTTGATGGTTTTGAAGAGTCCGCTGATGGCAAAGGTGTGGTGGGAGATAAACCCTGAGAGCCGAGGCTGTCCTTTTCATTTTTGTATTCTCAGCCCCTAGTGCAGGGCCTGGCTCCCAGTGGACCGTCCATACTTAACTGAAGAAATGAGTAAGGCTGCAAAGATGGGCTGAGAAATTGGTGAGCAGGTTGAGGATCCCGCCACCCATTCATCCAGCTGTTCTTGGTGCTGGGTGGACAGTTGTCGTGAACAAAACTGACAGGGTCCTGCCCTCGAGGAATTTGGATCTGGGGATTGAGGCTCGAAGTGCAGTGTTGTCTGCAACATTAAAGAAGGCACGGGCACTTGGCCCTGTCCAGGAGGCGTGCAGACGAGGAGGGATAAAAAACTTCTGGGACGTTCAGAAGGCTCCCTGTCCTGTTCCGCTACTGACACCCCCACGTGTACCTAAAAAAGATGACCCTGGGGGCTCTTTATCCCTCCCAGGGTGATGGTCCCTTTGTCTCCTCCTACCATAGGCCTCAACTTACCTAGTCGTTTGACATCTGAAACTAAGAAAGGTCGTTGCCCTTGCTTATCGGCCTCTACCCTGGGGTCCTGGACCTGTTTCTGCCGTTCCTCCTCATTCTGTTTCAGCTGTGAACACTTGCTGTTTGGGGTTCAGCTGTCCCCCTGTCCAGTTCAGGTCTATCTCCAGCATAGAGAAGGAGCACACCCAGGGGTGCAGTAAGTTTGTTGACAGGAGACTGAGATTTTTGGCTTGGCTTGGCTTTGTGTTGCTTCTTTGCTCCTCTGCATGGGAAAGCTATGCTCTTCAGTATCTAAAAGGGTTGCTAAGGAACAGGGAGGGTCCGTCCTGGTGAGGTGGGCTAGCAAGCCAGCAAATCAAAGGAGGGTCAGTCGTGTCCTCACAGGCCTTTCCCAGGGTGGTCCTGAGCGTTTGTCCTTTGTCACATGTAGGCCTGGGGCTGGCAGAGACTTGCTGCAGAGGGATGGGATCCTTTTGCATTTCACTGGAGTAACCTGTCTGGTTTGTCATTGTTCCCTGAGCACCTAGCATATGCCTTTACTCAGTAGGAACAGGTGCACATTTGTGGAATACCTGAGTAAAGTCATGCAGATACCTTGCAAGTGCAAGTCTGACTTTTCTCCCCGCTGACCTGCCATTGTAATTCCTTATCTTTACTTGACCTAAATCATAACCGTTAACAAGGAAGTAATGTTTCTCCAAGTCACACTCCAGAGGGCCTCATTAATTTATTAGTACACTTGAAAAGTCTTCAGCCATTATGGAAAGTGCTGAAGGAATTAGGCTGAGCAGATCCCTCTCCTTGGTCTTCATTTTCGAAGGTGTGGAAAGCTCTTTGCAGCCTCACCCATGAAGTATTTTGACTCTTTGCTGCAGAGGCTGAAAGCGGCTGTCCACTACACTGTGGGCTGTCTCTGTGAGGAAGTTGCATCGGACAGAGGGATGCCGTTCAGCAAACAAACCATCGCAGCAGTCTCGGAGCTGACCTTCCGGCAGTGCGGTACGAAGCCAGGGCCTTCCTCTCTGTGGGTAGAAATCCCCCAAGTCGCTTTTGTCCGGGAGAAATGTGTGGCCGGGTGCTGTGGCTCGTCCCACCAACAGACGGAGAACATTACCACCAGGTGCTAGTCACGAAACATTTCTTGGCTGTAAGATTCAGATGTTTTATGGAAACATCTATTTCTAGTACCTAACACTGGGCATGAACCTGTTTGTTTTACTCTGTTTTAAACTGCCTGGAACATTAGGCATTACATTTTTATCTCATTGCTTTATAACATTTTTATATCGCCCATGCCATGGCTTATATGACAGCTGAGCTTGGACATTGGTATCTGCTTGACGTCCGAGGAAATTAATGTCCTCTCAAGCCCTAACGTGGGGCAAAATTTAACATTTAGAGTTAGTTTCATGGAAGAAGAGGTGTGGCCACAATTACCACAATTACGACAAGGAGGTCCTAATGAATAAATCACACGGCCTAGGCTAAAGGCTCACAAAACAACCAGCCAGCAAAAAGGACAGGAGCTGAAGGCTCCTGCTCCTGTCCAGGGATCAGGCGGCCCGAAGCGCATCCAGCCAGCACGGAAAGGGCTTGTTGTGTTCATCGCCGTACGGGGGGAGCTGAGGTTGCACTTTCCCTCCTACTGAAATAAGATTGACACGAGGGCAGCTAAAGCACGTCTTTTTCTCTTTCAGAAACTTTTGCCAAAGACCTTGAAATGTTTGCAAGGTGGGTAAAGAGCTTGCGTATCTGCCGCTGGGTGTGTGCACGTCCTATTCACACTCTCCATCTGGTGGTGTATTTCAGGAGAGCTTTAGTCTTTTTTTTGGGTGTGTGTGGATTTATTGGAGGCTTCTCTCTCATCATGGTTCTGCCAGAATATAACATCTGCTTTAATCACGTCCATTCAGGCTTGATTTGGCTTTTTTTTTTTTTTTTAATGTCTTCTGAGTACTTTTTGTTCAGTTCCTGGTTAAAAAGGTATGAAGAACAGCTCGAGGGCTGTGACCCTGCAGGGCGGTGTGGGGCGCGCCCGCACTGGGTGCCCGGTGGTGACCGCTGGTGGGTGTCGGGGCAGTGACAGCACCCAGCGCCCGCCGGCACTCAGCCTCAGGTCCACAGCGTCTGTCACCCGAGAAACACACTCCTTGAAAAGTGGGTGACTTGCTTTCAGTGGGGAAGCTTGAGCTTTTACAGGGGATTTATGCTCATCTCTTCAATTAGTACCTCAGGTAATTGAAAACAATCGCACAACGAATTGCTTTTATGAAGCAATTTGGATGACTGAGGCCGGAAGGGGCTAAAGCTTTCCACTTTGCTCACACTGCTGATTCGGTGCCAGTCTCTCCCATACCCCGAGCTTTTCACCTTGTTCCTGTTAGCTCTCTGTTGCTCGGGTGAGTACTTTGAATGAATTAAAGCAGTAGGTTCTCAAAGGGCAGACTCTAAATCTTTCCTATCCCTGTGTATATGAATCCCTAAAAACTGCTTAGCATCGCCAGCTTGGCCAGAAGGGATGAGATAATATTATGGGATACTAACAGCTCCTGTGGTGTGTTCGTTGTTCATTCAGGTGGGGGCTCCTTACGTGGCGCCCACTATCTCCCCCCGAAGCCCCGCGTCTCTTGCGAAATACATTTATCACCCCTCTTGCCACGTCTTTCCTTTTTTCGGAAAATACAACTTCTTTTTATTACAAAGGGTGGCACAAAATGTGAATATGTAAGCACATGATTATTTGATTTGAACATAAAGTTTATCGACATCGAGCCAGGTTTCTCCATCTCAGCACCGTTGGTGTTTTGGACCGGCTCATTCTGGGCTGTGGTGGGAACTTGTCCGGCGCGTCGTAGGGTGTTTCTGGGCCTCTCTGGCCTCTGCCTGGTTAGGTGCCAGCAGTAAGCCCCCAGTCGTGGCTTTTCCTGCCATTTTTGTGTTAGCTGTGGGAAAAGACAACAAGTGTTTTTAGATGCTTCTGTAAAAATACTGGGAATAAGAATGAAATTGGAAATGTTTAGCATTGTAATACATTGCGCTTTCAGGTACTCTGTGTTTCATGATTACGTTAAGAGGTTGATTTTCTTTTTTTTTTTTTTTTAAGATTTTTATTTATTTGACAAAGAGAGACACACAGAGAGGGAACACAAGCAGGGGGAGTGGGAGAGGGAGAAGCAGGCTTCCTGCTGAGTAGGGAGCCCGATGTGGGGCTCGATCCCAGGACCCTGGGATCATGACCTGAGCTGAAGGTAGACGCTTAACGACTGAGTCACCCAGGCGCCCCGAGGTTGATTTTCTTTTGCTGGGTACTTGTTGGGTGGGGGGAGAGCCGTGTGTCACTTAGAGTGTAAGTGCCCCAGGGAAGGGCATCATCTCAGTCAGGGGGTCTGTATAAAGGCTGTCTCGCTGCTGTTGTCTAAGTGAGAGAGGCAGAGGCTTACTGATGAAGCAATGTCTCCCCTTTCTCGTGTCCAGGGGTGTCTTCCAGTGCTCTTCACGCCCCCCCCCACCCCGCCCCGAACCCTGAGCCAACGCAAGTACGGATTTTCTTCGAAGACTCGTCCTTTGTCTAATTTCACACTGATCTTCAAAATAGTTCAGTTTGCTGTCATATATATATAAAATCCTGTTTTAAAGTTTATCTCGGGGTGGGGGTGAGGGGGCTCCCCACATCGGGCTCCCTTCTCAGCAGAGGGAGTCTGCTTCTCCCTCTCCCTCTGCCTCTCCTCCCTGCTCGTGCTCGCTCTCTCTCTCTCTCAAATAAGTAAAATCTTAAAAAATAAAGCTTATCACAGGATAAAATTGATATTCCCAGAAGGTCAGCTTTGTTTATCCTGTGGCTTTGTGTTTTCCCCGAGGCCACTGTCTTCTAGAACTGTGAGTCCTACAAGGAGTCTGAAGGACCGTTTCAGGCCAGCTGTATATTAAACGGTCTTTGTCAGCTGGCTGGGAACCTAACCGATATTTGTAACATTGTTTCTATGAGAAAATGGGTTTAAATTTGAAATAATTCACCTGTAAACTTTGGAAAATCATCTCCCAGTTTAAGTTGCGAATTTCCTTTACTTTGAAATCTCTAGTCACCTGATACCGTTAACACGTTAAAGATGCCACATTTTGAAGAAGATAGACATTAGACAGTGAATAGATTTAGGAACATTTTGGGAATCCTCTTTAAAACCTGTGTTGCTAAAAGTGTTACATGAAAAACTGCTTTGTAATTTTCCCTTGGGTAATTTTCTGGAGTCAGAGGTTGGGCGACTGCCTTCGGCTCGGGTCATGATCCCAGGGTCCTGGGATCGAGCCTCACGTCGGGCTCCCTGCTCGGCAGGAGGCCTGCTTCTCTCCAAATCCCCCTGCTTGTGTTCCCTCTCTCGCTGTCTCTATGTCAAATAAATAAATAAATAAATAAATAAATAAATAAATAAATAATCTAATGCAAAAAAAAAAAAAGGTTTGATTTAGGAGAGTCTCTGACGTGCGGCGGCCGGCGTCGGGTATGCCCGCCCCTCCATTTAGGGAAGGAGCATTAAGACGTGGTGCAGAGGGAAGGAGCATTAAGACGTGGTGCAGAGGTAGCACATACCAAGCTGCGTGGTGGCGAGGCTTGGCTTTGCTGTTTCCTGAACGCTTCCTTGTGAACAGATCCACTGACCTTACTCTGTAAACAGCTCACTAGGCTGCCTCCTTCTGCTTGTTCTCTTGTGGCACTTTGTGAAGAATGTGAAAACCGGCCGAGCGGCCCGATCGTGTGGCTGAGGGCCACTCTGTGTGCATGGCGCCTAACCGCCTCCCCCGGTACACCTGTGGCCCGGCTGCCGACCTTGTGGCTGCACCGATGTCCCCTTCTGACCCTCCCCTTTCTCTCCCGGTCCTTGCGGATGGCCGATTAGAAGTCGCCTCCTGATATGGATACTGTCGGCGCAGGCAGATGCTGTCAGTCGTGAGGAGATGACACGTGCCATCTGCATATTTAGTGGGAGGTGAAGGTTTAATTCGGCCAAATTATGGAGTGTAATTTCTGTGCGATTTTCTTGTTAATGGAACAGATATTTGGGGAGGACTGTGTGTTGGCCACTCTACTCGTTGTTAAGGATACAAAGATGCCTACTTTTGTGCATAAGGCTTCTACTTATTTTTGGAGGAAGTGAGAAATGGCAAGAAATGGTGTAATTAGAGCAATAAATTATTGACTGTAGCTTATTATCTGAAATTACCTTTTAAAGCAAAGATAAGAGATTGGAATGAGATTTTGAGTCCAAGTTGTGAGCAAGACACAGACTCCAGTTTAAAAGATGTTCTTTGTTCTAGCTTGTAGCTCGGCTGTGTTGAGGGAGTGCATTACCTCCTTGTTGGGAAGTGGGGTGTAGGGGGACATCTGCCTGAGCTGCTTCCTGTAATTTAGCCCTCGGGAACTCGGGATCTTTGTTCTTCTACTTCACATCTGTTTAAGCAGAGGCGATCTTTGTGTTGTTTGATATTGTGCCATTTTCTCTTTTCACTAAAGGTGTGTGCAGACGTGCTGTGTGGTGTTCGCTGTGACCATTGTGCCCAAGCAAGTCCCTGCTCAGGCACCCATGGCCTCGGGCGGAGGTGGACAGATGGGCTGCTGCTTTCCTTGGTCTCTTTATTTAATTAGTATCTTGGCGAAGTCACTTCACTCATTTTTATGTCATTGTTGCTTAATGAATTTAATCTAAAAAGATGGGCTTCTTAGAGAGCCTTGCTAGTTTGGAGTCTGACCATGAACTTTTGGGTTTCATCAAAACTGGAAGTGATACTAAACATTTTGGTGAATTGTTCCTGCCCTTTCTACAGACACGCGAAAAGAAGCACAATTAACACCGAAGATGTGAAGCTCTTAGCCAGGAGGAGTAATTCACTGGTGAGAGATGAATTTCTTTCCTCATTCCCCTTTCCCAGCAGAATACATTATTCCCAATTAATCACTCGCAGCCATGAAGCGATTCCCCAGGGCACCTTGCATTAAAAACGAGAGACGGTTGAACCATTCAGACCTGCCCGCAATTTATAGTCTCTCTTTCATCATGATGGATCTCGCTAAGCCAATTTGAAATTTTCTAATCAGCACTCTCTGGATTTCATAATTTGCCTTTTCCGTAACATCTCAAAACTTTGGCCCTGTGTTCCATTTACAGCGTGGTGTCAGAGACAGGCCACAGGCTAGAGCGTGTGGGGAGAGTTGTGTTACGGTGCCCACGGCTCTGCTCTGATGGGCCAGGTATGGAGGCAGTGTCTGCACAGGCAGGGCGGGCAGGAAAGCGAGCATGTTCTCTGTCTTTCCAAAGAAATCTAGACTTCAGCTTGACCAGCCCTCATTTTACAGGTGATGCTGTGATCATCCCTGGCTAGTGGCCGTGACCAGGGGCAGACCCAGGGCGTCTGAGGTTTTCTGACCTTGTCTCATCCTAGCAGTGAGAACACTTTTCGTGCCCCGTCATGTGAGCTCCACCAGGGTGGACCTTTGTCTCTTCTCTGTTCCATCTGCTGTGCCTAGAATAGGACCTGGCATACAGCAGGTGCTCAAGAAGTAGTTGCTGAATGAGTTTATATAGCAGTTGACAGTTTACAGTGGGCTTTTATAGTTATTATTTTACATATGTTATTTAAAACCTCACAGCCACCCTCTGAGGGTTTTTCATAACCCCATTTATTAGCCCGATTTTACAGGGGAGGCCGCTGGAGTTCAGGAACCTCGCAGAGCTGAACACGGAGCTCTTGGGTGGATTGCCGAACCCAAACCATCGAGCCTGGAATCTGGTGCCGCTTCCACTGGGCGGCACCGCCCCCCCCCACCCCCCCACCCCCCTCCCGCTCCGCTCTTCTGATACCCTCTCTCCAAAGTTAAAGTCAAGGCTAAGGATGTGATTCCTAAGGAAAACAGCTAAGGTGGCTGGTGGTGCTGTGCATCCGCGGAAAGACACTTCCCCTCTCTCCATCCGTTCTGTGCAGGTCATGGCTGGTAGCTGGCCGGCTTCGGTGAGCCCTTTCTTCCTTTGGCAAAGGAATGGGCAGTGCCAGTCATCTTAGAATGTTAGCTGGGAAGTTATCTGTTTATTGCACATTTGTTTACTTCCAAATACCGTTTTTACTTGGGGCTCTCAATTTCTTTTCATGACAGAGTTGTGGCTAAATTTACGCGTTCGATAAAATCCTCCCCGACAGCAGGGACCTGCGTCATTTACCCTGTATCCCTGGGACCTGGTGCATAGTAGCTGCTCCGTGATGTCAGTTGGATACATTTAGGGGGCTGTTGATTGTACTGGTGCTTGGTAGAGTATATTTAGGCCTGGCGTGCCTTCTGCACACTCCACATTTTAACTCTTTTGACTACTCAAGGAGCTCCTGCCTGTTGGGTAGGAGTGTGGGCAGCATTCGGTTGATTTCTGGAGTTGATTGCTTCTTCCAGGAAAAAGTGGAAGTTCTGTTTCGCTCTGAGGAATGTAACCCAGGCTTTTCCACTCAAATTCTTAGGGCGGGAGTGGTTAGGAGGGGTAGATTCCCCTCCGCTCCCCCAGGTTTATAGAGTGGCTTCACAACCAGATAAAACTTGTAATGCTTTAATTTTTTTTTTTTTTTTTTTTTGGTAGCTAAAATACATCACAGAGAAAACCGAAGAGCTCGCTCAGTTTAACACAGAACAAAAAGCAAAGAAGAAGCAGAAGCTAGAGGAAGACAACACAAGAGCAGTGGTGCCGGCAGAGGCTGCCGCCGCCAGAAAGGACGGTTCTTGACTCCATCGCCACCGGCCGGCTCTGTCCCTTCAGCAGGGGCGCGGCGGGGGGCAGGGGCTGCCACAAAGGGATCTTCGAAGGGATCAGTAGAGATTAAAATAAAAAGGCTAAGAGGCTTGCTGGGCTGTGTTCTGCGGTCATCGGCTGCAAAAGCCATAGCGTTGGAGCCGGGGACGCTCAAGCAAACACTCCGTGTCTCCCCTGTGCTAACACAGGAGTCCGAGGGGCCAAGACTGGAAGTGGGGTCTCTTGCCATTAATAAGGTTGTGTCAGCAATGAGATGTGACTGACTTTTTCAAGCAAACATCTCAGTTACCTCTTTCTTCTTCTCCATGATTCTTCCGGCTGACAGTCCCCGAGAGACGAGTAAAGCTGTTTGTTTAGTTCTGTTGATCCACCGGTGTGGTTTTTAAGCCTGTGTCGCGTGTGACCACAAGGTAAATGTGGTGCTCACAGGTGCACGTTTGGAAAGTGTCCGTTTTACTTTTTAAAGGTGATTTTCTCCAGAAACACAGTTTATATAACTCTTCTCCGGCTATTTTGTAATTTAACTCTGGTTCTACGGGATGGAGGTTTTGCTTGAGAGGAAACCCGCTCTCTTCCCAAAACGCTTCCCTGTGTGGTGCTCTGGTTCGGTCTGTGAGGGCCGGAGCTTCCAGTCCTGCTGTCTTCTCTGCGGGGTGTCAGGGGTGCCCAGGGCGTGCCTTTCCCTGCTGGGGCAGGAGGGATAAGGAACGGGACTGCATTTGGGAGCCCTCTCTTTGTGCCGGGCTGCCCCGGGGCTCCACACGGGACCTCAGTGCATCCTCACGGCCTTGTGGGGCGGATGTGATTCTCCCCGTTGTACTGGCGTGCAGACCGAGGCTTGACGAGGTTAGCGCGCTGCCCGGGTCTGCTGACCAGTCAAGACAGTATTCACCCTGGGGTGAATCGTACTGTGCGATTCCATCTTTGGGGACAGATGGCAGAAAGGGCTTCTGGAGGGCCCTGTTTTTGTGGGCTGGCTTCCTCAGCGTCCTGGAAGCTCCTCTAAACGTGAACCTATTAACCACTTACCAGATGATGAACCAAATAAAGAAGGAATGTGTCCTGGTCACATAGATGGGGGCAACTTATATTTACAGTATTTGTCGTCGTCTTGTGGCACCGGTTCCTCGAAGCGCTGGAAATAAAGGGCTCGTGGTGATGTGTTATTACTGAAATTAACCGGAGTCGGGGAACTTTGAAAGCATCCCTTTCTGCACACACCAGCAGCTGGAATGTGCACTGGCTCGCACACAGCTGATACTTTAAAACCTGGATGTCCCAGAAAGGCTACATCGGGACATGCTTCTTCCTTTACTGAATTGTGGAATTTCTGAAGAGCCCCTAGGGGTCATATAGTCCAGGTTCCCCATCACCTAGGAACTCCGGGAGAATTCTCCAGGGACAGAGAGCCCGTCCGGTCATGGGACACTCACTGTTAGGTTTCTTCTGTACTTAGAGAAGTCTTCCACTCTCTAACTTCTCTCTTGGTCCCATTTGGACCTTTAGAAGGAGCACTCTTTGTTTTTCAAAATAATTCTGGACTGAGTTTCTTTTAATCAAAAGTTCCCATTCGACATCTTTTCAGAAACACGTTCTTGCCTAAGACTTTAGGTTATCATCTCCCGGAGGGCAGGCTCTGGGTTGGAGAGCGTGATGGGTGGTGCCTTGTGCAGTGCGGGGCTTGCAGGAGGCACCCCGAGATACTTGGACCCTGGCACGTAAGATGTGCTGGTGAAATAAGTAGGAGCCCTTGGGTTGCATGGGTCTTGTTGGGGCTCCCCCATGTTGTGGTGTGCGGCTCTTCTCCTTACCCTGGGGAACAAGAAGGATTGAGGATGTCTTCTTAGGGCTGCCCGACGTGCGTCCTGCCATGGGTTCCACGTGGGCTGGGTGCTTTATGGGACCTTCTTCGGTCCTCACGACAGCTCTCTGACGGGGGCAGTAGGTACTAATTTTTTTTTAATCCCCATTATACAGATGAGGAAACAGGCCACAGAGAGGCCAGGAGCAAAGCCAGGGTTTTAGTCTTCAGCCCTCTCCTCGAAGGACCAAGGCAGGTGGCCGCCTGCCTGAAGGTGGCCATGAAAAAGAGGGCATGTAAGCTTCCTCCACCCGTGGCGCCCTCCCTGGCGCACTGCCACTGCACTGGAGGCTGTAGGTCCTGCCCCCTGGCTAGGCTCTCCCAGCCCTGCTGGTGTGGGTGGTGTGGGTCCTGTGTACTGTGTATGCACTAAGTGCTCAGAGTGTCTAAGGAGTCTGTCCAGTAAAATCTGCAAAATATACCAAGGGTATAAGAAGCTGGCCGAGCTGCCGTGCATTTCTCATCTGTAAGAATCTCTCCGTTTGGGGAGCACCCGGCAGGCTCAGTCGGTAGAGCATGGGACCGTTGATCTCAGGGCTATGAGTTCAAGCCCCACGTTGGGCGTGGAGTCTACTGAATTAAAAAAAGAATCTCAATTTTTAATACCATTTGTGGGAATTTTCTTAGGCAAAAAAAAATATTTTTGTATAGAAAAAAAAGACGAAGCAACATGCAGTAACGAGCCATGACTCTTCAGGCCATGCCCGTTTTGCCTAGAATCTTTACACGCCTCTGCTGACATGGAATTTAAGATGGAGATTTCCCTTGGGGGAGGGGTGTAAACCAGGGCTTTGGAAAACTGAAAGTCAGCCTTCACTTTTGGAGAGAGCGTCCGTTCGGTTGCTTAACTTCCACTTGGAACCATGCTGTGGCTCCTGGCCCCGTGTGGCAGGTTTGCGGCCCGTGACTCAGTTTACCGGCTCTCTCACAGTTGGATGAAGAGGGTCTGCGCATTTGCTTGTGGGATTCTGAAACTGGGACCAGGGAGGGGAAGCCGGGGGGGGGGTTATGGGGGGTACACAGAGGAGGACTCCACATTCTGGCCTTCCCGGGAAAGCGGGTCAAGTGCAGGTCATTGAGTAAGAAGTAGCCAGGCCCCTCTGGGGCCAGCATCCCCGGGCGCTCCTGAACCTGCCCTCTTGTCTGGGTTTTCAGCCTCCTTGCCTGCGATTCGGTGAGAGCCGGCAGGTGCCCCGAGCACCTCCCTGCACCCCTCAGCCCCCCCTTGTCTCTTCGGCCCACAGCAGATTCCACCACACCTTACATGGGCAGAATTTCAGCTTCTCAGCTCCTCAGCCACCGCTGATTTTATATTGTGCGAAATCACTTGGCTTTGTGCTCAAGGCTTCCTGCCGCCTGTGGGTGATTATGAGGAAGCGGGACTCCTTCAGGAGCGAGCGCACTGTCCTCCAAAGTAAGCAGATCCGCTCTAAACTCGGGAAACCATGGTGGCTTTAATGAAGGGGTTAACTCCGATCCAAAAGCGCTTTTGTGGGCTGAGAGCTTAGGCAGGTGCATCACTGCTTGAGGATAAGGGAAGAGGGGGTACAGGCTTTTGATAGGGACAGAGACAAAAAAACCAGCTGCAGGTGGAGCTTAATTAAAATGCCCCCCCCCCCCGCCGCCCCTCCCCTCGGCTGCTCGACGAGACCCAAGTGCACAAAACACGGATTTCGGGGCCGCCCAAGGATAAGCGGCCCCAGAGCTGGAGAGAAGTGCCGGTCAGCCTGCAGGATGCTGCCGCCCCTCTTCCTGCTCCTACTCCTGCTCTCGGGGGCCACCGCGGCCCTGTCCCTGGAGGGTGGCCTCGCCGGACACGACAGCCGGGTGAGTAGTGACGGGGCCACAGGCTAGCCCACTTTCTGGCTGTCTTGTTCCTTGGCCTTGTTGGCGTGGCTCGCCGGCAGCTCCAGGGCGAGCGTGTGTAGGACAGATGGCAGGCAGGGCTGACCTTTGTGGGGTGCCCCCCCAGCCGCCCCCCCCGGCCTGCGATGTCCCCTCTTAGACTGCGGGATCTTGTTTATCTCCAGTGGTCCCAACAACCTGCAGAGAGCTCCGAAACTCAAGGGGGGAGCTTCCCTGCCAGCGATCTCCACCTGCTCATCTTTGAAACGTTAAGTGATCGTACCAGTCTATCGCAGGGCAATCGTGGGGCCGCCAGCGGCCTGCGTTTGCCACACATGCTTCTAGAATCTTAATTTATAGGTATGGGACTCTTCTCATCGGCTCAGATTCATTGACATCATTACAGTTTCCGTCGTGAGAATTCGTAACTTTGTGAGGTGATTTATTTTTTTTTTCCATTTTGAAAAAGTTCCAAGAAAGAGTACATAAAGTTGGCCATTAAAAATGGATTTTTCTCTAAAATTACCAGATGAGTTTCACACAAATCATTTATCATCAGGTTACTCCTAGAAGCTCTCTAAGGAATTTGAAAGAGGGGAATATCACGTCTCAATCTGATCTGTCTCAAAGAGTAATTTGTGGACATCCAGGAGTCAGACCAGGCACTTGGCGGCAGGGAAAATGATAGATTTCCTGACCTCGTCTAATGAAGGACCTCAGCCAAGATTATGGGCCAAACAGGCCGTTTTTTTTCCTTGACTGAAAATTCTTAACTTTTCCTTCTCTAACTAGAACAATTTCATTAAGGTGTTCTCTTAACTTCCTCATTCTTTATTTTATTTTTCTTTTAACTTTCTCATCTTTTTTTTTTTAAAGATTTTATTTATTTATTTGACAGAGAGACACAGCGAGAGAGGGAACACAAGCAGGGGGAGTGGGAGAGGGAGAAGCAGGCCTCCTGTGGAGCAGGGAGCCCGATGCGGGGGCTCGATCCCAGGACCCTGGGGCTCGATCCCAGGACCCTGGGATCATGACCTGAGCCGAAGGCAGACGCTTAACGACTGAGCCACCCGGGCGCCCCACTTTCTCATCCTTTAAATGGAAATGTGATTTATTCTTCTGAAGCATCTTTTTTTTTTTTTTTTTTTTGAGTAAGGAATTGTAGATCTTTTAATGCTGGCTCAACCAGATGGTTGATTATTTTTCTTTCCTTTGTCCTCTGCGTCTTTTTAAAAGCATCTGCAGGAAGTGATAGAAATGAAGAAGAACAGCCTCTTGACTTTCCTGGCTGGGCGGTACCAGTGGGCCTCTCAGGTGGGCGCAGCCCCCTTCACAGGAGGGGCAGCTGGGGAGGTGGCCAAGCGGCAGGATGTCCCGCCCCCTCAGCGGTCCCTGCGGGAGAAGGCACCTTGCAAGGATTTCTTCTGGAAGACCTTCTCCTCCTGCAAATAAAACTCTACCCCTGATCACTCATGCAAAGGAGTGTGACCATGGATCTGAATAAAATGTATTAACAGCCGTGATCTTTCTTCTTCACACAGTTGTCTTCTCCTTCCTGTGTAATTTGGAACGTTTTATTTGTTTATATTTTAAAATATTTTATTTTTAGTAATCTCCACACCCAACGTGGGGCTTGAACTCACAACCCCAAGATCAAGAGTCCCGTGCTCCACTGACTGAGTCAGCCAGGCGCTCCCCAAAGTGAACATTTTTGAAAAAGATTTTTACGTTTTCTGCTGTAGTGTACCCATTGGGCTTTCTTTTCACTTTAGTTATGTGCTTGGAAGTTCTGCCCTTGTCTCCTTTCCTTTGATTTAAAAAACAGTTAAAGGCGACATATTTAAGAACCCAGAATAACATCTTATTTGTTTGTTTTCATAGAAATTGTCTAACTTAAAAAATATCGCCCTCGTATTAAAAGCAAATTTTTAACATTGTGCTCAAAGAGCAAAATGATTATTTCTTGTGTTTTGGCGAAAACCAATTTAAAAACAAATGTCACGCGCTCAAACATGATCTCATGTTCACATACTCATAAGAAGAGTTACATTCAAACCTTCTCTGATAAAATACCCATACTGGTTTTCATCAGTCAGTTAATTTTAATTTGTTACAGTTCTTTCATGGATCAGAGCTTCTACGTTTGCGTCGTGAAGAACGAAGTCTGTTTAAAGGCCTTATTTCAAACCAAGTACAGAGCAGGGCTGCTGTTGAGCCTGTGGCCTGCTTACCTCAACTTTTTTATTTTATTTTTTAAAATTTTATTTATTTATTTATTTGACAGACACAGCGAGAGAGGGCACACAAGCAGGGGGAGTGGGAGAGGGAGAAGCAGGCTTCCCGCCGAGCAGGGCGCCCAACGCGGGGCTCGACCCTAGGACCCTGGGACCATGACCTGAACCGAAGGCAGACGCTTAACAACTGAGCCACCCAGGCGCCCCCTTGCCTCAACTTCTAATTTAAGCCTTTCAGGATCGCAGGAACCAGACTTTGTTCCGTGACAGATGCATACATGTAATTTTTTTAAAAAAGATTTTATTTGAGACAGAGATAGAGATAGAGCGCGTGCACAACCAGCGGGAGCGGCAGGCAGAAGGAGAAGCAGGCTCCCTCCTGAGCAGGGAGCCCGATGGCGGGCTCGATCCCAGAACTCCAGGATCACAACATGAGCCAAGGGCAGACGCTTAACGAACTGAGCCATCCCGGTGCCTCCACATGCATATATGACTTGAATATCATTTTCCCATTCCCCAAGAATTTCCACAGAAGGGACAATGAGTGATGGCTACACAGGAGGGGAGTTCCTTTTTCTGTAATACAGGGCCGAGCAGCTGTCAAGGCCCATGCGGTCCAGGATTTGCGGCTGCTCCAATGAAATGAGGAGCGAACAAATCACTGTTTCAAAACCTGAATCAAATCTTTAGTTCTCCCCCATAGCACCAAAATCCTTGCTTGATTCTGCATATTGTTTATGGCTCTTGAATGCCAGACTCTGAAGAATATTTCCAGGGTGAAGGTGTTTAGATACTAAACTTTAAAGTTCAGAGATTCATTACCTGGAGTCATGGGAAGTTTCTGAGGGTCAGGCCTAATATGGGGAAAATTGGCAAAGGCTGGCTGGAGGAGCATTGTATCTTTTCTTGGGATACCAGGGGAGAAGGCGCAGAGTATGACTGCTGACCGTTCCGTTCTGTTTTCTGCAGAGCTGAGCTCAGATCCATAATTACTAGCTGAGTAAAGTATAATGTGTTGGAGGACCTTAATAGATCCGAATTTCCAGACACAGCAGCTTGAAGAGACCAGTTATTGGGTTAGTGCACTGGTGCAAGATGCCAGCCTGGAAGGCCAGCTAACCTTCGGAACGTTGTCTTTTAAGATTTTCCTAGAAGAAAAGCATGCTCCTTGTTTTTCAATTTCTTTTTTTTTTTTTTTTAAAGATTTATTTATTTGATAGACAAAGACAGCGAGAGAGGGAACACAAGCAGGGGGAGTGGGAGAGGGAGGAGCAGACTCCCTGCTGAGCAGGGAGCCCGATGCGGGGCTCGATCCCAGGATCCTGAGATCAGGACCTGAGCCGAAGGCAGACGCTTAACGACTGAGCCACCCAGGCGCCCCTCAGTTGGGGTCATACATACACAGTCCTTAGGACTGGGGACTTATAACTTTGAACTAAGTAATATCTGAAGGATAATGAGGCTATGCTAATGAGACTGGCAGGAAATCTGTCACATCTAAGTTTACCTGAGTTCAGGGGGCTGAATAGAATGTTAACTGGCATCAATTGCAGGGTAGACTAGATTAATATGCTCATGATGAATACATTAGGGTGAAATGGATATATTAGGGTAATTTTCTACCATCAGGTTTTGGGTAGACTTTTCTCAAAGTTAACCTTTCTGTAGTTCAATATAGACAAGTGTGTAGATGTGGTCATCGGCACCTGGACAACTTGTAATTCTTTCTTGTGCATTTCTCTTTTTAAAGATTTATTAATTTATTAGAGAGAGAAGCACACACGAGCAGGGGGAGGGGCAGAGAGGGAGAGAGAGAATCTCAAGCAGACTCTACGCAGTATGCAGAGCCCGAGGCAGGGCTCGATCTCACAACCCTGAGTTCATGACTTGAGCTGAAATCAAGAGTCAGACGTTCAACTGACGGAGCCACCCAAGCGCCCCTCTTGCATTTATTTCTAATATTTGGCACCAGAATGGATCCTTAACCGCTGGGGAAGAATTGAGTGTGACATAAACATTCGACAGAAATCCTTCATGGTATTCATATTTCAGGACTGTTGGCAAACCATTCTAGGCTTTAGGAAACTCAGAGCGGTGGGCTCATGGGAGACACTTAAAGACCTTGATTTAACAGCACCTGCTGAAGGGATCACCCACATCTTAGTAGCAGCTTCTTTAGTAGAGCTACGGATTCCATTTTTTAAAACTTTATTTAAATAATCTCTACAGCCAATGTGGGGCTCTAACTCTTGAGATCAAGAGTCACATGCTCTTCCAACTGAGACAGCCAGGAGCCCCTAGGTTCCGTTTTGAACAAATCAGAAGAGGAAAAGTCAGGTAGGTATTAAAAAGAAGGAAATTTTTGGTTTCTAGATGAGAAAGGAAAAGGCAAAGGGCAGCTGGGCTACCCACTATTTCTAGCTTGTCATAACCCTAATAAAAGTAACGCTAATTTATCTCTTCCACTTATAGTTAAGTGATAAAAAGTACATGTGCTTGTCTTATTAAAATAATTATAAACTGGGGGAAAAGCTAGATTTTTGGTGATAGTTCTTAGAACATGGTATTGGGAAATATTGAGGAAAATCCAGTATCTATGCATTAACCTGGTGGTTCACTTTCTTGTAATTGCCAAGTGTGTTCTTTTTTAAAAAGATTTCATTTTCAAGTAATCCCTACACCCAGCACGGGTTGAACTCACAACCCTGAGATCCAGAGTCCCATGTTCTATACCAAAGGAGCCAGCCGGGCGCCCCTGCAAAGTGTGTTCTGATGTAGTTTGAGCAAACAGTGAACTTTGAGGTTCTGCAATCTGAAAATTCAAAGCATTTCCTGGGAACGAGTCTATCCCCCTCGTTGGAGGCCTTCCAGCGGGACGGAGGACCCCACTGTCAGAGGACTCAGGCAGTGGCTGGGTGTTCAGAACACATCACTTACAAAGTCCTTAAACACTTCAAGTAATACGAGACACAGCAAGATAATTAAGGCAAAACGCTACAATTAAAATAGAATGGAGAAAAAACCCTGAAGGCCAACAAATAAATAAATAAATAAATAAATAAAAGAATAAAAGAAAAAATTGAGTGGATGGTAAGAAATAAAACAGCTAAACGATCTGGTTAGTAAAGTCACATTAATCATTTTTGTAATTAATGCAGGTTTTCTTTTCCCAGACTACTATTATTTTATCCCTTTCTCTCTGGAAAATGAAAAACCCATTAGTTTTTTTTCCTTTTGCTTTTCCCCAGAAATTAAAGGTTGGTAAGTGGTAATTAGCACAGCTTCTGTCAAAGCCAATTGCCTAATGGGGACCGACATTTGACTTGAGTTGAAAGAATGGAATATGGCTAATGCAGAGTTCATTAGTCCCAGCTGCTTCCTCTGACATTCTTTTCTGCTACCGTTAAGAACAGGCTGCCCTGCTCACTCTCTCCTAGTTTTAGACATATTGCCGTGCTGCTCCGTTTCTATTCTGGAAGGCCTGGAGGCACAGGGGCGCGGGGAAGGTAAATGGCACCAGGGGCAACATAATGTGTTTGCAGCCCCACGTGTTACGCATTTTGGGCCCAAGTTTGCACACTAACATCTTTGCCTCGTAGACCCATAGACAGGGGCCTCATACAGCTCTGTCTCTGCTCTTCCCCCGGCCCGGGGAGATAAGGGAAATGGCTCTCCTGCCTGGGCTAGATCCTGGCCTCCTCCTCAGACACTACTTCATTTAACCCTTTCATCACTTTCATCCATGGGCTTGGCTCCCTCCAAGCCCACAGTACTTCCTCCATTATTCTATGCAGACAAGATGTTTGGTAGATCGGTTTCTAGTAGAGCATACCAACACCAACACCCAGGCCAGGCAACTAAAGCTCTCCTGTGTATCTGACAGACATAATTCGAGCCAGTATTTTTAATTCAGTAGGGCAAAGATGGAGATGTTGATAGAACTGGTGAGTAGAGGTACCATTCTGTTTCTGGAATCCAGGCTTCCTTTACCACTGGGCTAACTGTACAGTGTTCACCGGGCTATTTGCTTCTCTTATACCACCAGCACTGTGCCTGCAGTCAGAAATCTATTGGCAATTATGTTGCAGACACAGGAGGTCTTTTCCAGTTTGAGTTGACTCTAACTTATTATGTTGGTGTAACAAAACCAGTGATCTGGATGTAGAAGGAAGAATGTGTGGACCTAAGAGAAAACACACGTAAGTGTGAAGATCACTGGGCACCCGGGCGGCTCAGTCAATTAAGCGTCTGCCTTCGGCTCAGGTCATGATCCCGGGGTCCTGGGACTGAGCCCCACACTGGGCTCCCTGACTGGCAGGGAGTCTGCGTCTCCCTCTGCCCCTCTCCCCTGCTTGTGCACCTGCTCTCTCTCTCTCTCTCTCTCTCTAATAAATAAAAAAGTCTTCAAAAAAATAAGTGGGAAGAGCACCGGAATTAGAACCAGGATCCTGGCCCTCCAATCAGCCTTGTGACGTGGGGCAAATCTCTGCACCTCGCGGAGCACAGCTTCACTCATGTGTGTGAGATGACAAGCCACACCCTGGCCAGCTCACTCAGTTTTGTGATGCTCCAGGATGGTAAGTGCTAGCCCAGAGCAGACTGCAACCTGCTAGAAAAATCCCCAACTGGCATTAGTGCCCCTCCAGGGGCATTCTGAAAGTGTGTGGGGATGTTTTCAGTTGTCTCGGGGCCTGCAGACCGCTATTGTCATTGAGCGGGTAGGGGGATGCGGGGGATGCCAGTTCTTCCGGCCACGTACCGGACGATTCTGCATAATGAAGAATCGGCCCATATCCTGCAATCCTGCGTGGCTTTTGAATGTCAGGCTGGACATTCATCTGGATGAAAATCTGTTCCAAATAAGAGTACAAAACCCAAAGACCAAGTTTGTACAGAAACAGGAAGTATATAAACCAGAAGGCTCTGCTTTGCGCCCAGAGAGACTCACAGTCATATCACATGGAGATCAATTTAATGACCTTTCATCCCCCTACTGATAAAACATATTAGAAAACTGGAAACAGTCTCACAGTGGTAACAGATATAATTTCACAATTAGAAATGGCGAATTACACTCTCCATATGTCCCTGTGGTCTGCAAACTTAATATGCGCCTTTACACAAACCAAAAAACTCATTAACTTGAGACATAAGTTTGTGGCTATACATCAACTCTGTTCTGTCACCTTCTCAACCATCACTTGTGTTTAAAATTCTGCAGTTCTGGCTTCAGAACGAGGACAGTGAGTCTGAAATGCGACAATTTCTTTTCACTGTCCTTGACAATTTCTTTCAAACGGAGAACCTAAGAAGGTGTCATCAGAAGATGGGAGGTACTGTTGATGCAGCCTTGTCATTCAGAACAGGTGGCAGGGCTCTTCTGGAAGGGACAGGAGGCTGGTCTTCCAGCCTGTTCCAGGAGAACACGCTGTAAGGCAGGGAGGCCAGTAGGAAGGCCACAGCTTGGGGAATTAGGCTGACGGTATTTACTGCGAATAAGAACAAGGTCGCAGGCTTTCCAGCGGCGGCTATGTGGGCTCTTGTTTGGCTCGCTTGGGCTCCCGCGGTTCTCCGGACAGTGAGCTCTTCCTTGCTGACACGCTCCGGAGAGAACGCAGGCTCTGCACCTGCTGGAGACGCAGGCTGAGCTCCTGGTGACAGGCCTGCTGCAGCGTTTCTGTCTTCTTTAGGCCCCAGCTCAAGGCAACAGCGAGCGCTTTGGGGTCTTCCTTGGTGACCAACTGCGGCAAGAATAAGAACCACTGAGAACCACGACCTCTGCTCTCCTCACCTGCTGCTCTCAGGCTCCTGGGAGTTTCTTTGGGGGAGCAGGACCAGGCAGTACCAGCTTATGTTATGTCCTGGCGCTGAAATGCCAGAGTTATTTCGCATTCAGCGGCCACGGGCCTTTCCTTACCCTCCAATACTGCCAGGAAAGGATCTCTGGAAAGCCAAGTCCTCCACTTACAGGAAATGTAGCCCAGCCCAAGTCAACAGGTTTCCTCCCTCCCAGTTGACACTGGGGAGGTGCTTTGGACAGCGACAAGGATGAAGAATGAGAAGCAGCGCCCACTCTGATGGATTCGGCATCAGGCTTCTGGTTCCCTGGCCATGGAGCCAGCACGGGAGGACCCGCTCAGGCGTGCCTTTCACCATGATCATGTATGTGCCTCACTGACTACGGGTCTTCCTCAAGGGCTGATAGAACCAGAAGCTTGAGCCCTGCCTTGCCTCCCTGTCAGGTTTTGCTCGTTCCATAACCTGCTGTGCCCCAGAGAATAATGTTTGACGATCTGAGGGGGTGTACCCCGTTTTGTCAAGCCGTTTTGATATAGATTAAATGAGATGTTTTGCATGTAACACGCAAGTGGGCAGCTGTGAGTCAGGGTCTGCAGAGGTGAAAAGCATTCTCGGACATGCCTCTGCAGGCAAACACTGCACCCCTGGGGGGGAGTGGCTCGTGCAGCTCAGGGTCCCTGGGTCTTGCCCACCTCCAAATCCCGACTAGACAGACTCAGCTCTGGGGCCGGCTTCTCCTTCAGCGCAGTAAGGACCTGGCTGGTAAGGGTGATTTCGGAGGCGCTCTCGCGGTTACTCCCCGCGTCCACTGCATCCATCTTGTCACTGAAGCCAGCGCTGGCCTCTGCAAAGCAGACGTGAGACGGAGATGGCCCCACTGCCGCACACACAGCCCTCCGTCAGGCAGGACGGAAGCACGTGGTCTCAAGACGCCAGCAGCTGCGGCTCCCCCCTTGTTTGATCCCATTATAAACCATGGTTCTTTCCCCAGGAAAGGCTCTCCAGGCCCTCGGCCCTCAGGGTGACTCCCCTGGCCAGTGAGTCCTACCTTGCTGCTTTGACAAGATGCTGCCCTCCTTCTCCAAAGCCTGGAGGTAAAGCTCCAAGAGCTGCTTGGACTGTCGGGCTTCCTCCCTCTGGTCAAGTACCTGCTGGAGGGTGTTCTGGAGCCCCTGCACCGTGACGCAACTTTGGCATAGTTCCTGAGCCAGGTCTGAACATGGAACGTCAATAAGCACCTAACAAGCAAATACAGACTTTAACAAACCTAAAAATCTTTCAAAACAAAGTGGCCCCGACCCGTCCATGGCAGGCTCCCTCCTCCCTTCAGCAATCCGTGTCCTTGCCTCCTCTAGGGAACCTGCCCATGTTTGCCAACTACACTTCTGGGAATTTATTCTATGGACAAGCATGTGTGTGAGATGACACTGATCTAAGTTTTTTGTTGCACTGTCTGGACCAGCAGGACTGATGTCAACCCACAGATCCACCAATGGGGGGGCGACTCCTTAAATAAGTCACAGTATACGCACAAAAGGGAATATTATGCAGTGGTAAAAAAGAACAAGTGTCTTTTATATACTCATCTAGACTACTCTCCAAGTATTTTTTTTTTTATAAAAGATTTATTTATTTTAGAGAGAGAGCACACGTGGGCACATGAGTGGTGGTCGGGGGGCAGAGAGGGAGGGACAGAGAATCTCCAGCAGCCTCCCTGTGAGCATGGAGCCTGTAGCAGAGTGTGATCTCACGATCCTGAGATCACGACCTGAGCCAAAATCAGGAGTCAAGAGGCTTGACCAACTGAGCCACCCAGGCAAATATTTCTTTAAAAAAGAGTAGATATGCTTCCACTTGTGTAATATAGGGGAGGAGAAAATATATTTGTATTTCCTGGTATATAAAATTTAGAATGGGAATTTGAGAGATTGGTTATCTCTGGGAAGAGAAACCTGGTGGCTAGGAGTAGGAGTCAGATTTTTATGTATATCTTCTCCCCGCCGCCCAAAAGCTTGAGATGTAATTCACACACCACACGATTCACCCATATGATGTGTACACCTAGGTGGGTTCAGTTCATTCGCAGAGTTGTGCAGTCATCGCCACGATCCAGTTTAGAACATTTTCACCACCCCGAAAAGAACTGTGCCTATTAGCAGTTACTCCCTATTTCTTCTCAAAGTCCCCCCAACCCCAGCCCTAGGCAGCCACTCACCTGTCTTCTATCTCTATGGATTTGCCTATTCTGGCCACTTCATATAAACGCAACAAAAAAAATCCGTGGCCTTTCATGTCTGGCTTCTCTCACTTAGCACGATATTTTGAAGGCTTATCTATGTCACAGCATGTGTTAATGCTTCATTCCCTTTCAGGGCCGAGTAATATTCCATTGTGTGGATGGACCACGTTTTATCTACCCATTCATCAGTTCATGGACGTTTGGGTTGGTTTCACTTTTTGGCTACCAGGATATCTTTATAGACCTCTCAGATTTTGAGCCATGTGAATGTATTCATATTATTTATCCAAATATATAAGTTTAAAAAATTACTAAAAAGCTACCTCCTTGAAGGGGCCTCCCTTGACCTCCCAATCTAGACTACTAGCCGTACCACTCTCGGCACACTGCCCCACCTGCTACCCATCTAAGATGCTCCCCTCCATCAGAATTGTGTCTGGCTTGTTCACCACCATGCCCCGTGGACAGAACCCTGCCAGGCACAGGGCAGGGGCTCAAGAAATATTTTTTGGAATTAACACGTACTATTTTTATCCCAATTTTACGGGACAGGAAATGTAGGCAAACTGGCTACATCTGATTGGCTCAAAGTCATATCGATGGAGCTGGGATTTAATTCGGCTCCTCCTGATGTAGTGCCCATTCTTTGGCACTACCTCCTTAACAACCCCCCACGCCCCCCATCCCCGCCGCCCCAGTGAGCCTAAATAGGTCTAGGTGAGGCCTGGGCATCTGTATTTTCTTTTCTTTTTTTAAAGATTTTATTTATTTATTTTGAGAGAACAAGAGTGCAGGGGGAGGAGCAGGGAGAGAGAGACTCTCAAGCAGACTCCGTGCCGAATACAGAGCCTGATGTGGGGCTCGATCTCACCACCCCGAGATCATGACCGGAGCCAAAATCAAGAGTTGGATGCTTAACCGACTGCATCCCCCAGGCGCCCCTGGGCATCTGTATTTTCTACTCTAGGTGCGAGAATTAGAAAATGAAAGAATCTTGGTTGTCACCAAAGCATTGCTTGAAAATTAAGCCATAATGAAATTATTGTGGGAAGACACATGGAAACTAAGGGGCTGGGGGTGGCAGAGGCCAGAGGAGCGTGGCTATGAGTTGTGGAGGGGACTTACCTGGAGGTCTTCTTCGGACAGGAGGATGATGCTGGATAGATCTTCTTTCAGCTGCCTGGCCACATTCTTCCACTTCAGCCCTGACCCACTGTCTGTTTCATCCACATCAAAGGACTCTTGGGAAATCCAAGCCGTGCCTCCATCTGACATGGGGAGAAGCAGCCAGTCACAGGTAACCTGAGGTGCTGTGTTCACCTCCTCCTCCAACACACAGGCCTCGGACTGGCCATTTAGGATAATTTCAGTGGTGAAGGAAGAGCCTTTCCTCAGGGATTCATGGGAAAGCCAATCCTCATCTAGGACCTACATTTTCCCTTCTCTTCCACCCTGGATTTATTTCTGTGTGGAACTGCTCTGTATCCTTCTTACGGAAAGAAGCCACTTTAAACCTGATGCATGGTCATGCACACCCAGGATCCTACCACACTTCCCTTTAGGTGAGTTGTTGTGTCTCTGTGTTCCATTTCTGTATACAAAAACATTCACTGTCACCAGCACTTCTCCTGTGCTTGGGGATTAGTCTTATCCTTGACTGGAGGAGCTGTTGCCACTGTTTGCTGTCCCCGTACTTTGGAGCACAAAGGTGGCTGGCAGAGCCACTGCTGAAGGGTGACTTCCTCAATTTAGTGGCATGGGGACTGTCTTCAATGGGGACACTTTTTTAGCCTTTGGTCCTTGCTCATCAATATTAGTTCCCTTTGTATCTCCAGTAATGATGATGGGGTAACATTTACTAAGCCCTTTCTGTGTGTCAGGCAAGATCTAAATGCTTTTTATCAGTGGTTCTCAACTGGGAGTGATTTTGCCTCCCCTTAGAAGACATTTGACAATGCCTGAAGGCATTTTTGGTTGTCACAACGGGGGTAAAGAGATACTACTGGCATCTAGTGGGCAAAGGCTGAGGTTGCTGCTAAATATCCTGCAACAGACAGGACAGCCCCCACAACAAAGAATTCTCCAGCACGAAATGTCAGTAGTATTGTCAAGAAACCCTGGTTTGATATATATTATGTTCGATCAGCCCTACAACACCCTAAGAGAGAAAGGTACTATAATTATTACCTCAGTAAGGTGCTAAGAAGTTAGGTAACTTGCCTAAGGTCACATGGCTAGTAAAAAATAGTCTGGAGTGAAACCAGGCAGCTTGACTCTGCCTGTGGCACTGATCTCTCTGTCGTACTGCATTTTAGTTACTGTTGGTCTGTGAGTTATTTGAGAACTGGGCCCGCGTCTCATTCTTTACCCCAAGACTCAGCATCACGCCTTGGCATGCAGAAGGTGCTCAGTAAATGTTGGCTGCATAGATGCTGAACGAGACAAATGGCAACCAGTACCTGTGCAGTAAAATGAATCATGGTGGATGCTGTATTGCATAGATGACTTTATATGTGGCCAGAGTTTCTTACCTGAATTGCTGTATGCCCACTTCTCATTATTGGCCAACGCTACAAACTTAGTATTGGAAGGTAGGCACAGGAAGTAATCGTCATCATCCACAATGGTGCCATCCTCTGCCAGGACCAGGGTGACTGGTGCCAGGGACTTATCAATGGCCAGAATGTCACAGGCTGAGAGGAATAAAATATTTGGCGATTGACAAGTATCCATAAGGAAATTACATCTGTCCCTGTGCTCACTAAATATGTGCTCCCAGAGCATAGCAGAACTCCTGGTAGTTAACAGTAACTACAATAACAACTATTAACTATTAGCACTAATATTACCATTTCCCACATGCCTGGTACTAAGTACTTTTTGTATACAGTATTCCCCTAAAAATCCTATAAGGTATCTACGATTGTTATTCCCATTTTACAGATGTCAAACCCAAGGCTCAGGGAGGCTAAGTAACTTGTCCAAAGTCACACAGTAAGTGTCAGAGCTGAGATTTAAACCCACCGCCTGACTCCTGAAAAAGTTTCCTCCGGCTGCTCTACCTCCACATTAGAAGGCCCGCCCATCTTTACTTGGATGAAAAACAAACCAAAGTCTGATTTGATTCCTTGTGAACGAGCAGTCTTTCATTCATTTACTCAGTGGTCATCTTATAAATTCTCCTGTGTCAAATGTTGAAAGAAAGAAAGAAAAGCAAGAAAAGAAAAGAATAGAACAGGAAAAAGGAAATGTGTTGTGTTCTTTGAAGCATCGTTCTCTGCAGCCTTTCTAACCTATAGGAAGGCACAAGAGAAGCAGAAGTTTGTATCAGTAGCTTCTCATCTTTATTGTCAAAGGGCAAAAAGGTTTGTCCAGGGCAGATCTGTACCATCCCATTTAGTGATGACAAAGTCTAAAATGCAAATGGGATGAGAGTGAGCAGCAAAGTAGCCACAAGACTAGGTATATGGTTGGGCAATGTTATCCAGCACCCAAATAGAACAGCAAGCCTTCCAAAGGCTGAGCTCCAGAGAACATAAACACACAAGCTTCTGTGCCAAGTGCACCCAGCCGATGCACAAAGGGGAACTAAAATTCAAGTACCCTAATGCCAAGGAAAAATATGTGAAGGTTGATATGGCAAAAACGATCTCACTAAAGCATTTATAATGTTTTGGCTGCTCCTGGGTCTCTGAAAGATTTCTGTCTGGTAATTTTTGGGTCTTGGTGACTCTGAGAGGAAGCCCACTGAACCCTGACACCCCCTTTGACTACATTTCCGGGACCGCTCCGCTCACACCTTTAGCCAGTAGAACTTCCGTGGATAAACAATTTATTGCTACCGGCTCATAATACTTGTAAGTCTGTAAATATATCATCTGCTTTGAGAGTTCCAACAATCCTGTAAAGCAGGGCTGGAAATATTATACCCATTTTGCCGATGAGAAAACTGAGGGTCGCGGGCTGCTTAAGTACAAGGTCAAGCAGCTAGTAAGTGTGGGGCCGGGATTCAGAACCCCGGTCACTCACAGCACCTGCTCCTTGTCTGGAATTCCAGAATGGTCGGCTCTCTCTTCGCCGCACAAGTGCCTGCGAGAACTGACGGTGAAAAGGCGCTCCCAACCCGGCCGGGAGCTCAGCCGGGGACGCCGGTATCACCGTACGGAGCCCGGGCGGCTGGGTCTGGTCCAAGGTCAGTTATTTTAGGCGAGGCACCTAAGTCGAGTCGGTCTTAATTTGCGTATTGATTCCCGTCTACCTTCCCACCATTACGAGTCTCACACGAGATAATCGCTATGCCCACGTCGGTTATTTCCGTCCCAAGTCGCTCCTGCTGACCCCGCCTTGCCCCTGCCAGACATCCTCACCCGGCCCGGCTCTCCGCAGCCCCGGCCCGGGCCCCCACAGCCTCCGCCCGCGTCCCGCGCCCACCCTTGCTCCTCAGCTCCTCGAGGCAGGAGGCCGCCACGCCGTGCTGCTCGCGGCTGTGGTTGCGGCGCAGCAGACACGGCTTCAGGGCCCGCGTCTCAGTCTCGGCCTCCCCGACCACTTCCATCCTCTTCAGGGTGGGACCTGACTCCGGGAAATCAGGGAGGCTCAGCGCGGCACCTTCCCCCCACCTGTGGCGTGCCGGGAGGTGTAGTTCTCTTTGTGGCAAATCACGCGTGGGACCAAGGCACGCTGGGAGATGTAGTTCTGGTTGCGGCTAATCACGTATGGCTCCGGGGGCATGCGGGGAGCTGTAGTCTCTGGGTTCGAAGCCGACTTCGTTATGTTGCTCAATACGGCCCCGGGGAGTGTTTTTCTACTTTGTATTTAGGAGTTTCAGTAGCGGGCTCAAAATGAGGTCAATAGGGATTTGTTTTGCATTATGAAAGACACGCATATATACTACCTTGGGTTTTCAGAGCACTCTTGTTTACATATATAGATGCATAATATTAATACTTAGATGAAACAGTCTGTCATTGTACTGTATTAATTTGTTTTCCCTGTCCAGACTGAAAAGATCTGTAAGATGTCCCAACCCTCAGGATAATCTGAAGGAAGTCAATTTTAAAAATTGATGAGTGTAGTTTTCAGTCCTGCTGAAAATGTAACAGAGAAGCATAAGATACTCGCACATTTCCACCAGTTCGATTCCCTGCTTTAGTTGTGCAAATTGGGTTGGGATCCCGGAACAAAATGCTTACATAACTAGATTAAACATTAAGGTCTCAAAGAAATTAGAGGGGAAAGGGAAAATGCGAACCACATCACTGTTTGAGATTGTCCAGATGCTGCTTGGCAATAAATTCATCTTCGTTCTAATACTGCTACCTACCCCCTCTGAAAAGAGTTAACATTAAAATAATAATAAAAAAATCAAAATGGTTCCTCGCTTAAAAGGTGAGGGCATATTATGTAAAGAGAAATAGCCCATATTCATACAGTCTCTTTCGTATTTTTTTTTATAAGAAAATAAGATATTATCTCGTAAGAAAAGGGTAGGCATTTAAAACAGTGTTTGGTAGGGGGAATTGTTACTTGAGGCAACCCTTTTGAATACTCCATACATAATCAATCAAAACCCAACTGCAATACAAACTGGTAGTTCTAATACATGCAATCATTTCGTGTAATTTTATACTTAGCTTAAAATCTAACAACTCAACTACTATAAAGTAAGAACGTGGAAGCCTCTCCAAAAAGCCCCGTTCAGTGTCCTCCTAATAGATCTGCAAACCGGAGTTTTGCAGTTTCAGACTCCTATCTCCAAGATGCTGTAATTGTGTGTGCAGGAGGTGAGTCTTGGATCTTTTTATTTCTGGCGACTACCAAAGTGCCTGGCAAGTAGTAGGTACTCAACAAATGGTACTGAACCGAACCATTAATTAATTAATTTCCAAGTTTCTTCCCATTTATTAAAGACTTAGCGAGTCCCTGCCTGTGCCCAAGGCCCCTTGGGGATGGGCAGAGATTTAATTCAGTGAGAATAATACACATCTAAAAATGCAAAAAGGACGGACTTAGGATCTTCCTGGCCAGCGGAGACCTAATTGGCAACAGTGCGAGGTGACCCAGACGTGGGTGTTCGCTCCGCTCCCTGCGTGCCCGCCATCGACCGGCTCCGTTCCGGCTACTTTGGTCTGGGCTGGTGAGCGAGAGCGAGGGCGCTTGGGAGACGCCTCGCCCGGCGGCGATAGATTAGTTAGGCCTCAGAAAGATGGCGTCCTCGGAGCAGGCAGAGCAACCGAGCCAGGTAAGGGGAGTGGGACTGCTCCGCCGTAGTGGCGGGGACCCTGGCTGGAGGGGGCGCTCGGCGTGCGGCTGGAAGCCGGGCGGGGTCCCTGAGCCTCCGCAGCCGGTGGCCCAGACCTCTTGCCCCCTCCTGGGCCCCGCCCCTCCTCAGGTCCTCGCCGCCCGGCCCCTCCCCCGGTGACCCCTCTTAGACCACATTGCCGAGCCGGGGCTCCGGTGCGCCCGTGGGCCCCCACTTCCAGCCTCAGGGCCCCTCGGGCCCCACTTGCGCTTGGCCGGGACGGTGGCAGGACGCTTGAGAAGCCTTCAGCCCTGAGCTGTAAGGGCCCCTGCTTGAGGAGAGGTGGGTGAGAGGCTCGATCGTTTTCAGTTGTCCCCTCCCAGGAGGGCCCTGAATCTGTCAGGGTTCCCACTCTCCCACAGCCTCAGCCTCGCTGAAGTGGCCCCATCGCCAGCCTCTTCGTCACCTTTGTGCTTTCTCTGCCAAGTTGGAGGGTCGGAAATGTACTCGGATCCTCTCGGTGCGTTGGTAGGAAGGGGTCTCACTTGTAAACAACAGACGCCACCAGGCTTTTGGTTGAGGATCCATCCTTGCTCCCCAGAGTTTGGTTTTCTCGGCCAGAGGACTCCGCTCTAGCTTTTCAGCGAAATCCCGCTCCGTTAAGGGGACCTTGAGGACCAGTGGTCTTGCCTGTACGTCTGCTGTCAGGAAGCAGTAGATGATAAGGCCCATGAAAGGATTTGAAGTTCAAAGGCGGGGTGGGCTGGAGTGAGGTGGATGGGGTAAGCGGTACCTTGTATTTACTGAGGGTGTGCTGTCATGCTGGGGACAAATTAACGTTAACTATCTCCTTTAGTGCTCATTACGACCTTTATGAAAATCAGGCAGTTATTAACTGCCATTTCACAGAAGTGGATGCTAAAGGTCTGTGACATGCCCTAAATCATGTATCTGATTGGGTCGGGATTTAAACCCAGATGTGTGTGGCTCCACTAGTTAGCCACACATGCTTAAATTTAGTTAGGATTAGTGAGAGGAAGAAGAAAATGGTTCCAGTCTGGACTTCCATCATTCATCTCTCACCTCCTTGAAACACCTGTAGACTTCACAGCCTACTGGTATTTCACTTCCTTCCTTGGCAGAAGAACACCACTTCAAGTTTCTTACTGTTTTATTCTTCATGATAAGTCTGTTACAGGAATAGCACTTAGAGGAGCTGTGTGTTCCCCAGACCAGCTTCTGTTAGCAGAGTGAGTGATTCAGAAAGATATCTGGATTGTAAAATAGGGGAAATAATTAGGACTGATTCTGGCCTTCTCACTGTCAGAAATTCTGGACTGTGCGAGTGTCTCAGAGGCAGGGCCCTCCTTTCTTGCCTTAGCCCACTTAGCTTGCGGAAATGCTGAGGCTCCTCAGAATCTGGACTTTTCTGAACTGTTGTATGTTAGGAATGCCCACAGCCTGGGATTAAAGGTACCTTCCATCCCTGATTCTTCTAGGACTTTTAATTTGTCAGTGCTGTGAAGGTTACTAAAAAGCTTGCCACTTGGAGCCATTGTAGTGCCCAAGGATTCCCTTGGTTCTGGAAATTGTCCTCTCGGTACATGTGGAAGGGATCTAAGGTCCTTTGAGGGGGTTTGGCCCGCACTTGTTTGGTTTTCAGCTCTGCTTCTCTTTTGCCCTCCTTTCCAAAGCTGGTAGAGTTGGGATTGCGTCAGAATACGCTGGCAGTTTTGGGAAAATTTGAGCTCTTCATGCCAAATTCTGTCACTGTCTTAACAATAAGCTGCAAATGCACACTTATTAAGTGAACCATCTCTCTTCAGCAGTTGCTTGTCATTTTATTTTCAAATCCTGATCTACTTGGCTTCCCATTTCTCTAGTCAAAGCAGAGTGGAATTGAAAGAACTATTTGGATAATTCCCCGCAAACCTGGTCTGTAAGAATGAACTCATTTTGCCTTCGGGGCTGAGTTAGTATTTGTTTCATAGAAGGTCTGTGGGTTGGCCTTGTGGCCTCAGTCTCTCATTTTGAAAGATACAGGGTGATAGCCAACCCTTTCTTCCTTTGAGAGGCAATGTAGAACAGTGGTATGGGCTCCAAAGCCCTCCCTATTGGTTTAGAATCCTAGCCCCACTACTTGGAGCTGTGTGATCTTGGACAAGGTACTTGACTTCTTTGGCTTTAGTTTCTCCATCTGCACAATAGGAATGATACTATTGCCTATCTTGTAGGATTTCTCTGAGGATAAATAAATTAACTTATTTTACTCTATTTATTTTAAAGATTTATTTATTTGAAAAGAGAGAGTGCATGCGTGTGTGCAATCAGGGGAGGGGCAGAGGGAGAGGGAGAAAGAGTCTCAAGCAGACTCCCTGCTGAGCGTGGAGCCTGATGGGGGCTTGATTCCACGACCCTGAGATCATGACCTGAGCCCAAACCAAGAGTCAGTCGAACACTTAACCAATTGAACCACCTAGGCACTCCTAAATTAACTTAATTTTAATTAATTAATTAATTAATTTTCATTTATTCATTCGAGACACAGAGAGAGAGAGGGAACATGAGCAGGGGGAGAAGCAGACCCCCCGCTGAGCAGGGAGCCCGATGTGGGGCTCGATCCCAGGACCCTGGGATCATGACCTGAGCCGAAGGCAGACGCTTAACCATCTGAGCCACCCAGGCGCCCTTAAATTAACTTAATTTTAGAACAGTGCCTGACATAGTGTGTTATCTGTTATTATTGCATTCATTAAATTCTGGATTTCCACTCACAAACGAGAAATCTTTCTTCAGGCCTTATTATAATGTTTTTTTGGGGGGTATGATTTTTCACATATTGACTACCAGCCCACTAAAGTTGTTCTTTTATTTGTTCTCGAGTAATTTCCTTCCAATTTAAAGGAAAACCCTGAATGCTGGTGTTTATCTTAGCTGTCCTTTGTGACTTTTAGATGTCAGTGACATACTTGCTTTATTCATCATGGTGTTCTTTTTAGTTTTTCTTCAAGATGGTCTGTTGGAGTTAGAAATCACATGCATTGCTTCCTCTCCTTGTTCTGTTTTCCCCATGTTACCCTTGTTTGCGTGGTTGATCTCTTAGGAGAGGCCCTTGTAGTCTGGACATGGTATGGCCCATAGGAATGGGAGCTGTTATCCCTATTTCTGTACTTCTCCACCAGTTATCTTCAATGAAGAGCAAAAGTGTGGTTCAGTCTGATTATTTAGTGCTTATTCAATATTGACTATATTACGGAACAGAGATTTCAAATCTGTTGAGATTCCCTGGATATAGTACATTGGGGGTTGAGAAAACGCAGAAGCAGGGAAGGGAAAAGAACACAGCGAAGACATTAAGGACTAGAAGAGTGTGGCCTTGTATCCTGACAGACCTTGAACTCCAGCACTCACTTGCTATTGGACGTGTCACTCCACCTCTCTGACCCTGTTTTCCCCTTTGTAAAATAATAATTACCCCAGGGTTGTTCTGAGGGTTGACTGAAATCGTGGACGTAAAGAGCCTCTGCTGCGCAGTGTTCAATGAGTGTTCGTTTCCTTCTCCAAGAATCTATGGGCAGCTTTGGAAGTCTGTGAACTCTTGAATAACAGTAGTTCAAACGAGATATTTCCCCCCTCAACTTTTTTCTATTTTGAAAATTTTCCAACCTCTAGAAATGTTGAAAAAATAATACAGAGAACTCTTGTAAAACTCTTATAAAAACATCAAGATACACTGTTTACATTTTGCTGAATTTGCTTTATTTCTGTCTCTTTACATGTATTTTTTTAAAGATTTGAGAGTGAGTTACAGACATCACGGTGTTTCATCCTAGGACAGCTAAGATAAACACCAGCGTTCAGGGTTTTCCTTTAAGAGTGTCCTAAGAGTGAGGTTATTCTCTTATATAACCGTAATACCATTATCATACAAGAAATTCAGTATTGATAAAATACTATTTAATAATACAGTCCACATTCATATTCTCCCAATTAAGAAAAATCCAAATCCATTCAAGAAATAGGGATTGCAGGGGCACCTGGGTGGCTCAGTCATTAAGCGTCTGCCTTTGGCTCAGGTCATGATCCCAGCGTCCTGGGATCGAGCCCCGCATTGGGCTCCCTGCTCGACGGGAAGCCTGCTTCTCCCTCTCCCACTCCCCCTGCTTGTGTTCCCTCTTCTGCTGTGTCTCTCTCTGTCAAATAAAAAAAAAAAAAAATAGGGATTGCATTGATTTTTCTCTTTAGTGTGCTTTAATCCAGAATGATCCCCTAGTCTTTAAATTTTTTTCTTTTTCTTTTCTTTTTTTTAACTGAAGTTTAACATATACCCAGAAAGCACACAAATTATGTGTCCAGCCTGGTGAATTTTCACAGAGTGAACATACTTGTGTAACCAGTACTTGTATTAAGAAATCAAACATTACCAGGACCTCAGAAGCCCCCCTGGTGTCCCTCCTGTCACTGTCCAACCCCCTAAAGGTTGCCCCTATCCTAACTTAAAATCCATAGATTAATTTAATAGCTTATTGAGCGACAAAGTCCTTATGGCCAAAAACTTTACTGTGGAATTCTAATAGGTGTGTTGTGGTCAATTTAATGAGTTTTGACAAATGTACATACCTGTGTAACCACCACCACAACCAAGATCAAAACAATTTCAGTTTTCCTCAGTGTTCCCTTATGCCTCAGTAAATCCTAGCCTTTGGCCTCAGGAAATCTGAACTGCTTTCTGTTGCTGTTGGTTATATTCGTCTTCCCTAGAATTACATATGAATGAATTCATAATGTATGTATTCTTTTGTGTCTCACTTCTTTTGCTCAGAGTAATGTTTGTGAAACTTACATTGTTGTATCAGTAATTCATTGCTTTCTCTTAGTGTGTAATATTCTCTTGTATAGATATACCACAATTTGTTGATCTGTTCACCAATTTATGGACATTTGGATTCTGTTGATTATCTATTGCGGCATAACAGTATTACAACACATTTACACAAATTACCAAAAAGAGCACACATTTTTTGTTTCAGTTTCTGTAAGGACACAGTTTAGCTGAGTCTGACAAGGCAAGAAATCAAGGTGTCTGCTGGGGCTGTGATCTCATCTGGGTCTTGACTGGGGAAGGATCTGCTTCCTAGCTCATGTGGCTGTTGGCAGCATTTAGTTCCTTATGGCCTGCAGAATGAGTACCTCAGTTTGTTATTGGCAGTCAGCCAGAGGCTACCCTCATTTTTTTTTGCCACAGAGGTCTTCCTAACATGGTCACTTGGTTTCCTCAAAGCTAGTAAGGAAGAGAGTCCCTTAGCAAAATAGACATTACAGTCTTACATAATGTAACCATATACATGTAATTACATTCATCCTGTCATATTTACCATGTCCTGTTGGTCAGAAGCAAGTGACACTCAATGGGACCACACAAGGCATGAATACTAGGAGGTGGGGATCCTGGGAGTCACCTTAGAGTCTGTTCCCCACATGATTGGTTCTAGTTTGGGGCTACTATAAATACTCATGTATTGTGAAGAGATATGTTTTCATTTTTTTTGGTAAATACTTATGAGTGGAATTGCTGGGTCATATGGTAAGTATATGTTTAGTCTTTTTTTTTTTAAATAGATTTTATTTATTTGACAGAGAGGGAGACACAGCGAGAGAGGGAACACAAGCAGGGGGAGTGGGAGAGGGAGAAAAGCAGGCTTCCCGCTGAGCAGGGAGCCTGATGTGGGGCTCGATCCCAGGACCCCGGGATCATGAGCTGAAGGCAGACGTTTAACGACTGAGCCACCCAGGTGCCCCAGTATATGTTTAGTCTTATAAACAAAGTGTTTCTGCAAAGTTGTACTATTTTTTATTCTCACCAGCAGTATATGAACATTCCGCTTGTCCTACATCCACACCCACACTTGGCATTGTGTCTTTTTAATTTTAGCCATTCTACTGAGTGTGTAGTGGTATTTCCTTGTGGTTTTAATTTGCATTTTTGTGATGACTAATAACATTAGGATCTTTTCATGTGCTTATTGGTAGAGGCTGGTATTCCTTTTTTCCCCCCATATGGATATGACTTATTCCAGCATCATTTGTTGAACAGGTTAACCTTTCTCCATTGAATTGCCACCTTTGTCAAAAATTAAAAAATTGGGGGTGCTTGGGTGGCTCGTTGGTTAGGTGTCTGCCTTCAGCTCATGTTGTGATCCTGGAGTTCTGGGATCGAGCCCCACACTGGGCTCCCTGCTCAGCAGGGAGTCTCCCTCTCCCTCTGCCCCTCACCCTACTCGTGCTGTCTCTCCCTCAAATAAATAAATAAATCTTTAAAAAAAATTTAAAAAATTGTATATACATAGGTCAGTTTCTGAGCTCTATTTTGTTTCATTTATCTCTCTGTCTATCCTAATGCAAATGAAATACTGTTTTTTTTAAGATTTTATTTGACAGAGAGAGAGACAGTGAGAGAGGGAACACAAGCAGGGGGAGTGGGAGAGGGAGAAGCAGGCTTCCTGCTGAGCAGAGAGCCCGATGTGGGGCTCGATCCCAGGACCCTGGGATCATGACTGGAGCCGAAGGCAGACACCTAACGACTGAGCCACCCAGGTGCCCCATGAAATACTGTCTTGATTGCTGTAGATTTATAGTAAATCTTAAAATCAGGTAGTGTAATGTCTTTTGACTTTATTGTTTTTCAGAATTGTTTTAGCTATGGTCCTTTGCATTTCCATACAAATTTTATTTTATTTTATTTTATTTTTTATTTTTTAAAGATTTTATTTATTTATTTGACAGAGAGAGAGACAGCGAGAGAGGGAACACAAGCAGGGGAAGTGGGAGAGGGAGAAGCAGGCTTCCCACCGAGCAGGGAGCTCGATGTGGGGCTCAATCCCAGGACCCTGGGATCATGACCTGAGCTGAAGGCAGATGCTTTTTTTTTTTTTTTTTACAGATTTTATTTATTTATTTGACAGAGAGAGACACAGGGAGAGAGGGAACACAAGCAGGGGGAGTGGGAGAGGGAGAAACAGACTTCCCATGGAGCAGGGAGCCCGATGCGGGGCTCGATCCCAGGACCCTGGGATCATGACCTGAGCCGAAGGCAGACGCTGAACGACTGAGCCACCCAGGTGCCCCTCCATACAAATTTTAGAATCAGTTTATCAATTCTTACAAAAAAGCTTGGTGGGATTTTTATTGGGATTGTGTGGAATCTATAGATCAATTTGGGGGAGAATTGACATCTTGGCAATATTGATCTTCTAATTCATTAACATGATATGTGTCTCATTTAGGTTGTCTTATTTTTCTCACTAGTGTTTTGTAGCTTTAAGTTTGTAGGTCATGTACACATTTTGTTAAATTTCTCTCTAAATATTTCATATTTTGGCATGCTGTTTATGGATGTCATGTTAAAATTTCATTTTTAATCATTGAATGCTAGTATATAGAAATAAAATAAAATTGTGTCATTGTTTACAATAGTCATACTATGGAAACAGTCCAAATGTCCACTGATAGATGAATGAATAAAGAAGATGTGAGATATATATGTGTGTGTGTGTGTCTATCTCATATATGAATATAATGGAATATTATTCAGCCATAAAAAGTAATGAAATCTTGCCATTTGCATCAACATAGGTAGAGCTAGAGAGTATAATGCTAAGTGAAATAAGTTGGAGAAAGACAAATACCATATGAAATACCATATGATTTCACTCATATGTGGAATTTAAGAAACAAATGAGCAAAGGAAAAAAAATAAGAGAGACAAACCAAGAAACGTTCTTAACTATAGAGAACAGACTGAAAGTTGCCAGAGGGGAGGTGGGTGGGGGGATGGGTGAAATAGGTGATGGGGATTAAAGAGTGCACTTACCATGATAAAAAAATAAATAAAATTGAGTTTGTATGTTGGCCTCCTATCTGTAACTGTGTTACACTCACTTATAATTCTAATAGCTCTTTTTGTAGATTGTGTGATTTCTTTGTAGATGATCCTGTCATCTGCAAATGAAGATAGCTTTACTTACTGCTTTCCAATTTATATGCTCTCTAGGACTTCTCATACAATGTTAAGAGGAATATTGAGAATAGACATTCTTGCCTTATTCTTGATCTTAGGAGAAAATTCAGTGTTCACATTTATTTTTTTTTTCAAGATTTTATTTATTTATTAGAGAGCACAAGCAGGCGGGAGGGGCAGAGGGAGAAACAGACTCCCCGCTGAGCAAGGAGCCCCATGCGGGACTCCTGGGTTCATGACCCGAGCCAGAGGCAGATGCCTAACTGACTGAGCCATCCAGGCGCCCCTCCATCTTAGGTTTTTTTGAAGGTGCCCTTTATCAAATGGAGGAGATTTAATTTTTTTTCAACTTTTTAATTTTTTGAGTGTTTTTGAAAAAATTATGTTGTCAAGTGCTCTTTTTGCTATCTGTTGATCCTGTTGTTTTCTTTATTAATATGATTCGTGTTGATTGATTTTTAAATGTCAAACCAACTTTGTTGGATAAATTCCACTTGGTTATGAAGTATTATCCATTTTATATATTGCTGGATTTGGTTTGTTAGTATTTTGTTAAGGGTTTCTTCATTTATGTTTAAGAGAGGTATTGATTTGTAGGTTTCTTTTGTGTGTGTCTGTGAAATCTTTGTCTAATTTTGGTATTAAGGTAATGTTGGTCTCATAAAATGAGTTGGGAAATTTTACTGTTTTTTTCTTTTTTCTGAAATAGTTTGTATAAGATTGGCATTACTTTTTCCTTAAATGTTTACTAGAATTCACCAGTGAAGCCACCTGGGCCTAGAATTTTCTTTTTTAAGTTTCATTACATAATTTCTTTTTAATTTTTTATTATTTATTTATTTATTTTCAAAGATTTTATTTATTTTGAGAGAGAGAGAGAGAGCACATGAGCAGGGGGAGGGCAGAGGGAGAGGGAGAGAGAATCTCAAGTAGACTCTTTAAAAAATAAAATAAATAAATAAATAAACTAGAAATTGATAATAGAAAAGAAATCTGGAAAAATCCCAAATGTTTGGAAATTAAACAATGGATTTCTGAATTATGGGTGAAAGAAGAAATCATAGGGGAAGTAAAATATTCTGAGCTGAACAAAAATGAAAACAATATAATTTAAATTTGTGGAATGCAACCAAAGCAGTGCTGGGAAGGAAGTAACATTTTGAGTACCATACTAACTTTAGAAAATATGCTAGAGAAATAAAAAGCAAATGAAACCCAAAATAGGAGGGAAGAAATAAGTGAAAAATTCTACACGTTACAAAAAACATGGAATGCTTTGTAAATTTGCATGTCATCTTTGTGCAGGGGCCATGCGCCATGCTAATCTTCTCTGTGTTGTTCCGATTTTAGTATATGTGCTGCTGAAGGAAGCACATATTTTATTTTGTACTTCTTTTTGAAATATATTTTCACTGGATATAGAATTCTAGGCTGACAGGTTTTACCCTCACAGGCATTTTAAAGATACAATGCTATTATATTTTTTATTTGGCTTGCATATCTTCTGATCAGAAGTCTGAAGTCATTCTTAGTCTTGATTAATATTTGTAGGTAATGGTTCTCTTTTTCTGGCTGCTTGTGAGATTTCCCCCTTTTCATGGGTTTTTAGCAGTTTGATTGTGTAGTGCCTTAGAATGCTTTTGTGTTTGCTTTGGATTTGTGAGCTTCTTGGATTTGGGAGTTTGTAGTTTTCATCGACCTTGGAAAATTTTCAGCTATTATTTCTTCAAATATTTTTCGTTCTTTTTCTTTTTTTTCTTTGTCCTTCATTTTGGTCAGTATCTGTTGCTGTATCTTCAAGTGCACTTACCTTTTCTTCTGCAGTATCTAATCTACTGTCACTCCCATTTGGTGAAATTTTTATTTCAGATAGTATATTTTCATCTCTAGAAGTTCTACTTTCTTTTTGTGCAATATATTTCTCTCCTTACTATGATCCTGTTTTCCTTTGAATTTTCTTTTTATTGGGCATAATTGACATATGTTATATTAGTTTCAGGTGTGGAACATAATGATGCAGTGTATGTATTTTTTAAAATTGCATTAAGTTCTTGAATAAGGTTATAACACCTGTCTTTTTTTTTTTTTTTAAAGATTTTGATTTATCTGACAGACACAGCGAGAGAGGAAACACAAGTAGGGGGAGTGGGAGAGGGAGAAGCAGGCTTCCCGCCGAGCAGGGAGCCCAACATGGGGCTCGATTCCGGGACCCTGGGATCATGACCTGAGCCGAAGGCAGACGCTTAACAACTGAGCCACCCAGGTGCCCCTGTAACACCTGTCTTAATGTTGTTTTGTCTGTGAATGATTTCTTCTAATTTTTCTTGTTATTATGGATCACACTTCCCTGCTTCTTGACATCTTTGAGGTTATTGATTGGGTGCTGGATACTGTGAATTTTACATTGTCGAGGGTCTGAATTTTGTGATCTTACTTTGAAGAGTGTTGAGATTTGTTCTGGTGAGTAGTTAAGTTACTTTTGGTTCATTTTGATTCCATCAAGTCCCATTTTTAAGCTTTGTTAGGGTGGGTCTAGGGTGACCTTTACCCTAGGAATAACCTGCCCTTCCCCTACCAGGATGTGGCCCTTCCAGTCTCTACTGAGTGCTCTGACTGAGCAGTGAGGACACCCCACTCTGGGAGCCATTCACCTCACGGCTTCTTCATTGCTGTTTCTCAGCCTTGTGGAGTTTCACTCTGTGTGTGCACACATTTTACTGTGCAGCAAAGACGTAAGGGAACCTCTGTGCAGATTTCTGGAGCTTTCTTTTGGCGTAGCCCTCTGCTGTCTGGAACTCTGTCCTGCAACTTTCAGCTGCTTTAGCCTCCCTGAACCCTAATCTCTGTTTCCTCAACTCAGCAAGAGACCGCCATGCTCTGTTGGGATCCGCCCGCCCCCCTTCTTAGTCTGAAACATGCCTCTTGGCAGAAAACCAGAGTGACCTTAGGGCTCGTATCATTTGTTTCTGTTCTGTCAGGAATTACTACTGTCCAGTGTGTACAAACAGTGGTGTCATGTGTTTGTTTAGTTTTCTAATTGTTCACGGTGGGAGGTTAAATCTGGTCCCAATTACTCCATCACAGACAGCGCAGAAGTCTATTGGTTGATTCTGAGCAGAGGGGCGAGAGGATAGAACTTCTATCATCTCATCTCAGCCTGGTCGTGAGGTGGTGGTATTTTTCCCATTATTCCCACAGGTGGGGAGACTGAGGTTCAGGGAGGTTGAACAGTGTACCCACAGTCACTCAGTTACAGGTTCCAAGTTCATGCACTTGCCTCTGTGCCAGTGCCTCTCAAAAAATAATTGTTGAATTGAACCTTCTTCTTCTCTGCAAAGAACTATAGGCCAGACCGGTGTAGGACAGAGCCCCGTGGCAGGGGTGGGACGGGATGTTCTGCCAGGTGCTCCGACCTGAGCTGCGTGTGCCGTTGGTCTTTGCTGTGCCTCAAGGTCAGCACTTGGGCACACCTTCTGGCTGGGGGAGGTCAGCGCCTGGCAGCAGGAGTGAGAGCACCTCTGTGCCTATCAAACTGGGAGCATTTCTCTGTGCCACTGTGGTCTTTTTTTGTCTGTTTGTTTTTTATTTTTTATTTTATTTCATTTTATTTATTTTTTTAAAAGATTTTATTTACTTGACAGAGAGAGACACAGCGAGAGGGAACACAAGCAGCAGGAGTGGGAGGGGGAGAGGCAGGCTTCCCGCGGAGCAGGGAGCCTGATGCGGGGCTCGATCCCAGGACCCTGGGATCATGACCTGAGCTGAAGGCAGACGCTTAATGACTGAGCCACCCAGGCGCCCAAGTTATTGTTATTTTTGAAGTCAAGACCGCCCTGTCAAAATTTCCAGGATCAAGGTGGAATTTAATTTGTAGAGATTTGTCTCAAGCCAGAAAATAGATTTGACCACTTAAAAGGGGTCGATGCAGGGGCAGGTGTTTGAGAAGTGTTGGGCTTTCATAAAAGCTGGGCTGGTGAGCTGGACGGACCCGCGGGCTGGGGGACTGAGCTTCTGACAAGCAGTTGGCTGCTCAGACCTTTGCCCTTTGAAGCGACACCTAATGCTGCATGTTAAAGATGGGAGTCTGTGCTTCCCCTCAGCATGAGGAAGCAGAATGGTCAGCGTTCTCCAAGGGGTCCTGTTGGTGTTTGGAAGGAACAGTTGTTCACTGCATGCAGTGCTGGACGTAGAGCCTCCCAGGCCTCTGCCTTCTAAATGCCAGTGAGATCCCCTGGTCATTGTGACCACAGAAACCACCCCCCCCCCCCGCCCCCGACAGTTTCAAATGCCCCTCTAGGGGGTGTTGTGTGGGGGGGTGATTCTGCTCTGGGGTTGAGAACCAGTGGACCACAACACTGCACTGGGGAGTAGGCTAGGTTTGTGTTAAGTTGTAGATGAAATGTTCCAAGATGGGCACGTCCTGCTGTGGTCTTCTACTTGCTTCCTTTATGTATTTGTGTATGAAGTGATTGCTTTGTTTTAATTTTTTTTTTTTAGTTAAAAAAAGGTTAAGATCATATTTATTTGGTACCAGTGCTCTTTTAAGTGCCGAAGATCAGCCTTCAGTAAGATGGTAAAGTGTCTGCCTTTAGGGAGCTTAAAATCTAGTGGGGTAATAAACTAGTTATTGAACGAAGAATTTCAGATGGTATTATCAAGGAAATCAGTGTGGAGAGTAGTAAGGATGAAGGCTGTTTTAGTCATCAAGAAACCACTTTCTAAAGAACATTGAGATGAGAAATGGGGGATGGTCCGTTTTAGACTGCAGATCTTCCAAAATGAGCTGGAGAATCATCTAGAATATAATCAGTGTTGGGCAATTCCCAGATTGGTGAGAGGTCCTCTGTGAGCCCACTGATACAGTCTGACAGACCTCGGTAGCACTGTGAGTTCAAACAGGGTGTGGGGAAATCTTGCTCCTCTTAGCAGCCCTCAGGCTGGGCTTGGAGTCCGGGCTTTGGTGTGCTGAGGAAGGCTCTGGAAGTCAAGACTTGAGGAGTTTGGAGAGTGTCACTATTCAGATTCCTTGATGGAGGTATACATACGCGTATGGGTTCTTAAATGCTCTGAATGTCCCTGGAAGAATCCATAAGGAACCAGCATCAGTGGTGGGTCCCCCAAGGAAGAGGGGAGTGTTGGAAAGAGAGAGCAGCTTTCTTTTTGAAAATTTTAATATTCTATTTTTTAAGCAGAGTTCACTTCTGTGGCTTACAGTTTAAAAAGGTACAAAAGGGTATATGATGAAAGAGACTTCCTTAGTACTATGTACTATTTTCCCTCGGGCAAATACTGGCTATTCAAGAGATGAACTAATCTTAAGGGAAGTTCCTTGGTGATAATGATTCATACTGATTAGTTGTATTTCAGGAAGAAGAGAACTTTGGGTTAAGTCAGAATGAGGCTTCCTAAGTATTAAAGCTGTTTGAGTTAGTTTTGTTGAGTCAAATAACCCACATTATTATTTGAGGGGTAGCATTAAGAGTGTTGCTTAATGAAATGTGGTCTAAAACTCTATGATTTTAAGTAGAATGTTTCAAATCCCGTTAGTCCCAATTACTGGCTGAGTCATCACAGGCACGTTATTTAACCTCCTTTGCCTCAGTTTCTCATCAGCAATAATTTCAGAATTTATTGTAGAACTAAATGAAGAAAGAGCTAGATAAATGTTAGCATTCCGTATTTGCCAAGTGGAGTGAAGGAAGCCCTCAGGAAGATAATGAACTTGAGTCTATAATCCATTCAGTTGAGTAAGAACCATTGTTTAATTCGTTGTTGCCTTTCATTCATTCAGCAGATGTCTGTGGAAGGCCTGATCCGTGCCTGATACTGTCCTAAGCCCCAGGGATGCAGGAATCACACAGTTTCTGCCCCTGTGGAGTTCATAATCTGGTGAGGGACACAGACCTCAGTCAGATAATCACACAGGTAAAGTTGCAGTTCTGCTCAGTCCTTGGAAGAGAGATGGATGGTGTTAGTATAGATTAGGGAGAGTTCACCCTGTTTTGGATGTCAGAGAAGAAATGCTTCCCCAAGGAAGTGACATAGCTGAAATCTGAAGGACGAGTTAAACTGTCAGAGGTGTGGGCAGGGATAGCATGTGCAAAGGCCCGGGTGTCTGGTGGGCAGAGCCGGGCAGTGTGGCGTCACACACACCTGAATTAGTCAGTGGACGCAAGGCCTTGTGGCCATGTTGAGAGGGTTTTCTGTATTAGAGCTGTTGTTGTAGAAGTTTACTGGGGTGGGCAAGGGTGAGATCTGATTACTACCGTTTTGAAATGATAGTCTGTTTGCAGTGTGGAAAGTGAATTAGAAGAAAGCCAGCATGGATGTGGGTGAACTGATGCGAAGGCTCTTGGCAGTGGTCCAGAGAGGAGATTTTTGGAAGCCTTGACCCAAGTGATGGCAGTAGAAGTAGAGAGAAGTGGATGGACTGATTCCATGGATATTTAGGAAGGAATGTTGGCAGGACTTGATAATTGTGTTAGCTCTGGTGAGTGGGAGAGAAAGAGCTGTCCAGAATGGTCCTTTGGACTCCAGTTTGTGTATTTTGGTGGAAGGTTGTGCCGTTCTTGCAGACAGGGAACAGTGGAAGAGGGCATGTGTGGCCACGGGAGGGGCTTATGAATCTGCCGAGGAATTTGTTGAGTCCAGAGGAGGCTGGAAGGCGGCTGGATGGAGAACTCCGAGGGGGGTCTGGGCTAGAGATCTAAATGTGGGGGGTTATCCCTGCTGCCCCTCACTGCTGCCTGCTGGGAACATTAGGAGGGAGCGAGCAGGGCAGGGGAAGGGAGGCAGGGAACGCGAGCTCAGATTCCCTGAGACTTTCCACTTGGTTTTGTTTAGGCTGGCCTTGTGCTGGGACTTTAGATGAAGAGATACTGTCCTTCTCCCAGCAGAGTCCTTGTCACTGTGCTGTGTGCCATCCATGCGGGGGCAACGGGGCATGAGGAGATCTTTGGGAACCCTCCGTGGACTGGACTCTTTCCTCTCCCACCTTCTTTGCCCCCCCCCCCCCCCCCCCCCGCCGGAGGCCTGGCACTTGCTATCTGAACAAACTGGGAGGAGTATGGAGGCTGGAGGCTGGTTCCGGAGACCCACAGATTAGCTGCACTTGTCTGGATATTATCTGTAGATAATTGGAAATTGGCTTGAACATCAGTAACAGTAAACTAATCATAACTCTCTCAAACTGCTTGTTCTATTCTTTTGGAGATTTGTGAGTTTCCTCCGAGTCTGTCTGTCTCTGTCTCTCCCTTTCTCTAAATTTGGCCAGATCATCAGCCAAGGGTTGAAGGCAAATGTGAGCTCCAGAGAGAGGAGAGGGTGACAGACTGGAGCCAGGCCGGTGGGCCACATGCTCCCTGCCTGCTGGTTGGTCTTTCGGCCTGTCACTGCCTTATTTACACAACAGATTCAAGCTTCCTTAGTATTGGGGATTGTTGTCCTCAGTGACAGGTGATAAATCGGAACCAGTGTCCATAGTTTCTTTGCTTTCTGGTTCCAAGTAGATGCCTGGAGAAAATCCAGAGTGTGGGCACCTGGGGCCCCCTTGTGGCTGGATCTGGTTTTCCACTTCGGCTCTGCTTTTCCCCATCAGTTGGTGGGAAGGTGGCAAAAGGGAAATTTTGCTCTCACATGAAACCTTTCCTCTGGACTTCGCTATTGCTGTGGATCTTGTGATGGTCCCCAGCCCTTGCTGCTCAGCTGCTGATCTCGGGCCCTCCTAAGCCAAGCCTAGCCTTCTCCTTGATGTGCTATGGCAGTGAATCCAGAAGCAGTCTCTTCATGTTCACCGGCAAATTCAGACTCCGTGGCTGGGCCACTTCTTACAGGCAGCCCACCGTGGAACACTCTACAGTCTGAGAAGCTGGTGAGAAATAAGAGGACTAGGTGTTGGTGTGTGTTGTTTGAGAATGGAGTGTCTTTGTTTTTTTGACGTCCATTGGGTGGCACTGTGATCTTATTTTTTGTTTCTGTTTTTCTTTGCAGCCAAGCTCTACTCCAGGAAGTGAAAATGTGGTGCCTCGAGAGCCTCTGGTAAGTACCCAAGATATATAGTATCATTTTCTAATCATTAAAATACTGTGTGAGTGTGTGAAATCCTAGGATCCTATAGTTTTGCATCATTAGTGTCTCTTCAAAAGTAAGTGCTGTGTGGAGACTAACTTAATGACCTTTGATTTCTGATTTCTTTTCTGGCATGCAGGGTTAGTGGGCTCCCTCCTTAGTAAAGCCTGGTCTTTTCTGAAACAGAGAGCATCTACCTCAGGGCTTGACGCACCACTTTGTTTGTTGTTGATCAGTAGTAATCAGTGGGTTGCTTGAACCCTTCGGAGGTGGGGTTGGGACCAAGTTGCTACTTGATTGTCTGAAATAGCCATTTTGCCCTTCAGGGTGAGAGCGCTGTCAGGTGGCCTTTGAGGAACAGGTAAGGCAGGGAGTTCTGTTTTTGCCTGGTCGGTAATTTGTGATGCTCGTACCAACATTACCTGCTTCTAGTATTGACAGGGCAGCGGCCTCCTGAGTACTGAAGGTAACTTTCTTCACGAAGCGCTTTTGCTTTGGTGGTCTGAGCCCCAGTCCCTGCCAGCACCCCCCATTTTCATCCTAGCTTGCATTTCAGGGCCTACTGCAAATTCTGTTTGTTGAGTAGCAAGACCTGTTGTGCACTAACCAGATAAGTTTTATGGAGGGCCAGCTTTTAGAGCTTTGTCTTTGTTTGGATGGTGATAGCAAGCTCAGGGATGCACCGCCCAGTTTTGGTTTCCCAGGTTTGGTTTTCTTGCTTCTCCTCCGGTAGTAGTGGGAGGAGGTGATGTGAGGTCCTTAGCTGGCGTGAACAGGCCTGAATTCTAGCCCGTACTCAGGCTTTCCAAGGCAGAAGGTGAGTTGGATTTGGCTGAGGCTTAAAGACCAGGGTGACGTAAGCCCTGCTGGGGCTGTTTCAGGGAAGTGTGGTTGTCTTCTGTGACACCCACTGTTACCAAGTGTTACCAAGTCCAGCTCCCTTCCCACCACACCCCACAGTGGCTTCGTTTCACTCTTGGTATTGCCCGGGTTTGTCCTGGAGGTCAGGGTGGTGGGAAAGCCAGAGGCTTCAGAAGGACTTTGCTTTGCCAGGCCCTTAGCTAGGGAGCTGGAGTGTTCCCCTGGGGCCTGTCAGTGCCCTGCAGGCTGGAGTTGTGGTTAGTTTCAGACTAAAGTCCAAATTGAATGCTGTAGTCCTCTGCAGCCCTTTACCTCCTTGGTCTCCTTTTACATTTTTTTTTTTTTAAAGATTTTATTTATTCATTTATTCATGAGAGACGGGGGGGGAGAGAGAGAGAGAGAAGCAGAGGGAGAAGCAGGCTCCCAAGGAGCAGGGAGCCCAATGCGGGACTCGATCCCAGGACCCTGGGATCATGACCTGAGCCGAAGGCAGACGCCCAACCATCTGAGCCACCCAGGCGCCCTCCTTTTACATTTTTATCTACTGACTTTACTGCTGATCCCCGGCAGAGCTGACTGGTGCTTCTTTTTGCAGCATGATTGGGTAAACTCTTGGGAGTTCTTTCTAGCAGCGAGCCCTAAGCAACGGCAGCCTTGCTGATTTCTGGGTATTTGGAGCCCGGCAGCCCCTTTGCTGTGCTAACGTTTCTGGATGCTGCTCTTTTCCTGCTGTACTCTGCATCTGCTTGTTGTTTGGTTGTATTTTCATTTCTTTCTTTTCTGGGAGGCCCCGAGCAGTCTTCAAACCCTAGTAGCCTGTGATTGTCCAGAGTTCAGACTCATTCTCTCCAGGCCAACTCTACAATTACCTTATATTTAATTAATATTTTTTCCCCTCTTTACGTACTTGCTACATAATTGCTCAGAGGAAAGAAAACACATAGCAGCAATTTATATATATATAAAAAAAACAATAATTAAAAAAAAAACCCTGAAATAAACTCCCATCTCACTTGGGCTGATCCTATGAGTTGGGTAATTAGGGCCCTATTAAAAGGTAGACCCTTTCTCCTTCCCTTTTTTTTTTATTAATTTTTTTATATTAAACTCCCACAGTCTCTCAGTCATGCCCTTATTGCTTTTGGCCAACCACTCGCAGCAGCCTGATTAAATGAGGGCACCAGCCGAGTTGTATGGTCTTGTGTGAGCTACTTTTGCCTCTCGAGAGCAGTGGTGGGAGGGTGCCAGGCAGCGGGGCCTGCCAAGGACTAGTGAGGACTCGTGGTGGGTAGGGGTACAGGACTTTGAGCTGGCAGTAGGCTGGGTGAGAGTCACAGGGTGCTGGTGAAGGGATGGGGTGGTATCCCCCACCCATAGAAAGCCCACAGCCCTCTGTCCAAGTCCCCCTTCCCTAGGGGAGGTTTCTCAGGCGTGTGCATTAGCCGTCTGTTGATGCTCAGGAGGAACAGACAATTGAAGAAGAAAATTGAGCCTTCTTCTTAAGTAATTTATTCATTTTATTGGGGAAGAAAAGGCATTTGTACACATGAAACAATTAGCAGACAGCGCAAGACCATATATAATTTTAGCAAACAGTACAGAATCGCATATAATTTGGTGCAGAATTGCCTGGCTGGGAGTATAAGAGCCCTCATTATTCAGAGAAGGAAGAGTTCTGCCTGGGGTGTACTTAGGGATGTTTTTTTGTGAAACTTGAAGCCAGGTCTTGAGGAATAGAATTTTCCAGTGTTGAGGGAACACCCTGCTAAGTTGCTTTTGTTTTTGTTTTTAACTGAGAGCATATTTTCCATAAAATTCTTTCGTGGAAGCTGCCTGTTCTCTACACTGAAATGGCTAAGAATAGGGTACTGAAGACACATCATCTTATTCTTGGTCTCCCGAACTAGGTGATCACTTTGGAGTAATTTTTCCCTTTATTAGAGAAGTGAGTTGTGACAGAAGAGGCTCCATGGAGTGGTCGGTACAACGCAGATGGCCGGGACAGGTGATGTTCGGGGGCTCGCGTTAGTGTTTTGCTTTATCTGCTAGAGAAGGAGGGCCTGATTTTCGTCTCTGCCCTCTCTCGACCAGAAGAACGGTGTGTGATTGGGGTGGTGAGGAGTATCGTCTTGTAGTCTGGAAACGACACACGGGTGTTTTTAGCCGCCCCCTTGTCTGGGTCCCACCCACGTGGTGATTGCATGTTACCTTCTCTTGCCCCTCGGTCCTCCCCGCCATGAGAAAGCCACCCTGGCAACCCTGGCCGTGTTAGTGAGATAGTTGCTCTGTAATGTCGTAATGCCCTCAGGGCTGGAGACTGGTGAACAGACCGGTCTTGATAAATTCTGTAAACTCCCAGTTGAAATTCCCTTATTATTGATGATAAAACTCTGCCAAAGTTAAAATGGCCGATTGCCTTTTCTTCTTCATACTTTCTTCCCTGAGCTTTGCCTCCTGGGGCAAGGAGTTTTGACAGTCCTCCAGAGTACCGACCTCCAGCCCCCCGCCCCCCACCCGCCCAACGACCTGTTGAAAACCTTCTGTAAATTCTCTCAGACCCCAGTTTTCTCATCCTCTGTGTGGGCATGTGCTCGGGCGCTGGGTCAGGTCCCTGCACAGCTCACGCAGGATCAAGCCCCACCTGGCCGAGGGGTCTTTAAATGAGTGGACAGTTGTTGGCATGGAGTAACTCGGGTTCTGTCTTGCTGGGATTCAGAAACTAGGTTGTTTTTTTTTTTTTTTTTAAGACTTTATTTATTTATTTGACACAGAGAGAGTACAAGCAGGGGGAGTGGCAGGGAGAGGGAGAAGCAGGCTCCCGCTGAGCAGAGAACCCAACATGGGGCTCGATCCCAGCACCCCGGGATCATGACCTGAGCCCAAGGCAAATGCTTAACCGACTGAGCCACCCAGGCGCCCCAGAAACTAGGGTTAAGTAACCATCTGAGAGTCCTTTTAGTCATCTGAGTTTAGGTTATTTGAAGTGAGCAATAAATAAGGTTTCGTTTGCATCTTGCTCACAGGTTTCAACACATGTTCCTCAATATCCAGCAATACTGCAGGCCACCTATTTTATACAATGCTTACGCATTTGGGTTAAATTAGCATTTTGACTTTTTGCTCTTTTGACACCAAGTTCTTCCTAATGGATGTGTCTTCTGCCATTCTTTCTTCCTGTGACTTAACAGGTATAGGTTTTTGGTTCTGTTTTGGTTTTTGTCCTTTCCCTGCATCCCTCCACCCCAATACTCCCAAACTACGACAGATTTATTTTTATAAAATATGATGGTCATTTCTACTTTATCACCTTACCTAGGATTAATTGTTTTTAGTAGGCTGAATTATTAAAAATAAGGATGCTCTGCACTCGCTGAGCCAGGCCATGTCTCAGCTTTGCCCTCTAAGTATAGAAGTATCCGGTGGCCTCCAGTTTCTCCCTGAGGCTGATGGAACCTTGCCCAGGGGGTCCTACATTATCGATCTGACCTCAGTCCTTCTTGGGGAGCTCATCTACCTTATGCCTGGGACACCGAAGATTTTCTCTTTGGTTTTTAAGTCAGTTGACCAGAGGCAGGTAATCAAAAGGCCATTAATATCTTGATGAATTCAGGGACTTAGTCTGTGAGCTCTTCTTTAAGAATGCCTATGGCTTGTTGCCTGTCTCCTAGAGACCTTGCGAGTGAGTGTATTCCTGGCACTCACCCTGTATTTGTATCTTTTGTGGCTAGACTTCTTTGGACATACTTGCTGGTGGGCTCACTGGGGACAGATGCTTCTCATGTTCTGTCTCCACCAAAAATCTCTGAAGGATGACATTCACATGTTCAACCCATTTCTTTGTGTATACTCATGTGCATATGTGTGTATGTATATGTGCATATATGGAGCATATGATGCATATATTTCATAAACTTCAAAGCAATTCGTGGAGAAATAAAATGGATTTTTTAAAAAAAGATTTTATTTTATTTATTTTTTATTTTTTTAAAGATTTTATTTATTTGACAGAGAGAGACACAGCGTGAGAGGGAACACAAGCAGGGGGAGTGGGAGAGGGAGAAGCAGGCTTCCCACGGAGCAGGGAGCCCGATGCGGGGCTCGATCCCAGGACCTTGGGATCATGACCTGAGCCGAAGGCAGACGCTTAATGACTGAGGCACCCAGGCACCCCCAAAAAGATTTTATTTTTAAGTAATCTCTGTACCCGATGGGGGGCTTGAACTCACAACCCCGAGATCAAAGGTCACAGGCTCTACTACCTGAGCCAGCCAGGCGGCCCAAATTCATTTTAATATTGTATTCATGAAGATGTATTCACAAGCACAGGGGTAATGAAACTGGCCCATTTAGAGATTTCAGAAAACTGTCATTTTTTTCAGGAAAAATAAATCAGTATGGCAAATCTAAAGTATTAAGCACTATTATTGTAAGAATCTGTTGTGGTTGATTCCTGTGCTGAGTTAGGTTTACTCAGGTGAGCTGTAATTTCCACTCAGGGACATCTGTCTGGATACAGGTGAATGGGGGTGACATCATAGGGATAATCCTAAATCTGCTAACTACTTATTTATTTTTTAAAAGCAAATCATCTGCAGATTTTAGTACTTAAACCATTACTAGCAGTACATGGGCGGGAGTGAGCCCCTCACAACTGCTGCTGAGAAACTTGGGACTGAAATCAGGAAGAGACAACTGAAGGGTGGGGCTGGCGGGGTACCCCTCTGACGCCTTCGTCCTGGGAGCAGGCTTCAGGCCTGGTGCCTTCAGTGATGAAAATGCTATTCTTTTGACAGTGATACCCCTTTGTAGGAGGGTGCCAGCGAGTCCTCAGGTCGTTGGGGGAGGAAGCTGACGAGAGTCCTCGGAGCTGGATGAACTTGAGAAAAGCCTCATTCCGGCTCTGGGTGGCTTGTCTATCATCTCTAGGCCACTTACTGATTTTGAAATTACTGTATCTCTCTACTTCGTCCTTCCTATTCTAGAGGAGGTTTATTGAATAAGTTAGGTGGGGCCCTTTAAGTTCTTTCCTCTTTCAGGTAAATGAAGAGGTGGTTTTCTTCAGTTTTAAGGTATCCTTTTACAAATAGTTATTAGACGAATCGAAACTCTTAGGAGTAATAATTAGGGAAATGGAATTTGAAATAGTTACTCAGCTTTGTTTATACTTTGGATTCTTGGCTTTTATAGTAATACTTGGTATTTGTTACAGTTCCTGCAGTCAGAGGCCCTGACTGTCGGGTGACCAACCGGGCAAGTGTCCTGGAAACTCAGGAGCCCAGCACCCCTGTGCCTTTTGCAGAGTCGCACAGAAATTGAGCGAATTCAGTCTGTAATCTTGTCACCCGCATCATTCTTCCAGAAGGAAAGGCTGTGGTTGCCCCCTTTCTCCTGGAGATGGTCTCAGAGTTCTTCAGGTGCCCTTGGTCATTGCTGAGGTGGGGGTAAAGGAAGCTCTTATTTGGGCAGAGGGCGTTCAAAGGTTTTTCTTTTGCTTAAGATCGATCATTATCTTACTTGAAAGTCTTTTCACTTAGAAGCGTTTTTTTTTTTTAAGTGCCACCTAAAAGATGGGTATTCCATGTGGCAAACTCTGTAAATCTCCCACGAGCCCCTGGTTTGAGAACTGCTGAATGTCATGTACTGAGGACTGCCAGGTGCCCCACATTTTCCAGGATAATTTCACTTGAAATATTTTCACACGTTCTCAAACCATGCAGACCAATTTGGGTTTGAAAAATACGATCTTGTAGTTAATCCCACTTCTGTGCTATGAGAAGCCGCAGGAAGATGAAGTGGTGCTTTGCAGGAGGACGCATTCGCCGCCCTTCCTTCTTCCCTCCCAGCTCGCCTTTCTTTTATGGTTTGTAGTTATAACCAAGATTTATGCTTGTTGCTCCACAAATCTTCTCCCTGCCATTATGAGTTTGTCTGAACAGTCTAGAGATGGGGCCGACACTGAGTGATTCTTGAGGTAAATCTACCCGGGGGCACTCTCTGACGCTCAGAGTCACAGAGGAGCTAACTCATAGCCCCCAGTGGATCGGATAAATTGCCCCTGTCGAGAAAAAGACGTGCTGCCATCTTTGTGACCCCCTGCCTTAGCGGTGTCCTTGGTGGCACAGGGGCCTCTTTGTGCTTACTGAGTCTGTGGCGTGGCGCTCTGGGTCCCAGTCACAGCCTTCACCCTGTGGTGTCTGTCAAGAGGCCTTTCTCTATCTCTCTCCATTTTTCTCCCTCCCCCCCTTCCCCCCTCCCTCCCTCCCTCCCTGTCTCTCTGTCTGCTGTGGCCCCAGTGGGCCACAGCAAGAGGGTCTTTGGGGCAGGGCAGCTTTCTCCAGCCTGGTGGGGAGGAGCTGCTAACAGGATCAGGTGCGCAACTTGATGATTTGTATAAATGGTTTAGTTTTTCCACACTTCACTGCAGATGGATTTTGATGGTGAAGGGGAAAACGTGGACAATATGTATTAAACATCTTTTCTCCCCTTTCCTTATACTTTTTTTTTTGCTGCATCCTTTTGGCTTGTGTGTACCTCTGGGAGTTATTTCAAACCTCTTGTCATGTGAAGCGGCAGCATCAGTAAATAAGTATTTTTTTTAAAGCGTCAGGAACTCACATTAGACACACTCCTCGAAACGACGGACCCATTGTTATGGCACCAGGGAAGCCGCTCCAGGAGGCCTGGGGTGCTCTGAACGGGCGGCTCCCGGCCCGTCATGCCCACCCCTATTCTGCAGACCAAGAGGTCATCAGCTTGCCCTGAACCTGTGGGTGCCAATTTTATTTGTTAGCGAATGAGGCAGTTTTGTTAAATATGCTATAAACAGGTAGAATACAAAAGTGAACAGAGGGAGCTACAAATATAGTGTTTTATAAACATTAAGTGTGAAAAGAAGTTTCTGTGAAAGCTAAGCTTGAATGCTTTGGTAAATGTGAATTGCAAGTAGAATGTCTTTTCAGGTGTGAGCAAGATGACAAACTGGGGGAAGATCATAAAAATCTACAAGTATTAAGTACTTTGATTTGCGTTACTAGTGTCTTTAAGTTCTCACTTTGCTTTAGAAATTGTGAAGGGTGTGTCATGGGTGGGGTTTATGCAAGAAAGACGTCTGGGAACTTCAGTCTGTGGGCCCACACTCAAAGAAAAGGTCTTGGCTCCACATCAAAAGATTAACAAATGACTGTATGTTTATAGGTTTTAAGTTAATGTAAAATGGTTAAGGTATATAGAGTAGGCTCCATTTTTAATGATTCCCGGCTTTAACCGATTTTTCGATTAACTGACCAATTACCGGCTCTGATGGCCTAGGTCAGGAGGGCTTCAACGGGGTGTTTTGCCGGCCTTGGCGCTGGTCTCTTTATTTTTGTTAGCTTGTTTCATCCTAACAAACAGGTGAGAACTACTCTTTTCCTCAGTTTACAATGAGGAAACAAGCCCAGGGCAGGCCAGTTCCTACAGTTTGCAGGGGGCGGGACTGGGCTTGAACCCCCCAGGTGCGGACAGCCCAGCTCTCTTGTCTGAGTCCCAGGCAGGGACAGCGTGCTGACCTTGCGCCGCCTGGAGCCAGAGTGTGCAAGAGGGGCCTTGGCTCTGTTCAGGGGCTGCCTGGTGCGTCTGTGCTGCCTCTGAAGCTGCTGCCTTCGTGCGTGCTCCCCGGTGGGAGTCTTTTGTATGCATCTTAGCTGTTGAAAAGGCACCTATTAATTTATCACAGGTGATGTGGGCCTCCTCATGCTGGAGGAGGCGGCTGCACCCCTGTACCTCACTAATGACAGGTTGAGGAATCGAGGCGCGATAATAGGATCTTTTCATCTGTCTCTAGAGCAAAGTGCGATGTCCCTGCCAGCTTCTAGGGGGCAGCAGCTGCTTGTTGTTTTACCTCCTGCTGTCGGAGGAAAGGTTCCACAATTGAGCAATTTGCTTTTGACTCTAGCTCTTAGTGGTGCTGGGCTGTGCAGGTCTTCGGGGGAGTCACCTGAATCCACATTAAGTAAAGAAACTGCAGGATCCAGGGTATTCCATCCTTGCTTTCTCTGCCCCCCTCAGGTAGATCCTTTATCTGTGTCCCCATCGACATCCATAAATCCCTCACTGTCAGAGTTAACAGCAGAGTTCACTTGCTTTGAAGATAAGAGACGTAGCGATGTCTTTAAGAGGGTAAAATCTCTTTGTCAGATCTTACTTGTTGCCATTGATAACCCACTCTAATAATGTGTAGATGTTTTGAAATTTTCCCCTGTGGGCACGTGTCTTTACTCTGTTGGGAACACGACTGTCATATGCTTGATTACCTGTTCTTCCTCTGGGCGCTTCCCTGGGCTTCCCTCCCCTTCTCTCCCCCACCCCAAGCTGGGTTTTACAGAGGTGTGTTTTCGGTTCTAAATGACTCACTTCACGAGCACATCGAAGGGGAGACTTTGCGTTTGCCAGTTGTTTTAGACATTGCGGCCCAAGTCTGATACATGGCCAACTTGTGCCTTGTTGAAGTGAGTGACTAGCACCACCCTCCCACAAGCCCAAATTTTGCCAGGGCCCTGTCCCTCAGATCTTCCAGCTGCGTGGCTCAGGCGAGTGATGGAAAGGGGAAGGCTTGGTTGCAGGCAGAACCGGATGGTTGCAGTACACACCGAGAAGCAAATTGGCCACGACATTTCAGTCCTGGGAGGTTTATTTAGGATTAGCTAAGAATTCTCAGCCCTGACTCCACTGTGGGAGGAGCTAGTGACTGATGGCTGCTCTCAGGGCTCTGCCTGCTTGCAGGGGCTTTCATCTGAGGACCCCTGAGCCTGAGAGCACCGGGGAAGGGTGGGAGTTTCAATGCCAGCTCCGAGAGTGGCTTTCCTCAAAGACAAAGGCATGCCTCTTCACCTCACCCCTCCAGTTCTCTCTCTGAAAAATAGCAGTTAATAGAATCTGCTAATGAACAGAAGAAATAACTAGAAATAGTGGCAAGTCATTTGACAGTGGTTTATAACTTCTGTTTATCAAATGATTATAATTATTATTGTTACTTCTATTGGATTTTTGAAGAATTCATCCGGGTCTCCAGAGCCCCATTGATACAACATTTTATTTCTTTCTTTGTTATGTCTAGAAAATAACTTTATTCCAGTGAAATCCAGATCTGTAGTCCCTCCCACCCGGAATCCCACCCCCCAGCTACATTCTCTCCCCTTTCTGCTCATCTTCTATGGCCTCCGCGGGCTCCATCAGGTGGGGCATCCCCCACTGGCCAGCCTGGCAGAGCTAACACTGGCTGGAGCAACGCTGTGGTGGTTGTTTTCGCAGTTCCTGGATTTGGTTTAATGTACGATTGATTTTTTTAATGTATTTAATCATTTTTTTCTTACCTCATAAGGATTAACCTGCACAAACCTCATTTTATCCTAAGTGTGGCTTTGGGAAGAAGGGAGAAGAAAATTGAGTTTCTCTAGCTTATTTCATTCTTTCACTTTTTATTTTCCGAATGGCTTTTCCTGCCGAAGGAGCTCTGTAAAATACAATGTATTTTAGTGGCCATTACTTACTCATTACTAACTGGTCTCTCCTGCTTCCCTTTGTCTGTGAACTAAATACAGGGGGCCTAAAGATAATTGGTAGCTCTATCACAGACTTGCCAATTATAGATCAACAGGGAAGACAGCCCAGTGATGGTTTGTGGTTGGCACTGGCTGCCCACCTAGCAACTGTGAGTTATCACTCTGTATCTGCCACCGGGCTGGGCTTGACTGGATCAGGCCTTTCCTAATTTTGTACCTTGGCTTTTCTAATTGCTGAGCACGGTCTCCCTGACTTACAGATGTCAACTTCATTTTATTTATCCCTGTGTGTGGTTCTCATGTCCATCTTGTTCTTGCTTATTAGTTCCTGCCTCTTTGTTATGTCTATGAAGTATTAGCATAGGTTTTGTTTCTCTTTTTTTTTTTTTTTTTTTTTTTTGCGGTTCCCTGTGAGCCTAGAATGGTTAGGTGGCAGGCTGCAGATAAAAGATGCTCTTGATATTAGTGGTTTTCTGTAGTTTTGTCAGCTGTGTCCAAGTAAAGGCAAGTCTAGTGGCTGCTCAGTTTAGTCACCTTGTCGGGTTTTTATCTGATTTGTATTATAGGAGGCACAGGAGGGGGAAGAGTTGCATCTCACTATTAGGTTAGCAAGCTCTGGTGTAAGGCTGTTAGGTGCAGACGTAGCATAGGCGTCCCCATGTTGTATGGCCGTATTTCCAAGCAGAATGTGCGTTTCATTTGTTTGTCTCCTGGGTGTTTGGCACCTAGGCATCATGCTGACCCCTCTGTGGGATGGGGAAATATCCTTATAGCTCTGCTCTGGGCAGGAAGTAGGCACTCAGCATGTACTTGTGGAGTGTGCGTGCGTGCGTGTGCGAGTGTGCGTGTACTCACTGGTGGGCGGTGTGCGGGGCCTGGGAGCTGGGGGGCACAGCTGCTGCCTGCCTCTGACTGGGGGCTCAGGGTGTGAGGTGCCCACTGGTGCCTACGTGTGCGGGCGTGTGGTGTGTCATTGCCGCGCAAGCAACATGAAGCGGGCGTTTTATGACAGGGAGCGTCGGAGGGGGCATCATAGCTGAGACCCTATAGCCTTCCCACTACTATGGCTTAAACCTTGACGGTCCTTATCCGCAGTGACACCGGGGCCAGCAAAGACGGTGCTCACTCCCGCCTCCCTGTCCTCTCTCCACATCCTGTCCTGTCGCTCTGACAGGCACCGTAAGTGTGCCTGCAGCAGAGCTGCTTTGCACTTTGTCTAGAAACAGCCCCTTTTGACTCAGAAGTTGGAAACCCGATGACTCACCGTTCTGTTTGTTTTATTGCAACTGTCATTTCATAAAATGCCCTGAAAGCTTTAAACTGCAAATGCCAAAGTGGGCTTTTCGTCTTTTTCATTTTCTTTCCTCTTGTGTTACCTCCCATCTTTTCTCCCATGCCTCTCCTTTCTCCTTCCCTTTCATACTTTGTTTCTCTTTCATTACTCTCTCTCTCTCCCTTCCTCCCTGCCTCCCCTCTGCCTTTTGAGGACCCAGATGGAGCAGTCTGCTAACACCATGCCGCGTTCTCTCCAGCCACCTGATTGAGAGTCTGCACCCTCCAGTTTTTGTGTGGGGCTTAGACTTGGAAACAAATGTCTCTGCACATCAAAGTTTATAAAGTACTCGTTGGCGGCAGCTCTAGAAGCTAAGTGCCATGTCAGATCATAATAGCTACTCACCTTCTGTGAATCTACGTTTTGCAGTTATGGGTGACTCCCGGGTCTCCCCACGTATCCATCTCTGTCCTTGTGGCTGCCACGATCACGGTGGCGAGCGTGCTAGGATTTCCTAGGACCGACTGGAGGACCAGGTACCCGTCTCCCTCAGCGAAGTGCTGATTTCCGTGAGAGGGCCTTGTGCAAGCATGCCAACCTTTTTTGCTCCAAGATGTTATTTAACTGGAATTCCTGAAGTCAAGAGCACCTGCTGAGTCCTATAGCTTAGGCTGGATGTTGGGATCTAAATTTTTAAGGACCTGAGCTCTCAAACCAGGACTTGCAGGATCTTTTTTCCGGCGGTTTCTGACACTGTGGCACTTGACTGAGTCACCTGATTGATGACATGAGCAACACTGGGTGTTAAACACCTGGCCAGGGAAACAGGGACCCTCAGTGGATTTCCCCCAAGGATGGCAGACAGATTGTGGAATTTTAATGAAGGTGGGGTGAGTCCCTGATGTTCATCTGCTTTGGAGCATAACAGAATCCCAGCATTAACTTCAGGAGTGTCGGTTGGAAGCCTGCACTGATGTCAGTGGTTCTATTCCACGTTTGTCAAATTCGTACATCCAACTGAACTAATTTTAGAAGTAGCTAGTTAGAATGAAAAAGAGCGAGGACTTCAAACGAACAGGAACCTGTCTTAATCGGATACTCCTTGTTTTTCTTTTTCTTCTTTTTGAAAGGCTTTTGGTCTGTTTTGGCCTTCAGAGCAAGCCATCCTCTGAATTCTGTTATACTTAAACTTCTTTCCTATATGTCTCCAAGGAAGGAGAGTGTTTTCCAAGTTGTGAATCAGAATCAGGGCGTGGCAGGGGGAATAGGATATCGTTATAATATTTAACAGAGTGATGGCTGTGAGTTTTAAAAATGAGTTCTGTGTATCTGTCTGCTGGGCGGCATTCAACATAGAATGCTGTTTCTCACCCACTTGGCTGGATGTCTGATTCTGACACAACCGCCATCCCTTTTGCTGGAAAACAGAAAACCACAGGCTGTTAACTTAATACTCTTCCCTTCTGGGGCTAGGGTGGGAGCAGGGTGGGGAGCAGGCTGGGAGCAGGGCGGGAGTGGGCAGGCAGGAGCGGGGAGGGGGGCACGGGGTTCACATCAAGATACTCTCACTCCCCACTGGAGACAGATGTTCCCCTGTTCCCGCTGACCTTTTGAGCAAGGATTCTGGAGTTTCTGGCCATTTTAATTAAACTTCAGTGAGAGGTACCTGGAAGCCTGCGAATGACATTTACTCCTGGGGACCAGGAGCAGCCTGCCAAGTGTCTGTTGCAGGCTCTCCCCGGATTCCCTACCTATGGATGTTTTCGCCCTTCCTGGGCAGGGCCTGTTGGAGAAGCAGAAGGATCATTTAGTGCTCATGGCTTCTCTGCTGAGCTATCCAGCAGGGGTGCCAATTCTTCCATTTAGCTGACTATTATATAGCCCTTAAAAGGGAAGGGTTTATTTTAGCTGGCTGCTATATTGATTGCTACAGGGACATTTCTATTTTCACTGGCTGCTATATTGACTGGGAAAGGGAAAGGGGCCGTATTGCCGGGAGCTGTCATATTGACTGTTACAGAAAAGATCTGTATTTAAGCAGTACCAGTGCACTGGGATCTCCCAGGCAGGATATTAATGCTAATTCATCCGCTCACCCCCTGCTGTGAGCGTTATTTGTTTAAATCTGTAGATTCCCACAGCGCGTTTATATCCTCACTAGAGTGAGCTCCGCTCCCTGTAATTATTTAACATTATATGCTGATATAAATTGTAACAGTTAAAGAATGGTAATGAGTAGCCAAAAAAGAAAAGAAGGAAACAGGGAAAAGTGAAAAAAAAAGAAAGGGAGATGATATATTAAGAACACATATAATGTTTATGTATTAGAAGCGTGTACACGTACACGGATGACATTAGAAACAGTCTGGTTGTAAAACAGCACGAACAACTTCTGGCATCCCTTCTGCCACTTCAAGTTGACTTGTACAGTGTGGCAGAGTCCATGCATCGTGCATTGGTGTGTGTGCATGTGCACGTGTGCTCACATCCCCTGTCAGAAAGAGACCGTACTGATGTGTGTTCTGCTGTGCAGTTTGCGCACACGTGTATTGTTACATACGGTGTGTATATGTACTCCGTGTAGCGGCAGGAAATTTATCCATTAGCAATTCAGTTTCTCGATGAGTACCTGTTGTCTGAGTTTCTTTTGAGCTTCTGTGTTCTCGCAGGAACTCGGCTTGAGACCCATCTCTGCGGGAGACACGGGGAATGCTCAGTTGGGACTGAACCAACAGGCCATTGGGTGTCACTGTCGCTCTGTTGGCCAGAGTTGAAAGAGGGCTTTTCTGCTGGGGAACTGGATCTCCAAGAAGTTCTGCTCAAGTTGGAGGTGTTGTCTTTGAGATGTCTGTGTGCATTTTGAGACCCTCCGTTTTAAAAATAGTTGTTCTGTTTGCTTGTTTTTGCTATGCCAAGCCCTGGAATTTATGTTGTTTTTGAAAAAACTGCGCTGATGGCCAGTTTGGGTATCACCTGGAGCACGCAGGGCGGGGACTTGCCGTGGACAGAAAACTTCTGCCTTAATAGAAAGAGGCAGCTCAACAGCATTCTGGAAACCCTTACTGAACAAGGAGAGGGGCGGGGCAAGAACTTGAAAACGAAGGAAGCGAAATCTGCTTGCATGGCCTAAATTCGGTGAGGGCCTGCAGCCCATCTGCTGCCTGTCCTGGCCTCGTGGAGGTGGGACGGGTGCTGAGCGCCCAGCTGCCGCCTGGTCTCGGAGGAGCGGGCACGCTCCTCCAGCTGGCTGCTCCGGCGGCGTGGAGCCGTGCCAGGCTTCACCACAATTCATACTGTGTCAGTTTAATAAATGCACTACTTAAATTATGAAATTACAAAAGAAAAAGAAGGCACTTATTCAGACTCTTAATACATTAAAAATAAGGCATTAAAACTCTGACTTTTTTTTTTCTTCCAGAATCAATAATGAACAGGAAGGGTTGTAGACATTAACAGTCATGGACATTCAAACTCTTATACATAAATTATCTCAGAAAAATGCACATAAGACTTGAATAATGTAAATACATTAATGCACTTAATAATTTAAACATTAAAGCACAAGCAGGAATTTGAGGCAGAGGCTGTTCTGAGGTAAGGGATTGGTCCTAGAACGCATGTGTCCTAGGATCGATGGGTGATTTCCCCTAGAGACACCCTGGGAAGAGAGTGCCTGGCCTGCTGGTGTGAGCTCCCATGCTAAGAATCCCTGGGCATTTCTGATCTCAGCTGCTTCCCGGCCCCGCGTTTTCACATGTCCCGACCTTCGTCCTCAATTCCGTGTTCTCGCTAGTTCCGTGCTTCTAATTGTTTGTTTGTTCGAAAATCAAATGCTTCCACTTCAAAGACCGATGAACTTTGAGAGTGTCTTGGTTGGAAAACCAGGCGAAATTAAAAAAATCCTTCACCCAGCTCTGGCTGCTTGTGTCTGGGAATACAGAAGTGGTTGTTCCTTATCATCATCCGTGGTGCTCCGAGCCTGGAACTCCCTGCAGCACCGTAGTCAGTGGGTCCAGGTCACAGTGCGCTGATGGATTCGGGGACAGATCTAACGGGAGTGCAGAGATGATGTGCGGTGTTAGTGGCTGGGTGTTGGGCATAAAGGCCGAAGGTCACCACGCCAGGAAACAAGACAGGTGCCATGGGGTTAGACTCACTGGTCGGTGACTGATCATGCCTCACATGGATTTGACGGTTTAACCATCAGAGAGACTGACGTTCGTATTCGTTTCCCTGTCTTCCAAAATCATATTCACAACAGCAGAAACACTGGGAAGTTAAAGCCCCCTTTTCTGGCAGAGTACAGATAACTGAATTCAGTCTTTGGCATCTGCGCTGTAGAGTGCCCTAGGAGAACTGGGAAGCCAGGACAGTGCGCCCCAAGTTTTCATTTGTTCACCCTGATGCTATTTCCCCCTAGCTCGCCAGCATCGTTTTATAGCCCAAATCACATGAGAAACTGGGAAAACTGCAGCAAGTGTGTTACTGGGTATATAGTCTTGAGAACTTTCTCTCCCCCCCGGTAGAGGAGGTGTGTTTACTTGGTCAGTGATGCAGATTTGCTCCCCTGGGTTTGCCGTGGGCCTGAGAGACCCTTGAGAAATGGTTATCAGATGATAGTGACCAGACAGAACCTGTTTTCATGATTGCCAGATCCGTTAGAGTCTCTTACTGGATCTCAGATCTCAGATCTACCTGAAACTTTACCTGGGGTCGTCTTGATTTGACCTAGGCCTTGTATGTTCTGGCATCTGTGACTTTGTTTGCAACCATTTCCAGTCTCTGTTGCAGCCAAAGGCAGCCTGCTCTCCAGTGAACGTCGTTACAAGCCAGCTCATAACCGTTCTCAGGAGTGGCGGCAGGCTGTCCTGGTGCAGGCACTGTACAAACAGTACTGGGCTGTGCTGCCCAGACAGCCAGAAGGAAAACCAGTTCTTTAAAAACTGGTAATCAAGTGTTGGCTTAGAAGGGAGTAGTGTCAGGAATGGGTGAGGAACCCCCGGAAACAGATCTTGAGGTCATTTTGTCATCCTTGGGATGTGCACAGATTCTTCTCCAGACCCTGTGAACAGTATCTTCAGGTCATGACTCCTTCCCCACCTGTTTTGCCTTAAAGAGTTTCATTTCAGCTCTTGGGATGAAATGTCAATCCCAGGTCTTTTGTGTTTATTTCTTTTCCACAGTTTTTCAAAGCCCAGGCCTGCTCCCTCTGTTGCTTGTCGACCCTGGAACAGTGGCTGTCTTTCCCGCCTGCACTCCCCACTTCATCCTGGCAGAGGGAAGAAAGTGAAATCAGGGAACACTCAGACCAGGGGGAATCTAATTCTCTTTGGGTTTTGCTGGGCACACCCAGGAAAGCTTGCTTCTCTTCCCTTAAGTTCCAAGAAATGTTTTATGGCCTTAACCGCACAATAGGCTTGTGCCAGATTGGGATGTGTAGCGGAGGGTGGGGGGGGGTGGGGACAACCTCACTCTCCTGTTGGAGGTGCAGAGTGCTGGCTGCCATCAGGCAGAGTGAGCAGATAGCGCTGATTGGGGGTCAGTTCACCCCTGTGATATATCCCTTATGCAGATTTCCTTTGAAGAGTGAGGAGTCAGGTTCATTAATTAAAGGAGCCTGGCTTGAGCGCCCTCTAATTATAGGTGCTAGAAATCTGAATTTTAAGAGGTCTGTGCAGCTGCATTTTGAAAAATGTTAGGGAGGCACCAAGAAGTACAGGCTGTGGGCAAGAATGTGGCTGAACCAGATTTGGGAGGTTCAGGTTTTGGCAGAATTCCCCTTCAAATTCATATTTATTTTATCTTTTTTTTTTTTAATGGGAAGCTGAAGCTCTGATTTTTATTATTGTTATAATCATTATTTTTTTTGATGAAGTTTACACCCTGTGACAGGCTGGTATTGTCAGAGTATGGAGGGCAAAAAATATAAACTAGAAGATGCTTCTTTTTTTTTTTTTAAGATTTTATTTATTTGACAGAGAGAGACACAGTGAGAGAGGGAACACAAGCGGGGAGAGTGGGAGAGGGAGAAGCAGGCTCCCCGCAGAGCAGGGAGCCCGACGACGACGACGACGACGACGACGGGCCTCAATCCCAGGACCCTGATCCGAAGGCAGACGCTTAATGACTGAGCCACCCAGGTGCCCCAAGATGCTTCGTTTTTAAGGAAGCAAGGGATATCTTTGGGTTCTAGGGATGCAGTGTTTGAAAAAATTAAGTAACTTCTTTCTTGAAATGAGCGAGGGGGAAAGGGAACAGAAAGTTATTTTGAATGCGACGTAGGGAGAGAAGTCCCAGGCATGTGCGGGACTCTAGAATCTTTATGCCTACTTCTCTTCCCCAGAATAGTGTCCCCTCTGCCATAAATCACTTTTTGATGTGAACCCAGAGGTATAAACAGAAAATTTCAGACCTTTGTGGGAAGTCCTGACCTGTCCCTTTTCTTTCTCATTTCCTTAATTATTTGTAGGTTGACCTTTTGCCTTGGGTGGTTTCTTTCTTTCCCTCCCCCCCCTTTTTTTTAAAAATTTCTATTCGATTTATAAGGTCTCTTTTTACTTCTTGTTAAACGCCTTTATTTTGGACGGTGACTATTTGCATCCCTGTTAATTAACATGGCTAATTTGGAATGTGGAGAAGAGGCGGGAAATGAAGATGAGTAGGGGTCCCTTCTTCACTTCCCCCAAGAAGGAAAGAGGAGGCGTGCGGTGAGTGGGATCTCACCAGAGACCTGTGTGGCCAAACACACAGCTCAGCACAAACCTGATGCCTCTGTGAGCCTCCTTTGTCCTTAGTGGCTCTGTCTTCTTGGGGGTCTTGCAAACATTATCCTATTTCACAGTGTGGACCCTCTGCCTCTCCTTTGGGGACTACAAGGGGCTGAAGAAATATTATAAATAAATAAATACACACAGATAGATAAATATATATGTTAAAAGATAATCTTCTGTACTCTTTTATTCCATTCGCTTATGTATGTATACTGGGAAATCTTCTAGTGAACCCATAAACTGTGGAGTAGAACAAAAGTCTCGAAGGCTGTCATTTGCTGCATTTACAATATGCAGATTGCAATTCCAATTAGATTGAAACCTCTATTTAGCAGAGTGGTTTTGTGAAATAAATAACTTTTGAAGAAGGCCTACTACATATAATAAATACCTATTTTTCCTTCGCTTGCTGGCATCAAGCTTCCTGCCTTCCAAACACTTGCCCTGAAGTGCTGATTCAGAAGCAGGCGGCATCTTTGGGCTCTTTACAGAAGAAATGCTTCTTCTTTGCTTTCCTGGCACAGGGATTTCATCCTTGATTTACAGTGCTCAGCTTGTTAGCGCCGGCGAAGGGGAGGTGGTGTGAAGGTCATTATGTCCGTTTTGTCCTCTTGGAGAGAGAGTGAGGGGTGTGTTTATCTCCCTGTGTGCTTGTGGTGGTAGTGGTGGGGTTCAGGTGCTCCCCGCTCTGTCCAAATGAATCAGCCAAAACTCTTGTGTCTCTTTTCTACCCTCTCTACTACATGTCATCCAACAGGGGGTGAGTGATTTTGAAAGCCTAATTCAGAATTTCAGGAAGAGTAGCGCACCATCTAGTAGAGAGCTTCCTCCCAACACCCCCCTTTTCATCATCCTTCCCTTCTCAGCCCAGCCGTGACAAACTGGCGGGTAATGAACAGATCAGGTCCTCCTATTAGGCAAGTCGCGATGCTGGAAGCTGCTCTCGCTTTGTGCAGGTCCTTTAGCAGCTCTGCACTTGTGGGTGGTGGTGCTCTAAGTGGTCCTAGCCGAAGGCAGTGAGTGCTTTGGGGAAAAGCGAACAGAACGCTCTTTGGAAGAGAGAGTGCTTAAAAGGGAGAGAGGGGGCAGTAAGGTGCCCAGCTTGAAAGCACCTGGTGAAAATACTTGGACTTGCAGGGTTGCGGTCCTGAACACCATCGCCTGTCTCAGCAATGGCACTCTGGGTTATAATAGGATGCCTGATTACAAAGAACATTTTGAAGGCCACTTAGTCCCAGGTTGGGCTGTGCATTAGGCAGCTAATCCTTTGCCGTAACGCTGGCCTAGAATCACAAAATTGGAAGTAAGCGGTTGTGTTCCAGCTTTGGCAGTAAATGATTCTGTTACAGGTGCTGCCCTGTGTGGCTTTTCCCCAGGTCCCCAACTTTTCTTTCCACAGTGGAAAGAAAAATTCGTTGTGAGAGTGTCCTCTTCTACCTACCAGTGACTTTTAAAAACGACTTTTCTACTTATGTGGTCGCTTTTTTCATCTTTGTAATTTGAAATACTGACATGTAGATTAATATAGTAATATGCAGGGGCTACACGTAGGCTCAGGTCCTTGGGCCTGGCATGTTGGAGCAGAAAGAAATACCTAATTGCATCAAAACCACTCTAAGTTCATATATGTGGAGCCCATCAAGCTGAAAGCATCCAGACAGCATCTGCTGTTATCAAATCACTCGCGAATCCAGCTAATTAAAATAGAGCTTCATTTTTCTGAACCATTGTTTGGCAGGAATTCGAAACGGGTCTAACCCAATTTCTGCGTGTTTATGAGCCTTTATTATATCAGAGGTACTTTTCTGTAAATGTACAGGGCAGCGTTAAATGAATTGACCCGCGCGGTATTGCTGTAGACGCACTGTGGACTTGCTAATGATCTCTCCTCCAGCTTTCTGGTTTCCAGACAGACTCCCGAAAGCTTCATGCTCTCCTTTTCTATCCTCTGCTCTTTGTCCTCCTCTTTTTTAAACTTTCAGATTTTAACTTTTACTTTTGACTGTCTTGCTTTCTTTGAAAACAGTACACTTCATATTTGCTCCCTTGATGTTTGCTTTTTCCATTTCTCTGTTTTTCTCTTTCTTCCTCCCTTCCTGTTCTTGCTGTGCTTCCAGGGATAGATTTGCCTGCTCCCTGTTCCTTCTTCCCCGTCCACTCGTCTCTCCCCCGGTCTCTTCCCCTTGACATTCTCTTCAGTGCCTTTTCTCGAACCTTCTCTTTCTCCTTTCTCTCTTCTTTCCACCCCCTCCCATTTTTCCTAATAAAACGTTCTTACACCTTTGTCTCCACATGCAGATGCAGATTTGGGCAGAAAGTAGGTGCCTGGGGAGGTAGAGGCATTGGCTGCTGCGAGGTGACGTCAGCCTGTTTTGCTTCTCTGAATTTGCTTGCACGCTTCATTTTTGGTTTTTAAAAGATTTTTCAAACCACATCTACTCTAGTTTATAGACTAATAATCTTACTTTGAAGATCAAAAGTGTGGTATAAATGCTAACTAATTCTTCCACGTGACACTTTGGTGCGTCTCTCTGCAGTCTTAGTCCCATTTTACAGATGAGGAAGTAGAAACAGGAAAGGTAAGCACTTCTTGGAAAGTTACCAAAGACGGTGACTGAGTTAGAACTAGGACCAGGTCAGTTTTGGCTTTGCTTCGTTGATGATCCCCTCCTTTTCGGAGCTTACTCTTCTCCCTGGAAGATGTCTGTAAGATGAGGCTGAGGGGTTACTACTATGCCTTTTTACCCTTCTCTTCGTGTCCTTGCTTTTAGCCTTCTGAAGTTTTTTTTTTTTTTTTTTTTTTTTTTACATTTGTAGTCTTTAGACATAAATGAATTTCTAGGTAATTCCTGGGAAAGGAGGAGGCCAAACCACTTATGGGCTGGTAAAAACCCGTCCGTTACAGTCTTGAAGCAGAGCGCTCACTTTCTGCTTCCAGCAGCTTCCAGTAAGTGGGCCCACGTCACACACACTGGCCCCAGTGATCAGAGCATTGTAGGAAGCATTGCCATATTTGATTGAATTTACCCACTCGGGAATGACGTGTGTATGAAGTCGTCTCTTGCATTACTGTGGCCTTTATTATTGCTAATGCATTCTGACATTACAGGTGTAGCCTTGGCCCTCCCACAAAGGGCAAGGCTGCTCTTACCAAGCTTAAGAGCAGAATTCATGAAGCTGTTATACAGAGAAACTGGTGTTCACATTTAGTTAATAAGCAGAGTAAGGGAAATGCTTTTATAGAAAAGATAGCCAAGTGACAGAGGCCTTTCCTAATTCCTCACCCAGCGTTGTTTCAAAAACTGGATCTGTTACTGTTCTCCTACAGAAAACTGGGGCCAGTGGATAGAAAGCTCAGGAAAGTAGATTTCACCTCTGTTCAAAGAAGGACTCCTGAGGGGCACCTGGCCACTCAGTCAGTAGAGCATGGGACTCTTGATCTCAGGGTTGTGACTTCGAGCCCCACGTTGGATGTAGAGATTACTTAAAAATAAAATAAAATAAAATAAAATAAAATAAAATAAAAGGACTCCTGAAAATGAATTGATAGTCTCTTGAGACTGAGTTCTCTTGTTTCTCTTGTTTTATCTGTAAGCATTGAAGTGGAAGCCCACTGATCATTTGTCAAGGTTGTTGAAGAGGGGGGAAGTCTTAGATCGTATGTGGGACTGGATGGCGTAAGATCCCTTTTGACTCCTTTCCTTGTTCTGGATTGTAACAGCAAAAGCAGCATCTTCGCTTGTTGTACCTGGTTTTATAAGTGCCTGGTGTACTGTGTGGACCCGGTTACTGCTCAGGAACTATTCATTATTTAATCTTTGGCTTCCTGCTTCTTAATCTAACTTGAGTAAAAACTGTTCATGTTTGGGCGCCTGGGTGGCTCAGTTGGTTGGGCGACTGCCTTCGGCTCAGGTCATGATCCTGGAGTCCTGGGATTGAGTCCCACATCGGGCTTCCTGCTCAGTGGGGAGTCTGCTTCTCCCTCTGACTTTCTTCCCTCTCGTGCTCTCTGTCTCTCATTCTCTCTTTCTCAAATAAATAAATAAAATCTTTAAAACAAAACAAAACAAAACTGTTCATGTTCCGTCCAAGAAAACCACCATCTCTGGCTCCCTCCTAGATGAGTCATTTTGGATAGGCACAATGAAATGGCCATCAAGATCTGTGTGAAAACCAAACAAAACACTTTGAAACTTTGGGCTGGGAATTACATAAAATGGGTTATATACTTTCTTACTTTATTAGGCAGAGTATCTGGAATATAATTTAGTCCTCATGACTCACTATTGTCACTGTAGACATAAATGTTTATATTGTGTTGAAAGTGAGCTCTGTTTTCAAAAACTGTTGGAATATAGATCTGTTGTATATTTGCTCTTATTCGGAATGACTCCACCTACGCCGAACAACCCCCAACTAATAAACTTTTTGAGTTTTTTGTTTGCTTTTCATAGATGTTTCTCTCTTGACATTTGTTGCTAGGCTTCTTTTGCTGTCTGGTCTTTTTCCCTAAGTATCTCTCTGTTAGCTGGCTTGTATCTCCTTTCTCATTTTCAGTTTTAATCTTCTGTAATTTGGATATCAGATAACTAAGTTGTATGTAAAATAAGTGTAAGTAGTGTGAGTAAAGCTTTGCTATGTGCCATATTATGTGGAATCTGTCATTTCTTTTTTGGCAACGGTGATTTTTTTCCTCCCTTTCCTTCTCTCCTTCCTCTTCTCTGTTGGTTTTCTCTCTCTCTCTCTCCCTTTTTTTAATTTGGGTGAGATTAAAGAGCTGAGCTCTAGAAGGGTTGGGTCTTATCCTTGGCCTGAGCCAAGGATATGACAGGCTGCCTCTCGGAGTCAACTTAGAAATTATAGAGTGGATGGCTGGAGGGTCCAGAAGGTCATTTGCTTTAGCTCTCGTTTTACAGAAATGAAGGAATTTGCGGCCCAGAGCGGGGACATGAGAGGCTGGGTCTCAGGACCCATTAATGTCAGGGCTGGACTCCGTGTGCAGGTGTCTTTTGAGACCCAGCCTGCTTTCTGTTCTGCCATTCCACTAGGTTCTGTTCCTTACCAATTTTGAGCAAAACGTGGGTGAATGAGGAAATACAGGGTTTGTGTAAGGTAAACTCATAGAGAAAAATTCTCTGCTGGCTAGGGTCAGGTTTAGAATGAAAGTACATAAACCAAAAAAGGTTTCTGTTTGTTGCAGTGTTTGGCTGTGTTTGCACTCAAGGCTGATATCGATATTGTAGGAGAAGCTTTAATCCTTTCATTCAAATTTACAAGAAATGCTGTTTCCTTTTAGTTTAAAAAAAAAAAAAAAGTCCAAGAGAGCATTTGATTTGAGGAACCAAAAGTCTAGAAAATGTATCCGGGAGTCCTCGTCAATTTGGGGCATAATGAAATATAAAAAATACTCAATAAAAGCTCCTTTATTACTTTAACTGTTTAGATGTGGAGTTTTTAGCCATCAGGTTAATGTTTTGGTATCATTTTTTTATTTGATTGTGAGCACTTTTCCAGGTAGCTCTGCCACTCGAGCGCTAATCAGATTCCCACAGATGAATGGTGCTAGCTGCAGCCTGACATCACCGCAGTTTTGCTTCGACATTATTTTATTTGGTTTTCCTGTAAAAGTTAATAACTCTGTGTCCATGTGTTTAAACAGGCAGGAAGAGAGAGAGAAAGGACAATGAGCAGAGAACGATGAGCGAGGTCTCAGGAAGCTTCTGCCAGATTGAGGAAATGTAGGGATTTTGTGATTTCAAAGTATTCACCCTCCTACTGGGGTGTGGAGAATCAAGAAGGTTGCAGAGCAAGATGGTAATTCATAATCCTTCAGATAACAAAAAGTGAACTTCTCTGTTTCCCAGACAGAGCTGGAAGAAATTGGAAATGAGTTACTATTAATTTAGAGGAGGAGCAGGGTGCTCAGTAGAACTGACTTGCTTAATGGTGAAAATTGTTTAAATGTTGCGTTAATTGTAAGTAAATTACATACTAATTTTAGATGACCAAGATTGGTAAGAATATCAGATGCAGGGCGTAAAGACCCTCCTTTTGATCTGCCCGTCAGAGGTGGGAGATCTGTAATGAGGGCCTCATGGCTAAGGTGGCTCTGGTGTCTAGTAGGCCTCTCTTGAATCTTTTATCTTTAAAGGTGTTTTTTTTTTTTTTTTATTGGTAGCTGTGGTTGTTAATAATAGGAATGTTCACCATGTTTAGTGAAAGATTACAGAATGGTTCAAAGCCATGATGGTTCTTCCATTTGATTCTTCCTTCCCACTGTGGATTTCCTTGCTGAGCTAAAAGTTTAAATTGGAGTTTATCAGAGAAGGCAACTAGAGTGATAGTGTTTGATTCACTCTGTCTTCTGAATTTACACCTTGGTCCTGTGGGTACAAATCTGACAGTGGGGATGAGAGTCAGTTCCAGAGCTCTTGTGTCAGTGCTTCTGGAAGATACAAGGAAAGAGTGATGCCTAATTCCCCATCTATGTCCGAGGTGTAGCTTGCCTTGCTTCTCTCTTCCGTACTCATGGTGTGGATAAGTTCCTCCTAAAGTCAGCTACAGGGGCGTGACCCAGATCAGATACCCCTTTCTTAGAAGATAGAACCTGACCACCAAGTTTCTTATTTCATATGGATGCCAGATAGCCAGAGTCGGTTCCCCCGACGTGGCCCACCTCTGTAGACAGCCTATTCCTGTCTACTCTCTGGGGCTTGTGTGCTTGGGGAGGAGGGTGCTTTTCCTCTGAGAGGAGCTGATTTCATTTCACTAGTTGAATAGAAACCGTTTCTAATCCCTATCATCTTACTGTAAATTTGAAGATTTTTGAGTCTGCCAGTATTATGAATCATACTTTTGGATCTCATACTTTTATTTTCCTCTTAGGCCATAAAAGAACCTAAACTAATAGCAGAAACTAGGACCTGGTGGTCTTCTGTTAGTGCAGATATTAACTGCTTACTTTGTGGGGATCTCCAGTAGATCTAAAGGTGATTTAAAGGCTGTCCACATTTGTCATTATTTATTTACTTATTTATATGCAAAATATTTAACATTTCTAAAAAATATTTATTTATTAGAGAGACAACACGAACAGGAGGGTCAGAGGGAGAGGGAGGGAGACTCTGAAGCGGACTCTGTGCTCAGGGCTCTATCTCATGACCCCGAGATCACGACCTGAGCTGAAACCAAGAGTCAGAGGCTTAATAACTGACTGTACCACCTGGGCACCCCTGTATACAAAATATTTTAAATAACACACTGTCTAGTTAAGCGATATCCAGCCTGGAGGCCAAGGCAATTGCACGTGAGCTAGAATGGAGTCCAGGCGGGCCTAGCTGAAAATTCCTCTTTTCTTTCTTTCTTTTTTTTCTTTTTTTGTTTTGGAGGAGTACAAATTAATTCAGTAGGTTAAGTAGGGAATGCTACCTGCAGAGAGGGCAGATCACGTACAAAAGCAAAAAAGTGTAGCAGAATGTCACAGTATGGAAAGTGTCCAGAGACAGGGGCTGAGGGGTAGAAGAAATGCGTGAAGGGGGTAAAAATGTATTTTAAAAAAAGAACCTGTGTTCCAAGTCTAGGACATAACTTCATTCAAGGGCATAAGGGGAAAATTACGTACGTACCTTAGGAAACACGTGGAGACTGTAGTCTGAGGACTAAAGGAATCATACATAAGCACTGACCTGTAGTTAATAAAGTTGTTTCCCAGGGGAGTGCAAGTCAACAATCCTGACACTGCTATACATATGTACTAGGATTGAGCAAATAAGCAGACAGATGACGGACAGTGGTAAAAAGAAGAGATAAAATTGTTTTCATAAATAATAACAGGTATACCTCTAGCTCTTCTTTAGTGCTGTCCCACAGACAAAGGAGAGACTCATTTCTTCTACCTCTCAGCCCCTGTCTCTGGCAACCACCAATCTGTTCTCCGTATCTATGAGCTTGTGTGTGTGTGTGTTTTTTTAAGTATGTATGTATGTATGTATGTATGTATGTATGTATTTATTTATTTGGAGCTTGCGAGCGGTGGGGAGGGACAGAGGGAGAGGGAGAGAGAGAGAGAATCCCTAGCAGACTCCCTGCTGAGGGCAGAGCCCAACAGAGGGCTCCATGCCATGACCCTGAGATCATGACCTGAGCGGAAACCAAGAGTCGGAGGCTTAACCGACTAAGCCACCCAGGTGCCCCTTATTTGTTTGTTTGTTTTTTTAAATTCCACATGTAACAGAGATTATATGGTATTTGTCTTTCTCTGTCTGACTTCACTTAGCATAATACCCTCGAGATTCATCCATGTTGTCACAAATGGCAAGATTTCATTCTTTCGTTTTATGACTGAATAATATTCCTCTGTGTGTGTGTGTGTGTGTGTGTGACAGAGAGAGAGAGAGAGAGAGAGAGAGAGAGAGAGAGAAAGGGAGAACACACATAATAATTTCTTCATCCATTCATCCATTGGACACTTAGGTTGTTTCCATATCTTGGCTATTGTAAATAATGACATTTGTCATTTTAAATTCTTTTCTTGCTGTCTTTGCATTCAAACTGTTTCAAGACTATGTCTGTTTCTGGGGCGCCTGGGTGGCTCAGTTGGTTAAGCGACTGCCTTCGGCTCAGGTCATGATCCCAGGGTCCTGGGATCGAGCCCCGCATCGGGCTCCCTGCTCGGTGGGAAGCCTGCTTCTCCCTCTCCCACTCCCCCTGCTTGTGTTCCCTCTCTCTCTGTCAATTAAATAAATAAAATCTTTAAAAAAAAAAAAAAGACTGTTTCTTTTGTATTCAAATCTATTTTAACATTAAGTCTCTAGTTTCTTTGTGGGATGTCTGGTAGGAGTGGCATTTAGTGACACCTCATAGGTTTTAGTGTTGTGTTGTATGTGGGGTGACTGCAGACAGAGTTTCTTGGTCTAGAGCTTATCTTCCGTGGAATCCAGGAGCCCATCTCATTGCTCTCAGAGCCCAAGGTGCTAAGCCATCCTGAGGGGACCCTGTCCTGCACCGCCTGGTGGTCATCCGTTCAGTGTCCAGCCCCTACTGACACTGTCCGTGACATAACCTTCGTCCCCCCACATCTCGATAGTGCATGACTGGAGAGGGCTTTGCCAATCTCCCTGTGGCCCCGACTTCAAAAGAAGTGGGACGTGAAGCACTGTTCCATCTGCTGAACATCTGAGAAGTGGCGTTGGAGAGCCGTAACCAGAAAGCAGAAAATTCAGCCTGTGGTGGAGAGAGAGGGACGGGTAGGTAGAAGCAGTGGTATCATTAGGAAGGTCCTGGGGACTGAATGCTACATATTTTTAGTGTTGGAGTCACCAGCCACCGTCACTGAGTGAGCTCACAGTTCTCCTAGGGAGCATCTTGGACACTGAGTCATTACATTCCTTTGGAGTGATTCAACTCAACAGCTTGACACCTTCATTAATTTTACAACACGAAGCCTGGGTGCTCTCTGCTTCCTCTTTAGCAGCGCAGGGAAATTAAAGGAATATAGAAAATGCAAAACCGAGGGAAACTGGCAGAAGGAGCAGTCAAGGAGCTGTTGAAAGACACCGTGTTAAGGAATTGAACTCCTTGCCTTTCCTTGGTACCTCTTGGGACCGAGCACCCAACTCTTGCCACATGTCTCTGGCACATAAGCCTTTTATTTCTGTTCCTGGCATGCTGGCCGGACCTCCGACTTGCAGCCAGCTCGTTTGCCTTCTCCGCTGAGGTCACTGTTACCGTGATCCGTGTATAATGGCATTTTCCTCCTCTTTTCAGTATGGAGGCTATTACAGTTTCTTCTCTAAGCAGGACTTCAAACAATTTGCTGCCAGTTGGATTTCAAAGCCAAGGAAAAGGCAAATGTCATCCTTTTTTCCTCCCCTCTTTGGGTAACTGCTTTGTTGGTCGCATCAAAAATTAGAGGGGCTGCTATCTAAATTCAGGTGGGGATGCATGGGGACAAGGCATTTAAATTTGCTTTTCTTTCTCCCTGAAGGAGAAAATCCTTTTCCTTCTCAACCTTTCCTAAAAAGGAACTTTGATCTTCTCAACCCAGAAGCAAGGGTTTTCATTTCCTCTCTGGCAAGCGTGTGCACTCCGGCCCTGTGTGTGGCGCGGTCACAGGCGGGCCGTGCAGCGGCAGCTCCTCTGCTTTTCAGCTTTGCTGCCCCAACTGCACCGGCTCCCCGTGGGCTGCAGGCTGGCACCCAGAGTACCCTCCAGGGTCACCCTTGCGCCCCTAAAAATCACTGTCACTTGATATTAAGCCGTGCACGTTGGCTTAAGATGCTTTTTAATTTCCACACACATTTCTGGAAGAACTAGTTTAATCAAATAACAAAACAATGACATTCTGACAAGCAGTTCATGCAATATTTTTAACTCGGGCCAAGAAGAAGAAAAATTTAAATGCAGAGGTATTTCACTTTGAAAGGTAGTTTTGGTGCACACGATGTTGCCACTTTTCATAAAGGCTTTTACTACATATATCAATATATTTTAAGGGAGACTAGGGTCAATAATGCATGCTTTGGAATTCCCTAAATACAGATTTACACAGTAGACCTTAAAAATATTATGTTCTATCATGTCAACTCTTGTGCACTCCTACTAGAGATACTTTATTTCTTTAATGTGAAAAACAAAAGGACAGAGGAAAGTAAAACAAAGGAAATTAGGGCCCACAAGCTTAATTAGTATAGGGTTGTAACCCAAATCAACAATGGGAAGGACACAGTGACAAAAACCAGGAAATTCCAAGTTGAAAGAGAGGTTCTTTCCTTTAACTCCTTGAGTGCTGGGGCGCTGACTAGGGCACTCCTTGCCCAGGTGCAGGAGGCTGGCTCACGTACAACGCACTGTCTTTATCTTTGAACTTCCTGGCTATTGTTGACTTTCCCCTCTCTTTTCCCCCTTGATGTAAATGAAACATACCTCTGTGTGTGTGTGTTAACTGTAGATAAACGGGCTAGAAGTACCTCTTGATTTTGTAACCCTCAGAGAAGGAGAAAGAGTAAAAAAAAAAAAAAATTCCTGTCACTGTCATCTGTTCATTTTTAATGAGCAATTTTAAAAAATTGAAAATAAAAGAGGAAAATGAATAGGTGTTGAACCAGCCCGTGATATGTAAATGCCAACTAGTAATTACCTAAAACCTCAATTTTCATTCTGTTTCATCTTGCAAAACATTTCATTTTCCCTGAGTGAAAACACTTCACTGGGGCTGTGCGAGTCAGCGGGGCTGCCGCCCCTGGCCTGCGTGGCCGCTGGCTCCGGCTAGGGGGCACTTTGGCTCTGCACTTGGGCTGCCTGAGCGGTGCGCGTCCACTTCAAGGTTATTCCCCTCTTGCCATTCCAGTGGTTTTGCTCCGAGCGTTCAGTGGCGCCCCTCCCCCCACTCCCACTAGTCTGGTTTCGGGGAGCCTCATTCCTCCTTGTCCTTGCACGGGATCGTATTGAATTTTGGCTGACCGAGCCTTCCTGTGCATATTAACTTTCCCCTCACCTGCCTGCGAGCACCTCAGCTTCCCTGAGTGGCACCTCACACTCTTGAGAGCAGCTTTCTGCCAGGCCCCCTTCCTCCTTTTGGGATTTCAAACACAACAGTCTCAGTTTTTATGTTTACTGCTGCTGCTTTCTCTTCTTTCTTTTCATTTTGGCGACTGGGGGGGGGGGAGTGGGGGGAGGGCGGGGGCGGCCCCCCTTGCTTGAAGCTCACACACGTTTGCTCCCCTGCCGCACTTAGAACGAGGGTTCTGACATTGCTTTTGCGGGCTCATAGATTTCCTTTCATTCTGGTTTAGGATCTGACACCTTCTGGGTGCATTCGTGCAGTGTCTTGGTATGTGGCTCGCGGGTGCCCCTGCTTTCAGAGCGGTTACCCTTCTCAGCCCCTTCCCTAGCTAGGAGGAGAGCAAGGAGGCTTGAAAGAGAACGAAGAGCCTGGGATTGGCGGCCGCAGATTAGAGAGGATTCTGGATGCAGAGAGCCAGAATTATGTTGTCCTAGGATCCTGGATCTGAGACTGCTTTGCCTGGAATCTCAAGGAACATGGCCTCTTTAGTGAGATATATAGCTTCATAATTAGCCCGTTGCATTTTTTCACGAGTGCTAGCATCAGCGTTCTACGATGTGTTTCTCTGATTAACAGCTGCTTTGCAACTATTTCCTTGTGCCACCGATGACCATATTTGTCAAGGAACTCCTGACAGAGTACTGATTTCTTACTAAAATGCAGCATTTCTGTTTGAAGAGGGTGCTCTCGTTCTCAGCACTGCCTAGCTTTTAAAGTCAGTCCTTGTTAAAACTCGAGTTGGCTTTGGTCTAACGCTTGTTAACAGGATTCTGGGTATCTATCTACTTTAGAGCACGAGCATAGGAACCTTTCAGAGGCAATTTAATCTTCTGAGCAGTGCACGTGCGCCGGCGCAGCGTCGGGAGTGGGGGTTCAGGCCCGCACATCGGTCATTTCTTTTGCCCTCCGGTTGTGAACTCTCTGGGTTAAAAAGGACTTGGCTTTGGTTGTTAGTGTCATTAATTTTTGAATATTTTTAATATTTTAAAATGGCTCATGAATGCTCACGGTTTAGGAGATAGATGTGTATGTAACACACAGGAGTGCTGGAATTGGTGGCATTCCAAATAAGTGTCACTGGAGACAATGCATCCGGTTTACATGTCAGGTGCAAAGTGCTCAGGCTTCCTCACACCCCAGGCTCGTTATTAGGCAAGCTCTATTCTCCCGTCCCCCTCGTGCAGAAAACAAAGTGTACGTTCTGAAGATTACAGTGTACAGGTCTTTTGTAGGAGAGTGGGAAACACATAGGAAGCACCTCTTCAGCGAGGACTGCCAGAACCTCGATTCTTCTCACCAGGGATTACTTACCCTACACAGTGCATTTAACAGCACATAGTTCATCGTAGAGAGCCCCCGAGTATACTGTATTCCATTGATTTACAGTTACAAATCCTGGGCTCTCAAACAAGGGTCTCTCGCGATTGGCTGATCATCTGGGGTCCAAAAGGTGTCCTTCAGCCCCAAGTCCCCTCTTCCCTCTTGGCTGCAGCAGTCCCTCTGGCGCGCCCAGTGCAGAGGCGGGCAGTCACTTTAGTGATAAACAGGGAAAATGATAAAATTTCCCTAAGACTGAGGAGTTCGATGGTGCCAGGGTGGTTTTATTTTGCTTTTTGGGGGAGGGAAGCAGAAGATAGGGTCACAGAAATAGGGGTGGCAAGAAACTTTCCTTCTGTTTTCTTCCGAGTTCGTCATCTGTATTTTTATGGTGCAGCTCCTGGTAATCCGAGGTGCACTCATTAGGAACTCTCAGTGCAAGAGGAGGGGAAAGGAAAGCCGATTCCACGTTTCTCGTGGACTCAGCAGTGAGTGGCTTCCCACAGCGGCATCAGGTGCTTTGCGCCAGAATTTTCCCTGGCCTACTGCACTCCCACAACATGTGCAATAAAGTTCCTGTCTCCGTTTTACATCTTTGACATTGAGGCGGAAGATTTGGCCTGAATTTATGTAATTTAGTTGGGCACAGATATAACCCATGAATAGGCACATTCATCTCCTAATTAGAAAATCAAACGATAATACAGGACAGGCTGCAGGCACCGCATCCCTTCGGCCAACAAAAGCACGCTGTGTGTGTTGGACCTCGGCAGAGGAAGAGTCAGTTGAGTTGCTTCATGAAGTTAATGAAAAGTGTCCAACCATGGGTGAATGAAAGATGCGGACCGAGGGTGCTGGCAGTTACTTAGTGTGCTAAAACCTTTGCATTATGGGTAAAGATTTGGGGGAAATCTTTTACCATCTGTGGATGAATTCCCGGGCATATAAAATTCCGGATTGGACAGGCCTTTCCCCCCTGTTGTAGCGCCAGGTCCTTGGGCGGCGGGGGTGGGGTGGGGGAGTAAAGAGTAGCCAAAGAAATAATTAGTGAACGGCGGAGAGAGGTTTTCATATGTTCACACTTACATGTAGCTGCTTATTTGGGTATCTTTCTTATTCAGCACATTATGTTGAGGCTGTTAGTTTGGATGCTTTATATTTTTGCATCTGGCGTAGTGATATCGATGCTGTTAAATATGTGATTTGCCTGTCGCCTGCATTTTCAGACAAAGATCAAGAGGAACATAAACAAGCCCCAAATATACTTTATGTAGGTGTTTGGCAGTATGATTTTATATGGCTTGAAATTAGTGAATGGAAACTTTAAAAGAAATTGTTCATATTTTTGCAAGTTTGAAGTGTGCCGGGACTTTGTCAAATTCCCGTTAAAATAAATACGTCAATTTCATCTCCCTTCCGAATTCATTTATCTTGCTTTTTTAAAAGGTGTTTTCTACTTTACCTGATGTTTAAATTGGATTCGCTCCTTTATGCTGTTCTTTGCTATATCCCCCACGTTTTTCTTAAATGAATTACTAATGACAGAGCACTCCATCATTCCCTCTCTGCAGCCACTTTAAGGAAAGCATGGTGATCTAAACCTTTTAACCTATTAAAGATGATTTTTCCCAATTGAATCAGACCCACCACAGGTGTAATAACTAATCATTTAAACTACACCTGCTATTATGTATTTTTAAGCCATTATGCGTGTTGGATAGATGATAATTCATGTTTATTGCATTGTCCGATGGATCCGTTTTGCCTACACTAGGCTGATTAATGTATTTAAAGAAATAAGAGATGCAATTTTTTAAAAAAAATTGATGGAATGCGCCAAGCACTGCATTGAGTGCACCATTAAACCCATCAGAACTTTGCTCTCTGACCAGAAATGCATATACCAAGGACTATATTAAAAAAGCAAGGTGAAACCTGTGCGTTTTAGTGGTGGGATTCTGTTTTCTTTCTCTGTCATGGAAAATTTTGGAAGGATGAAGGAAAGGTCGATGCTTCTATGGGTAAATGAGAGGAGCTGTGCTGTTAATATCTGCTGCTTAAGGGCCGCTCATCCACATTCCCTCTGACACCTGGTGCACACATCGCCGCATGCAGGCACTGCCGCATGGTACTGGTGCTGTAATTGTCTTGTGTATGGAAGGTGCATTTTTTCTCCAGGTGAAGAGCAGTCATCCCCGAGCCACCTGAACCAGGCCGATGGCCACTGACCCCGTGAGGCCTGTGACTGTGTAGCTGTCCACTCCTTCCTGAACACAGGCCTCTCTTCCTCTTGTCTCTCTGCTTCCTCCTTCCCCACGTCCCCTTCCCACTTCACTTCTCCCCACTTCTTCTGCCTCCCCTTCTGGTCCAGCTCCTCTGCCTTCTCCACTTGTCCCGTGGCTGCCTTCTCCCCTGCCGCTCCCTCCTGCTCCCCAGTCCCTCTGTTTTCCTCTTCTTTCTCTCCCTTCTCCCATCGCTTCATTAAAACGCATCCGTTTTGTAGATGTGTGTCAGATTGTTCTTAAGTTTGGTGCAACCCGAGGAGATACGGTTGAGGGGCCGAGGGGGCGTGGGATGTGGAGTTCGGGGGTCTAGAATCTGGAGCATCGGTTTCTCTCTAGTCCAGAGCTGGTTGGTTACCACTGCCGCTCATGATGGGGGTTAAGAGGTTTGCAGTGCTGGATGGATTACAACCAGTCTCTAGGAACACGAGTGTGTCTTACCGCCACCAGGCCCGAATCTGAAGGTCTGGGACACCGGAATTCACGCTTCAGGGAGAATGTCTCAGGCTCGCCTCCAACAGAGGGACCACAGGGGAAGGCACATAAGGGAGTTGCCCTGGCCTTCTGTCTTTTTTTTTTTTCCCCTCATTTATCCTCCTATCTTTTGCTACCAGGGAAGTCTGGCTGGACTCAGGATTAAATTCATATAAAATAGGAGAATATTTGTAAGTTGTATTCCATTGATAGTCACAGTTCTTTGTGCTTGAGTCTCTGGATAGCTGCTACCCTTAGTCTGAAGGATCTTAGAAAAGTTCCTTATATTTGGTCCCTTAGAAATATGTTCTTTCAACAGCTTAGGAATGAACTCCAGGGTCTGTTGACTTTACCTGTAACGCGAGACTGTATTATTCTTTTGGTCTTGATGAGATGAATAATGCCAGTCATTTAAAACGGCCCCTTTCCTGTCTGGGGCAGGTTGGCGTGTCCCACCCATTGCACCAGTGTGCGGGTCAGAGAGCACACAGGCGGCGTGCAAACACACACTGTGTGTGTGCTGAGTGATGCGAAGGTTAATGCCTTCAGCAGTTTTCCTCCCACCCCCTCCTTGGCTTATTTGCAGATACGAAGATTTCATTAAATAATATCATTACCAGAGGTAGGGGGATCGTCTGTCAGTCTGTCAGCTTTTAGCCGTGAAATCCCAAACTTTGTCCTTTGAAATCTCTTCAGGACTGAGCTCCGTTGCGTTAGAGGGACCGGTGTGAATGGCTGGGTGCATTGTCTCTTCTATAATCCTTCCCAGCCGGTCTGTGCTCAGCACTTTGCCAGGCTCTGTGGAGGCAGTGTGGTCTCTTCTCCTCAGGTGCTTGCAGTGTAGTTGGGGAGGCAGCCTGAACATTAGAAGACAGTATAATTATGTCTTCAATTATATGGTACACACTACGAGCATTAAAGAATTTAAGAGAATAGGGAGATCAGAGATGGCTTGCTTATTTAGGGAAGACTTTGAGGAGTTAGCACAGGTTATAAAAGGGCTGTGCTGGTGTGCGTGTGTTTGTACATGTGTGCGTGTGTGTGTGTGTATGCAGTGTTTAGACAGGTAGAGGCGGGAAAGGGAGGCCGTCTAGAACAAGGGCATAGTTTGAGCACAAGTATAGTGACGTGGATGAGCATTGCCAGGAGAGGGCTGGCTACCTGCCGAGAAGTGTGAAGATACAGCTTGAACAGGGAGAAAAGGAACAGATTGTTGCAGGTCTTAAAAGCTAGGCTGAGGAGGTTAGGTTTGATAGAATCAGATACAGGGAGCCAGTGGGACCTGACATAGTCTTTTATTTAGGTAAATTTTAAATGTGAGAAATAACTGGTTATATATTTGACCACAATGGTGTGCCTATTTCTCTGGACCTGGGATAAACTGGTAGGATTTTTCATCTTGAAATTCAGCCTATTGAAGTTTACTTTTCTTCTTTTATCTCCCTGACCAGATTGCCACAGCAATGAAGTTTCTGCAGAATTCCCGGGTCCGCCAGAGCCCACTTGCGACCAGGAGAGCATTCCTTAAGAAGAAAGGTACAGGTTTCCCAAGGCCATACAGTGTGGCCTGCAGAAAGGGACTGGGGATGGGGCAGATGAAAGCCACGTTGTTGCTGAAAGGACCTTCCGTAGTTGTCCCACTGGTGTGGGGGTGAGGGGAGCCCCCTCAGTGGGAATGCAGGCTTCTTTCCTTATAGTGGAGCAGAGAGATGATACTGTCTGGATGATCCAGCACCAGACGTGAGGCCAACAACTTAGCCCAGGACAGCCTGGCACAGGCAGCAAGAAGAGGCCCATTGGATGAGACTGTGGAGGACTTCTGCTTCTGGTCCGTTCTTCTGATAATATGACCCTGGCTACACAGTGACTGGCTTTAGGTTAGGAGGTCAGCTGCCTCAGTAAAGAATCAGGAAGAAAGAAATTGAAAGACTAGGGAAATGAGATGACTAAACAAGGTCAGGTTAAGGTCAAGCTTGGGGGTCAGTCTGATTTACGGATTGAAGTGGTAAATTACTGGTTTTATGGTATTTCTGTAAGCAGGGATTAAATGGATCTTGACAAATTCAATATTGTCCAAAGCAGAAAGAATCTCTTCTGGCTCTGTTGCAATTTAGGATATTTTTCTTGTTCTGTAAAATACAAAACAAACCCCAAAACAAACAAAAAAGGAATCTTGACTTTTCACTCTTTGAACGTCTAATTTTCTAGAAAGCTGGAAAGTTGTGTAGAGGCCCTTATATACCATGGTGGGGGGGAGTGAGTTTTCTTCCTCCTGTCTGCCGCTCCCACCCCCACCGCCCCTAAACAAAACTCCTTTTTCTTCAGGAGCTGGAATGTCAGCTTCAGAATTTGAGGTTGTGAGCTTGAAGTCATCTGTGGCTGGAAATAGAAGACGGAGTGGTTTGGTGGTGTTTCCTCCGTCTACTCCCTGGCGTCCCACCACAGAGATGCTTGCAGGACCGTGTCCCAGGCCTGCACCCTTAGCACTGGGGCAGAATGAGCCTGAAGCTCTCCATTCGCAGGCATCTGTTCAGAGGCAGCCTCAGGGCTGGCCCCTGCGACGGAGTTGGTGAGGGGTGTTGTGCATTTGCTGGCAGCATCGTGCTCGCCCCCCATCCGTAGGTGGTTATTACAATTTGGAGTGCGTTGGCCGGCCTCTGCACTCCGCAACCATCATGCCATAAAAGAGTTTTTCCTTGAAATATGTGTACCTATGGGGAGTAATTAATCATAAAAGCTTGGGGATTTCAGCTCTCTCATCAAAGCATCGAAGCCGGGGAAAGCTGAGCCTAAAAGCTGTGCTGATTACCCGGAGTAACCTGAGACAAAATCTATGGTTGCCGAGAGATCCTCTGCCCCAGTATATTGTGCGGTATTATAACTGCCTGATCTTCTCTTCCACTGACAATGACCAGTTATTCCTCATTTTCTCTCAAACGCAGCTGGGTTAGAATTTCATTTGCAGAAGGTATTTAGAGCAATTTAGAGACAAATGTCTCTGGTGTTTGCTCGGCACTTCCCCACCGCAGGCTTTGCTGAGCAGTTTTAGTATCAGGAGCTCCATCTAATCTGTTTAATTTTAATAAATCCCTGACTGGGAGAGGGAGAGGAAAAAGAGAGAGAGAGAAACTCTGGACCAAATAATACTTCTTTTGAGTTAGTTGGCTAATAATTACTGTGGAGAGGAAACTGTTTTGTGCAATTATTATTTGTTGCTCCTTTAAAAATAACGCAAGACAAAACCAGTCGATTAGTTAATCCATCGAAGAGTGTTTGTCCTGCACACGCCCCGTTCTGGGCCCTAGGGACTCAGCAGAGAAGAGGGCAGACAGCATCCCTGCCCTCACCGGGCTGACATTCTAAGGGGGAAAGGCAGACAATTAACCAATGAGAAAATGAGATCCATTGTATGTCAGGTGACAAGTGCCACGGAGGAAAATAATGCTGGGTGCCCGGGGTTGAGGAGCCCCAGCGCTGGGGTGGGAACGGCTTGCACACCTAGACAGGGCGACTGGAGCACGCCTGAGAGGGAGATGAGTATTTGTCAGTGTGGAGTGGGCACAGTTCCTCCTTGACCCCTAATGTGGATGAGAGTTTTTAGAATTTCAGGCAGCGGGAACCCGGAGAGGCCTCCTACCCTTCTTCCTCTAAAGAGAGCCACAGGAGTCTACGCTGAGCCTCAGTCCAGAATCACTGGCCATAATCACCCATCTCCATTATCCTGTAAAATGCTGCTTCAGTCAGTAATTATCTGTTTCTGAGTTGAGTCCCAATAGGGTAAGTTCTGGCAGGACCTTTTCTGGGCAGAGGATTCCATGGTTTGATTGGCATCTGGGGAAGAAGTGCCCCGTTGTGGATTTACACTTCACTTTTTAAATTTCCAGCTTTTCCTTGGGTCAGGTGTACATGGTCCGCGGAACTTGGCACTGGCTCCAGTGGGGTGAGGGAGGAGGGGATTTTGCGAAGGAGCCAGTCTCCCCTGTCCCTAACTGTACTTGGGAAGGAAAGAGAGTTGGTGGACTGGTCTGTGCGGGCGGGGAGGGTGTCCTGAGGGGAGGGACCAAGGTTCTGGCATCCTCCCCATGCCTCCTCGCAGGACTCGTCGCAGGGGTGGGTTTGGAGCGCTGGCTTTGGGCGAGCTTGCAGCTACTGTAGTCTTGGCTTTTCCTAGCAAATGTCACTTCAGGGAATTGCAATGGAGCACTGTCTTGAATTATAATCTTGACTTTCTTTTTTTTTAATAAACATCTCTTTCCTGAAAAGGCAAATCCAATTTTGTTTTTTTCTTTTAATATTATTTAATATTTAATATAGAAATTGAGGTCCCTGTAGTGCATGTCAGTTCAGTGGAAAATGAGGGTTACTTTAGGCACATCAGCTGAGTTTGTTTTAATGTGAAACCACAGCCCAGAGCAGGGCTACAGCCTGCCTCCGTTACTGACACGTTAAATGTTGTGCTCTCTGATTCGGGGTGCCGAGGGGACCGGAGGCAGGCTAGTGGGGAGTGGATGGGATGCACACGCAAGAGCTTTGGTTTGCAAAGGTCTTCTGTGTTTGTGGTTTTCTTGTTTTTGTTTTTTGTGTTTTGAGTTCTCTTTTGGATGCTTTAAAGTCTGAATATGGAGTCATTAATGAGAAATATGAAGTTATTGGAATCATTTATCATTTTCCTTGAAGTTTGTACTGCCATTTTATGTAATTTACGACATTTCTTTCTTTTATTGGGAATTTTTGGATGGAAGAGAAAAGCAGCTGTTCACCTTTGGAGTATTAGAATAAACGTTTTTGTTTTCCTTCCAACTGCTTGATTCTGCAGATGGCACGTCAGCCGCGTAGTCAGCCGCACATGAGCATCACTGGACTATGTGTGGGGTTTAAGCCCTCCTGGAACTGGACTGCATAGGGAGGCAGTTCTCACCAGGGAGGCATCATGTCTGGACTTTAAGTGGGTTGCAGTCCAGGAGGTTAGAGTAGCTTAAAAACAGCAATAGAATCGGTCCAAAAAGTTAGAGGCTTGGACAGCGTTGTCAATAGGCTTATGTTTATTTGACACCTTATCCAACCACAAAGTGTAGGAGGCAGGCTGCTTCCAAACATGTTGGCAGGCTGAGTGTAAGGTGGGTAAAAGTGATGCTTCTTCGTTGGGGGGGGGGTAGGTGAGGTGGGGGGAAGATAGCGTTGTCTGTTAGCTTACTCCTAATCTATCTGTTGCAAAACAGGCTTCTAGAAAAACGATGAGCATCACACACTTCTCTGTATAATCCTGCATAATGGGGCCTGGGTGGTGTTGGCTGAGACGTTTGCTTATTGTGCCTTTCTCAAGTGTGTAAGTAAAGGGCTGTGTTCTCGCTCATCTAATAAATAGTCCAGGGGGAAAGGAAAACTAAACAAATGAGACATACCACCATCCTTTCTCATTCTAAAAGGTGAAACAAGATCTTATCTTTCTTCTGTTCCTGGAAGCAGAACCCCCGGTAGCAAAGCCGCCTCCTTGCTGGAAATGAACTTGAGGAAGAAACCTGATGGTCTCAACCTTGGTAGTGGGGTAGAGGTGAAGGGCTGCTCTCGCTGGAGTATTTCAAGGGGGAGTAAATTCTTAACACAGATTTCAATTTAACTCTCTTTTATTACTTTTCTTTTTTATCATTTACGTCCATTTCATGAGGTAGTTTGCATGTCCTTGAATGGAATCTCGTTACCATGAAAGCTTTTTTAGCATTGATTTCATAACAGTCTTAATTTAATAGCTCCGTCATTACTGAGAAGCTCTGGGAGTGGGGCCCTGGCTTTCCAGGTCACTGACCTTTTAATTACAAACCTTGTTCTGATGGCCAGGTTATCGACTGGACAGCTCCCAGCTTGTGCCCCCAGGATGAGAACTAAAATAACTGTGTTTCCTCCCCCATCTCCAGGAAAAAAAAATTGTAACCTCATATGTTTCTAAAATTAATTTTCTCCTTCAGCTTTACTTTATAATTAATTCTTTAATGTGTCTTAGTGAAGCCAGAAGTATTTTTATAACACTGTTTTTTCTAGAGCTTGGGTCCAGCAGAGAGCTTGGAGGGGGCAGGGAAGGGAGACCCCATGCTTGGCTGTGGCCCATTTTCTCACCCTCAGAAACTCCTGTGGCTGAGCTGGAAGGAAGGGTATTGGCTCTGGAGGGGCTGTCTGGCCCTTCTGATTTCTTTGTTAATGAGACGTGGATTGTGGCATCGAGATTTAGATTCATTCCTGCATTTGCTGGAGTAATTATGCCTTCTCTGTCATGGATGTTTTATTTTATTTCTTTATTTTTTTAAAGTAATCTCTACCTCCAGTGTGGGGCTTGAACCCACGACCCCGAGATCAAGGGTCACACGCTCCACCGACTGAGCCCGCTGGGTCCCCCCTAACATGGATGCTTTAAAAAGATGCTCCCCTTCTGGGCAAAGATGGGGGGTGGGTGATTTTTCTTACTGTCTTACCTCTCTGTTAGTCTTAGATGACTGGAAGAAACAAAATACCTGACCTGAGGAGTTCGGCTCAGTCAGGAGGTTGAACTGAATTAGGTGATGCGGGGTCTCTCTCACCGATGATGAAGAGGGAAAGAAAAACGAGAGGGCAATGGCTGGTAAGTCGGGTGGCCACTGGTTCCGGTTTGCCCCACGCTGTCCTGGCTTTAACACTGGAATTCCTATGTCTTAGAATTCCTGTGTCCCTTCGGTCTGGGCAAACAGGTCACCCCAGCAGGGCAAGCCACACCCCAGAGTGTGAGCTATCCAGAGAGACAAAATGAGTGTGTTTTTGGAAGCTGGAGGAAGTTCACTAGCACTCAGTCCCCGAGAGTCCCGCCTGCAGTCAAGTGGCATTTCCTCAAACACTGCCCGCCGTCAGTCCCGCAGACCCCGCCCTGGTGTGGGTCCCGTGCAGAGAGCCTCTGGGCTGGGGCCGTGCCCTGAAGGTGAGTGAGGAGCTGCCGGTGGCGGAGCAGACAGGGCAGTGTGTGGCAGCCTCGGGCTCGTTCCTGAGGATGATTGAGCACCTCCATCCATCTGTTGTGAACGGACCATCTTCCTTCCCTGCCAGTCTTGCATCTGCATATCCGTCACCTGCTGTTCTGGACCAGCCTATCCATCACACTGACTGGTGTTCCCCCCATCAATTTTCCTGCTCCCCTTGTTATCCAAACTTGTCTTGAACTCCAGAGATTTTTTCAGCATCCAGGATGAGAGCTGCAGCAGCTGGGCCGGCTGAAGGCCGTGGAAATGGGGACGCTATGGCCTCCTCCTTCAGAGGGGGAGCTGGTGGCACTTGTTCCCCCAAGAAGCCTGAGTCACATGGGTTCCTACACTTCACCCTACCACGGGGGGCTGTGGCCCAGAGGTTCTTGGGGCGGGGTGGGGAGAGGGACAGAGCTCTTTTGGATTTACCCAGTTGCTTTGAGGTTTTTCCTGAAAGTGAAGAGTGATTCCTCTTTTCTTAACCTTGTGTGCCTACGACAACGCTACAAAGAAAAGCAAAGTGACGTTGTCATGTATGGTAGTAGTATTTTTGAAGTTTTTTTAAAAAATTTTTTGGAAAGGTAAGGTATGTACGTGGCTTCAAAAATTCAAACCGTAAAGAACGATATGCAGTGAAAAATTAGTCTTCCCTGTGTCTCTTATTCCTGTCGCCCCCATTCTCTTTTCCAGAGGATGCTTCTGTTTATTCAGTTTCTTATGTATCATTCCCAAGATCATCTATCCACATAAGAGCATGTTAATATTTATTACTCCTTCCAGAGAAGGACAAACACCTTTTAAATGCAGTAGTATTTTACACTTCACCTTTACACTTGCATTCCATTTGAGGAGTCATTCCACATCAGCACCTCCAGATTGGATTCATTCTTCTCAGTGGCTGTGTAGTACTCCAGGATGAGCGTGTATCAGAATTTTTTTTAACCAGTCCCAGATTAGTGGACATTTAGATTGGTTCCTGCCGTCTGAGGTTTCAAACAACGCCCCAGTGAATATCCTTGTGTAGACATTGTTGGCGCTGTGTTGGTTTGGCACTATGCTAAAGTAAAAGCCTTTTGCATATGTGAGTAGGCTAGGGTGTGTTTTTTCTTAAAATTTCGTGAGACTTTGAATATAAAGAATATAGAAAGAATATAAAACTTTTCTAATATAAACGTGACTATAGGTAAGAAGAAATCAATAAGAGAAAAAAGGCTGCGGGGTGCCTGGGTGGCTCAGATGGTTAAGCATCTACTTTCGGCTCAGGTCATGATCCTGGCATCCTGGGATCGAGTCCCGCATCGGGCTCCCTGATCAGTGGGGAGCCTACTTCTCCCTCTGCCTCTGCCTTTGCCTCTCTCTCTCTCTCTCTCTCTGTCTCTCTCCCTGTCTCTCATGAATAAATAAATAAAATCTTAAAAAAAAAAAGGCTGCATAACAAATTGTCACTAACGTTTAGCACAGATTTGGATTCTGAGGGGACATTCTGGTCATTGGTTACAGCAAAAATGCTTTCTAAAAGAATCCTTTTTCAGCTCATTTTTGAAGGGATGTGGGCTCATAAGTTTAATTTTTGATGCAAAAAAGCATTCAAATAAATGGAAAGCTTCAGAAACTTGGTCGCAGTCTGTTCCAAATGAAACACATGGCTTAGTTTTCTTTTGTCGTTATGCGATGTTTTATGGGTACTCGGCCATGGGTTAGGTGGTTGGTCTTTATTCAGTACGTGTTGTGTGCAGAGTATTATCATGTTAGGCACTTCCTGAGAGAAAAATGAAGTACCCGTCTTTCACAGTGCAAGAGGCTCGTAGGAAGGAGGCAGGGATGGGGGCGAAGTGCCTCTGAGCAGTGTCTACGCGTATCCACGACGAGCGGCAGTGTCTCAGTTAGAAGTCGGCCCTGTGCGACCAGGAGGGACCGGGGTGTAAAGCTCACTGGACTGTGAGTCCCTTGAGGGCAGAGACTGTGCCTCACTCTTCCCGGTTTCCTCCATGCCCAGCAGAGCCGGCCCCAGTGAGAGGCTACTGAAGGAGGGCCTGGGCAAACTAGAAATAGAAGGTGCTTACCAGGACAAGTCACAGAAGGAGTTCGGTTTTTCTTGAGTCAACACTGCACATATCTATTCATCTCTGGTGCACACGTAAGGTAGTTTCAAAGCTGCTAGGCTGTACGCCATCATCAGCTCGAGTGCGTACAGTGTTTGTGTGCAGTTCTTTTTGTCCTTAGCCTTAGAGTAGCCAGTGAAAGTGCTCCTTTCCAGTTACTTAGGTCAGCAGAGCTCCTTCTTAACTGTCTTAACATAGACAACGAGGGAGGCAGTGGGTGTAGATGCTCAGAGAAGAGTGGGGAAGACAGTGTTAGTGCGGGAGGCTCATGCGGAGGCTTACGTGCTGTTAGCTGGATTGGCCCATGGGCTCTGTAGAAAAGAGAAATGAGGTTGGTGAGATGGGCCGCGAGGAAGGAGCCAGCCTTAGGACTCAATATGATAAATCATGGTTGACAGCATTATTTGAATCAGTTGAAACTCTGTCACGATGCTATCGAAGAAGTTAACTCTGGGCTCTGTATTTAAACTGTATTATAGGCCTGGCAATGGTAGAACCAGCCACAAAGAAAGGCACTGCCCAAGTCCATTGTCAAGTGTGGAGGATCTGGACTGGGAAGGTGGCAGCAAAGATGGAAATAAAAATGCCAGCACAGGGGCGCCTGGGTGGCTCAGTCAGTTAAGCCTCTGCCTTCGGCTCAGGTCATGATCTCAGGGTCCTGGGATCGAGTGCTGGGTCAGCCTCCTCTGCTCCGTGGGGAGTCTGCTTCTCCCTCTGCAGCACCTCCCTGCTCATGCTCTCTCAAATAAATAAAATCGTTTTAAAAAAATGCCAGCATATTTATGTAGAGAATTTTATGGTTTGCAAGACACAGATTAATTTCTTCACTATGGTCTTTTAGTAGGCAAGTTAATAAACATTTGTTGAATGAATGAATACGTGATTTAGCAAATCTCCCATTTTATAGATGAGGACACAGAGGCTCAGAAAGGTTAAGTAGTGCAAATATGTGGCAGAAGTAGACGTAGGACCAAGTCTTCTGACTAGAGTTCTTTGAACTCTCCCACATACTTTCTGGGAAGGAAGGACAGCCACAGACATTGTAGGAAAGAGTAAGCCATTCTCAGTAGGAGATTGGGTGCGTGAGGTGCAGGAGACAGGACTGAAGGTGACTCTTAGGGTGGTTTTGGTATGTTAAGCAGCTTTATAGAGGTATACCTGACATACAATAAACTATATATATTTAAATTGTGCAACATTTAAAACTTTGACATGTGTATAGGTGTGAAACCATCACTGTAGTCAAGATAGTGAGCACTCTGGTCACCCCCAAATGTTTCCTCCTGCCACACTCTGGTTCCCATGCAAGCACCAGTCTGCTTTCTTTCATACAGATTAATTTGCATTTTCCAGAATTTTATATAAATGGGATCGTACAGTGTGTATACGTTTTGGTCTGGCTTTTTTCACACAGCATAAATGTTCTGAGAGTTGTCTACACTGTTACGTGTATTAGCAGTTCATTCCTTTTTATTGCTGAATGGTATTCCATTGTTTGGATATAATACAACTTGTTTATCCATTCACCTGTTGATTGGAGTTTCTGGTTTTTAGCTATTAAAAATAAAGCTGCTATGAATATTTGTGTATAAATCTTTGTAGAGACATATTCTTTTTCTCTTGAGCAGGTACTGAGGGGTAGAATGTCTGGATCATGTGGTAGGTGTATGTTTAACTCTTGAACAAATTTCCAAACTGTTTTCGAAAGTGGTTGTGGCATTTTATGTTCTCCCCAGTCGTGTAGGAGTGTGTAGGTTTGGAGCCTGGAGAAGAGGAAGATGCAGGTGTCATATTTATAATGTCTTTCTAGTAGTAAAACCACGTGGCTTTGGCAGCATTGTTAAGAGACTAAATAATAGGTCACGTTTGGAGTACTCCGGCGTGGGAGGTAATAGTGCACAGACTGTCTGGGTTGAAATGCTAGCATCACCACTTTCTAGCTGTGTGGCCCTGGATAAAATACTTACCCTCACTGTGCTGTGGTTTATCTATCTGTAAAATGGGGTTAATGGTAGCATTTACTACAAAAGGTTCTTGTAAGGATTAAAGAAAGTAAGGTGAGAAGCGCTTAGCAGAGTGCCTGGCACTGAAAATAAGGGCTTAGTTGACGATGACCATGATATGACAGAGTATATCTTCTTCGAACTTGTACTCTTAATGGGCTGTAGTCAGTTTGCTGTAATGTTATGTTAAAAAGACAAATGTGTTGGTATCATAAAAATTCACGTCACGAGAACCTCTAGGAATTTTGAGCAGAGAGGGATTTAATACAGGCAGTTAGGGGCTTGCTCACTGTAAAAAGGGCCAGAGGAGTGGAATCAAGACCAGACCTCCAGGAATGACTTTCAGAGTATGGAAGGAGTGACTCGCCAGGGGCACCGCTCCGCCCTCCACTCCAGTCAGGAAAGCGGGGAATTGGGAGGCTGCCACTGGAACATTCGAGGTCAAGAGCACACCCTCGTAGCTGTGACTCAGGACCGGGAAGTTGCTGCTGCCACCACTGCTGTGTGTTCTACATCCGTGAAAACAGTGGCAGGACATTGGGATATGAACTTGGCTTCTACCTCTGTAAAACTGTCCCTTGATCCCCGTGAAGCGAGGGCTAGAGATGGGGCACTGTGATAGGGAACCTAGGTATTTCCAGTATCCGGCTTGCTGATTGGCCCATGTTTGCCACAGTCAAAAGCAGCAAGGTACAGATCTTTTACCTCGTTTCCACTTTTCAGATCACCTGTGCGTGCTCCTAACTCCCATCCAGAACTCTCGCTGCCGAGGAGTAGGGTAGGGAAGGGTAACTTTTAGCATCCGGCTTCTCTAACAGAGGAAGGCACACTAGGAAGAGGTGGGAACGGACGCTGAGTGCCATCGGAGGAGCCGGTAGAAGAAAAATTCTTCTAGCATTTCTAGAATCTTCTAGATTCACACATACAACATATTTGCCCCCAAACAGCGTCTGAGCACCTCTTTATCATAAGCCTCTTTCTTACTGAAAGCTTAACTTGGGATTTTTCAAGCCATTTAGATAAACGGTCCACAAAATGAGGGAGGCATTCATTTGTCTCCAAAACACGCTAATAAAAAAAGTCCGCCAAAAGAGAGTTCATGTTTTCAGTCTTTAAGCAGGTGGCAGTGGTTTAGTTGTAAATCTAAAGTATTTCATTCAACGAAGAGCAAATTGTATGTATATGTGAAGGGGGGATATTGTTTTTAGTCAACTGTTTTTGTTGTTTTTGAGAAGAGCTGGACCTTTGATTGTTAACAAGAGCTGTGTGGTGATATATCTTCAGTTTGTCCAAGAGATAAATATTGACGTGGTCTTTATCGCCACTGGCTTTCTGAGCTTGTTGTAAGAATACTTGTCAGTCCTTTCTGGCTCACTTAGGGATGGGTGTCGTAATGAGATTTAGCGGCTGAGGGTGGGCAAGCGAGTTTTCACCAAAGGGACTACATGATATGTGGGTTTGTCTGGAAAATGTTGGAAGTGGGGACTTCGGAAACTTAACCTAAGGTATAACGTTAGGCAATCTCTGCTTTACAATATTTTATGTTGATTGAACTATAGTTAGAAAAATTTTAAAGTAACTTTGAATAGTATTCATTCATGTACCAATCCATTATTATATTAGTATTTTTGCGCCTCTCCTGCTATGTGTGTGTGCGCGCATGAGTATCTGTATTTGCGAAGCATGAGTTAGTGTGCTTTTATTTTAAATTTACTTTTTGTTGTAGGCTTGCTAGTTGGTCTGTCAAGAGCTTTATCTTCTTTCTGTTTGTGATGGTAAGTAGAGGTCCCTCGTAACGGTCCTCAGGCAGTGGCATGATGGGGCAAGCAGGCTCCTATTTAAATTGAACAACTCGACTACTTTTTCCCTTCCAACTTTCCACAGGCCTGCGTCTGGTTTCTAAACCATCCTGGTAGGAGCTAGTCTTCTCAGATGTCGCCCCTTTCATCAGACAGAAGACTTGTGAATGCTCCAGTCTCTTACTGTTAATTATTCTTTTTAGTTTTAAAGCCCTTTCGAGCAATCTTTCTGTAATTAGATTGTTGAGGAGATTGTCTGTAGTAAGACGGTGGTCTTTAAATTTTGTGTAGATTTTCAGTTTGTTAAATGATCGCAAAGGCTTTCATTCATAAAGTTGAAGTTTACCTTATGGCATTTCAGGGGAAGAAATCATGACCCTCTGTGATAAATTAAATATCACAACCACACAAATGTCATCTTGTCAATGAAATCTAAAAGTGCAGAGGAACGGGACTCTCGTCCACTCTGTTTTTGGCTTCAAGCTGGATCTCTACTCTCAGCTGACAAGAAAAATATTTTACCACTGACAGGGGTAAACCTATGAAGCTAAAGAACAAAGCCATACCCTCTCCTGCTTTGTGAGTCACAAACAGAATTGTCAATTAAATTATTCTAATTGCAAAATTTGGGGTCTTGGCCGAAAGAACACAGGTTGAGTTTGAAGAAGAGGCTGTTAGAAAAATCGGTTTAACTTACAAACGGAGCTAATTTGTACAGAATGTAATTGAAAGAGAATAAATATGGAGATTCATGATGACCTCTTTTGAGTCCAATTCTGATATTTACTTACATTTTTTTTTTTTAGTTAGAGCCTCTCCGTGAAGCAGTACTGAAAAGAGCAGACTAAGTACTAAAATAGAACAGAAAATAGTGCCGTTGTGTGCAGGACCTGAATACCTGATTTTGAAAGGTTTTTACCATTCATTCATGCATTCATCCAGCAAGTATTTATTGAGCATATTTTTTTTACAAGGCATTATGCTGGCCCTAGGACCAAGAATATCAGGGCTAATAAAATGCAGCATTCTGAGCCGGGGGGCGGGGGGCGGGGGGTGTGAGGGCGGGGGCGGGTACAGAAATGCGAAATGTGCAGAATTGTCGCAGTTAAGCAAAGGTGCTCTGATAGAGGGTATTGGGAGGGTGGGGGCAGGAGGGTGGGGAGGGTTGCTTTGGGAGGGTTGCTGAAATCAGGACATGAAGAACAGGAGTGTCGGCTGGGCAACAGCCATCTCAAAGACTCCAAGGCAGAAAACGAGCCTGCTTTGATCCAAGAACCCATAGTAGTCATGAGTGAAAAGGAGAGCAACATCTTACCAGCTTCCATCTAGAGATGCCATTGAAAATAAAAGTTCCGTTGGAGTTTCATATCCCTGTCTGTAATTTTTCATATCATCAGTGACCAAGTTCATCCCCGTTCGCCAGGCATTTCTAGTTTGAAGTCTGGTGAACACTATGCTAAGTGCACGAAGTGGGGACACAAAGGGCCTATGCCATTGGAGAACTTGGTGCTGAGACCGTAGAAACTACTAGTGATAGAGATACTGTGACTCATAAGCAAGCCCGAGGTGGTTTGATACAGACCGTATGATCACCACTAGCCTTTGTAGATTGCTTTACATTTAAAAAAGCGTTCTCACATACATTTACTCATTTAATCTTCATGGTAACATGAATTAGTTCCTCAAAAAAAGTGCATGTGAGCATGAGGGCTTTGGGCAACCCAGTGAGTCTGAGGAACAGGTGTCTGTCATCACTGAGCCGTTGAATCTCAATGCACCGTCTGCTCATGAGGACTAGGGTGCTCTCCTTGAAGAATCCCGGTATCAGAAATGAAATCCGGAGTGACCACAGAGGTTATTTATTTCATGCATGCCTTTTCACATACATCTCTATTATCAGGAATAGAAGACGAAGGTAATTTTAGTTTTATTTAGTCGTGGAGATTTTCTTGCTGCCTTCTGTGAGGGTTCTTGCCCAGAGAGCTCATTCTTGTGTTTGAGGAGAGGAAGGTTCAGGTTTGAGAGGATGGCTGTGTTCGTAAATGCTGTTGACTTTGTTCTGTGCGGAGGCTTTTATCAGGACAATAAAGGGTAAATAGGGTGATCTCTGCTCCACTGGAGAGGTCGAATGGTTACATTACACAATCTTCTAGAGCATCTTGCAGCAAATACATGGGTTATATTAAAAATTGCAATCATATCATTTTTTATAGTAAATTGCTGACCTTATGCAGTAGAATCAGCTTTATTGAATTTCGCCAAAAATGCGTTTATAATTCTGCCATACACACATGATATTCATGTCCTTGCTGTCCATGTGGAAATGTCCCTTTTTATGATGTTAAACAAATTAAATCGACTTTCTCCTGAGCTGCTGTGCCTCACCTTTAAGATCCACTCTCAGGAGTTGAACCTCCACGGAGCAGAGCTCACCTCCATCAGCTCGGATGTCATTGCATTACACAGAACACTGGAGTCTGGTGCCCTAGGAAACCTTGCCCCAGCGACACAGATCTGGCTTTGAGATTATTTTGAGGTGGTTCCAGGGCCGTTATTGTATATCGTGTGTACAGCTGAATGATAACAAGGCCTTACCATAATTATTCTGTTTGTTTTGAGGAAATGGTAGGTATTTGTTTAAAAGCATTTCATGATGAACTGAGAGTAGTACACACAGTATGGTTGTTTCTCAGCTATTCGCTGGTGAATATTCATCGCAAAAGTTTAATCTTAGATCAGTTCTTTAATTCTCTGTAGCTCTGCTCCCTTTCCACCCAGGGATGGATCCGGGATGCAAACTAGTTTTCATATCAGTCTAACAACAAACACAGTCAGGAAGTTATAATGCATATTTAGGTGAAACAAGCATTTTTAAATTATCTGCTTCTTAGAATCATTGCTCTGAGTTTGTTTCTCCTTTATATGGATTGTTAGGTATATGGCTAGGTATGTGTTTGTATGAATTGCTAGTTCCCAGTTTCATACACAGGGACAGTATAATACAGTGGGAAAATCCATCCATCCATTCTCTAATTTATTAAATGCCCATTTCCTCTGTGGCCAACATTTGTGCTAAGCACTGAAAATATAAAAATAAGATTTAATATTAGTGGTCTAGTGAGGTTCCATGATATGTAAACAGGTGTCATATGGGTGATAACACATTACAGGGGCTATAATAGGTGTATGTGTAGGGCCCAGGGGAGGGAGTGATCAGTTCTGTGGTCGGGGGGAGGATTATAGTGGAAGGGTTAGAAAAGGCATCATTATAGGAGAGGTTACCCCTACAGGTGTTCCCAAGAGGATTCGTTGTCTTTAGGGTTTGGGGAGCCGTGCTGACTTTAATCTATGCAGGGATGGGATGGAACATTGTCTCTGAGACCAGGAATGGCCTGGAGATTCAGGAAACAGGCTGGAAAGTTGGAGAGGTAGGCAGGGGTCAGACCTCACGTATGTTAACTCAAGGGTTTGGGTTTTATTATGTGGACAGTGGGGAAGCTATGAAGAGTTTTATGTCGAATCATATGTTTGTGTTTGAGAAAGCTCTCTGAAGGCAGGGTGGGCAGCTGGGAGTTCGCTGAGTAATTCAGGTGAGAAATGATGGATGGACAAGGGCGGTTGTTGTGGGGTTGGAGAGGATGGATTAGGGACGGTGTGGAGGTAGAGTCTGCAGGAGTTGGTGGCTGAGTGATGCGAGGAGTGAAGGCAAGAGAGGTGTCTGTGGTCACTGTCAAGGTTTTTGGCCTGGGGACCTGGATGGAGGAGAACGGATAGAGTGGAGAGAGTGCGGGGCTGGGAATCAGACAACATGGGCTCCAGAGGAGGCCCCCGTGTGATTAGTGCTCACACCGCGGCTGCACCACAGTGTGTCACCATCAGACACCAGTGGCATGGTGTGGGTCTCCTGGCTTTCATGCTGCTTCCACGGGTGACTGTCAGGCGTGCTTTCTGTGTGGAGAGACATGGGTGAGTGGCTTCACTGAAATTTGAAGCTCTCTGAAGACAGAGAAGATGGCGTTTGTAAAGCAAGTGGTATTTTATCTGGAAATGGCTTCTCTGTGAGAAGGCGATCACTGCTTCCTGGTGAAGCCTGCCTCTCCTTTCCAAAGAGGGTTCCATGGAAATGGACCAGGATCATGGTGAGTTGCCACTGGAAACGCTTCTTCCAGAAAGCTCCTCACTCCCCCTGCCATCTGCCCTAAGTCTGACTGTTTATTTTATTTATTTGGTCCATTTATGTTTGTATGTATTTCCACTGATCCACTCCTTACGGCCAGTAGGCTCTGCTGATGTGGTCTCCACGGGTGTCAGGGCCTCCCTGCACAGTGTACGACCTGATGGTTACAGTGACCTGACTCTGCATGTGCCTTGGTTTTCTGGTAGCAGATGGCCTTCTCGGTACCTTAACTCTTGTGAATCGATGAGTCAGAGGGATAGAAAGTGTGTGGAGCTAAGGCAGAAAGCCTAAGGCAGCAGCTCCAGCAGGAGTGAGAGTGGAAGAGGCCCAGTTAGTGCTGTTAGTGATGGATGACTCCCTGGGAGGTCGCAGAGCTCAGGGCAGGTCCCCTGGAGGAGGGAAGGGGAAGAGCATTTCACTTCCTCAGACTCCTTCTCTGGTGCTGGTCCAGCTCTACCCCAGGCCCAGACACTCAGCCTCAGACTGCCCTGCAGCTCCGTCCGGACCCATTCCTGAGGCAGAATGCACTCGTTTTGGCGGTGGATTATGATCTGCAGTTTTAGAAAGCATATAGGTTGCATACCTTTTAAAAAGTGTATGTGAAAGCAAGTTTCTTCCTTGTAGGCATCTTGCTCAGTTGGCTTTTATCCAGCCTTTTCATGGAAAACAGCCTCCTTATTTGATTTGGGGCTGCTTTAAAGCTGGACATCTCCAGAAATCACTCCTCTGGCCCCCTCATTAGAGTCACCCACGGGACGGCTCCCTACCACCCCCACCCCCAGCCCTTTCTGGTCTCTCACTGACCATTTCTGTCTGGGATGGTCACTGCTGTAGTCCACTTTGGTGGCTTTTGCCTCTTCCTTCTGCCTTTTCTTAGATTAAGATTTTTAAACATTATATTAAAAAGAGATTGTTAATTAATGGTTTGGATGTGTGGTATTGCTTTCCATTCACCTCTGGTAACTCTTCAAGACATTGACCTAAAGAGCCTTTCTCCTTCCTCCCTCCCTGTGTACATGGTGGGGGGGGGGGAAGGGAGGATGGGGAAAATTATGGAGAAAAACATGTTAAAGATGACTTCCAGTGTAAAACGAGAGGGAAAAATCAATGTTTGAGGAAACCCAAAAAAAGCACCTCTCATTATAGTAATTAAATGGCAGCATTTAACCTATCAGAATGTTCTGCATGCGTGAGAGACAAGCCGAGGAGCTGTGGGTTTGAAATTACAGCTCTAATCCTCAGGGAAGAGAATAGTTAAATAATTTGTTTTTGAGGTGCGAGAGCAGAGCCAGGGAGGTTGGGAGTGTGCCTGCGCGTGTGCGCGTGCGCGCATGTGTGCGCCCCCGTGAGGGTGAGGGTGAGGGGCCGCGCTGCCTGTGTTTACAGAGAATACCCTGGAGGTCGGTATTTATCAGCACCTGTGTGCTGTCAAGAACACAAGCCGCTGTTGCCCGTTCATTAAGGTTTCCAGAAGAGTCCGGGTCTCACCTGTGGCCAGGCGTTGCATCATAACCGTAGGACTTGCTTCACTCTGGCCCCTCTGGGACACACAGGAATAGATTGGAGAGGAGGCTGGGTGACACAGACAGAGAAAGAGAGACACAGGAATTAGGGAAGGAAGAAAGCGGAATAATTTTAAAGAATGTGCATGGCACAGACTCTTAGGACAAAGCATTCCGACTTACAGGGCTGGCGCTCACAGGCCAGGCTGGACACTCCACAGAGCATGGGGCAAAAGGGAGAGGGGCCACCTTCTCTGTACAGCCTCCTCTGCCAGGGTTCACGACTGCTGGCGGGCTTCCTCCTGTGCCGCCATGCGTTGGGATTTCTGTGAACGACGGGGATTGGCCTTGTGTGCTGTCTGCCCCGTCAGTGTGCGACCTTTGTCTCTCTGTGCCCCTGGCTGGAGTTTGTGACATTGGTAATGCTCTGGCCCTCTGGAAGCTGCTCCGTTTCTCCCTAGATATTCCCAGAGCTTGGCAGCTACAGTCTGCATTCCACAGGATAGGCTGACACGTGGCAAAGGGGAACCGTGCACATCTGTCCCTGTGCCCCTCATTAGGGAATGAGCTCTTCAGTGACTTGGGGCGGGGGTGCTGGTACACCGTGTTCCTTGGAGGCTCACAGTCCCCGCCGGTCTCTACGAGAGCATGAAGGGTTTCTATTAGACTAATAAGGAGCCCTGGGGACACTGGTTACAGTGTGATAATCGTCCCCTTGGAGGACCTGAGGCAGTCTGTGTGCGCTGACCTCATCCTGGGGGAGAGCTGATGAAACCTGGGCTGCTGCGCTGCCTGCCATGGAGAGGGAGGGGACAAGGTTGCAGGGTGTTTCTTCTCCTGCTTCATTATTATCAGTCTTGCTTGTCTTTGGGGCATTTCATCAAAACTTCTTCAGTTTTGCTTAAGAACTTTCAAGAGCTGATGAACCTAATGGAAAATTTTCTGTAATAACTCAGTACAGCCACTCCACAAATACCAGCTAATTAATCCTCAGAGTGCCCTGGGGACAATGGAGGGGTTCATAAGGGCAGTGACATTTTTTAATTTCCATTTTATAGACTGAGAGACTGAGGCACCTGGAAGAATCTGTGACTTGGGTCCGAGGGGGACCACAGATCTAGAAGCTGAGATTAGAGCTCCCTGCCTTTTGGCTTCTGTTGGAACTGTTGGGTCCCACCTTAGAGGCATTTAGAAAATCACCTGGGTTTTCTTCTCCTCCCATCCTTCCCCCTGATTCCCACTTGACGCTATGTCTGGGACCTAAGTTCATGTTCATAAATACAGATCCCTGTCATCAATTGTAATTGCTGCCTGGTATTCTGCTGAGAGTCTACACCCTCGTTTCTTTTAGCCAGTCCCCTAGATGGACATCTAGATTGTTTCTGTTTGTTACCATGATAGCAAATCTTCTTTAATATCCTTGAGAAATAGGTAATTTTCTTCCTTCTGTGATTACCTTTTTAGAGTAAAAAGACCTTTTAAACCTTAGAGTAGAACTCCGGGTTAGGGAAATGGGCCTGTTTTTGTCTCCTTGTGCATTGCTGGGCTGCGCTTTGACAGCCTGTGCTGGCTCCCACATCAGCAGCTGCCATTGGGGCACTTGAGCCCCGAGCGTGAGCTCCATGTCGACGGGTGTGTCGTCTTCACCGTGTCTTCTTTCGGTCAAGCCTAGAAGCCGCCACCCAGACACACACATACCTCAACAGCAAAGAAACATTCACCTCCTTCCTTTCTTTTATGGATTTAGTTTTCTTGTATGGAATTTGATTTGTTTTTAGTAGAGTAACAGGGGATATAACTTTCTTTTCTCCTAATGACCAACTCGATTGTTCCAGCACCATTTTTCAAATGATGTCTTTTCCCTGCTTACGTCACATGTCACCGTTATCTTAAATAGGCTGATGTGTGATCAAGGACGTTCTGTTCTTGTTCTTGGATATATGTATTGCTTGTTGTATCTTGATTGTTGTAGATTTGTTACATGTTTTTATCCGTAGCATAAGTTGTACTCTTCCTTTGTCCTTTTAAAGAATATTCCCGTTTTTTCCGGCCCTTGTGTACTTTTTTTTTTTAAGATTTTATTTATTTATTTGACAGAGAGCACAAGCAGGGGGAGTGGCAGGCAGAGGGAAGGGGAGAAGCAGGCTCCCCGCCGAGCAGGGAGCCTGATGTGGGGCTCGATCCCAGGACACTGGGATCATGACCTGAGCCGAAGGCAGACGCTTAACCGACCGAGCCACCCAGGTGCCCTGTGGCCCTTGTGTACTTCTAAGCTCATGTCAGAATCACCGTATCACGTTTCCTCCTCTCCTCTTTGGTCCCACCCCTCCCCTTTCCATGCCAATCAAAAATTAAATCCCTTTGGAATTTGGATTATTACATCCAACGTAGAAATGGCTTTGGAGAGAATTGGCACTTTTGCGATACACTGTTTTCCACTCATGAATGTGGTGTTATCTTTCAAGTAAAGTACGTTCCTCACTGATGAAGTTTGACACTCTTCTTGCATTTACACTTATAGGGCCTTTATTTTTATTATATTTTCTAATCTTTGCCGATATTTAGGAAAGCTGTGGATTTTTATGTTTTAAAAATTATCTTACTGTATTCTTTTTAATAGTCCTGATTGTTCTTACTGGTTTTCTTAGTAACACATTATGTGAAAATAACAACATTCTCCCTTTCCAGTGTTACATGACTTTTGTTATTATTTTGGCTGGGCCTTCCAGAGCAGGATTAATTAAATACATATGCTCAAGGAAGTAAAATGCTTCTCTTCAAAGCATCAGTTTAGAAATGAAGGGCATAGGAATATGAAAGAAATAATAATGATCCCTAACTTTTTACCTATGTTGGCCAATATGTATTCTTGGGCCAAAAGTGTTTGACATGCTCATAACAACTTTGTATTAGACTAGAAAGTCAACATTTTTTTCAGGCAGAAAAGCTGAAAGACAGTGGACATGATTTCCAAAGTCACTTGGCCAATAGATCAGTGACTAGACTCCAGAATTGCGGCTCTCTGTGTGAAACAGAGCCAGTGCCTTGGAGAGGGAGGCGGAGGGGCTGGTGGCTAATAGTCAGAGCTGCTGCCATCTCCCAGCACTGCCAGCCCTTCCTACAAACAGTGTAAAGTTGGGGGTGGAAAGGGCAAGTTTTTGACTTAAAGAGGACGTAAGACGAGAATACTGTGGGACATCAAAGGTGACCTCTTCTGTCTCAAGGACATGTGCACTAATGGCAGCTTCTGTGTCATCAGGCTCACCCCGAGATAGATTATGGCAATGGATGGAACATGGAGTCCTTTTATTAACGTGGGCCTGGGTAGCCGCCGGGTAGGGCACTTGGGCTGCTGTTGTCACCAGATTCTGGTCCCTCTGCGCATTGTCACCAGTTGGTAAAATTCGAACTCTGCTTTTAGCGGTCTCTTCCTTGCATGGAAACTTTGGGTATCTCTTCATTTTTTTTTTTTTTAATTTTAAAGATTTATTCATCGAGAGAGAGAGTGCGCACGCGTGTGTGGGCACAGTAGTGGGAGGGGCAGACGGAGAGGGAGAGAGAGAATCTCAAGCAGACTCCCCATTGAGCACCAAGCCCGACTCGGGGTTTGCTCTCACGACCCTGAGATCACGACCTGAGTGGAAACCAAGAGTCAGAGGCCCGATCAACTTTGCCACCCAAGCGCCTCTGTAGTTCTTCATTTCTTATAGGATCAAATCCTGTCTGTGTATACTCTTTCCAACTTGGGGTGTTCTTTTTTTTTTTTTTTGCCATCTTTTTATTTTGAATAATTTCAGAATTACTGAAGAATTGAATGGTGCACGGAACAGATACCTTTTATCCAGTCTCTCAGTTGTTAACATTTTGCCACATTTGCTTTCTGTCTCTCTCTCTCTCTCTCACTCTTCTTTCTACACACATACTTTTTTTTTCTGTTTTAAAAGTAAGTTGCAGGGGCACCTGGGTGGCTCAGATGGTTAAGCGTCTGCCTTCAGCTCCGGTCATGATCTCCAGGTCTTGGGATCGAGCCCTGTGTTGGGCTCCCTGCTCAGCAAGCGGGGAACCTGCTTCTCCCTCTCCCTCTGCCGCTACCCCTGCTTGCGCTCTCTTTCTCTCAAATGAATAAATAAAAAAAATTTATTTTTTTATTATTGTTTTTTTTTCACGTCAGATGGGTAATGTGCCGAGGTTGTAACAAGGTTGGAGGGAGGCACATGTCACACAACAGCGTGAACACCCAATCATCACGCTTATGAACTACCAAAGGATCTAAAAAAATCTTAAAAAAAAAAAAAAACGTAAGTGTAGATACCATGACACTTCAACCCCAGTTACACCAGTCTGTCTCCTAAAATAGGGCATTCCCTCACATAACCACGCCTAAGAGATTAACACTAATTCCAGAAAATCATCTCATGTGTAGTCCATACTTAAATTTTCCCAGTCCCCAAATTCATTCTGTGCCCTGTAATCAGGGGCTTATGCGAGGCATTTTACTGCTGTGTCTCTTCATCAGTGACTGTCCTCTTGCCTTTTCTTGTTTTACTTGTCATTGACTATTTTGTAAAGGTCAGTCAGGTCAATTTTATAGAATATCATACATACCAGATTTGTCTCATCGTTTTCCCTTGATAAGATTGAAATTAAACATTTTTGGCAAGGATACCCTATAAGCAACATCATGTCCTTATTTTTGCATCACATCAGAAGGTGAGAAATGTCAGATTCTTCCTAATGGTGGTGTTAAGTCGATCACTGGGTTCGTCAGGTAGCTACCAGAGTTCTCCACTGTAAAATTCTCCTTTGTAACAAATAAGTCATCTGAGAAGAGTGCTTCTTTGAGAGCATGTTCTCTTATTGCTCAACAACCTTTCATTCAGTGGTTTTAGTGACCATTGGAGATCCTTGCTCGAATCAGCTGTTTCTTTGGGATTTTAAAAATAGCTATTTCCTAATTATTTTATATACATTTATTGCCTAGTATTTTTCTATAAAAAAGAACTTTCTCACCTTCCCTCTTCTGTCTCTCTCTCTTGCTCTCTCTTTTGAGTATCACTGTATACTCTTTAGTTCAGAATAGTCCATTATTACCATATTTCATTTTAATGCTCACATTGTTCCAAGTCAGATGAGTGGGCGCCTATTCAGGTTAGCTCCTGGGTCCCTTGCTTTTTGGCACAAACGTCTCAGGTGCACCTTTTACTGTCTGTGAATTAAGCCAGGCATTAGACATTTTCCTCAAGTGTTGTTCAGTAGGAATGTTACTTAGAAGCTGGGATCTGGACACTGGTTTTACACACAGCCCCTCTCTCTCTCTCTCTTTCTCTCTCTCTCTCTCTCTCTCTGTCTCTCACACACACAGTTTTATTTGTTTTTATTCACATGATACGTATGTATATACATATACACACAATTCAAACCGAATATTACAGGATTTTCCTTTCATCTCTTATTTTGCATTTATATCTTTTCTTACAGTGAGAAACTGGATTCTTAAGAAGTTTGCTATGGTTATCATTTATTGTTTCTCATATAGAAAAATGGTTTTTAAGTTAGTTTGTAACTTATTATCATCAACATTTCTCTTACTGAGGAGCTTAAGAAAGCTTGAGCTATCTTTCCAGTTCTCTGTCCTTAGATCAGGTTAGAAGTTTTCAAAGTTTTAGGTCTATAGAGCTCTGGGGCCCCCCCAAAACCCTTTCAGGGAGTCAGGTCAAAATGATTTTCATAGCCAGCAGTAAGACATTATTTACCTCTTTCACTGTGTTGGCTTCTGCAGTGACAGTGCAGAAGCAATGCTGGGTAAACTGCTGGCTTTCGCTGTAGTTTTTACTGCTATGCACTTGCGGTTTAAAAAAAAAAGCTATTTCATTGAAGACTGTCCTTGATGAAAGAGTAAAAATGATTAATTTTATTAAATCTTGCCACTTGAGTATGCATCTTTGTAATATTCATGTGACGAAATAGGAAATAGGCATAAAGTACTTCTGCGTATGCCGCGGAGTGGTTGCCTCAGGAGAAGTTCTTGTGTGATCATTTGAGTTATGAGCTGAACTAGCTGCTTTTTTTCTTGGATATCACTTTTACTTGAGGGAATGACAGAGAAACTGTGACTTTAGTATTTGGAAGACATTTTCTCAAAAAAAGAAAGTGAGCCTGTTGTTTTGCGGAAAACATACTGACAGTATTGGTTGTCAGTAATAAAAGTTGAACTTTCAAATGAAATTAGAATTTTGGAAAAACATGTACCCACCACCGTGAACTAGGCAGTTTCCCCATAGTTAATGAATTCTGAGGAGATCATGGTGATCTAATGAGCGTGCTGTTTTGATAGTGTATGAAAAGTGTGTCAGCGTTTGGAAGCTCTGCATACCTTAGTGAACCAGTATTTCCTAAATGATCAATGCATGATTTTATAAAATTACACATGAGTAAAATGTCCATTCAAAGTGCAAGATAGACCAATGAATTTTAATGGAACAGGATATGAGAGTTTCTCGATAGGATTTCACATTGCAACGAATCCTTAAGAAACTGCCACTTGTGGAATTTTTGGTGTAGTATCACAGAAGAATATCCACAGTTATCTGAGAAAGCTATTAAAAGACTCCTCTCGGGGCACCTGGGTGGCTCAGTCGGTTAAGCGACTGCCTTCAGCTCAGGCCATGATCCCAGGGTCCTGGGATCGAGCCCCGCATCGGGCTCCCTGCTCCGTGGGAGGCCCGCATCTCCCTCTCCCACTCCCCCTGCTTGTGTTCCCTTTCTCGCTGTCTTTCTCTCTCTAATAAATAAAATATTTAAAAAAAAAAATAAAAGACTCCTCTCAGGGCACCTGGGTGGCTCAGTAGGTTAACTCTCTGCCTTTGGCTCAGGTCATGATCTCGGGGTCCTGGGATCGAGCCCTGTGTCGGGCTCCCTGCTCAGCGGGGAAGTCTTCTTCTCCCTCTCCCCCTACTTCTGCCCCTGACTCGTGCTCACACTCTCTCTCTCTCAAATAAAAAATAAAATCTTTAAAAAAAAAATAAGAGACTCCTCTCTTTTTGCAATATATATTTGTACTAGTCTGTATTTTCATTTTCTTTAACCAACCCAACATATCACAACAGATGGAATGCAGAAGCAGATATGAGAATTCAGTTGTCTTCTATTAAGCCAGACATAAAAGATTTGCAGAAAAGTTAACTTGTGCTATCCTCCTCACTAATTATTTTTTGTTCTGGAAACTAGCTATTTCTTTTTTTAAAGATGATTTATTTGAGAGAGAGAGCGCAATTGTGCGTGCAAGTGGGGGAAGGGGCAGAGGGAGAAAATCTTCAAGCAGACTCCCCGCTGAGCATGGAGCCTCACACAGGGCTCAGTCTCATGACCCATGAGATCATGACCTGAGCCGAAACCAAGACTTGGACTTACTGAGCCATCCAGGAGCCCCTAGTTATGTTTTTTTTTTTTTAATAAAAATGTTATTCATATTAACGTATAATAAGTTTATTGCTATTATTTTTAAATGAATTATTTTTAAATTTCTCAGTTTTGATATCTTTTTAAAGATTTTTTATTTTTAAGTAATCTCTACACCCAGTGCAGGACTCGAACTCACAGCCCCGAGATCAAGAGTCGCATGCTCTTCCGATTGAGCCAGCCAGGTGCCCCTTCAGTTTTGATTTTTTAATTGAAGAATAATTGACATACAATATTGTATTGGTTTCAGGTGTACAAAATAGTGACTCAGTATTTATATACATTATGAAATGGTGCCAGGATAAGGCTGGTTACCATCTGTCACCATACAAAGTTGTTATAGTGTTATTCACCATATATTCCCTATGCTGTACATTATATCCCTGTGTCTTATTTATTTTATAACTAGATGGTTGTACATCCTAATACCCTTCACTGATTTTGTTCATCTCCCCCCACCCCACCCCTTCCCTCTGGCTGCCATCAGTTCTCTGTCTCTATGAAGTCTATTTCTGCTTTATTTTTTAGATTCCACGTATAAGTGAAATCATACAGTATTTGTCTTTGTCTGATTTATTTCACTTAGCCTAACATCCTCTAGGTTCATCCATGTTATCGTAAATGGCAAGATTTCATTCATTTTCTTTAAGGGCTGAGTAATATTCTATTGTTTATATATCAGGGTTTTCTTTATCCATTCATCTTTTGGTAGACACTTAGCTTGCTTCAGATCTTGGCTATTGTAGATAATGCTGTGATGAACGTAGGAGTGTATATATCTTTTTGAATTAGAGTTTTCATTTTCTTTGGATAAACACCTATAAGTAGAATTGCTAGATTGTAGGATAGTTTATTTTTAATGTTTTGAGGAATCTCCGTACTGTTTTCCATAGTGGTTGTGCCAATTTACATTCCCACCAACAGTGCAGGAAGGTTCCATTTTCTCTGTATCTTTGCCAGCACTAGTTCTTTCCTGTCTCTTTGATAACAGCCCTTCTGACAGGTGTGAGGTGATATTTCATTGTGGTTTTGATTTGCATTTCCCTGGTGGTTAGTGATGTTGAGCATCTTTTTTATGTGCCCATTGGCCATCTGTATGTCTTGTTTGGAAAAACCTCTATTTTTAGGTCATCTGCCCATTTTTTTTTTAAAGATTTTATTTATTTATTTGGCAGAGAGATACAGAGAGAGAACAAGTGGGCGGAGAGGCCGGCAGAGGGAGAGGGAGAAGCAGGCTCCCCGCCGAGCAGGGAGCCCGATGCGGGGCTCGATCCCAGGACCCTGGGATTATGACCTGAGCCGAAGGCAGCTGCTTAACCCACTGAGCCACCCAGGCGCCCATCTGCCCATTTTTTAATTGGATTGTTTGTTTTTTTGATATTGAGTTATATAAATTCTTTATATGTTTTAGATGTTAACCACTTATTGGATATATCATCTGCAAATATCTTCTCCCATTCAGTAGGTTGTCTTTTCGTTTCCTTGATGGTTTCCTTTGTTGTGTAAAATCTTTTTAGTTTGATGTAGTGCCATTTATTTCTGCGTTTGTTGTCTTTCTCTGAAGAGACGGATCTAGAAGAATATTACTAAGACCAATGTCAAAGAACTTACTGCCTATTTTCTTCTGGGCGCTTTATGGTTTCAGATCTTAATTTAAGTCTTTAATCCGTATTGAATTTATTTTTGTATATGGTGTAAGAAAATGGTCCGGTTTCATCTTTTTACATGTAGCTGTCCAGTTTTCTCAGTGCCATTTATTGAAGAAACTACCTTTTCCTGATTGTATATTCTTGTCTTCTGTATTGTAGATTAATTGGCCATATATGGTGGGCTTATTTCTGGGATCATTGTTCTGTGCCATTGATCTTTGTGTCTGTTTTTGTGCCAGTCCCATACTGTTTCGATTATTGTAGCTTTGTAGTATAGTTTGAAATCTAGGAGAATGATATATCCTCCTGCTTGTTCTGTCTCAAGATCGCTTTAGCTGTTCAGGGCCTTTTGTGGTTCCATACATATTTTAGCATTATTTGTTCTGGTTCTGTGAAAAATCCTACTGGTGTTTTGATAGGGATTGCTTTCTGTAGATTGTTTTGAGTACTATGGACATTTTAACAATATTCTTTTTTTAAAAAAAGATTATTTATTTGAGAGAGAAAGAGAACACAAGTGGGGTAGGGTGAGGGGCAGAAGGAGAGGGAGAAGCAGACTCCCTGCTGAGCATGGAGCCCAATGCAGGGCTCAATCCCAGGATCCTGAGATCATGCCCTGTGCCAAAGGCAGATGTTTAACTGACAGAGCCACCCAGGCGCCCCTTAACAATATTAATTCTTAATTCTTCCAGTCCTTTAACATGGTGTATCTTTCTATTTATTTGTGTTGTCTTCAGTTTCTTTCATCAGTGTCATAATTTTCAGAGTATGGGTCTTTTACCTTCTTGGTTTAATGTATTCCTTGATATTTTATTCTTTTGGATGCAGTTACAAATGGGATTGTTTTCTTAGTTTCTTGTTCCGGTAGTTATTGTCATATAGAAACACAACAGATTACTCTATATTGATATTGTATCTTGCAACTTTACTGAATTCATTTATTCTGGTAGTTTCTGGGTGAAGGCTTTAGGGGTTTTCTATATATAGTATCATGTCATCTGCGAATAGTGACAGTTCTACTTCTCCCTTACCAACTTGGATGCTGTTTATTTCTTTCCCCTGCCTAATTGCTGTGGCTAGGACTTCCAATTCTGTATTGACTACAGGTAGCAAGAGTGGGCATCCTTGTCTTGTTCTTGATCTTAGAGGAAAAACTTTTAAGTTTTCACTATAGAGTATGATATTAGTTGTGGGTGTTTGTAATATATGGCTTTTATTACGCTGAGGTACATTCCCTCTCTACCTACTTTGTTGAGAGTTTTTATCATAAACGGATGTTGAATTTGTCAAGTGCTTTTTCTGCATCTACTGAGATGATGATCTGATTTTTTAAAAAAGATTTATTTTAGAGAGAGAGAAAGGTGGGGGAGGGGCAGAGGGAGAGAGAGGGAATCTCCGGCAGACTCAGCACTGAGTGCAGAGCCTGACTCCGGGCTTGATCTCATGACCCTGAGATCATGACCTGAGCTGAAACCAGAGTGAGACGCTTAACCGACTGAGCCACCCAGGTGTTCCAGATGATCTGATTTTTATCCCTTGTTTTGTTGATGTGTTGTGTCATGTTGATTGATTTGTAGGTATCAAACTGTCTTTGCATCCCTGGATTAAATTCCACATGATCATGGTTTATGATCCTCTTAACGTATTGCTAAATTCAGTTTTGCAGAGTTTTGTACCTTTGTTCGTTAGGGATATTGGCTTGTGTGGGTTTTGTTTTGTTTTTTGTTTTTGTTTTGTTTTGTAGTGTCTTTGGTTTAGGTATCAGGGTAATGCTGGTCACATAGAATGAGCATGGAAGCATTTCTTCCTCTTGAGTTTTTTGGAAGAGTTAGAGAATGATAAATATCAACTCTTAAAATATTTGGTAGAACTTACTGGTGAATCCATCTGGTCATGGACTTTTGTTTGGTGGGAGTTTTTTGATTATTGATTCAATTTCATTACTAGTAATCAGCTGTTCATATTTTCTATATCTTCCTGATTCAGTCTTGGAAGATTGTATATTTCTAGGAAATAGTTCTTCTAGGTTGTTCAATTTGTTGATATATAATTGTTTGTAGTCTTTTTTATCCTTTGTATTTCTGTGGTATTGGTAACTTCTCTTTGATTTCTGATTTTATTTTTGGGGGCCCTCTCTCTTTTTTTCTTGATGAGTCTTGATAAAGCGTTATCAGTTTTATCTTTTTAAAGAACCAGCTCTTAGTTTCATTAGTCTTTTTTTCTTAAGTTTTAGTTTCATTTATTTCTGCTCTGATCTGTATTATTTTCTTCTTCCATCTACTTACTTTGGGCTTCGTTTGTTCTTTTTTTTAAGTTCCTGTAGGTGTAAAGTAGATTGTTTGAGATTTTTCTTGTTTCTTGAGGTAGGCCTCTATTGCTATAAACTTCCCTCTTGGAACTGCTTTTGCTGCATCGCATAGATTTTGGAACATTGTGTTTTTATTTTCATTTATCTCAAGGTAGTTTTTCATTTCTTCTTTGACTTCTTCATTGACCTGTTGATTGTTTAGTAGCATGTTGTTCAATCTCCACGTGTTTGTGTGTTGTTTTTTTTTTCCTGTAATTGATTTCTAGTTTCATGGCATTGTGGGAAGAAAAGATGCTTGCTACGATTTCAGTCTTCTTATTGAGACTTATTTTGTGGCCTAACATGTGATCTGTCCTAGAGAATGTTCCATGTGCACTTGAAAAGAATGTGTATTCTGTAGTTTTGGATGGAATGTTCTATATCTATCTATCTCTCTATTTGTCTATCTATTAAGTCCATCTGGTCTAATGCATTGTTCAAGGCCAGTGTTTCCTTATTAATTTCCTGTCTGGTTGATCTAGCCACTGAAATAAGTGGGGTGTTAAGTCCCATACTATTGCGTTACTGTCAGTTTCTTCCTTTGCATCTGTTACTATTTGTTTTATATATTTAGTATTCTGATTTTGATTTCTAATATGGTAAGTATCAGTACATATGATCTTTACTAACAAAAGTTGTTTGAAATCATTAATAGCTTCTAAGAGTGTGAAGGGGTCAGGAGATCAAAATGTTTGAGAACCACTGACCTTGAGATTGCAGTACGCATCTTTAATTTACCTAAGTCTCAATCAGTGAGGATCTTTACCATTTCTGAATGTGCTTAGAACATTTCACTTCCGTTTACTCTCTTCCTGCCTTTTGTGTTGTGGGATTTTTTGTAGTTTAATACTACATAGATTTCAAACCCTATAAGACATTATTGTTGTTTTATACAGTCAATATTTATTTATATTTGTTTTTTCCTTTGTTCCTCATACCTTCCTGCATTTCTGCCCTCTGTCTAGAATCATTTTCCTTCTGTCTGAAGAGCTCCTTGAGTGTTTCATTTAGTGCAGGTGTGCTAGTGATGAATTCTCTGATTTTGTCTGTCTGAAAATGACTTCATTTCTCTTCAATTTTTTAAAGGCTTTTTAATTTTGAAATTATTCTTTTAATACTTAATATATTTTTTAAAGATTTTGTTTATTTATTAGAGCACATGAGCATGGGGAGGGGCAGAGGGAGAGAATCTCAAGCAGACTCCGTGCTGAATGTGGAGCCTGTCATGGGGCTTGATCTCATGACCCTGAGATCACGACCTGAGCCGAAACCAAGAGTTGGTCGCTCAACTGACTGAGCCACCCAGTCGCTGCTCCTTAATCATATTTTTTAAAAAATTTTTTTATTATGTTAGTCACCATACATTACATCATTAGTTTTTGATGTAGTGTTCCATGATTCATTGTTTGTGCATGACACCCAGTGCTCCACGCAGAAGGTGCCCCCTTTAATACCCATCACCAGGCGAACCCATCCCCCCACCCCCCTCCCCTCTAGAACCCTCAGTTTCTTTTTCAGAGTCCATTGTCTCTCATGGTTCGTCTCCCCCTCTGACTTACTCCCCTTCATTCTTCCCCTCCTGCTAACTTTTTTTTCTTAACATATATTGCATTATTTGTTTCAGAAGTACAGATCTGTGATTCAACAGTCTTGCACAATTCACAACGCTCACCATAGCACATACCCTCCCTAATGTCTATCACCCAGCCACCCCATCCCTCCCACCCCCCACCACTCCAGCAACCCTCAGTTGGTTTCCTGAGATTAAGAATTCCTCATATCAGTGAGGTCATATGATACATGTCTTTCTCTGATTGACTTATTTCACTCGGCATATCACCCTCCAGTTCCATCCATGTCGTTGCAAATGGCAAGATCTCATTCCTTTTGATGGCTGCATAATATTCCATTGTGTATATATACCACTTCTTTATCCATTCATCTGTCGATGGACATCTTGGCTCTTTCCACAGTTTGGCTGTTGTGGACATTGCTGCTATAAACATTGGGGTGCACGTACCCCTTCGGATCCCTACATTTGTATCTTTGTGGGAAATACCCAGTAGTGCAATTGCTGGATCGTATGGTAGCTCTATTTTCAACTGTTTGAGGAACCTCCATACTGTTTTCCAGAGTGGTTGCACCACCTTGCATTCCCACCAACAGTGTAGGAGGGTTCCCCTTTCTCTGCATCCCCGCCAACATCTGTCGTTTCCTGACTTGTTAATTTTAGTCATTCTGACTGGTGTGAGGTGGTATCTCATTGAGGTTTTGATTTGAATTTCCCTGATGCCAAGGGATGTTGAGCACTTTTTCATGTGTCTGTTGGCCATTTGGATGTCTTCTTTGGAAAAATGTCTGTTCATGTCTTCTGCCCATTTCTTTATTGGATTATTTGTTCTTTGGGTGTTGAGTTTGATAAGTTCTTTATAGATTTTGGATACTAGCCCTTTATCTGATATGTCATTTGCAAATATTTTCTCCCATTCTGTTGGTTGTCTTTTGGTTTTGTGGACTGTTTCTTTTGCTGTGCAAAAAAGCTTTTTATCTCGATGAAATCCCAATAGTTCATTTTTGCCCTTGCTTCCCTTGCCTTTGGCGATGTTTCTAGGAAGAAGTTGCTGCGGCTGAGGTTGAAGAGGTTGCTACCTGTGTTCTCCTTTAGAATTTTGATGGACTCCTGTCTCACGTTTAGGTCTTTCAACCATTTGGAGTCTGTTTTTGTGTGTGGTGTAAGGAAATGGTCCGGTTTCATTCTTCTGCATGTGGCTGTCCAATTTTCCCAACACCATTTGTTGAAGAGACTGTCTTTTTTCCATTGGGCATTCTTTCCCGCTTTGTCAAAGATGAGTTGACCATAGAGTTGAGGGTCCATTTCTGGGCTCTCTATTCTGTTCCATTGATCTATGTGTCTGGTTTTGTGCCAGTACCACACTGTCTTGATGATGACAGCTTTGTAATAGAGCTGGAAGTCCAGAATTGTGATGCCACCAGCTTTGCTTTTCTTTTTCAACATTCCTCTGGCTATTCGGGGTCTCTTCTGGTTCCATACGAATTTTAGGATTATTTGTTCCATTTCTTTGAAAAAAGTGGATGGTATTTTGATGGGGATTGCACTGAATGTGTAGACTGCTCTAGGTAGCATTGACATCTTCACAATGTTGGTTCTCCCAATCCATGAGCATGGAACGTTTTTCCATTTCTTTGTGTCTTCTTCAGTTTCTTTCATGAGTATTTCATAGTTTTCTGAGTACAGATCCTTTGCCTCTTTGGTTAAATTTATTCCTAGGTATCTTATGGTTTTGGGTGCAATTGTGAATGGGATCGACTCCTTGATTTGTCTCTCTTCTGTCTTGTTGTTGGTGTATAGGAATGCCACTGATTTCTGTGCATTGATTTTATATCCTGCTACTTGACTGAATTCCTGTATGAGTTCTAGCAGTTTTGGGGTGGAGTCTTTTGGGTTTTCCACATACAGTATCATATCATCTGCAAAGAGTGAGTTTGACTTCCTCTTTGCCGATTTGGATGCCTTTGATTTCTTTTTGTTGTCTGATTGCTGTGGCTAGGACTTCTAATACTATGTTGAAGAGCAGTGGTGATAGTGGACATCCCTGCCGCGTTCCTGACCTTAAGGGAAAAGCTCTCAGCTTTTCCCCATTGAGAATGATATTTGCTGTAGGTTTTTCATAGATGGCTTTTATGATATTGAGGTATGTACCCTCCCTCTATCCCTATACTCTGAAGAGTTTTGATCAAGAAAGGATGCTGTACTTTGTCAAATGCTTTTTCTGCATCTATTGAGAGGATCATATGATTCTTGTTCTTTCTTTTGTTAATGTATTGTATCATGTTGATTGATTTGCAGATGTTGAACCAACCTTGCAGCCCAGGGATAAATCCCACTTGGTCATGGTGAATAATCCTTTTAATATACTGTTGGATCCTATTGGCTAGTATTTTGGTGAGAATTTTTGCATCCATGTTCATCAAGGATATTAGTCTGTAATTCTCCTTTTTGATGGGGTCTTTGTCTGGTTTTGGGATCAAGGTTATGGTGGCCTCATCAAATGAGTTTGGAAGTTTTCCTTCCATTTCTATTTTTTGGAACAGTTCCAGGAGAATAGGTATTAATTCTTCTTTAAATGTTTGATAGAATTCCCCTGGGAAGCCATCTGGCCCTGGGCTTTTGTTTGTTGGGAGATTTTTGATGACTGCTTCAATTTCCTTAGTGGTTATAGGTCTGCTCAGGTTTTCTGTTTCTTCCTGGTTCAATTTTGGTAGTTGATACATCTCTAGGAATGCATCCATTTCTTCCAGGTTATCTAATTTGCTGGCATAGAGTTGCTCATAATATGTTCTTAAAATTGTTTGTATTTCTTTGGTGTTGATTGTGATCTCTCCTCTTCCATTCATGATTTTGTTGATTTGGGTCATTTCTCTTTTCTTTTTGATAAGTCTGGCCAGGGGTTTATCAATCTTGTTAATTCTTTCAAAGAACCAGCTCCTAGTTTCGTTGATCTGTTCTGTTCTTTTGGTTTCTATTTCATTGATTTCTGCTCTGATCTTTATTATTTCTCTTCTCCTGCTGAGTTTAGGCTTTATTTGCTGTTTTCCTTTAGGTGTAGGGTTAGGTTGTGTATTTGAGACCTTTCTTGTTTCTTGAGAAAGGCTTGTATTGCTATATACTTTCCTCTCAGGACTGCCTTTGCTGTATCCCAAAGATTTTGAACAGTTGTGTTTTCATTTTCATTGGTTTCCATGAATTTTTTTTAATTCTTCTTTAATTTCCTGGTTGACCCATTCGTTCTTTAGTAGGATGCTCTTTAGCCTCCATGTATTTGAGTTCTTTCCGACTTTCCTCTTGTGATTGAGTTCTAGTTTCAAAACACTGTGGTCTGAAAATATGCAGGGAATAATCCCCCCAATCTTTTGGTACCAGTTGAGACCTGATTTGTGACCTAGGACGTGATCAATTCTGGAGAATGTTCCATGGGCACTAGAGAAGAATGTGTATTCCGTTGCCTTGGAATGGAATGTTCTGAATATGTCTGTAAAGTCCATTTGGTCCAGTGTTTCATTTAAAGTCTTTATTTCCTTGTTGATCTTTTGCTTAGATGATCTGTCCATTTCAGTCAGGGGGGTGTTAAAGTCCCCCACTATTATTGTATTGTTGTCTGTGTTTCTTTGCTTTTGTTATTAATTGCCTTATATAATTGGCTGCTCCCATGTTAGTGGCGTAGATATTTAAAATTGTTAGATCTTCTTGTTGGATAGACCCTTTAAGTAAGATATAGTGTCCTTCTTCATCTCTTCTTACAGTCTTTGTTTTAAAATCTAATTTGTCTGATATAAGGATTGCCACCCCAGCTTTCTTTTGGTGTCCATTAGCATGGTAAATGGTTTTCCACCCCCTCACTTTCAATCTGGGGGTGTCTTTGGGTCTAAAATGAGTCTCTTGCAGACAGCATATCGATGGGTCTTGTTTTTTAATCCAATCTGTTAGCCTGTGTCTTTTGATTGGGGCATTGAGCCCATTTACATTCAGGGTAACTGTTGAAAGGTATGAATTTAGTGCCATTGTATTGCCTGTAAGGTGACTGTTACTGTATATTGTCTGTGTTCCTTTCTGATCTGTGCTGCTTTTAGGCTCTCTCTTTGCTTAGAGGACCCCTTTCAATATATTTTGGAGGGCTGGTTTCGTGTTTGCAAATTCCTTTAGTTTTTGTTTGTCCTGGAAGCTTTTTATCTCTCCTTCTATTTTCAATGACAGCCTAGCTGGATATAGTATTCTTGGCTGCATATTTTTCTCGTTTAGTGCTCTGAAGATATCTTGCCAGTCCTTTCTGGCGTGCCAGGTCTCTGTGGATAGGTCTGTTGCCAATCTAATGTTTCTACCATTGTAGGTTACATATCTCTTCTCCCGAGCTGCTTTCAGGATTTTCTCTTTGTCTCTGAGACTTGTAAGTTTTACTATTAGATGTCTGGGTGTTGACCTATTTTTATTGATTTTGAGAGGGGTTCTCTGAGCCTCCTGGATTTTGATGCCTGTTTCCTTCCCCACATTAGGGAAGTTCTCTGCTATTATTTGCTCCAATATAGCTTCTGCCCCTCTCTCTCTTTCTTCTTCTTCTGGGATCCCAATGATTCTAATGTTGTTTCATCTTATCGTATCGCTTATCTCTCGAATTCTGCCCTCGTGGTCCTGTAGTTGTTTGTCTCTCTTTTTCTCAGCCTCTTTATTTTCCATCATTTGGTCTTCTGTATCGCTGATTCTCTCTTCTGCCTCATTTATCCTAGCAGTTAGTGCCCCCATTTTTGATTGCACCTTGTTAATAGCCTTTTTGATTTCGACTTGGTTAGATTTTAGTTCTTTTATTTCTCCAGAAAGGGTTTCTCTAATAACTTCCATGCTTTTTTCAAGCCCAGCTAGTATCTTTAAAGTCATGATTCTGAACTCTAGGTCCGACATCGTACTAATGTCCGTATTGAGTAGGTCCCTGGCAGACGGTACTACCTCTTGTTCTTTTTGCTGAGGTGATTTTTTTTCATCTTGTCATTTTGTCCAGAGGACAATAGTTGAATGAGAGAACAAAATGCTAACAGGTTAACAACGTCCCCAGCAAATATACTCTATACAAATCAGAAAAGACCTGAAACCAGGGGAAAAGAAAGGGAAAGAAAGAAAAAAGAAAGAGAAAAAAAAAGAGAAAAAGATAAAAACAAAACCAGAACAAAACAAAACAAAAAACAGAGTATGATCAAATATGATCAGGCTAGTGCATAGATCAGTGCCACACACTAGATTTTGGGCGTATTTTGGTCTGTTAGAAGAAAGTGCCTCCTAAAATTTTAAAGGAAGAAAGACTCCTATATGTACAAAATAAGGGTTGATACAATGAAGGTATGGAAGATGATTGTAAAGATGAAAAGTATAAAAGATTTTATAAAAGGAATTGATAAAATAAGTTGTTTGAAAAAAGAAAGAAGATTTAAAAAAAAAAAAGAAAAAAAAAGGGAGAGAATGTGATCAGGCAGGAGACTAGAACAAAGCCATACACTAGTGATTTAGGGTATATTTTGATCTGTTAGAAGAAACTGTATCTTAAAATTTTAAAGAGAGAACAACTCATCTATATATGCCATAAATAAGGGTAACTACTCTGAAGGGATAAAATATGACTCTAAAAATGAAAAATAAAAAAAATTTTTTTAAAAAGGGATTGATAAGATGTTGGTTGAAAAAGGGAAAAAGAAAAATAAAAAAAAAAACAGTTAAAAAAATTAACTTTGAAAAACTAATGAATCATGGTAAAAAAGCCATGAATTCTATGTGCAGTATTCCCCTAGCGCTGGAGTTCTCCCGTTCTCCTTGATCGGTAAACTTGGTCTTGGCTTGCTGGCTGTTCGTGCTGATCTTCTGGGGGAGGGTCCTGTTGCCGTGGTCCCCAAATGTCTTTGCCGGAGGTGGTACTGCCCTGCCCTTGTTGGTCCGGGCTAAGCAAGCTGGTTGGGTTTGCTCTCAGGAGCTTTTGTTCCCTGCAATCTCTCGGTACAGCTTTGGAGGACCAGGGTGAAAGTGGTGGTCTCCCACTCTCCACCCAGAGGAGCTGAGAACTCGGGGCCCCGCTCCTCAGTGCACCCCCAGAGAAAAGCAGTCACTCCCGGGTTCCCAGTCTCTGGCTGCACTCTGTGCTTACCCGGCCTGTGACCGAGCATTTCTGTCTGTGGCACCTGACCCTGTGTGGAGTCTCCAAACCCAGTAGATCCCTGCGTGCGCTCGCGCGCCGCTCCTCCCGGGGGAGGAAGGGGAGTCTCCCCGGCTCTGCCGCTTGTTGGGTCCGTGCTGGAGGAGCAGTAGCCCGAGTGTACCGCGGATCACAGTTTATGGCCACCCCAAGCTGAGAGCCCGCGCCTCGGCTCCGTCTCTGCAGCCGGCTTCCCCGCTCCGATCCCTGGGAGCTTTGCCGCACTCAGGCTCCCCCGGTCTTTCTGTGACCCCGAGGGTCCTGAGACCGCACTGTCCCGCGAGGGTTCCACCCCCCGCTTAGCCACTGGAGCGATGTCCCTCAGCGGAGCCGACTTCTAAAAGTTCCGATTTTGTGCTCCGCGGCTCTATCACTTGCCAGAAGCCGCGGACGGAGGCCCCCTCTCCCGCCCTCTATCCTCCCGAATATTGCCTCGGATTCACTTTTCCTGTACGTCCTACCTTCCAGTAAGTGGTCGCTTCTCTGTTCAGAGAGTTGTTGCTACTCTCTTCTTCGATCTCCTGTTGAGTTCGTAGGTGTTCAGAATGGTTTGATCCCTATTCAGCTGAATTCCTGAGACCAGATGAAATCTAGGTCTCCTCCTCCTCCGCCATCTTGCTCCGCCCATCTCCTTAATCATATTTTTAAATAAATTGCAATAGTAGCACAATGAATTCCCATATATCTTTCACCCAAATTCCTCAAATGTTATCATTTACTTCACCATATATACTTTCTCTCCACTTCCTCTCCCCTTCCTCTCTCCCTTCCTATAGACACGTGTATGCATGCATCAAAATCAGGAAAATAATTTGATAAAGTTCTATTATGTAATCAGTGCACCTTGGTCAAATATAGTCAGTTGTCCTAATAATGTCCTTTGTAGCGAAAAAGAAATTTCTTTCCTGGTCCACCATGTAATCCATGATCATGAGTTGCTTATGACTGCTGTTATCTTGTTAGCCTCCTCTGACTTGGAACACAAAAGGCTTTGTCTTTTGTAACCTTGACATTTTTGTAGGATATAGGACAGTTTTGCACCCTGTACCTCAGTTTGGATTTCTGATGTTGCCTGATGACTAGATTTAGTTGCTGCACTTTGAGTGGGAATACCATGGCAGCGATACTGTGTTGTTCCCAGGGCATCGTGTAAGGAGGCGTATGACGTTGGTTTGTCCCACTGTTGGTGGTTTCACTTTGGTCCGTCGGTTGGGATGGTGCCTCCCAGGTTTCTCCACTGTAAAGTTAATATTTTTTCCCTTTTGTAATTAATAAGTGTCTTTTGAGGAGATACATTGGGATTATGTAAATATCCTCTTTTTTCATCAACTTTCATCCACTCTTTTTACCACCCATTAATGATTCTTAATCAGTTATTGTGGCGATTGCTGAATCCTCATTTCAGTTGCCTCAGATCAATTATTATGAGGATTGCTGAATGGTGTTTTTCTAATCCTTTCTTTTGAAATATGTTCTTGCTGGTACAGAATTCTAGATTGGCAGCTGTTTCCTTTCAGCACTTTGAAGATGTTATTTCATTATTTTCTGGCTCCCATTGTCGTTTATCAGTCTTATTGCTCCTTTAAGGTAATATGTCCTTTTCTTCTTTAGCTGCTTTTAAGATTTTTCTTTTTACTTTTAAAGCAGTTTTACTGTGATCTGCCTACGGTGGTTTTCTTTATAGTTATCCTGCTTGAGTTTTATAGAGCCTTTGAATATGTGGCTTGATTGCCTTTTGTTAGCTTTATGAAATTATTGACCATTATATCTTTAAATATGGCTTCTGCCTTGCTCTTGTTCAGTTCTCTTTCTTAGACTCCGATTATAATTATGTTAGAGCATTTTTTCCAGGTTCCATATGTCTTTTATGCTCTATTCTGTGTTGTCCATCCATTTCCTCTTCTTTCTTTTTACTGACCTATCTTCTAGTTAACTAATCCTCTCTCCTGCTGCATCCAATTTGCTGTTAAACTATCTGTTGAGTTCTTAATTTCAATGAAGTGTGTTTTACAGTTGTAGAGTTTCCATTTGATTCCTTTGCATCTGCTCTGATTGGTCTCTTTTTGTACGAGTGTCATATTATCTTAGAGTATGTTTTATTATCTATTAGGGTTTATCTTCCCTCATTGTCTTTTCAATTATTCAGAATTTTTATGGCTATTCTTATTACTTTCTGTATAATTTTCAAAATTAGCTTGCCTAGTTAGAAAAGAAACATAAGAGTGTTGATATTTGAAATATTGGAATCACATTACATTTATAGATTAGTTCAGGACAGATGAAATCTTTATAATATTGAGACTTCCTATATAAGAATAAGGTAATCCTTTCCAAGTATTCAAGATTTCCTTAATATACCTTAATATCTTTATATAGATTTTGCCCATTTACTTCTAAATTTATGTTGATATTTTGTCTTTTGTTGCTGCTTAGAGTGGTATCTTATTTTTAGTTTTTTAAAAAGATTTAATTTATTTGAGAGAGAGAGAGCATGACCAGAGGAAGGGGTAGAAGGAGAGGGAGAGAGAGAATCTCAAGCAGACTTCCTGCTGAGCACGGAGCCGGACACGGGGTTACATCTCATGACCCTGAGATCATGACTGGAGCTGAAATCAAAGAGCCAGACGCTTAACTGACTGAGCCACCCAGGTGCCCCCAGACTTTAAATTTAAAGGTGATTTTCATCACCTTTAATATACAGTTGACCCTTGAACAATGTGGGGTACCACCCCTGTCCCTCCTGTGCTTGAAAATCTGTGTATAACTTTTGACTCCCCCAAAACTTCACTACTAATAGCCTATTGTTGATTGGATGCCATACTGGTAACAGTTGATTAATACATATTTTGTATGTTATATATTATATAGCATTCTTATAATAAAGTAAGCTAGAAAAAAGAAAGTGTTATTAAGGAAATCATAAAGAAGAGAAATTTCATTTATAGTACTGGATAGAAAACCGCACGTAAGTGGATCCACTTAGTTCGAACCCATATTGTTCAGAGTTGTTCAGTCAGTTACTAATTTTGAATGTAAACATGTAACTATATGGTTTATAAAAGGTGGGTTTTCTTCTTTTTTTAGTTGACTCATATTAGTTTTCCTGGTACTATTGGGAAATCACATTTTTGCCTGTTCCTTTACAGTGTTTCTGTCTCTTCTTGTTCAGTGGCATCAGCTAATACCTCCAGAAAAGTGATAAATAATGTGATGCTTTGTGAACATCTTCGTCCTATTCTTGGCTTTATAATGCATTTATGTCTCCCTGTTAAACATGATGTCAGCTTTGGAGAGTGACACTAACCCACACATATACAAGTACTCCTGCATCTGTCTATCTGCCTCTCCCCACCCTTCCATCATGTTAAGGAAATATTTATTAAGAGTTTTTACTAGGAGTGCCTGGGTGGCTCAGTTGTTGAGTGTCTGCCTTCGGCTCGGGTCATGATCCTGGGGTCCTGGGATCGAGCCCCACTTTGGGCTGCCTGCTCAGCGGGAGGCCTGCTTCTCCCTCTTGCACTCACCCTGCTTGTGTTCCTTCTCTCGCTGTGTCTCTCTCTGTCAAATAAATAAATCTTAAAAAAAAAAAAAAAGAGTTTTTACTATTTCTTGGTGGGTCAGGTTGCTTAGTGTTCTATGTACTTATCACTAAGTAATCCTCAGAATTTCTGCTGGAGCTGTAATTCCCCTCAGTATCATCAAAGACATCAGGTGACTTACTTTTTTTCTTAGTGCCATTTGCTCTCCTGCTCTAGTCTGAACTTTTTTTTTTTAAAGATTTTATTTATCTGAGAGAGAGTGAGAGAAAGATCATGAGCAAGGCAGAGGGGTAGAGGGAGAAGCAGACTCCCCATTGAGGAGGAAGCCAGATGAGGGACTAGATTCCAGGACCCTGGGATCATGACCTGAGCTGAAGGCCGACACCCAACCAACTGAGCCACCCAGGCGCCCTCTAGTCTGAACTTTTTGCTCCCTAGATCTGCTGTTTAGCTGTCATCCTTCTGCCGTTATTCTGGGTAGTCCCTCTATCTCTTTCTCCTGATCTATTTCTTCTTATCTGGCTTCTCCCTTTATCTCTTTCTCCTGATCTATTTCTTCTTATCTGGCTTCTTCGTGTTCTTTCTTGGATTGCTTCTTTGGTCTGGTGGAACAAATCCTTCAGAAGCTTCCTAAGAAGCATATGGGGGGAGGGGAGTAAACATTTTTAGACCTAGTATTTTTCTTTCTTTTCTTCTTTTTTTTTTTTACGATTTTCTTTATTTTTTGACAGAGAGAGAGAGAGACAGTGAGAGAAGGAACACAAGCAGGGGGAGTGGGAGAGGGAGAAGCAGGCTTCCCACCGAGCAGGGAGCCCGATGCGGGGTTCGATCCCAGGATCCTGGGATCATGACCTGAGCCGAAGGCAGACGCTTAATGACTGAGCCACCCAGGAGCCCCTAGACCTAGTATTTCTGAAAATATTCTTAATTTTACCTTCATGTTTCAATTTACCTTCATGTTTCAATTTTAGGTTGGTTGGGTTTAGAATTCTAGATTGGAAATAATGTCGCATCAGAATTTTGAGGGTACATTCTATTGTCTTCTAACCTTCCAGTGTTGCTGCTGAGAAGTCTGATGCCATTCAGATTCCTGATCCTTTTTTTGTGAACTGTTTATTTCCCTCTGAAAGGTTTACTTCTTTTTTTTTTTTTAAGATTTTATTTATTTGAGAGAGAGGAGAGCGCATGAGTGGGGGGAGGGGCAGGGGAAGAGGGAGAAGCAGACGAGTAAGGAGCCCCATGCGGGGCTTGATCCCAGGACCCTGGGCTCATGACCTGAGCTAAATGCAGACACTTAACCAACTGAGCCACCCCAGTGCCCCTGAAGGGTTTACTTCTTATCTTTATTCTACATATTCTGAATTTCACTGAAATTTTCCCTGTGCGCTAGGGAGCTCCCCCGCCCATTCACTGTGTTCATCATTCGCTGACCTTTTCATTAGAAAACTCATATCCTTTAGCTTTGTGGAATGTTCCTATACTATTTCTTTAATAATTTTCTCTCCTTTGTGTTCTGTGTTTTGTTTTCCAAGAATTCCTGTTGGATCTTAGATATCCCAGGTTGACTCTCAAATATTTTTTAAAAACTTTTTCTTTCCTGTTTTCCATCTTTTTGGGTTTTTTTTGCCCTACTTTGTGGATAGTTTCCAATATTTTATCTTCTAATAATTTTATCTTCCAATATTTCTCTTGAAAAAGGGTTTTTTGTTTGTTTTTGTTTTGCTCAGATCTTTAAGTGTCTTCATTTTCTCTGGCATTCTGTTCCTGTTTCTTGGATGCAGCCTCTCTTTTTTTCTCTGAGCATATTATTTTTTCCTGTTGTCTAAATAATTTGTTTCCTCAATTCTTTTTTATTATGTTTTCAGGGCTCTGATTTTCATTTTCAAAATTTCCTTTAAATGTCTGATGATCCTTTGCTGTCTGATATTTAAGACAGAGGCTGTAAAAAAAAAAAAAAACTAATTGGAAGGTCCCTGGGTATGAATCCTTTTTATCATGTTAATGTAGAATGAGTTAAAATAATAGTCAGAGCTGTGTGCGTTCAAGCTGCCATGTCCAGCTGGAAGTCTCCCTTAAAAGGGATTTCAAGAGCTATTTTGACTCTACAGAGTTTTCACTGTATAAATAACTAAAATCTCTGGCTAGGATGTGATTTCATTTTATGTTCAACATATTAACAGTAATTGCTTCTGGATGGTAGGCATGTAGGTGATTTTTCTCATTTGGCTTCTTTCAGCTTTTCTCTGTTAAAGCAGTTGTTTTCAGTTTTGGAATATTACTTTCATAATCAGAAAAATATCAAAAGGAGTAAGTTTTTTTCATGCTCCTTCCTTAAATACCATCATTCTGTATTATATTTGGAAAAATTGAAGCAGAACATAGAGTTTAATTAATTTAGTGCAATCAGGTAGCTAGATACTGGACACAAGTTAGAGATTTTAGTCAGTTTCTGCAGATCAAGAATTTTCTGAAATTAAGGGCTGACAGACACTCACTAGATTCTATGAGGATAAGAATGATATCTTTCTTGTTTACTGATTTGTAACATAGTGTCTGATTTAGTAGGCTCTCTGTGATATATGTTGATGAATAAATAAGTTAACAGAACGTGCCATTCCTCCAAAAAAGTGGTTTTGGAATCAGATACTCATGTGAAAAAAATCAACTTTGACTCTTACCTCACAACATACATAAACAATAGAGGTAAATCTGTGAAGTTTCTAGAAAAACATAGCAGAGTATCTTCATAATCTTTGAATAAGCAAAGATTTCTTATTTAGGTCACAAAACCTACTACTATAAAAAGAAAAAAAAAGCAACATCAAAAGTAAAAACTTCTATTTATGAAGCAATAACAGTGAGAGCAATACATCCAGGAAAAGGTATTCATGATATATGTATTTGGCAGAGGTTTTGTATCTAGAATGTATAAAGAACTCCTACAAATCAGTGAGAAAAAGTCAAATAACCTAATTTTAAAAAGTGTTCAGAAGGGGTACCTGTGTGACACGGTCGGTTAAGTGTCCGACTCTTGTTTTCAGCTCAGGTCATGATCTGAGGTTTGTGAGATTGAGCCCTGAGTCAGTCTCTGCGCTCAGCACGGGAGTCTGCTTGTCCCTCTCCCTCCCCTTCTGCTCCTCCCCCTGCTGATGCTTGCTCACACTTTCTCTCTTGCTCTCTCAAATAAAATAAAATAAAAAAAAGTGTTCAGAAGATTTGAACGGATGTTTTATTAAAGAGCATTTCTAAATGGTTGATGAGCTTATAAAAAAATGCCTTAACATCATTACTTACTGGGGTAATATAATTCAAAACCGCAGCAAGTCACCATTATATGCCCACCAGAATGACTAAAATTTAAAAAGTGAGAATACTAAGTGTGCAACACGAATGTGGAGCAGCTGTAACCCTCAGGCGTTGCTGGTGGGAGTGCACCCACTTTGAAAAAACTATCACTTTCCACTAGAGTTAGATATATCCTTGTTCTGTGATCTGGCAATTCAAGTACTAGGTATAGACCCAAAGGAAATGAGTGTATGTGTATATATCCATGAAAAGACATGTACATGAATATATGTAGCAGTTTTTATTTCTATTCAAAATAGCCCAGACTTGGGGGGAAATGTCCATCAGCAGAATAATGGGTAATTTGTGGTGTAGACTCATAATAGAATATTACACAGAAAGAAAAAAAGAATCAATTACTGCTTTGTGCAATCAAATGGATGAATCTTAAAGCATTTTGTCAAAGAAGTCAGATGTAAAAGAATAGATACCATTTATATGAAGTTTCAGAACAGGGAAGACTAATATTAAGGGTCAGAGTAATAGTGTTGCCTTGAGGAGGGTGTGGATGGGAAGGGCTGCCTTTAGGCATACTAGGAAATGTTCTGGGTCTCAATCTGAGTGGTGGTTACACAGTATATTCATGTGTACAAATTCTTCAAGCTGTGTACATAAGAGTAACTGGTATATTATCTCTCAATTTTTTAAAAAAACAGGGCTCATTCTTCTTATTAGACTAGAGGGAAATAGGAGTTAGAACTTTTAAGTCACATTCAGAGGGAAGAAAAGATGATCAACAAAGGTCAGGAAAGGAAAAACAAGAACTATAACATTAGAGGCAGTGAACACAATAAATATTCATGGGATTAAAACAGTCCCCTATTAAACAACAGATCACAGACTCACTACAACCTGAGGAAGAAACAAAGGCCAGTTTTATGCTGTTTACAGGAGAAACACCTGAAATGAAACAACATAGGAAAATTGAAAACAAGGGATGGGCCAGATGTAGTGAAGCAAATGCCAACCAAAAGAAGCAGAATTGGCAGTATTCATATTTGGCAGATTAGAAATTCCAGGTTAGAAAATATTTAAAAGAATGGTCAATTTATACCATTACAAAGTTCACTCCACCCAGAAGACATAATGATCAATGAAACTTTATGCACTTGAAAACATTTTATAAAACTATATAAAGCAAAACTATTAGAAATATAAGAAGAATTTAAAACCGTACAGTTGAAGACATTAACATGGTTCAGAATTTAATATGCCAACAGTCACAAAATAAGTAAGAATGTGAAATAATTGGATAACAATGAATAAACTTGTGTGGTATATAAATATATAGAATTTTGTACCCACCGGGGCGCCTGAGTGGCTCAGTCATTAAGGGTCTGCCTTCGGCTCAGGTCATGATCCCAGGTCCTGGGATTGAGCCCCGCATCGGGCTCCCTGCTCAGCGGGAAGCCTGCTTCTCCCTCTCCCACTCCCCCTGCTTGTTCCCTCTCTCTCTGTGTCTCCCTCTGTGTCAAATAAATAAATAAAATCTTTAAAAAAAAAAAAAAGAATTTTGTACCCACGAAACAGGTAATATTCAATTTTTCAGTACATTTATAAAAAGTTAGGTAAATTGACCACAAAGAAAAGTCTCAAAGTCCAAAGGCAGAGATTGTATAACACCCCCTTCTCTGACCAGAAGACAATAAAAGTAAAATTTACAGTAAGAAGACCTGCAAGAAAATTTGGCCACTGGAAAATTTGTAACATTCTTCTACAGAATTCCTTTCATCTACTTTGTTTGGATTTTTCTTTTTTAAAGATTTTATTTATTTATTTGACAGAGAGAGACACAGCGAGAAAAGGAACACAAGCAGGGGGAGTGGGAGAGGGAGAAGCAGGCTCGCCACTGAGCAGGGAGCCCCACATGGGGCTTGATCCCAGGATTCTGGGATCATGACCTGAGCCGAAGGCAGACACTGAGCCACCCAGGTGCCCATGTTTGGATTTTTCTGATGTTCTTCTTTTACCTTCTTGAGATGAGTACTTAATTTATTTTCTTTCTTAATTTTTATTTTTAGGAATTAGGCAACCAAAACCCCAGAGATGTCTAATATTCCCTCAAAATAGATGCCTGAAATGAGGAAGTATTGAATCACAGGTTATGATTTTTTTTTAAGACTCTTGATACATAGCAATAGTTTTCCACATGGTCTTACCAGTTCCTTCACCAGGGACTGAGAATATCTGTCTTAATATACTAAATGTGTCTGGTCCCTAAAAAAACAACAAAACAGGAACAAGACCACTTCCTCAGATTACTTTCATTTGCATTTATTTGATTAATAACACAGTTGAACTTCTAAAATATGTTTATTTCTTCTCAGAAATGTTTATTCAATCCTTTATTTTCTGCTGGGATACTAGTGCTTTACTTATTGATTTTTAAATGCCCTTTATATATTAAGAATATTAATTCTTTGTCATGTTTGCAAACATTTCCCCATTGTTCCTTGCCTTTTATGTTTTTTAATATATAAAAGTGATTATTTTCATATAATCAAATCTATCAATCTTCTCATAACTTCTCTATTATTTTTATGAAAGAGATTCCTTTTCCATAATTATTAAATAATAATAATTATAGTAACAACAACAGCAACAGCTAACATTTATTGAGGGGTGATTATGTGTCAGGCAATGGGCTAAGTGGCTTTATTTAATCACAAGAACCCTGTGAGGTGGGTATTTTTTTTATTATCTTCTTGCATTTGAGAAAGAAACTAAGGAGAAAGGTTCAGTAGTTTATCCACAAACACAAAACCAGCAATAAGTTAAATATTCACACACATTTTATTTTAGTATATGGTTTATGTTTAACTCTTTGATTCCTGAATTTAATGAAATGATATGAAGTGACACTCTTTTCAAACATCAGTTTTCCCAAAAATGTTCTTCAAATAGTTTTTCCCCATTTGTTTTGCTTCCTTTATTATATATTAAATTTTAGTGTAACAAGGTCTCATTCAGGGGTATCGTATTGTATTTATTGACCTATACACTCTTACAAAAGTGCCACAATGTTTTAATTCCTCTATCTTTATCATCAATATTAATATGTACAAGGATAAAATTCACTCCATCATTTTTCTCTTTCAAAAACATTCTGAGGGGCACCTGGGTGGCTCAGTTGGTTAAGTGTGCGACTTCAGCTCAGCTCATGATCTCAGAATTGTGAGATTGAGCCTGGTGTGGGGCTTCATGCTCAGCAGGGAGTCTGCTTGAGATTTTCTCTCTCCCCCTCTCCTTCCCCTGCTTGCATGCATGCACACGTGCACCCTTTCTCTCCAATACATAAATAAATATTAAAAAAAAAAAAAAACCCAAAACATTCTGAGTTAGAGTTCTGGCTTTCAGTAATAACCGAGTAGCTTGTATCAGAATAACATTCCCACCAATAACAGATATAAATTCTGGACAAAATATTTTGAAAATATTATTTGAAGGCATAAGAAAGCAACCAAATGCAATCAGAAATTGGAGAGAATTTGATTCTTGAGAGAAGGAACCACTTTGGGTGAGAGCCAACTCCGTATGACTTTTTCCTTGAGGGATTCTGTCCATCAGGTTCTAGCAAATAGAAGTTAAGCAGAAAGCTGCCACCATGTTGGTTTGAGGAATTGGGGGATGGATTTCAAAGATGCCAGAGTGGCTAGAACTTAAAATGGAAATTACAGGAAGAAGAACTTTGGAGGGAGGAACCCCAGCCTGCATATAAACACCCTTCAAATTGTAGGCTAACCCTGAACTGCCCATGCACAGGGCAGGTGTCACAGATTCTAGGCTGATTTCAGCAGCTACCTACTGTAGGAAAGGAAGCATTTAGAGCTTAAGTCTTATCAAGTTAGAGGGTCTTGATAATAAACCCTTTGGACTTCCATTTGAATCCCCAGAAGGAACACCCATTAGGAGGAAACATGTAGGAAATGCCTACGACTATGGCGTTTTCCCTAGGATTAAGGATTAAGCACAAAAAAGAAATAAAGTATAAAATGGTCTGCCCCAGATTAAGGTGATCTGCCAGTAATTTGACTGCCTACTGTGACAAAACTCAGGTCTTTAGAAGGAGACAGCAGGATCCGGAGCCTCTACGGCTTACCATCCACAATGTCCAGTATAAAATAAAACCTTTCTAGAGATGCGAAGATGAGCAAACAGGAACCTATGATCCTTACTTGAAGTGAAAATCAATAGAAATAGACTCACAGGACACACACACAAAACACTTTAAAATAACTGAAAAATATATTGAGTGTATGTGAAAAATATGGGGGAAAGGATAAAGAGATGAGGAGATGCCATATAGGTACGGAAGCTGTGAAGAAGAACCAAGTGAAATTTTAGGACTGAAAAAGATAAAACCTGTCACTGAAATTTCACTGGATGGGATTAATAGCCGATTGGGCACAAGAGAAGAAAGGATCAGTGATCTTGAAGACAGGTCAGTGGAACTCTTCCAAACTAAAGTACAAAGAGGGGGAAAAGATTGAAAAAATAAGACCAGAGCTTCACTGATCAAGTTGCCTAACATTCAAGGAGTCACAGCTTCAAAATCTGAGAAGATTGAGACTGAAAAAATATTTGAAGAAATGTTGGCTGAAAAACTTCCAATTTTGATTAAAACATGCACACACAGAGCAACCAGGAAGCATGACCAACCTCAAGCAGGATAAATACAGAGAAAATTAAACCTACTGTAGTGAAGCTGCTGGATACTAAAGACAAGAAAAAGGAACAGTGATCAGAATGATGGCTGAGTTATAGTCAGAAGCCAGGTAGCCCACTAGACAGTGGAATAATACCTTCTAAATACTGAAAGAAAAGATTGTCAACCGAGGATTCTGTACACAGTAAAAATATCCATCAGATATGAAGAAGAAATAATGGTATTTCTAGTAAAAGCTGAGAGAAATTGTTGCTGGCAGACATACATTGTAATAAATATCAATGGGAGATCTTCATACTGAAGAGAAAATAATACCAGGAGAAAATTTGGATCCCCAGACAGAATAAAGAGCATGGGGAATGTGAAATTTGTGGGTGACTATAAAATACTATTTTTATTTTTATTCTTAAATTTTGTAAAAGTTGTCTAAAGCAAGATATTTTGGGGTTTATAACACATACATATATGTGTATATGGGATGAATGGTAGAACAGCAGCACAGAAGGCACAGGAGGTGTAAATGAGATTGATTCTTAATAAAATGTGTTAATACATACGGTATGGCACATATAATAATATGTATCAGATTAAGGTCCTTAATATGTAAAGTGGTAGAACATTAATTCAGAGTAGACCCTGATGCGTTACGGAAGCATACTGAAATCCCTAGAGGAGCTAGTTTAAATAGATTTCAAAGCAGCATATTTAAATATCCAGCAAGGAGACAGAATGAATTCCCAAACACTCCTTATTATTCTTACTTGGACATTCTTACTTGCTTATGCAGGGTAACCTTTTGAAAAAATTTAAAATAATTGGAATTTTTATTGGATCAAATCTTTCAAATTAATTTGAAAAGACTATTCCATTTATTTCAATATTCTTATTTCTCTTTTTTTGAGAGACAGAGGTTGGGGGGAAGGAGAGAGGGAAAGAGAGAGAATCTCAAACAGACCCCATGCTCAGCGCAGAGCCTGACTATTTCGATCCCAGGACCCCGAGATCATGACCTGAGCTGAAACCAAGAGTTGGATACTTAACCGACTGAGCCCCCCAGGTGCCCCATCAACATTCTTATTTCTCTTGCAAGGTTTTCTTTATATAGATCTAACATACTTTAAGATTGTTCATAGTAATTTTATATTTCTTGTGGCTATTGTGAAAGGAATTTATTTTCATTTTATTTTTTAATTACTTGTTGCTGGTATGTAGGAATGCTCTTCAGTTTTTTAAAAGTATATATTATAAATCTAACCATCTCATTAAACTTTTTTATTGAATTGATTTTTCTGGAAATATAATCCTAATGTCTACAATTGACTATTTTGTGATCTTCTTTCCAGTTCTTAAATATTTTATGTCCTGCCTTATTGCATGGGATAGAACTTCAAAAATAATGTTACATGCTTATTGTGGCAGTGGCAATGAGTTTTATGGTAAAGAACTTTATTTTAAAGAGAGAAAAAAGAGATTGTCCCCAAGTGTTACAAATATATCTTTCAGTTGCTAACAATCTGCAGTCCATTAAATACCTGTATGCTTTATTCATGTTTATTCACACATTGAACAATATTCAGTGAATGCCCACTACAGGTTCATCTGTAGGTTAGGCTTAGTTGATACAGCTGCGAATAAGACAGTAGAAGTTCAACAATGGTTAGAAAACCATACAAGACAAAAGGAAAGTTACAGAGCTACCTATGTTTGGCAACCAGAGGAATATTGTATAGATGGCAATGGCTACAGACAAGTGATCTGGCTGGGGTGTCCAGAGGAGACTCTGGTGGTGGGAGAGAGAACCCAGGACGAGGGACAAGGTCCGAGTAGGACTGTAAGGCGTCTGCAGTGGGTGGAGCATCGGGGTGGAGGACTGAGGAGGGCAAGGCCTGTCGGGTTGGGAACAACCTAGTTGGCCGTAGTGCAGAATGAATATATGGCTACAGTTTTACACTCCCCTCTGGGGCGCCTTGGAGGTTCTAACGGGATGTTTCAGGGGCAGAGAGGGATCAAGAAGGTGGGACTCCAGGTTTGCTCCATGCTCCAGCTGGCTCTCCCCAAACCTGTGAGTAGCTGTTTTGCATATTGGGTTTCCTTCTACACAGTTTTGTTGAACACCTACCAGTACCAATAGAATCCAGGCAGTATTCTAGGTCCGGGAAAGATAGCAGTGAATAAAATAGCCCCCAGTCTCTGCCTTCATGGAGCTTACATTCTGATGGTGGGAGGAAAAGGAGACCGTTAGGGGAATGAAATGTAACCATAATGTTAAGTGGAGTAAGATCAATAGAGAGTTCTTGGAAGGTTGTGATTTTAAATGGAATGGTCTGGAAAGTCTCCACTAAAGTGACATTTAAGCAAAAACTTGAAGAAAATGAGGAAGCAAGCCATGCAAATTTCTGGGCAGGAAGAGTTCCAGGAAAAGGGAACCACCTGTACAAAAGCGTGAAGAGGGAGCTTGTCTGGCAAATTCTAGGAACAGAAAGGAGGCCAGAGTGCAGGCAAGGTGGATCATAGTGAGAGCTGAGGACGCAGCATTGATAGGTGGCGAGGTTGTATAGAGCAGTATTGATCCACATGAGGACTTTGGTTTTACTTTTCATAAAATGCGAGACCACCATAGGGTTTAAGCAGAGGGCTTACATGATCTGACTTAAGCTTCTACAGGATGACCCTGGCTGCCACGGTAAGAGTAGACAGTTGGAGAACGATAATGGAAATGGTAGAGCAGTTACCTCCCTGGCTATTACGTGATAGCAAATCCAACAGAATATCCTGATTTGTTGGATCTGAGGTCTGAAAGAGAAGCAGAAGCTAAGGATGAATCTAAGGGTTTTGACCTTGTGACTAGAAGGATGGAGTTGCCATTAATCTTGGTGGGGCAAGATGAGGAGCTCAGTGTTGGACATGGTAGGCTTGAGGTCTCTATCAGGCATACGAGCGGAGGCCCCAGGTGGGCATATGGGTTAATGGGAATCGGGTTCAGAGGGGAGGTCTGAGCTACAGATAAAAATTTAACAATGCTAACTTCTTGATTTTGATAATTGTACTGCGGTTATGTATGAGCATGGACTCCCACCCCAGAATCAGGAAATGAATACTGAAATACTTAGGGAGGAAGGGGCATCCTCTTTGTAACTTAGTCTTAAAACAGTTCAGGGAAAATAACTAGGTAGATAGATTGATAGAGAATAATAAAGCAGATTTAACATTTGAAGAGTCTGGGTGGAAGATAACATGAGAATTCTTTGTACTATTCTTGCACCTCTTCTGTAAGCCTGAAATTATTTCACAATAGAACACTTTTTAAAAAGTGAAGGAAAATATAGATATTCCAGATAAACAAAACTGAGGGAATTCATTGCCAGCATACCTGCACTGAAAGGAACACTATTGGAGTTTTCAGACAGAAAGAAAATGATCCTACCTGAAGACAGAAATGCTGGCAGGCAAGGGAAGGGACAAAAAGAAATGGATATTGGCTGTATAAAATAACAGTGTCTTTCTTGTGGGGTTTAAGACACATGTATAATTGAAATGTGTGACAGTTAACACAGGCAGAAGGATGGATGAAAGTGTTGGAATTGCTGGCAAAATGGTAATATTTCTCATTTATATAAAACTATAGTAAGTCAAGGGTGTATGGTGGTATCTAGGGCATTGGTTCTCAGACATTTCCAGCCTAGGACCCCTTTCACTCTTAAAAATTGAGGATCCCCCATTAGGCAAACATGACAGTAATTATCATCGCAGACACACAGTCCACTGATGGATGCTGAAATTAGAGGTGAAAGTTTGAGAGTCTCTCCTGCAAGCTGTTTAGTTAACTACAAAAGGAAAGTTAGTAACACTACAGTGAAGAAATCCATCAAAAACCACCTTGACTACAAGCCAGTGGAGGGGAAAGCTGAATTAAAAAGTTGGCAAGAAGAGAAAGGAGGGCATTAAACAGATCAAAAGGAAAACAAATTGTGAGATCAAAGAGATAAACCCCCAAATTTCAGTATTCACGGTAAATGTAAATAGACTAACTACTCCATTAAAAGCAAAGTTTGTCAAGATTAGATTTAAAAAAATGCTAACCCCATTCAGTGCTGCTTACATCAAACGTACCTTTAATGAAAAGACACACAGCATTAAGAGTAAAACGATGGGAAAAGATACTACGCAAATACCAACCAAAAGAAACCAGATACTAATATCAGACAAGATAGACTTAAAAGTGGAGTGAGAGGTAAGGCAATTTCCAAATGATCAGTCCTCAGGAAGATTTGACATTTCTAAGTATGTATATACCAAATAACATCACTTCGTTATACAGAAAGCAAAAAAAAACTAAACAGAACTGAAAGGAGAACTAGACAAATCTGCTATCACAATGGAAAGTTTTTTTAAAACCTCTTTCTTAATAATTGATAGTACACACAGAAATCAAGTTTTCAACAACACAGTTAACAAACTTACCATATTTATGCATCCGTATATAAATAGTGTATATCTACACATATGTGTATATGACACTGTACCCAGTAAAGACACTAAATATGCAAAAAGACAGTTCAACCTCATTAGTCATCAGAGAAATGCAAATTAAATTCGGAACAAGATAATCACTTCACACCCACCAGAATGGCCAAAATGGAAAAACCCTGAACTTTGGTGTTGGATGTAGAACAGCTAGAACTCTCCCACATTCTTGGTGTGAGTGTAAATTGGCCTGACCACTTTGGAAACTTGACAGTGTCTGTTCAGCTGAGAATATGCACACCCCACATGATCCAGCAGGTCCCCTCCGAAGTCTATGTGTCAAAATGTGATTAGCAGCATTGCTGTGGAACAAGCAGATATGTTGTAGTTCATGCTTGTCCTGTGTGATAATACTATATGGCAGTCAGAGGGAATGAACCACGGCAACACACACCAGTGTAGGCGCATCACACAAGTGTGATGTTGAGCAAAAGAAGTCCTCTGTGAAAGAATGCTTTCGGAATCATTCCATTTTTATATAGTTCAAAAATAGGCGCATTTCATCTGTGGTAGTAGAAGTTCAGTGGTGACGGGAAGGACACATGAGGGCTCCTCCCACAGGCTGTTGTTTTATTATTATTATTTTTTAATCTGGGTGGTAGCTACATGGAGATTTTCACTGTGTGAAAATACCTCAGACCGTCGGCTTAAAATGGGTGCTCTTCTATATGTATGTTGAACGCCAACAAAAGTTTACTTAAAACTACAATGAGGCCATTCTTTTACTTTTCAGGATGACAAAGAAAAAGCTTGATAGCATCATGCAGGCAGAGTTGTGGAAGCACAACTCTGGAACGCACAACAACACACGCACGCTGGTGGGAAGTAAATGGAAACCACTCTCAGGAGGGTTAATCTATGTTTATCAAAATTAGAACTGCACATATCTGAGCCTACTCCCAGGGGCACCTTGCACATGTATGAATGGTACATACAAGGACTTGTTTTGGGGCTTTGTAATATATGTGCAATAGGGGACAAGTTAAATGGATTATGGTATGTCCACAAAATGGAATACCTTATAGTTACTAAGTAGCATGAGAGAGCGCTGCAGATACTAATAAGGAATACTCTCTAAGATGCACTAATTAAAAATAGCAACTTGTAGAATAGTGTTTACACCATGCTATTATTTATACAAAAAATATACTTATGCATATATACACTAATATATAAAATGTATATTATATGGATATAGAAGAGCACTTTCATGTTCATAGCTATCTCTAGAAGGCATATAAGAAACTAGTAGCAGTGGTTGTCTCTGGGAGATCTAACTGCATGGTAGGGGTGGCAGGAGTGGGAGGGAGACAGCTTTTCACTGTATACCCTTTTGTATCTTTAGAATACAGAATTGTACTATGGAAATATATCTGTTAAATATTTTTAAAACAATTGTTAAAAATCCCATAGAAAGGTGTTTTGCAGGATACTGCTGTATCGCTTCTCAGTAGGTCTGGCATGGCAACATTTTTCTTCCCATTGAAGCAGATCTTTGGTTCAACACCAGATGACATGGTTGGCTTTGCATATGGGTGCCAAGATATATGGGGGAAAAGTTCCCCATGGCAGGATGCTCAGACTGTAGAGCGCATGGGAATGAGTTGATGAGCAGACAGCAAATTCAGACGTCCTGTGTCACGCCTGCTTGCAAACACAACACTCCTTGAATGGAATGGTGGGCCCTCACCACTGCTTGTAGTGTTAATTTCCCTTCTCTCTTCTGAAGATGTGTAAGTTGGATTCAGATTAAGTTAAAAATGATGCAACTCTCCTGCTTCCTTTTGTTCTTTTTTAAAATGTAATTAAGATCAAGCTATGAATGCAACATCTGCTTTTTATGTCTTAATGTATCAAAAGCATTTTCCCATGCCATCAGAAATTGTTCATGAGCATGTGCACAGTTGAATAATATCACATTACTGAAATGTGTCCTAATTTGTCTAATCAGTCCTCTTTGGACATTTACGTTGTTTAAATGTTTTGCTTTTCTTAAAACCATCTTTGTACATTAGTCTTATACTGTATATTTTATGATTTCCTAGAAGTAAAATTATTGAGTCAAAGGGTTATGAACATTATTTTTATTTTTAAGATTTTATTTACTTTGGGGGGTGAGGGGCAGAGGCAGAGGGAGAAAAGGAATCTTAAGCAGATGCCATGCTGAGCATAGAGCCCAACACGGGGCTCTGTCTCAAGACCCTGAGATCGTGACCTGAGCCGAAACCAAGAGTCGGACACTCAACTGACTGAGCGACCCAGGCGCCCCTGAACATTTTTAATACTCTTGAGATAGAGTGCGGAATTATCTTCTAGAAGCTTCTCGGTTTGTACTTCCACAGCAAACTTCTCAGTTGGCACTCCTTTGCCAGCTTTGGGCTATTCTGATGCCAAAAAAGTCATTTTTATTTTGAAAAAATTCCATCTTAATAACTTTACCAACACATCTGAATGATATGCCAGAAGTGAGAGCAGGATGTCAGTGTCTCCTTTCAACATGAACAAGAGGTTTGGAATACTGTGCTGTGTTGTCTGGAGTCGTGGGGATTCCTGCCTGTCCCCACCTGCAGGCACTAGGACCTGAGACAGACTGCTTACTGTCCCTGTAGCTCAGCTTCCTTATCTGTAAATTGGGAGCCAAGGGGCCACCCCTGGTCACCTCTCGCCGCGTGGGTTACATGCTGCACAGGCCCACGAGGTGCCACAGGCACAGTGACATGGGGCCCTGCCGTTGCACCCCTTGGCGGCCCTGCTCCTGTTTGGCATTCAAACAGTTAAAAATATAAAAAGCTCCTTAAATTATTCTTTGACACTTGGGCTTTATAAATTTTGGCTGTTATTTCTAGGTGGAGAGTGGAAATGGGAATGATTTTTACTTTCCCTGCTTTTCTTTATTTTCCGTGTTTTCTGCAAGTGACGTGCTATTTTTACTGTCAGTAGATAGATATGTCTATGTATTGTAGATCTTATGTTTGTATATTATACAATATTACATGTATTATATTATAAATAGAAGACAGACAAAATACTCTTTCAACATAAGAAATTGAGGGGAGGAGGTCTTAGGGAGGCTGCCATTTAACAGGTAGGGAAGATGAGGTCTTGGCTCTCACATTGCCTAGCAAAATAAGCACTCAAACATTTATGGATTTGGTTGAGTACTAAATATTTATCTGTACACTAGTAATGTTGACGATGGTAACCAATACCAAAGTCATTTGAGCTACACAAATAGGTGGTGACAAAATAATTTACATACGGTATTGACCTATTAAGACACAGCGTGTTTTAATGTGTTAATATCAGATAAATATGAGGACTTTAAAAAGATTTGGTAGTTCCATGGTAATTTAAAACTTTAGGAAGTAAGTTGAATGCCGAATAATAGACCTTCTGATCATATACTTAAGATTCAGGATGCTAAAGAAAACCCCAAATGAACACTGAACCGTCCCAGCACTCAGCTGAGTGACTGAAGTGTGTCTTGGTACACTGAGCTCTTACACCAGTGCTCTTCTTAAGGAACAGAAATCTCCGCCTTGATCTGGGGCCCATGGTGAGTTGTCTCCCAGATCACTAACATATGAAACAGCGTATGGCTGTCCCTACCATCCCAAAGCAAATGTTTGTTTTGTTGCAGTGATGGAAACATTTCCATTGGTGAAGCAAATATTTAGAGCTGAAAGAAACATTTGGGCGGCCAGGATGTGTCAAAATAGAACAGATGCCTGCCTTTTAAAAACACACATTAAAAAAAAGAAAGCAAGCAAGCCACCTTGTACTTGGCTGCTGTGGTTACAGCCACAATGGGTTAAGCAAGAAATTAGAAAATGTGGTAATTGATCTAATCCCAGTTTTCTGGGCTCTTTTTCTGTCTTGGTTTTTCCCTCCAGAAAATGGGGATAAACATTTTTAAGTGATTTTGCTCAGGATTCAGGCTTTTGGGTTTTTTTTTTTTCTCCCCTTCCAGATATTCTCTTTATTCTTAAAAAGTAATTTATCCTTTTGCATTGGAAATATATTCACATGGAATACAGTTCCCAAGGGTAGACAGTGTAAAGTCTGCCTTCAGTCTCTGTCCCCAGCTGCCAGTCCCCTCTCTGTCTGTAACCAGTGTTACCTGTGTCATCTCTCTCTATTTTATGCCCACACACAACTAAATAGATGTGTTTGCATGTGTGTAGATACATATGTTCTTTTTTTTAACATAGAGTTTCTGTATACCCTTTCCCTTGTTTTCACCCTATGCTCCATATATATTCTTTTGTTTTTCTTCTTTTTCGAGGCAATTGATTCTAAGAGTTTGCTTATTAAAAATGTCCTAGCTGTGTCAGATAGTAGAGGGGAGCACGCATGTCCGGCTGCTCTTGCTTGACCCCCCCAGCCCCCCACTGGCCACCCTGTAAAAAGAACTCAGTGTTGAGAATCTGGTTCTGCCTCTGGGGCTCACCAGGGGCTGTGGGTGAGTCACTGTCCCTCTCTGTGTCCTTTTCTCTCGACTTTTAAAACAGAAGAAAAAGGAAAGGAAAAGAATAGGAGATCGACCAGATGAGCTTCAGCTTTTCTTCCAGATCTGAATTTCTTGGTTTGGTTGTCAAAGGTGAAAAAAAAAAAAAAATTTTTTTTTTTTTAAATACACTTCTCTGCCTCTTCTAAAACAGGAGCAGGTTTCAAGTATAGTTAAAAGTGCTTATTAATTTGGCTTTTCTGCATATGCACAAACATACCTTTGGCTTACCTGGCCCTTGGCATTCACATAGCTATGATTCCTGATTATCATACCCTCCGGTCTTTAAAGACACAGTTCCTTCCCCAGGACTTGTTCAGCGCACAGTGGCAGGGCTGACTTCTCAGCCTGTTGCCAAGGACCTGCTGGCTTAGATACTGCTGTCCACAGCAGCCGGCGACAATATTTGCCGTGCTATTAATCCTCTGGAATTGATGATCAAATAACAAAATCAACTCCTCTTTGTTTTTGTTTTTAATTTAGCAGAGAGGGATTAAAAGAAAAAAAAACCTTTAGACTATAGATCTAAAAATAGACATCATGGATGCTGATTGGAAACCCTCCCAGTCTTTCATATGAGAGATCTCAATTTGTGTTACACGGAGGGGCAGCTCACTTCTGTCTTGTTCACCAGTTATACTACTCCCCAGAGAAGCTCAATAAATTTTATAGGGAAGTTTCCTCCTTATGCGGAAGGAGCTAAGCTCGGTGACTGGTGTGGCTGAAGTAATTTAGGGCTCCAAGGGAGTACGTCTGCCTGTGGAATAACGTATCCGAAGTAAATGTACAAAACTTAGTGATCCTGGCCATTGATGCTACTGAGCACTGGGCCCCGGGGCCCCAGCCTGTCTGATTTGGAATGCAATTGCTCCCCGAAACTTGCATGTAATTCACGGCTCAGACAGTCTTGCGGGGCTTTGCTGGTAGTGGCTGCAGAGCCTGCCTGCTGGTGTGCTGGTGTTTTCACCACCAACTGTTAGAAATCTCCAAACTTGGACTTGGCTGAGTTTTTACATCTCTCGGCTGCCTCTCTGAGATGCAGAGGGATCCTCTTCCACCAACATCAGGAGAACAGACTGCCTTCTCTTTTCAGACTGACAGCTGAGCAAGGCTGCCTGGTTCCTCAGTCTCAAAGCTAAGAGTGCAATACATTTTGCACTGGCTTTTTACTCAGTGATTTATACTAGGAGACGTGGCTGGGTGGTATCCAGTGTCCTTTTGTCTTTGTGTTTATTTTTCTTGCACATTTAATGTATTTAAAGGATATATTGTCTTTATGGTTCACTGGGATAAGGAGGGGGTTGGTGCAGATTTTAATGAGAGGTCCCCGGCTCCCTGTGTTGAGATGAGAATTATATTCTTGGTTAGGTATCTTTCTTTCTTTCCTTAGGTGGCAGGAGGCAGTGTTTTGCTGCTTTTTGAAATAGCATTTCTACCTAACGATTTTTAGAAGGGTACTGAGAGGACATTCAATTTCAGGGCATCATCAGCAGCTTTTCTCCTACTGTTTGAACTTTCCTCATTTAAGGAGACAGGAAAGTCTCATGTCTTGTTCCTGAATTTACATATTAGTATCAGGATGGTGGGGACCAGCCCTATTGTCAGATCAGTTTTTATAAAAACTCTTTCAGGGGCTAATGATATTTGGAACTAGTTTTCTCAAAAACTGTTTTCACCGCTTGAGAATAGTTAATCAGTAGAGGAGAAAGCACTTGGCTTATTTGCTTAATATTTTAACCAAGTGAATTAGACAGGTTGGGGGGCTGGGGGAGGGGATAAGAAAGTGGGTGGGGGAGGCCCCATAAACAAGGTGATATATAATATTTTTTTTGTTCTCCTTTTAAATAAATACCGATCAGCTTTATGTTCAGAGACAATAGGAGCCGTTGGCTTAAATTTGCAGTTTACTGTATTTATGGCTGTAATATCAAGGTGCTGCCGTCGTAATTTCATGCCCCAATGAGAAGAGCAAGGTCGAAGCAAATGCTTCCATCGGCATCTGCTAACACACTAACTCATAAACAAGGCCCGGCTGGATCAGGTGGCACGGAATAATACAGGCTAATGAAATACAGCACAGCTTTCCATTACTGTTAGTTTTTACAGTGTCGTCATTACGTGTAATTTATGTTTAAAAAATTCAATTTTATACAAGGCACTGGGAAATAGGGGTCTACAGGTCATCCAACGACTTTTAGAGGCTCTGAGAGTCCTTATTGTACTCTACTGTTCCAACAAAATGTTAATAAAATAAAATAAAAAATACTTTTTTCCCTCCCCCCCCCCCAGCCTTTTCTGAGAGAGTTGATTTTTCTTTTAATTTGGGGAGTATTTTTAGCCAGCTGTCTTCTCTGCCTCATCTCCTCTCAGAGTGTGCATGGGGAGATAACTAGTTGTGTTCTCAGGGAGGTGACCCCCGCACAGTCTTCGCACGTCCCAGATGAATCACCCAAACCCTGTACATGGAGGGACTGTGATGTGGGAGGAAGGTGGCCCCAGTGGCCAGCCTGCAGCTGCCGCCCTTTGCTGCTGGCCCTCTGGCCCTCTTCCCCAATCCCAGCTAGACTTGACATTTTTATTATAAAACTCAGGCCCGGCTGGAAGGTGCCGTCGGGTGTTCATTACTTTGCTTATTTCCAAACTATTCCTAACCCCGCTGTCCTGGCTGTTGTTTGACCTGTTTGACCTGCAAGATGCAGGGAATGCTGCTGTCTGCTGTCACCTGTCTTTCTGCTTCACCTGCATAGGGCCAGGCCCCGTGGCAGTGCTCAGCGGGCACTGGGGACAGCACCGAGGTGACTTATTCTGAGAAGCCCTTGCACAGCCAGTCCTGCAGTTAAAAGTCAGCTCTTCCCGGTGCCCGGTGCCCAGTTTTGTCTGAGTCTGTGGGAAAGGACCTGCAGCGTCGAGCTCCCAGGTCCCAGCTCCCAGCTGCGGCTCACAAAGTCAACCAGTTTGGTTTTGTTTGCATTTGAATCGAAACCTTTAGAAAAAGAAAACAAATCTGTGTATCTTCTAGGGGATACAAACGTGGCAGCCCCGAGGAGGCCGTTCACTTGAGTTGCCCACAGCAGTAACAAGGGGCTTTATTAATCAATAGCTTGTAACTTGCTTGCTCTGTTCTTTAAAAGAATCCCACCCTGGGGAAAGTGTTGGAAAAGAAATATCCTGGGCGGCTTCTGCACAGGGCCGCGGCCGTCTCCTTGTAAAGGGCACTGGTTCTGGAAGTAGAGTCCAGAGAACTCAGAGAGCCAGGACTCCACTCTGATTCCGGGCGCTCGGGACCTTCGTTTGCACGGTGGGACTTGAGAGCTCTCAGTTTTGCCAGTCAGGCGGCTGTGGTCCTTTTTTTTTTTTTTTTCTTTTTAAAGATTTTATTTATTTGAGAGAGAGAGAGAGAAAGAAGCAGATTCCCCGCTGAGCAGGGAGCTGGACGTGGGGCTCCATCGCAGGACCCTGGGATCATGACTTGAGCTGAAAGCAGCCGCTTAACCGACTGAGCCACCCAGGCACCTCCAGGCACCTGTGATCTTAAAGGTGAAATGACACTGCCTCTCAGAGACAGGTGTTCCGGCCTCCTCACATTGGACCGGTGCCCTCACTCCTTTCTCCTCCTTTTGGCTAAAGCTAGTGAGTGGTTGGAATAACTGAGCAGGACTTTCTTGGTTTTACTCTCTGTGAATGATAACGTTTTTTTTTTTTTTTAAGATTTTATTTATTCATTCGAGACAGAGATACAGAGAGAGAGAGAGAGCATGAGCAGGGGGAGAGTCAGAGGGAAAGGGAGAAGCAGGCTCCCCACTGAGCCAGGAGCCGGACGCGGTGCTCGATCCCAGGACCCTGGGATCATGACCTGAGCCGAAGGCAGACGCTCAACCATCTGAGCCACCCAGGCACCCCAATGATAACGTTTTAATTATCACAGACCAAGGCGGGTAGCTCTTGGAATTGGCAAGTGGCAAAGGTTGACGTTACCGAAAGAATCTAAATGCAAAGCGCTAGTGATATCACATAATGCAAACTGATACCCCAACTAAAAGAAACTCTTGGGCTTTATTGAAATTGGCTAATTCTTCCAAAGGTGGTGGCTGAAGGAAGACTCCATGGCAGGCAACACCCTTTGCCCTCGTCTCTGCTCTGCTCAGCCCTTGCTTGGTCCCTCTGCGGTTAGATTATTCCTTGCAGATAGCAATCAACTGGAAGGAAGTGTGTGTGTCTAATTTGCATGAGATTATTTAAAACAACAACAACAAAAAGGTCTGCATTAGTCAGGGTGATGGTAAACAACGCAAAGAGATGCCTTTTATAATATAGCCTATGCCTCTGCTTTCACAGCCAAATATAATTCACTTCCAATTGGCGGTTTCCTTTATTATTTCTTTTAACCTTTGGGATTCTGCAAGGTCTCAATCTAAGCTCTCTGCCGTCTGTGTGGGGGGGGAGGGTAAGGAAGCCTGGATATCCTGTGTGTGGGTCCTGTGACTGTCCCTCTTCCCTGAAGGCAGGGTCAGTTCATCTACGGAGCCCATGACTGCGTAGGTAACTGTTGTGTTCTGAGGAGATGACACCCCTTCCCGCTGAGTCTCCATGAGTCCCAGATGGATCAACCTGAGTTGAGAGAACACTGAATCTGGCTGGCCAGTGCACCCCAAGCTGGGGGCACTCTGAGGAAGAGGGCTCTAAGATCTGTGAGAGGCCTTTGGATTTATTGGGAGTTAGAATATTAGAACGAGGTGGGAACACTACCCTTGTCATTCTGGAGTTGTTCAAAAAGTTGTCCCCGTGTCACTTGTAGATAGGATCTGGGTGTTTGGATTCTGTGCTGTTTTGGTCTGGCCCCCAAACGCCATTCATCAGCCCTCACCTGTAGATGGGGTGCCAGCTGGGGCTGAGAGACCATTTAGCGCTTCTCTCAACCTCTCACAAGCTTGAAGACTTAAGACGTGATTTCAGAATGTGCTATTTGTTGTTTCTGTGCTAGAGGGGCAGTCACCAGGCGGCAGATGGAGAGCCGTGGGTTGTCGAGCTGGCAGCACCATGCCCTGCCTCATGGGATCTGAGGCATGTTTTCACCTTTCGCGGGCCTTAGTTGTTGTTGTTTATCTGTTAAATGAACGCAGTGGCTGGGATCGTGGTCCAGCTATGAAATTATATTATTCAGTAAGATCATGAAAATGCTTTTTTTTTTTTTACAAGAAGAAAAGTGATTCATTTTATGTAACTAAATCAAAATCCTGACTCTCCGGAGGACTGGGGATATCAGAATTCCAGCCAATGTAAATTTAGAGCATCAAATGATAAGGTCTCTGAAAAACAAGAGCTTGGAAGGAAGTGCTGATGCCCTTTAAACCACGGCCTCAGGAGTGGGCTCGGCTGCAATAACGCAAGGAACATGTTTTATTAGGAAAATAGGCTTCGTAAAAGCCCGGGGCCAGAGGGCAGAGCAGCGGGCAGGGAGTGTTGTCCCTTTAACCAGCTCTGGCTCTCAGGGCCGCGGCATAGTCCCTGACTTACTGTATATTTCCCCAGCGTTAAACATTATCGTACTTGTTTATATTTGAAAGAGCCAAAAGGGAAAATGAGAAAGCAACTGAATGCTCCTTTTGGGAAAATTATCCTCATTTGCAGCCAGCGGCTGACAAGGCACACGAACCACCAGGTTTATGAAAGGCCGCAGTGTACCAGTGACCATCCGCCCCTGCTGACGCCGCACGTGCGCCTGCTGCTCCCGCGGCGGATGACGAACTGGTTAAAACTGGGTCTTTCCTCCGAGAACTCTGAAAGGGGTTCCCCTTTCTCTTTGGAAGTTGGCCAGCCGTCACTCCCAAGCTGGATGGAGCCCGAGAGGCACACGCTCGGGGTACCTGTCCATCTGTCCTGCCCCTGTTTCTGTCGGGAGGCCTTTGGGGCAAGCTAGGGAATTTGGGAGGAGGAACGGCCCAGTACAGCCGCGCATACTCAAAGGTAGCTTTTGTATTTGAAGGTGCTCAGCACCAGCCTTTTCATCTGCCCATTTGGTGCGCTGAGAGTGGGGTGCGCTGCCCCCCCCACCCCGCAGCAGCAGTCAGGCTTCACTGAGGGGCAGCCTTGCCCACCACTGGCTGGCTCCCCTGTGTGCGGAGGGGGAAGGGGCAAGGCTGCGGTTTCAAAGGGGGGACAGCCCTCATCTGTTCAGCGTAGGGAGGGTCCAGGGCCGTTTAGAGTAGTGCAGGCCTTCTCCCTGACCGCTTGGCGGTGGGGCCTGAAAAGTGGCAGAGGCGCTCCACCAGCTACACGCAAGTGTGGTGTTGGGTGGTACTGTGCTTGGGAGCAGTAATGCGCCCCATCTGTTAGCCCCTCGGCACAGAGCGGGCGGCCCCGTGCTCTGGAAGATGCTGATCCTCAGAAGCTCCTTGAACTTCATCTACCCCCAGGGGCAAATACGCCGTGCCTTGGGCCCCTAATGGAGAGCTGCTGACCAGATGGGGAAAAGCTCTCAGCCCCCATTTAAAAGGCTTTCCGTGGCGGCTGCACTGGATACTGGGATTCCTGGAACGGCCCGGGCTGGCCGGAGGGGTCTCTACAGACCTAGCAGTGACCTCCTCACTGCCGCTCCCACTGTCGGCGGCCCGAGCACTTTCATACCCACTGTACCCACTTCTCGGACGTGTGGGCAAGTGTTTCTCACACCTGTGTGCCACACCTCGTTCCTGTTCTTTGGGTTGGTTGGCATCCTCGTCCTCTTGCCACAGGGCCAGCGGCCCCGGTGGGCTGCAGCCGTGTGCCCACTGGAAATGGGGTCTCCTCGGGCCCTCCCCGGCCTGTTACTCTCCCATGGGCAAATCCTCTCCACGCGCTGCAGCCACTGCAGATGGCGCCCTGCTCTTCCGGGCTGTCCTGAGCGCAGTGCGCTCTAGTGTGGGGAGGATTGAAACAAAGGGAGGCAGAAGAGCTTGCCAAAGGCGATACCAGCAGCCTATGCTAGGCTGGAGCAATAACCATCTGAAAGTTTGGGCCTGGCCTTGTTTTGATCTGTTTTCTTGTTTTATTTTCTTCTTTACATTCTGTATCCCATTCATACTAATCACAGTCAGTCCTGATTTTTCTTTTTATTTCTGCATTTGTCATAAAATAAAGCAAATTATTCCCGTCTTCGGAAACGATCGAGACTAATTAGTCGTCTCACCCAATAATTAGTTTTTTGTTTCCCTGTCTGTTTTCATGCATTATTGTTAGTTTTTCCCCCTCTTTTTTTTAACACCATTACAGATTAAAATGAGTCACATTTGCAGTTGATGGTATCTGTTTTCGGGGGAAGAACGGAGAATTGCAGTACGGAGCGACTTCAAAAGCAGCAATAAACTCAAGGATAAATTAAGGAAATTGAATGAGCCACATTTGGAAGCAGTGTGGAGGCTAATATTCTGTCGCTTAAGGTTAAATTGCAACTGAGAGAGGTTCCAGAGAATCCGAAATCGGGGAGGAAACTTACCAGGATGCTAGGCACTCTGTGGGCTCTCAGGGTCTTTTCTCAATGAAGATTTCATTGCGGCCAGGGACAGTGGCAAAAGGTATTCACCTGCAATTATGTCCTCTTCTCCCCCCAGGGCTGACAGATGAAGAGATTGATTTGGCTTTCCAGCAGTCGGGCACGGCTGCCGATGAGCCTTCGTCCTTGGGCCCAGGCACACAGGTGGTTCCTGTCCAGCCCCCTCACCTCATTTCTCAGCCGTACAGTAAGTCACCAGCTCAAACTCCTGCTTTAACCTTGACTGGGGTTCAGGATTCCGGCCAAAGAGCAGTGCCTCCCAACTCCCAGACTCAGCAAGCCGGGAGAAACCGGGATTAGTAGACAGCTCTTGGGTTTTTCCAAAAGAATGTGCCACACCCAAATCCTCTCCTAGACAAACTTTTAAGTATGTGACAAAGGTTTAAGAAGAGACGAGGGACCAGAATAAATGAGTGTATTGTGTTGTTTGAAATATTTTGGTTACAAGTAAGAATCTATAAAAGTATTTCTTGGTTCTGTTTCTATTTTCTTACATCATGCTTTTGCATGTCACTCTTTCATGAAGAACATGAATGTCTGATTCATGGCCGCATTCTCGTTTGCTCACTGAAATGACTCCTCTCCTAATTTTATTTTTTAAAGTTAATATTAGTAGATTTGGGGTGGCCTCTCCCATCACCTTTCTCTCCTTCCTTCCTTCCTTCCTTTTTTCCTTCTTTCCTTCCTTGTCCTGGCTATACCACGTATATTTATTTGGTGACAGTCTGTTAGAGAATTTCAGATTAAATGTAAAGGTCCTTTTTTGAATTAGCTTTTAATTATATGAGAACAGGACCCATGTTGTTTTTAAGTGAAGCTGTTTGAGGAATAACTGTTCTTCAAACTAGTAATAAATGTACAGTCTCCAAAATACAACCAGAACCCCTTCTTTAAGTCACTTATAAAAAGTCTAAAAAGATTAAAATTCACTTCAAAGTGTTGGAAGATAGCTCAAGTTTCATGTCTTTAACATAACTCAGCCTTGGATCTGTTGGATCTGTTGTCTTTCAAAATGCCTTTTCTGTAATTGTCTATCTTAGAAGGTTTATTTTTTTCAAAACATGTTAATTTAAAACAGTGCTAGATGTCAGATTTTGGAAGGCATAACAAAATGCCAGGTTTGTTTTGACCCCCACCACGTGGTCTGCAGCTACCTTCTGGCTCTTGCTTTGCTGTCCTCCTCACTGGCTTAGACAGTGCGGGGGGCCGGGCAGTGGGTTATGGTGTCACAGATCTCAGTTAGATACCTCCTTTCTTTTGCTTTCTGGATAAGGCTGAATGGGTGAGGCCAGGTGGCACAAATTCAAGTTCACCTCATCTGTGGTCACCTTGTCTCACAAACCATTGGCGTCCCCTGACCTCTGAGACCCAAGAAATGGTGCTCAGGGGTAAGCCTTGTATTGGAGCTACTGAGTCAGTAGCAACTACTTGTCAGGCTGGGACTCACGTCTCCTTCCTGGCCGGCATTCTTGCCGATCCATTGTGTTTGTTTTGGGTCACTAAACATACTCTCCGTCTTTCCTTCTATCCAAAGGCTAGGTCTCCACACTTTTTCTTTAGTTGTGTCCCTGGGCCCAGCCATTTAATGGGATTTGTTGAGGACAGGCAGTGGCAGCTGGGGTGCAGAATTTTCTAAGATGCACATCTGTTCTGGTCCAGCTGTTTCCTCCATGGCTTAAAACCAAACAGGTCTCTTGGCTATTTGGAAACTTCTTGCTCAGAACAAATTGTTCTGGTTGGTCACAAAGTTGGCCTAAAACATCACGCGCTTGCCTACTTTATGGTAGGCACAAAGGGTTAAACTGTTGGTCTTTCTGAAAGAGGTGAGAGAAGTCGGGGAGGGGGACAATGCCGTCATCTAGATTCTTCTGTCCAGGTCTCTCTGAGAAGAAGCATAGCACGTTTAGGTATTTAGGTAGGAGTATTTTTAAGAGTCTCCCAGCCCTAAAAATAAAATACATCTTCTTAGAGACAGACTCCTTCCTGCTTTGACACTAGTATAAAAACAATGGTAATGGCAATTTTAAATCCCTGAAGTTTCTACTTGTCATTGTTGAGCTTCATTCCTCTTGTACTGTTACACTGCTCTTTTCAGCTCCCGGGGTGACTCTACCTCTTCACTTCTGTACTTTTGCCAAGAGGTGTCAAAACTGCTCAAAAAGAAAAAAAAAAGCTTGATTTTGATTAATATAGAGAAACAAGACTTTGCCTGACTGATAATAAAACTGATAAATGACATTTGAATTACTTGTAGTGGTAATTTATTACATAAAATATCTTTTATTTGACATGCGATTAGTTGCTGGAAGCATCACTCAATCTGACTAGTTTAAACATGCTCTAAAATGAACCCCAGTAAAAACCAGGGCTGTCTGCTGCTGGCATTATGAAATATACTAATCCTGGAGTGAGGAAAAAATCTGACTTTAAATATTTAAATGATTAATTGGGTTTATATATTTTTTTTTACCTTTCTAACCCCTTTAATTACAAGCAAACTCAGGGGAGTTTCTGAACTAGGTGTGCAATCTGCATGCTTATCACTGAGGCATTGTCTGCGTCCTGGGAGGGATTTATGGCCTCCACTCATGTGTGCTCCTGCCATTTTATATCTAGAGCCCTTTCCTTCCCATGTCTTGGCTCTTTAAGGACAGATAGTCCTTCTCTGAACCCAAGCCTAGAAAATGGGATTCTCTGGGCTCTGCCCCAGGTGCTCATGTCTCAGGGAGGGGTAAGTTTTTTCAAGACCCCCGCCGTCCCCCCCCCCCCCCCCCCCCCGCCATGGAGCCCGGTGGTCTTGGATTATCACCTCTGGACTCGCTGGCCTTTCTGCTTTGGTGGGAGATGTCCCACTCTGTGCCTCTTTTGGTATCTCTGCTCTTTGGTGAATGTGTTTGACCTTGAGATGGTAGTAAATGCCTGTGTCAGCAAAGAGAACTTGGACACCTGCCAGAAAGGTACCAGGTCTATCCATCCGTGTTTATTGAGCATCTACTTACTGTGTGCTTAGTACAGTATCGTCAGAGATACAAAACGTGATCCTTAAAAATCTTATAGGCTCTCTGGGAGAGAAAAGATAAACTCGTAAGAAAAGGATAATAATATAAGACATTATATTTGTGTGATTTAATGCCAAAATTAATTATACAGACAAGAAATTCCATAAGAATACAGTGTGATTTAATGCCAAAATTAATTATACAGACAAGAAATTCCATAAGAATACAGAAAAGAGAAAAATTAATGTGGGCTAGAGAAGTCAGAGAAGGCTTTGTGAAAGCTGTAGGAGGTTGACACTGAGGGGAAGCTTGATGTCACCTGGTGTGAGAATAAGCCAGTGTTGTCAGGGCTCAGAGGAAAGTCAGGCTGGGATTCGAGAGGAAATCTGACGTTCTCTGCTTCTCGTTTTGCTTTCTTTTTGTTCGACTTTGAATCAGGAATCGGTGTGTGTGTATATCCGCAGCACCTACCCAGTCCTGAACATGAAGTTCTGATAAATGCTTGCTTGATTGATTTGTTGCAAGCTGATTTTCTTTATTTCCTCCCAAAGAAACAAGAAGCAAGGTAGCTTTGGGATTTAGGCAGGGCCATTATAAATTTTGTAGGATAATATTTTTTTGTTAGGCTTAAATATTTTCCCTCACTGTCTTTAATACCTAACTTAGGTCTTTTAAAGGTTGACCTTTATAGCTTCATTTGGGACGTACATGTGTGAGGTTATTGAAAGGCTTTGACCAAAGTTTGATTAGAAATCCTGAGACTGTGGGTTCTTTCTCACTGTGCTTCTTCATAGCCCTGTTGAGCAACATATACTTACCCGTAATTATCTTCATTCACTGAGCAAGCATTTATTTTATTCCTGCTATGGGCCAGGCACTGTGCTAGACCCCTGTGGTGAAAAGATTAATAAGGCCTAGTTGTTCTCTCCAGTTTTTCCTGTCGAGTAGGAAAGGCAGTTAAGCAGATAGTGGTGCCTATGAAGTAGGTCCAGGTGAAGCCAGTGGCACAGACGAGGCAAAGGGACACATCAGACAGTAGGAGATGTTTAACTGGATTGGGGGGGTGGTTGCGGACATGGTCAGTTTTTTGACCAACCAAGATGGACAAGAGCAGCCAGGCTAAGGCAAAGGCATATGGACATGACACCATGCGATGTTCAGTGGCTGGAGCCTGGGATGGCAGGGCCAGAAGAGAGGCCTGGAGAGGGAGGTGGCAGCCAGGCCATCACCCTAATGGAGGACAGTCAAAAGCACATTGATTTTTTTTACTTCAAAATGTGTCATCTAATCATTTTTGAGGCTATATTACCTATTTGACCATATAATTCTTAGACTAATATTAAGATTATTTGTATCATCTGAGAAGATGCTGCACGGAGAGGTAGGGAAGATGTTCTGGGAGTGTGTGAGGCAGCTGTCCCGGATGCTCTGCCCGGAGCGCCTTCCCCACTTCTTTGCCCGGCCAGCGCGTTGCTGTCCCTCAGGGTTGGGGACAGCCGTCAGCTCCTCCCGGGACTCTCCCAGATGCCTCCGTTCCAGTGGGACGGAGGTTCTCCTTGGCCTGCCCAGTCCCCTGTTCTCTGCCATACTACCCTTAAATGTTTATTCACTTGTCTTTTCTATTACATTGGAATTCCTTGAATTAGAGGCTTTTTTTCTTTTTTTTTTTAAATCTATAACCCAAGGCTCTGACTTAGGTGCTCTAGAAATGCTTGTTGAATGGATAGATGGTGGTGGGAATGTGCTTAGGAATTGAAAGGCTGTCCTGTAATACCACCATGCAGGGGGAGCTTCCCAGGGAGCCAATGAGTGGGGCCTCATGTGTGCTTGGCCATGCGGGCTCTGGGAGCGGACAGGCCTTGCCTTCAGAAGGCCACCATTTGACCATTTAGAGGGAAGCCCAGTGCTTGGGGGAGTACAGTGAAGACTAACCCATTCCATCTTGCTTGGCGTGATGTAATGTAATGAGAGCTTTTGGAATTTATGAAGGCAGATCTCACTTTTTACTTACATAGAAGTTACTGGTTTATATATTGAAGAAAACATTTCTCTAATTTTTAGGAAATTGTCTTTTTTCTTTTGTCCATGTGACTGGTTTAGAATAGTAGCTTTTCAAGAGCTAGCACCCTGTCTGTTTTGTTTGCTTTGTGCTACTCTCATTGTGCTGCCCTGTGGGAGCTGCATAAATGCCATTTGTAGATACTGAGGAGGGCAAGTGTCCCAGGAAAGAACCAAGTGAAGAAATCCATTCCGTAGGTTTCTTAGGCCATTGAAAGAGTCTTTGGTGTTGGTGGTAGGTAGGATTATATCTTTGCCCACAGTGCAGCCTGTGTTCATTTTATAAGATTCCCCAACAAATAACAGAAAACCCAAAATAAGAGTGGCTTAAACGAGATGGAAGAATATTTCTTGCTTCTGTAAACATGGGCAGTCGGGGCTCTATGCTCTGCACCCCTGATACCTGGTCAGCACCCATCCTGTGCCTTGGTGTGACCCCTCCAGCCGTCCCATCTCCTGTCCAGCCAGCAAGAGGGGAGGGACAGGAGGGAGGACCAGCCTTCTAAGGACACCTCCTGGAAATTGCCCGCATCACTTTCACTTTCTGCCCCCTGGCTGGAACCCCGTCACACGGCCACACCCATCTGCACAGGAGGCTGAGAAGTGCAGTCCTGGTCCTGGTGGGGCATGTTCTCAGCTTTTCATATCCCACAGAAGGTTTGAGTTGGAATAAACACTAACTTCAGGATGATAGCTTCCCTTGGGTGGAGAGGAACGCATGGCTAGTTTCAGTGGTATTTGGAAAGATCTAGCTGGTACGGTAGGTGGGTTTAGGATTACTGATTTTATTATCATGCTTTATAACTTATATAAATGTTATATTCTTTTGTATGTGTCAGAAGTTGCAGGGGATACTTTAAAAAGTTGAATTTGCATTCTCAGGTCTTGCTTTTCCCCTTGGTGTCAGCTGCTAACTGAGCAGAGAGAGAACCTAGAGCCCACACTGCTGGGTATTGTTCTCAATCACTGCTGGCTCCCTTTACCTTTTCTCTTTGTTTTAAAAATTCTGAGTTTTTTTTTCCCCTAAATCGATTTTATTGAGGTATAATTTACCTAAAATAAAACAGACCTATTTTATTTGTGTGATTTTGAGTTTTGGCAGGAGTATACTCCCATGTGGGCATCACCACATTGGAGAACATTTGCAGTACCCCAGAACGTTCCCTTGTGCCCTGTTCCCAGCCAGCCTGGCTCTGGGGCAACCCTTGGTCTGCCTTCCATTGCTTCTGACTAGACTTCTCTTTCCTGGGGTTTTATATAAATGGAATCATACAGTATGTACTCTCTCGTCTGGTCTTATGCTTAGCATAATGTTTTTGAGCTTTATCCGAGTCGCCGTGCATAGCAGGGGTTCCTTCCTTTTTATTACTGAGCGGTATTCCATGGTAGAGATGTACCACATTTGTCCATTCACCGGTGGAGGGGTTGTGGGCTGTTTCCAGTTCTGAGCTAGGACGCTCAAAGCTCTTGTGAATGTTCGTGTACAAGTCTGTACATTTTTATATCTCTTGGGTAAATGCCTAGGATTGGAGTTGCTGGCTCATATGTTAAGTGCATATCTATCTCGATAAGAAACTGCCAAACTGGTTTTCAAAGCAGTCGTGCCATTTCACATCCCCATCAGCAACGTGTGAGAGTCGTGGTCACCGCTGTTGGTGTTCTCGGTCTTTTTTAACGCCAGCAATTTTCATGCCTATACAGTGGTATCTTATAGTGGTTTGAGTTTACATTTCCAGGTTGGCTAATCATGTTGAGCGTCATTTTACATGCTTTTTGTGCATTTGCACACACCTTCTTTTGTGAAGTGGCTGTTCCCATCTTTTGCCTATTTTTAATTGTCTTCTTGAGTTGGAAGAGTTCTTTACATCTTCTGGATTCACGTGCTTTGTCAGATGTGTGTTTGTTAGTATTTCCTCCTGGCCCGTGGCTACCTTTTTCTTTTCCTTGACACTGCCTTTTGCAAAAGATTTTAAAATTGATGATGTCCATTTATCTTTGGGTTTCTTCTTTTATTGTTTTTTGTTTTCATTTTTGTTTTTACAGTTCATGGTTTTGGTGTCCTATCTGGGTTTCTTTTTTTGTTTTTTGTTTTGTTTTGTTTGGTTTTGGTTTTTGTTTTTACAACTTACGGTTTTCGTGTCCTGTCTGTGAAGACTTTACTTCCCCCAAGGTTAGAGAGGTTTTCTACTTTTTTCTTCTAGAAGTTTTAGAGTGTTTGCTTTAATGTTGAGATCTGTGATTCATTTTTAGTTAATTTTTATGTATGGTGCAATGTGAAGGTCAAGGTTCAGTTTTGCTTGTCTGGATGTCCGGTTGTGCCAGCACTGTATGTACAAAAGATTCTCCTGTCCCCGTTGAGTTACCTGTCCTTCTATCAAAAATCAATTGTTTATATAAATATATGCATGGCTCTGTTTCTAGACTCTTCTTTAAAAAAATTTTTTTAAACAAAGCTACTGAAGTACATTTTACATATCATAACACTCACCCGTTTCAAATGTACAGTTCCTAACTTTCAGTATCTTTTTGAGTGATGCACTTATAATCAGTGTTAGCATTTTCATTCCCCCAAATAAGATGCTCTGTGCCCATTTACCGAGAATCTCACCTCCCACCCCAGGCAAGCACTAATCTACTTTGTCACTATAAATTTACCTTTTCTGGACATTTCAGGTAAATGGAATCATACTATAGGTGGTCCCTTGTGCCTGCCTTCTTTCAGTGAGCACAGTATTTTTGAAGTTCTTCTGTGTGGTGGCATATAGCAGCACTTCCTTTTTATTGCTGAAGAGCACCCATTGTATGGGCGTGTACCATCTTGTGTCTAGTGGGTCACCAGCTGACAGACATTTAGATTATCTCTAGTTTTGGTTGACCTGAATCACACTGCTAAGAACATTTGTGTGCAAATCTGAAGTGGATATATGTTTTCAGTCCTCTTGCATAGACCTCTAGGAGTTAAATTTCTAGGTCATATGGCAGTTATATTTCTGGATTTTTCTTCGTTTTTCTTTTTAGTCAGCTTTTTTGAAGTATAATTTATACACAGTAAGGTTAATCAATTTTAGGGGCAACTGGGTGACTCAGTTGGTGAAGCGTCTGTCTTTGGCTCAGGTCATGATGTCGAGGTCCTGGGATCGAACCCTGTGTTGGCCTCCCTGCTCAGCAGGGAGTCTACTTCTCCCTCTCCCCCTGCCCCTCCCCTGCGTGTGTGCGTGTGCACGCTTTCTCCTTCTCCCCCCCCATTAAATAAATAAACAAACAAATAAATAAATAAACCTGTAAAAAAAGAATCAATTTTAAGTGTATAGTTTGGTGAGTTCATGAATTATAGCTCATGTAAGCAACACTACAATTACAATATAGAAAATTCCCACAAGCCCAAAAAGCATCTTTGTGCCCCTTGCACGAGCGCTCTTCTCAACATCAGGTTCCTTTCAACCAGCAGTCTACTTTGGATCACGAAAGTTCCGCCTTTCAGAACTTTTCATGTAAACGGCATCGTGTAGCATGTAGTCTTTTGTGTCTGGTTTCTTTACCGACGAACGTAATTCTTTTAGACAGATCCATGTTGAGATATATATACCGTTCATATTACACACACACACACACAAATACACGTTTCTGTGACGTGTCCCCCTCCCCCACATTGCTTTAAAAATACAAAAACTATTCTGAATAAAAGCTCGCCGAGGTGGGGCTTAGCCAAGTGGGCATAGTTTGCTAACTCCTGTTACTCCACTCTTTGGATATACCACAGTTTGTCCATTGACCATAGATAGTTGTTTGGGTTTCCAGTTTGGGGCTCTTATGAAGAATGCTGCCGTGAACATTCGTGTGCAAGTGCAAGCCTTTGTGTGCATGTATGCTTCCTTCTCTCTTAGTCTCATACCTGGGAGTAGATTGCCTTAGCCACACGTTAGGTGTATGTTTGACTTTGTAAGAAATTATAAAACTGGTTTACAAAGCGGTTGCACCATTTTACATTCCCGTCAGCAATGTAGGAGAATTTCAGTTGCTCCACATCCTTATCTGCACTTGGTATTCTCAGTTTTTAAGTTTAGCCATTCTAGAAATGTGTATGTAATCATTGTACTTTTAATTTGTATCTCTCTAATGACTAATGATATTTTCATGTGCTTATTGGCCATGCATAGGTCTTTCATGGAGCATCTCTTCCAATTTTCTCACACTTTTTTCTAAATCGTGTCATTTTATTGAGTTGTATGGATGTAGCTCTTTATCAGATATATGTTTTGCAGATATTCCCTCCCCCTCCTATGACTTGCCTTTTTGTTTCCTTGGCAGTGTCTTTTGAAAAGCCCCAGTTTAAGCTTTTGATTATGTCCATTTTATTCTTTTTCCCCCCTTTTATGGCTCATTCTTTTTGAATTTTAAGATGTCTTTGCCCACCCCAAAGATTTTCTTCTCTGTTTTCTGTTTTCTTACGGCATCTTTAGAGTTTTTGCTTTTTGGCTTCGGCATGTGGTCCGTTTTGGGTTCACGCTTGTGTATGACCCAAGGTGAGGGTCAAGATTCAGTTTCGTCCCCTGTGGCTCTCCACTTGTCCCAGCACAGTTGTTACACAGATTATCCTTTCCCCATAGAATTACCTGGGCCTCTTCATCAAAAAAATCCCTAGATTACATACACCTGGGCCTATTCCTGGGCTCTTCTGAGTTCTTACAGTTTAATTAGAGCTCATATATTTTAATCTGTGAGTGAGGGTATAGATATGACTGTCCGTGTCCTTCCTGCCTAAAGATGACACCAGCGATAGCATAGCAGCTCGTGAGAAGTGGAAGGATTGTCTTTCACAGGATGTTCATGTGAAGACAGACCTTGAATTTTCAGATGTGACCACTGTGGGGTGACAGTGGTATCTTTGCCTCACAGCTGCCCAAGTGCTTCTAGTTTCTGCTGTCTGGTTGGTGTGTCCTTCCAGCCGCCAGCCACGCTCAGCCATGTGCCTCAGTGGGCCCCGCACAGTGGCCAGGCCCCTGCAGCTCTGCCCGTAATAACCCTTCAGCAGGTCGCTGGTCTGTGTGCCGCTCGCCCCGCCACTCTGTGCTATAGCAAGCACGGGGTTGGCAGACTGGCTTGATTCCAGGACCTCACTGTGGAAGAGCCTGTCTTACTTAATTTTCAGGGTGGCTTGTTGGGATGATTTGAGCAGCTAGACAGGGCACCGTGTGGCGTCATAGCCCCAGCCTTGCGGAGCGTGGAGGGGACCTTGCCCTGTGCTCAAGCTGTCGGCCTCCCCGAGGACTTGATAGTTTCTCCCCGTCATTAGCAAGCACCTCAGACTATCTCAGCAGGACGATTCTGTGACGTTTCCAGCTCTGTACTGTTGATGACCTTTTACTGGATTGTGGATTGTGGGATTTCCACAGTATCAGTGAGTGGAGGTTCATGACTTGGGGACTTCAGGTTCAACATTGCTGTGTTGTGTGTGGGATTCCCAGCCCCACACGTGTTATTTGATGTTTGTTCTTGCCTGCTAGGTGAGAATTTTTTGTTCAGTGGAGGTTTGACTAAAGGAATGGAGTCAGGTTGGTTTAGTTGTGTTCACGGAATGGTTAAGGAGTCACAGGGATGCATCTCTCCTGCCCCTGACAGGGCCACCGTATGCTTTGGATTCGCCTTTGGGCAGGAGGACCTCTTTGGAGACTGTCCGAGCTCAGGCTAGTTGACAGAGTCCTTCGAGAGGTGAAAGAAGGCGTTGAGTTTCGAAGAGCCCTGTGCTCTTCTTCCTGCAGTGATTTGTCCTCGGACCTCGTTGCTGCCTGAGGCAGCGGGGCAGCGCCAGCATGCTGGGCTGTGCGGGGGGACACCTGCTGCCACCACTGACCGTCTCATCATTCTTTGTGAGATGCCTGTGATGAAGTCTTGGTAAAGTTCTGGGCCATTCAGCTCGTTAGCTGGTCGGGCCCGTTGGGGAAGTGCTGTGGACCATTTGAATCTGAGTGACAGTAAACAGATCATTGTTCCTCCGTTCTTCCAACGTAGCAAAGCTCTGCCGCCTTCAGTCAAGTGGCCTGTGCTTGATGAGAAGAGAAAAACGTCCTTGGGAGCCATTGGGTTGGTGGTGTGGAACCAGGATCTCTGATCTCAGGCTTCGTTGTCTGCTTTGTACGCAGGCGGGCATCTGCTTCCAGACTGGAGGCTCTGAAGCTTTTAAAAAGCTCATTCATTCCACTCCCCTTTCTTCCGAGAGAGCAGAAAGGTGACTGACCCCATTTTCTGCCCTTGCCTGTAAAATTCTGGACCTTCGGGGAGCGTGGGGACCCGGTGCCCTGCTCCCCATGCCCTCGGGGGGGTCTGCACTGGCTTTGGGGTAGATTGGCCCCAGGGTGGGCGGCAGAGAGGACTCCACGTGGCCATGGCTGGGGCTTTGAGCCAGTTTGGGATCACGCCGAGTGCTTTCTCAGTAGCCCTGGTCTGTTACCCTTTGAAAGGCGTGCAGTGGGTCAGAGTTCCCTCCATCTAAGTTTCTCTCTTTTTTCATTTTGCCACAAGACAGAATTGTATCACACATCTCCAAAACGAGTAAAATGGCATTTCAGCTTCTTGTCTTTATAGACTCTCTGAACTTTAGGAAAGATCATTCTGGTCCCTTTTCATTAATAATGAAAACCAAGGGGCAATAAAATGTTCTTAACGCGAGCATGTCAGGAACGAGTCGCGGTGCGGGGGCTGAAGGGTGCGGCCAGCAGGGAGCCACAGGTGTTGCTTGGTGCTTGAGAGGTCAGAGCTCTGGAAAGGCAGCTGCAGCTGTCACGGGGGTTCTGGTTCGTGGACCCTTGAACTGTCATCACCTGTTCAGCCTTCCAGCTCCAGTGCCCAGAATGAGAGGCTGAGCTTCTCAAGACTGCATACGTTTTCGGGAAAGAAAGAGCCAGGCAAACTTTGGGTTCTGGTCCAGTTCCTTGCCCAGGTGCAGCTGTTTTCTTGCAAGGTACAGAGTGGGGATTTGAGAAGTCTGTGGTGAATACAGTATTCTGGACATGTGCCTATCTTAAAGGTGCTCTCTCTGAGGACTTTGACAGCACAGATGGATGTTCCGGGTGTGGACGAAAGCCCTCCTGACCAGTGACTCTCTTGAAGAGTGATAAGGTGACTCTATCTCCACTTTTCCCCCTAAAAACGAGCTTGTGCTGGATGTTGGATATTGCATCCAGGCACTCAGAGCAGAGTGGGCTTGGAACGAGACAAATGAGAAGGTTGCCCGGAACTCAGAGCCTCCTGGCTCCTCCAGCCCAGGGTGAAAGGTCCATCTATGTCAGTGGTCTCAGAGCTTTCGATTTAATGAGCCGCAGCTGCTTAGCCACGTAGACGCTTGTTGGACGGGGATATTCACTACAGCAGAGCAGCGGGACTCCTTTCTTTCTTTCTTTTTAAGTGAGGGAGCAGGGGGAGTCCCAGAGGGGGAGAGACAGAGAGAATCCCAAGCAGGCTCCACACTCAGCACGGAGCCCAACACAGGGCTCCATCCCAGGACCCTGAGATGGTGACCTGAGCTGAAATCAAGAGTCGGCCGCTTAACTGACTGAGCCACCCAGGCGCCCCAGCGGAGCTCCGTTCTGGAGACAGCTTCTGTGACCCTGAGTGTCACTGCACAACCCTGGGAGGGAGTGGGGATGACCCCAGAGCCCATGCGAGAGTAGACAGATACATTTATATAAACATGGGTATGCTACATGTCAGGAGACACCATAAGCAGAGTCAAAAGAAAAATATACCAGGAAGGATTTTTGCAATTTTTTAAAAAGATTTTATTGATTTATTTGAGAGAGAGAGAGTGCCCGTGCACAAGCAGGGTGAGTGGCAGAGGGAGAAGCAGGCTTCCTGCTGAGCAAGGAGCCCAACACGGGGCTCCATCCCAGGACCCTGGGATCATGACCTGAGCCGAAGGCAGACGCTTCACTGACTGAGCCACCCAGGCGTTCCAGATTTTTGCAACTTCTGTCATAGACAGAGGGCTCATTTTCCAGGCTCCTCCATCACTGTCACCTCTGCCTCCTGAAAGCCGCATTCAGCTATATAAGAAATTTCTATAAATTGATGAGGAAATTAATAAAGAAATTGAATAGGAGAGTAGGGATCATATGCAATATGCCAAAAAGGACACGCAGTGCAGAGATGCTCAGTCCTCACTCACGGTAAGATTCATGCAGATGAAAGCGGGCGTGAAGTAGTCTTTTCTGCTTTCGTATGGGCAGCAGTGCGGGTGTGGTGAATGCGCAGTGTTGGTGGCCGTGAGGAAGTAGGCACTCTGGGATGTGGCTGGTGGGAGCAGCCTGGTTCAGCTCCCGTGGAGGACTATTTGAAAATATCTTTCTGAATTGCTAATCGCATGTACCTCTGACCCAGGCTCCTAGGAGCCATCCTCACACGTATATGTGAGATGACATGTGTACATGGCCCTTGGGGGCAGCACTGTGTGAAATAGTAAGAGGCCGGAAATCAGTGGGGAATGGCTTAAATGGACTATTACGCAGCTGTGGGGAAAAAAGTAGGATGAGAGGTAGGGTGTATGAGAAGAAAAATAATACATATCTGTTTTGCCTTATATGTGCTTAAAAAGTCTCGGGCCGGACAGACGGGAAGCTGTTCACAGTGGCTCTGGGTGGTGGAGGGAGCCTGTTGGCAGTAGACTGATGACAGATGCTATGTGCTGTTCAGACCATATGCATCTATGAGCCGCTCAAAAGCTGTAAAACGAAAAGGGGAGTTGAGGGCTGAGGGAGAGGCCACCTGTTGATTATAGTTTGTGCACGAGACTCCAGGGCTGGGCCACGCTGGGAAACTGGTTTGGGATCCACAGGCCGTGCTGGCAGTAAGGGGAGGCGGGCAAGGAGAGACTCCTTCAGGCCCCTGCATCACTGTCACATCTGCCTCCTGAAAGCCAATTTGGCAGCTCGGGTAAGGAGGGAGCGTCTCCCTCGCACCCTTGGAGGTCTTTGCCCCTTGGATCCCCCTGGTGGCCCGTGCGTCAGCAGGCCCTCCTCACCGAGTACCCACATCCTGCCACTGAGCCTGGAGAAGGTCCCTCTCCTGCTCTCCTTTGTCAGGAGATGCCAGGCTATGACGAGTACCTGGAGAGCTTGCAGGTACAGGGAGAGGTGAAGGCTGAGACACACAGTGTCTGTCCCCACGGTTTGCCATGGGGCTTTGCTCCGGGAGCTGTGGTGGTCTTTTCAAGAAGTTTGAGAATGCTGTTGTTCTTCCTTTTCTCTCGTGCGTGTCCGGACCCCAGCTTTCTTGTCATAACAGCACGCCTTGGGTGGGTGCCTTCTGGATAACTTGCCGTGGGCACTGTGGTCTGATTCTGCAGACCCGATTAGAGTCCAGCACCACTGATCATTCTGGAAATGGTGCGCCGTGCCTTCCGTGGCAGATCCCTTGAGAGGAGGCAGAGCGTCAGAGAAGATTATGGACGTGCAGGCACTTTGTAAACAGTCCGTGGGAGAGATCACAAGGTAGAACACTCTGTTCTCCTCCTGTGGGATTGGAATCCCATTCAGGAGTCGGGGGGGAGCTCCTGAAATGGTGTGTTCTAGAGCACTGGGCCAGGGTCCTGCTCCTGCAGGAGGACGGGCTGCCCGTGTCTGGTCCCCGCCCGACAGCAGCGTGGGTTCTTCTGAGCCTCTTGTTCCCTCCTGGTCCGTCTTACCCCCTGGCAGGAGCCTCCTCCTGCCTGGCCTCCCTCCCCTCCCGCCTGTGTCTTGCCCTTGAGGGTACCTGATGTTCTCCCAGAATACAGGGCGGACTGGGCCACTCCCGGATTCAGAGCCTTTGGTGACCCGACTGCTTGTGACACGGTGATAGGTGGCCTGGCCACACTCTCCACCTGGCCGCTGCGTGCCCCAGCTCTTTCCCTCCACTCTACTCTCCACCACTCCCGCTTGATTGGCCCCTCTCTGTTCTGGCCAGTCTCCCCTCTTAGGTAGGCCCAGTTGCTCACTGGGGCCACAGTGGCCACCTTCTCTCCTTGAGCACAAGTCAACCCCTGCCTTGGTACTTGCTCGTCCCCTGCCTGGAGCTCTGTCCCCGGGACCCCGCATGTTTCAGTGTTTGCCTCCTCCAAGGCCCTGCTGACCCCTGGCTCTCCTCCCTGGCCCTTCCCACCTCACATTGCCCCGTTGGACCTTCTTTTTGTTGTTGTTTAAAGATTTTATTTATTTAAATAGTCTCTCTGCCCAATGTTGGGCTCGAACTCAGGACCCCGAGACCAAGAGTCGTATGCTCCACCGACTGAGCCCGGCCAGGCACCCCACCCTGTTGGGCCTTCTTGATCACTCTCTGGAGTTACCTTGTTCAGTCATTTGTAAGCTGTCTGCTGCATGGTTCAGGATGAGAGCATTCCAGGGCACCGGGGTCTCATCACCCCACGCCCCTGGGCCTACAACACTGTCCGGCACACAGTTGATGCTTCATGAAGTCTTGAATACACAAATGATGCAGTCTCCTCCTTTCCCCTCCCCCGGTTCTGAGGCGGCTCTTAGCTCATCCCTGTGTGTAATAGGGCATGGGGATGTGTATTTATGCACACTTAAGTGTTTGTGTCAGCCTCACAGGACCCTTTGTTCCCTAAGAGTGGAGTCCATGTAGTAGGTCCGCAGATCACCTCTGCCACCTGACTGCCACCGAGGACTTGGCTCACGGCTACCCACCTCCACACAGCAGGTGTGTCGCTGAGGCGGGTTGTTCGAGAGCCTGGACAGAAGAGAGAGACACAGCCATGCCACTGTCCTCACTGTCACACGCTGTCTCCCGCCGTTGTGTGTCACAGTTGCTGATCCTTCGAGATTAAGAAACAGTACACGTGCTCTCCCCTGCCTGGGAAGGATGTGTGTGCTTCTCCTGATGCACGTTTTCTCCCAACCTCAGGCTCTGTGGGGTCCCGATGGAGAGACTACGGTGCCTTGGCTGTCATCACGGCAGGCATTGCGTTCGGCTTTCACCAGCTCTACAAGGTACGTCCGCCCTTCCTTGTGCCCCCCAGGCCGGCATTCAGCCCCATTCCAAGGTTGATCTGTGTCGAGGTGCCCAGCCCTGGAGTGCGTGCGATGGCAGGAGAGGGGCCGCTTGCAGGGGCAGAGTGTACGGATGAGCACGTTTTCTGCGGGGGGCGTCTTTTTCAATCTCTGTCCTGCCCCCACCTGGATGGGTGCTCTTGGCAACTTCAGACACTGCTCATCTGCTGCACTGGGCATTGCTCCTCAGAGTCCCTGCTGCGCAGGGTGACCATGGGGCCCGTCCATCAACCGGCCATGTCGGGTACTTAGAACAGTGCCCAGCATATGCTGAGTAGTTGGGACATTTTGAGAAACAGAATGACAAGGTGGTTGAGAGCAGGGACCCTGTAGCCCAGCTGCTGTGTTGCATCCCAGCTCTGCCACTTAGCAGGAGCTCAGTGGTCTCATCTGTAAAATGGGGACGATAGTACCTACCTCACGAGGCTGTCGTGAAGCTCCTTTGGAAAGTGCTATGTGCCCGGCAGTCAGGAAGCACTCTGTGCTATTATTCTACTTGAGTATTTGAAACCGGCTTTGAGAATCCCAGTATCATTTTATTTATGGGCTCTGTTTTTGTTTCCTACATATTGTGTTGGCATCCCTGTAAATCTAGGATTTTTTTCCCCAAACTTCATAGTCAGCCCTCAGGATCCCAGACTTGGTTGCTTCCAGAAGAACTGCAGGCATGAAATGAACACGTACTTCCTATCCGGTTAGTATTTGGTATCAAGGAAGTACTTGGAATACCAAATACTAACCGGATACGAACTACCAGATACTAACTTTGATGTGAAGTGAGCGAGTCTTTTCTGGAAGATGCAGAGCCAGGGTAGGTCCCGGAGACAAAAGGCAAAACAGTGGCCAGAGGACTTACTCTCTGCTGGTCCTGGAGAGAAGGCCTCTTTCCTCCTGATGTCACCTGCAACGAATACCCAGACTCACTGTTGTAACTTTCAGCACGGGAAACATGTTTAAACACTGTGCTCTGGGATTCTTAATTTTTGACTTCATGCAAAAGCTAGTGACAGAGTTGCAGCAGAGTAGAATTTTTTCAGAGGAACGTCTATTCTTGGAATTGGAAATTTCCATGTCAGAAATCCAGAAGCAAAATGTTCTAGGTCCTGGGACTTCTCCCCCTGACCTGATGCCCTTCGTTTACCCTGTGTGAAGAAGAAGAATAAAATGCTAAGACAGAATTCTCAAAATAAGGTCCCAGCTCTACTAAGCAGTACCTAATCATCACGTGGCCCCCCTCGGACGGCCTGTGGTCTGCTGGAAGTGGGTATAGTTCCTGTTGGAACAAAGCAGAGGTATCATCAGCTTTTCCCACCAAGCTCTGATCTTTACTCTTTGCCTTAAAAAGTAAGAGACACTGAAAGATCAGTGGCAATGGTGATGAGAATTTTTTTGTTTAGTTTCTTTACATTAAAAAAAAAAAAGTAAGAACCATCACCTTGTTTTATAAATATGTAATGATTTAGGCTCAGGGGAGTGTATGTGCTCCTTCCTTTGGCTTTTTTGATCTCAGAAGTTTTTGTTTGTTATGTGTGTGAGAATCCCTTGACTTTTACACTCAGGAAACTCAACCTGGAAGGTAAGGCTAAACATTTGATGAGTTTCGGCTCAGTTGTGGGTAATAACTCACACAGTGGTTGAAAAGCTTTTTGCAAAATAGAAAATGCTTCTGTGTCTTTGCTAAATAATGATCTTCACTCCAGAGTTGCTCCTGAAGTGAGTTCTGTGAGAGACCTCCTTCTCCTTCCCTGGTACAGAACCCTTAATGAAGAAGCTGCTGCTGTCTCTTTTCCCATCTGGGCCCCAAATGGAATTAGAAGCCACATGCTTTGGTCCCACCTGTCAGTTACCACACCTGCCGACCTGTGCTGCCTCCAGGGCCCCCCGCCCCCATTAAAACTGGAGACTGGGCTCACGCTTCTAAAACAAGGGTTTCTGGAGTGCAGTGCCCATGTTCTGTCATCCAGCCCTCCCAGCGGCCGCCCTGCTGCCCACCCTCCACCCCTTCCCACCTCAAAGCAGGCAGCCAGTTACCAGCTATGCCCCACCTGCCTTCTTCCTGAATGTTCCGAGACCCTTATCCTCCCCTGGGCTTCCCGAATTCTGGGCCACCTTGTTTGGTTGCCCCGTGGCATCTGCTTCCTTCTCCCCGGGGTCAGTTTCTTCTGGTTCTGCCCCTTACTCTCCCTTCTGCCCTTGTGTCTGGGGGAATTTGACTGCATTTGATTGACTCTTACCCGAAGGGCGCTGGCTCTGAGGATGCAAGGCTTAGTTTAGGAAAAAAACTTGAGGTGTGACCTCTTTCAATGGCCTCGGAATGCCGTGTATTATTCCCTAGTAAAAGGACCAAAGGCCCAGAAATGTGCTGTGGATTTTCATCTAGTTTCTCGAATGATTTTTTTGTTTATTTTATTTTATGCATTTGTCTCTGAATGGTGATTCATTCACGTGGATCAAAATGTTTAAAGGATCAGAAAAGTGTACAGTCGAACGCGGCCCTGCCGCTCCTCCCTGGAGGCCACCAGTGGTGTCACTGTCTTGTATCACCTTCTACATTTTTATCTTACAACTTCCAGAGCAGAATTTTAAATATTTTTTGTTACGGAAATATACGTAGCATCATTGAGATAATTAAATAAAAGGACCAAAAATAGACCAAATTGACTTTAACTTGTCCCTACTTCCTGGTCCTTGTCCTTATGCAGAATCTTAATCAGCCTCGTAACTTTCAAGTATCTCATTGACGGTGTTTGTGGCGGGTTTCCGAAACCCGGAGGTGACAGAGAGAAAGTGGGTGGGCAGAATTTGAGAGGTGGCTGGAGAATGACCCCAAGTGTGTGTCCACTGCTGACGCCTGCCCTGCTCCTTGTAGAGGTACCTGCTCCCCCTCGTCATGGGTGGCCGAGAGGACAGGAAGCACCTGCAGAGTATGGAGGCGAGTCTCTCGGAGCTGAGTGGCAGCGTGGCACAGACAGGTAAAGATTAATGACTCCATCAAGTCGCCCCTTCGAGCCTTCTCCAGCAGCCCCTTCTCTGCCCCGCCCCTCCCCCTCCGTCTCCACTTTATGTGGTGACTTCATTTATCTGCTCTGAGAATCTGTTCACATTTGCAAATGAAGCCGCCGTCATTTCGGTTTAATTTGAAATTGCTTGTTTACTGTCGGCGCGGCCTCAATTAATTATGTTTTTACGGAAAGGCTCCCAACCTCAGAATATTAATAAGGGGAATAAAATGACAGCCTTTCTAAGGGCTGTAAAGTTCATTTTTAATTTCTGCTTCTGTGAGGTTTTCAGGGGGGTTTTCAGTGATTTCTTTCCCCCTTCCCTCTAAGAATCCAACGCAGGGTCAAGAAAGGCTGTAATTACTGCGGCTCCGGGGACCCCAGCCACCTCCTCTGTCATCGACTCCACGGGGCTGGCGTTCATTACCCGGTGCCCCAACGATGGCCCAGATTAGCTGGGACCTGTCGCACCAGAGGTGGCTTTTCCTCTTTATAAACTTGTTTACTAGACGGAGGCTCTGAATCTAAAAACTCAGGCAAGCGCCAGAGCCACTGTCCCAGGCAGGAGTCTGTCCCCCCGGGGTGCGTTTGCAGAGCCCCCAGAGAGGCTCTGGTGTGTCCGCCCCCAGGGAGGCTGACACTGGGGCCTGTGGCTCCCACACGGTCCTGTGACACTGTGACCCGGGGGCATGCCGGCAGCCTCGGGATTGGGTGTGGAAAGCAGGGAGGAACGGCCAGAGAGCAGGATTTGGAGTCTTGAACCACTGCCGGGATCTCGGGCCTGAGATGCGTTTCTGCCAGCCTGGGAGAGTCCACGGGTTCCCACGAGGTGAGGGGCTGAGATGAGGGACACAGACGGTACCAGAGTCGGAAGAGCCGAGCAAATCATAAGCACGTGTAATTGGAGGGGAGAGGTTTCGGACGGATATACTGTTGACCACGGACAAGTGCACAATGGAAAGATGGAGTGGGAATGCTAGAGGTTAGATGCGGTGCAGGTAGATGGCCCAGAGCGCAGATAAATTACATGCATTGCGGGGTGGGGGGGTGTCTGCAGATCAGTGAGATGCGGCAACTCTAGGTATGTGGACAGAGAGGGGAAGAATCCGTATCATTTAACAGAGATGCGACTGCTTTCTCCTCCCAGTGACTCAGTTACAGATGACTTTAGCCTCCGTCCAGGAGCTGCTGATTCAGCAGCAGCAGAAGGTCCAGGAGCTCGCCCACGAACTGGCTGCAGCCAAGGTACTTGTCCCTGACCCTCTCCAGATCCAGGGCTCCTCTAGGGGCCTTTGTGCCCAGTTCACTGTGTTCCATGGGGGCCGACTCTGTCTTTTCTCGTGCCCGTTACACAGCAGGGGCCCACATGCCCTCTGCAGAGAGAGGAGGGAGTCACCGTCTCTCCATGCCCTCTCCTAGCAGGGGGAGGAGAAGCAGCTCTTTGCCTGTGGCCCTCCTGTGGCAGGCAGCACACACCCAGCTCTGGATGTGGTTGGGGTAGACACAGGATGGTCTCCCCGAGCATGTTAGATCACAGGTCACAGCGTGGCCAAGAGCGAGTCCAGGGGACAGGGAGGTAGGGGGAGTGTGCCAAGACACCGGGTGAAGTTGGCTACAGTGGGCAGAGTCTCTACACTCAGCTCTCGGGAAGTCAGGTGACCCCTGAAGGAGCAGTTTCCTTGCCTCACTTCCCACATCTGACCAGTCTTGGCAATATGAGATCCTAGGATCAGACCACCTGGGTCTCAATCTGCCTCTGCCACCAGCTAGCTGTGTGAGCACAGGCAAGTTACTTAACCTCCCTGAGTCTTTGTTTACTCATCTGTAAAGTGAAGCTGTTAATGGCACCGCCTTCGTTGTCTGTATGCGCTCAGAACAGTGCCTGGCTTCCGTCGGCTCCCAGCATGGCAGGCTGCTGGCTTGGGTCTGTGGGTGCGCGACAGTCTCATTCCCAGGGCACTGTCTTGGACAGACCCAAGCCAGGAGACAGTAGTCCACCAGTGACTCCGGGACGTCCGCTGTGCTCCCCACTCCATCCCCTTCCCCGTGCTGCTTTCTAGTTGTTTCCACACAGCCTGTACAGTCAAGGAACCTCCTCTGAGTGGCTCTCCCAGGAGAAGCCCCACCCGGTGCAGAACCAGATGTGAGCCAGCGCTCAAATCTTTTACATTCGCAAAACCAAGTGAAACAGGAATCTTTCCATTTCCGATGGAATCTGGGGTGCCTCTTGTGAAGAGGGTCCCCAAGAACCCCCTTCTTGGGTACCCCACTTCCTCCTCAGATGGCTGTGGCGGCTGCCCGTGGCTGCCCGTGGCCACCTCTAGCCACGGTATGTGCTCCCTGTGGGCGGGCAGCCCGTAAAGCAGCCGGGAAGGCCGGGTTATGGCCCCCACCCTGCTCTCCTCTATTATCTTTGGGAGTGGTGGCTTGCCAATGGCCAGAAGCCATTCCGGAAATTGGAAAACTGTTTGCAGACCTTGAGCATTAAGATTAAGACCACATGTTGCATTTTAAGAGGGGAGGGGGCCCGAGATTGTGCTTGGCGGCTGAGAGCCGTCTCTGTGAATTTCTCGTGCTTGCTTGCTTCCCTAACGGCCTCCCCCCGCCCTCGCCCGCGTCCCCAGCCCCCTTTCATCCTCTCCTGTACTGCAGCGGGGCTCACTGGTGTGGTGTCTATACCCAAATGCGCGAAGACTTTGGTTACCCCATAAACCAGCGACTCAGAGCTGTGTTTTCTCAGCTGTAATGTAAGTTTTTATATCTGGCTTCCAAACTCCTACTGCAGCACTGTAAAAAATTAAAAAGAGGAGCGTTAAGTAATTAAAAAACCTACATAAAACTGAAGGTTGAGAGTTTTCTACAACTGTTTTTTTAAAGAGACTGGCTAAAAAGCCCCAGATGTCAGATTTTATTTCTAAATCCTGGCATCTGGCACCATATGCGTTTGGAAATTTGAGTCCTTTGTAGGCCGGTGAGTGGAAATTGCTCCCTTGTTAATGCGCTGCTATGGCTTTCAAGGTCTCCGAGAAGCCAGAACGGTGGCTCCTGGATCTGCGCTGTCTGGTGGTCTGGAGTGAGGACCCCGAGGGGATGTGTGTGCGGGTGGCTGGTGTTTGCAGGGGGGTTGTGTGCGCTCCCTCCAAGACCTCCAGCCCCTCTGCAGGGCTTCTCCCTGTAGAGGAGTGCTCACCTGAGTGGGGCCCCCACCCCAGGTCAGAGACCCCTGCCACCCTGGTGGGAACATCCGGGGCCCCTCCCCTCTGCCAGCCTGTGCCTCCCCATGTTCTCCTGAACTTACGGTTCCGGTTTTCTGGGTCAGGCCAGGGTAGAGGTGTTAGGGAAGCTGGGGCCTTACACGACTAATCCGTGTACTTGAAGCCACCTGGAGGTGGCCTCCAGCCTGGTGGATGCAGGCCCATACACCTGGGCCCATCACACCTGGAATTGGCCCATAAACACTTCACAGACCGCTTGGCCACCAGCAACTACCATTTGGGGGACCACCGTTTGGACTTTCCTCTTCTCCGTCTATCCCAACGAGATTTGCCAAAGAAAGGTGTAGTTCTCTGAAGTTTATTTGGAAAACGGTCAAGGATGGCGTCTGTCCTAGGGGTTGTGGCAGTTTCTCCCGTGGGCCCTCTTCAGGGAAAGAATTGGCGTTAAGTCCTAGGACAGCTTCTTGCTCTCTGCTGAGCCTTCAGAATTATCCCAAAGCAGTGGCTGTGGACGGATGGAGTGGCCCGCACATTGTAGCTTTGCAGATAGCTGGGTGCAAGCCTGAGGGCCTGACCTCGCTGCGGTGGGAGCCAAGGGCTGCCCAGCAGTGCGGGAAGGTGCTCCTGAGGCGAAGCCTGCCTTTTGGGCCTGCTTGCCACTGGAGCTGGGGGCCGGGCCAGGCAAGTGCTCAGCGGTCTCCCCGGCCCCCCAGCACAGGCACACCTTGGAGATACAGCGGGTCTGGTCCCAGATCACCACAGTAAAGCCAGTATCACAATAAAGCGAGTCAGATTACTTTTTTGGTTTCCCAGGGTGTACGAGAGTTATGTTTACATGATACTTTAGTCTGTTAAGGGTGTAATAGTATTATGCCAAAAAAATGTGCATACCTTAATTTAAAAATACTTTATTGCTAAAAATTGCTAACGATCATTTGAGCTTTCAGTGAGTCCTATTCACTGATCATAGATCACTATAACAAATATAATAATAATGAAAAAGTTTGAAATATTGAGAGAATTGCCGAAACGTGACACAGACACTCAAAGAGAGCAAGTGGTATTGGGAAAATGGCGCCAACAGACTTGCTCGACGCAGGGCTGCCCACAAACCTTCACTTTGTAAAAAAAAAAAAAAAAAAAAAGCACAGTACCTACAAAGTAGGGAAGCGAGGTAGGCCTGTCCAGTGTGGGTTGTGGCGCTGCCGGCTTCTGCCCCAGGGTTCCCTCCTGTGTGTGGTGGGCTTGTCTCTGCAGGGAGGGGCACTCCGCTGGAGCAGTTGATGTGGAGATGGAATTCACTTAGTTTATTAGTTTAGTTTTAATGGGACATTTCAAACACAGGCGGAAATGGAGGGCCACAGAGCGGATGGCTTGCTTCCGGCACACCGCCGGGCACGGTCTTGGCCCCCCAGCCCACAGCCCCCAGCTCGTGTGGTGGCACACGCCAGACGGTGGATCATTTGCTACTGCAGACACTTGGTTTGCATCTCTTGAAGGATAAGGGCTCTTGTGTTGCCATTATTTTACATAGTCGGAATACCGTTACCATATACCTAAATACATGTCTCAATTGCTTAGTATCATCCGATGTTCAGAGTTGTGGGCATGTTTGTTTTGAGGGTGCCATCGTTGAAGCAGAAAGACCCAGGTAGGCAGACCCCTGCACAGGCAGTGGCAGAACCTTCCCAGGGGGTCTCCAGGCTGGCACCCAGGACCTAGCAGGCCCTGGGTCCTGCACTCGCACCCTGGGTCCTCTGGAGATGGCAGCCCCTCCTGCCACCCTGGCCGTCTGAGCTTCACAGGGCAGGAGGGAGGTGCCGCTCTGATCCTCCTTCTCCCGTGTTTTGACTTTCAGGCCACCTCATCTACCAATTGGATCCTGGAGTCTCAGAATATCAATGAACTCAAGTCGGAAATTAACTCCTTGAAGGGGCTGCTTTTAAACCGGTAGGAGGGGAGAAGGCGTGGCTGTGGCTCTGCCCCCGCCCCGGCCCCCAGCCCGGGACTGCAGAGCCCGAGCTCCTGGGGCCTGGCCAGCTGTCATGGTCGGGGCGCATCTCCCCGAGGGGCCCCTGTCCGTCCAGCCCCTGGTGGCGCTGGGCGACTCAGGCATTGAGTTTGGGAGTCGTTGGAGCTTCTGCCTTCCCTCCCCGGGAGGCCCCCTCCCTCTCCACTCTAGGTGGGGACAGTCCACAGGGCCCCCAAGTTCTCAGGTACAGCAGTTCCTCAGCCCTGTCAAGACCCGGTCAGGGATAGCTGCAGCCACAGCACAGGATCTTGGACGAAGGAGGACATCCCTGTCCTGAGAAGGACCTCCAGACAGGGACACCAGCTCCTCCTCCGTCCTGAGCCCCGACGCTGGACCTCTCAGTGACAGCTTGGTCCCAGAGAGGTCCCTTGCAGAAGGCCAGGGAGTCCTTGGTTGGAAGGATTCTGGATTCGAGGCAGGGGACAGAAGCAGTGGTCTCCTTTTGCTGTCCCTCTGTGGTGATAGCACCTTCCCTGAGCCTCCACACGGGAGGCTGTGTCCCAGTGCTGCCCTGAGTGCAGGGGGACTGACTTGTGTCCCCTCCGTCCTGGGACAGATCCTGGGACAGTTGGTCACCTCACCTCAGGGCACTTCCGGTTGGCCTTGGCTGCGTTCTCGTTTCTCCGGGGCTTAGTGGGGGCTCCGTGAGGCAGTCCGAAGGCACAGAGTGGCCCTTCACTTGGGGTCAAAGACTGGGGGCTGCAGGGGTCTTGTGGTCCCAACCAGGGGATCCAGTTCCCCAAGCCACCTGCTTGTAGGCCATCTTGGAAGAAAAGAATGTGGCCCTAAGAGAGGTGTGTGTCATTAGGAGAAATCCTTTGTTTCTGAACCTCGGAGACAAGAGCCTCTGAGGTCAGAGGGACAGAGAGCCGGCATTTGGGTAACATTGGAGCCAAGAAAAGTGCCAAGTGCATCTCTCGTTAGCATCCAGGCCGCCTTCGCTGTGCGCCCCCCCTCCCCCGCCCCTCCCCCCGCTGTGGGAGCCGAGGGGGCTAGAGCTATCCTGGGACCAGCACTGGTGGACGGTGGGCCGCCCAGGAGAGAGCAGGCCTTTGTCCTCTTGGCTCAGGCAGGGATGGGCCTGGATGTCCTAGACCACTGCCAAGCGGGCCTGACCTCCCGGGTCCCTCATGGACTCGGCTTTGGTCCGGCTGGCTGCTGGCCCAGGGCTCAGGGCCCAGAGCAGGGAAAGAGGAGTGGAGAAGTGACTTCCCTGTCGAATGTTGAGCTCAGAGGTTTTCTAGCAAAGTGCACCAGTGTTACCCTTCTGGTTGTGAGGTTTCTGACCCCACAGCCGGTGGCCAGGTCTTCCCCCCTCTGCCCAGTCTGCGGACAAGGTAGATGGAGTTTGAGGCTGCATGGCTTGGGTTCCCATTTCTCCGGCTCGGTCTCAGTGCCCTGCTGGCTCCCTGTCCTCACCCCCCCACCCCCCCCCACCCCGTCCCAGATGCAAAGGAGCAGGAGAGAGCGGGCTTCCGCGTGTGGCAGCCCCTGGGGCCAGGGGGCGGGTACCTGCCAAGGCAGGGGGGGCTCAGGAGGCGCCGAGTGGGGCAGGGCGCTCCACAGCCTCACAGGGCTCCTCTGGCTTCCACCTCAGCTGCTCCAGCCTCCAACGGCCAAGAGGCCTTGTTTCTGGGAGGCAGGCAGGGAGGGAGGTGGGGGCGGGAGGGGGAGGCTGAGGGGAGGCTGTCCCCCTGCTCAGCAGCCCTGGGCGGGGGGAGCGCTTCGCATGGGGGAATGTGGCTGTGCTGAGGGAGGGCCCCGGGGCACTGGCACCAGCCCTGCTTCTCGCCCCCCCCCCCCCCCCCCCGTCAGGAGGCAGTTCCCACCGTCCCCTTCAGCCCCGAAGATCCCGTCTTGGCAGATCCCGGTCAAGTCCCCGTCGCCGTCCAGCCCCGCGGCTGCCACCCACCACAGCAGCAGTGACATCTCGCCCGTCAGCAACGAGTCCGCGTCCTCCTCGCCCGTGAAGGAGGGCCACAGCCCCGAGGGCCCCACGGCCGCCTACCACCTGCTGGGCCCCCAGGAGGAGGGCCAGGGGATGGTGGACGTCAAGGGCCAGGTGCGGATGGAGGTGCAGGGCGAGGAGGAGAAGAGGGAGGACGACGACGAGGCGAGCCGCGTGGCCGAGGAGGGCCGCCTCGGGGTGCAGAGGGAGGACCGCCGGGGCGGGGACGGGCAGATCACCGAGCAGGTGGAGAAGCTGCGGCGGCCGGAGGGCGCCAGCAACGAGAGCGAGCGGGACTAGGTGCCCCCCACCACCCCGGGGCTGGGCCTCCGCCAGCGGGTCGCCGGGGGGCGGCGTGAAGCCGGGTCGGGCCCGAGCCGTCGCCGCCTCCGTGGGGCCTGAGCCCTGCGCGCGGGGTCGCGTTTCTGTGTGGCCAGCCTCCCCTCGCCTGAACGCCAGCCCCAGCCTTCCGCTTCCTCGGCGCAGCCCCAGCCCGACGGGCCTGCGGCCTTGTGCTCACGTCAGGCGGGGCAGGGGGGTGGGGGGGGGTGGCCTGTGCTCTGGGCTCCAGCACGGCCCCCCCGCCCCCAGCCCCGGCTCCCGGACAGAGGTCTCGTCCAGGGCGTGTCCGCTGAGCATCTTAGCCAACCTAACACCGTGCATGACAAGAGGTAGTTTAATTACCTGGCTCCTGATGCTCCGAGGAGGAAGGGCTGCATTGACGTGTCTGTTCTTCCGCCTCCCTCCTGTCCTGCCATGGTTCCTTGACTTGCCCCGCAAGGGGCCGGGGTGGGGGCCGTCTTGTCATGTTTCCAGAAGCCACGGCCCCGTGCTCTTCTCTCTGGGCCAGGGCCTCCCAGGGCCTCCCAGCCAGTTCTCGTCCAGATGATGCCGCCCCCATGCGCTGTCCCAGCCCCACCGTGCCCTGCCGTCCTTCCAGATGAATGAAATCACACTGCACTTCTGCCGTCCTCGCTTGCTGCGTTGTGACTCAGCTAACCCCGTGGTGAGACGTGGTTCTGACTCCCACATAGGAGCCAGGCGTCAGGGCCTCCCTGTCTGCCCTTCCCACCCAGAAACACATGTTCATTTGTGTGATCAGGTCTAGGTTTCAGAATATAAGATAGTACTGTATATAATTGTAATAAATACGAGTTGTCGCTATTTAATTCCTGCCTGTGTCTCTCTGTCTGCTCGTAGTACCCTGTGCCCAGAGGCGGGGTTCCCCTAGGGCTGTGCCAGGTGCACCCTGGGTGGGGGGACCGGCTGGGGGGCCAGGCCCGGGTAGCCCTGCCCTTGGGCCCGAGGGGCAGCGGTCCCTTTCGCGAGGCGAGTTTCGTGAGCTGCTCCCTGCGAGCTGGAGGGTTTGGTCCTCGGTGCTGAAGGGCGACATCCTGATGCAGGAGAAGGGACCTCATGTTACTGTATATAGACCTGGTGTTGAGTGTGATGAGCTCTCCTTCCTTAAATGGATGAATGTGCTCCCAGGAGAGCGTGTGTCTCGCTCTGTCTTCCTCCCCCGTCTCCCGCTCTCCCTCCCTGTCTCCCGTTAACCTTCACGTAGCATTCAGCTGCGCCCAGAAAAACAGCGCGACCCTCCTTTCGAGGAGCCCCCGCTCCCTCAAGCCCCTGTGCTGCGGCCAGGCTTGGGGACAGACGGCATGGCCACCTCCAGGCGCCTCGTGTAGCTACAGAGTGGAGACACAGTGCAGGGCGAGCGGCCGGGGGGCAGAGCCCTGCAGCGGGCTATGTCCCCCTGGGGGCCTGCGCCCCGTGGCCTGACCGCCGTGCGTGCGCCGCTGCCCGGCCTCGGGCCCATCGGCAGCCCCGGGGAAGGAGGCGGCTGCGGATCGACGGGTGAGAGACTCGGCGCTGGGGCTCTTTTGTCGCAGAAGACATTTCTTCTGCCTAGGCCCCCTTTTGGGGGCTCAGAGCCCAATCCCCTCCCCGCTGCTGCAGACCCCTTCCTGGCTCCATGGCCCAGGGCACCATGCACGGGTCACGTGACAGTGACTCAACTCTTCCTGACCCTCCTGAGTGTCCAGCCCTCTGGCCGACTCTCAGGTGTTACCTTTGATGCTCATAATCTCCCGTAATGTCCCTGTGGACCCTTGTCCCCACCACGTGCTCCCTAGGGCCAAGCAGATCCTGCATTGCCCCACCGCCTCCTTGCTGCCCCCAAAGCAGCGAGGCTTCTCAGTCTGCGGGGGCTACCAGCCTGTCTGGGCCGAGGACTCCCCCCGCCCCGTGTCGGGGGGCCGGGTGGGCGGACCCGAGACAAATGAGCAGAGGGCTGGAGGACTGGTTCCATCCCTCAGCCTCCGTGGGATGTGGCCGGAGACCCCGCTGGGCCACCACCTCTCCTCAGTGAATGGAAACCCCAGGTCCTCGGTGGGTGCTTTGGGGTCCCCCATTCAGCTCTTCAGCTTGGTGACCACTTGTCACCGTCTCTAACTTGGTCTCAGACCTTTGCAGGGGCCCCTCCTGCAGTGGCCCCAGAGGGGGAGGGCAGAGGGCAGGGAGCCCGGGGCGGCGCTGGCCAGCGCTGTAGGGGTGGGCGCGCTGGGCGGGTGGGCGCGCTGGGCGGGTCGGTGGGTGGCGGCCCCCCGAGACCCGGTGACCCGAGGCCTCGCCATCCCCAGCCAGGGGCAGTGGGGTCCAGTGGGCTGGTGGGGGCCCTGGGGCTCACGTGCGGGAGATGGGGAAGGAAAACGACCTGGAGGCCTTCTGCCCTGCGGGTCCTGAGCTCCAGTGTCAGCTTTTGAGGACAGAGAGTCTGGCGAGATTTCAGGGAGGAAAAAACCCCTCCCCAAAACGGCGTGAGTGCTGCCTAATAAAGGCAGCTGCTGGACGGAGGGAAAACAGCCCTTTGGAAAAAAAAAAGCCTTTCATTAGAAAAATAATGCATTTCATCCAAATAAGGTAAAAATATTTGGAATGGGGCAGAAGTGAGCAGCAAGCAGCACCCGTCAGGCCTTTCTGGAAGGGGGAAGATTATTAAACTCAGTGACAATGTAGTTTTGTAAAGTGTCTTTTAGGAAAGAACCAGCCCCAGCCCCGGGAGAGGCTGCGGGGCCACCGCCCCTGGCCCCGAGGTCTCCCCAGCCACCCCCCTGTGACTCCTGGGCTCCAGCTCTGCTGTGGCCGAAGCCGCCCCCCCCCGCCCCCCAAGCCAGCGTGGCCTGGTGTTGGCGCTGCCCCAGGAGGCTGCTCCCCACCTGCCCGCCCAGCCTCCTGCCCTCCGCACAGTGGCCTTGACCCCTGGGGCTGGGAAGGAGAGCTTTCTGGGGGCGGGAGGGGGCTGCTGAGTTTGGAGTGTTTGGGGTTTTTCATATTGTGAAGCCATCGAAGAGGTTTACAAAGCCCGATCAGTACAGAGAGGAATGGAGAGCACAGATCTCTTGCTGTGGGCCGCCTGGGTGTGTGGCTGTGCTTGCAGCCCCCGACCCCACCTTTATTTTACTGAAGACGGGAAGCTCCTCCTCACCCAGTGGTCCTGGGACTGGCTGGTCTCACTGACGGTCATGTGGCTTTGGGGGCTCACACCAAATGGGAGTGGAGGGGTTCTCTAGAAGGTTCTTCTCCCACCCTTGCCCTCTGCCCAGCCAGAGGCGCTGAGGTTGGCTCTTGGGTCAGGTCCCAGAACCTCCCTCTCTGGTGACTGCCCCAGCCCTGCCCCAGCTCTACCGCTGCCCTAGCCCTGCTCCTGCCCTCCCTCTGCCCCAGCTCTACCCCTGCCCCAGCCCTCCCTCTGCCCCAGCTCTACCCCTGCCCCAGCCCTGCCCCTCCCCTGCTCCTCCCCAGCCCTACCCCAGCTCTACCCCTGCCCCAGCCCTGCCCCTGCCCTCCCTCTGCCCCAGCCCTGCCCCTGCCCCTGCCCCAGCCCTCCCTCTGCCCTGCCTCAGCCCTCCCGCTGCCCCAGCTCTACCCCTGCCCCAGCCATCCTTTTGCTCCAGCTCTACCCCTGCCCCAGCCCTCCCGCTGCCCCTACCCCAGAGCCCAGGGAGGAGGAAGGACCGGCAGGAGACGTTTTCTGACAACCTGATCCTCAGGAGTTTACTTAATCCTTAGTGTTTCTTCGTCTGTTTGTTTAAGATAGTTTCTGCCAAGGCACCCAGGGAAGAGGGTCGAAGGCTCCAGGCAGCAGAAGCTAAGGGGCTGGTGAGACCCTGCACGTGTGGCTCCAGCCTCAGGTGAAGTGCTCACCTGGGGGTAGACCCCAGTCCTGCCCCTGCGCCTTTGCCCTGCATGGCTGTTTCCCACCCTGGGATCCGCCGCCCCTGCTGGGAGGTGGGGGGCAGCCACTGGGGAGACACCCTCATGGTGTGGTGCTGACATGGGACCACCACCCCGTCCATGTGAGGGCCTGAGCTGGGGGGGGTGCTCTCTGCAGCTCCCGGGGGGCCCCTCAGCTCCCAGCTCCCCCCCACCGCCCACTCCAGTATTGTTGGGTGCCTTTCACCCCAATTATGAACAAACCTTAGTTATTGAGCACTTTAAAGTTTAGGCTCTTCTAGAAGAAAACGTGAGATTTTACTATTTTGTAAGGGGAATGCCTGAAGCCTTTCCTTGCTCCCTGACAAGTCCTAGAAGGACCTTCTTTATGGTGACGGCCACATTTTTTAAAACCCATCTGCACACTCAGATGCCCAGCCCTCCGCCTCCGCGGCCAGCAGCCCAGGAGAGTCGTTCCTGGGCCTTAGCGGTTCCTAGGATGCCCAGGGGACCCAGGGTGCAGCCCCCAGGCCTGAGGGGAGCTCTGGCTGGGGCTGAGCGGGCTCTTTGGCCGGGAGAAAGCTTTGGGCTTCCCCAGGTCACGCGTCTGCCCCGAGTGGGAGCTGCGGCAGGCCGTGCCGGGCACCGTGTGCGTCCCGTGGGGGCCGCGGGCCTCCTGGGCGCTGCTTCCTGTCTGGCTGCCCCCGGAGGTGGGGCGGCTCCTCCCAGCGAGGGTGGCACGGGCCTGGCCCCACGAGGTTCCCCAGGGCTCCAGCCCATCCGAGGGGCCCTGCTGTCCACCTGGCTTCCTGGAGGCCTGACCCGGGCCTTGGGGCAGCCGCACTTCGTCCGCCACCCGTTGTGCTCTGGTCCGGGGCCAAGACCGCCTGTGGGGCCAGGGCCACCTCATGGAGGCTGGAGAGCAAGCTGCCTTTGCCCAGGTTGACTGGGCCTGCTGGCGACGGGGCCCAGGGAGGGGGCCGGCCTGTCACTGGGTCCAGGTGGGGCCGGGGCAAGGCTGCTCGTGAGTGCCGGGGCCCAACTCCCATGGATGACTCAGCTGCTGGTAGCACCCAAGCCAGGCCAGGTCTGTGGGAGGTGGGCAGGCCGCTGACATCAGCATGAGCCTGTGCAGCTGGTTCTGGCTCTTTCCGAGAGGTTACAAAACTCTCGAATTTGCCCCAGTTTGGGTGTAGGAGTAGCACGCCACCGCAGCTAATTACACCCAAGAATGGAGCCGTGTTTTACTGCATTGCCTACTGAGTCCAGCAAGCCATAGGGAGTGTTGTGGGGCCTGAGCCCACTCCTGGTGGGGGGCGGTGAGGGGTGCCGCTGCAGCTGCGAGCCCCTCCCTCTTTGGGGTGGGGGACATGGTCTCAGTGGGCACTGGCTCCTGGGGGGTGATGTGGCCACTTCTCTCTGCCCTCCTCTGGGGCAGCGCCTGGGACTCGGGGCAGTGAGAGCTGACCGGGTGCAGCATCCTGATGGGTCACAGGCCCTTGTCCACCCTTTAGGCTGTTTGGAGGGGCACCTCGAGACCCATCACCCCCCTCCCTGGGCCGGGTCCAAGGCCCTCCTGATCTATGCCCCTGGGCCCTTGTGCCTGCCTTGTCCTGAGTCTAGCTTGGAAGCCGGGCCTGCCCGCAGCTTGGCTGGGCCTCCCTCCTCCTGTCCACTGTGTGTGGGTCTGCCGAGATCCATCTGGGCGGGGAAGACCTGGGGGGGGGGGCAGCTGGGGAGGGGGCATTTGTGTTGGGGGCGGCATCTGCTCTGAGTCTCTCCTCCCTCCCCTGGGCCCCAGGGGTCCCTGAGAGGCAGCTGATGTTGGAGCCCCCGAGAGCTGGCCCTCCAAGGCCTCTGTGGGGCCTGCCCCCTGGCCCCCTGCTGCAGCACCCGGAGCAGCCCTGTGGTCACGCCACCCCCTCACCCAGCTGAGGTCCGGGCTTGGCTCCGCGCCGCCCCTCAGGCCCCACGGGAGGGCTGCTCGGCCCACCAGGGCCTGGGAAGCTCCAATAATGGTTTTAATTTGTTGAACTTGTGTTTTATCCCATAAATTAGTCACTGTTTTATTTAACAGAATCGAGATATCCACAAACAATAGGCGAGTTCCAACTTGAACATTTTAATAAGACAGAAAAAAGTATATATTTTCGCGTCTGTTACAAACATATTTATGTAAATAGCCTGTGGGCTGCATTCCAGGAAGAAAGAAGAAAAGGAAGGGCCTTCTGTGCTGGGGCTGGGCCGGGAAGGAGGCCTTGTGGTGGGAAGGACATGGGGCAGGGTGCTGGGCGGGTGCAGACCCGGGAGACTGGGAGGGAGAGGCAGCCCCCAGCCCCGGCCCCGGGAGCAGGGCGCCGTGGGGCCTCACCTTCCCGGCCCCCAGTTCCTGCTCAGGAAAGTGGGTGTGCTCAATGCAGGGCTGTGACCCGCAGGGAGATGCCCCTCCAAGTGGAAGAATGTCCCCGCCCCCGCGGGGCTCTGGGATGCTTTGGCCACCTGGAAGGACGTCAGCTCAGGGCAAGGCTGGCAAGATGGTGCCGATGATGAGGGTTAGTGGGAAGTGGGTCACCATTTAGAAGTGTCAGGGCAAACAAGGCATGAGGCCTGCACTCTGGGCCAGGCCTGGTGGCGGTCCACGCACGCTTGCGAGGGAGCCCACCTGCCCTGCCCCCCCCCCCCCCCCCCGGTCCCTGCCAAGGGGCCACCAGGGCCGGCAGCTCAGGCCTGGGGCTGGTGGCTGAGGACCTAGCAGTCGGCCCCCTCTGGCTCTGCCCCGCTGTGCTCCAGGCAGGAGCCGAGCCAGCATCCGGATCGGATCCGGGTACGCGCCGTTCCCAGCCCAGGCAGGTCCCTGCAGGAAGGAGGAAGGAACCGAAGAAGGAGGCAGAGGGATGACCCTGCCAAACGCCTGCCCAGTAGCCCTGGCTGCGAGAGGTTGGGGCTGGCCAGGGTCTCAGGGGGCGCGGGGAGCCCATGGAACCTTTGCCTGCGGCCAGAGGCTTCCATGCCAGGCAGCTGTGCCCTCTGGCAGCCGCTGAGCCTCACGCGGGGGCTTCAGGCAGGGCTGGGGAAGGAGGCCACCCTTTGGGTGGACAGGGCCTGAGCTCCCCACCGTCTGTCCCCAGCAACTTGGAGGAACTTGGCTCCGTCCCAGGGTGGAACTGCTCTGCCCCGTTCCTGCCAGGGTTGAGGGGTGACCGGCTCCCTCCACTCCTCCCTGCCCTGTGCCGTCCGGCACCGCTGGGTCCCCGCCAGCCACTTGGGGCTGGTTTTAAAACTAAAAGATAACTTGATAGATTTTTTTTCCAGTTTTTATTGAGTGAAAATGTCAAACCTTGCATCAGTCATGCAAAAAAAAAAATCAAATAAATAAAACACATATATTAAATTTCTAATAGCACTAAATTCAAGTGGAAAAATATTCAGTTAACCAGGTGCCGAGGAGACCAGATTCAAGTAATCAGAGCACACGCTGTTCAGTTCGGTTTTCACGTTCTGCATTTTTCGTCTCAAAACCTCTCTATATATCTCTATATATCTATATATGTATATACATATAGACACACATGTGCATACATGTTATTTTATATTTATATATATACACATACATAGTTATAAAACATTAAAAAGAGCATTGGTGGATCAAGCATTGTTTTCCCCACAGAAAGAAAATAAAACAAAAATTACACATTAAAATTCAAAATGAGCTAGCAATGGCTTATAGTCCTAGTGTGCAATATGAAGGTTACAAAAGGCTAGACTTCGCACTGTCGGCATCTTCGATTTTTTCTTTTTATTTTTTCGTTTAATTTTGCTACATTGAAAAATGTTTTTGTGTTTTGCTTTTTTGTTTTTTTTTTTGTTTGTTTCTTTGTTTTTTTCCTTTACAAAACTCCCTCCACACACCCAGCGGTTCTGCGGTAGGGCACAGAGTCTGGGCGAGTGCTCAGCAGCAGCGTGGCGCCCACAGAATTCAGGAGGCTCTGGTAGGGGCTGTTTTAGACAACGATTTGCTGCCTGATGAATCAGGTACGCTCCGTCTGACTGCGCCTCCCTCCCTGCTCCCTCCCCAGTGCAGATGATCCTGGCTCTCTGGCTGTGGGCAGCCAAGAGGACACACACACACACACACACACACACACACACACACACACACACACACACACACGGACCAAAAAAAAAAAAAAAGGAAACCAGTGCCCCCTGCCATCTGGGGCTCCCCTTGGAGATCTGTGGGGAGGCTCTGGGTGACAGGCCTCCTCCAGGCTGGGCTTGGCTCTCTCCCTGTGGCTGAGTCTCAGGGTCCCACCTGAGCCAGGCGGGTGGCCAGGACTGGAGACACCGGGAAGCCCTTGTCCCTGTGCCGCCCCCGCCCCCCGCCCCCCGGCAAGCTGGGCTTGGTGACCACATCCACTCCGGGAAGGGGGCACGTTTTGCAAAGGGAAGCAAATCTGGATGGGTTGCACCAGTAAAGAAGCATCCCAAACAAAAAAATAAAATAAAAACAAACTGGAAAAAAAAAAGCCCTATAAAGCCACACGCATAACCAATAGAGAAAAACTCAAATGTTAACTACAAACTTGTATCAACAGTAATAGTCCTTTTTCCTTGTTTCTACAAAATTCAAGTTAAAAGTTGGAATCACGCAGCTCCCGTCAGTGCTAGTGTGAAGACAGACAGCCTCAAACTGGTAAGGCCTCTAAAATAAATGCGAAACGAAATCCCACGTGAGCGATTGCACTCGGTCTCCAACCTCAGGGCTGGTCCGAGGCGGGCCTGTGCTCTCGCGGCCCGCCTGCCTTTTTTTTTTTTTTTTTTTTTTGTTCTATGTAGAATAATAACCTTTACAGGAAAAATACTGTACAACTTTCTCGCATTTTTTCCCCCATTTTGAATATTAAAGCCCCAGACAGTGGTATCCTTCCTGTTCTCACCACGTGGGTGGCTGAGACCCCTGACGGGCCCAGCACCCCAGCACCGGCTGCTCTTGGGTTTGGAAGCGGACGCAGCCTCGGCCTCCCCCCGATCCTGGGGGGAGAGGCTGGGGCCTGGGAGTCCCCAAGCGACAGGCGGAGGCGCGCCGCCTCCGGGCCCCAGCCCTTGGGAGCAGACACCAGGGCCGGGCCCTGCAGTGGGGCGCAGCGCCCCGGCCCCCGGCTCGGCTAATTCCGTGAGGTTCCCTGCGCGGTCCCTGCAGTGTCGCCAGCGCTGCTGCCTCTGTCCTGCCTGCCCCCCCCTCCACCCCCCAGGGCCGGGAGGGAGCGTCTTAGCTGCACGAATGGGAGGCCCTGCCAGATGCTACTGCGGCCCGCCTCGGGGAGGGGTGAGGGGAGGGGGTCGCGGTGACTCCCAGCGCCCTTCCCGGTCCTGAGCAATGAGGAATCCCACCGGGCGTGGTCGTGAGGCCCGGGGGTCTCCGGCCGCGGGGAGGGCACGCGCGGGGCGGCTGCCTGGTTATCTGCGCCCACCTCGCCCTCGGGGTGGGGGTGGGGGGGGCCCTGCTCCTCGGTCCCACCCCGGACAAGAGCACCTTCTGTTTCCCTGAAGAAGATCCCCGAAGTGCAGCCAGAGGAGGGTCGCTCGCAGCCGGTCCTTCCGGCCACTGGCCGCGCGCCGCGGGCGGGGTGGGGGCGGCCCGGGAGCACCAGAGGGAGGGCCCCCCCCGCCTCTGTCCTGAGACGGACTCGGGGTCCGGAAGCACCGGCGGGGCCGCCGCCCCGAGCCCCGCAGCAGGGGCGACCTTCTCGCTCTGGACCGAGGGCAGCGTTGCACATAAATAGCATCTCTTACGAAAGGAATGGCGACGGCCACCAGGGTGGGGGGAGGGGCGGGCGAGGCGGCCCCGGGCCCGGTCCCCGCGTGCCCCCCCCACCCCCCGACGGGCCGGCTAGGGCGAGGCCGCGGCGGGTGCAGGGGCCGCCCGCTCCGGGCTCTGCGCCCCGGGCCCCCCCCCCGCCGCCGCCGCCTCGGGCAGCGACTCGTCCTCTGAGTCGGTGCGCAGGTCCTCGTCGTCGTCGTCGTCGTCGTCGTCCTCGTCCTCGTCGTCGTCGTCCTCGTCGTCGTCGTCGTCCGCCTCCTCCTCAGGCAGCTCCAGCTCCTCTTCCTCGTCCTCCTGCGATGACTCTCCGGCTGTGGGCGCAGGCGCGGGCGCGGCTGGGCTGTCGCGGGGTCCGGGGCCGTCGAGCGGGCCGGGGTCGCCGGGGTCGCCCAGCCCCAGCCCCCCCGGGCCACCGGCGGCACCGGCAGCGGCGGCGGGCGGCAGGAAGAGCGGGGCAGCCCCCGGCTCGGCGCCCAGCGACAGCGCGCCGTCCAGGCCGATGGCGGGGCCTGGGGAGGCGGCGGGCGGCTCCCCGCGCTCCTGCTTCTCGTGCTTGCGCTTGTGCGAGTCCATCTGCGACATGCCCACGACCGTGTGGCGGCAGCCGGGGTAGGTGCAGTGGAAGTGCGAGCACTTGAGCTTGTACTTGCAGTCGGGCACGGCGCAGTCAGCGCTGGAGCTGAACTGGCAAAAGCCCGCTGCGCTGATCACGTCCTGCTTGCCGTGGTGCTTGCGGTGCGCCGTGACCTTGGTGCTGTCGGTGCAGCGGAAGCGGCAGCGCAGGCAGTGGAAGTGCGTGCTGCTGCCCGAGAAGGGGCAGTCGGCGAAGTGGCAGCGCAGCGAGGCCTTGAAGCGCTTGAAGTCGTCCAGCACCAGGTTGTCCACGCGGTCGTGGTGCTGCGCGTGCTTGTACATGTGCGTGCGCCCGCAGAACTTGTAGCCGCAGTTCTCCCGCGTGCAGTGGTAGTGCGTGACCTTGAGCGAGAACTGGCACGCTGTGTCCTTGCAGTCCTCGTAGAGGTCGAAGCGCCGGAAGCCCTCCAGCATCATGCCCTCGTCCAGCATCTTCCGCGAGGAGGCCGTCTTGCGCCGCTTGCCGAAGGGCGACATGTCCTCAATGATCCAGAAGCGCTTCTTGGCCCCAGAGGCTGTCGGCAGGGAGATAGTGTTCCCTGGGGAGGGGCGGGGGGGGGGCGGTCAGTGCCCACCCCCCCCACAACTCCCGCACACAACCCCCGCCCCAGGGCACTATTCCCCGGATCACACACCCACGCCACCGGGTCCCCAGTCCTGGCACCACACGGCCAGAGGGTGCCCCTCGGGGGTCAACGCCTTGGCTTCCCCGGGGTGGGGTGGAGGGGGCTCTGGGGGCCTCTCCCCCTCCCCCTCCCAAGAAGAGCCACGGAGGCCCCAGGCTTCCCCTCACATCATCCCAAGTCTGCAGGATGAGGGCACCGGCATCCGCCTGGGGTGGCAGAGCAAGCAGCCCGGGGCGGGGGGGGGGGGGGGCCGGGGGGATGTGGTGGCTGCTTCCCGGCCAGTTTGGGTGGGAAGTGAGGACACGTCCCCGTGCTAATTGAAGCTGAAGGGGGAATCTAGGTCGGCAGAGTATAATTACCCAGGTTGGCCGGGGGCCAGGACACCATCATGTACCCGCCTCTAATGAGGGACAGGCCAGTTCCTTCTCCAGCTGGCTAACCAGTTTCCCCGGCTGCCCACCTGTCTGCACAGGGGACCGGCCTACTTGCAACAGGGATGCCAAGCGCCCCAGGGCTGTTTGGGACTGCAACTCCCTGCCCCGAGGGGCACCCTCCCCCTCATACCAGAAGGTTCTTTAAGGTCTCGTTGGGGTCTTCTGGCCCCAGTCAGCCGGGAGAGTGCAGCTCTGCTGAGGGGCCAGGGCTGGAGCAGGAGCTCAGCCAACAGATGGGTGCCCATCTGTGCCCTCCCTACTGGATGCAACTGCCTCCCTAGACTTAGGATGCCCCATTGCCAGGGCTGCCTGGCCAGCAGCGTGGATTTGCTTCTGCTATCCCCTTTCGGGGATGCACCGTGGCCCCTACTGCTGCAGGGTGAGGGGCGTGGCACAGGCCACTGGGGAAAGGGCAGCGCTCCTAGCGCTCCTAGCGCTTCCTACCCCACACCCTAGAAACCAGAGAGAAAGCTTCAGGGCCCGGCCGTAGCCAGGGTCAAGGGTGGGCATCCTCCAGGCTTCTCCCATGTGGCTGATGTGTTCAGCCCGCCCTGAACCTGCTTAGAATGCCCAGCTTCCGTGGCACCACTGGGCCGCATCGTCCACTAAGGGAATAGACCCAGTCACCCACCCTTAGCGGGTGAAACCAAGGTCTGCCATGGGGTGGGGGTGCCCAGCAGAAGACAAGGGAGGGTCTGGGGCCAGGAGACCCAGATGTGTGCGGAGTGGTGGCTGGTACAGGCTTCTGCCTGATTATGGCAGCAGCAGCTTTCCATGGGCTGAATCCCACAAGGCGGGGGACCCCTTGCCCTGCTCTCCGCCACACCCCCAGGTCTGGCACAGTACCGGCCTGGCACTCAGCAGAATGTGAGGCACAAATGAGTGAGGGAAGGCACAGAGCCGGGTTGATGAGTACACCCCGGAGGGGAGAGGAGGGCAGGTCTCATCCCTGCAGGGCATCAGATATGTGGGGGGGGGGGGCTTGAGGGTGGGCGCAGGAGGCGCCTCTGCCATTGAGCACTGCCTGGGGCCTGGGCCACAGAGATTCCCCCCTTCTTCCTGCTTGGCCCCAGGGATGGGGGTTCAGACTGACGTCAGGACCCCGCCTGGACCCAGGGCTGGGCAGGGGTGGAGAGGAGCCGTCCGCAGGGCAGAGACTAGGCTCTCTGGTCTTGGGGGTTGCTGGGCTGTGAGGGGCACAAGGCGGCCCTGACCTCAGGCCGGCAAGGCCACAGGAAAAGGTCAGGCCCCGGGATCACGGCCTTGAGGGTCAGCCGGGGTGACAAACACCGGCGGGAAGGTGTGTGCGAGTTACCTGCAGCGTCCTGAACTAGGGGGGCGTCGCTTTGTACTGGACTTGGAGTGGCAGTGGCGGGCGGGAAGCGGGGTGGGCTGCTGACAGGGTGGCCCAGGCCCCGGGGGGCTCCGAGAGTGGCACCGAGCAGAGAGTATGAGAGACAGGGCGGAGAAAAGAGGCATGGGAGGGAGGGGAGGGGCGCCCGGAGCACGGCCGCTGAGAAGGATGGGGTCAGTGGGGGCGGCGGAGCCACGCGGGCGGCCTGGTCACCGGCGGCGGCAGGAGGAGGAGGAGGAGGAGCCGAGCAGCCTGGAGAGGGCGGAGAAACGCAGGGGGGGGGGGTGGGAAGGAAACCAAAACAAAGAAAAAACAAACAAAAAAGAACCCAAATGAGAAACCCAATGGCAGAAGCAAGTATGATATGAAAACACGTGGACAGATGAGCAGAGAGGCGCCACGAGAGAGTGGGGGAGGAGAGAACGGGAGGGGCAGACTGTGCAGGGGGAGGTCACGGTGGGCTCGGGGAGGGCCTGCGGCCAAGCCCAGCGTGGGCGGGAGCCCAGTCTGGGACGATGCCGGCCGCTGGGGGTGCTGGGCCCGGGGCTACGGCAGGTCCCCGGCCTACCTGCCCCCCTGGGCGGGGGGGGGGGGGGCTGTGCTGCTCTATTCGGTTAGCGCTCAGAGAGGACAAGCCTGGGGTCCTCTCCTGGAAACCGAAGCCAAGGGCTGAGTGCTGGCAGGAGGTGGCCTCTGTGACCCGTGTCCCACAGACCCGCTGGCTCTGCCACACCCAGAGGCTGGCTCTGTCCCCCCTTTGAGGCCACTTGACCATGACCTTCCAGTCCTAAGACCGACCCAGCAGTGCCTTGGGCCTTGGGAGGAGGGGCCTGGCCCAGGCTGGAAGTCTCCGGGGGGGCCCCCCCTGCCGCGGTCTCTTCCTGGCCTGCTGCTGGCGCTGTCCCAGCTCCCTGGCCACGCACTCACCTGCCGCCGTGCTCTCGTTGCCCACTGGGGTGCTGGAGCAGCTTCGGTCCATGGTGGACGACTCGGAGGACACGGCGCCAGGGCTGCAGCCCGTGTAATCCATGTACTCGTCTGTCTCCGTGTCCATCAGGCTCGGGGGGCCCTGAAAGGAAGCGGGGGCGGGGGGCCCTGAGGAAGCTGGGCTGGGGGTCTCGCTGCCTTCAGGGCGGCACGGGCCCCCCACCTGGAAGTAAGAGCGGGACAGGGTGATGCCCTGTCGCCACCCCAGGCGGAGGAGGGAGTGGCGGCCGGCCAGGGGCTCTCACCTGGGAGGGGGGGACGCGATCGAAGTTCTTCCCCAGCATCCTCCGCATGTGCTTCCGGGCATGGGAGGTCATCTGGTGCTTGAGGAGGAAGGAGAACTGGCAGCCCTCCCGGATGCAGTGGAAGTGGCTGTTCACCTGGTTGTACTTGCAGCCTGCGGACACAGCCCCGCCTGGCCGTGAGCACCCCGCACCGGCCAACGCTTGCTGCACCTGCTGCGTGTCGGTGGCCTTCTGCGCACTGGCGTCCGGGGAGAGGGCACGTCTCCCCCAACCCATGGGGGCATTCCTCTGAGGAGGCCTTGTACTCCACCCCACCCCCAGGTGGCAGGAGGGCATGTGACATGGCAGGCTGGGCCCCCAATGGAGAGATCCCAGGGCTCCAGACGAGACCCTGATGACCCGTCCGCCAGGTCAGCCCCCTCCCAGCAAGCAAGACATGTCTCCACGTCTCCTCTGGAGAGCCCGGGTGCCTGTCCCCGGACCTGTTTAGGTCTCTGCCCTGCCCCCACCCCACCTCCGCTTGGCTCTGGGCTGAGAACAAACAGAGCCTGGGCAGGGCTGAAGCAGTGTCGGCACAGGGCAGGTGAAGGCCTGCCCGTTGCCATGGCACCGGGGCTGGCCAGGTGTCTTATATCATCCCCCAGCTTTGTTTGGCCCCAACTACCACCCAAAACCCCCAAAGTTGAGTAAATACGGACAGCTAGGGAGCACCCCAACACCCGTAAGCTGAGCCTGAGGACAGCACAGGCCAGCGAATGTTGACCTCTGTTGCCACAGTTACCAACCCTCACCCAGACCATGAATTCTTTTTGAATTAATACTTGAAAGAAAGGTTTGTTTCCTGCCCTTTTCTGGCAGTTGCCCTGAGTAGCTCACCCTTCCCCTCTGGAAGGGCCAGTCTGCAGACGCAGCAGCCCCACCTCTGGTCCCCCAAGGCCCTGCTGCTCCAGCCACCTGAATCCCAGCAGACCCGGCCTGCAGCCCAGATGTCTGCCCCGCCTGCCTCGGGGCCACCTGCCTTCCAGTTTCCAGTTTGTTGCTGGCAGATTCCTGCCCCACATCTGCAGGCCCAGGAACATGTGGCTCCGTCGTGGGGCACGTGGGTGGGCTCTGCCCTCTGCCCGCTCATCCCAGAGCCCCCTCCCCAAAAGGCATCCCCCAGGGCAAGCTGGGGCCAGGGAGCAACTCGGGGGGCCCTGGGTCGGGGGCTGTGGACGGCTTCCCGGCTGAGGCCCCAGCTCTCACAGCAGACTCCGTTCCCTGGCATCTGCTGCTAAGCTCAGGGCACGTGTGGCCCAGGTTGCAAATGCTCTGGGCTGACCTGCAGCGTACCTGCTTGTCCCACCAGATCCCTGCCACTAAGCACGGTGCTGGCCAGAGCAGACGCCCCAAACCCTTACTGCCACCACCCCCCACCCCGCCACCTCCTGCAACAGCACGCTCTGCACGCAGCCATTCCTCAATAAACATCTGCTGCACGAACACACGAGCAGACAGAGCAGGGTCCGTCCTGGACAAAGCCCTTGTAGTGCAAGCCCTGGAAAGAGATCCCAGGGCGGGTCACTTCAGGAGCTCCTACGTTACAGGCACGGCCTCGAGGGAAAAGGAAAGAACACCGGGTTCAGGGCCTGACTCTGCCCATGTGGCATTTTCCTCGGGGGGAGGGGGTGGTGGCTGGAGTGCTCTGAGTCACCCTCGCCCCTCTTCCTGGGCTCTTTGTGTTGGACAGTGTTGCCCACGTGACAATTCCTAGCCTGTGAGATCTGGGACATTTTTAAAGAACTGTGGAGCCTGAGAGGCAGGGACAAGAGGTGGGTACTGGGAAAGGGGGTCGAGGCTGCACCCCTGCCACAAGCCACCACCCCCAGTCCCGGCCGCAAGTACCTAGCCTGCCACACTCCTCACGCTTGGTGAAGTACTTGAACCCGTTGGCTGCCCGCCGCTCGGCTTTCTCGTGCTTCTTTATGTGCCATGGCAACTTGGTGGTGATATTGGTCACGAAGTAGCAGCCAGTCCGGAGGCAGTGGTAGTGTCCACGCATCCGGAACTCACAGTGCTGCGGGGAGGGGCAGGGGGGTCAGGAGCAGGCGGACAGCCTCCGTGAGCTCCCACCTGGCCCCCGCCTCTGGGCCATGGTAGGCCCTCCTCCGTGCTCAGAATCAGGAATCGGGTACAGACCTTTCACGTGTGCAAAAGCAGTATTGTCCCTTTTGTCATTTGACTGAAACATCCGATCTGGTGAACTTGCCAACTGCCTCCCATCCCACACCCAGAGCAGACATCACTAATCTATCCCCGCACTCTCTCTGCATCGCCCAGCTCTGGGATCAGATTCCTTCTCAAAGCGCTCTACCAGACAGCCTCTACCAGTCTCAGGGTAGGCCTTTATTAAGGTGAACTTGATCTGCCCTTCCTGTCTGGGGCACGGACAATTGAATCTCTAGCTGCCCAGTGGGCCTAGAATTGTAAAATTCTAGGCGTGTGGGGAAAGGGAGCCCAGTTCCAGGACGGGCGGAATGATGCCAAGTGTAGAGCAGCTGTCCAGCATGACGTCCCCACTGAGGGCCGGGATGACATGATAGACCTCACCAATGGAGCCCCAGTCTGGACCCCTGCCCAGGGGCCTCCAGGGGCCAACAGTGCCCTTTCCAGGGACGGGAGGAGGCCAATTCAAAACGGGCGTGAGAAACGGAATCCCTGCCAGGAGGAGCTGGTCCCGGGCCCTGCCCCCCGCCCCGTGCTGACCCCCACCCCCCGGCCCTGCCCCCGCCCCCTCCCTGTGCTGACCTGGTTGGGACAGAGACACTGAAGTGAGTAGTACGCGAACTGGTCTCGCACGTTCACCAGGTTGTTGTTGGGGTTGATGTGGTCCAGGCAGTGCGACTCGGCCTTGCCCGAGGTTTTGCAGACATACTTGCAGTTCCCAAAGAGACAGTGGAAGTGGAACTTGCTGGCATACTTGCAGTCCGTTGCGAGACAAGGATCGCTGGAATGAAACCACAGCCCAGAAGGTCATTGGCATTCCCAGGGCCCTCCACATGGACATCCTGACATTTGTCGTGTTGGGGTTCTGCTCCCTCATCCCCTGGGGTGCAGCCCAGAGGACTGGCCCCTGGGCTGCCCTCCTCCCACACCACAAGTGGCTTTGGCCAGAGGAGACTACAGATCCCAGCATGCATTCCTGCCTTCTTTTTGGAGCTCGGATGGTGCAGGAAGGATTGCAGTGTGCAGGCTGCCCAGAGCATTGCATGCTGGGACACGTAGTTTCCATGGCCACACCTCAGGATTATAGATAAGGACGGCTGCAGTAACCTCTTGGATGTGAAACTGAGAGAGGGCGCTGCCAGCCCTGGCGGGGGGCCAGTGAGGGCCTGGCAGGCCTGGCACAGGCACTGCACTGGGTGTGGCTGACTGACAGGGTGCAGATGGGTGGGCAGCCCTACCAGGAAACTCTGCTACCACGAGGCCTCGACCAGTGGGGATGCGTGCCTGGTGTCAGGTGCTGCCGAGGCGCAAGGCTGCTGGGGGCCCCCCAGGGTCGGCCCAGGGCGTGGGGCTCCCGCCCACTCAGAGAACCTCACAGGCCAGCTGAGTGGTGGAGCTTGGGGGGCGGAGGGGTGCTGGGCCGAGCCCCCCCCCCCGCCCCATGCCAGCCTACCCAGGGAGCAGCAGCCCTGTCCCACGGCCTGCCCCACTGGGCGGCAGACAGGCGCCGAGGATGCTTTGCCGCAGCCTTCGGCCCTGGCCGCCCCCACGGCCACCACTTCGGCCCTGGCCGACCGCACTGGGGAAACTAAGAGGGTTGCCGCTGAGGGCGAGGGGGACCGGAGAAAGCTCAGGGAGGTATGGGGAGGAGCGCAGGTCCCCTTCCATGCCGCAGGCCCAGCCCCAGGTGCTCAGAGAGGGAGGACAGCTGCCGCTCAGGCGGTGTGTGTTCACATCCAATTTATTACTTTTATTGAGAACAGGAAGCCGCACATGTAACGATACAGAGTCACCGTTCTCGCCACAAGGCGCCACCACCATCCAGTGAGGAAGGGCCCTTCCACCCCCGAGAGCTCAGGCCATCGTGCAGATGGGCGCGGGCCTCGGGGGGGGGGCGCCTAGCCCCCTCGCCCCCCACCCATGACTTCGCTCGTCCCGCAGAGGCTCGGCCGTGGGCGCGAGCCAAAGAGACCCACAAGGAGGCCTAGGGCAAGATGCGGCCCACCACTCCCAGCCCACCCAAACGGGTCCTCACAGTGTCACCACTGCCCCTCGGGAACAGCGGCCGCCACACCCCACCCCCCCAGCTGGCCGCTCTGGGAACAGGCAGGGAAGGCCAGAGAAGCAGCATCTTTGGCTAGAAGGCCATTGCCCGATGAGTGTCCCAGAGAGGCTGGGGACAGCCAGGGCTAAGTGCAGGGTGAGGAGCAGAACCTCTGCGGCTGCCCTTACTAGAACCTACTCCCGAGACACGCGGGGGACACGGGACTCCCGGCTCATCGAGGGACTCACTTCTCCTGGAACTGCAGGAATCCGGGTTTGACCTGGGGCTTGGCGTTTTCTAGAGAAGTCGTTGCCAAGGGTGAAGTGGGCAGGTGAGGCACTGACGCTGGAATCTGAGGCATCTGGGGTATGGTGGAAGCGAGCTGCTTCCAGGCAAGCAGCGTGGGGGTGGAGGGCACGGCGGCCGGGCTGGGAGTGGGACCTTCCAGAGAGGAAACCGTGGCTGTGGTGACAGGAGGTGCTGGAGGGGACGAGGGGGCCAAGGCAGGTTTGGTCTCCGCAGCCGAGGCGGGGAAGGAGGCCTCTGTGTTTCCCTTCACTGCTCCTCCCTCCGTCCGGAAGTGAAAGCTGCAACAGGCAGAAGCCACGTCTCAGGTGGGGAGTGACGAGGGCCCCGAGCAGGTAGCCTTTCCGGGGGTCTGACCCCATCACAAGCCTAGGGGCCCAGTGTGCCCCTCCCCCCCTCCCCCCGCAGTCCCCAGTCCTAGGCGTGACCCTACCAGGAAGGAAGGACTGACAACAAATGGCCGTATCCTCTGGTCCTCAACTTGGGCTCCTGGCTCGGCCCTAACTGTACCTTCCTACATGTGACCTTCCTGCTATGGCTGTCCCTAGCTCCTCCTACACAGAGCGGGGCGGGGTGGTGGGGGAGACAGGGACAGCAGGCCCTGGCGCATGAAGTCCGTGCTTCCAGAATCTGCTCTGAGAATTAAAGGCGGTTCTCAGCCTTCGAAGTTGGCTCTTCTGCAGACGAGCAGCTTGGGCTGCCTAAGCAGTGAGCAGAGCCTGAGCGAGGGCCCAGCAGCCTCGGTCTGTTTTAAATGTCGACAAGTTCTGGGTTCAATTATGCTAGGTGGCTGGCCTGCTGCTTTTCAGCTCAATGGGTTTACAAATTAATTTCCTTATTTTTAGGTCAAAGAGAATCTACTAGTCTACAATACTGTGGCTGGGAAAGGTCTTCCCCTAGGGTCCCTGCCTGGGTCAGAGCGGGGTCTCTCCGGCTAACTCTGCAGGGAACATGTGTGGTCAGGCTGCCGGCTGCACTGGGCGGGGGGGGCAGAAGCAGACCCTGCTCCGGGTCTCTAAGTGGGGCCTGGATGGGCTCAGAAGACCCTGCTAGGGGTCTTCCCTGAGCAGGTGGAAGGGCGGGGAAGCCTGCCTTTCTTTCAGGCAGTACCTTCTAAGAAGCCAGCTCAGCTTCTGAGGTCTGGTGGGAGCTGCACACGGGTGTCTGCTTGGAAAGCAGCTAGAGGGCCCACGCAGCCCAGAGCCTAGAGACTGGCTGGGATGAATGAGGCCAGGTTGCCATGGGCCCCGGGGACCCCCACTCACTTGGCGTGCTTGATGGCCCCGTCCAGGGTGCTGAAAAGCGCACCGCACTCCTCCACCACACAGTGGAAGTGGGCCTTGTGAAGGAAGTCACACTGGGCATCACAGAAGTCCTTGGTGCCAAACCTGGCAGAGGAACCGGTGGTCAGAGGAAACCCTGGGGTACTGGCCACCACGACGGGTGGGCGTGGCCCTCCCTGCTCCTTTGCTCTGCCAGGAAGCCCCTCACCTTCGAAGGTACACCTTCCAGGGCTCGGCCAGTTTCTCCTGAACCAGCGCCTTCACAGCCTTGCCCAGGAAGGGCGAGGACTCCATGGCGGCGCTGCCCTCCACTTCCGTCTTGATGTTCAACAGGCTGCCGAGGTTGGGGTTGCCCTGAGACATCTGCGAAGAGCACAGGGGCCGTGCTTGAGGCTGGGGACCTCAAGACGCAAACGTGGCCGCCCTGGGAGCAGCAGCAGCTCTGGGCCACTCGGGCCTCTTGCAACGGACCAGAGCCGTGGGAGAGGAGAGGAGGCCTGGCCCCACGAGGCTCTGGCCATAGCCGAGCCTGCTCTGAATGAACGCTGCCCCAGGCAACGTGCAGCACTACCCTGGCCCCGTGGAGATGCCAGGGCTCCTCCACACAAACCCTGTGGTGCTAAGATCCATCACTCAAGCTAAGGCCGAGACTCTGGGCACATACTCCAGCCTAGCTTTTCCCAGACTTCATGGCTCCCTGGTTATTTTCCTGCCAGGTTTTCAAAAGAAGTGCAGGAGGAGGAGGGGGGGGGGATCCCCTATGAATTCCTTGAGAACAAGAGAAGGCACACAAAGGAGGAGCAGAGAGGGAGGGAGGGAGGCTCACGGGGTGAGATCAAGATGGCTCACTGCTGCTGGGCCCCGGAGGGGGAGTGGGGAGGGGAGCCCGTGTAAAGGCTCGACCCACATGGGGCGTGGGGCCCTGACAGGAAGGAACGAGGGGGTGCGGGGGGCAGTGATCCGAGAAGGGAAAAGGAGAGCAAGAGAGCTAGGAGGGAGGGAGGGAAGGCGGAGGGCACAGGGCCTGCGGCGGAGGGCAGAGGGTAGCAGGGGGCTCCTTCCCCAAGGGCCCAGCCGGGACCCCCACCCGTGAGGTCCGGCCGGGGCCCAGCTCCCTCAGCAGTCACTTGTGTGCGGTAACCAAATTAATCTTGCTGTAGTCAAATTTATCATGTGAAGGGGGAAAATATATTTGAGATGATGTATAATTTACAAAGACCCTGCATTATTTAAAATAAATATTCCGGAGCGACCTCTGCAGAAGGCGTCCGAGACCATTACTCAACCCGAAAAGTGGAAATTGATGCTTTGCTCCCACTTTAGGGCCCTTCCCCCACCCCTTTTTAAACAAACAAAAAAATATATAAAATAAATAAATAAAATTAATAACTGAGAGCAGAAGAAGTTAGAGGGCTCTGGAAAAGCTTTTGGAGCCCTCCATCTGAAAGGAAAAAAAGGGTGTCAGAGGCTGGAATATATTTCTTCAGCCAGTTCATTAAATTAATTTGTAAGCAGGGGCTCTGAAATTATATCCGATGAAAAATGGCCTCAAAATTTAAATGGTACAAACTCATCTTATTAGAGGCAAAACATTAAAAAACAAACACATCCCCCCCACCCCCCAGCATAGCTTTAATTTCTCTTGGGTGGGGGAATGGGAGGCGTGTGATGGATGGTTCTTACCTTATTCATAAGCGAGGATAAAAGAGATGAATTTGCCGGGACTGCGTGGCCATTTGATTCATTGCTGGAACACACAAACCAAGGGGCTTTAGCTTGGATGTACGTGGGACTGAGCCCAGATACTCACCCTTCCCAGCCCATCCCTTGGGCCCCCGCCCCGCCTGCTACATCTGCCTGGGCAGGACGATGACCCCTGCTAGGAGGAGTCGGCCCCTGGCCTCTGTGTGGTGTGCCTCCGGGGTGCTGTCCCAGAGCCTCCTGCTGTGGAGCAGAACTGGGAGGCCCCAGCCTCGCCTCACCTGGGCTCCTTCACAGTCAGGTCTAAACTGCGGTCCTGGGAGGCCTCGTGGGGAACCGGGGTGCCAGTGTCCTCACCGGGCTCCTGCTTCACCGGGGCCGTGGGGAACCTGGCAGGGGCGGCCTGCTGCCCACTTCCTACAGGGGAGGGGAGGGAAGATGGTGTTAGAGGGGCACAAACCGGAACCCCCCCACCGCCCAGCAAGGAGGGCAGTGGGCTGGGTGGGCTGGGGCCCTGGGGGAGCCCTGGCTGCTGGTCAGCGATTCTCCCCACTGACATGATCGCTTGTGACGCTTACCCCTGTGTGGCAATTCTTCAAGTGATAATTATTGCAAAATTATGTCAAAGTTGTCCTGGCTCAGGGCCTCCTGGAGGAGAAGGGCGGGAGGCTGGGGAGGGGGCTGGCACGGGGGTGGGGGCCCTTCATTTTCTCCGCCGACTGTCATCGTCAATTTGTGGGGCTGCCGCTTAGGCTTTTATTAAAGACTCTGTTAATGCTGAGGGAAAGTGGCAGATCTAGACTGGGAGCTGCGCCCCCTCTGCAGGTCCCCGGCCCACTGTTGCCGGGGCGACGGCCCTGCCTTCCACTGAGCATGCCTAAGAGGGGCATCTGCTGTGTCAGGGCTATGGAAGCTGACAGCCAATCAGAGCGGTTCAAACTATGTGACCTCGCCCGTCAAGCTGTCCAGGGCAGGGATAGGAGGCCCACTTGGGCCGGGTTGGGCTGGACCGGGGCTAGGTGGGAGCTGGTGGGGTGCCGCCACTGGAGGAAAGGCTGGAGTGGGGTGGACAGAGGACCGAGGAGGCCGAGCAGAGCAGGGGCAGAAGAAGCTGCTGACAGGAGCGTGTCCACCGAGCCCTTCTCCACAATCCCCAAGTGGCTGAAATACTGCTCTGCCCCAAGGCGCTGCGGCTGACAGAGGCCTGCTTCACAGGCAGCAAGTGGCATTTTATTAAAAAATAAAGGAAAATGGGCCTCCTCCCCTTCCTTGCCCTTTCTTTTGGGGGAAGGAGATTTTTCTAATGAAAAGGAAGAAGTTGCCAGTCTGGCCACGGAGCTCCACGTGGCCCTGAAGCAGCTGGCCAGAGGGGCATGGCCCCCCGGGCAGTCCTGCTGTCCGTCCCATGCCCGGAATGGAAGGTGCGTCTCGCCACTTCCAGCTGACAGGAGTGTCCCACTGGGGACAGCCGAGTTTTTGGAACTCAGCGTCCACATGCCGGTAGCTCCCCAAAGTCACTTGCCCAAGGTCCCCCAGGATACGGCCCGGCCCCCTTGCCAAGCACTGGCAGGCCCTCCGGGAGGTCTGGGCAGATCCCTGGGCTAGGCCACAGGGACCTTAGGGCTTAGCTGGTCTCGAGATGACCTCACAGAGGAGCAGGGCGCTCGGGCTCAGGAGTCGGACCACTGAGGTCCAAGTCCAGACTTGGCCCCCTCCTAGCTGTGTGCCCGGGAGCAGACTATCCGCACTGGTCCTTCAGCTCCACAAGGCAGGACTCTGCCTCCCTGTGTGTCCCCAGCACCAGCCAGCTGCCTGGCCCTCGGCAAGCACAGCGGTTGTTGAATGAGTGGACGAAGTGACAGCTGACTTTTGTCACAGGGGACAGGGGAGAAGAGCCAGGTAAACAGAAAAGCCGAAGAGCTCCAGAGACACAGAAGACATTTAAAAAGAGTGGAAAACGTGAGAGAGGAGAACCGTGCCCCTCGGCGAGCCAGAGGGAGAGTGGAGGTGTGAGCAGGAGGCTCCAGCTGCGTAGTCCAACATGGCAGCAGCTGGGCAGGTGTGACTCAGTTATCCAATAGAAATCCAGTTCCCTGGTCACATGGCCAATTTCAAGCGCTCAACAGGCACCTGTGACTAGCGGCTGCCATACTGGACAGCGCAGAACAGAACGTTTCCGTGGTCGCAGAAAGTTCTACCAGATGGCACTGATTGAGGGGGAGAGACTGGAAGGATGTCCTCGGCCTCGAGGGGCTGGCCAGGTGTGAATCCCAAGCATCCCTGAAGTCTGGCCACCCCACTGGACTCCTGCCCCCTCCAGGTGACACAGAGGGGGGCCCTAGGGAAACGTGGGGTTCCGGGACTGCTCTCATCAGGGGCTGGACTCGGGACGAGGTGGGGTGAGAAGTCAGGGCAGTGGGTGAGGACCAACTGCCCCCAGGATGTGAAGGCTTAACCGCCTCCACTTCACAGATGAAAGACCAGGGCTGCCTGCAGGTGCAGGCCAGAATGAGAGGCCCCCAAGAGCAAATAAACGGTAGGAGACAGAGACCAGGCAATACGGGGGGCTGGGCGGGCAGGGGCCATGGGTGCAGGAGTAGAAAGGCACTTTGCCAGTCTCCACCCTCACTCCCCCTCTGCTCCGCAACCCGAGGCTGTGGGTTCCCGGGGTCTGCGGGCTGCCTGCTTCCTGGGGCAGGGCCTGGCCTGCTCACCTGGGTCAAAGGTGGCAGAGGGCTTGAGGGCGGCGGCGGCCAGCCTGGCCATCATGGGTGAAATGAGGCCCTTGCTCGCCGAGATCCTTTCCATGATGGAGGCGGGGGGCACCGGGACGGAGGAGGCAGCCGCCGGGGCAGAGTCGCCGGCTCCCGAGGCAGCCAGAACAGGCGTGTCAGCGGCTGCTGAGGCCGCTGCCCCCGATGACATGGCACCCAGCAGGCCGGGGGCGCCCACGGGCAGGGAGGCGCCGCTCCGAGCCGACAGGATGGGGAAGTAGGGGGCGGCGGTGGGCAGGCCTGAGTTGGAGAGGGCCAGCGCCAGCGGGATGGAAGCGGGCAGGCCCTGGGACAGGAGCCCCGAGATCTTGCTGTTGGGAGGCTTGGCGGCGCTGGGCACGGCCTCGGCGGTGGCGGCGGCGGCAGCGGCCAGGGAGGCGGAGGACTGCTGGCTGGTCGGGGAGGCGCTCAGGCTGGAGTTCTTGCTGCTCAAGGCCGAGAAGTCGACCAGGTCGTCGTTGCTTGACTCCTCGTGCTCTGTGTCCTTGGCGCCCAGCAGGGAGGCCGGCAGCCCCAGCACGCCCGAGGAGCGGACGTGCCTGCGCTCGTGCTTGCGCTTGTGGGAGGTCATCTGGCTGGTGGAGGTGAAGGTGAAGCCGCAGCCGGCGCGGATGCAGTGGAAGTGGTTGGTGGCCTTGCTGTACACGCAGCCCTCGTACCTGCACTCCTCGTACTTGTAGAACTTCTTGAAGCCGTCCTTGGCGTACGCGTCGTCCTTGATGTGGTAGCTCTTGTGCTTCTCGATGTCACACTTGTTCTTGAAGGTGAACGTGCAGCCGGGGCGCCTGGACGGGACATCGGGAGCCTGTCGCAGGGCCTCGGGGGGCCTGGAGGTGGTCCTGCCCTGCTCCCACCCTGGCCCCAGCGCGGGGTGGGGGGAGCCCAGGAGGAGTTTCTGGGCAGCCCCCCACCCCTGTATGGCCCACGTCTTTGTGTCCATCCTTCCCCCCTCCCCACCCCCCGACCAGGAAGCCTCCCTGGCTGGCGCCCCGCTTACCTGCAGTGGAAATGGGTGGTCTTCTGCCCGTAGAACTGGCAGTCGGCTGTGCCGCAGTCCTCGGTGGCTCGGAAGCGCTGGAAGCCATCGTTGATGAGCTGGGTGTTCTTCTTGTGGAAGTTCTCGTGGGTCATCACGTCTGACGTGCTGGTATACACCTTGTTACAGCCCACCTGCAGGCAGGACGACCGTCAGGGCAACTGAGGCCAGGCACCCCAGGGCCCAGGTCAGAGCAGCCGTGCTGCTGGCCAGTGACCTCCCTGCTCAGGGGGGCTTCGGCCCCATAAACATCCCCCTGGGCGGTGGAGAGCCTCTAACAACCCCTCCGGCCCTCCAGGCCTCGCCTGTGCTCAGGGTCGGGTTGTCTTCAGGGCCCCTGGATGCCTCCCGGCACAGGTGCGGCAGTCTAGCCCCACCTAGGTGGGTTTGGGGTCCTCATCGGTGGCTCTCCCTCCAAAGCCCCTGGCGGTGGGCAGGGCTGGACCTGGGGGGCCTGGCGGTCACCTTCAGCCCAGGGACTCACTTCGTGGACAGTTCCTGGCACAGGGCCCTCCCCACCCCACCCGGGCTGGGCCAAGGCAGGCAACGTGGCCATATTGAGTAAAAACCAGTGGAATCTGAGCACTCTTGAAGGCTGGGCTGTGCCAGTGTCTGCACCATCTCAGGGCCCGGAGAGCGAGCCCCCCTCTCCTCCCGGCCCAGGTTGTTCCACGGAGCCCATAACAACCCCCTGACAAATACCGGGGGAGGCGCGCCGGCTGCTATTTGCAACCCCCAGTCGCTCCCCCCTGGACCTGACACCTTGAAAAAGCCCAGACTCTGCGTGGCATTAAAACAGAAAATTAAACAAAAACCTCCTCAGGAACCATTTGCAATGCGGCTCTTGGTGTTAAAGCCTGAAAAATGTTGGTCTGTATAAACAGCTCCCTGAATTGCACCCGCACCAAGTATGGCCATGGGGCCGGCCCCCGGCCCGCCCGACGCTGCCCCCCGCCTGCCTGACACTGCCCCTCGGCCTGCCCGCCCGCCCGACACTGCCCCCCACCCGGCCCGCCCGACACTGCCGTCCGGCCTGCCCGCCCCCGCTCCCCCGCCACGCTGGCCCCCGGGGCGGGCGGGGCACCTGCATGCAGTGGTAGTGGGTGCTCTTCCCGTTGAGGTGGCAGCCGTGGTAGTAGACACTGCAGTCGTCCAGTGGGCTGAAGCGCATGAAGCCGTGCTGCAGGGAGTTGTCACGCTTCTTGTGCATGTTGTAGTGGCGGATCACGTCCTGCTTGCTTGTGAACCTCTGCGAGACAGTGCCGCGTGGGTCGGGGCCAGCCCCCCCACCCCGCCCAGACCACTGGCCCCTTGGCTGTCCCCGGGAGTAATCCTGTCTGGGGTGGAGGCAGCCCGTGTGGCCTCCGGGCCAGCACAGGAGACAGGAGACGGAGCTATTCCAAAGGCTCTGGAGCCCCCACCCCCACCCCCGATCCTGCCCTGGCCTCCCACCAGGCTCCGGGCAGTCATGCCCAGGAGCAGAGAAGCCGAAGCGGGCCCAGCCCTTCAGGCAGGGGCTCTGATGGGTGATGACTCCTTTTGCCCAGGACCACCAACGGGCTGTGCCAGCGCAAGCTCCCTGGTGAGCAAGAGGGACAACCTACTCTGCTCGTATAAGAGGGTTTTGACCATAAGTGACAATCTATCTGGGCCTCAACGTGATCATCTGTTAGACGGGGCAGGAGTCCTGACCTCACGAAGACACTGGGAACGTCCGATAAGGGGCCTCTGCCTGCTGGCCTGGTCCCCTGGGGCAGGGCAAGCCCCCAGTGAATGGGAGCTTCAATTATCACCCGGGGGATGCAGATGGCTCAGGTTCCTATCAGACGCCTATCTGCGGCGGCTGGTTTTCTGGGATCTCTGCCTGCTTGAGTTGAGAGCCCCCAGCGCACTTGCGGGAAGCTCGTCTGCCCCTGGGCCGGTGTGCAGGGGCAGGGCTGGTGCCCACTGGACCCTACCTGGTAGTTGCACTCGGGGTCCAGGCAATGGTAGTGCTCTCGGTACTGGTAGGCGCAGTGGATGTGGCCACAGTGCTGACTGCCTGAGAACCTGCAAGGACGAGCGGGGGGCTCAGGGCTCTCTGGGCAGCAGTCCCAGTGAGGATGCTTCTCAGGCTCTTGACCGGAGCAGCTGAGAAAAATGTGTGCCCATACCTCAGGGAAGCGCTGCTGGGGTTCACGGGGGCACAGGGCCCTGTGTGGGGGTGCAGGGGCAGCAGAGGTAGTCTGTAGGGGTGAAGTGGCAGAGGCCTAAGAAAGCCGGGGGAGGGATTGCGCCTGTTGGGAATCCCAGAGCCACTGAATTGCAGGCCTGTGCCACCTGCCCCGGGAACGAGGGCCCAGGGAGGCGCACAGGCCTGGCACCAAGGTGGGGAGGAAGAAGCCGGGGCAGGTCGAAAGTCAGAGCAGAGACACAGGAAGATGCCTGGGATGGGATGGGATGAGGCAGTGAGGGCAGGAGCCCCCCACCATGGCCCGACTGCCTTTCCTGCAGGTGCCGCCGCTGGCCCCCCACCCAGGGCTAAGCCAGGTGCTGCAGATACAGGCTGGGAGGGCCCAGCTGCTGAGAGGTGTTAAAGCCTCTCTCTGTCCTGGGCTTTCCTGACACTTGAAACAGCCCAGGGTTATGAATTTTTAAAGCACAGCATCTGTTCGGCTTCCTGCGGCAGGGAGTGTGCTCTCTAGCCAACTCGGCAGCCAGGAGCCCCAGGCTGCCCGGCCACTGCCTGCCTCCCGGGAAACCCCGTGCCTTCTCCAGGCCCTGAGGCTGCCGGGGTGTGGCTCTCGGTCTCGGCGCTGGCTACCCTGGGGAAGCCGCTCTGGGGGAGAGCCCGCAATGACAGTGGGGGAGGAGATGGGCCTCAGACTGTAGGACAGAGATGGAGACCCCCTTCAAGGGGAGAACAACTTGCAAATACATATTTACGCTGAAGCTGCCAAAAGGGCCATCTGCTGAGGCCCTAATAATAATGATAATAATAATAATAATAGAACAGAGAGAAGCTAAAAGGCAGAGAGGGGTGGGAAGAATCTAGAAGATCAGCAGAAAGAGGCCGGGGCACAGCCCCTGCTACGTGCTGTCCCATCGGGCGCTGGCAGCGAGGGGCCTGATTTGGGGGAATCTATTAAGGTGAAGGTTCTTTACCTGCCCATCCTGCTACCTTAGAAATGTATAGGAGCGGGTCTGGAGTCGAGCGGTGAGGATCAAGGCCTGGCCCAGGGAGCACACTGAGGCCAGGTCAGGGAGGACCATCGCCCACACCCCTTCTCATCCCCACTGGTTCATGTCTGGCCTGCATCCCACCCAAGACTCCATGTAAGCGACGGTGGGGCTCTGGGCTCACCTGTGGCCTTCAGCCACCCTGGCCCAGACCACATCAGGGGGCAGGGGCTCTGAGATGGGGTGTAGTCCCTTGGGGGAATTTGAGGGCAGGAGTGCACAAAGGTGGGAAAGCAGTAGGCACCTTGGCACTGGCGGTCAGATGGACATATGGTCCCACAGTCCCTAGGCGTTCCTGGCACCATCCCACCTTCTCTCCATGGCCGTCTCCTCCCCAGGGGCCTACCTGGCAATATATTTCTGGTAAATGTTTACATCTTCGGTGACAGCTGGTTTATCTGTGGGCAATCCGTTCCTGGCGAGAGACACACAGGGCACAGCCGATTAGCGGACAGGGGGTAGCCTCATGCCCCAGGAGCGTCTAGGGGGCAGCTCCCTGCCCTGGGGCCCTGGCCCTTCCCTCTCTTGCTCTGTCATGTTCTGAGGCCCTCAAGGTGGGACTGAAAAGCCCTTTTGGCAGAACCTTGGCTTGGGTTCAATTCACCCAACTCCGGCAAAGGGAGGACCATCCCAAGCTGGCCGGCTGGAGGGCTCCACCTCAGCCGTGGGCCCCACCTGGAGTCCAGCTGGGTAGGAAGCCTTAGAAGCTGGGGCCTGGCCCCCGTTGTACACTGCGAGTCAGGAGGAGGATGGGAAGACCCCAGGGGAAGGGGTGAGAGCAGTGCCAAGCAAGTGTGGTTAGCTGGTCAGAAACCACCCCCGCCCCAGGCCAGTGGGCAACTCCCTAGATCAGCTCCCAGGTTGTGGGCTCTGCCTCAAGGGTGTGGGAGGGTGTCTCCCAGTCCCACACAATTGATCCACAGAGAATTTTACCATTGCCTGGGGGTTAGCAATGAGTGGGCTCACCCCCACCCCAGACTCCTGCCTTCTCTCGCTGCCTTCCCCAGAGCCCAGGCTTTGAGCCTGGGAGCCATGACCACCAGTTTGGAGCCCAGAACCCCTAACCCAGACTGGGGCTTCCCCAGCCAACCCCAAGGCTGCATCTGAGGTGGAGAAAGCCTGTCACTGGGAAATGGGGGGTCACAGCGGGCCCCAGTGTGCGTGTTAGCAGATGAGCACATGTGAGAGCAAGTGTGCACACCGCAAGATGTCCGGCCCATGAAATGGGCATGAGCGATTATGTGTGTGTGTGTGTGTGTGTGTGTGTGTGTGTGTGTGTGTGTGTGTGTGCAAGCACATGTATGAGAACCTGAGCGTATATTAACCTGGGTGCGTGGTAGATATGCCTAAGGTATGAGTGGATGTGTGCACAAGCATGGGCTTCAGAGGCAGAGAAGTGGGCCTCCTGGCTACTCGAGTCCCGAGCTCAGGATGGGGCGTGACTTACTTGACAGTGGAGACGGTCCCCGTGGTGATGGAGTCTGTTTTGGAGAAGGTCGACTTCAGGTACTCGGGAGTGTTGAAGGGCAGGGAGGCAGGTGGCTCAGGCCCTGGCCCAGGGGCGCTGGGAGCACTGGGCACGCTGGGGAGGGGCGCAGGAGCCAGGCTGGGGGTGGGCGGGACCTTGGCAGGGCCTGGCTTCTGGATGGCACGGACGTCATACTTGGAGGGGCGCCCCACCTTGCCCGTCTTGAAGGCAATGGCCCCGCCCATGTCGGGGCTGCCCTCCCCGGGCTTGAAGAGATGGAGGTATTTGACATTCTCCAGGTCGTACTTGGATGGCTTCTTGTAGGTGCTACCGTTCTGGGGCCGCAAGTTCTCGCCTGTCTTCAGTTTCTGGATGAAGAAGTCGTACTTGGAGGCGCGGGCCACCAGGCCCTGCATGGGGACGCTGCTGTGTGAGGGCAGGGGCAGGATGGTGGCCTTGGTCTCCAGGTGAGCTGTGCTGCTGGGCAGCCGCAGGCCAGGCAGGGACCCCGCCACCTCCTTGCCTGCCCGCTCCTCAGCCTTGGTGCTGTGGGCTGGCCAGGAGAGCTGCTCGCCGGCCTTGAGCTTGCGGATATACTCCTCGTATTTGGAGAAGCGTGCCCGCTTGCTGAGGGCATCCTCGGAGGCAGGCAGCATGGAAGAGGTGGCCACCTCCGGGATGGAGCCTGCGTGCAGCTTCTCGAAGCTGATCTTCCTGGCCAGCTCGTCCCTTGTGTTCTGGTCATCGTAGCCAAACATGCCGAGGAACTCGGTCATGGTAGAAGCCGCGTAGTCCCGGAGTGAGGAGGCCTCTCCTGTGGTGCGGGGAGAGCCCAGTCACCTCTGGGAAAGAGCAGGGTGGCCAAGGGATGGGGGGCACCCCCTCCCCACAAGCCCCCACCCACAGAGGGAGGAGGCTGGCGTGGGGAGGGGGCGGAGCACGACATGATCTATGGACATTTGGCTCACTTGTTAGGTTTTACGACTCTTAAATTAATTTGTTTAAAAAAAAAAGTAATTAATACCGGGGTAAAATAAAACGAGTTCATCAATGCCAGGAAAATCAATTTCCTAAATGTTCTGGCCGATGGCTTTTCAGTACATTAAACAAAGTTTCATAAATGTCTCCTCTCTCTCGCCTTGGCCTAATATGAAAGAGAAGTCACTTTACTGGAAGTAAGGCCAGATCCCAACCCGCCTCCTCAGGGTGGGGTGACATGGGGGCTGGGGACAGGTAGGGATGTGGGGCAGCGGCCGTGCCATCAGGAGGGACCCCAGGAGCTGAGGGAGCCCTTGGGGACAGGGTTGGGGTGGGACTGGTTGAGCCCACCTGGGGGACTCTCCCGGATCCCCCAAGTGGACACACAGTCCCTCATCCCCGGGAGGTGGAGGGCTTGCCCCAAGCCTCCCCAGGAGCTGGCCTCTTGGCTTCCCACCAGCCCCCCAGTGGCTGAGGGTCCCAGACAACAGGGCGGAGGGGGCAGGTGCCCTGCCGATGTGTTTACTCAGACTCACTCAGGGCTCTCTGCAGTGAAGATTTATGACGTGGGAAGTCCTACGAACCTCCCCTGCCAATCCTTGTGCTGGCATGTGAGGGTGGTCCCCCCGAGGAGAGTCCGGGCCTGAGAGGTTGGGCCTGCCAGCCCTGGCAGCGGACAGACTGTGGCCCGTCTGTGGGCCCCACTTGTGCCCACTGTGGGGGCAACTTCTCCACAGGGACATGAGCAAACACCCGTGTGCACACGCGCACACACATGCACACCCCCAGCTACCTGCCCAGCTCCACAAACACACGCATGGACACAAACCACCCCAAATCCTACACGCATCTCCCCAGGATGAGTCTCCTGACGGTGGAGGCAAGCTGATCCTATGCTGCGTGGGCTTTTCCTGTGGAGACCTGCCTCCCTGCACACACCACCTTCCACCACAGCCGACGTGTGACTTGCGGCGCACCCAGACCTGCTCGTTCCCGTGCAGAAACTCACTAAACACCTACTCTGTGCTGTGTCCTGAATCAGGGGTGGGTGCACATAGGAGGGTGAGACCCTCATGGGCCTCAGGGACACACACGTTCTCTGCATTCTCGTCTGAGCCCACAAAGCCGGGCATACTCGGAGAAGCAGGATGCCTGGCCGGGAGTCCTAACAGCACAGCAGGGGAAGGCGTGGCTGAGGAAGGGGAGGCCCAGGACCCCAGCAGGGTGGCCGATGGGGGTCACCTCCCAACCCACATCCCCACCTACCAGGTCTGTGTGACAAGGACAGTCGCAGGTAGCACCTGGCCCCCAAGGTGGGCAGACTGACTCCAGGAGCCAACAGATGGCTGTTCCCTGGGGTGGGGTGGCCGGTGGGCCACTGTCCTAACCTCAAGCTATGTGGGGTGGGGGGCGCCCAGCCTGGGAGGAGTGGGCTCTGGCTGCTAAGATTCAGTGGTTCAGGGACCAGGGAAAGGGGCTAAAAATAGCAGGAGGCAGCTGAGCCCTCACTATATATGGCAGAGAGACAGAAGGCTTTGAAGGGCAGGCAGCTTAGCGGAGGGAGGGGGCCTGGCGGGGGTCTGGGGCAGCCCAGAGGCCTGCATTCCTGAGCCCCCAGGCCCAGAGAAGGTGGCCTGAGCCCGGTGGGCGGATAGGGCTCTAGCTGGTTCTCTCTGGTGGCCTGGGCTGAGCAGGCTGCCCCAGGTGTCAGACCGCAGTCCCACGGGGCCTCCAACCCGAGGAGGAGCGATGCCTGGGTCATGAGGCCACTGGCAGTTCCAGCCCTACCTCCAGGGTCCCAGCTCCCCACTTGGGCTGAGAGAAGGCAGGAACCAGGGCAGAGCTGGGCCTGGGAGGGGCTGGGGCCCCGACGGGACAGCGGCCCTTGTCCCTGTCCCTCCCTCTCCTCTGGCTCAGCACAATCACCTTGTGTCTGGGAACGGCAAGGGCTTTTCCTATCAGAGGAAACTGAAGGTCACACTTTTCCTCATTGATCTTGCAATGTTTGTTAATTACTCTGTCACTGATGTGGCGAAGGATAATTAAACAGCTCTGTTTATATCTTATATGCATAATTATGTGGCTGCGCTGGGCTCCCCGCGCAGGGAGGAGATGCGCCCCTCGCTGCAGGGGGAAGGGGATCGGGGAGCAGGCAGGGGAGGCTCGGGGCACCAGGCACAGGCCTGAGAAGGAGGCTAGGAGCAGGAGAAAAAAACCCAGACCTGGGGTTCCATCCTAGCGGTGGTGACCCCCTTCCACCCGAAACTGCAGGCCCTCCCTCCCTGGAGGGGAAGGAGCTCCAGGCTGCTCTGAGTTGTAAGGACAAGGAGACAGCCGAAAAGCCGGGCCTTAGCCATCTCGTGCACAGGAAAGAGGTCAGCCAGAGGAGTGCGTCCCGGGCAGGTGGGTATGATGGGATATGCAGGCTGGGCTGGGTGGGGCCATCCTGCGGCCCTGGGCCTCACCCCCGAGAGGTCCTGCCTGGGATAGCCAATGTCCCTAGTGAGGGTAAGGCTTTTGGGAGAGGACAGGGGAGGGTGGGAGAGTAGGCCTATCCTGGAGCTGACCAGCCCTGCCCCTGTAGGCTCCTCTGCGCAGGCGTGGAGAGACAGTCCAACAGTCTGTCCTCTGTCCTGCATCCCTGCAGCCATCAGACACCCCTGTGCTCACAGTCGCCCCCAGCCCGGCTCACCCTGGGAAGCTTCTCTGCCACCCCAAGCAAGTCTCCCCTGTTCTGGCCACTACCTTGGCCCTAAGCCCCCATGTCAGGAGAACGGGCGGGGCAGAATGAGGTACCGGTAAGGGGAGCACACGTGGGGGAAGGGGGCAGGCTCCGTGGACCCCCCCATTCCCCCCGCCGACGGGGTCATGCCATCCATCCATCCGTCCGTCTGGGGCTCAGACACCTACCGGAAGCCTGCTTGGCACTGGGGCTGCTGTTGTCCTTGGAGGCTGCCCCATCAGACTCCTTCTCGTCCGCAACGCCACTGCCATCCTTGGGGGGCTCTTCGCCGTGGTCCTCCTCGTCGCTGCAGCCCTGGGGCTGCACCATGTAGACGCCCTCGGGGGGCAGCTCCAGGCCCTCGCGGCCCATCCGTCCCAGGCCCAGCGTGGGCGCGGGCTCCTCACTGTACTCGCCGTTGACCCACTTCTCGATCACTGCCCGCCTCTTGTCTTCCTCGCTGCGGGTGCCCCGGGCCATGCCGGCCTCTCGGTCCCGCGGCCGCAGCGGGCTGCCTTCGGCCTGGGGGCCTGCCTCTGCCCCCTTCTCCACCACCACCTGGCGGCTCAGCTTGGCGCAGATAGCATTGAGCTTCAGGCCGCCTTTGCGCTTGGCCGCCATTGCGGGCTTGTCTGCAGGTGGGTCGGTGCACCGGGTCCCTTCAGCTGCGGGGCAGACGGAGAGGTCAGGGGCAGGCACGTGCTGGGCTCAGCGCCCCCCCACCACCCTCGGCAGCCCCCAGGCCCCATGTCTTCCCAATCCTCCACCTTCCCCGCACTGTCCTGAGCCTGGCTGGTGGGGCCTCAGGCCCTTCACCGGACCCCGAGCTCCAGGGGCCCAGTTCACCCGGCACTCCATCCTCAGAGCTGGGCACTGGGGCGGGCCTGTACTAGGTGGTTCAAGGAGGGCTTGTTTATAAATGAACATCCCAATGGATGATCTTCAAACACCAGGGGCAGGCTTCTCCTCAGCACCTGGTTTCTGGAAGCATTTCTTACACCTGCTTGGCCCTCAATTCCTCTTCTGAGAAGCAGGCCAGACATGACCCCAGATAGAGGAGGCGGTATGTCCTCTGACACGCAAGGATACTGAGGTATGCACGCTGGCTGAGGGGCTGGGCACTGGGTAACGCTGGTAAGTGACAGCATCTCGGGAGCATGTGCCACCCCCGCCCCCCGCCATGGCCTGCCGCGCAGGGAGGAGATTGCCGAGAGCCAGGGAGCAGCCTGCACCAACCCCCTGCCTTCCTGTCCCAGCCACAAGGGGCTGGCGCTCTTCCCCACCTGAGCATCTCCTCCCTGGCAGCTCCTCTGCCAGACCTGGTCCCTGGGCCCCACCGGACTCCTACCTCTGTTCACTGGAGAGCCCCGAGACCCCTTCCTTCTCCCCCCAGCCACCCAGGGCCCTCTGAAGGCCTCTGTCTTTCCTCCCTCCCCTCCCCTTCACAGACCCACTCGAATTCTCTGGCCATTTCCTTTCCTCAAGCTTCAGTGAGGGCCATTCAAGGACAGAACTCCTGATAGTCCCTCCGAGAACCGCTCATCCCTGTCCGGGGATCCCACTCTGCCTTCTCGGCCTCAGCCAGCTCCCGCGGCCCTAGAAGGCCTGGCTGATTCTGGGAAGCCCACGTCCCCACCTGGAGAAGCCACAGCTGGAACAGGTTGGGATTCCTCACATCCCCAACAGAGAGCCCAAAAGCTGCAGTTGCGGTGCCGAATCCCTGCACATGACAGCTCGACAGAAACTCTAACTAAGGCCGCCTGAGGCCTCGCCACCTTCCTCACGGCTGCTGAGTGGGGCGTCCAGGGTCCGGGGTGGAGGGGATGGTGCACGGCAAGTCCCCTCACCACACAGCCTGGGACCTGCCACAAAGGCCAAGGGTGGACACGCATACACATGTTTGCGTATCTGTCTGTCCTCCACCCTTCCATCCATCCATTTAGTCAGCTCCTGTTGTGGGCCAGACCCCATGGTGGGCTGGGCACACAGGCTCAGACCACACTGGCTATGGGCACAGGGGGCCCCACTGGAGTCTCTCAGTGGCAGGGCTCCCTCGCGTGTCCCTCAACGGAGGAATGGGCATGTCTGAGTCTCCACCCACAATGGTCAAAAGGCTCAGTGAGGGCAGGGGCTCCGCTCCCAGGGCCAGGGGCAGAAGGGGCTTCCCTATAATGGGTCAATACCCTAAAAACCCCCACACCTGGAAGCCCCCCGAGAGGCATGCTCAGACAGGATGATCACACCTGGGCCTGCCCAGAGACCCTGTTCCACGAGGAGACTCGGCTTGTGCACCTGGGTGGTTGCACAATGCCCAGCAGCCCCAGACCTGCCCTGAAGCCGGCTGCCAGGACACATGGCCTGGGGCCCTAGCGGCCCGGCGACCTAGGCCAGTCTAGGTAGTGTGCAGCGCCAGAGAAGGCTCTGCTTGGCTCACACCAGTCCTCCCAGTCCTGGGGCCCTGGCTCTCCTGGGCCCCACCCTTGCCCAGGCCAGGGGCCCGCTCTCCCCAAGTTCACCCAGATCTCCAAGTCTGTGCTGCCCATGCCCAAGTCTCCAAGCACTGACGGGGGTCCCCTAGTCACACCATCCCACCCAACTGCTGGGCCAGCCGCCAGGCCGCACAACACCAAGTTTCCTCCAGCAGACCTATAGGCAGCAGGCCTCACCTGGCCCCCTCTGTCCCCTGCCCTGGTTGGGAAGGGAAGGGGGGAGTAGGGGAGCCTGCTCTATTTTTACCAGGAGGTAAGCAGCCAAGTGTGTATGGCAGACAGCAAATGGGTCTATAAATATTTATCCCAAGGAAGAGGGAAGCAGAAGCTCCCAGGGCTGCACTTGCTGCTGATGACACCCCCTCCTTGGGCTCCCACCCATCCTGGAGCCTCCCGGCACTTGGGCCCACCCAGTCCAGCCCACCCTTCCCTGGTCTCGGCTGTGTGCCTGGCTCGGTCCCTCCTGGGCCCCCACCAGCTGCGATGCAGCTGTGCACCCAGGGCCCACCCCCAGCCCACAGGCCCCTTTGCTCCGCCTACACCCCCCACACCTGCCCTCCAGATGCTGCTCTGCCCCAGCCCACCTGCCTTCCAGATGTTGCCCTCCCTCTGACTCTACTGCTGGTCCCAAGGGTAGAGGTGGAGAAGGCGTGTGGGCCTGGGGTGCAGGGCAGGAGGCAGAGGCTAGGGCAGCCGTAGGGAGTATGAAAGAGCTAAGGTCCATCCGCCTTCCGGCCCACTCCGTGGAGCCCTTCTCCCCTCCCCCTCCCTCAGGGCCCTGGGACATACAGACTACCCCCCTCGTGGTCTGACCCCAGGCTCCTGTCCATGTAAACATTCCTCCGACTTTCTTCCCTAAAATATAAACGCCGTGGCCAGGCCTCAATGGGAGGAAGCCATCCGTCCCCGGCCCTGTCACTGCCCCTTTCATCTCCTTCCCGCCACCAGCCTGCCCGCTGCTCTATTTACACTGGACACTTCCTCTGGGAACAATACTGCCCGGGAGGCAGGCTTGGGCCAGAGGGTGGGAAGGCGAGGGGACTCCCTGCACTGCTTACCCAGGGACGGGCTCCAGAAAGGAGGCAGGGGGCGAGGCAGCTGAGGTGGGCCCAGTCAGGCCCGAGGGAAGGAGCGGCCAGGACCTGCATGCAGGCAGCAAGCCTAGCGGCTCTCCCAGCCTCTAGTCTCTGGCCCCAGCAGCTCTGGCCCCGTGTGGTGAGCCTCAGGAGGCGGCACAGCCCCAGGGCATAGCCTGGCTCTCCCCCTTGCTAGCTCACGGCCCTGGGCGGGCTCTCCCCTCCGTGAAAGGGCCACGGGACTTGAAGGTGGGAGAGTTCTGGCAAGCAAGGACCTGCGAAAAGGCAGCTGAGTCCTGGCGCGGGGGGGGGGGGGCGGGGACGACAAGCAAGCAGGTGTGGTGCACATCTAGGCACAAGATCCCAAGACCTGGAAACCTCACCCGGCCCTGAAGAGAGAGGGGAGACCAGAGAGCCTGGGGGGGCCTGGCCGGGGGACAGGCTGCCCACTCAGCAACAAACGCCACCCCCCCTCCCCTGCATCAGCTCCCAGGGTCTGAACCTTCCCTCCCAGGGCTCCAAACTCCACCAGCCCACCTGCAAGCAGCTCTCCTCTGTGAGCTGAGCAGATCCTGATGGCAGGCAGGTGGGGCAGAAACCAGACTTTCCATGCACATTTCTGGGTACTATCTCACGATATGCCTCACAATGACCCAGTGAAGCAGGGACTGCCATCATCCCTTCTTTGATAGAAGAAACAACTGATCCTGGAGCCGTGCAGACACCCCAGAGCCTGGGCTCATCAAGGCCCCAGGCTCAGCAAGGTGCTGAGGCTGCCACCACGTCCCCAGTTCAGGCTCCTGGGTGGGCTGTAGGAGGTCCCAGGCCTCTCTGCCCTGTCTCCTCCTCACCCCCACTCCTGGTTCCCATAACACGGAGCCCCCTAAAGTGTTAACTGCAATGGGTAAAATGGTGCAGCAGATTGCTACAATAAATAATTTACTGATATTTATAAATATTCAAATCAGCCAGCTTCAGAAATCAAATGAAGGGAGGGCCTCGGGAGAAGGGCCGGTTATGGCAGGAATCTCATCACTCCCTCCAAAGGCTGAGGAGGCCAGGGCTCCTGCCAGTTATGGGGGAGACAGGGGGGCTCCTATAGCTGCACCTGGGCCCCTGGGCCCGGATCTCTGGGGACTAAGGGGCTGGGGGTGGCTGGAACGGCTCCACCTCCCAGCCAGGTTGGGGCCAGGCCCTCCTCTGCCCTGCACAGCCTGTGCTCAAGGGGATGAGAAGCTCCAGTGCCCAGCGTCCATGGCCTGGTTCTCCAAGTTGCTTGTCCTGCTGTGGGGGGGGGGCAGTCCCTGGGGACTGGGCAGGCCTGGCAGCCCCCCCAACCCAAACTCGTGAGTAATGCATTTCAGGGCTGGGTGGCCTGTCAGCTACCAGGCTCCGGGTGCTTTATGGGCTCTGCCTGGTGGCTCTGAACTCCCTGGTAGGAAATAAAGTTCTCCCTGTGCGTCCCTTCTAAACATTTCACTCAGTGGAAACGGTGTTTAAGAAAAATGAGGACATATTTCTTCCTAAGGATGCAGTGTCCCCTTTGGGCAGCCTAATGCCCGCTGTATATCAGGAGGTGGGGAGGCAAGGGCCAGGCACCCATCCCTGGGGTGGGGATGCTCCAGGGCCCACCTGCCCGCGGCCAGGCAGCTCAGGGGCCACGGACACTGCCAGGCCACGGGCCCACAGCCCAGAGTGATGGGGCAGCTGGGACCCTCTGAATACCTCCCCTGTGCTAGAGATTGCACTGGGCACGTCAGTGACCACCCCCCCCCCAACAGTCCCATGAAGCTTTTGACCTGTCCCCATTTCCAGACGAGGAAGCAGAGCCTGGTGAGATTGGTAATTGCGCACGGTGACCCAGAGTCAGTGCTGGAACTGGACTCCCACGGGGCTCAGATGTCCAAGGTCATGGTCTAACACCCCACACACTCCTCCCACTGCCTCCCAATCAGGGTGGTGGCAATGTTGGAGCCTCCACCCTTGCATCCCTAAGAACTTGAACTTGACAGGCCACCAACCCCCGTTCTGGGGGGGGATGTGTCTATGTTCATTCAACAACCCCTCTGAACTCCTTCTACAGGCCAGGCCCTGGGCTTAATCCTCAGGACACAAGGTGAGCAAGACAGACTGTCCTGGTTCCTGCCATCACAGCCAGCTCAAACTCAGACAAGGGGGCGGACATTCACGTCATTACAAGCGCCATCACTGTGGTGAAAGGTCCAGGTGCCACAGGGACAGTGAGTCTAGGGAGCCAGGAAGGGTCCCCCTAGAGACCCATCCCCTGCTTCCCCCCAAGCTCCCTGACCATCCCTCCTACCTCTCTCCTTGCCCCCACTGCTAGCCCTATTATCTTCTTCAGCTCTGACTCCCTCCCCCAAGCCAGCACCTGTCCTCTAGGAGAGGGGGTCCTCCTCTCTTGGGCTAGAGCCCACCCCCAGCTCGGAACAGAAGGGCCGCCCAGCTTTTGCGGGTGAGAGCAGGGCCACTGCTCCCCAGGGCTCTCAGCCAGGCCCCCTGGTCCCCAACAGCGCTAAGGCAGGAAGTGGGGGGGCCCCGGCCACCAGGTCCTACTTGCCCCCCTTTGTTTATTTATTTATTATGATTTTTTAGTCCAGTTAAAAGGTTTACTATCCAGACGCGTCTAAGTGGCCTCACTTAGCGTAAGTAACTCTATAAATCAGGGGAACTGTTAGCATCCACCGCACAGGCTGGCTATCAATCTCCCCCAGGTCACAGCCAAACAGGAAGGAGAGAAAAAAAGAGCTACCACCCAGGGGAGATTTAAAACACACACACGGCGCACACACAGACCGTGCACGTGCACACACACTTGGGTGTCTCCGTATTTGTACAATCATATTAGAAGTCACACGTGCACATGCGGAGCGGCCCGGAAACTGAGCGTGCCATGTGTGGTCATGATAACAGAGCACAAACAGGGCTCCTGCGGCTGAAAAGAGAGTCAGAGCCTGAGGGCAGGGAGTCTCCCATGGGCCCCCCCCCCCAGGGCCAGGGGCTCACACCTGAGCTGCCCTTCCCCAGGCGAGTGGCTCTGGAGGGCCGGGGAGGGGCTCCGCTCCAACCCCTCCACTCTTTGTGGCCCCTGCCTCCGCAAACCCAAAGGGCCGAGCTTTCTCCTTTTGTGTGCCCAAGGTAAGCACTCAGTGCGGAGGTGGAGCCACGGAAAGCGCAGGGAGGCCAGCACTCGCAGGCCACTGCAGAGGGGCACGCTGTGGTCCCAGCTCCTCTCCAGCCAAGGCCAGCCAAGGCCACCCAAGGCCGGGCCTGCCCCCGACACAGCACAGGACTCAAGAAGGGTGGCACCATCTGAAGGAGTGACCAGCGGCCTCGGAAGGTGCCCAGGCTAGGTGAGCGCCCAGAGCCACCTGTCCACAGGGATGCCCCACCTTTTTACTCCAGTAGGTGTGGCCGGATGTGCACGCAGCTTGGACACAGGCCTCCACCCCCATCACCCAGAGAGGCCCCGGACCCGGAAGGACCCAGTAGCTGGGCCGCACCAGGCAGCGGAGTGGGAGAGTCCTCTCCTGGCCTCCTCTGTGGATCCCCAAGGCCAGGCAAGGCAGCCTGAGGGGGGACGGCCCGCCCGGGGCCCACCTCTCCCACTTCGCCCTGGAGGCCTCCCGGCTCACCCGCCCGCCTGCCCGCCGCATCTCCCGTGAACTCTATTTCTCTTTCCTCTCTGAAAACAACTGAGCTGTAAATACTGTTTAACCTTCTCCCCCCCTCCCCCCCACCCCCTCCCCTCCGCACTATAAAAACACAAATATGCCATAACTCAGCCGGCCCGGCCGCCCAGCCTCCAACATGCCCCGCGCCCGGGCCTCTCAGGAAGGTCATTACAAACGACTTTCCGATTCACTGCTCCTGAAATAATTTTGTGTATTAAAACCTGAATCTGCACTTTCTGGGGCCGAAAGCCTCGCTTAATTATGGCGGGTGTCCTTGGGACGGACAGTGATCCTTCACTCGCCAGCCCGCCCGCTCCAGCCCTCCGCCCGCCAGCCCGCCCCCCTCCCTGGGCCCAATCTGTTTTCAAAGTGTGTCTGTCCTTTATTAAATTGTTTTCTTTTCCACATTATCAGTTGCCATGGAGACCTCATCTCTCGGATTATTTGAATTTCATTATATCTATTGATTTGGGAGCATTTCATCTTTTTTATTGTTTTTCTGTCAATTTTCAAAACGAATAACCATCTAATTTGCGTCAGTGCTGATTATGTTTGTCCCTCAATAGAGGTCGGCAGCTGCGCTGGGGAAACAAATCAATGAAAAACCATCATAAAACTCCCCACTCCAGTCTCCGGGATGTGTGGGTGACATTCCACGCCTGTGAGAGACACACTCATCAGCTCCAAGTTCGGCTACGGTGGCAGCCGGCTCCGCTCCACGTCCGCCTCCTCTGGCCTTAATATTTAATTTCGCGATTTGGGGCATTATTAGTGGTGTTTTTATTAGTGCGTGTGCATGTGAGTGTTTGGTGGTGGGCCGGCTGTTCCGTTAATTTGTGGGTGAGGCTGGGAAAGCCCAGAGGAGGGCAGGGCGGACGGGGCTGGGGTGCGGTGGGAAGTGAAGGAAGCAGAAGGGGAGCCCCGAGGAGGGGGACGGGGGGGCCCTGGGAACGGGAGGGCCACGCTGAGGGGCCGGAAAAGGGGGGGTCACAGAAGGGGGACCAAGCGAAGGGGAGGAAAAGAGGGAATTCAAATTGCTTACTTTGTTGGTTTTTTTTAAATAATTTATGCAATTTTAAGCATTTATGTATAAATTTTTTAATAAGCCACCCTGGAGCAGGATGGCCATTAACATCCCAACGTCCTTCTGTCCAATGGGCTGGCGGAGAGGATCAATTTCTGAGAGTACTTTCCCTTTTTTATGACATGATAAAATGCTTTTAAAGCAACTTACACAAATATGGAAATTTTTTTTTCTTTTTTTCCCTGTCCCCTCTCCCTTCCCCTAACAGCCTTCTTATCCACCAGGGAGGAGTGTGTGTGTGTGTGTGTGTGTGTGTGTGTGTGTGTGTGTGCATGTGCGCGCACACGCGGGCACACACACACACACACACACACACACACTTGTGCTCCTGCTCCCTCTGCTGCTGGGGAGGGGGGCTGCGGGGGGGGCTGCGGGGGGGGCTGGCAGGGAGACAGCCCCAGTTCTAACTGGAACTGGCCGCCTGTCCTTCTAACAAGGGCATAAACTTTCATTACCCATGCACGCAGTCAAAGACAATTTAGGGAAACGCGCTGCTCGGAAAAGGAAAACCTCAGCGATTCGTGACCCACGCCGCTGCCATCTGGGGGGCTCTGGCCTCCAGCTCCAGGGAGCCAGGGTCCTGAACCTCTGGCCCTGCCCACTGGAGGGTTGGGGAGGGGCCCTCGTGGGCGTAGCCTGCAGAGGGAGGGGAGAGAGTGGAGGGAGGGCAAGGGTCTCTGCCTTGGCTGGCTGAGAGCACCTGCGCAGGCCAGGGGACAGTCCTCGTTGTGCTCTCCCCCCAACTCCTCTTCACTGCCCCACCAGGCATGGGCCCTCGAGGGCAAGCACGGGGCTCATGCCCTTCTGCCACCCAGTACTGGCACAGAGCAGAAGCTCAGCTCTGTGGATGGATGGATGAAAGGATGGACAGGCGGAGGGACTGAGTGAAGACAAAGTAGGAAACCAGGCCCAGATGCCCTCATGAGGCCCCAGAAGGAGACCCACAGATGCTGGAGAAAGGCTCCCTGTCCAGGTATCACCTGCTCTGGAAAGGGGTCTGGGACAGGAGTGCCTCTGGGTATAGAGGATGGGGGGAACTGGAGCGAGACAGGGCACCGGAGCAAGACCTGGCTACCATCATCCCTACCCTAGGCCTGAACCCCAACTCCCTGAGATGGAGCCAGGTCTTTTGAGGAAGAGGGCAAGTGTCCTATGCCCAGGCTTGGGGACGACCCTTACTTCCATGTCCCCTTCACCTTGCAGCCCTTCCTCCTGATGGGGAGCAGGAGGGGAGACCCAAGGGGTGAACCCTGCCCAAGGGCTGAGGGGGATGATCCTGGTTCCCAGCGCAGTGCCCGGAGCCTTTCTCTGCCTTGCCGTCGAGGGACAGTGCCTGGCCCTCCCATACCATCCACGCTTGGGCGCTGGGACTTTGACAGCATCCAGATCAGACAAATCGACATTAGAAACTTGGGTCTTCCTCTTAAAGCTCGCCACTTCTAAGGAAATTTGGTCTCTGCCCTGGGCCTCAGTGTCCTCATCTGAAACAGGGCTGCTGAACAGATGCAATCGAGTGACATGTCTGGCACAGCACCTCGGAGCACGTGGGGCCTGCCCCTCTACTGGATGGTGACTGTGGGCAGGGTCCCTGCCTTGGTAGGGGGAAGGGCTGTTCCCTCCCAGACCGGGGTGGGGGGGGCAGGGAAGGGAAACCAGCCTCCCAGAGATCTAGGAACTCTGGGTCCTCCTGCTTCTCCCAACCCCCAGAGTCCCCCTTTCTCCTGGGGCCCTCAGCTGTCTAGGCCCCTGAGAGCTGAGTGTTCTCCTGCCCTCGAGTCCTGGAGTATCTCTTGGGAGGCACCCCCTCTGGGCGGACCTGACCCTCGGCATCCTCGGAGCAGCAAGGGAGCACCCCTGCTGTCGCCAGGCCACCCCAGCCCTCGGTGGGGACCCAAGGGGAGCCCACCCTCCTCCCCTTCCATGTTCAGATCCCCCCCCCCCACTGTCATTAAAATAACAAGTTTCTGTTACAATCTAAACATTCCCACATCGCATAAAGGGTTATATTACACCCGAGTCACTCCCGGGCCCGTGTTTGCACAGAAAAGCTCACGGCAGGTCCCCCCTCCTGACGAAGTGACTTATTAAAGTTTAAACAGTAATTAACAGAACAATAAAAATAAAGGGATGTTTGGGGAGTCATAGCGCACACGGGGTTTTGGCAGTGCCAGCAGTTTTGCAGTACCCTATGCTGGCAGCCAAATGCGACTGTGAAGCCAGGGGGGCCGGAGGACGGGGCTGGAGGACAGGGCCGGGACTGGGCCAGGGGGGCTTCAGGCCTGAAGGGTGAGGAAGTGGGGCCAGGCTGGAGGGAGGGGAAGAGGGGCCTGGGAAGCTGCCGCGGGGCTGTGCGGGGCCACCAGCCACCAGCCACCACCACCCCACCCCCCCACCCCCGCCCCAGGATCCGGAGGAGCGGGGTGGGTGCCACGGGAACAGGAGAGAAGGCCTGACGCCGGCAGGAAACCGCCGAGCCGGGTGGCGGAGGCTTTGCCAGGCCGGAGCCCAGCCTGGCCCCGGGCACTTCCGGGAGCCCGCTGCCTTGGTCACATCCAGCCAACTCCAGCATGGCTCTGGCTGGGGGAGCACCGTGGGCATCGCCAGACCCCGCCGTGAATGATTCCCAGGGCTGGACCCCAGCCACTCTGGGCTCCTCTCCCAGTCAGGCAGGTACCTCTCCCAGCTCCTGTGGCTGGGGCACCACATACCCCTGAGAACTCTCCTGAAGCTACTGGCCACTAGGAAGCATGAGCAAGGACTCAGAGGACAGACCCTCCTCTCTGCCCTCAGTGGCGGGGAGATTAGCCAGCCCCGCTCATGCTGGGCCCCACCTAAAAAGAGGAAGCATGGGGCTAGCTAGGCCAGGGTGGGCCCCGGCTGGTGGGAGTCCTCCCCATTCATAAAGGGCCTCAGGGAGCCAGGCCTGGAGGGCTGGTCCAAGGCCGAGCCAGTCATCCTTCACCCTCTCTGGTTCTCCCTGCACAAGCTCCACCTAGAGGCTCAGACACCTGGCTGTAGGGGATGGCAGAGAGCCAGGGAGGAGCCCCGGAAAGAGGAGGGCTCCACTTGGACAAGGCCAGCATGCTTTGCTTTTTCCTAAAGCCTCGGGGGCCGAGGAGGAAGGGTGGGCGGGAACCCTTGGAGGCCACAGTGCATGTGTGTTCTCAAACCCCAGCCAGGTGATGGGCACCAGGTACTCCTGGGTGGGCCTCAGACTTAGCAGCCCCCAAATACCCACCCTTCATCTCTCTCCCAGACTCCCTGGGCTGTCCGGGGCTACGTTGTTGGGGACTCGCTCTCTCTGACCTTACAATCTCAGAGCCCGTGGCCAGTCTTGTGGACCTCGCCTGCCCGCTACCTGTGCCTGTCCTTCCAAGAGAAGCCACTGCACAAAGCTCTCTCCTCACTGCATAGGATTCATTCCCAAAGCGGTTTTGGGGACAGCACCCCCAGTTCAAGGGCTTCCCACAAGGGCAGAGCAAAGGGCCAACATGGGGACACCGTGAGGACCCTAAGAGCACTCTTGAACCTTCTCTTGGCCTTCTCCACATCCCTGTGCCTCAGTGCACCAACCTGCCCAGGCCTGAGTGGGCATCTGAGTTCTGCTGTAGCCTCTCTCCACCTTGGTGCCCGCCACCCGCAGCCTGGACCAGCATCAAGCCCAGAGACCGGCCCCTGGCCCAGGGAGAGCCGCCCTGCTGGGTCCCTGTTGCTGGCTCCCAGGCTGGGTCTTCTACATCTCAGCTGCGGGGGCTGACGTGAGCAGCTGAGAGCCACACGTGGAGGTGAGGTGCTGGGCTGGGGCCTGTGTCTCCTGGGATCTGGTTCCTGGGCAGCTGGTGGGCACAAAGGGCAGGGACTCTGGCTCTGGTTGGCCCTCATGGTGCCTGGCCATGCCCCTGCCTCTCACCAAGTTCCTGCAGGCACAGCCAGGGGAGTGCTGGGCCCAAATGACCACAGTGCCGCCTGGGCTCTAGACACAAAGAACTTTGCCCTGAAGATGTGGAGAAGAGCCAGGAGGACAAGGGCTCTCCTCCCACTCTTTCCTGGGCAGAGCGCTTTGGGGCTCCACCCCCTGCCCCAAGATGAGTGATTCATGGTGCGAAGAGTGGAGGGTCAGGCAGAGAGAGCTCAAGAAGGGGGCAGGCAATGCTTCCCGATCCCCCAGCTGCTCTGCTCAAGAGCCAGCCTGGAAGGAAGTCAGGGGCTCAGCCTCCCTTGCTGCTGGAGGAGGCCCCCCTCCCCCCGAGTCACCCAGCACCAAAGCTGGGGTGAGAGCAGGGAGACACACTCAGGGTTAGGATAAGGACTGATGGAAGGAGGGCAGGTGGGGACAGAGGGCTTCTAACAGGTGTGCTGTAATGTGGGCAAACTGGGAGCAGGCTGCACATCCTAATCTGCTCTGTTTCTAGAACCCTCCACCTTCTCCCCTGTCCCAGGGGCATGGCAAGGAGCTCTGGCTGGACAAGGAGCTCCCAAGGGTGGCAGCGATCAGAGCACAGGTTGTCCTAGATTTGCATAGAACTTTAGAACTGCAAGGGAACTGAGGCCCAGGAGGTTGAGAGACTCCTCAGAAGCCTGTGTCACTAACTCGTCAGGACCAGACAAATCCGGAGCCTCAACTCCCCACCTGGGCCCTCTCATGACCAGCAGATCAAATTGCTACACATTTGTGCTTTAAAGGGGATCTTTCTGCAGCCCTTGTAGACTGCTCCAGGGCCCACTGGCCCCAAAACCCACAAGGGTTCCCTGCTAGAAAAGCTTCAGCCCCACACTGGCCCACCTGGGCAAGGACCCCAAATGGCTCCAAGCCAACACTTTCAGGGCGCAGGGCCTGAGATTCAGGCTCCCAGCACCCAGGGGAAGCACAAGGAGAGTCTGTGGCCTGGCTTACCCACTGGAAAAGAGGCAGGACATGGGGGTGGGTGGCCATATGAGGGAGAGCCTGCCTGGGTGCAGGGTGGGAGCATGTGTGTTCGAGGGAGGGGACCTTCCTCTTGCAGAGACTGAGACCCCCAGAACTTGTGAGTTGTGCTGTGAAGGGGAAAACAGGGCAAACACCATTCTGGGATTTAGAGGAAGGGCCTGGGAGAGAGGCAGCCCCGGGAAAGAAGGTGGGGATGGCAGCAGGTGGCAGAGGGTTGTGATGGTGGACGCTGCCATCCCATCCTCCCTACAGCCCATCTCCACAATCCCCTTGCTAAGGCTGCCAACGACACGAGGGGACTAAGTTAAGAGTATTTTTAAAACTGTGGCCCTGGTGGAGGGGTTTAGCAGTTGTCAGCCATCTGGAGTAAGGAATTACCGTCACCTCCCTGATCCTGTGGCCCTAAACCCAAAGCTGGTTACAGCACAAGGGGGAGGCAGCAGGTGGGTGGGGCGGGGGCCTGTCCAGGGAGGTGCCCACAGGCCTGGGGAGCCCCTCCCTTTGCCCTGGGAGGGGGCCTGGGGCTGGGGAGGGGGCTGGAGAGCCTGGTGTCCTCTGTGCCCACTCAGGCTCCCCCGCCCGCTCACGCACGCTCACTCCCTGGGCCGCGCCGGCTCGCGCAGGGGCCGTCAGGTAAATTAGATCTGAAAGCTGACAATTTCTGACCATATTTCCTTGATTATTTCAAACAAATGCACAGCAGCCGCTGTAAGGAGATTAAAGTGACATAAACGTCCCGAGTGGGAGGGGGGAGGGCAGAGGATTCAGGTCACCCCCATCCGTCCCCCGCCTGACAGACGCTATATCGCTATCCAATCCAATAAAAAATCCCCCCCTTTTGCTTTAATTAATTTTACAGCTAGCTTGCTTAATTACTTTCAATCAAAATCCTCCTGCCATCGCAAAATTAGAGATGGTTGAGCTCCATTAGCCTAAATTCTTCATTTCCATATAGAAAAGAGGCTGTCTGCATAGCCAGCCTGGGCCCCTGGCAGGACAGACGCCCGTCTGCCCGACCACTGCCAGCCAGCCCACTCCTGGCCTGCGCTCCGTGGCTGTCTCTGGCCTGGGCATTGCCCCCTATCCTGCTCCACCACTGCTCCTGGGAGACACGGAGTTGAGGTCCAGGAGGGGTACATCGTCCCCCCCTCCCCCCCGGTCCCCAACCCTTCCCCTGACTCATGCAGGGACTGTGGAGCCGGGCTGGACAACCAGGGCCCGCTGCTCCTGGCTGAAGGGAATGGCCAATCCTGGGAACCCGCTTTCCTGCTCAGGGGCCCCTGCTGCTCCCCCCGAGGAGCCTGGTCCCCTGGCTGCCCAAGTCCCCAGCACAACAGTTGCAGGTCCCCTGCCTCAGCCCTCCTCGGGAAGCAGAGCTCCCAGCGGGGCAGGAGCCCTTCCCGCCTTGCACTTGGGCCCAGGTTGGTGTAGACCCCTGGAACCCACAGCACCCAGGGTCCCCCCTCTCTGCTGTTTCCCGGCTGGAGTCTTTGCTCACTATCTGAGCGACTCCAGGGTCAGCTGTCTCAATGGTGCTAACAGGCAACATGGGCAGCCCCCACAGACTCTGGTGTTCTCCAGGGGCCCCCACGTGGGCCCCTCCTCGTCCTCTCACATCCCTGGTTCCCAGCCTGCAACAGCTGCTCCTCCACCCCCAGCCTGGGTTGGGTGGGTGGCGGCTCTGGGCTCTGTCCACATCCTGTGCCTGCATGGGCTCTCTTCTCCTCCCCTCCACCTGCCTCCTCCTCGCAGCCCCCAACCCCAACTCCGGAAGCTCCACTTCAGGTTTTCCATCCTACAGCCCCGAGTGTCACTACAGGGTCCGGCCCAACCTGGGCTCCAGCTGATTAAGGATCTGCAACAGGATGTAGGGATTACAGGAAAACCTGGCTCCGGATCTACAGAGGCAGGGGGCCAAGTCCTGGCTCTGGGGCTCCCCTCCCCTCCCATTTCTGCACGCCTCATCCCTCTCGGCTGCCAAGGGCTCAGGAAGGCTGAGCCTCTGGGGCCTTCCTGGGTCTTGGCTGGACTCTGAGAAGTGGATGACAAAGGGTAGCATTAGGGGACCCAGGCCAAATCTGGCAGAAAGGCCGGATTGGGATGGGGTGGGGAAGGGGTGTTATGACTGAAATCTGCCCTAGACCCTTTAACGGGGACCAGAAGCTAACCTGGTCCTCCTCAGGGAACAGGTGTGGAGGCAGGATGTCCTGGGTCTGACCTCCGGGCAAAGGCAGAGGACGGTGGGGAAGGAAGCCTTCAGAAGTCTCCTTGAGGCCCTTCTAGGCAGCAGGCCTTACTGCTGCCCCATTGCTACGGCTGAATGACTGGGGTGTGAGGCCAGCTTGGGTTGGGTGGGGAAACTGAACCTGGACCCCCAGAGCCTGGCTTCCCCAACGCCAGGGGCCCCCTGGTCTGTCTACGGGCTCCTCACTTCTAAGGGTCAGTGCATGTCCTCGTCTTCTGGGGCCCAGGCGAGTTTCTCAAATACATCCCAAGTACCTATAGGCAGATACTTCGCAGGGTCCTGCTGGCCCTAGGGACTCGGGGAGCGCGGTTTCAGGTGTCAGAGGGCTCAGAGTCTACTGGGGAAGACACACCAGCACCGGAGCATTCCACACACCACGGAAGGCACGGGAGGGAGGCCAGCTGTGAGTTTGAGGAGGGCCTCCTGGAGGCCAGCAGGTGCAGGAGGTAAAGAGGGGACATAGAAATGTGCCACCGTCCCAGCTGGGCTCCCCCGGGCTCCTGCTGCAGCTCTACCCTCCACGCGGGTCTGCATGCTCTCCCCCGCCCCCTCTTCAGTGAGTCATCAGCGGAGGGGCCTCGCGGGAGGAACAGTGGGAGCAGCCCACCCCTCAGTGGCACCTGCTGACTTCCTGGCTATTCTCCCGCCCACAGGGACAGGGCTGAGCCACGTTCCTGCTCTGCCTCCAAGCACCATGCTTGGCACAGATGCGTCAACTTGGTAGGAGGGCGGCTGGAAGAGCAAGTCCCGGGCCTGTTAGCCAGAGCGCGAAGGGGCACGGCCCTAGTGGGCTGGCACAGCTCACCGCTCACCCCTGGCCCGCCAGCCAGCCCCTAGGGAACAGGGAGCATCCCCCCCACCTCCTTCAGTTCAGGGCCAGGCTAATCCCACCCGGACCCCCACGCATCTTGCAGATGTCCCAGGTGAAATTTCATTTCCTCCTGGAAGCCCTTCCGAGACCACCACACTCTGGAGGGTCCCGTCGTCGTCCTCTCCTGACGCCCTGCTCCGTGTGGCAGCGCTTCTGTAGTAACTTGTTTAATGACCCTTCTATCTCCCTAGGCTGCAAGGTCCGTAGGATGGGACTACTGTTGTAGCAGAGTGCCTGACCCAAATAAATATTTACTGAATGAATACAGAAAACTAAGTGCTTCTCAAGTTCATCAGGGGAAGAGCGCGGATGGGGGGTGTGGCCCGGCTTCTGTACCAAGCAGGCCCCGCGGAGCTCTAGGAACCCTTCCTCCCTTGGGTGGGACTGAGGCTTGAAGCTCCTGGGTCTCTGACCCTCTTGTGCCTCAGGCTCACCTCCAAATGCCCTTCACAGGGCTCTGCCCCGAGAACAAAAGAGGCCCCAGTTGTTCCAACATTTCTCTGGGAGACGAACAACTGTTACCAGCCAGGCCCTTTCGGAATCAATCCAGCAACTGTTCGCACTGCTCTCCCTCCACCTCCCGTCTCTGTCCCAAAAAAGGAGAAAAGGAAATTGAAAAAAGATGGGGGAAAATCCCAGCCCCAGCCCCACCACCTCCCTACAGCCCCTCTCAAGTCTGTCTGAAAATGTTATCAACACAAAGAGGGCACAGGGACAGCCACCTGCCATTGCAAACAACTGGCACAGCCACAGCAGAGGGTGAGGCTGTGAGATCAGGACCCAAAAAAAGGAGAAGGGAGTGCAGGCTGTGGGGAGAGATCAAAGCGGAGGGAGGGGCTGTGGGGGGCAGTGGGAGAGCTGGGAGAGCTGGGAGAGCTGGCCCCTGCCCTGGAGGAGAGCTGGAGGTTGAGGGAGGGAGTGGCCGGAGGCCTGCAGAGGCACAGGAATTGGAGGCTCCCTGAGGCCAGGCTGAATGGGGAGGCAGGAGGCTTCTGTGGGGGCAGTGGCTACAAAGGGGGTGGAGGGTTTAGCGGAGGGGAGAAGAGGGAAGGAGAAGTTGACTGGGGAAGAGGGAGAGAGGTCTATTAAAAACCTCTCAGTGCATAACACAAAATGTCAGGGTTTATAGCTTCATTCCTGGCATTGCCGGGACCAAGAACCCTGCACAGAAATGTCACCGCTTGTCATGTTTAATCACCTGCTGTTTGTTAACACCTTCCCTGCAAGGAGCCTGTCTCAATCCGCCCCTGGGCCCCCAAGGGACCTGGAAACAGAAAACATCCCCAGCTCCTTCTCTGGGCTCTTGGCCCTGCCCCGGAGTCTCCAGGGAGGAGCTCCATTCACCACCTATCTGAAGGCCTCCCAGGAACCCCCAAAGTGACACTTCCTGTCAGGCAGGCCTGGGAAAAGGGCCCATGCGGACCGAGCAAGAGGCTGCACCCTCTGGCCAGGGCCCGGGTGCTCCCAGGCTGCCTATTTGTCTCCTCCTCCTTCCACCTGCTTTTCTAGGGCTGGCTGGCAGGCTGTCCCCTCTGTCTAACCCAGCCTCGCTCCCCCACCCTGGGGGTGAGAGAAGATGAACAGAGGAGAGCCTGCTCAGATCCCAGCAGGCTGGAGTTCACCAATCAGTCTGCTTGAACAGCAACTGCCATAGAACATGGAACATTCGCAGCCACTGTCCTTGTAGTTACAACCCAGGCTCGCGCCATCTGCGGTTCCGGCTTGGCTCACTCCTGAAGCATGGTTTCCTGAGTTGTTTAGACTAGGAATTCTCAGTCCTACTGCCCCATAATTCCTTCCTCTGGGGTGGGGGTGGGGGGCTGGTAGGTGTGCGGTAGGAGGGTGGAAGAGGCCGCTCAAGCTCAAGCAGCCGCAGTCTGCCCGAGAACACCCAACTGCTCCCTCCCTCCCTCTGAAAGCAGCGTGGTCCACATGGGGGAGGATTACACCTGCCATACTCAGTACAGCCCCTGGGCTCAAACCCCACGCAGGGACCAGCAGCAAGTTTATCCTCTACGGTTCCCAAGGAGGCCCATTACTTCTAGAAGCCATGAAGGCCAGTGGTGATATGCACCCCTTAGCCGAGCTGCAAGGGTCTCCCGGTGAACCAGGTTCCGGAAACGTCCTGATCATCCCCTCTAGCGAAGTCTATGCTTACACAGAAACACACGCAACAAACATGCATCTGCTGTCCTGTCTCCTAGGAGAATGCCCGTTCATTAAGACTCTCCTCCTGAAGGGCCCTGGGTCCAGTCCACTCATTTCCATTTCACCAAAGAGACAAGTCAGAATGTTTTCCAACTCCCCTTCAACCCTTCCCTGTGAACAGAAGGGGATACCCCTTTCTCAGGAGATAGGTACTTACAAGCGCCTCAAGGGGAGGCTACCTCCAAAAAGCTCAAAATGCAACCGCATGAACAAGAGCATTTTATTTTGCAGGGGAGGCCCGGGATGTGCCCACATGTTACAGGTGGGATCTAGGGGGCACCCAGAGAGGTTTGGGGCAGTGGGCCCAGCAGCACGGGAAATATCCAGGACTGGGCTGCCAGTGGAGGGGTCCTCCAGCAAGTCCCTCTTCCCCGTGGAAGGCAGCTCCCCTCCCTGACCCGTCTGTGTCTCCGGACCTCCTGTTTCTCCACCTGCGAAATAGGACAACTCTCTGTCTTTCTTCCGAGGAACTGGGATATTAAACTTGGCGTGCTCTGAATCTCTCGGAAGGCAGGTAGGTACTAGGTAAACTCATCGGCGCTCTGTTGTCACAAATCTGCCCCGTGTGCCCATCCTTGCCATAGGGGGAAGGGCTCAGCAGAAAGGGGAGGGGCGTGGAGGTGGGTGCACAGGGGCAAGTCCCTTCCTACGTCCAGCAGAGGCTCCCAGGCAGTGCCTCGTCCCGCCTGGGAACACGTGTGTCATACCCGCTTGAGTTCACACGCGCTTCACCGAAGGCAGCAGCCCACAGAGATGGGCATTTTAGGTGGAACCAGTTGTAAATCACCCATCCTGGACGGAGAGTATTCTAGTCCACGAGGTGCTCTGGCTCCCCGGGACCCCAAGGGAGGGGCACTGTCAATCAGCCCGTCCACCTGCCTCCACAACTGAGGTGTTCACGGAACGTGGGTCTTTCAGGTCCTGGGCAAACCAGCGTGGCTGGTCACCATGCTGGGAGCTGGCAAGTGCTCCCAGGTGAACTGACCACGCAAGGCCTTCTCATGCCGGAGGGATGTCAGACTTGAGCCTCTCCCACCTGGGGGCTTTGAAAAGTGGTCCCCAGCATTGACAGGAACCTTGAGCACATATGGGACATGTCCTCTCAGCTCAGCCGGCCATGGTGGAGCCCAAGAAGAGCTGGAGGACGGGGCCTGGCCTGAGGTTTAGGGGAGCCCCCGGTCTAGACCTGTTTTGCCCAAGCCACTTGGATTTATCAGATGAGCACGGCCTCCCAGCCAGGCCCCCTGGTATAACCCTTCCATTAATTTACTATTCGATGGGAAATTATTCCTCACCCAGGAATATAAGTTTTCATCTTATTTTAAGTTAGATTCTTAAAGCAATTAGCAAGGCATCTGGCGATGACCTCACCGCCATGGCTGGGCCCTGCAGGGGAGAAGGGCCGCCCTGAAGCTGCACAGACCCTGGCTCCAGGCCCATGAGGGGAGCTCAGGGAGAGCTGGGAGCCCCTAGACACCTGTCCTGGGTCCTGGGAGGGAGGTGGGGGTGGGGGGGTGCACGGTAGTCTCTGATATTCTCTGTTTGTGGAAAAACGCCTTTCCAGCACCACTTGCCTGGTGAACCTCCTGGTGGCAGATGCCGAAAAGCCTCAGCAGCTGGGGCCGCGGGCGCATTTTCTATTTTTAATTGTTTGATCGGAATATTAACTCATCTAGGTCCGCTCCCAAGACACACTTCCCAGCCAGAGGGTTTCCCCCATTTCCCAGACCTTCCTCTCTTTCTCCCTCTCGAGTCAGAAATCAACTTTGAATTTAATAATTGGAGACACAGACCTCGGTGAGTTTGCAAAGGATCAGAACACTGGGGAGAAAAGGAAAGTAGGCACTCCTCACTCAGAGGCACCCCGCACGGGAACCTCTGCTCTTCTCTCTGAGCCACTGACCCGAGGTTTCAGGGCAGCAGCGGCGGGCTCAAGCACGCATAGGCACTGCCCCTCCAGTCGGAGCCCCACTTTTCCTGGCTGAGGGCCCTCTCCCCTCCTGGTCAACCCCACTGACCAGTAGCTCACTTGTCAATCTCGAGGGCCACCCAGAGGGGCTGGGGCCACTCAGGAGGCCCCTAGGGTAGGAGGCACGTGCCCCTGGGCTCAGACGGGCTTGGCAAGAGGCTGACTTTCCTTTTAGCTTCCACCTCCAAAAGGAAGGGAGGGCCGCGTCTCTATGGAGCCCAGAGGAGAATCTGCCAGAAAGTCCTTTGTGGGAGCAACACCAAGGGCTCCCGGCCCAGTCCCCCAGCAGGAAAGTCACACACCCCAGCCCGAGCCAAGTGTCACTTGAGCTTGAGACGGACCACACTGCTGGGAAGAGACTGTGAAGGCCAAACCCAAACATTTTGGCCCCCTCACTCCATCCTAGGGGGCCGCCCAACAGCACTGGGGCCACTGGGTCTCCTTTCTCCTACATGCCCTTGGCCCCCCTGCTACGCTCTTCCTTCTCAAGGTCGCGGGGCTGTCCACACCAGGAATATTTACTCACCAGACTGGCCCTGTTAGCAGCACTCACCACAAATATGCTTTCTGATAAAGTTGGCAGAAAAAAAGTTCTAGAGCTCAAAACAATGTCAGAAATCATCCCCCACCCCCACCAAGCGAGGGTGAGGTGAGGCCTGCAACCAGACTGCACAGCCAGCAGGGAGGAGTCCTGGGGGAGGCTTTTGTCACTCTCACGGTTCTCCTTCCTGTGCTACTTCCCAACATACAGCCTGTTGCCAGGGCACCGAGGGCTGGGGATGGTCCTGAGCTAGCCCTGGGTCTCGGCCCCCAAAGGGTGCAGCTCAGAAGCCGGGGCATGGGGAGCGGTCCTCTGCTTCTGCCGGCCAGGAGCCCTCCTGGTGGCCCCTTACCTCTGCTTCTCCCCCGGCCGCCTCACCTCACTGAGCCCCCTTCCCACCCACCCGCCCTCCCTCAGTGCACATGGGCCTTAATGTTTTTATTACCTGTTTGACTCGCTGCCTTATTGCTTCTCCCCTTAATGGGGCCGTAACCGTGGAAACGAGGAATAAACGGCCACCAGAAAATGAGATGATTAAACAGGTCACCCTGGCAAAACAAACTCAGCCAAGGAACCTCTGGGGGTGGGGAGGGGAAGCTCCCTTCCCCCCACCCATGGCCAGAAGGCTCAGACCAGACCCGGGACCAGCATCCCAGTCCTTAGAACTGGGGCAGATACACTGGGGCGCCCCCTGCTGGGCAGTGGGGCACCTGGCCAACCCCTCCCCAAGGCAGCCCACCTGGCTTGCTGTGGCCTTGGGCTCGCCGGCTGAGGGGATGACAGGGAGGCAGGCCCTGGTCTACAGGGAGGTGATGATCTGGCCAAAGAGAAGATGTACTTCTAGTGATGGTGACGTGGTAAAGCCCCTCTTACTCTTCACCAGTTTCCATGCAGCACATTCCCTCCCAGGGGTCCCCCGAATTCATGGAGAAAGCCTTACAAGGAAAGGCCAAATCAGGCCAAAGCTCACCTCGAGAAGGTTTCCTCTGGGGATCCCTGGTCTTTGGAGACATAACATGTGTCCAATCCCGTCCCCCCCCCCGCTCCTCCAAAGCCAGACAGTGCCCTAGCCCAAATGCCACGCCAGGGGACAGAGGTCCGAGGTATCGGCAATGTGGGGTGGGCCCTCTTTCTGGCACTGGGCCTACCTAGTTGGAGGGGTCCTGGGACTGGGAGCAGGACCAGAGAGGATGGACATGCTGTAGTGAGGTCTGCCTGGGGGGAGATGGAGACAGGCAGGGGAGGAAGGAGAGTCCCAGACCATGCATCAGCCACTGCCCGCTTGCCCCCCACACGGTAGCAGGCTACGGGTGCCAAATACCCTCCCAGGCCCAAGCCAGAGTCACAGTTAGCAGCTAATGCAGGCCCCCATCTAACCATACAATGCCTGTCTATCCTTGGACCCCCTTCATGTCATCTTTAATCCCAGCCCCACTCTTTCCTGTAAACCAGGCTATAGAAAGCTCTCAAGGAGCTAAAACCCAGGTCCCAAGGGAATCGGCCAACGTTTCCTGCCTGCCTCCTTCTGCCCCCACTAAGAAGCCGGGAGGCACTTGGCGAAGAGGCACATCAATCAATCAATTCCACCAGCACTAACAGTGGGAAGGCGTGAGACCAGCCCCGTACCAAGTGCTGTGAGGGGATGTCAACACAGACCTATCTCTAATGGTCGCCATTAGGAGCAGGAGTAGCAGAAGAAAGCACTTTGCTGGCCTTGACCTTCTGGGGGCCAGGGTACAGAAGCCTGAGTGCCACCTGGACACACCACTGCCATGGGCCTAAACAGATCCTCAGAGATGCAGGTCCCAAGCCAGCCTCTTATCTCATATCTCTTTCCAGGGCCAACTGGGCATGAGGCTCTAAGGAGGGGCAAAGTAGGCAGGAGGGCCTGGCTTTAGGGATCTGGGCAGCCTGGAGGAAAAGGGCAGAAGGCTGAGGTTGCAGGATGGGAAGCAGGAGTTTCTGTTGGGGGGTGGGTGGCAGAGGACTAGGGAGCAAGGCCATGTGAAGTCCAGAACGTGCTGGGGGGTGCAGGGAACATCTGGCTGCCTATCTCCATCTGTGCCGCTACTTTCCCATCCTTTATCAAGTCCAAAGGCCACTCCTTCACAGAGCTCCCTGGGCTCCTCACCCTGTGCCCCTCTGCCCCGTGGCAGCTGAACACGCCTGTCTCCCTCCACCAGGCGGGTCCCGGAATGCAGGGAAGGACCAGGCAGTTTCGCGGCCACGGCAGCTCTAGCAGGTGCTCCCTAACACGTTCTGAATCGCCAGCCTCACCACCTGCACGGGGTCTCTTCCCGGACAGGGAACACTATGTCCTGATGAACGCGGGGTGTGAGGAGCCAGGCTGCGGTCAGGCAGCCAGAGAGGTGAATGCTGGACCACCAAGTGGCTGCCTTTCACAATCGGTCCAAGGGACGTAGGACATCCTCTGCCCCCTGGGACCGCCAGCCTTCTCCTCCTCCCCTGCTCCTTCTTCCTCCTGCTGTACCCTGGCCCAGGTATCCTGGGACAGCTGTTGCTTGCCTCAGGGACCCTCAGGCTGGAATTACTACAGAGCAACTTCCTCCCCCGAACCCACGGCAAAGATGATGATGAGGAGGAGAAGATGTGGCAGCCACCGGGGTGGTCAAGGTTTAAAAACCAGCTCAGGGAGGGCAGTGGTAAAAGACAAGCCTTGGGGCCCCGGGTGAGTTGGGCGGAGCGGGGAGAAACGGCCTGACCCCTCTAAGCATGGCGGGCCAGCCAGAGGAGGCTGATGGAGGGGCAGGCACACCACTAACCTGGCAGGGTCCAGGCGGAGGAGCTGGCGCCCAGAATCTTCCCGGGCCCCACCCAATCCCCAGCCCAGGGACTTGAGCCAGGGGCAGCAGCTTTAATGAGGAGATGCTGCTTCGTGACTCAGCCCTCCAAAGGTGTCTCCATTTATTTTATTTTTCCATCATAAAAACCCAAGCTGCAACTCAGCCAGATTCCCTGGCCGTGGGGGATGGGCGAATGGCGGCAGCGATGGCCAGGCCGCATGAGGTCTGGCTAAGTGGCCCCAGTGCCCTTCTCGGAGAGGAGAGTTAATGGGTTCTCCTGGCTGGTCCCTATAGGAGAAAAGGGCCTGGGGTGGGGCCCCTCTAGGGATCCTTCCAGATGTGCCTTTGCTGCCTCTGCCTCTTGTTGCAAGAACAGCTACGCCTGGGCTTTTAGCCGGTGTTCTGCTCTCATGTCTCACAACCAGGACCAGGGCTAGTGCGAGGGCCACTTCGCAGTCCGGAGCCACAGGTCGCAAATGCCTTCTTCCGAAGAGAAGCCAAACGATGTGCTTCTCACCTCGTCCCCTCAACCCCGCCCCCACGAACTGCCCCCACTGATGCTCCCCAGTAAGATCTAGTTGGGAGCTGGAGAGCCAGAGGCCTTAAAGGTCACCTGATGCTCAAGTCCCCACACACGTCACAGCCAGCCTCTGTTTGAATGGTACCAGGAAGCTCGCTACTTCCCAGACAGCCCATTCTGTCCTTGGCTCCGACTGCACCTTCCTGCCAAGATGGCACCTACCCCCTGCAGCAGACTGGCAAAACCGGTGCCCAACCTGACTGCAGGGACTGGCCCTAGCTTAGACTGGTCGAGTGGGTGTATCTGGCCAAGTAAAGGCTTGAGGAAGGAAAATTGAGGACAACCTGCTTCAGGCTTCCTCCACTCCTGAGGCCAGGGCTCAGAAGCAATGGCGCGGGGTGGGGGTGGGGGTGGGGGTGTGTCTGTGCACAAGGCCAGGGGTTCCCGGCCCCAGAGTTCCAGCAGAGCTTATCCAGGGAAAAAGCAGGTCTGGCTCAGTGAGCAACGCCAATTCCTCCCACTGACCTCACCTTGATACCATGGCTACCAAGTGGACAGTGCCACCCCTCTCTGGCTCTCTGTCCGTGGCCATCCCCTTGAACTTGCTCTCTTGCCTCTTTGGCCCTTGACCTGGTGGGGCCTAGCTTGGATCCTGATGGACAGCTCTAGCCCTGGACAGCCTCTCCTCTTCTTCTCACACTCTCCCTGGGGAGAGTGAGGGCAGTTACAAGCAGACCCTGAGAATCAAGGGCAAGGTCCCTCTCAAAGCTCCACTGTTGCTTCACGGCCCTTGTGCCCCTGCCTCCAGTCTTGTTGGGGCCTAGACATCAGCCTAGTGGGGCCTAACACTGGGGAGCTTCCCAACTGCAGGACGGATTTACCTGTGTCTGAAAGCTCCCCCCCCTCTCCCGCCCGGCTCCCTCCCCCAGGGAAATCACTCTAAAAGGGCCTAATGGAACTATGTCCTCCTCTCTTCCTCTCTCTCCTCCCTCCCTCCTCTCTTTCCCTTTCCTTTTTTTTTTTTATTAGCATTTGTGGAATTTATTCCCAAACTCTCCTAATCTTCCGTACACAACCATTTGATTTGCATAACCCAACCCCCTCTCATAAAAACTGGCTGCTAGTTTAATTAAAAAATGTAAATTTGCTGTCATCTCGGGGCCTAGTGAATTAGGACGACATCGGCATTTTTTATTGCTAAAGACGTCCAGATTGATCCAGCCCTTGGCTGAACTATGGTGGGGGGACAGGGGTCCACATGGCCCTGGGTGGCCCTGGACGGCCCTGAGGTCCTGCTGTCCCCTCCTGAGAAGCCTAGGTTCTGCCACCACTGAATGGCTTCTGGACGGAATGCTTCAGGACCTGGACCTGTCCCAGGCTGGAGAGGATGTAAACCCATGATCCAGTGCTTATAGGGTCCCTGGCACCAGCAACCTCTTTGGGGCCTGAGCCTCCAGCCTTGTCCTCTGCTAGAATAGCTCTCAGTGGAAGCTGTCCATGGTCCCCCCAAAGAAGAGAGCCCCTCACAGTCTCAGCAACGAGCCCCGGCCAGTGACGAGACCTCCGGCCATGGCTGGATCCAGAAGTACATTCCAGATGTTGAGGGAAGATGAGCACAGAGTCAGCCCAGAGATGGGCTCCGAAGGGGATCTCAGAGTTCCCACCTGCTTCCCTTTTTTTGTGAAGAGGGAAAAAATTATTTTTCTTCTGAAGTTCTGAAATTAAGTGAAACTTCCAAATTCAAAGAAAAGGCTGAGATGGTATCGCCAGATGACTCCTCCAGGAAGCAGTCAGAGCTCCGACACCCGGACCTCCCCTCACTGAGTGGCCAGCCAGAGTCCAGGTCTAAGCCCCGCTGGGAGAGCCCTGCTCCAGCTAGAGGACGGACCAGTCCACCTCAGTGACTCTTCCAACTTCTAGGAAAAGTTTCCAGAGCCTATCCCTGGAATGCTGGGAGAAGCAAGTCTCCCTAAGGCCCACGAGAGATGCTCTAAGAGGTTCTGCCACCCACAGGCCCAGGAGGCTCTCTCTCCAGTCGGAGGCACCCTCCAGAAGGGCTTTGGAGTCGTGCGCCCACAGCAGACTGGGAGGGACTGTGTGGGGTAAGGTAGGAGGGTGGACGCCACCTCCAGTTGGCACCCAGGTTAGAGGGAGGAAGACGAGGAGGGCCTGCCTTCCAGCTGAGTAATGCCTGGGTCCACCGTGCCCGCCCACAAGCAGAGGCTCATCTGCCCCAGGTAGGGGGTGGTGCACACTGCCTGGCCCATCTGTAAGGACTGCCTCTTGGCTGGGTTGGGTGGGGGCCCTTTTTCTGAAGAAAGGGGGTGGGGCCCGGAGGAAGGAGGCGATGAGACACCTGATTAGAGTGGGGGTGGGCTGCTTCTCTGTGGGCGTGGAGGCCAGGGAGGGGCAGCGTGGCAACAGTGGCCTTACACACCTTCATCACTTTGCCCAGCAGGGGGTATCACATCTTTCCTGGGCACAGAGGTCCCGAGGACCTCCACGTCAGATTACCTGAGATCACACCTGGCTGGACACCGTCACAAAAACTCTGAGCCACCTCCCTCCCCACAAACACACACCCACTACCCAGAGCTGACTGCCATGTCACCTACCCTGGGCCCCCCAGTGCTGCCTCCTTCCTGCTCTCTCTGCCCACTCCCCTTTGACCTCAGAAGGTCATATGTCAGCTCATGGGCCCCAAGGGGCAATGCTATGAACTTGGGCCCATTATAAACAATAATCCTAACCACCACCTATTCTTCCAGAAATGAGACATAAGGGTTCAGAGATCAGTCTCAGTGAATTATCAGCCTGTTTATTATGGACTTCTTTCAAAAACATTTAAGAAGACAGTGGCTTTTTCAGGCTAGGATCTGGGGTCCTGGTCAAAATGTGGTTTCAACAGAGAGGGCTAATTGAGAGCCTGAGGAGCTTATGGTAAACCTCAATCTGGGCTCAGGTTGGAACCCAAGGTGGGAAGAGAAGCGAAATATTGAAAAAATTAGATTAAAACCAATAAAAACACCAAAATATCAGGAGAAACTGCCCCAGGCCAGCATCATGCTATCTGGAACCCTAGCCTAGGCGCCATACTAGGGCCCCCAAAACCCAGAGTCCAAATTTAGTAGTTTGCCTGGTGTACCCCCTGGGGGAAGCTCAAAAGGGGGATGGGAGAGAGTCCTGGGCCCCTGACTTTGAACTGATAACAGCCGCCTCATCCCACGGATTCTCAGGTGAAAAATACTCATTAGCCATAATAAGCAGCTTGATCATCCGACACAGCCTTGTCCCAAATAAATTAAATTCCTTTACCTTGAGACAGTCGCCCCGAAACCAGACTAACCACCTTTCCCAACAGGACGCTGCTTTCAAAAACTAAACCACCCCCCACTAAAAAAATAAAAACACACACCCCACAGCCTGACATACAGCGATCTTTGCAGGGGAAAAAGAAACACACACACACCAAACACGGAGCCATTCAAAAACACGGAGAACAAAAACCCCCACAAAAACCCCCTAAATCCTCTCTCTGGGTGCCCCCCAGCTCCCTCTCCCCTCGGTTCTTTCATAATGACAAGCATCAAATTAGTCACAGTCACTAAGCAAGTAACAAATAATAACAATAATATCATCAGAAGCCTCGCAATCCAGAAACCAGGGCGAGAAGCGCAGCGGGCACTGGACCCTCTCCAGGCCAGCCCCCACCCCCTGCTCAGCTGCTACCTCATTGGGCTAAAAATACTAACTTCCGTAAAAGAACCGAAAGAAAAGTGAAAGAGCCTCCCCTGGTTCCCACCGCCGGTACCTGTACCAAGATCCATTCTCCTCTCTTTGGTCCCAAACTCTTCGAGGAACGCCAAAAACAGAAGGGGAAAGAAAAAACATCTGTTTAGTCTCTCGCAGTGCCCGCCGTCCCCCTCCCGCCCCCCTCGGCTCGCCGCACCCCCCAGCGAGTGCCGGACAAGTCCCCGGGACCCGGCGAGCAGTGACAGGGGGGCCCGGGAGGGAGAGCGAAAGTTTCTCCCTCCCTCCCCTGTCTCTCTCACGCTCCGGCATTGCACACTCGGAGCAGCTCCTCTCGGCTCTCGAGTTTATTAAACTAAAAGAGAAACTATTTATAGACGCGGCCCGAGTCGGGGGGCCCGGCGGCCCGCGAGGCCGAGGGGGGCCCCCCGCCCCCGCCCGGCCCCCGCCCGCGCCCCCCGCCCGCGCTGGGGTCGAGCCCCGCGGCGGCGCCCCCTGCCCTCCCCCGCCCCACTGCCGTACTCACCATAGTCGGAGAGTCGAAAGCCGAATTCACTTAAATAATCAACTTTCATAATACTTAATTAATGCCTAATTGCAACTGATTACTCCCCGAATAACAAGTTGTTTTAAAGCCCTGATGTCATTGCTCCTGACGGTAACACTCAGGGTAACAGTTTGGCAGGAGGGAGCGGGCGGACGGGAGCGGCCGGGGGCGCTGCCAGGCGCCGAGGTGATTGGCAGGGCGGCCGCGGCGCCGCCTCCTCCGGGCCGAGCCGTGCCGCCCCGGCAGGTGAAAGAGCACAGCTCGGCCCGCCCGCGCGCGCCCGCCCGCCGCGGTGCTGGAGTGAATGGGCGCGCGCTCGCCCGCCTCCCGCGCCGCTCCCGCACGCGCGCCCCCGCCGCTCCCCTCCGCGCGCCCGCGCTCGCGCGCGCAGCTCCAGCACACCCGCTCGGGCGGCCCGCCTCATTGGCTCAGTGATTCCCCAAACCTTAGACTTCGGGAGGAGGGAGGCGGGGACTCGGGGCGCGGACCCGGGCGGGAGGGGCGAGGCGGGCGGCGCTCGCGTCCCCGCGCCAACTCTGGCCGGACGCCGGCGGCCGCGCGCTCGCACGCTCCCGCCTGCGCCCTGGCCCCGGCCCCGCGGGCGCCACTCGACGGCGGCCGCGCGCGGACTCGCTCCGGGTGCCGGCCGGCACGGGGCTCGCGGCGCGCGCGGCCGCGCAAACTTTTCCCGTGAGGGCGGGCGCAGGTGTGAGCGCCACGGGGTCGCGCGCCCTCGTGGTCCCTCTCGCGCGCCCTGTGGGCTCCGGGTGAGGCGGTACCAGGGCTTGTGTTTCCCCTCGTACCCGAGTCTCATGGCGGGGCGGGGGGGGGGCTGGGGGGTGGGGTGGCGGGATTGTTTAGTCCCAAAGAGGAAAGTCTACCGGGTGGTGGGCCTGGAGGGGGGGTGCGGGAAGGGGGACGGGTCGTGTGCGTCGGCCTCGCGCAGCTCTGCACGCCACCCCCCGCAGGTTCCAAGGAGAGCCAGGACCCCTGGCTTCCACCAATTGGGCTTGGCTGTGCTTTGAAATGGGCCCTGGTGCCCTCCCTACCGGGCTAACCCAGACCGACCCAGGCCCCTTACACATCCCTGCTCTCCGCCCGGGGCCTTTCTCCTCCTCCTCCTCCGCGGTTGGGCCGAGAGGGGCATCCAGCACCTACTCCTTCCCTCACTCCGCTGGGAGACTTTAGTCCGAGCACCCACCACAGATCCATGCCATCACTTGGGCTTCCCTCCTGCCCTCTTGCCTGTGCCGAGCCGCATTAAGGATCTTGGCATGGAGCGAAGAGGCACCCTTAAACCAGGGAACAAGTGTCCCCCCACCTGTCCCTCCGGCAGTGGCCGCATTTCCTGTCTGCCAGCTCATCTCTGGACCAGGGCTCCCGTGCTCTCCTTGGCCCTCCTCCTTTTCCCCCAGAGAAAGCATTTTGGTGGGTCTCTGTCCCCAGATGTCCCTGCTACGGCCAGATATGTTGAAATTCCTTAAATTTTAGTGATCCAAGTTACCCGTTGGACTTGGGGGGCCTCAAGGAAGGAGGCAGCCAGGTGAGCAGGAGAAGGGCAGCTTTGCCAGTACAGTACCTAGATCTCACTGTCACTAGCTCTCCTCTGTCCCTTGTATCCCTGTGCTGCCACCTTCCTCTCCTCCTGTTTCAGGGAAAGCCACACTGCCTCCAGTTAGGGGAGGGGAATAGACCCCGGGTTTTCTCTGGTCTTTTGGCAGCATTCAGCAAAATGGCACTGGCCTATTTCTGCAATATGTCTGTTTTGCAAAGGGAGAGGCTCAGGGAAACCTTGGGGCAAAGAAGTCAGAGAATAACCAATCTACTCGTTCTCCCACTTTCCCCTTATTTTTCTTCTTAGTCTTTTTTTTTTTTTTTTTTTTTTTAGTTCCAAATGGCATCACAGGGAGGAGGTTAGCATCTCTTCCCTATTTGACTGTCCTCCCTGATGCCTTCTTGGCAACCCCCTTTCCTGGTTGTCACACGCAACCCTCTGCCCTCCAGGGCCTGCCCTGTTCCTACGTAGGAGAAGTAGCTAGAGAGGCCCAGACACTTTGCGGAGGGTCCCCTGACCCTAAAACCCTGCATAAGGGATCAGAGCTTAACCGAGCCATGTGCCACCCGGAGCCCAGGACAAGAGTTGGTACAGGGTAATCAGGCACAGAAGACCGTGAGCTCTGCTCCCCACGTGGGATGTCGGAGAGGGCGTCTCCATGCCCAGGACTCTGGACTATACAGATGTCTCTGGCCGCTCTCCCCTACGACCCTCCGAAGCGAGGCTTACAGCCTTTGGCTGTAACAACAGGCAGTCAATCCCAAACCCCAATCCTGAGTGTCTGCTTCCCCACCTGGGCAGCTGGGGTGTGGAAGGAAGCCTGAAGACATAAGAGTCACATACGAGGGGAAGGGTGATTTCTGGGTTTACATGATAAAGCATGTATGGGGAGCCCCCTGCATATGTGACCCAAACGGCCTGCTGGCTGTCTCTGAATACCCTTCTGGGATCCTGCTGACGGCGGTGAGGGCATGGGAGGGCATACCTTCCAGTTACCTAGACAAGGCCAACTGGACTGGCTGCACGGTGACTTTGGGGCCTCTGGTGGACAAAGGCTGGAGATCTGGCAGCGCACAGAGCCGACAGGGCCTGCCAGAGGGACCGGTCAGGCACAGTGGTGGCGGGAAGCGTGGGCCGTCGAAGAGCCTCTGTTCTGCCTCTGCGACAGCCACAGGCAGCCACTAAGGCTTAAGGGGCCTTGCCCAAGAGTGGAGGGCAGGCCAGAGAGGCACAGAGAATGAGGCCATCTTGGCGTGTTATGATTTAAGAAAGTCTGAGAAGAAGGCTGAGGCGTCGAGGTCATGAGGTGTGAGTCAGAGGCTGCCTAATGGAGGGGTCCCCAGATTTCTCTCTCTTTCTTTCTCCTTGGGTGTGTGCTTGTAGGAAGGGGAGAGGCCCAGAACTCTGGCATCTCTGAAGCTATGGCCCATTTTTGCCTTGAGGACCCTGATGTGGTGACACCTCTTAGACCCTGAGGCCAGGCCACAGTGAGGACATTTGTGCCTGGGACTCAGGGCACGGAAAGCCCAATGCCTCAATTCCTCCCAGTCTCGAGGCCTTGGGCCCAGAGACACCAGTTCCTCCTTATGCACCCCATCCCATCCCCAAGAGAAAATGTGCAGCCGTGCAGAGCAATCCCGGCCACTGGGTCCCTCACACGAGTCCAGGGAAAACCATCAGCTCTCCCCAGGCCAGCTTCCACGGTTGGCTCCTGGTCCCCTCACACCCCCAGAGCGTGCCCACTCATTCTCTCTCCCTCCCGAGCCTGGGGCCTTCTCACTCACTAGCCTGTTTACACACCAGGTATCTCAGGCTTTATCTGCTCTCATTCTGAATTTGTAACTTTCACATAAACTTGAACAAAGCTCCTTTTGTTCCTGCACCCCACCCCAGGATCCCAATAAACTGGTTCCCTCTGAGGCGACTGGGCCAGGGCACAGAAGCCTTGGCCAAAGGACTGTGTGTGCATGTGAACAAGCATGTTCGCACCTGCGAGGGAGTCCGTGTGTTTGCGTGTGAGTGCACTGCTTGCGCTGACAGAGGGAGGGTGTCGGGGAGAGCGTCAAGTGAGCAAGGTGTGGACAGGAAGCACGGTGGCACAGGGACGGCCTGCCAGGGCGCAAGAGGCTGTGGGCCAGGGACGGGTGGGTGTCTGGGCAGGGGGCACACAGGGACGGAGAAGGTACAAAGGGTAGAGAGGAGCAGGGAAGTGGGTGGCGGAGCGAGGGGCTGTAGCCAGGCTCAGGCTAAGTATAAGGCAGATACAGGGATCGCATTATGGCCATGTAGGGGCTGGCACAGCCGCACGCTCGGCCCCGTAATCCTGTTAGCCAGCAATCTCCATTCCGAAAGAGCTTCATTTCTTTGTGAATATTTGTAAACTAGATATCTAATGGAAAATTATAGGAAAATTATAGTGAAATTCATGACGGAGAAATCCGATTATCCCTAATTCAATTATGCCATCTTAGCCCACACAGCACATTTCCCATTTTTTTCCCATAAATACCGATGCCAGGGGTCCCGGTAATCAAATAAAATTGAAAATCATCTTCCCATTAAATTCAATTAGCCGCAATTTCTAAAGCCTATCAGAGATTTTAATTACTAAATTATAAAATTCTCCAATGCTAAATTGAAACCAAAAAAATTGCACATCCTTATATTTCAGAGAAAAAAAAAAGGGCCAGCAAAATCCTTGAAAAAAATGCCCTCCTTTCTGTACCAGCACCAAAGCGGGTTCCCCACCTGGAGGGACCTCGCATCGCTGCCTACTTGCCCAGTTGGGGTTGAAGCCAGGGGCACGGAGGAGAGGTCTCTGCCAAGGGAGGGGCTGAGCCATATTCATTTAGCAGAGGGGCAAACCACACCTCCAACCCTCAGCTTCTGCTTGGCTGGCCCCTAGAGAGGACTTGCCTTCCCCACTGGCTGTCCCAGCTCCCGAGATACTCTCAACTCTGTCCCCCCACGGAGAGGTCTAGAACTGCCACCTTCTTGGCCCACGGACAGGGCTCAGGCTCAGGTCGGAGCTTGGCCTCAGGGCTCTGCAGGGTTCTAGGGCGGCAGGCCAGAAGCAGCGCGGGGTTCCCTAACCATGCTGTGGGGCCCGCAGATGGCCTGGGCTGGGTCAGAGGTGGGGGTGGGACGGAGGCCAGTGTTGAAGGTAGACAGCTATCGTGGGATGGTTCTGTGGCCCTGAGTCTCCTCCAGAGCCTTCCCAAGGCCCATGGGTTCTGGCAATATAGCCGCCTCCTAGGAGAGCGGGCGGTGGCCATGGCCCAAAGCTGGCCTCTTCTCCACTTGCAGCTCATTCTCTGTTCTCGCCCTCTTCTGGAAGGCGACAGCCCTGAACTGGCCAAGGGGCATGCCCTGGCCCCATGGTAGCCCTTGCTTTTTTACCGCTTCTCTTTTTAGGGAAGTGCTGGCCACCACCCCAATGGCAGCCCTCCTCTCTCTCCCCCGCAGGCCACTTACCCAGCTCTAAAGGCTGCTCTAGAAGTCAGAAGAGCCTGGGGGGACGTGGCATCGGTGGGCGGCATAAAGTGACCCTGGGTCTGACCCCCGAGGTGGGTGGCTGGGTGGGCGGCTGAGGGGCCGGGCAGTTCCTGGGCAGCTAGCAGCCAAGTTGCCGGCAGCCCAGCACCCAGGGAGCAGGGAGCAGGTTTAATTTGCCAGGCAGTCAGGAGTGCCAGCAGGGGAGGCACCCGCAAACAAAACAAAAACAAAAAAGTTAATTATCTTTGGCTTTTTCTTAATAAATATCCAAACTGGCCCGGCCGGATCCTCCGCTTTAGAGGGAGAGAGAAGAAGGAGGAAAAAACCCCAAACCAAATCCAACAGACTCATTCTCTGGTCTACCTTTCCCTTTGTGTTTCCTCCTGTATTCATCTCTTATCAGAGGCAGGACGAGTTTCAGATTAATGCCCGAACTTTGCAAGTCAAGAGTATGGCTACCAAAAAAAAAAAAAAATTTTTTTTTTTTTTTGGAGTTTTGGGGTGGGACAGCAGGGGTGTAAAGAAGAAAGAGGCAGGTGGGAAGGACAGGACAGAGGCAAAGGGGAGAGAGAGAGTCGGACGGAAAGAGAGTTAAGTGTGACGTGGGTGCTGAGCTTCTCGAGTTCCCCTGTGGGCACCGCACAGCCTAGCTGGTGGCCCCAACCCAAGCGGGACCTGTTCAGGAATGTTGTGTTGGCATCGGACTTTAGTTATGATCAGCTACAGGCGATGTGGAGATTTCTCCTTTTAAAACTCTGAAACCACCGAGGCCTCACTGGCCACTCGAGCTCCCCTGTTGCCGCTGGATCCCGTGCCAACCCTCCCTTCCAGGAGCTGGGCTGGGGAAGAGAAGGTGCTAGAGGAGGGGACGTTGGCTGTCCTTCCGCGGGGTGTGAGATTTTTCTGTATGGGCTCGCAAGTGTACCTAGGGAGAGAGATGCGTGTTGCCGCCTGGGCCTACGTGTTTGGCTGGCGCTCGTACACGCCTGAGCTGGGGCTGTTAGAAACGCGCGGCAGGGCATGTGGGGGTGGCGGCGGCCGGGGCGGCCAGGACATCGGGCAGACAGTCCCTCAAGGAGCACTGACTCTGGAGTCCTACTACCTGGGTTCAATCCCAGCTCCCTCCCTCGCTGGCTGTGCCACCTTGACCAAGTCATGGACCCTCTCTGAGTCTCCATTTTCTCAGCGTCAAAGAGAATAATTAGCGCTTGCCTAGGGCTGGGGGTCAAGGAGGAATGTGGAGTGACTGTTAATGAGTATGGGGTTTCTTTCTGGAGTGGTGGAAAGAGTCTAAAATTAGATAGTGATGGTGATCACACGATATTGGTAATATACTAAAAAACCACTGAACTGCACACTTGGCATGTAAATTATAGCTCAGAGAAGTGGATTATAAGAAAGTGGGGATGAAATGGGAGGAAGAACAACAGCACTTACTACAGAGTGATGGTATAGGGCACAGCACGCAGCCTGGCACAGAGTAAGCGCTCAGTAAGGACTAGTGAGCAGAGACGAACACGGACCCGGCCGGATGGGTTGGCATCCTGGGCCCTGGGCTGTGTGCCCACAGATGTCTCCCTGGGTCCCCAGTGCTGGGTCAGCAGGTTGTTAAGCAAGCTGAGCTGCCCCCCATATGTGGATGGGGTCCCGGGCGGCTGTTCCCTGGCAGGGATGGGAGAGGGCATGGCCCTCCTCCCGCCTCTGTGCCTGGGTCCCTGGAGAGGGGGCTGCCCACCGTGGCAGGCAGACTCTACCGTTCGCTTCCCTCGTCTCCCAGAGCACTCATCTTTTCCATGTGCAGCAGACCGTGAATTCACCTTCATACTAGTTACAGGGTTATTTAGCTTCTCCTGACACTGACAATCACCAAACTTTAATTCGCTGCTTGGCTTCTCCCTGCTGTGCCCTCTGCCCACCCCCAAAATCCCTGGGAGAGGGTGGGAAGGACCTAGTCCGGCCCCCTGTTGCCAAAGCCTGCCCTTCGGAGTGATGGAGTGACGGCAGGAGGGGGGTGCTGGGAAGGAGAAGATGATGGGCAGAGGGTGGGGGTGGGATGGGGGGGGACCGTGCGGGAGAGAGGAAGTACATCAGGGCTAAGGGGAGCTTCAGTCCCGCTCCTCCGGCCTGACACTAATGTATTCAACCCGGCGTCCAGCCTATTGTGAATGAAGATTCAGCTGACCGGGCTTTGGGTCTGAGGGCTGGCAGCCCCAGCCAGGACCTATGAGGCTGGGGCTCGCTGAGCTCCCAAGACCAGGCAGCCGGCATGGACTGGCTCCTTTGCCTGATTGCTGGACCAGGAGGTGCCCGTCCAGGAACCCACCTGAGGGAGCCTGTTCTCACTAACCTGAGAAGCCAACTTTCATTTTCTCCTGCCTCCCCCATGCCAGGTCTCCTGTGAGCCTCAGCCAGCCTACCTTGCAGAGGCTCCTCTCCAGCTTATTGCTCTGCTGCCTGTATCCCCTCCCTCTGCCTCCTAAAGTGGTCACCATCATCTTTCCCCAAAGCCTCCGAGGCAAGCAAAGGAGTGACGGTTTGCTCTGAGATCCATCTGGTGGAACCAGGGGTCTCTCTTATTCCCCAAATCCAAACTGGCCCCGTCAGCCACTCCTTAGTCAGAGTCCCAGGAGCAAACAGCTGAGCCGAGAGGATTCTCCAAGCCCAGAGGCCCGGTGAAGGGCCGGGGGCCCGGGAGGCTAGGAGAAGCAGAGGCAGAGTAGGGGCAGAGCCGGGAGGGGGGGAGGTGCAGGGAAATCCCTGGGGGGTGGAGGGGGGGTCCGAGCTGTGTCTGCTTCCACCCAGCCTCATTTCCCTGCCCCACCCCTGCTGAGGCGGGGGGGGGGGGGGGTGGGGGGGGTGGGAAGTGGCCGTGGTGGCTGGGGCAAGAGAGATGTCACCGGGCCAATGGCAGAGAAGGGAGAGGGGCTTGTTGACTGCAAACTGTCCATTATGGCTCAGATTATAAGCATATTGCGCAGGGCTCTCTGCACGATGCCGAGGAATCCAATACGCTGAAAGGTTAATGCAATCAATTAGGGTGACAAGGAAGTAAAGTAAAGCCTTCGGAGTAGATGAAAAGGAGAGAGAGATGGAGGGAGGGAGGGGGAGAGAGCGTGCGTGCGCCTTGGAGTTGGGGGTGGCAGTATGGGTGGTGGGAAGGCCAGGAGGAAGAGAAACTAGTGGGATGCTGGGAGGGGGACACAGATACACAAAAGGCCAGGAGCCCAAGGAAAGAGGGCAGTAAGAGAGCCGGCAGCAGAAGCAGCAGGAGTGGGTGGCCAGTGGACACAGATCTGGCCTCAGACCTCCAACTGCTGCCCAGCTTCATCTTCCCTCCCCCTCCCCTGGCCTCCCTCCCCCGCCAGCTCCTCTAGGGCTTGGAGCCGGACTCCCAGATCAGCTCACGGCACCAGTAACACGTCAGAGCTGCCTTGGTCCCTGCCCCTGTATGGAGCAAGGGCCCACCACGTAACTTCCGGGGTCTTCTCAATTGGAACTATGGCCTAGTTCCCACCTCTCCCCCAGAACGGCCCACGTTCAAACTCTTGGCCTGCATCACTTCCAGCAGCACCCACGAACACAACCTTCACGACTCTCCCCCGAGCACCTAGTTCCTACTTGCAACAGCCTGGGAAGCAGAGAGCATGGTGCAGGATGCCCTTTCACAGAGAGAGGGAGAGAGAGAGAGGTGCCCAGAGAACTTACGTGATTTCCCAGAGCCCTGCAGCAGAGGACCCTGCACTGACCTGAGAACCCCAATGCCCCTCAGCCCACCACCTGTGGGGCATTTTCTTCCATGGCGCCCACTGGAGTGAGGAGACTCTCGTTCGCCAAGAAGTCAGGCTCACAAGTCCCTGGGCAGGGGTGGGGAACCTCTTAGAAGCAGCCCAGGGACAGCTAGGGCTCTGGGAGGTGAAAAGCTATGAAGGAAGGAGGGAATGTGAGTTTTTCCTACCTGTCAGGTCCCAGGCCAGACACCTTTGACCACATTAACTCACTATTCCCAGTAACTCTGTCTGCAGAAGTAGCTGTTCTGGGGGCGCCTGGGTGGCTCAGTGGATTAAGTACCCAACTCTTGATTTCGGCTCAGGTCATCCTCTCAGCATCCTGAGATCCAGCCCCAAGTCAGGCTCTGCACTCAGCAGGAGTCTGCTTGGAATTCTCTCTCTCTCCCTCTCCCTCTGCTCCTCTCTCGACCCGCCCCTCCCACAGGCACACTCCCTCAAATAAATAAATCTTAAAAAAAAAAAAAAAAGTAGCTATTCTGCTCACTTTACAGAAGAGGAAACTGGATGTGAGAGCTTAGTAAAGGCTAAAGGCTATGCAGGGCTCCTGGGATGGGATGCCAAGCTCTCAGGAAATGGTGGCTGGGAAGGCAAAAAGGGAAGGCAAGCCTGGACTTCTAGGTGGGTGGGACTGAGCCGAGGACAAGGCCCTGAGGAGGGCGGAGAGAGAGAAGGCGGCCCCTAACAGACCAGGTCTGCAAACAGCCCGCAGCCCCTCAGAGCAATCCCATGGAAGACAAGAGCTCAGGGCAGATGACAGTCAACACTGGACACACTTAATGCCAGGAAAATACACTTAAAAATGGTTACAATGGTAATTTTCATGTTAGGTATATTTTGTCACTTAAAAAAAAAAGAACAGAGGTCAGGAGACAGCAACCTTTTGCTAAAGGGCTAGAGAGTAAATATTTAGGCTTTGTGGGCCAAACATTCTCTGTTGTAGCTGCTCAGCTCTGCCACTGTAGAGTAAGCCAAAGCCACCGCCAGTATGCAAATGAGTGGGCGTGGCTATGTTCCAATAAAACTTTATTTACAAAAACAGGCAGTGGGCCTCCAGAAGATAGGATGCCATCCCACTGCCTGGGGACGGGAGTATCCAATCTGGACCTTGCCGAGAAATGGAGGGAAGGGCTGGGCGAAGGCCTCAGGTGGAAGTCAGGCTCTCATGACCAGCAGAGGATAGATAAAAGGAAGGGAAAGAACAAGCACTGATGGGGGGGAGTCGATGTCCCAGAACCGGCCCCGGCACCTAGCCTGCCAAGAAGCCCTTCACTTTGCTTCCGATTCTCATGGATGATACGAAGCGGTAGATGGTGGTGACTTGGAGCTCTCAACATTCTAGGAGTCTTGATGCCACCAAAGAGGTGTTACGCTGTGGCTAAGAGGGGAAGGGAGTGGCCAGCAGTGGGCCAGGATGGCCAGAAGGGACGCCAGGGGAGAGGAAGGCGAGGAGAGAGGCCTGGGGAGCAGAGCTGTAACCAGGGTGGAGCTGGCGGCAAAGGGAGGAATCTACGGGCCCCAGCGAGAGCGCAGGGCGCGGGCCGGGCCTGCCCTACACCGGCCGCCTCTGATCACGTTTTCAGGGCCACTGCCCGCAGGCACAGACAATGCTGGGGGAGCCTTTGAAGTCCGAAAGGGATGCCGCGGTGGGAGCCGCACGAATCTCCTCCCTTCCCCCCATCCTCCCCGGGGGAGGGGGCCAGCAGGACAAAACCCGGAGCCGGTCACAGCCAGGCCCGAAACGCGGGAGACAAAGGGAAAACAAACAGGTTTGGAGCCAGGCGCACGGTGCCCTGTCTGTCCCCCACCCCGTCGAGCGAGGATGATGGATGGCTGCAGCCAGCCAGCTCGCCCGCCAGGCAGGTCCCGCTATTTACATAACACTGGCGTTCCACCGGTCACCTCTGACACCGCGCTGCCTGGGGCCGAGGCCTGGTGGCCCCCGACGTTCCTCGAGCCACTCGGGTACTGAGACAGCCTGTGAAGGCCCAGCCAGACCGGGGAAGCCCCGGGCTTGGGAAGGGCAGGTCAGCAGCCTGATGGGGGCTCCTCCCTACCAGCCACTCATGGAGGGGGGAGGAGCCCACAGCCTGGGTAGCTCCAAGGAGAGAGGCAGGGCTGGAGTTCTAGGGCTTTCAAGTCCACGAGGCTCCCCAAGAGCCACAAGCAGAGCTTCCAGGGACAGCCAGCAGTTGCTGCCACAGCGGGCAGATGGCGCTACGAACTGGGGATGGCACCAATGGGCGGCCAAACCCTGGCACCAGGGATGCCTCTGCCCCACACTACCACGAACACATTCCGTGCCCACAGTCCACAGCCCACATGCCCCCCCACTCCGGCCCATTCCCAGCCTAAGAGCCAATCTGACATGTTCCTGCTGGGGCCATCTTTTCTGGCCAGGTGCAAATGGGCAGTGTGGCTCCAATCCCCACTCTCCATCTTCCCAATACCCCCTGGGTGCTCCGCACGACTGGACCCAGCCCAGAGTGACACCTGTACCAGGTCACCAGTGCAGGGGGGGAGGACACAAGGAACAGGGAGGGGTCTCAGGCCTTACCTCGTAACGGGTCCTAGAGGCTCCTCTTTCAGAGTAGGGGCGTCACTTCATCCTGGGGAGGGAGAGAGAAGATCCCCGTTAGTCTTTCAAGGCAGGATGCCCACAACTTCCCAGCGCATGCCCTCCAGCCTGCTCTGTGCCCAAGGGCTCCCTGCCACCTACGGGCCAAGGGGCTAATGCTCCAGGACCGGCAAAGGGGGTCAAAAATGGATTGTGGCTCACTTAAGTATATGGCAACCAAAATTTGAAAAAGTTCAGAAAGCATTAGGAGACGATGCTAGGGGAAATAGGGTACTCGGGACACCCCTAACGAAAGAGAGAACAGCCAGACCCTACTGCACACGCATCCGCAGAGGCGGAGATAGGAGTCTGTGGGTGGGGGGGCTGCAGTGGCTAAACCGAGGGGCCTGGGGACACCACAGAGCACAGCAGTGCCCATTCCTTCACTCTCTTCCCCAGCCCCTGGGAATAAAAATGACAGATGCCAAGCTGTTCACTACAGTAAGTGGGAGACAGAGGAGCAAGGGTGGACCAGGGGCCATGGCACCAAGAAGCCTCACCTCCCAGAAACAGGCTATGACAGCACCTTCTACCCTGAGGTCCTAAAAGGAGACACAACAACCCATGCTAGGGGCCCACGTAGGGAAAGGGACACGGTCCAACAACGTAGAGGATCTTTAGCCAACATATAACTCAGCCAAGCTTGCCAGGCTCAGACCCTCCTGCCCAGAGCTTGAGTTTGGGGAGACAGACTCCTGATGTGGATAGAAAACCCAAGGAGCCCTCAGTCCCCTACCCGGACTCCCACCTCTACCCCCCCTGCCCCGGGGCCTGAGAACCCTAACCCATACTCAGGAAGAATTTTCTGTTTATTACGTTTTTTCCTCCCCACTCCCTCATTTGTGGCTTATCAATGATGCAAGAGGAATAACACCAATTTCCTTAGGCTGTGTAATCCCCAAATCAGATTGGGGGGATTGCAAGAGGTGAGGTGACCTTGTACGGGGCTCCCGGAATGCCACCCAGTCCTGCGGCCCTCCCTCTCTTGCCCAGGACATATTTAGACAGATAATGCTAATTGTACTTGACAAGTCCTCCTAAGGAGGCTGGGTCTTCTGCCAGGTTTTGCAGCCTTTGTCGGGCTGCCTGGGCAGAGGTGCCTACCGGGGCAGAGCCCACCCTGCCAGGCCCAGGGCTCTGGGGGGCGTTGGGCAGTTGGGGAGGCTGCTCCCCCTGCCCCCCTGGGGGGGTGCCTCCTAGGCCCACCTGACCCTGAGGGTGAGAGGCTGAGGGTCAAGCAGAGGGCTGGGTCGACTGAGATAGGGGGCAGTAGAGAGGAAGGGGGAGGCTTGTGAGGTGGGAGAGTGCCAGAGGAAGTGCCAAAGAGGAAGAGGCCAGAGAGGGGAGCTGCGGGACACGGAGGCCGGCTGGAGCAGGGCAGGGCTGCAGGGCAGGGGCTGGAGAGCGCGGCCTCTGCTGAGAGGCGCTAGGCAGGCCTGGCTGTCAGAACCCGGCTGCCCGTCCATCCTATGCTCGCTGCCTGAGATCTCTCCGGGCGCCCTGGCCAGCCTCCCTTGAACCCCCAAAGCCCCCCAACCCCATAACTCCAGTATCTCCCTTCCACCACCTTTTTCTCCCCTCCCATCCTCCCCTGCAACTGTGCATTTATTAATTCATGAGGCACTAATTAGTTCTTTGTTTAATTTTGTGTTAAACAGACTGACCGGAATGATAACGACTTGCAGCACGGTGTTGCCGTCCCCAACCGCCCCTGTTTTCTGACAACAAGGGAGCGAGGGAGGCCGGAGCGCTGAACCCAAATCCCTCAGCAGTTGCACTTCATTAAGTCAAAATGTGACAAGAAGCTTAGAGAGAGCAACTTGCAGATCCGATCGCACACAACAATCGCAGGAAACTTTGCGGGAGTTGGCGGGGGGGGGGGGGGGGGGGGGGGAAGGGGCAGGGATGCTGGCTGAGGGGCCGGCCCTAGGTGGCGCCTCTCACAGGCCCCTGGGGCAGGTGGCCTGCCAGACTGGAGCAGGGAGGTCAGCTGGGTGCATTCTGGAACCCCAGCGGGAGCCCAAGAAGTTCAGCTTCGCCTCTCTTTTCTTCCCCAATGGGGCATCTTCTGTCTCTCTCTGCCCCCCACTGTCCCTGACGTCTGGTCTGGCCTGTGTGAGCTAGTGGCCGGGCACACCCAAGGCCCCACAGAGGACCAGAAGAGCTGCCGGGGCTCAGGAAGGGCTTCTACAAGGCCAGGGGACAGACACAGAGAGGGAAAACACAGAGGAGAGCAGGCGCCCCCACATTTGGCTAAGAAACAGAAGTGACATGCTCAGGGATCATGGCCGACGTGTCTCTTCTCTGCCAGCCGTCCAGCCACCTCCCCACTGGCCCATCCACCCATCGACGGCCTTCATCCTAAGTACTCTGACCAGAAAACTGAGGACCAAAAGGTTGTATTCTGTGCAGAGGCGCACGGCAAATCGGATACAGAACCAGGTCCTGGAGCTTCCAGACTAGAAGCAGGCAGCTGAGCTAAAACAGCCTGATGACCGGCTGGCTCCCTCCTCTCCACATGAAAAAGCAGAAGCTTGGCCCCAGAGGTGTCAAGCCGCTAAGCCCATTGGCCCATGGCGTGAGTGAGGATGGGTGGGATCACAATCAAGCCAGCCCTGCCCCAGTCTGAAGGCAGGGCCCCTACCCTCCTTTTATACCTGGCCCTAATTTCCGCAGATGTGGACGATGTCTTCTGTAAATGAGAACATGGGAGGGGTGCGAGGAGGAGGAGAAGAACAGAAGTGCACAGAGAAAGTTGCCAGTTATGTGCCTCGCGTGCCAAGAGTCTGTTGCCTTCTTCCCATCGGCCACTGCGCCCGCCAGGTGTGGCTCGACCCTCGCTGTGAGAGCTGTCCTTCGGAGGCCCGCCCAGCCGGCCCACGGGTCCCCTGGCTCGGCCTGGCCTGCTTTGCCCGGCCAGTGCCGGAGTGCAGTGGTCTCTCCCCGGGCCTGGCAGCCCTGGGCTGGCTTCTGTTAATTTGCTGTCAGGCTGCCTAAGCAAACCAATTAAAACTAATCATTAATTATAAAAGAGAGCGAGAAGAGTAGAAGCAAGAGAAGAAGGTGAATGTCTGAGGTGGGAAGGAGGAAGAGGGAAGTGGGAAGGAGAGGGGGAGACCCCCCCGCCGAGGGCCAGCGGGGAGCTCTGGGGGGGGCGTGGTGAGCCGGGGGGAATGGGATGCTCGCTGGAGGCTCCTCCAGGCACAAGGAGGGTTGGGTGGAAGGAGGGCTGGATGGAGGCCAGAGGGGCTGCCACGGGTGAGAGGGTGGAGGGACAGGCCGGGAGAGGAGGGAAGGGGCAGAGGGAAGGGTGAAGAAGCTGCTGTGCCAGGCATACCGGGACCTGAAGAGGCCTCATCCAGCTGCAGTCCCTTCTGGCTGGAGCCACCGACTATCCTGGACTTGCCTTCGGAGTGTCTCGCCCACGGCTCCCCAGCCCCATATTTATGAGGCTCAGCTGATTATGCAGCACCAGGCCAGGCTCCTCGGCCCTGCTGCCCCTACCTGCTCCCCAACCCTCTCAGGCCACGGAGGCTCAGGGCAGCTGTCGGCCGCCCATCTACCCCCCAGTGCTGTCCCCTGCCCCTCCCCCACCCTCACACACACACACCCTCTCCACGGCCCTTTCACAGGGGCTGAGGCCATGTCAGCCGGCAGCTTGGGGAGGGGGGCAGCTCAGACAACAAGGGGCAGTGTCATGGAAACGGGCACTTTCCCCGAGAAATATTCTGTTTGGCCTCCTTCCTGCATTGAGGAGCTGTCAGGAGCCTGAGTGAGAGCCACACCACCCCGGGACCAGGCGTGACAAAACCTATTTTCTGCCTCAAATTTGATTGATTAAAAAACTTTTTAGGAAAACCATGTTAAAAGAGTGAAAGAGAGAGAGAGAGAGAGGGAGAGAGAGAGAGGGAAGGGAGGGAGGGAGGGAGGAATAGAGGGGGAAGAAAGAAAGAATAGAAAGTTCTGCCAGGGGAGCAGGGCCAGGGAGAGAGAGGCTGCAGGCAGGCAGGGGCTGAGCAGTTAGCCGGCAGACGCCCCAGGGGATGTGTGTCACTAGGACAGCCGCAGCCGAACCAGGCAAGATGGAAAGGTCAAAGGAAGCCTGACTTTTACACAGTGGTGAGCAGGACAAAGAGGGGTCCAAGGGCTCTGCACAATCCAGCAGGTGCCTGTCCCCTCTTAGGGAAAGGGACCTAACACCTCAAGGCAGGCAGGGGGCAAGTGGGGCGGGCACCCAGCACCAGGAGTCCGAGCAGGTCTCTGGATTGGCTCTGGGGGGGCGGGGGTGGGGGCTGGTTTCCAAACACAGTCTGGGCTGGAATTTGGCCGGAATCCTGAAAAATCTGTACAGGGTCAACAGGGAGAGAGGGTCTAGTCGTTTGGGGGCAGGAAAGGGGTTTTCCCACCTTGTTCTGTCAAGTCCTGGCTCAGGAAATGTGTTCAATAAATACATAAATGAAAAAGCAGGGAAGTACTCAGCTGACTCCCACCAGCCCCGGGGCCTCCTGCTCACCCTCTCTGCCTTAGACATTCCCTGCCCAGGCCTTGGTCCCTTTGCTGGATGCTGCCCTGAAAGGTCCCCATTCCTGGCTTGCCCTCTCTCTTCTTCCTGTCTCAGAAACTGAGACCAACGCTGCCGGGACTCGGCCTGTGATGGGAGGCCCTGCCTTACCCTCTCAGGCTTCCAGAAGAGGAGTCAGCCTCCCCATCCCTCCTGAGACCCCAGGGGAGGAAGAAACTCTTCCATTTCGTGAAAGCCCTGCCTGACCACTCAAGGCAGAAGTGCCTGAGACCTTCCTGGTGGGGCCCATCCTCTCCCCAGTAAGAGGGATCCAGGTCGGCGGCTGGGTTTGCTCTCTCCCCTATCTGACAGCCTTGAAGGTCAAGGCAAGGAGTCATTCTGGCCAGATTGTCAGCAAGGTTTCCTGGGAGGAGTGCTCAGCAGTGTCCAATCCAGTCTTTGCCACCTCGGAGCTCAATGAGAGTCAGGCAGTGCCTCCTTAGAAAGACGGTCCCATTCTGCCAGAGAGATGCACAGAAAGCCAACAGCTGCTCTGGGCGTCACCCAGCCCCTCTGCCAGGTAAATCGACCCTAGATCTCTTTCTGTCCCCCGCTCCACAGTGGGCTTAGGAATTCAGCGAGTGCATACTGTGTGCATGGGGCACAGTGCTAGGCATGAGGAAGAGAAACTGTCCAGCATGTGGGAGCACGAGCAGAGTCAGGGAGGTGGGGCTGAAATCTTGCCTCTGTCACTTATAACCACGGGAATCTGGTAGGGCAGACTGCTTAACCTTTTCCAGGCCTCAGTTTCCTTAATGGAAAAGTAGGAACAGAAGTCCCCACCTCAAAGGCAGTTGGTTCAGTGAGTCTTTCTTGAATATCTACTATGTGCCAGATACTGTCCTAGGCCTAGAGAACTGTGGGAAACCAAAGACAGTTCTCACGGAGCTTCTACTCTCATGGTGGTGGCAAAGATTTGCTGAAATAATGCGCAGCACTATGGTCTGACACATGGTAAGTGCTCAATATACATTTCCTGTTACTAACTTTCAGGGTCCCTGCCTTGAAGAAGCTGGGGGCAGATCCGGGTATATATCCAAAAGAATGGAAAACGGACCCAGATAAATGAACACAGATGTTCATAGATGCTCTCTTCACAAGAGCCAAAAGGTGAACAACCACCCAAATGTCCGTCAACGGACGACTGGATAAACAAAATGAGGCAGAGCCACACAATGAAATATCAGTCAGCTACAGAAAGGGATGAAGTTCTTATACGCACTACAGCATGGATGTACCTCAAGAACATGCTGAGTGAGAGAGGCCAGACGCAAAGGGCGCATATCGTACAATTCCACGAAAACGGAATATCCAGAACTGGCAAATCTATGGGGACCGAGGGCAGGTCAGCGGTCATCAGGGGCAGGACGAGGGGGGACTGGGGAGTGGCTGCTAACAGGCATAGAGTTCCTGTCCGGGGTGATGAAAAATTTCTGGAACTGGATGTCGGCGAGGGTTGCACAACATCATGAAGGTGCTTAATGCTACTAAATTGTACGGTTTAAAATGATGACGATGGTAAATTTTAGGTGACGTACATTTTACCACAACGAGCTAACGTAAAAAAGCCGAAGAAACAGTGGCAGAAGCAGCCCCAGCAGCTTGAGAAAGGAGAAAGATAGTCCCCACGTGGCAGCTCAGCAGAGGTGTTAGATAAGCCAAGCAAGGGGGTGGGAAGGTGAATCATCACAATTTCAGATGGGGCCCATCCTCCTCGAGAATGGCTTTCACCCTGCCCAAGGAATTCCTAGGCCTCTGTGAGACGCGCTTTGTGACCGCTGAGGAAAAAAAGACAATATGGAAAGGCGAGTGTGGCTGCAAGGATGGGCCTCCCCACAGCCTACGTCACTCAAGAGCCTAGGATTCCGTGATGCTACCATTCCCCTGCGCACACGCGGTGCATCCCGTCTGGTGTGTGGATCCCAAGATGCACGGCCCCGGCCATCCGTCTCCGCCAGGCTCCCCTGATTAACTTTTGCTGCTGCTCAGCCACTTGGTGTGACAAGCTGTCCTCCGAGAGAGGAAGGAGGGTCTGGATGAAGGACTTCTCCACCTACAGGGCTCTGGGACCCCCTCCCAAAGTATGGGGTTCCACCTGGCAGGGAAAGCCTAGGATACCAGGAGAGCCAGGCCCTGGGGGCAGCCCCCCGAGCCCTCTCCCCGCCCTCCTGCCCACATCCTGAATGCGTGTGCACACAGAAACCCCTGCCTTGGCCCGGGAACTGTCAGGAGATCAACAAACAAAAGCTGCTTCTTGACAGGGAGTCATTTATATTTTAGCTTCGTTCCATTATCCTAACGAATCCTTCATCAGCAGATGCAATATTAACAGCAGAAAATCAGCTCATTACATCCGGGGGGAGTTCATCAAGACGGCAATCATGTATGCAGCTCCCCAAGCCTGCAAGCGGCCAGTGTGGCTGTTATTTATTTATTTTGTTAGTTATTTATTTAATTTTGGGGGTTCTTTCCACATAATTGCGCCGCATCTCAGATCTTTAATAAATAATTTGTAGGTCCTGAACTGCAGACAGCTTTGCTCTCTGCCATGAGAGCCTGCATTAGCCAAAATATTTACCAATATTTAAAAGTCATTAGAACCGGGAGGGAAGTGGGGAGGGGTACTCTGTTCTTCCCCAAACAGCCTGGTTTGGGGCTAAGGTGCTCGGTCCTTGTTCAGGTCCTCCGACCCCATCTCCTGGTCTGAGAGGAGCTGTTCTGGATGGGATGCTGCCGCAGGGCAGGCCCGAGTCACTTGCTTGGGCTCACTTGGTTTGAGCAGGGGGATTTCCTGGGAGCTCTTAGACACACAGGGCACAGATGAACTGCGGGCTGCTCACAGCTGACGGGGCTGGCTGCTGGAAAGGCCCTCCTTGGTGTAGGGGCGAGCACCTTCGCATGGCATGCCACAGCGTCCTGCAGGGACGGCACTCCCTGGCTCCGACCAGTGCTGGGGAGCTCATTGAGGGAAGCCTGACCCCTTCCTCTCAGCTTTCCAAGGCTATGCCTTCAACGTCAAAGGACAGGAAAGTTCAGTGGGTCCAGAAGGCAGACCCGTCCCATTTTACAGATGCGAAAACTGAGGTCCAACCAACTTAATTAAGCTCTCTTCCCAAGGCAGTTAAGCCCTCTTCCCACTAGGCAGAGGCACAGAACCTGGGTTTAGACTCAGAAGGGGCTCTGCTGTGCCTCCATTGTTTCTGCTGGGCCTGAGGCTTCCAACAACACAGCCGGGCCTTCCGAAGGCTCCTGGCTCCAACCCACAAGGCTGAAGTGGCCAGTGGGCCTGACGGGCACCCCCCGCCACCACCCCTGGGCTGGCCATGCTTTCACAGGTTTTTCCCAGCGGGGGCTGGATTTCTGCCCAGCCAGGAATGTGCTCCCAGGATGTCAATTCTAATCTCCCCAGCGCTCTGACAGAATTAAGCTCCAGTTTGTCCGACAACATCCCAAAGTTTCAGAAATCCAGGGCAGACTCTCTAATCAGGCTGGAGGACAAAGGTCTGGCCTGACCCTGTCACTTCCATTTACTCCTCCTGTCTGTCTCCTGGCTGCGGCCTTTCCACAGCTTCCTCCACCCTCTGCCCTTCCCTGGCCAGCTCAGCCCCCACCCTCTCCTCAGAGCTCCCCTGTTTCTCCGCCCAGCATTTCCCCTCTCCTGGCAGTCAGGCTAATCCTGGGGGCTCCACCATCTAAAGCTGAGGAATTCCTAGGAGACTGACCTGCCATGGCACTCAGGCTGGCTGGCCTCACCTTGGCTAGGGCCCCCTCCAGGTCACTGCCTCTAGAAAGCACACCGGCTCGGCTCCTCCTTGGCTCGGCTGGTTCTCAAACTCTGCTTACTCTTGCCTCTGGTCAACCTGACTTTGGGTTCCCTGCAACTGCTCCTGAAGCATCCTCTGGCCTCAGCCAGCCTCCACCCTGTTTGGAAGGCCCTGGAAAGCCTTAGTCCTTTAGCCACGTTTGGGGACAGCCATGTGGGCAGAGATGTTCCCACCTCAACCAACCCCCTGAGGCACCAAGAGGGACACTGGGTAGAGGAAAGCAGCAGTAGCAGCCCTGGACCTGGGATAGCCGGGGCCCGTGGTAACCACGCCGAGCCCTTGGCTCTTCCAGGCCATCGTGTCATTAGAAATGGGTGAGGGGCCCGGGAGCTAGGGAGCTGGGCTAGCTGGGCAGAGGACAGCCCCCAGGAAGTCAGAGAAACAGAGGTGCCTCCTTTTCTACTACACACGGCACCCAACTCGCTCCCCTTCCACGTGGCTCTCATCTGGACCCAGAAGGTAGTACCTGCCTCCGTCTCTGGAAGAAGTTGGAAGAGGCACAACCTTCATAGCACATGCAAAGAGGCGTTGTGGGGACTGCGGCTGAAATTCGGTCTGCTCACATCAAAAGGTGCATAGGGAGCCGAGGGCAAAGGGAGGAGTAGGGACAGTCAGGAGGGGTACTGGGTGCTGTTGCCCTTGAGCCTGTGCACTGGCCAGAAAGCCAGATCAGGGAGGGGCTCCCCAAGAGAAAAGGGCAAGAAGAAGCATCCGGGGTGCAGACAGAAGGCTTGAGGAGGAAGAGACAGAAACAGAAATGCCGTTCGGCCCTTTTGCTGACCGTCCAGAAGGTACAGAAATCTACAGTGGCCAGGATAGGGGGCTCCCCCAGAGCCACCCAACTGGCAGATAGCTCGGAAAGTCCTGGAATGTCACAGTAGGCAGAGCCTGCCAAAGCACCTCCAGCTTCCTCCTGTGACCTGGGCAGAGACTTGACCTCCCCTCCCCTGCTTCTTTGGCCACACTTTGCTTTATGGAGGGGGGACCCCTTTCTCAGAGTTGCAACTCCCCACGCCTGACGGTCTCTCGTGCATTCTGCCAAACATGTCCCCCTCCCAAGGCTCCCTGCCTGCACCAGCTCAGCCAGCCGGGTGGCCTGGAGGATTCACCTAGAGACTGAGGAGGGCTGGTATGGCAGAGGGACAAGAGGAACAGGTAAAAGCAGCCGAGGAGAATGAAAGGTCTCTTTCACCAGCTCTCTCCCTGGAAGAATGAAGATATTTCTTGTATTTTTTGCCGAAAGCCAGAAAAATCTACCAAGGCCACCAGTCGAGAATGGAAGAACGCCTGCCTGTTAGCACTTTCAAGAAAGCCCCTGCGGTTCCCACTGCACCCATCACCACTCTCACCCCCTGCAACTCCACAACCCCCAAAACTTCCAAGTTTGCTTCTCTGCCCTTCCGCCTGCCTTGCCTTTTCCCCCTTGCTGTGCTGGGTGTTGGTGAGATGTTGGGTTTTTTCTTTTTTGCAATTTATCAGCAGATTGTGTGGAGCTGAGTGGTGTGAGCCTCACCCTGCTAAATAAAGCTTTGGTATTTCTGATAAAGCCATCAAATTCCTTATCACACTGACACAAAGTGCATTTAAAGAGACAGACACCCTGTCCCTCCCGCCCCACCAGCCCCTGCCCCCTCCACTCAGTTCAGATTTCCAGCTGCTCAGGCTCTTCTGGATCAGATACCAAATACAGCTCCTGAGGATGGCGGGGGGACAGGGGGAGAGGGGACAGGGTGGAAGCCAAGGGGTCAGCTGCCCTCTCCAACTTCCCCCCACCCGTGTCAGGGCTGCCGGCACCCAGACCAGGGACCCCGGTCCACAGGGAGTGGCATATGTACTTCCTGCCCCAGCGCTGGAAGCAGAAGGAAGCTATCAATAGAAACGTCCTACAACAGGGGATGTCCTCATAAACAGAACAATCCTGTGTTGGGACAACAGCCGGCAGCTGGAGGAAGAGCTCCTGGTGAGCTGCCGGACCAGCAAGGCTGCTCAGTTGCTGTGAACATGTCTGGCCACCTCGGCCACAGCAGTACCAAAGGGGGTGCCCCGGCCTCGGCACTGCCAAAGCGGGGGTCCCTGGCCACAACAGTACCAAAGGGGGTGCCCTGGGTGCACAAAAGTAGGGTGGCCCCAGCCATGGCACTGCCCAAAGGGGGGTGCCCTGGGAGTACAAAAGTGGGGTGCCCTGGCCACAGCAGGACCAAAGCAAGGTGCCCCAGCCACAGCACTGCCAAAGGGGGGGTGCCCTGGTCACGGCAGTGACAAAGGGGGGTAAAAGGAAGACCGAGGGGGCCGCTGGGGCCCACTCAACACGGGGCTGACCTGCGTTCACATCAGGCTTGACTCCTCACACCGCCCCATGAGGTGGGGGTCAGATGAGGAAACTGAAGGTGGCCCAAGGCCACAGAGCCAGTGGCAGGCCCCAGTGGGAGCTCCAGCCCAGGCTGGCCAACAGCTCTGTGGAGTGAAAGACCCTCTTCCCCTAACTGATTTGCCAAGCTCACGTCCACCTCCTCATTTATGATCCCACGAAGGCAGGCCTTCCTGTGTCCCAGGCCCCCCCTCCACTGCCACCTCCCCGGCCCTAGCTCGGCAACCCAGGCCCTGCGCCCACACACAGCCTGTTGGTTTGAGGAATCAAATTTATTATTTTTAATTATTTTGATTTATCAAAGCAGCAGCTACAATCATATTAAACCAACTTGGCTTCTTGGCGTCTGACAGATACAGCTGCTGTAGGACCCCCGACTCCATAAAACACCCGGCCTGTCCACAGGCTCCTCAAGCAGAGCACCCAAGGCTCCTTCTCCAAGAACCCCAAATTTGAGGACCACTAGGCGCCCCCACCTGCCCTGCCAGAAGCACAGGCTGACAAAGTTGCTGAGGGCCAGAGAGGACAAGGAACAAACTGGGCAAAGCTGCCAGGTCTTTGGGAAATGACCACATCCATCCCCCAGCCAGGGAGGCCCTTCCAGAGTCCTGACCCCCTGGGGAGTAGGCAGTAGACCCAAGCACATGCCCCCTGAGCTGGCCTTTGTGGGGGCCTGCCCTATCCCAGGCCTGTGTCTGGGCACTCAACAGAGATGAACCAAATTACCCTCAGACCCTGCCCATGGGAGGAATGACTGCCCCCTTTTTGCAAGGGAAGAAATCCTGCCCAAGGTGCATACTCATAAAAACAGCGAGGCCAGAGTCCAAACTGATTCATTTTGAATGAAAAGCCCTGGTTCTTTCTACCATACCTCCCTGCCTTCCCCTCAGACCCAGAAGCAGCGCTCCTGCCCAAGTGCCCTGGCTAGCGGAGGAAGGTGGCAAAAGCGAAAGAACCCTGAAGTTCAAGGTGATGGCCCAAGGCTGCACACACCCAACATTCAGAATCTGGGTGCTTCGGAGAAGGGCGTCCCTGAGAAGCAGCACTGTGGGGCAGGCAACACCAACCCAACATCCTTCCACTGGACGCTCGGGCCCACTGCAGGGCACAAGGATAGGCTGGCCTGCCTTTTAGGTGGGGTGGGGGGAGTTGCACAGGTGGAGTGGCCTCACAGCTCAACCAGGGAGCTGGCCATGCCCTCGGGGCCAGCCCAATTCCCTAGGGAGCCCAGGAGCCCAGGGAACTGCATGGCACAGACCAGCAGGGTGTGGGAACAGGGGAAGTGGGCACTTCACAGTTCTAAGCAAAACTGCGCACCAGGAGTGTGGGTAGGCCTGGAACTGACCCCTCTGGTTCGGGGGCCCACAGAACCCACAGGAGTCAGCCCCCTGCAAGTCTTGTGAACATGGGCAGGGCTTTCTCCAGGGGGTGAGGGGAGGCAGCAGTGCCAAGAGTCTCAACCCACGTCCTCCGATTTCATACGCAGACATGACAGTCAGCTGCCATCAAACCAGGAGCCAGATCCCACTGGTCCCCACGACCCGGAGGCCCCACAGCCTTGTGTGAAGAGCGTGGCTGTGGCTGCACGTTCTGAACCCTGATGGCACCATGGGCACCTTATCCAGCCCCTCTGAGGTCAAGTTTCCTTATCTATCAAATGCATGCGCTGATAGTGCCTATCTCAGAGGGTGGCAGTGAGGATTCGGGGAGACAGAGAGTGCCAAGCTTAGCCAAGTGTCTGCACATTTCCTATGTGCAAAAAGTGGTGGCAGTCATCCTTGTCGTTGTCATTGTCATCATCATCATCATCACCTGAACACCTAACCAGGATAGGGCACAAGGGATTGTGGCTTTAGGCCCAATGAAGGCAGAGAGGCTGGGCCGTAAGTTAGATGTTGCTGACCGGCCTCACGGCTGTGCTCCTCAAAAAATCCAGGGGAGGTCTGAAATGTCTAGAGGAGGCTGTCCCTGGTGCCTGCCCAGCACACTGGCATGAGCAGCCCACAAGGACCTAGCGTTAAAGGCAGGAGGGGGAAACCAGGATGACTTTAGGCAGTTACATTTGCCTATCAAAAACTCTACATTCACTCAGCTTTCCTGGGCAACTCATGCCCTAATATGGGCCCAGTGGCTTTCTGGGTTATTTCGAGTGCTTGTGATAATGACTCCAGGCTTTGCTTCTACTGCCCCCAGAAAACTTTCCATGTGGGGACAGGGAGGATGGTGGGTGCAGGGAAGCCCAAGGTCAGAGAGCATGCAGAAAGGGGGCACAGATGGGTAAGCCCAGGGGAAAGGAAGAGCAGGAGGCTGGAGGAGTGGGCTGACCCTGAGGTCAAGGTGGGGGGGGCAGAGAGCTGGGCAAAGCAAGCCAAGATCCCCAAGACACAGGTGGGCACTGAACTACTCCCCTTGCCCACCACTCCCTGCCCTCGGGAAATGCACCCAGGACAGCAGTCAGGATGGCACCCTGCCTTCTCGCCCACATCTCTGGTAGGAGTCCCTTTTGCACAGGGGCCAAGCCGGCCTCCTGGGCAACCCTGCGATTCCTTGGGGCCCCTGGGCTCCTGGATTGACTTACACATTAATGATCTTCTGCCCAAGCTTGGCCCATGGACTCCAGACCGCACAGGGTTAACTCAGACAGAGGGGCTGGCTTTGCCTTCACTCTACCTCAATTTCTACTGCACCCATCACCTACCTCCCCCACCCCCTGATCTTAGGAAAAAAAACCCATCAAAATAACTATTTTATGTCTCCAAATATGCAGATCATTTTCTTTAATGAAAGATGCTTGACGTCTCCGATCCAATTAATATGCAAATGCAGGAGAGGATTTATTTGTGACATTCTGTCTGGGTGAGAGAAAACAAAAAAGGCCTGTTAACCAAAACACTAATTGCTGTGACTGATTGTCACATATCATCATTTTCATAGGATCTCCTCCATTCCTAGCTCTCAGGGAGCTCGAAAGCAGGACTCATCCACGTAGGCATCCAGGAAAAGCAGGGCAAACTGGCTACCTGCCTGTGTGGCCCCTCCCCACCAGGCCTATGTCAGGGACCAACTGAGGGCAGATGCTCTGCCTGCTTCTGGTCCCACCGGGCAGCCACTGACCCTGACCTTCTACAGGACTTTGCCGGTGACTCTCCCTTCCTACGTGCACTTCATTCAGGCGCTGGCCCGCAAACCAGGGAGAGGGAGGCTGGGTATCTGCTGGGTCTGACAGGCTGGGGGAGGCCTCAGGCAGCACACCTTCCTGCCTCACTCCCGGCCAGGTGCTTTTTTGCTTTCCGCTCCCCGCCTCCGCTAGGAAGTGTTCAGAGGAATGAGAGGGAACCTCTTTGGGTCCTCTAGGCACCCACCCCTGACTCTCTTCCCTTGCTTCTCCAGATGTATCTCTCCCAGCACTTGTTGAGAGAAGCCACCTGGGGAAACTGAGGCATGGTGTCCTCCCCTTAGATGACACAGGGAGTCTACGGAAATGTTTGAGGATGCCTGGGCATGCACGCCGGCTAGGCAGAGACACCTGCACGTCAGCCCCCTGGGGCGCTGAAGGGGGTGGGTTAGCTGCTACAGCCTAGGCACCCCTGAGCTACTTAGACCCCTCAGTAGGACCATGGGGCTTCCTTTTCCTTTAGGGGGAATGCGGAAGGGAATGAGTGTTGACAGGCATCCTTATTACCAAAGGCCAGAAGGAAACTGGAAAAGACAGGTTTTTGCTCAAGATACCAGGTGAAGAACAAGAGGGTTCCAGGTGTGACGCAGTTCCAAACTCAAGGCCAAGAGGGAGAAGGAGATTCACCCAAGCACTCTTCTTTCCCACTCAAGGGGCCAGTGGACCAGGGAAGACTGGAGGGCACAGCCTTGGGGCTCAGGAGCTTGCAAGGCTGGTCTCTTACCATTTGGACTCAAACATTCTGGACCCTCAGAAGGCCTCTACTACCTTCCTGCCTCCTCCCTAGAACTCCCCCGAGTTCCCAAGGACATTGAAAACGGGGGCTTGGGGAGCCAGTGTCGGCAAGGCCAAAGAGCCATGAGGGTCCCTGCACACTGCTGTGGGTGCTGGGCACAGCTGAGGGCACAGTGAGGGACTCTGTCTGCATACTGCAGGGCAAATCCCACTGAGGGCCAGCGAAGCAACCACCACTTAGTGGGCACCAACACAGATGTGCCTGGGGCTCTGAGGCTGTCCCCAGCGGGGCCGCGGCGGTGGTGGTGGCGAGGTGGCTCCATCCCAGCTGACTGCCATCTCAGACGTCCCCCTCTCCTGCCCTGGCCCAGCTGCCTGCCTCTGGCAACGCCGACTTGGGCCTCCAGGAAAAGCCGGCGCCACGGCAGCACGGGGCAGACACTCTCCCCCCAGAAGGCCTGCCCCCGCACCCCAGGAACAGGCTCAACAGGATGCCGTGCGGGGGAGCTTGGAAGCCTTCCGGGAAGAGCGCAGCCCTGGCACCAGTCCTGCGGGGAAGGAGGTGAGCTGGGTCTGCCACTCTGTCTGCCGCTCACCTGACTTGCGCCCACGGCGGCTAAGCACCAATGGGGTGTGCGTGGGCGCAGACGGGAGGCGCACATCATGGCGCCAGGAGCCAAAGGGGGAAGGGCAGGCGGCTGGGGAGTGGCAGCAGGTTGGCTGGTCAGCTGAACAGGGCTCTGACTGTAAGCCCCCGGTGGGAAGGCCCCACCTGCCAGTGGAGAACCAGAGGAAGGGTCCTCCCGAACACCAAGCCTGGCTTTCTCCTGGCCGGAAGTGCCCACTTTCCCTTTGGCCTGTTCTCCACCACCGGCTCGGTGAGAGGGGACAGGCCTTGTTCCTACTTTGCATGTGTCTACCCCACAGGCGCTCCCAGGCACAGCCTGTGGAGCACTGGGGTGCGGGAACATCGATATGGTTTCCCGGTGCCATGACTTAGAGTCCCTTTAAAACCAACCCATCTGTCCAGTAAATCTTCCCATAAAACAAAGGAGTACATGGCTGTGGCCCTGAGCAGTGTGTTAAAGCCAGAGGCCTGCCCCTATTCCACTGTCTCACCCTTCCCCTGGTGCCCAGCCTGGGAGCAGAGCATGCCCAGCTGGAGATGGCAGCCTGACCTATGGAAGGCCTGATGTCCAAGTTTGGGTCAACCTAGACCAGCTTCCTGGCACTGGGCAGAGAGGCCCTGCCCTTTGCAGGTGCCCTTGTCTGGGAAGGTCAAGACCCCAGGGCACCAAACTGGAAGCTCCCTCCATCCCTTAGTCTTCCTTGCCCTGTCTCCCATTTTTTCCCCCTGGGGTATGGGTCCAGAACCAGACACCTAGAAAACTTGTCTGATTGTTGCATTTCCCCCAAATTCCTTCTGCAACCTGGCTACTCCCACAGTCTGCTTTATGCCAGATGCCGCAGGTGGCACCCCATTCAACACGGCCTCGGCTCCATGTACCTTTCTCCGGGACCTTGGGGTTCTCATCAAGTCCAAACCACATCAGACTGGGCCAACCCCAGGCTCACTCACACCCAACCCTGGGGGTCTCCTAGGGTCTCCCAGATCATTCAGGTTCTTGGTGGGGAAGACTCTAGAATCTGTTTCCCAAATCTGAGACCTAGGAGCTCTTTCACCATGGGTCACTTTCAGAGAGGTAGAAGCGTCCCCCCATCTTTGCTGAAAGGGGTAGAAGGTTAATGCCATACTAGCTTTAAAAATACCCCAGCATACAATCCACAGGGTTAGAGCAAAGGCCACATGGTCAGAGCCGGACTATAAATAACCAGCAAATCATTTCCCAGAGCCACGGCCCCCTCCCCAGCACCAAGAACCTTTCTGAGGAAATCAAAGTGAACACAACTGTTACCAAGTCACTACTAAAATATTTACCAGCCTGGCGAAGTGCCGAAGGTGCTTGGCACCGAGTGTTTGCTTATTTACAAGGCTGTTTTAAAGGGTAGAAAGCAAAATAAGGTAACCTGAGCTATTAAACAGAGGGGCCAGGTGGTACCTACCAGCTGTCAGCTGTCCCAGGCACATGGGGGCTGGAGGAGCACTGGCACAAAGTCCCCCAAAATGGGCCGGAAAAGCAAAGAGGCAGGCTTTGGAGCTCCAGAATAACCCAACTAGCAGGGGGGGCTCGGGTTATAAGTTGAGGGGGGGGGTTTCTCCTTGGCCCCAAACACCAGCTAACACAAGCCCCCAACCTGCTCCTGGACTTCTGCATCCACCCTCAGAGGGGCAACAGGGGTCACCACCCTATCTCGAGGGGGGTACCCAGGCAAGGAGAGGGGAAGCAGAGGAAGACAGGCAGTAGGGCTCCTAGAGGATGCCATAAGAGGACCCAGGGGGACCTGAGGAAGAGCATGCACTCAAGTGTTCTTGTCTTCCTCCTCTTCCTCTTTCTTTGAAGTTCCCTTGTGGTTTGAATTTCATTTTGATTTTCTCAACTTTGGCAGATTGGAGTTGAAATAACCTACAAATTACTTAATGTGTTGTAAATCTGGGGGAATTCAGGAGTAATGGGGACCACATGTTGGCCTGGAGGAAGCCCATGGAAGGCTGAGGGAAGGCGGCCCTCACAGACACACAGGTGGCTGTCCCAGGCAGGGACACTTGATGCCCGTGGTCCCCTGGAAGGAGGGGGTGTGGGCTCCCCTTGGGGTGGGGTAGCATTCCCGAGGGGGCCGGGGAGCTCCGGATGGACACAGAGAGAACGTGTTAAGACGGCGGACTGACCAAGTCGCTGCCTGGGGCAGCCTGGTGACCGTGGACGGGGGCAGCCAAGTAGGCCGTGTGCCAGGTGCCTGCCAGGCCCCTTGGCTTCACCAAAGCCGCTGCGCTGGCCCTGCTCCCCTCTGGCCTCCTGCTGCATGTGTGTGGCTGTCAGCTGAGCTCCCACCGCCCTCCCCCCCCACCGCCCTCCCTCTTCAGCAGATTTCTCTCAAGTACTAAGCCATATGGTTCCAGTTAAGCTCCATATTTTTCCTTGTCGATTGAAGAGACACACTTTCCTCTTTGCCAGACAGTTTGCAGATTGCTCTGTTGGCTCAATTTCTTATTGGATTTCTCAAAAAACCTGACATTTTAAATTAATTTACAGCCACAACAAAAAGAGTTCAGAATTTTAATGGTGTTGTAAGTAATTTTTAGGTAATCCACTCCAGATTTTGATATTAACCTTTGAAACTGGAGTTCATTCAGCTACTATGTTACAATACCCAGTCAGATTCCAGGCCTGGGGGAGGCCAGGCTGGGGTAGGAGGCAGAAGCAGGGTTCTGGGGGTGCCCTTTTCTGCTAGGAAACCCCAGAGGGGTGGTGCCTGGGAAATCCTAGAACAGTGGGTGAGAGTGACAGAAGGCACGGAGGGCATGGCAGGGGGTCTGTAAGGCAGCGGGGCAGGTGCTGGAGAGTAAATGTGGGGGCAAGAAGACCTACTGAATATTCTAGAAGGATCAGCCAGACTCAGCAGGGGGCAGCATCCCCAGAATCCCTCAGCAGGAAGAGCAGGGCTCCTGGTATGGGGTGTGTGGTACGAGAGAAGCTCCACCTCAGTGCACCAGGAAATAATAATGATAATAGTAATAATAATGGTGACAGCTAACATTTGCTGAGTTCGCTGTATGTCAGGCGGTGTATTAAGTGCTTCACCGGCTCTGGCTCATCCATTCCTCAAAACCACCTCTGGGGTAGCCACTGTCACTACTGCTCCAGCTACAAACACTGATGTGTCTCGTTAGCGTGTAGTGAGGGCTTACCGTATCCCAGGCGGGCCGAAGCCCTTTATACCCACTACCTCATTAAAGGATAACAGAAACCCGAGAAGGGAGATAGGCTATTCATATCCTCATTTTACTGAGGAGGCAATGAGGCTCTGAGAGGTGAAGCCAGGCCTCCGGTGTTTGGCTGCTGCTGACCAACAGCCAGAGAGTTCTGGGACCCCCGCCCGCCCTGGCTGACCCCGCACCCTGTGGCTCCCTCCTCCCCATGCTACAGAACAGCGCCATCGTGCTCCTTCCAGCTGGGGCTAGAGCGAGCTGGCGAGAGCAAGGCGGCGAGGAGGTGTGGTCCTCCAGGCAGACCAGGCTGGGGCCTGCCGGATGCCACCTCTTCCCTGTGCTGCCTCAGGCTCGGCCGAAGGCCGCACGCCAATCCGGACAGAGGAAACTCCGGGCATGGGAGAGGAGCCCTCGCCAACGTCTTTACTAGGCTCTGGCACTGAGCGGCCCCTGCCTGGGTACGGTGCCAGCTTACTACACCAGCAGATTGTTCACATTCCTTCCCTGCAGGAGCTTCCCAGGGCACCCAGGAAAAGAGATGCAAAGACAGAGCCCCAGCCAAGGCTGTTCCAGTCCCTGGAGGGTCCTCATGCCAGCGGCGAGCCGGAGCTCGGAAGGGAGGCCAAAGACAGGCTGGACAGGGCCTGCCCTGAAACCAGGGTATCTTCCTTGGCCTTCTCCCTGTCTTGGGGGAAAATGGCTCAGGGCGGGAGTCAGCCCCTGCCAAGCCCACTGAGATGTCATGTAAATAGTGCTGTATGGGGCCTCGGGGAGCTTCCCGTCATCAAAGCTAGGAGAAAGGAGAGAGGTGACGGCTGGGTGGGGGATGGGATGGAAAGGTTTTCACTTTACTGGCCCTGTGTGTGAACAGAGCCCCAGAGCACACGAGTGCGAGTGCGAAGGACCCCGGACTGAAGTGCAGGCAGAGAGGGGAGCGAGCCAGTGTCAAGACCTACAACCTGTCAGGGAGGGCGGAGGGGGAAGCGAGAGGGCTGTGGGAGAACTGGGCAGAGGTAGCGGGTGGCCCATGGCAGTTCCAGGTCTGGAGGGAGCTGGGCGTCCTGGGTGTCTTGTGGAGCACTGACTACAAAGCCGTGAGGCATACATATACCTTTCAAGCCCAGCCCACAGCCTGTACAGGAAGTGGCCCTGAGACCCCATGCTCTAGCCAGGCCATCCACCCATCCATCCATCTATCCATCCATCCATCCATCCACAACCATCAGCTGTTTGCTTATTCTGGGTACCAGGTTTTTGCAAGGCTTTGGGAGTCCAGAAAAAACCTAGGCCCCTGGAAACCCACAGACTCAAGAACCCCAGCCCTTTTATCCTCAGGGACCTGGGGATTCAGCATGGCCTAACGGTGCCAAGCAAATGCAGACCCGATGCCCACTCTCTGACAGGCTCTGCCCTCTTGGGTCCCCTCCTCGCTCCTCTCAGATCCCAAGTTGGATTCCTAGACTCCAAGAAGGAGAAAAACCTCCCGAGGTGCTGGGAACCACAAACTTCTGACCTTCTACCACTTCCATGGAGAAAGGAGGCCTGGGCCCCCAATTTCGGGGTAGTCGGCAGCCCTGAGAGTGAAAGGCTGGGCCTTGAAGCTGGCCTTTGCCTTCTTCCCGAACACAGTTCTCAGAAGGGCCAGGCAGCAGCTGCCCGTGCCCAGACTGTGCAGACCTTGGAACCTGTGGAGCCCCTGGCTAGCGGCCAGACAGCATGTATGAGTATCAGGGGGTGAGGCAGGGGGGGTTGAGAATTCAGGCTTTCCATGCCCCCGGCACCATGCCAACACGTGGAAGGTTGAACTCACCCCTGGCGGGATGCCACGTGCCCAAGGAGTGGGCATCTGCTGGCATGGCATCGTATGAAGAACTAGGGGTCCTACCACTGCCTGTCACTCTGGGCTTTCCCTGACACGTCACGGGGGTGGGTCTGCTCCGTCCCCGCATGGCATGGAGTACGGGGGCCCCCAAATGTCCCTTTGGCGCCATGCCCACCACATACCATGGGCCAACCCCATTGGCACCCGGCCGCACATGGAAGAACTCAGACACTCTGCTGGACCCCAGCCAGGCTCGGAATGGTTCTCCTTGCTGGCTCGAGGCCATAAACAGGGCATCTCTGGGTTTGGGCCCATGGTACCATCTATTCACTACAGCGGGCCAGAGGACTGCCCTACCTCCCACTCTGTCCACAGACAACCATGTTTGGTCATTTTATGGACCACGGGATAATGCCAGAAGCCTTTGTTAAATTAGTTGCAACAAACGTACTATATGTAAAAATTAAAATGAATGTCCTTCCCCTGAGGTCATTGGGACAATCCCATCCAAACTATTAAATTTTCATTTGTGTTCTCATTGAGGGAGCAAACCCCAGAAACTTTCTGAATTGTTCCCCACCCCCTGCCCTCCCCAAGTTGTCTACTGGCCTCTCGTTCTCTTTCCAAGTCTTTCTTTCTTCGCTTTTTTTTTTTTTATTATTTTATTTTTTATTTCCCCCTCTTGGTCAGGTTAAAGCGCTCCTGAGGGGTGATTGACGGGGGTTGCCATGGAGACCCTGGCGTGAAAAAAAGCCTCGTTAGTTGCCAACTCTGTGTGTTGTTGTTTTACAACTGTGACCGACCGTCACATGAGAGGGGGGACAGCTGGGGGCCGGGCAGCACAAAGGGGAATGGCTTTTTAATGGAGTGCCTGGCCAGCGCTTGAAGACTCAATAAAGAGTTGCTGGTGAGTCCCCTCACTGGGCCCGGCCCAGCACACGGGAGCCGGAGGCCCTTTGTTCCTCAGGAGCTGGGATGGGAAAGTTGAGAAAACCAGCCACTGGGAGGTGAAAACAAGAGGCCTTCCCCCCACCGCTCACAGGACAGCTATTTTCCCTCACTCTCAGGGTGCCAGGATCTAGGGGACAAAACCCAGTGTCTCGGACAGGCTGCCATGCTGGGGGAGGTGGCTGGGAGGCAGCTGGGGGAAGCCGAGTGGGGAAGCAGAGGGAGGAGAAGGGGGAGGCGGGCCTGCCTCTGGCTCTGCATACCGCCCCCCCCCCCGCCCGACCCCCCCCCCCCACCGGCGTGAAGGCAGGTGGCCGCTGGGAAACTGGGCCGCTGTGGGGCGGGGGCAGGGGGAGCCCAAGCTCAACACAGGCTGCGCCCTAATGGGAAGCCAGGGGGCTGCAGGAGGATTTTCTAGGGGAGGACGAGACCCTGCTGGAGTGATTCAGGCCACGGCCAGGAGGGTGCCGGCGTCCACGGACACAGACCGCAGGGTGGTTCCTGTCCTACGTCCCAGGCCACCAGTGAGGACCTCCTTGCTGTCTCTCCCCATGGCAGCTCTCGAAGAGGGCCCTGTCCCCGGACAGAGGCCGGGGGGCCCAAGGGAGGGGCTGAATCCAGCCAAGACCTTAGCCTTTTCTGAGGGCAGAGACCAAGTGCCAGAGCGAAACACTTTTCTTCAGCCCTGACCAGAGAGAGAGACAGAGATGGAGAGCAAGAGAGGGAGACTGGGGTAGCTAAGGGCAGCGGTTCTCCAAGTGTGGCCCGCGGGCCTCTGGGGGTTCCTGAGACCTTTTCATAATAATGCTAAGATGCAACTGCTTTTCTCACTGTGGCGACCTGGGCACTGAGGGCAGAAAGCAGTGGTAGGTAAAACCGAGGGTGCGCCCGCACCAACCAGTGCTCTGCGGTCACTGTGTTGGTCATCACCACGCCCTTGCAGGGAAAGAAGAGCCATATTCACTTAAGAATGTCCTTGAAGAAGCTATAAAAATTGTTCATTTTTATGAAATCTTACCCTGAGTACGTGTCTTTTTAACATCCTGAGGGACGGAAAGGGAAGTATACACAAGGCTCTTCTGCTGCGTCCTGACATCCAGAGCTTGGCCTCAAGGACGGGTACCCACGTGACTGCACCGAAAGCCACTCTTTTCACCGAACACCATTTTAACTTGAAAGAGTGACTGACAGACAAACCCTGATTTTTCAGAGTCGGGTATCTGGCAGACATTTTTCTCAAAATTGAACAAAGTAAGACTGTTGCTTCAAGGGGGAAACAAAACTGCCAGTATTTGTCACCAGTGATAAAATCTGAGCTTTCAAGTGAAAATGAGACTTTTGGAAAAAATCTCTGCCACCGTGACTTTGACAGCGTCCTACAACTTAACACATCACTCATTCCAAATGAGACCCGTGATGATACTAAGGAACCTCATTTTCTAAAACATCGTGGCATGAAATGTGTCGACATTTGGAAGATCTACATTCCTCAGTGAACCAGTATTTTCTGAATGACCCATGCGTCAGGTTACAAAATCACGCATTGAGAAATGATTCATTCAAAGCGCAAGGCAGACCAGTGGGTTTTAATGGAAGAGTGCGCAAAGTTCAGAGCTGTAGTTTCAGATTCCACACTGCAACTGACCTTTGAGAAGCCATCGCTTGCCGAGTTTTAGTGTAATAGCAAAGAAGTACATCCACTATGATCTGCAAAGTCCACTTCAATAGTCCTCCCTTTCCCAGATACACATCCGAGGGAAGCTGGATTTTTTTCCACAGACTAACCAAAACAATATATCAGCCAGGATTGAAGATAGAAGCACGTGTGAGAGCCTGGTTGTCCTCTGTTAAGTCAGACATTAAAGAAACTTGTGAACATGGAACGCAATGCTACTCTTACTGTTAACGTGTTACTGCTGTTATCTTTACAGAAACTAGTAAGTTTTGAATTTTTTTTCTCAGTTTTAATTTCTCACACACTAAATATCAATAGCTATATGCCATATGAAGCCAAAGTTCTTTGGGGTCCTCAATACTTTTTAAGAGCATAAAGGGGCACTGAGACTGATGGTTCTAGAACCACTGGCTTAGGGCATGGGGAAGACAGGAAGAAGGCAGAGGGCACGTGTTGTCGCGCTTTGTGGAGCAGGGCTCTGGCAGGGATAATTCTCTGCCCCCACGGATGGCCCTGGACTCAGTAAGAGCCCTTGAGGAGAACTCCACATCGCATCCTATGGTGAGAGATACAACCTTGGGCAGGATGGTGACCTGGGTGAGATGGTCCCGACAAGTATTAAAAGAACCACCGAGAGGCCCTGAGTGAGCAGAGGGAAAGGGAGAGGAGGCGGCCACTTCTGAGTTGACCCGGGAGAGTGGGGGGGGGGGGAGGTGGCGGTGGTGGCGGCAGCTCGGGAATGCAAGCTGCAAGGGAGGTAACATGCCCTGGGCCCCACTGCCCCATCAGAAAGTAAAGAGGAGCTGGTGGCGGGGGTGCCCAAGAATTTAGAGCTGAACAGGGATTCCTGCCACCAGTGTGCAATTCACAGGATGCCCGGGGCCCCTTCCCAGAGACGTGTTAATTACCTTCCCCCACTGGTCCCCATGGGTAACCAGGCTGGAAATGAGCAGAGGCAGGCTCCAGCTCACTTTGCTCTGTTCTGGCTGGGTAAACCAACGATTCTCAGCCCCAAACTTGGCTCTGGTGCAGAGATGTGGAATTTTCCAAGAAAACTTCAAAATCATCACTGAGAGGGGAAAACAGTTGAAAACTGATCTTGAAAAGGAGAAAGAAAAGAAAGGGCAGGCCGGGTTCCCCAGGTACCCCCAGAACACAGGGTACCGGGGATGTGAACACTGAAACTATGTGTTTTCATCTCACACACAAAGTCCCCAGGATAGCATCCAAACTTGACCTGGTACCCCAGGTCATCACCTCCTCCCAGAATTTGAAGCTCAGTGACCCACAGGCCCTATGGCTTCTGCTGAGAGCAGCATCTTAGAGGGAGTCTCTGGACATTCAACCAGCCAAACATCTAGGACCAGATACCCCGAGCTGAGGCTCTTAAGGTGCAGCACTCTACTAGACACACCTGCAGGCCTATCCAACCCACAGATAGCACTGAGAGCTAGCTTTGCACCAGGCACCATTTTACATGCTAGGTGCCCATCAGGGACAAGGGCAGAAAGCCCTCCACCTTCACAGGTCTCACTCCCAGAGAAGTAATCAGGCCACAGGGGCAGGCACTTTGACTGCGAAGCTGTGGGAAAGCAGGAAGAGAATCCTAACACAGCCTTGGGCAGTCTGGGAAGGCTTTTGGGAGGAGGTGGTATCTGGAGGACCTGCTCAGTAGAGACAATACAGTATAGGTGGTAGGAGCCTTGGGTTTGATTTCTACTTCTTAGCTCTGTGATTCCAAGCCTTGGCCCCTCCCCTATAAATCAGAGATGATATTAGTATCTGTATCATAAGGTTGCTAGAGAATTAAGTGAAATAATGGAGGTAAAGAGCATGAGATAGGGATTGCCACATAAATGTTAAGTGTTCTATTTATAACCATGCCAGGTCCTATTCTTACCCCTGACCGGTCCACCTGGGGCTGACCCCAGACTGGCCCATACCAGGCCGAGCTGCCAGCGCCAGGTAGGAGCACTGATAGACCCCCTGGCCCTATCAGCCTCAGCCCTGACCCTCTCCACATACCAGGCACACGCGGGTTGGAAGGGGACAACCCCAGGGCCCGGTCCAGCAGATGACAAGCAAAGGAGGCAGCTGCCCACCTCTCCTGGGTCTGTGGAGTGTCGAGCACGACTCAGTGCTGATCTTGATGAGTGTTATCTTCCAGCATGGAAACTCCAATTCACCTGCCTGGGAAGAAGCAGGGAAAAAAATCCCACGGCCATGCCCTCCCCTGGAAAAAAAAATTCTAGAAAACAAAATACAACGACATCTTTTTATTTTGTTTTTTTCGGTAATTATACTAAAGATGAAAAACTCATAATAAACATCTCCCAGTCCCCACCTGCTAACAGTAATTATAATAGACTCAACAATAAATGGTAAAGCAGGGCAGAGCTGCATCTCGGGAATTCTCTAGGGCATGTGGATTAGCTCGGAAAGCCTGAATGATTAAAATACACTAATTAAAATTTTGTGTTCCTTGGTAACTCGTCTGCCTGGGCCCCTGGTGTTGGCAAAATGGGAATTAACGTGACAAAAGCAACACAGAGGGTTTTTGTTTTAAATAAAGAAAAAAGAGAGAGAGAGAGGGAGAAGGGAAGATCTATATAAACAAGTTAGACACCAGGAGAAAAGAAAGACGAGGTGGTTTTCTCTCATTTTCTAACTGGAGCACCAGGATGTTTGGGACAGGAAAGTGTATGGAACGGGGTCCGGGGCCTGGAAGGGAGTCCCTCTGCCTGCTCTGGGGTCCTGTGAGGGGCACGAGGAGCATGTGTCCAGGGGTCACTGTTTAAGAATGATTACTGGAGAGAGGGGGGTGGGAGGGAGAGAAGTGGGGACAGCAGGCGCCCACCCAGTCCGGCTTTCCAACGACATTCCTCTAGGGCGGGCCACATACCCCCAGCTCCCCACCCCACGGCCAACGGGACCCTGGGAGGACGCAAGGGAGCTTCTACCCCATTGCAGTTGCACAAAAGAAATTGAACACTTTTGAGTTGCCCTTAGCAACCTAATTGCATCAGTACATTGCACACAGGAGCCAAAGTAACTGAATTTTGATGAAAAGACGGCGGTAATTTACGGCATCACAAAATTAGTTGTCATGGCGACGGGTTAATTACATCTCAAATTAACAATGCAAGTGTGGTGAAATTAAATATAAATCATATTTTCTGCATAAATTATAGGGGTTGATTAGACCGGGGCTCTGGGAGAGGGAAAGGTTGAGCCGCCACGGGCCCCAAGCTGCATTCTGAGCTGCCGAGAGAGGCGCCTGCAAATGCAGGCGCGGATGGGGAGCTCTTGGAGGGGATGGGGGACCAGCGGAGTCAGGCGCCAGGGCTGCGGAGGCTGCCTCCCTCTGCTCCCGCTGCCACTCGCAGGCTCAGCTGGCTCCACGCAGCGCCAGGGCTGTCCCCAAAGTTTGCTTCTGTTTGGATCAAACTTTGGCTGGGGGGAGGGGGCGGGCAGGCAAGGAGGAGGGACAGCAGGTGCCTTTTTAGTTGAGTGCCGGGGACAGAAGTTCTACCTTCAACCATCCCAAATGACTTTCCCGCTTTCTGTGCCCTGAGCCCTCAGAGAACCCTCCACAGATGGCCAGCTTAACCTCGCTCTCTTCAGTTAAATGGGGTCAAATGGTTTCTGAGTCACAGGCGTCTGCCTACCAGGGGACAGGCCCCGTGCCACCCAACAGGCAAACCGCGCACGGCCAGGGCTGCACCAAGTGGGCAGCAGCATTGTAGGGGTACGGGGTAGCCAGAGACAGACCATGGGTGGCAGCAAGCACATCTGGCTGAAGAATGTGCTTTTCCAGTCAGCTCTGGTCAGGCAGCCACACTATTGACGCTGCTCCCCGCTACCCAGGGACAGGGCAGTTTGACCCTGCCTTCCTTGAATGGGGGAAGAACCACAGAGAGCAAGAAGCAGAAGAGACCCCAAAGAGCACCATGTGCATGCTCCGTGGGGGCTCTGCCAGCAACACGCAGCCCAGATGCCCGTGCCCCTGTGCCACCCACCTGTTGTGGAGGGCCAGCCCTGCCACTGAGCACAACCGGACCGACCTCGGTTTGGTCTCTGGGAACCCCCAAGCCAGGTGTTCATTGGAACACCCGGGTGATAGATGCTTTAGAATCTTGCCTCTCTCCTCCTGCTCCTGGCCTTATTTCTTGGCTTTGGGGGAACACGCAGTCGAACTCTGGTTCACAGAGGAGAGCCCCATTTGTTACCTGGACAAAGGAGTTCCAAACTTTGGTGATCAGTGAATCGCCGGAAAACCTCCTTAAACCTGCAGGCTCCTCAGGCCCCGGCTTCAGAGATTCTGATTCTGCATCTGGAGGGATCAGAATCTGCATTTTTAACCTGCTTCACCTGAGAGTCTGATGCAGGCCGTCCCAGGCCCACACTTAAGAGGCACAGGTAACACAGTCGGTGATCCCAGTTTGCAGATGAGGAAACGGAGGCCCAGCGGGGTTAAGTCACTTTTAAAGACAGGGCAGGACTGAGATTCAAAGCCACCTCTGAGCTGTCACCCGTCACATGCAATGCCCCTCTCTCAAGGCTGTGCCAGGCACCATGCCAGGCCACGTGGGAAACACAGGGACCAACGGAACCACAAAAGCCCGTCCTTGAGGAGTGCATGGTCCAGTGAGGACACAGAGGGTCAAGCAAACAGACATGGCCCGAGGTGTCCAATCCATCCCTAAGGGACAGGGCCATGGGAGCACAGGAGAAACACCGGGGACAAAGGGAAGGCAGGGATCAACATGCAGTGAGTCAGCCAGCCCCAGGTTGGAGGCACTCCCCAGGGGTACCTGACTGGGCTGAGCGCCCAGTTGGGCTGTGCCACACTTCACCTGGCCCAGGTGGGAGGAATTTCCTGAAAGGCCCCTGCAGAGAGATGGGGCAGAGGAAGGAAGAGAAGGCCCTTGGCGGTCCCCTTGACCACGGATGTGCATGTGCAGCTCATGAATATTTCAGTGGCCATTTATTTATCCCTGCACCATCCAGCTGCTGGGGCCACAGACCCAAAGTGGATAAATATAGCCACTGGGCGATCAATGAGGCATCCGCTCCCCCCCAGCCACATCCATTAGGCCCCTCGTTCCCACAACCTGCTGGCTGGGCACCTTGTCCTGCTCAATTGGTTTCCGATTTTCATTAGCGGTGGAGGCACAGCCCCACTCCAAGCCTGGGCGTCCCCCTCACCCCTCTGGCCCCTCCCCCCCTCAGGCTGGGCATGGAGCCCGAGGCTGCCTGCTGTCAGCCTGGAGGGGCCTTTCAGAGAGCCCAGCCCACCAGAGTGGTGAAGCCGGGAGGTGCAGAGCTCAGCAGCCAGACCTCACTTCCCCGGCTGGCCCCTGTGCAACGCAGAGGGGGGTGGGGGTTTCCCTAGGACTCTGCCACTCACATCAGGGCCAGCCGGTGAGTGCGATCTAGTTCTAGAAAGCTGAGGTTCTCATTTGCTGGCTCTGAAGTTTCTGGGGGGCCTCCACTTCCCTGGAGTGGGGGTGCCCAAGGGGGAGTCTGGTGGCTGTAGGGTTGGGCTGCCACAAGGGGACCCCTGGCTCCATTGGCCTCTACTCTTCCCCTGAGCCAGAAGTTGCACCCGGGCCGTCCTGGACGCCTGTTCTCCAGGGTCAGGCCTGGCTGCAACCTACTGTCCAAAGGAATAAGCGTGGGCTACCATGGCTGTCTTCGAGGGCCTCATATCAGACTGGAAGGTGCTGACCAATTTCCAGTCCCTGCTCCTCTCGCCAGGCTGAGCACCTCTCACGCAGGCTGGGACTCAGCACCCCAGGGGCACTGTGCTTGGAGGGGTAGAGACTCCAGGGATGGTGTCAGCCCTCACCAGGGTCCTGGCACCCACTCCTTCATTCGACAAACAGTTCCTCAACACCATGATGTGCCAGACATTGTCCTGGTGGTACAGCTGTGAACAAGACAGACCCAAATCCCTTGCCTTCATGGGGCTTAGCCTCGGTGAGGGCAGGATGGGAATAATTAATCCAGTAAATGAAAAACTACTGAGTGCTGGAGGACAATAAAACACAAAGATAAAGAGTCACAGAGGAGAGAGCTGGGGTTACTTGAGTCGCCTCTGAGGAAGTGACATTTGAACCAGAGACCAGAAAGATCAAAGGGAACAGGGTAATCTGGGCCTTCCGGTCGAGGAAGGTGGGGAAGGTCAGTCCCAAGGGGCTGACACAGCAGAAAATGCCAGGAGGAGCACCCCACCCACTCCCTCCCTTGGTACCAGGTGCCCAAAGGCTTAGGCCCAGTGGCTGGCAGGACGGGTGCCCTGAGGCAGGCTTGCAGAGCATCCACATGGCCTGAGGACGGGCAGGAGGGGCAGAACGGAGAGAGGAGAAGGACAATGGCTGGCAGAGGACCAGGGGCATGAGGCCACCTGCCTGGCTGTTGTGAACACAGGCTCCTCCTCCAGGGCTGCCGCCAGGACAGAAGGGAGCCCGGGCGGCCTGCGTGGGGTCCTGCCTGCACTGGGAGGCTGCAAGACCACAAGGTGACCAAGGGTCCCTTGATTCCACCCTGCGCCAGCTCCAGAGACAGAGGGCCTTGACCCTCCAGTCCGCTTGCAAGGAAGACACAAAGGGTGGGGTGGGAGGTGAGAAGCAAAGAGTGAGCATGAATTCCAGAGGGAGAAGAGAGAGGCAGGCCTGTGCCTTTAAAAGAATTTTCATTTAAAGGCTCTTCTCTCTTCCACCATTTCAGTGATCTATATGCAAATATGCTAATGCATGCAAATTAAGACACCACTTTTAGTCCCAATTTAATAGAAAGCATTAAAATACCATTTTTTTTTCCAAAAAACTCCATATGCATGAAGGAAGGATTTTTTTTTTCTTTCTTTTTTTTTTTTTACTTTTCACTAAAGTCACATTCCGGCAGCAATTTTATGCTGTCAAAATGTTCTCAACGAGGGGAGATTTGACTGGCTTCTCTGAGAGCCAGTCATAGGAAGCTTGGGCTCTCCTTGTTGAGTTTTTCTTTTTTCTTTTTTTTTTTATTTAAGGGGGTGGCAAGGGAAAAAAAAATAAGGAAGGAATAACAGAAAACAAGACACCCAAGAATTTTCTCAAGGGTAGTTTCCAATTCTAGGCCAGAGTCCAGTCCGCTCTGCATCAAATGTGTCACTCAACCACGGCCACCAAAGATGCGTATGGACAACCCGGGTATGTGTGTGTGGGTCACTCCTGCGCTCTGGTGCAGGTGCACATAAAGCTGGTGGGTGCCCCTCTGTGTGTGCCACTTGGCAGGAACATCCTCCCAGGGGCCCGGAACCGCCAGCCACACACACCTTGGGAGGGCAGTGCCCCTGGAGATGAGAGGACAGCGGAGGGCACCAGGGCTAGGGTAAGGGCACGGGGGCCGTGGTGTGTGCCGGCCGCTCCGCAGCCCCAGCTGCACATCAAGGGCTCCGTATTTTCACTTCACTCGCTGCTCTGTAATTAAACTCGGCTGCTCCCACTTGGGCTAACAGACCTTTCCCTGAGCGCCCCAACCCCCCCCTTCCATAGGGCCCGTTCCCCCTTCCCAGCCTTGCTGGCCCGTTGGGTCTTCCCATAGACCCTACAAGAGACTTCAAATTCTTGATCTGAAAGGCCTTTGTCAAAACCATGGGCCCGCAGTCCCCGACCGGCCGCTGTGGGTCGTCTCTCCAGTTTCCCTGGGCCCACTCTGGGGTTCCAGCTCCTGATTAGACCTCTGTACTTGAGCACCCACGCTCCACCAGCTCCTCCGTCATCCCTGCCCTTTCCTTCCGGGTTGAAGTTAGTCAGGGCCTGAGCTCTGGGAAGCCGCAAGGTGCTCTGATCCCAGCCGGGGTCCACCTGAAGGGGTGGCACTCAGCCATTCAGGGAGAAAGGGGTAAAGGCCATCCTGCTGTGTGGGTGGCACCCCTGGTGGGCAAGGTCTCAGCCCCGTGTCACAACGGGTCCTCATTTCACAGTTAGGGTGAACACTACTACCACCACCTTCTGTGGAAGGGCACCCCACAGGCCGAGCACCCACCCAGGGGCTCGTCATGTGTTGGCACATTTACTCTTCTCAGTGACCCTACGGCATCAGAATGACCAACTCCAAGGTACAAAAACAGAAAAGCAAGGCCAAGGGAGGTGAGGCCCATTGCCCAAAGTCTCACAGAAACTACTGCCAACTGGCAGTGGGGCCTGTGGGTCTTTCACACTCCCAGAACCAGCTGGAAAGTGAGGGATCACACTCCCCACTGCAGCTCTGCCCCATCCCAGTGAGGAACCCCGCCTGCCCCATGCAAGGCTTCAGCTCTCCATCTGTAGAATGGGAGAGGGAGACCGCCCTCATCCGTGGCTCTTTTGGCTCCATCTGTTCACAACTGTGTAACAGATGGAAGAGAATCAAGGGGGGCAGGTGTTCTCCCCAAGCCGGGACAGTAAGGCAGACTGGCTCACTGGGTCCGCTCCACACTGCAGAAGAGGCCCTGAAGGCAATGGGCCAGGAGGTTAAGCAGGGCTCGGGAAAGTGGGGAGAGAAGGGTCTAGAAGCAGGAGACAGAGGAAGAGAAGCTGAAAACTGGGGGTAAGAGGGGCTTAATGAAATCAGAAAAATACTAAAATGGGGCTTTAAAGGATAATTAGGCAGAAGCCCCATTCCAGAGAACCGTTCAAAGGGAAAAAAGAGCAAAGAACAGAGGGAAGACCCACCGCAGTGGCCCCGGGCTGGGTGAGGGCAGAGGATGGGGACATGCAGCAGACACGAGGTGCACAGCGCCCACACGGGCCCTGGGTCAGGAGCTTGGGCACGGCGTGCAGGGAGGGGGGCTCCACACACATGCATTTCTCCAGCGCACATGAAAAGGCAGGAGGGAACAGCAGAGCTGGGCTGACGTGGTGGGCCGCCTAGCAGAAGCCATGGTGCAAAAAGATTGAGATAGTTACCGGAAGTCCATCAGTTGGTGCCAAAGCCCTGGTTTTATTGTTAGGGAAAAAACAAACCCAACCACCGAAACTCATCCTCATCTGAGAATCCACACAGAGGGAAACGATTTCCCCATCAAACCAGTTTTATTGGATATAAATATCTAATTATTTGTCCCAGGCCCTGGAATGCCAGACATTTTGCAGCTTTTATAACATGTGTAGGAGTCTTTACAAACGACATATACATAACCATACGTGTATATATCATTTTATATATATATATATGGTTATATATTAACAAACCTGATTTGAATTTCATCTGAATTTTTTGCTTAGCAAGCAGTTTTGTTTGTTTGTTTGTTTGTTTTTTTACGAACCTGGGAAAGAGCTAGAAGGTTTTGGTGCTGCTCAGACCCTCTTCCTGGGGGGGGGGGGTGCATATTTCTGAGACCTAATGTGCCTGACCCAGAAAGCTCAGGGGAAAGGGACACCGCGCCACTCTGCCATGACACACGTGCCCGCCCCCCCACGACCCCTCAGCGGCTCTGAACCGCACACAGGCTCACAGCACTTTACAACCACAAGACCCATGGCTGCAAGTCAATACCTCACACATGACACAAACATGATGTCCCAAACAGACAAACAAAAGTATTGACTTCTCAAACACAAAGCACACGATTACACTTCATAGCAACCCCCGTCAAACCGTGGAGGGCGACAAAGAACCGGGCAGAGGGGCAGGGAGGGGGAGGAGGAGGGGGGTCGGGGGAAGTTGTCTTGTGGGGAATAACGTGGATCAGCCTGTCATCTGGAGACCCATCTTCATCTAGAATTAATGCACTAAAGTTCTTTTGTTTTTCCCCTAAATGGTTTTAAAGAGACAGCGAATTCTCCGTCCGGACCTGGGGGCTTGGTGTGCAGCTGGCCCAGGCTCTGGAAAGTGAACAGGCGGCCCCTTCTAGCCAGGCGTGAGTCCATTATCTTTGTATCCCTGCCCCACCCTGCTGCCGCCTTGTCTTCTCCCAACTTGTAGAAAGAAAAGTTACAAATCTCTGGCTTTCACAGTTCCCACAAGTAAAGAGTGCGAGAGCCCGTGGCTGGGCAAACTGGGGACAGGAGAAGGGATGCGGCGGGCCAGGGCTGTGAGCAAGGTGCCTGGGTCAGTGCCAAGGTAGGGGGGTGGCTGGCAGCAGTCTCCTGGAGGCAGTGCAGGGAGGGCCGCAAAGGCCAGTTTCTCCCAGACAGGAATCTCCTGAAGCTGAGGACAGAGGCGCAGAGGCTGGGGACAGGAGGAGCCTGGGCATCAGCCACAAAATTCCAGGGGGGGAGCCCTGTGGGAAATCATGGGCAGGGGAAACTGTCCCTTGAGGCCCAAGGACCAAAGGAACCATTCCAGTTTGAGTGATATTTGGGGAGACTCTAGCCAGAGGTTGGCTGTCCGCATGGGTGGTGAGAAGGAAAGCAACCGATTTCCAAATGCCTCTGTCTCAGACCTATGTATTCATGGGGAGAAAGGGCTCAAGATTGAGCAGAGCTCTAGGCCTCTGCCGAGAACGTTCTGAGAATGCCCACACACCCTCTGCTTAGAGAGCCGTGCTCAGGGGGCTGGGCTGGGGGCCGAGGAGCCAAGAACAAACAGCAGCAACAGGAACAGAGTTGAGCCATTTCAATTATTCATATGCCAGATGGATTCTTTTCCTGCCTTTTTTTTTTTTCTATAAAAATAAGGAGGGTGGGGGGAGTAGGTCTTACGACAGTCTCCAAAATGGGGGGAGGAAGGGGAAAGGGAGAAAACATAGAAATCGAACCCCTCATTTGTGTCCTATCCCCTTCCCTGGAGACCCCTGGTCTACTGACAGGAGGGCAGGAGGGACAGAATGCCCTGTTGGGCAGAGATCAGAGGTGTCATTTAGGTTCTCTATGAGCAGAGAGCAAGAAGCAAGGAAAATGGTTGAAAGAAGGGAGGGAGAGAGAGAGAGAGAGGAGCACGGAGCATGGGGTGGGGGGGAGGCAGAAGAGGGTTCCGACCTTCTGTGAAGGATATAAAAAATCCAGCCGCCTCGGGGGACACCCAACTATCTAGCATATTGCTGTTAAAATGTCTGCAAAATTTAATACACTTGGCATGCCATCTAATCAGTCCTTGGAAACTCGGGCACTCTCTCCCTCCTAGAGTCAAACCGCCTCAGACCTTACACCTATGCGGTTCCCACCGCCACCCCGTCCTCCAATTTTAGATAAAGTTGTCCCCCCCCCCATCATAAAACCAGCTGCTGTAGCTTTCAGGACACGTTTCATCCTGAAGTATGTCCAAGGTCCAGAATCTAGAACGTTTTCTAGGAAGCAGGCGATGCCACAGAGCGAGCCAGGGGTGGGGTCCTGGGGCCGGGACTTTGGTTCCCAGACTTCTTGTGGGGGGGGATGTATTAGTAGGAGAGAGAAAGAATGTGAGGGGCAGGCATGTACGGCCAAGGGAACATGCTCCCAGATGGCCAGGCAAAGGCTGCTCTGTCCAGGGGAGCCAGTGAGAGCCATTCATTCAGCTCTTCTTTAAGTAGCTGCCCAGCACAGAGAACACACACACACTCCACATATGCCCAACTGGGTACTCTATCAATCCATCCATTATTGGGAAACTTCGGTGAACCCCACAAGATCCTGTGGCTACTCCAAGTGCCCAACAACCAACCAGGAAGTTTCCAGATCAGCCCCAGGAATGGCTGCCTGACCTTCTACCCCAAGCATGGCAATCGGAGCCCAGCATGACTTGGACCTTTTGGCAGGTCACCACCTGCTTTAACTTCACAAGGAGAGATCCGTAGAGCTCCTGAATGGGCCTGGAGGATCAATCCCCAAAACCTTCACCCTCCACCGTATGGAAATGGAGTTCGTACCAAATCCTCTTTACTCTTTTTTTTTTTTTCCCCTCACCTCTGACTGACTTAAAGTCTCAGGAGGCCTTAAGGAGGCCTGGAGGACCCTAAGAGACTCAGGGAATCCCAAAAAGCCTGCACCATGCTAATGCAGTGATTCTTCATAAGATAGGGGTCAGGCGGGACAGGCCAAGAATAGGGAGAACCCAGAGTCCCCTCCAACTGCAGGAGAAAGCCACAGTGGCCAGGGACCTGAAGCACAAGTGACTCCTTATGAACTACCCTGCCCCTCACCAGGCAGGTGGGAGTGTTGGTAAACAGGAGAAGGGAACTCAAGGGGGTGGAGACAGGGAGTGCTGCCTGGGTGGGCAACCCATACAGTTACCCAGGGCCCCACGCTTAGGAGAGCATGTGCTTTCACTGTCGTGAAATTCTTTTTTTTTTTCTTTTTAAGATTTATTCATTTATTTGAGAAAGAGGGAGGGGGAGGGACAGAGAGAGAGGGAGACGCTCCAACAGACTCCCTGTTGAGCACAGAACCTGACATGGGGCTCGATCCCAGGACCCTGGGTTCAAAACCCGAGCCGAAACCAAGAGTTGAACACCCAACCGACTGAGCCACCCAGGTGCCCCATCATGAAATTCTTAATAATTTAGAGCAAGGGGCCCCGTATTTTCATTTTGCATTGGGCCCCGCAAATTACGTAGCCGGTCTGGGATGTGGGTTTTGGGAGATCAGAGGATCTGGATTTGAATCCCAAGGCTCTCCCCCTATAAGCCAAGCGACATCAGAAAAGCTACTTATTATCTCTGGCTACAGGGAGCCTCGCCTATCAAATGGGGTGATCACACCCGCTCTCACGGTGGCCGGGGGAACCGAGAGGGGCAAAGTGGGGGAAGAGCTTTGGGAACATGATTACATGCTCCTATTCAAACACAAGGTGTGTTGACCAAGAGGGAAAAGTGAGGCCAATCAGTTCGTGTTTGGTGGTGGCTTCCTCCCACCCCAAGGATGACCTTCCCCCTTGTGGCAAGATGTCTGCTTTCAAAGCAGTGTGATAGGGAAGCCTCTGGCATGCCCAACTCGTTGGCCCCATTCTCAGTTGAAGAAACTGGGACAGAGTCAACAGATGACCTGCCTGTTGTCACAGAGCCGCCTCCAGGCAGGGCAAGGCCGAGGACATACTGTTCCTGCTGTCCAGGCTCTGCTTTGGCCACAGGACACTTGAGATGGGGACAGTGAGAAGGAAAAGGAGGCAGGATTTGGAACAGGGAGAACGGAAAGGCTTCATCCTATTCTATCACACACACACGCAACTTGTGCATGCATGTGTACGTGTATACACAGCAAAATTAAAGCTGAGAACTTGGCCAAAAAGAAAAATCCTACCCCTGTTCCATCGAAACTTATTTTAGGGCGGGAGGTAATTGCCAAAGACCCAAATAAAAAGCCAACCACAGGCTGTAAACGGCTCCAAGTCTTTAATTAGACCCCAAGAAAAAATAGTGGCAAAAGAAAAATGAACGTAGAAGGCTCCCTGAGGAGGGAATATGCATGTGGTCCCTTCCCCCTTCCCAAGGCCAGGGGCTTCAGATGAAGCCTGCCTGTCCTGTGGTGGGCACTGCAGTGCTGGCACTGGCCATCGTGAGGGCAGGCACGAAGCCGAGCACGGCACACCCCAGGCAAGGGCCAGGCTTGGTCTTGGGTCCTTTTCCCAGGGCCTTCCTAGGCCCCAGCCTGAGGAGGCCAGCCCAGCGTTGGGGCTCCACGAGGCCAAGGGGAAAGTGAGCAGTTTCTACCAGCTCTGGAGGTGAGGGAGCAAGGAAAGGGGAAAGCTTTGGGTCTGGAATGGCCTTTGACTCACTGAAAGATGTGCCCATCAAGTCACAAGGCCTGGCTCCTTGGCCACTGACCAATCTACCCACATGACACTGCTCCCATTCCTTGGAGCTATTCTCCAAGCTGTGGCTCTAGACCCTTGTCCTGGGTCCATGAGGAGTTAGGTGGCCCTGAGGTCATGTAGGCAAAGCCAATGCCCCAAGGCCTCTCCTCACATGGTCCCTCCATGTGAGGGTGTGCTCTCAGGAACCCTTGGGGTGACAACATGCCCAGGCAAGGGAAGCATGCACAGCCCCTGGGCTCCAGGTGGCACTGGCCACCTCATGATCTTTCCTTGAGCCCCTGCCCAGCCCTGGCCGTTGGAGGACATAGGGGAACCTGGACTGGGTATGTGGGGCTGGAAAGAAAAGGGAAGGTGGGGGTGTGCAGAGAAAGGTGTCCATACTCTCACCCCTCATATCAACAGATGCAACTCAGCGGACTAACCAAAATCCATGGTGGGGGTGTCGTGCCAAGTGCCAAGACCAGCATGAACCATACCATGGCAGAAGCAATGGCCTGCACTGATGTCATAACGACAGCTGGTCCCCATGGCAGAAGAGAGGCACTGCACCCAGAACCCAGGGAAGAACCCAGGAGAGGAATGAGCCCCAGCCTGCCTCAAGCCAGCGAGCAGGATAGGGCAGCCTGGTCCCCCACCTGTGCGGTGTGGCAGGATGGTGAGGTGGCTTTACAACTAAAGCCAGCCTACTACAAGTGGGCACGGCCAAGGGAGGGAGAGGAAGAGCCACCTCATTGCTGGCATCAAAGGCAACGGGACAACCATGTTGAAGATCCCCGTCCTGCTTTGTCCCATGTCACCCCACCTGCCACACCCACACCTGGCTCCTCTACCAGAACGGGCACTCACTGTGAGTGGGGTGCACAGTGCTCCCCTGGCTCTCCTCCGCCCCCTGCCTCTTCTAAGCCTAGCCTAGGAAGATGTGCTCCAGAAACCCCACCGAATGGATGGGCCGGCCCTTACCTGCTGCCAAGACATGCCCCTGCTGGCGTGGTGGGCTGTGCCCCGCCAGATATGCTGTGTTTTTTTTACCAGTTTCCTTTCCTAGCTCTCAAACAGAATGTCAGTGACCACAGATTAGCAGTGGGCCAAAGGGCAGGAAGGGCGGTAGCACCTTAAGGGGCCCAGACCCGGTTGCAAGCAATGAAGAGGCCACACCCCTGCAAAGAAGGAACTGTCATGTCCATTTTACAGAGGAGGACATCGAGGCTAAGCGTGGTGACATGATAGCCACATGTCGACCAAGCATGGGCCTGACTGCAGCCCAGGTGGGTCCAGTTCCAAAGCCTGTCTCTCACCATCTGCCCCTTCTGCCACCCAGTTCTCTAGTCCAACCTCTAGCACTAGGCCTGGCTGACCCCTTCGCACTGGCTGCTGGATTCTGTGCACTGGTTTAATGCATGTGCCTTGTGCACTCAGAGTGTAAAGCAGGTGATAAGCACAACTCCTTTCCTAGCTACCCACCATGCCCTGTGGTCAAGGTCAAGGCGTACATGGCCAGAGCAAGCTGGAAGGTCTTTCCAGGAGGAGAAGCAGGTGTGAATCTGACCTCCAAGGCAGTCCCCACATCACCATCCGGGTCAAGTGGGCCTCCCTGCTGGCCCCTTCCTGCTTGCCTTGCTCTGTGAGGCTGGTCAGGCTTCCATCCATCACGACAGGTGGGATTCCTCCTGGACAAGCCCTATGGCCACTGCTTCCCAACTTCCTTCCTAGCTTGGGAACAGGCTGGGAGAAGCAGTCCAAGCTCCTGGCAGAGGTAGCAGGAGTCCTGCTAATTAATTAGCTCTCTGTCTTCCCCGAGTGTTCACCAGACACAACCAGATGGTCCCAGCAATATGCCCTCTACTCCTGTCCTCCCCTTAAAATGACATGACATCTTCACCTTACACCCTGCGTCCATCTTCCCCTTCTATATTGCAAACCCCTCCAAAAACCCTTTCTCTCCCTCAGCCAGGCCCGGACCCAGAGAGCTCCAGAAGGACGGGGAAAATAACGAGAACTCTGGTCCAGGTTTGCAGTAGGAGAGAGTTCTAAGTGGAGCCCAAGTTTAGACAAGACTCTACTTTCCTTTTGCCTTCAAACAATTCAGCTAGGGGGTAGGGGACCCAGGGCTGAGTCTGCCCCTATTTCTTGGAAGTGTTAAGAGATGACTCTGTGTCCAAAAAACACAAACAACTTAAAACCCCAGACAATCAAGGCTGACTGGTCCCCCCTACCCTGCCCCAGGAGGACACCATATAGAAGAAGCTGCTCCAATCAGAAGCAAAAAGCTCACTGGGGCCTCTGCAGTACCACGGACTCTTCCACGGGCTCTCTGTTGACATCTCTGGGTCCTAGGTGGGGTGGTGGCCTACAAGGGACAAGAATGTGCCCTCCAGGTGGCCAGCCTGTGTAGGCACACTCAACCAGGCATCGAGTAATGAAACAGCCAAATCCCAGGGGCAAGGAGCTAGGGTCAATCGAGGCTGGAGCCACAGCTGAGAAGCCCTGGTGGCCCTGAGAGGCCCAGGAGTGGGGATGGCAACAGGCCCTATTTCGGGAGGCCACCCAATGCCCCGGTGCCAGCACCTATGAGGTGTAGGCTCCAGCTGATGAACCCGACTCACTCTTCGGGGAGTTGGTTTTCCCCCTTATAAAATGAAACCGAGCTGGATGGCCCCTGGGGTGGCACGGAGCAGGACTGCTCACACGTAGCCCTCGGGAGGGGCCAGCTTCAATTATTACTGTCATGATTATTATTATGAGCATCATTTTCAGGAGCATCGCTCTTTTGGAGTCCAAACATTCTATGGGCCTCCTTTCAGACAGAGCTACAGAGTAATGGGGGAGATCTGAGCTTACGGCCTAGAAAAGCCACACTTCCCACAATGTTTAGCCCAGAACTGAAACTAGCGAGGAGAGAGAGGGTAATGATTTGATTAGAGGCTGTGAGGGGTCTGGCCAGGTTTCATGAGCCTGAGTGATCCCAAACTGGCCCACTCGGGCTCCACGAGGCATCCACCTCAGAGCAGCCAGAACTCGGACACACGGCTGGATCTTCCAGGCCCACCATGGAGTTGGGGGGGATGATCTTTGGGACAAAACATGATTGTCTAGGGCAGCAAGGGTTAACACCGGGGCTGGGAGAGGCCAGGCAGCACGAAGCACTCCCTGTTTATTAATAAGCTATTTATCACCAGCTTTGCTTTTAATGCCATTTGGGCTTAATGTCGTTAATGAAATATAAATGCCCATGCTAACGATGTGGGTCAGAGGCAGCACGGGCAGCAGACGGCTCGCGAAACAGGGCCAAACCGCCGGGCACGCTGGGGAAGAGGCTGAGAGCTCGGCAGGAGGAAGAGGTTCCCACCAGCTCGGCACCCCCAGCCCAATCTGCTCCTGCGCCAGGGGGGCTCCACAGCTGGCTGTGTGTGGGGGGGGAAAGGCTGGGAGGAGGGCAGCCCAGGGGCTGGGGGAGAGGAGGCCTTGAGGGCACGGGATGTTGTTAACTCCTAGAGAACGGAGCGGGAGTAAGAGAGCTCCCACCTCAGGGGCACCGCCTGCCTGGCATCAGGCCCCTTGGCTGCAGGAGGCTGGACTACCACCAGCTGGCAGCTGGCCCCTCTCCCCACCCTGAGCACCCTGACCACTGGGAACAGAGCTGGGGTGAGAAGGGTCATGAGAGGGAACAGGGAGGATCCCATAGTAAGGACTCCAATAAAGACCAGCATGACATCCCAGGCTGCCCGACCCCTAGCTCGGGCTGTTCAGTGGCCTTGCGGGTGGGCGCCGAGGGGTCAGCAGATGGGTATTTCTATCCGTGCCCCGAGGCCCTGGAACCTGGAGGTGGCTCTGCATGGCAGGCTGTTGTCCCTGACCTTCTACCTGACCTGGCCTGGCCCTGCCCACACAGTGGGCCCTCCCTGCTGACCTCTCCCTAGGCTCAGAGCAGATAGATGCCCTTAACAGATGATGACCACCTAACCCAGATGACCCCAGCAACTTCACACTTTCCCCTCTGCAGAGGCCCCAGACTCTTCCCGGACATCAGCAACCCCCCCCCTCCGCCATCCCCCCACCCCCACCAGGGGAGGCAGCTCTGGGACTTCCTTTCCGGCTTGGAGGCCATGGATCCTTCGGAGGAGACTTGGACTCTATACTCATCCAAGGGCCACCTGGGCCTAAATATAGGTTAGAGACTCCTGCAAGCAGCTGACCTTTGTTCCATCCTCCTCGTCCTGCAGCAGCATGCCCATGGAGTCACTGTCCTGGCCCCGCCTTGCTCCCCAAGGGTGCTACCTCTTCCAGAGGGAGCTCCTGGCTGTTCTCGGGAGAGAGCCCAGCAGCCTCTATCCCTCCCCGCTCAGGACTGGCCGAGGAAATGCAGGATGACCACCAGCAAAATCTGAATTTCAGATAAACCTCACATACTTTTTTAGTGTACGTATGTCCCTAATATTACATGGAACATACTTCTACTAAAACTTATTTGTGGTTTATCTGAAATGCAAATTTCACTGAGCATCCTGTATTTTTTTTTTCCAGTTTTTATTTTAATTCCAGTTTGTTAACATACAGTGTCATGTTAGTTTCAAGTGTCCAACATGCAGCCCGTTTTTGTATTTGCTAAGTCCGGCCACTCGCTCCCGCTTCTCGGCAGGTCACACCTGGCAGGTGGGTGAGCAGGACTGTGGGGGGCAGTGAGGGAGAAAGGAGGATCCCGCCCGTCTCGGAGAGCAGTCCTCCTTTCAAGAGGCTCTGTTTGTCCCTGTCCCACCCCCACCTCCGCCCTCTCCCCTCAGTGGTCACTACGACACAGCCCGGTGCCACAGCTCACCTGTGGGGGTCCCCTCTCCCTGCACCCCTCAAAGTCACCTCTGTGTCCCCAAGGAGTACAGGGCTCATTTGCTGGGGCTTGGTGGAGCTCAGCTCAGAGGCTAATCCCCTGGGTGGCTCCTGTCAGATTATTAATTAGCTAAAGCGGATCGGTCCTGGAACAACATGCGCTTGGACTTCAGATAAAGCAGGCCAGGGAAGCCGGGCGGGGGGCTGCTTAAAGTGACAAGAGCCTGTTTCTGAACCGCTCCCTGAGGAGGACTGAGAGGGTGGGCAGAGGCTGGGGGCGGGGCACGGTTTGCAACAGAGCCCTCAGCACTCCCCTCCCCTGCTCAAGAGCACATACCCGGGAGGCTGTGGGTGCAGATGCACCTAGGGGCCCGGGAAAGGAGGAGTCGGTGACAGTTGGGTCTTGCTTTTTAATAAAGAACTTGTGCCTGATCAGATCGAGTCACCCAGAACTCTTCCAAAGCCTCTTATTTCACTTGGGGTAATGGCAACAAGGCCTGGGGGATCTGGGGTCCCTCGCGCACCCCCATGACCTCACGTGGCATCTCCCCCACGAGATGCCCTCCAACAAGTCAGGCTGCTCTTGCATCTAGGAGCTCACACTTGCTGTTCCCCCTGATGGGAACACTCTTCTCCCAGGTATTAAGTAGGGGGGCTCACTCCATCACCTTCTCCATCCTTACCCAGATGCCACCATCCCAGTGCTGCGTCCCCCAGATGCCACACTGAAGAATTACAAACTATCCTCCCCCATCACCACCGCACGCTCTCCCCATCCTATTCTCTAAACGTGCTGGTTTTCTCCTGGACACACGTGGCCATCCAACAAATACTGTATTTCTTAATCTCATTTGTCATTTGCCTCCCTCCACTGAAATGCAAATCCCACAGCACTGTTCAATCGCTGCTGTGGTTCGGGTCCACTTCACCATGTCTCTCAGTAAGGCTTGATGAATGAATGAAAATGAGAAATGAATGACCGACGTTGAAGGCCAAGATTTGGACCACCACCACTTCCAGCTCTAAGCCGAATGTGGCTGAACTCTGGGCTGCCCCGGGGGCTTCCCAGGTACCCATCTCCCCCGATTCCCCCTTCTGCCCCCCCAGAGGCAAGGTGCTCCTCTTACCTGGTCCTATCATTTCCCTTAAGATGCATTTCCGGCTCTGGGTCTCCTGAAGGATGGCCTCGGGGACCCATCTCCCTGCCACCCAGACCCTCCCCGAGCTGGGCCTGCTATGGGCTCTGCCCCAGAAGCACGGGTGGGGGGTTGGGTGGCAGTGAGGGGGTGAGGAGAGGGAGTGGGGACTCCCAGCTGCTGCCTGGGCCCAGCTCAGCTGCTGGCAAACTCCTGGGCTTGGATTGTTTTGACTTGAGTCGGTGAAGCTGAAATATTGAGTCACGACGGCCCTAAACTTCATTACCAGCTTTTAGTGAAGATTACTAAGGGAAAAAAGTTGCTTTTAATTGCTTCTCCCGATTAGCATTTCTGGAGAAGAAACTAGTGATTAATTACACCTTCCCATTTCCACTCACCCTGGCCACAGGGGTCCCAACCCCAGGCTGCCATATGGAGGCTCAGGGGCAGAAAAGGCGCCTGCTCCCTAGGGGCCAAGAAACCAAATCAGAGAGAAAACACGAGTGGGTAGCAGAAGGTGAGGAACACGCCCAGAGCAGGTTTAACGGAGAAGCAGTAGCTGGTGGTGTGGGGCAGCCACCCAAGGGTCCCTGCACTGGGCTGCCTCAGGCCTCCGTGGGGTGTCCTCTGGGCTGAAGGGCTTTCTAGACCAGCTCTACACCTGGGTAGATTCTGGAATAATAGAGGCCGGGGAAGCTGGGGGAGACAGAACAGCAGGAGCCCGGGGATCTGCAAGAGAGGACGACATGTTCACAGTCCCTGGGACTCCTCTCTGGGGGCACCCCGATGGTGCTCCTCCAACACCACCAGAGCGCTCTCCCTGTGGAGGCCCCAAGGTCACAAGGATGGAGGCAGGGCAGAAGTGCTTCTCCCCTTGTCCACAAGACGTTAACCCTCCCAAAGCCATGGGCTGTTGTCCTTTTGGAACAACTGTGTCCCCAAATGCAGAGGGGCCCTGAGGTAGCTCCAGGCGGGCAGGTACGGCCGGCCCTTCCCCAACCCTCCCCCCTTGGGTCTGCGCCTGGTGGGATGCAGGGGCTTCCTGAGTCTGCTAGGAGACGGGGGAAAACTGAGGAAGGAGGCCCAGGGCTGGGGCGTCCGCAGCATCAGGGCCGAATTCTCACCCCGAATAGAAACCAGAAGGTTCGGTGACACTTCCCACGCCTTGTAGTTCAGCCATCCCCCCTGAGCGTGATCTTACCCAGGGGTGGCATAGGGCTCGGGCCCCTAAGTCCCATAGCCAGTACCTCTCCTGATTCCCCACCGCACACCCCCTCCCCCAGCTGCTTGCCTGGAGCGGCCAGCCCCACATCAGATCAGAGCCTGGGAGGAAGGAGTTAGAACTGTCCAGTCCAGTTATGAGTGAAGGCCATGGATCTAGTACAGGCCATGGAGGCAGAAAGCAGAAGAGCCTCCCACGCCTGCCCACCCAGACACACCCTCCCCCGGGGCTCAGCCCAGGGTTCTGATGTTGGCAGACACACCCAGGAAGGCTGGCTGACACCCCCTCGGAGCCAGGCAGAGGCACCAGCTGCCCGCCTGGGACATCCCTGTCACCCCCTGCAAACGTCGCCAGCCTGCCCTTCTGCTCCCTCCTGTCACTCCCCCTGGAGGTCAAACCTCCAGAGCTTTCCTGGAGGGCTGAGCTGGCCCATATGGCTGAGAATATGTTGCCAGCTTGGGCAAGTACTCACTGGGGCCCCCGCAGCCGGCTGTGACAGCTCCATGCTCCCTCCTGCCAGGCCTCTGGCTTGCTGTCTGGGACGCGTAACACTCACCCCGGAGGGCCCAGGATCGCTTCACTGTGATAGCATCGCTGTTTGGGGTTGCCTGCCTCATCCTAGCCCAAGTAGATGATACTAAGATCCAGGAGAGTCAAGCCTTGTATCAGAGGCCCAGGAAAAGGGGACAGTGGCCCAAGTCAAATCTGATGGGGTACCTACGGGAATCCACACCGTGAACTGTGAAAGGACTTTCCACATGCAAAGACTGCTAGGATCCCAGCCCATACACTGGGGCTGGAAGCTGAGCTGGCCCCAGTGGAAATGAGGAGGTCTTAGACAAACCCCCTTCTCGGCCCTGGGTGACCGGATGCCCGGGAGAAGGTATGCAGATGCTCAGCCCTTGAGAACACAGATCACATTTAAGACCACAGTGACAGGAACTATATGAACTAGACCCAACCTCAAACCCAGCACCGAGCCCACGGAGCAGAGGCACAAAACAGGCTCCCATGCAGTCTTTGGGCCAAAAGGACGGTGAGTTTGGAAATAACCTACTGAAAACAATGCCAGAGACGAGTGGGCCTCTGGCCTTCCCTCTACACGGTGCTGGCCAAGAGGTGCCTAACCCACTCAACCACGCTTTCTCAGCAGCCAGCACCGGGCCCCGGATGGTGCTTCTCCCTAATCACAAAACTCATGGCCTCTGAAAGCCACGGGTAGTTCCTGGCCCTGGCAGGGTGGGGGCGTGAGAGGGGAGGAGATGCAGGGCCACATCAGGGGCCCCCAGAATCTGGGGTTGGCTTGGCTCCTCTTTTCGCCGTTCGCTCCCGCAGCAAGCACTACTCACCCTCCCTCTCAACGCATGGACTCTGTGCCCTTCCATGCTGTCCACCTCCTCGTGTCAGCATCCGTCCACAGCAGCCTCCCCTCTGGGCTGCTTTCTCCTCTTGCCCCGTGCAATCCATTCTTCCCACTGCAGCCCCAGCCAGCTTTTCAAAGCAAAACCCAGATCACTTTACCTCCATGCTTAAAACCCTCCAGTGGCTTCCTGTCACCCAAAGAATAAAATGCCAGCTTCCCTAGGCCCACTGACCCCTACAAACGGGTCCACCTCCCAGCCACCGGGACTTTCCTTCTGTTACCAAATGTACTGAGCTCATCCCACCTCAGGAACTTTAGACCAATCATTTTCTTTCTAGAATATTCTGCCTGTTTCTCAGAGGGTTGTCCACTTCCTCTCCTTCCATCTCAGCTGTCACCTCCTCAAAGAGGCCTCCTCTGACTGCCCCCTCACCTCACACCCCTTCATCCTATGTCCATTCTGTGCTAACGGTGTCCTTGTTCCTTTTTTGTGGATTCCTTGTTGGCCTGCCCAACCAGAACTCCATGAGAGCCGGGGCTGTCTTGTCCACTCTACCCCCAATGATTGGCAGACACCAGGCCCTCGGTTTCTGTTGATTAAATATAACCAGATCTTACGCAGCACAACCAGAAATAGGGAGAGTCTGAACTAGACAGGAGCAGGCCTGTGGATCGGGCCTGAGTATAGATTCACCCCTGGCCCACACTCCAGGGTGGTGAGGAAGGACATCTCTGAGACCACGGGTCAGCCCTGCCCTAGAGGACGCGGGCCTGCAGCCAAACCCAGTCCCTGGGAAGAGGTGGGTGAGTGTGGAGGGGCCTGGCCACAATATTCCCTTTCAGGGCCCTCAGAGTTCCTAAGCTTCATTATTAAGCTTTAGATGGCCGATGCCAGGATGCGGGAGCCCCACAGGACTCATGGAGCCCGTCCCCTAGGCCAGCATGGCCCCTGGGAGTCAACAGTGAGTGGAAACTTCAGAAAGGGAAAAACTAATAGGCATGTTTTGCCGAGGGAATGAAGAAAACAAAAAGCCGGCCACTGAGAACAGAACGGGCAATATTCCCCCTTCAAAGGGGGGAGCTACACGCACTTTGGCAACCTGCTGCTCACGTGCTGGGCCCAGTCGGGGCCAGGGAGACCAGGTAGAGGCTTGAAGACACGTGGGTCTGCCTTCCCAGGACCCACGATGATCAGAGAAGCAGAGTCAGGCAAGAAGAGCCCAAGAAGTGTAGAGACAGACAGGTGCTCGTGCCAAACACCCAGCAAGACCACTACACCAAACAATCTCGACACCACCATCAGGGGACACCAGCGACACATCTTAAATGTGGACAGACCAGCTCCTGGAGTGTGATCGCATTCTAGACACCAGGAAGAAGAGTCTCGGCCATGCAGTTGCTCCACCACAGTAACCCAAGGCGACATTTACATCTGATTTGCAAATCCCTGCCCTGTATCCAAGGCTTCTAGTCCCTGAGGTGGCACGGCCTGGAATCAAGCAGGCCCACAGCTTTGGGGACCTCTCAAACCCCAGTGGGCACCAAGGCACCCATCGCTGCCAAGTGCTTCCTCCGTGCAAGTTCAAAGTCCAGAGTTGCAGAGCCTGGCCACGGAGGGAGGGGCAAGACACACCTGCCCATGGCGCCCACGGGGAGGGACGGTGCTGGTAAGTAGGCTGGGGCTGCTGACTCCTGTCCTGCGCACACAGGAGGAGTGGCTTGCGGCCTTGCCCTCCCCGCCATTTTCTAGACCCTCCACCTCGGCCCCTGTCCTAACACTGTGCCCAATTTCATCAGCATCTAACCCTTCTGGACTGGTTTCCTTGGGATCCCGAGGGAACACTGAATGACGACCAATATGTGGTAAGTCACCTGCTGTTGTGTCAACCCCCCACCACAAAAACTGCCGTGTCTGCTACCCGTAGGGAGATATCTGACAGTACCAGCCTCACAGACTACCCATCCCTGGTGTAAGTGACCTGCCTTCGGCGAGGGGCGATTTCTGAGCCTGGATCAAGACACCTGTGGGAGGCACCTGGGTGGCTCAGTTGGTTGAGGATCAGACTCTTGATTTCGGCTCAGGTCACGATGTCAGGGCCTTAGGATCGAGCCCAGCATTGGGCTCCGGGCTCTGTGCTCAACAGGGAGTCTGCTTGAGATTCTCTCTCTTCCTCTGCCCCTCCCCTGGTTCACATGCACACACGCTCGCTCTCTCTCTAAATAAATGAAAAAAATCTTTAGGAAAAAAAAGACACCTGTGGCTTCTCCTCTAAGGAGGGTCCTGCCTGGGCTGGAGGACCACCCGAGAGAGCTCCAATAAGTCACACATGAGCTCAGAGCAGCGCCACGGCCTCTGGACATGCAGATGGGCTGGACCTACTGCTCCCAGAGAGGATGTGCAGAAATGTCCCAATGCTTAGCTCCAGGAGTGCTGTCTGCTATGGCACAGGCCTCGCCTAGAGTACCTGCATGCTGCTGGTACCATTCAATGTCATACACTGGTAATGCTGGGAGGATTCTTAAAGGCCATTTATTCTAATATCCTTATTTTACCCAAGGCAAAACCAAGATCTGGAGGGGAGAAAGCAGTGACTCAGTGTCAAAGCCAGGGCCAATACGCCGGGTCCTGTTCCTAGGCCAGGGCTCTGTCCTCACTCCTATGTCTTCTTACTTTCTTCTAAGGTGCCTGAGCCACCGCCATTTGGGTCAGAATCCTCTGAGAAAGGCCTCCTCAGTCCCTATCCTAAGAAGGAACCCCCAAACTGGCCAACCACAGCCCCCACCCACATTTCCCAGACACATCTTGGGAATCAGGAGTAGCCACCTTTGCATTCCAAGAGGCCGGGGTCCAAAGTCCACTCCAATGCTGGAAGCTGCAGGATTCCCTTCTACGGGAGGGGGTCGACAACTGTGGCGGCTGGAAGGGCAGGTGAGATGGAAGGGGTCTTTGCCTTCAGTCGGCGAGGTCTGTTTGCCTACCAAAATGAAAAGGGAGAACAGATTATTAGGCTACAGCGGAGACCCACAAAGCTACTCCAGAGAAGAGGACAACAGATGGTGTGGTTCCAACATTTTGCACCGTAACCAGCCAGCCCGTTGCTGGTAAGAGTCTCGGACCCTGCCTGCCATGCCTGACCCTACAACCAATGCACCCTTTGCACAATCATTAGCCAATTGCTAAGCAGCGGTCACACCTAACACAAGAATCAGACAGGTAGAAACCATGATAGGCCAATCAGATGCCACCCCAGGTAGTAACAGAGGGATCACACCCAAGGCTCAGCACCCCGGGGGGAAAGGTCAGCCTGACAATGATGGATCACGCTGACACTGGAAGGCAGATCAAAGCCACACAACCAAATGAAGCCTTGGGCTCCCCAACCTCCACTCCCTCCCGATGTTCCCTAGGCCAGCTCCCAGCTGCTCCCGTGACCCCCCAGTGGCCCTGTGGGAGTCTCTAAAAACGGAATCAACAGGTGTCTCTGCAGCGACCCAGGATGGTCAGTTTGGTTTCTTCTGTTTCCCCCACTCCCCGCCGCCATCCGTGCTGGTCCCGTGCCATCTCATCCCATAGAACAGAACCGAGGGTGCAGGCACATACTGAGAGGGGGCTGCCGAGATTCATGTGTGATAGGTGTTGGCCCAAAAAAATGTGGCCAAAGAAAGTTGGTGCCCTGCTACCGGCAACCTTTGTGTCAATTTAAGCAAATATTGTGGTGTTTCCATGGTGATTCCTGTTTTGAATATCCACTACACTCACTTTTTAAAGGGCTTTTCCTGTTTGCGTTTCAACTTCAAATCTGTAAATATTTTCAGCCTTTTTAGAAAAATCAGCCCATGCGCATGCAAACACGAATACAGCACCTAACCTCGGTGCACAAGCTCCCAGGCCCGGAGGTCCAGCCGCATGGATGGGAGAGTGGGGTGTGGAAACCCCAAAGGGGCTCTCTATCTGCTCCCACACAGCCCCCCTCCCTGCACATGGGGCTGGCATCAGGGAGGGTGGTGGCTGGGGGGATGGCAGCATCCATGGCGCCTGTGTGCTCCCGGGGCGTGTGAGCGGGCTCAGCCTGACTCTACGGTGTGGCGTGGTGTGGGCAGCCACCCAGCAGGTTCTCCAACGTGGCCCAGCCCTCGGATCCCCAAGCCTCCCTGGAGGGCAGGAACCCCTCCTCTCCTGCCTCCCAAGGCTGGGCCCCGAGTGGAAGGGGTTGTTGGGCTGTGAAAGCGAGAGGTCCCAGCAGCAGCTCTCCCCACCTCGACTCTGGGGCACTGCCACCGCGATGGGCCAGTGACAGTGGCCCCTGGACTCGGATCGGCCCGGCTCCCACCCCACCCTTCAGCACCATACAGGGTTAACAGCGGGTTTCCTGGTTTCCATGGATTCCCGCCAGGCCCCTAATGTGAGTTTCGTGTGATTTGGGGGAAGTGGATTTCCTTTGTTTTCCAGTTTGGGAATATTTTTTTCTTTAAAAAAGAGGAAAAAACACTTTAATGGGAACTTCAGGGCCACTGTGAGACTTACTCTTCTGGGCTTTGACATTCTCAGGCCTTTGGTCCAGAATTGCCCAAAGCCCTGGGCAGCTCACCCACCAGCCAAATATCTCTGAGCCAGAGAGGAAGGGGTGCCTCAGACCACCTACAGCGCCCTGCTCCCAGAACATTCTTCTGCTGGGTGGGGGGAGCTCCATTCCAATATCCCATCAGAATGGCCCCCACCTCACCTGAAAGCCAACATCTTGTACAGGTGGCTCACACTCTCCCCTTGCAGACATATACATTTCCCAGGGAAAAGGTCAAGGGGAACACTCCCACCTCCCTGATTCCTGGCAAGGAGCTAGAATGACCAGAGCCCAACCACACACACGGGAATGTGAACGATACCAGGCTCTTATGTCCTGGCTCAGAAGGGGATTCCAGTTCCAGGAGAAGAGGGTGTTCCAGGCCCTGGTGGGGCCCTTGTCTGGCCTCTTCCAGCTGAGGGAGGGGCCTGCCCAGGGCAGAGGGAACTTCTCACCTTGGCAGCAAGAACAACTGGAGAAAGGGTGTGGCCAGGCCTCTCCCTCCCCCTCCTCCTCAGTCTTCCCCATTCCTGCCCTCCTCCAGCCCTGCCAGGGTGTGGCCTTGCTCAGGGACTGTCCCCAAGCAAGTGGCCTGACCTATTTACCAAACCAGGGCACAGGCCTTGGGGCCTGCCATGGACGGGGCCCTCCCACGGCACAGGCCCCCGGGGCCATGGTGGCAAGCAGGAATCTCGGTCAGTAGGTAGAGAGCCCAGAGGACAGAGCTCTCTGGCCAGCAGCTCCGGGGTGAAGGGGTGAGAAGCCATGTGCAGGTACAGAAATAACACAGGGCCGAGAATCAGAAGACATGGGTCTGAGTCCCAGTCGGGCCACTTAACTCACTGAGGGCCCTTGGACAGGCCATATGATCTCCCCAAGGCCCCATTTCTCCACAGATGGAGGTAACACCTTCTTCCCTCCTACCTAGCAGATGTGGTGGGGCATCACCGAGAGATGGACAAGGTGTTAACAGTGCTCCAGAAATGTTCTCGACCACCACCACCTTCTTCCACACCTCTTCAAGGTAACCTTCCAGAATCCGCTCCAAGCAGGACCATATGCCTCTCTGCTCTGCTCCTCACGCATCCTTCAGTGTGGCATTTAAATCTGTACCAGACTAAAGTAATTTGTTCACGAGTCTGTCCCCACCATTGGGTTTTTAACTCCTCAAGGGCAGAGACCAGGTCCTAATTATCTTTGCGTTCCCAGCATTTAGCACAACAGCTGGCCCACAGTGGACAGCGTGTTTGTGGAACTGAACCAGTCCCTGATCTCATGTCACAGTCAGATGGGCCTGGGGCAGCTTCAGCCCTGTCCAACGACAGAATTCTTCACTGGCCGTTTCTCCTGCTCCACTCCTTCTGGTTCCCCTAAGCCCCAACCGGCATCTTGGTCTTCTCGCTCCTCCATTAGCACCATGAATGAACAGCTTCCAGGTTCAAGGGGACCGCTTGGTCCCCTGATGCCAAGAAGAACTGATTGAGCACCTATTATGTGACAGAGAGCATGCTGGGAGTGGAGGGCACACCAGATGATTGGTTTTCACAACTCTGCCAACAGGCCCACGTGATGCCTTCTATTCACCAAGCACCGTGCTGAGTGTTGTACACGTGTGATCTCGCCAAATCTTTACAACACGATTAGGGTCTCTGTGGATCGATTAGGGAGGGGATGCACAGAGATATGAAGTGACTTGCCAAAGGTCACATAGCTCAGGCCTGGACTCGGGGCTGACAGGTTCCCAGGCCCAACTTACATTCAAGTTCCCCTTTGTCCCCAGCCCTGGTCTCAGCAGTGACCCACACCTAATGCTCTTTCCGCTCCTGCCTCTCCGTCCTCCTGTCCCCAAACAAGTCTCCCTCAAACCCTGAAGAGCCAGCAGAAAGCACCCAGAGATCACAACCAGAGGGAACACAAAGGTCGTGCTTAGGTGATTCCCTCTGGCTGGGCTGTGAATGGGGAAAGGTGGGGCCTATGGTGAGGTGCCCGGGGAGCAGGAGAAACCCCTGAACCTACCTAGGAAGTGGGGTCCCAGCCGAAGGCATGGCCTCCTGGAGGGAGAAGAGGCTGAGCTGCCCACTGCTGTCATTTGATGAGATGGGGGGCAATAAGGCCACCCAGAAGTGGGCTACTCTGAGTCAGAAGGTTCTGTGGGAATGGGGCAGCTTCCGTCTCTTCTCTCCGGACCAGGGGCAAGGGAAGGGGCTTCTCCGCGGGGAGGGAGTGGGGTAGCACAGAGATTTCTGCTGCCTCCTCCACACTGGGACCTCCTACTACAAGGCACATCTGCCTCAGAGATGTGGGACTGAGAAGCAGGGACACAGGAACCCCTGATTGTCATATGGGTGAGCGCGTGTGGCGAGGGTACCCGGCATCTCCCCAAAGGAGAGAAGATAACAGGAGGCGATGGGGAAAGATCTACACCCGAGAGGATAAAGGGCTGAAAGACCAGGCCAGGCCAGGATGGGGAGAGGACAGAGCCCTAATGAGCAGATTTCATAAACCACCCGGAGTGAAAACAAAAACACAGACGTGTACATTGCCCAACTTCAGGCTGTATGGAAAAGGGGGAAAAAAAAAACAATAAAAAAATCCACATCTTAATACAAAAATCCTACACGATGTGTTGTGGCACGAAAGTGTTTTTCACTGCATTTTTCATCTGTGATCTCACACAGCCTACGACGGGTCCGCCCAAAGCAGTAGGTATTTGATGGTACACAAACAGAGCAAACACATACACAATTAACCAAAACAAGGGCAGCAAATATTCAAATTGGTCCAAGCTGGCATCTCAGAACTTTGGGTGGCCTCCGGAGATGGCTACATTGGCTCTGCGGATGGGCCCCTCACTTTCTGAGGGACAGAAAAGGGGGGAACAAGAACACAGCCCAAATGTAAGGAAACGCGGGGCTCTGAATTCTCAGAACCCCGCAGGCGGCACTCCGGGCCAGCTGTTTATGTCGCACGTAAGGTGCTGTCCTGCTGCCGACCAGAGACAGAGAGGGGACCCACATCCCAGAGGCCCCTCCCGCCTCTCGCTCACCCCAGTTACTATCCGGCTCCTTTTTGTTCTGCCCCTCCCCCCTTTTAATTGTTGGATGAGTTTACAGAGCTGTGTGCCAAAAACAATCAACTCTAGGGAGCAGAGTTCTACAAAAAGGGCGTGTCGCCAGAGGGAGACGGATATCCATGGAAACCACCACCTTTTCAGGGCAGCCTAGGTGAAGCCAGGATGAGGGGGATGGTGCAGAGGTAGGGAGATAACACTCCACGCAGAACAGGGCCCCAAAGAACGCTGGGGTCGCCGATGACCCGAAGGAGCCACAGGAAGTGTGGGGGGTCTGGAGACCACCACGAGGGCAGGGCTGTTGGAACTCGTGTGAGCACACACGTGCAGGCACACGCACATAGGCCGCCCCTGCCAGATCCTGGGGACGGTGCGACACGGGGGTTTAGTGTACAAGCTCCGGAGCCAGACCGTCAGGCATGAATCCAGGCTCTGCCATTTACAGTTTGGGTGAGCTTGGGCAAATAACTTTAACCTCTCTGTGCCTCAGTTTCCCCATCTGTACAATGCAATCATAAATCAAAAAGGCTAAATGAAGGCGGCGGTAAGGGTCTCCAGACTCTGCCACAGTACAGGAAAAAACCAGTTGTTTATTAAGCAGTACGTACTAAGGATTTTAACACATTAATATCATCATAAGAACCCAAGGAGGTGGGTTATTATCTCAAATGGATAGTTGACTGACTAAGACTCAGAGAGGAATGTGACCCGCCCAAGTCACACGCTCAGGAGTGGTTTGAACCCAGGCCTATCTGCCACCTTTGCACTATACTGCTTGGCAAGGGGAGGCAGGGGGAAGGGGCTGGGGAGGGAGCGAGGGAGGGATGGGCTTTCAGGAGATTCTCTTTCCAGACTGGACCTCGATGCACAGCAGGGGGACCCAGACATGTTTTCCTCAAGCTTCCAAAGGGAACACAGAGATCCTCCAAGCCAGTGACTGCCGATGGAAGAAACAAGGAACAGGGAAAAGCTGAGGTGGCCACGTTCTTCAGGAGTTCCCATCCCGGCCCTGACTCGGGGAGGCCCTCTGAATCTCCCCAGTGCCCAGGTGGGCATCCCCGGAATCAGGAGATCCCCGGAGGGAACACAGCAGCACCTCCCAACCACAGAGACCCAAAGCCCAGGAAAAGTCTTACTTCTGGGTCAGGACCCTGCGAACAACCCAACTGTCTGCCTCCCCAGAAGCTAGCCCAGACCCCTGGAGGGGATGGGGCACAGGCAAGGGGAGCAAAGGGGAGCACAGGCCTCCCCTGTGGCGAGGCCAGGCCCGGGGAGGCCATAAGCTGAAGTCACAGGCCGCCTGCCCTGAGGGGTCTTGTCCTCACACTGCCCGGAGATGGAGGCCCCGCAGGTCTGGTGGCTCAGCCCTTTTTGCCATCGACCACCCAAACTCATTCAGATATTTCCTCTCTCACTTGCTTTTTAAAAAAAAATTTAATGTTCTCTATAATTCATCCGTCCCAGAAGATAATCGATAGAGCCCGTAATGAAAATCTGAGCCATATTTTATGATCCGCTGCGAGCAGAAAGGGCCACATCAGCAGGTCCGGTTTTGGCTCTGCCCATCTGTCTTGCCCACTGCTCCGGGGATTACTTCCGCAGCCCGTCCTGCCCACCCACAGCCCCCCAACCCAAAGCGCTGCCCTCAGCCACGTGACTGGGGCGTGGACCGCCCCGCTGGAGAGGCGGCTCGGGCCACAGCCCCCAGCCCCCAACACTCACTCCACCACACCGCTGCAGGATGCCACCTGCCATGGCGAGGTCTTCCTGAAGCTGCCCCGGACCTGGGACCCCACCACCATCTTTAGTCCCGGCCCTTCCCGAAGCCTGAAGACCCTCACCAGGATCTGGAGGCCTCCGCCGGCCCCCAACCACAACATTCATCCCCACCAAGAAAGGCTGCCCGCTCCTTGAGGACTCCCTGAGGGGAGGGGGGGTTCCGGGTGGGGGGAGGGGGCTTCGAGGTACACCTGGGATTCTCAGGTCAGTGGAGGGTGGGTCATTATTGTTCATTTTTACTACCTCAGACACGTCCCTCCTCTCCCTGGTCTGGGCCCTGTGAGGTGACGATGCGGATGAGCCAGCCTGAGGGGGGACACACTGGGAGTTCAGGGGAGGCAGCCTCCTCCTGTCTGTCAGGACCAACTGGGGGCAAGCAGAGCCCCGCCTCTTGCCCTGGCCCCACCACCGGGAGCCAATCAGCAGGCAAGGCCCTGCTCTTCCCAGAACCCCTTGCTGCCTAGCACCAATCAGAGAGCGCCACAGCACCAGAGCCCTGGCCGGGCAAGCCCAGCAGGCCCAATCAGAGCCCAGAGGATGGTCCAACACCCCAGGAACAAAGCCTCAAGCCAATGAGAAGGGCGATTCGGCCACATCACGAACTACTATGCAGCCATCAACACACATTTACCCAAAGCAGGAAAACCCAGATGACTCTATTGTTTAGAATGCCGTCCAGTAGAACTTTCGGTGCTGTCCAGTATGGGCAGCCACTGGCTACGTGTGGCTGCGGAGTCCTTGAAGTGTGGCGGGTGTGACTGTGGCACTGAATTTTTTATTCGACTTGATTTTACTTAATTTAAACAGCCACACGTGGCTAGAGGCTACGGTATTGGGCGGCGTGGGGTTAGAGAATTTCATCGATGTAGGAAAAAAAAATTCTTCATAAAAAATTTAAAAGCCTAGTATCTCAAAGCAGTGGAATAATCATTATTAACTACAGTATCAGAAATAGTTAATGTTTACGGGCGCTGTGTGCCAGGCTCTGTGCTCAGTATTTTACACGGATCCTCACACTGAATCTGACCTCCTTCCAAGATGCAGACGATCATTATCCCCACTCCATAGGTGAGGAAACTGAGATTCAGCAAACTTAAGTAACTCACCCGAAGTCGCACTGCTGGGTGGCAAAATTGGGTTGCGAACCCCGGTCTCTCTGTTCCCCTAGCCTGTTTAACGAGCGCACTGAATATTTTTAAATTATTTTCTTCACACTTTCTTTGTGTTTTCCAGTGAGCCATAAGCACGAGTTATAATCAGGGAGAAAATGTGTCTTTTAGAAAGACCCTAAAAAGAAGCAAATCCTTCCAACCCCGGTGGGGAGTGTAGAGAGAGATTTCTGGGACCCCTGGCCAACTGGGCCTCCGGCTTTTGGATGGAGAAAGGGAAGGCCATGTGGTCACGGGTCCCCTCTGTCCCTCAGGCTCCCACTGTCCAGATGCCAGCATTGAGGAGTTTGGGGGCCCACAGAGGAGGCCGGGCCTAGGATTCTCCAGCAGCCAGGCTGCCAGCAGGATCGTTTCCTCCCAGCCCCTCCCCGGAGTCAGTTCCTGACAGGTTTCTCAGCAGTTTTGCAATCACCACCCAGGTCTGCATCTTAAAGAAGGCGGCAGGCCACGGAGGAAAGACAACGCACACCATTCTTACCATGGACCACCTTTCCCACTACCCCTTCCAAGAGAGCCAGGAACTCGGGGCCAGCGGCCCAAGCCTGGGGACATGCTGTCTTCCCTCTGTGGGCATAGAGAGGCTTGTTTTTCCGTTTACTCCCTCTTGGGACTGCATTTAGGCTCAGAACGAGGGGGACGATGAAAATCCTCTTGAAAGGTCTGTGATGAAAGAAGCAGCCCCAGCAAAGAAATGGAACCAGGGAAGAGTCCAAGTTGATTTTGCTTTTTTTCCATAGCACCAACTAGGGGCTGCGGGATAGGGAGCGATTACCCCACTCGGTCTGGTTTCCATTTCAGCTCCCCGCCCCCCCGCCCCCCCGAGATGCGCAGACCGGTTCTCCTTTTGGGGCAAGCAGGATAAATGTCCTTACTTAAGAGGGTTTTTTCTTCTTATTATTATTATTATGGATTTTTGGTTCCCCGCTGTCTGCCGGTCTCTGTCATTTCCAATCTACCTTAAGTTCCCCTTGGATTTATATATTTATTTTTTGGGTTGGTTTCAGGTGCTTCTAGTTTATCAAACAATCAGCTCTGTGAGGTACACTGGGTGTTTCCAGAAATTACATCACAAAAAATCATGCAATTAAAGTGTAAGGGAAAAAAAAACATAGCTGTTGCTTCATTTTGTATTTTAATTAGCGACTTATTGTAAACGTAGACTTTTAAAATGGAGGCGCCTAAGCAAAGCCAGTAAACAAGTTTTTCTAATGAATTAATTTCACCTCTTCCCTCCTCCTCCTCCCCACCAGCCCAACTGTCATCTTCCAGAACTTCTTGGCCCTCTTTTCATCTATTCCACTTCTTAATCCTGGCCCAACACATACCAGAAAAAGAATACCCCAAAATAAAATTAGAAGCCACGGCTTGTACGATCACAGAAGAAGCCTCGATGGTGAGCATCTTGGCTGAGGACCCAGCGTGCCACCACCCTTTGCCCTGTCCCCAGCCCTGCAAACCCCTCTCTGCCGGGCCCCAGAGATCCCACTGCTCCTGTCGGTGCCCCGCGCTCAGGAGGGGAGAGAGAGGAAGCCCAGTGCCGTGCTCACTGCCCAGGCAGCGGGGAGAGGGTGGAGACATGAAACATCTGCAGCAGGATCGAGGGCAAACCACCTGGTGAGCGAGGGACACCCAAGCCATGTCCCATTGCCCGGAGGAAGGAGAAGGGGCACAGGGGAGAGAAAGAAGAGGGAGCCTGTAGCCAGGGAAAGAGAAGCTGAAATTGGAAGGGTTGGTCTGGGTCCCATGGCAGCTCAGAGAAAGGACACATCCATCAGTTCCAGGCACCCCCGAAGGGTAGATCCATGGTGATGCTTCAGGAGGTTGCTGTAGAGTCTTGCTCCTCCCTTCCTAGAAAGTTCCCAGCCTGGGGGTGGTGGTGGATGGGGGAGAGTAAGTTAATCTGCACTTTTAGTCTAGTTTCTGAAAGAGAAGGCTAAGCATGGGGACAGAGTTTGCAGGAAAGTAGACAAGCCCCGGATGTCCCAGAGAAGTGAAGATCCCTGGAAGCTGCCTCTGCCCCAGATCAGAAAGTGAACATCACTGGGTGCTTGAATGTCCCTGTTCACTGGGGAGTTTCTGAGCCCCCGTGTCATTCCTCCTGGAGGGTAAGCCAGCTTAACAAGGACAGACAGGAGCACACTGCTTCCCTGGTCCTGCATCTCCAAAACCAGTGCAGAGACACCATGGAGGAACAGGTTTGCCTTGCAGACTCTCTCCTGGGGCAAGCCAGGGTATTCAGCATCATGAGCAGAACTCCACACTGGCCCTTTCTATTTCGAGTGGGAAGAATCTTAACGATGTCCTCCGGAGAAGCTGTCATTCACCTGCTCATTCCCATCTCAGACCATCCTCAAGCTGGGGTCCCCCTTGCTTCTGACACTAAGCCCACTCTGGAGTCCCCTCCCCTACATTGCAGCAGGTGGCCTCAAGACAAAACTGGTGGGGAAAGGGGCACGCAAGAAGGCTCTAGAACACCTGGCGGCAGAATCCTGGCCCCCACTCGCTAAGATTCCCAAAGAAAGGAAGGAGGAGAGGAAGGAAGAACCAGAGAGGAAGGGGCTGGACCTCCATGTCATTGTGCACCGGTGGGAAGCCAGACCCAGCCTCACAGATCCTGCTCGGTTCAGCTTCAATCGGAAAGGAAAGCTCCCATCAAACATGGGCTGGGCAGGGATGTGGGCACTGAGATTAGGAATTTGGAAAACCATCTGAGGAACCTGGCCCTGGGAAGACAGCAACAGGATTTAATACCTTATCCCTGCTGTCTGGTAAACACCCTGAACCATCCCCGCACTCCGTTAGGCAGCCTCGGATCCTCAGGTGTGCCGGCGACGGGCAGGTAGAGACAGACGTGGGCAGAGACAGGAAGGGAGGGAGTGCGGGCCTGGGGGGAGGGGGCGGGGGAGGCCTGGGAGGTAGGATGGGTGGCAGCCAAGCCAGACAGTCAATGAAACAGCTGACAGGTGCAGGGAAGGGGGGGCAGGGAGAAGAGAAAGGTGAGCTGGGGGTTTGGAATACTTGGGGATGCCACCGTCACACCCCAGAGGGCTGAGGAGGATGACAGGAAGGGTCTTGTGGGCCAAAGACCAAAAGTTCTGGCCACTTTTTCTCCCTATTAAAAGGGGAACTGGGGAGGTGCTGTGGACCAGGCCACAGGCTCCCCCAAAACAAATAGGACAAAGCAGCAGATAGGGAGCTAGGTTCGGGGGCTTACCAAGGCCACCTATGAGAGTGATCCATGGTGTCCTCTAGGGTCACCCTTTCTCCAACACGCACGCATAGACCTCATGCCAAAAAGAAAGTCCAATCAATCAAAGTGAAGCTTCCTTCTATTCTAGGCTGGAACTGAATGGGAAAGCCAGCATTGAGAGGAAGCAGGGAGAACGGAGAGCAGCCCTCGACCTGCACAGAGGAGACTCACCTCTTCAGGGGTGGCCTGGGGACCGTTAAGAGCAGACAAACAGAAAAGAAGCGCCCAGGATCCTGGCTGTTCCTTGGGGTGGTGGTGGGGGGGGGGGGCAAACCACCTTGGCTAGGATCCTGGCACAGAGGTCGAGCCTGAGAGGGGCTCCCGGAGCCACCTCCACCACTAGGCCCAAGTGGGCCACGCCACTAACCCGCTTTTCCCATTTCTGTCTGCTCCTTGATGTAATTACAGTTTTGGATCGAAATCCACCCGGAGTGTAACTGCCCCCCTGCCTGATGCACTCTCTAAACCCTTGGGTACACAGCAGTGCATCTCCCCGCTCTCTCTGAGAATCGGAAACTATTTCAAAAGCGAAAAGTCGCACCCCTTTAAAGTGTCCTCATCTCTGGTTTCTTTCGGCAACCCTCTCAAAGCTGTCCTCACCCTGGCCGCCTCAGCCAGCTCAGGTCCTCCCTCTCTGTCCCCTCGGCCACCGGGACCTCCTGGGTACCCAGCAGGGGAACAGAGAGTTTCCTGGCCTGTTATGGGGCTGGGCCCGGAGCCCCTTGTCTTCTGCACGAACTCCATGATCCCAAGAAATGCCATCCACAGACCCTGGATCCAAAAGGAAGCTGAGAGGCCCAGATGCAGAACTTGTCCTGCCTTAACCATAACCATGTGGGGTGTCGGTTTTACTGCTGGAAGCCTGACCCTTGGTGATTTCCCGGCACCTAAGTCTGCTCCATACGTGACCCCACAGGCCCGACTCTAGCTTGTGCCCATCCTCCTCTGCTCGGGTGCCAAGCTCCCTGCAAACCTACGGAGTGCTGACACCCAGAGCTCACACCGTCTGCAGTCAAGGGAATCTTCGATTGCCTTCTGCCGCCATTGTGTTCCAGTCTCTCAACTCTGGTCTTGCCAGTATCAACACTTTGAATCTTTGCATTAAACACACACACACACAGACACACACACACACACACCACTCCCAAACAAGGGCGAGAGAACACACTGACAAAAAACCCACAAGACCTAGGGTTGGGGCTGGAAACCGGTGTCACCAGCTCACTGTTTTCCCCCACATCAGGCAGGCGGCCAGAGAACCCTGGGCAACACGTGTCGCAGACCTCGCCAGACATCGGTACACTTGTTCGGGTCCCTACCCTTTGGAAGTGGGTCCCCCAATGCATTGCTTCGGGCCACTGCTGCTGATAATTTCTCAGAGATAAACAAACCGGTTTGGATAAAACAAGAACCAACCTGAATTCTTCACCCAAAACTCAAAATGAAACTCTCCGGTCTCCTATTTCCTTCCCTTCACCTTCCTATGCCATCATCGGGTTCCCTAAAACTCAGACAACTGGATTTTTTTAAATTCAGTTCTCTAGCCTTTTTGTTCATGGGTATGACCATACCCAGGACCAGTGGGCCCAACCTGATGGGATGCTGGCTTTTACTGAAAAAGGTTTTGCTTCCTGTCTCTTAAGTATGCACAGGACAGAAGGAAGAACAGACAAGGGGAACATGCCTTGGAACCTCTGCTGGGCTGGTATCCTACCTGGGTCCTTTTCCCCAGCTCCTTTTAGGTTCTGGGTCTTTCCTGTACACTCCTATGGCTCCCCTCAATTTTTAGCCCCTTTAAAAAAAAAAAAAAAAAGGACCGGACATCTGGTCTACTCCTCCTTTCTAGGAGCAGAGGAAAGCATTGCTCAGTTCCCTTTGAGGAGTCACCTGGTTAATCGAGGCTCAATGTCAAGACAGGAAGGAGGCCAAAGGGCAGAGAGGAAAGACACAGCCCTGAGGTCGGCAGCCACGCGTGTCTCCCCACGCAGGCTCGGTGCGTGACATGCTTGCATACCCCCAGGGTCATTCGTGCCTGACTCTTTCTCACCCACCTCCCCAACCCACCCAATCAGACCTCTGTGCCCCTCCAGCCTCTCTGTGGAACAGTCTCTGCTTTCTGCTCTGAGGTAGTTTGGAACCTCTGCCAGGGCTCTCGCCTCTCAAGTCCCCATCAGTGGGGTCTGCTCGGTTCCTGTAGCTAATTTACACCCGTCAGGGTTTAAAATAGCAGAGGCATAAATGAAAAGTCCAATTTCTTCAAATTTGCATTGTAAAACCATCCTTCAACTTCCTTGAAATAAATTTTACTATTTTATTAGTGCAAACAAAATGGTAATAAAACACTAATACGGCGCCTTGTATCCAGGGGAAGAGCTAAAATTAACATAGAGCGAGCAGTGTTTGCTATTACATTCAATTACCTTTTTACTTGAGATTTACATTCTCATCCCCTTAATCTCCATAGTAGTGGCTTCAAAATCATTCCTCCCAGGCTCTGCCCTTCCGGAGCCCCCACAGCTGGAAGCCAGGCCTCCTGCCCAGATGGCGCTCACCCTGGGCATGGCGCCTACCCCCTTCACCACAGCTGCCTCTTGTCAGAGGGTACCACTTCCCTCCCCTGCTCATAATTTCCTCACGTCTCGGCCTCTCAGTACTTGGCAAGTTCAAACCAAAGGGCTGTGACACAAGGCACATTCAGACACGCAGTTATCAATAAGCAGGTGCATGGGGCATGGGCTGGGGGGCATTGCTCCACAAGCCTGCAAAGGCTCTCCTTGGCATAAGAAAGGGACTGGGAGCTCATGGGAGCCCTGAGGAAACTGGCGCCTCTGGTTTGACAGGTTGGGGGAGAGGGTTTGCTGCATGGCACAGCTGGGGACTCTGGATTGTGGCAGGAAGCTCAGCTGTCCTGACATGGGACGGGACAAGGAACCACTGGGGCCAGACTCTTACTCTGTGCACAGACAGCAAAGCTGAGGGCTTGGGATGTGGTTGCTCACAGGTGACAGAGGTGCGGCTAGCACTTCCCTTGTCCTGGCTCACCATCCAGAGCTCTTTCCTCAACAGAGACAGACCCTAAAACCAGACCAGTCACTCCAACCACAGCCACAAAACATCTGATGCTCCAGGAGGGTCCCTTTGTTTCCCAGAAGAGGAAGAAAGCAGAATTCCTTGTCTGGGACCAGTCAGCCTTGCCCCGAGCCACTGGCACAGATGACCATGTTTCCAAGTGGCCCCAAACTCTGTCCTGGTTCCAGATCTGTCACTGACTAGCTGTGTGATCATGGACAAGGTGCCTCTCCTCTCTGGGCCTCAGTTTCTTCATCTGTAAAACAGGTACAATAACCTCTGCACTGTCTTCTTAGGAAAGATCACCGCGACTGAAAGATCAAGAAGGCCCATTAAAGCCCACAGAGCCTTGGAAGCTCAACAGCAAATCCGTTTCCAAGATGGCCTGGACAAGGTGGGACAGAGGAGCACGGCCTCAGACATGAAAGCCTGAGTTCCAGGCCAGGCCACCACAGACCTCTGTGTCTTTGCCTCTGACCCAAGAGATTCCTCTCTCTTACTGGTCAAACTGCTGCCAAAGACCCTACAGAATCCTTCGCCCACAGAATCCTTTGAACTAATCTTGAAGAAAGAATCGCCAATCCGCCCAGGGTCCAAGCCGCCTGACAGGTTCACTAGGAGAAGTGGTTTGGGTCAGGGAAACAAGGTAATATGGGAGAAAAATAGATGTAAGGGCCCCGGTAAGCTCTGTGTTCTGGAAAGAACATTCTGGTCCAAGCTAGTCCAAGACAAACTCATCCTAATTCCCGATTCACATGGAATTCTGAGTCCCACTTGCACAGAGCTGCTTCTGGGACACCAGGAGGTAGGAATCTTACTTAAACCCAACCAGAAGTGGGGGCAAAGGCTCTTGGCAGTCGGGCATGATTGGCCAGAACAGCCAAGTGAGACATCGATGCTCACCAGAGCCCAACCTGGCTGTTCTTGCTCCAGCCCTTTCTGCTCAGGGCCCTCCATTCCTACCCTCACCATGTTCTGGCCCAGAGATGAGCTTCATGAAGTAGCTTTCTTATTCAACAAACAAAAGGCAAAACCCACTGCAAGAAACAACCCCATGCACAAAATACGAGGAGTTTTATTTGGTTCAAACTGGTCCTCTGCATTTTTTCTGCCCTATTTTTTTCTCCCCAAGGGGGAAACAAAAGAAAGTTTGTTGGTGAGGCTCAAACGTTTCTTGGGCCTTGTCCGAGTTCTACCTTGTTTTTCTTTTCCTTTCTCTCTACCCCCCACCCCCACCCCGCCTTCCCTGCCTCCCCACCTTGAATAAATAAAGCACCCGAAGCTGGCACAGGCTGGGAAGGAAAGTACAAACTATCTCATAATTTTATAATTTTTTTTTAACACACTGGCCTAGGGTTTTGGGCAAAGGACAAAAGCTATTGTTGAACAGCATAACACGAAGGTCTGAGTCACCGATACGCCTCGGCTTCTGGAGATCTCATAGGTTTCTGTGGCTGCCACAGCCGGTGAGCTCAGCACCCTGCGGGGGCCGTGGGTGCAGGCGCCCTCCCGCCTGGCGCTGCCCCGCCCCCTCCCCCTCCCCAGGCTCCCTACTGGGCTGCCACGTTGGCTTTGTTGGTTTTTAATCATAGGGGGGAATTTAAAGAAAATGTTGTGAAATAAAAAACAAATCACCGTGGTCCCACCGCTCATGCTATAATTTTCACTTTGGAGGATTACCTTTCAAGCTTTGTCCATACGCATTTGTGATTTTTATATAGTTTCTAACATGGTGTTCACTTGGCCTTCGGTGTTTTGTTTTTTTCACTCACGTAATAAACATTTTTCCATGTTTCGAAATCATCTTCAACATTATTACTTGTATAGGTGACACAGTATTTCTTCCGCCCTGTTATTCTTGGGCTGACGCTGGGAAGTCAGAGAGGGAGAAGGGGGCCCGTGGGAGACCTTTCCATGAATTGAACCATTTAGCCACATGCTTCTGGCCGAGCTGGGGGATTTGCCTGAACGATCTGGATCACCCTGGCCTTGGGAGTGTGAACCTGGAGGACAGGCAGAGGCTCCACCAAAACCCTCCCCATCCTGTACCGAGTCATGCACGCCCCTGCCCTCCTGCCCAGAGAGACGCTGGTTCCAGCAATGGCCTTCATCCTCACGCTGACCTTCACCCCCACAAGCCGTACTTCCTCTTTATAAAGCACCCTGGCAGCAAAAGGCCCATGACAACACTCTGCTCTCCATTTTTATATCTGAATATCTCAAAGCACTTAGCAAAGACTTTCATTTTCTCATTACCCCAAGGAGAGGAGGTCATTCGGGAAAATGGTACAAATATTCCCATTTGTCAAAAGCAAGAAGGAAGTGAGTTAAAAGGAAAATTCTACCACTTAACTGCACCCAACCAGCCCAGGAGGGAACGCAAGGGTCTTCTTTGCCTCTCCATTCACCCAGTTTGCTTTTTCCGATGCAACTTCAGGAACCTCATTACGGAAATGATGGCTCAGGGCCAAAACCCAGGTTTCCATTTTGCTGAGAATCAATCACTCCCCGGTGGCCCCAGCTCAGGAGACCCTCTCACTTCTCAACTAAGATCATATTCTCTTAGGATTATAATTATGTAAAATGTATATTATACAGATATATACAGTCACCAAAGGATAAAAAAAAAGACATAACAATACACTAAATACTAAAGGAGGTGATATTACAATAGTTAAATTATCAGTGAATGTTTTTCCTTTATCGTTTCTCAAAAACTACTTAAAATATGGTTATATTCTCCCAGCGCATGGAGAAAAGCAATGCTTCAGAGTTGTATCAGCTGGCGTCCAAAGGCTGGCTCTCCTTTTAGCCAGCTGGGTGAACTCAGGCAAATTACTTAGCTTCTCTGAGCCTTATTTCCTGACAGGTACAACAGAAGTCGAACCACTACTTTCCCTGTGTCCTTCAGTCCCACAGAAAGTCACAGCACAGCATCTGACACCTAGTTGGTGCTCAGAAAAATGTCTATTTCCTTCCTCTTTTAATAAACTGAAAAGGTAAAATCACCCCTTGGGGACAAAGGCAAGAGGCTTCACCCGCTTCCTCTCCAATTTCCTTCTACATCCTTCATCCCTTTTCCTGGCTCTCGTCACTCCCCCAGCAAGCCCCCAACACACAGCCCTCAGGCTGCCGGTCCTGGCTCTCCTGGGACCCTCCTGGGACTCACCTGGAGGGCTCGGAGGCGGGGTGGGGGGTGTCTCTGGGGACGACAGCACAAGCCCTGCTCTGACCTCCTCCACCAGGTCAGGCCCAGATGAGCCCTTCCAGGGAGTAAACAGGCCTCGTGCAAGGACTCGGCAGACACACTGGGCGATCCCCAGTTTGCACCTTCCTGGCAGCCGCTGTCCAGGAACAGGTGCCAGGCTGCAAAGGCCACCTGCTCTCCTGGGGGAGGGCAAGGGCCACGCTCCCGACCGCAGAGGGGAGGCCAAGGAGAATCAAGATGGCGCCAGTGTCTGGGAGCCAACCCCTCCCTGGGCCAGGCAGGCCAGGCCGGCCCAGGGGCTGCCACCTTGGGGGTCCGTGAACCCAGCTCCGGCTGCGGCAAGCCGTCTCCCTGCTCCCCCCCAGTGCTCTGTACTGGGCTGACATGTTCACGTTCTTCATGTTCACTCTGCTGGTTTGGCAAGTATGCTTCAGTAGAATTCTGGTGGCCACAGCCTCTGGGCTGGGGTGCCAAGACTCCAGCCTGGCCTGGGGCATCCTGGAGCCTGAACACAACGACAGGCCCGAGCCCTCCACCTTCCTGCCTTCCTGATAATAGATGGGGAGCAAGGAGTCGTAAGAGTAATGGTCGCAATAATGGCTACCCCTAGTTCCCACCAGGCCTCGCCCTAAGTGCCTTACCAGCATTTTTTCATTTAATCCCAATAGCAACCCCATGCTGGAGGCACTATGATCTCTCCCCTTTGGCAAGGAAGGAAACTGAGCCTCACAAAGGCTAGGGAAGTACCCAAAGCCATAGAACTAATAAAGGAGGAACTAGGAATTTGAACGGGTGCACTCAGTTATCCTACAGTGCCTCTGCATGGGGGCCATCCTCCCAGCACAGCTGCTAGAACCACCACACTCCACTGGACCTTTTCCAGAAAAGGACCCCCGGAGAGACATCCGCACTGCGGGACACATGACCCCCCCCCCTCCAAAAGCAGGCTGTGATCCTGCCAAAATGAGTGCTTCCCCTTGCCTCTTGCCCCTGAGGAAGAAGAGGGACTCCACACCTCCACTGAGAAAGGATGGTCAAGTTCAAGAGCTGCCATTTTACAAACATGGCAGTGACTGGAGGAGCACCTGTAAGGTGGTGATATTTCCCTCCCTGGCTCTCTTGGGAATGTTTAAGTGGGGAGGTCTAGGGACAGGGGATCATTGCAAGGGCCACGTACAAGTAAATGTCTGTTGACCAATCTACTAGGGTGGGCTTGGCAGAGAGGCGAAACATGGCCGGGGGGAGGGGGGAGGGGGGCAGGGCCCATGGCATATACAAACCCTCAAAACTGTAAGCCTTCTTTGCAAACCAGGCATGATACCAGCTCAAGATGAGGCAACCTCTCTTTTAAAATTAAAATAGGTCTCTCGTGGGAGGCCGGATGTGGGGACCCCCGGACAAGGCTCCCCCGTTGCCAGCAGCAGGTCCCATGGAAGCTGGTGGAGCCTAGCAGGGTGGGGGCCCGGTGGGCCACCCGGGGCAGACAGTCTCCAATCATGCTGACCACAGCACATCGCTTCATTCAGGAACCCAGAGTAAAATGTACAGCTGGGTCTAGAGTTGATTCAGCCTTTAACTCGTTCAGGATCGCTGGTGGAGCCACCGAGGAGACGGGGAGGGGGTTAGGCCATCCCTGGGGAAGGGGGCAGGTTGGGGCAGAACCCCTGCTAATAATGTTGTACGTATGAAAAGAAACCGTAAGTTTTGTTTCAAAACCCCTCTAACAACCCTACGAGCATTGGGAGTTTAGGGAGGGATGAGTGAGTGTGTGTTAGGTGGGGGGCAGGGGTGGGGGGAGCTTGTTTTCTACCCACTGCCAAATTCTCATTTACTGTCAGCTCCAATCCATTCAGAACTCACTGACTCAATTGCCTTTTCACGGGGAAAGGAGCCTGCACAATGCAGGGGACTTTTCAGTTCCACATTAGCACACAGGGCACTGGGCAATGTCCAGGAATAAACACACACGTCCCTCCCAGAGGCCACCGCCCCCACCCCCAGCCCCAAACAATCCAGCCAGCCCCGCCTGGGCCACATCTGCTCTCCCCTATTTTAATAGTTTGGGTTGTTGTTGTTTAATGTAGTTTGGCCAGTAGAGAAGTGTGTGTGTGTGTGTGTGTGTGTGTGTGTGCGCGCGCGCGCGCGCGGGTGCACGCGCGTGCGCACACACAGGCACAATTTCTGTGTGCTGGGAGAAGTAGGGGCTCTCACAAGTAGAAGGGCTTGCAAGAGTTAACTCTAGGGCAGTTCCAACTCTTCTTTTTTCCCAAAGAAAGAAGGGATGGGGAGAGATGGAAAGAGATCCAAATCAGGCTCCCAGAAGGTAGGGATTTTGGTGGGAGCGGACACATTTAACCTAATTCTGAAAAGGGTTGATTATAGAGAAATTAGCATTTGGTGTGGGAATGTCCTTAAGAACTTGGCAGCCAGAAAAGCTCTTCAATAATCACATTAAAATAATATCAACAATAATATAATTATTATAAAAACTGTGGTCCCCATTTTCTGAGTGTTCATGATGAGCCCTGTGCTCTACTAAGTGCTCACACCCACTGGCTCAGGCAATGCTCCCAAAGACCCACTGAGCAGATACCACCTCCTGTTAGCCACGTCCACACAATCAGACAGTTACAACCTCTGCCCCAAGTCAAAAAGACTGCAAGTGAGAAAAGGATTTAAATCCTGTTCTGCTAACTGTAGACCCACCATCTCAGCCTGCCCCGGGAGAGAGGAAACCTGCAGTAGATTCTAAAGAGAGAGGAGGCCCCAGCACCACGGAGGCCTTGGCTGCAGGCAGGGAGCTGAACCCCTGCCTCCATCACTGTCCCCTGGGGGCTTGTGCTTCCCTTTAGCCCAGGCTCTAGGAGGGAAGCACCTGCCCCTCTTATACCTCCCTTGTCCAGTAGAACTTGACGTGATGCTGGAAATGCTCTTTATCGTGCCACCCAACACAGTAGCCACTGATGGTTATGGAGTACTTGAAATGTGGCTAGCTCACTGAAGAACTGAATTTTTCATTTCAGTTCCTTTCAACTGCCACATGGGCTAGGGGCCACTGTACCGGACAGTCCAGATTCAGAATCCCCCCAGCTGCCCCTTTCCCTCCCAGCCCAAGAGCAATGTTGGAAGTAAACTGGAAAGCATTGGAAGACAGAAGTGTGGCCAGGTCGGAAGGCCCCCACCTCAGCCACCAAGCCTCTCCTCCATTCTGGCATAGCCTTCCAAAAATCCCGAGTCTGCCTCCAGCTTCTCTCTCTCCGCCCCTCTCTCCCTTGCTCCCATCTTTCTTTTTTTCTTTTCTTTCTCTTCCTTTCCTTTCATCCATCCTTCCTCCCTCCCTCCCTACTTCTCACTCCATCCTTTCTTCTCTCCCTTCATTTCTTCTTCCTTCTTTCCTTCCTTTCTTCCTATCTTTCTTTTCTCCCTTCCTCCCTTCCTTTCTTTCTTAGAAAAAAAAAAAAAGCATCAGTTTAATTAGATAAATCCTCTGAGCACGTGGCCTGGAGTTCGTCATGGAAATTAACCTGCTCCCAGATCTCAGATAGTGAAACAAGAACCGGGGTGTTTTGGCATAGCACAGTGAAAGGGGAGAGGCCGGGGGCAATTCATACACCTCATCTTCTATAAGTGCCCTTCGCCCCTCCAGTGCCCCCTGCTTCGCAGCCCCCACGTCCTTGGCTCCTTAGGTCATTGCCTCCAAGCCCCCTCTGCCTCTCCTCCTGGCCCTTCCCTCCACACCTCCACCCAGGCCCGCTCAGGCCCGGCGCTGCTCCCCACGGCAGGATCGCCCAAGGGCAGGGGGGAAGCCGAGGCTCCATCCCCACCATGCCCCGCTTTCCTCCAAGTCAAACCTCAGTGAACGGGAGTTAGGATTATTGTTCTCTCTGTGCTCACAGGTGGAATTCCAGCCCCATTTTACAGATGTAGGAACAAAGGATTAGAGAAATTAATCTGCCTAACCAAGAGAAACATGGTTCGCATTGGGTCCAGCCTGACTCCAAAAGCAGGCTCTTGGGGCACCTGGGTGGCTCAGTTGGTTAAGCGACTGCCTTCGGCTCAGGTCATGATCCTGGAGTCCCGGGATCGAGTCCCACATTGGGCTCCCTGCTCGGTGGGGAGTCTGCTTCTCCCTCTGACCCTCTTCCCTCTCGTGCTCTCTCTCATCCTCTCTCTCTCAAATAAATAAATAAAATCTTAAAAAAAAAAAAAGCAGGCTCTTACCCCTCTGCTGGCCACGCCATCTCCGCCACGGCAGAGCCCACCCATGCTGGCCTCCGGGGCCCCCCCGCACTCAGCATGAAACTTGCAGGCCACCAGCACCTTGCAGTGGTTCCCAGGAGCTTCCTCCACCAGACCCCTTGCCTCCCATCCCAAAGAGCTCCTGTGATGAACCTCCCTGCTTCCCCAGGTCCAGGAACATCCACTCTGGCCACAATGGGGATGAGAGACCAATGGCCCCTCTCCCATTTCGGGTCGGACTCCAAAGGTGGGCACACCTTGCTTCTCGACGCCTTCTGACTCATCACCAAAAATACCCGGAGACCTCAAGGTAGCCCCGAAAGATGAAACACAAAATCAGAATTTCCAACTAACACCATCACAGCCCACACCTTCGGGCATCCCAGCCTCCAGATATAGAGAGTGGGTTCTCCCTTCTCTCTCGTCCACAGCGTGCCCTGGTGGGCAGCAGGTGTGTCCACACTCCCTCCCATGTGAGTCTGAAACACACATAGGTGCCAGGCCAGTTCTAAACACTTCACGAGTCTCAGCTCATCTGATCCTCACATCAATGCCGCAAGGCAGAGAGTGTTATCCCCATTTTACAGATGAGAACATTGAGGCACAGTCTAGTTAAATAACTGATGTAAGGCCATGACTTTGATCCCTAGCTAACTAGTTTCAGAATGCATGATCCATAATATACACAGCTCCTCAAGGGAGCCCCCATACTGCCTGAAAAGCAACTACCCCACCGCCCAACTGAGCCCCAAGCTCCCAAGGATGAGAACCAGAACACAACCTGATACAAAAATGCAGCCCCAGCACCGCACACACCATGTCCAGGCCCATGGCTTTCTGGAATCCTGGATCCCATATTACATGAAACTGGCTCATCTGACGCTGGGGACACCATGCACTTGACCACGTGGCCATGATAAATTCCTCATTACATTTCACGATTTCAAAGAACGTTCCTAGCTACAGGGCCAGCCGACCAGCAGGGCGACCCTGTCAGGGAAATCGGGTCAGAGGCCATTTGATAAGAGAGGAAACCGAGGCCCAGAGAGGTCAAATGACTTGCCCAAGAGCACACAGTGATTTACTGCGGAGCTAGAACAGGAATGCGGTCCCCTGACCCCTACAAGTAGACCACCCAGGTCTCATCCCGTCCCCTCATGCCAGACCAGGGATGCTGGGCTTGGCCCATGGTCGTCCCCCCGGGGATCAGATTTCCCTGAAATTCCCAAAGGAGCCTCCAGGACGAGTGGGCCCGGAAATGGCCCTCACAGAGCGCTGCGCAGCCGAGCTCCCCAGGGGCGAGGGGGGCAGGCGGAGCTGGAGACACCCGCACAGCCCCCATGGGTCTCTGCCAGCAATTAGTGCTGGAGAAGGGTGCCAGTCTGGCAGAGCTGATTCCCCACCGCTTCTTCTCATCGCGCGCGCGCACACACACGCGCACACACACACAAACGCGCTCACACACACTCGCGCGGCACGCTTACCCACCCCAAGACCAGCAGAGAGGCAGCGCAGCTTCCTTTCGGTAAATCTCGTCAGCAAGCACACGCTGGCCATGCGATTTGGTCATTACTGCTTTTAAACAACAGAGGAGCAGCATCCACCCGCCATTAACCCGTTCTGCTCTCCCTCCGCGTTTCACACCAGCTCAGTCACCAGCCTTCATCTCCAACTCCCACGCACCCCCTTTTGCATGCTCCCCAGAAGTTGCTTTCCCAAAAGAAACACGGAGTTAAAACACACACACTCACACACGCACACACACACACAACCTAACTATGGTAAGTCAAACCTGAATTGTATCTCTTGCCCGCTCTGTTCCCAGAGAAAATCATCCAGGGTTTGCCCATGGCCTTGGCTAAGACCCTTCCTTAAATACCCTAGGCATCCCACGGAATGCCCGCCAGATGAGGGGGAAGCTGCCTTTGTCCTGGAGAGGGGAATCGATCTGAGCAGGTGTGGGTTCTTCAGACGGGAACCTGAGTGTTGGCCCCAATCCACCTGTGGGGGACTCTGGATCACAGTCTGACATGGCTCTGCTCCCCCGGCACTGAGGCAGACAGGGGAGGCAATGGACATGAGGCCTGATTTTGCCTCCTCACTTCCTTACCCCCCACCCCACAACAGTCCTGGAGAATTGGAAAGAAGCCCACCAGAGCCAGGGACCCTAGAGAGTCCTTAGCTGGGTTTATAAGATCTGTGAAACCCCTCAAAGAATAAGTAGTATTTATGCTTGAGAGACCTTTTTTTATTAAGAGGATTCTCAAAGGGGGCATAGGAACTCAAAAGAGGAAGAAGCAGAGACGCCCCCTCCCACTACCACCACGGGCTCAGCAGTGTCTCGTGCCCCGACTGCCCCTCTCCAGTGGCCCTGACCAGCTGCCTCTCTGGCCCCCGGGGCCTCCTCCTCGCCTGGCCTGGAAGCCGGTCATGGGGAGCGCTGGGCCCGGGAGCTGTGCCATGCCCGTGTGCCAAGGCCCACTCATCCTCCTGTTAGTGTGCTAGGGCGGCCGCAGGCCCGACACAGGACGGGCACGGCAGAGCCCACCAGCGGGGAGAAGAGAGGAAACCAGCGGCTGCTTGTCTTGGAAAACCTCGAAGATCCTCTAAGCCACCTAGTGTCCAGAGCTGAACTCTGGCCGCGGCTCTGTCCCTCCCGCTTACCAGAGCGAACAATGCAGGGGAGCCCAAGGGGGCACGACAAGCCGCTCTCCCCCCTTCTCCAGGAACCTGAGGCCAGGGAGCCAGCGGCTGAGCCTGCTGGGGAGACAGTTCCCCGGGGGAAAAAGAGGAAAGGCCCTGTGGCCCCTGCTCCCTACCCCAACCCAAGGCAGGGCTGACCCAGGCAGATGCTTCCCTCACCCCTGCTCCTCGCCTCAGGAGTCACCCTCTCCTGAGATCCCCAGTGTCATCTCAGACAACCGGCTGGCTGGGCTCCTCTGGGCTCCCCCCAACCCCAGCCTCCCGGCCTCCTGCAGAGCCTCCCAAACCCTGGGCCCGCCACTCCCCCAGGACTGCTTGCTGCCCCCCTCGTCTGCTCTCTCTTTTCTCTGTGTCCTCAAGACTCCTCTCACCTTGAGAAGTGTTAGGATTACCCAGCATTTACACTCAATGCTCTTCTTTATTCCTTAAGGCTTATTAAGAATGATAATGAGTTCCAAAGGAGCCACACGTCTCTCTCTCTCTCTCTCTCTCTCTCTCTCTCCCTCTCTCTCTTCTCTATCCTTCCCTCTCTCTCCCCAACCCCCCTCCCTTGCTGTCTTTCTCTACGTGTCTTTTCCACCAAAGACACACAGGACAAAACCAGACCAAAAGGGAAAAAAAATTCCAACAATATGGAACAAGGGCACTTGAGGATTTATATTCAATAAATCCCTCTCTCTTCTTCCCTCTCCCTAGTTGTTCTCAATTATTCAGATTAAAAAAAAAAAACAACTCCCCCTTCTCTTCCCCTCCCTCCAGGCCACCCCTCACTCTGCTGGACTTTGAGCAGGGGGAACTGGAGAAGGGCCCGGCTTGCCTGCACAACCTCGTTAACGTGCGGCTCTTAAACGGTTGATTAATTTTTGCAGAATTTATGACAGGCTTCAGCTCCCCCCCCCACCCCCCCACCTACCCACACGGTGGCCTCAGCACCACAGCAACTTAACTTGGTGAACTTGAGGGGGGTTGTGGGGGGCAGAGCTTGGGTGCCCCCCTCATCATTGGCTTCCTGCAGCCGGAACCACGGGCAGCCCAGCGCCAGACGTAAGACACACAGATGCCAAGGCCAGGCAGGAGACAGACCCGCTCGAGGAACGGCATGGCACCCACAAGGGAGATCTCCGGGCAGCCAGAGGCCATGGCTAACTTTTGGTTCTGTGGGACTTTTTAAATTCCAAAATAAGGAAGCCGTCAGAAAATGGGCAATGAGCAAAGGAACCCGAGGGTCTGCAAAGGATGCCCAAGTTCACGCCCACCGAGCCACACCAGGCATCTCAGCAGAGGGACTGGCCTTATCGGTCTGCCGGGCTGCCCTTCAGAGAAAGGGAAGAACAGATCCTAATGAAATTACAGTTTTTAAAATGTCTATAAATTAAATCTCCCCCCCCGCCTCTCTCTCTCTCTCTCTGAATCTCCCCCTGAGCTCCCTCCTTTACAAGGCTTGTTTGCCTCTCCTCGGTTCCCTCTGCTCATGTCTGCTTTTCTGATATAGACATCAAGAGGTTACGGGCTCAATTACAACTCCGCTGGAGTCTCAGCACCAGACTCGCCTGGCCTTCTCTTCTGCTCTTCAGAAACCAGATACCAAAGAAATCTCTCTTCTGCTTTATATTTTTATTTTTAATGCCAAAAGCCTCAAGATTCATTCAGTTGACTCACGGCCTTTTTTAACTTACTTCAAATGGGAGGGGGGGAGAATATCCTCTTTAATTGTGTCCAAGGATAAATATAATGGAAATGCTTTTCTCTTTATCTCATTCCCCTTTCTTAAGGACACACACCAAACCTTAGCAATATGTGGAATTTCAAAAGGGGGGGGCGGAGAGTATAAGTGTGCTTAATTAATGCATATCTGTTGGGGGGAGAAAAGAGAGCTGCTGGAGAATATCAGTTGGACATCTAGTGTATTTCTAAAGTTAAGAGTGACATCATAAGACTTCTTATTAGCAAAAAAGTCCATTTGAAAGAGGTGGAACATACATGGTGATTTTTTTTTTAAAAAAGGAAAACATTTCTTCTACCTTCCACAACACTGTCTCTTGATACAGAAAGGAGATAGGCCGTCTATATAATGTTACATCCTCAAAAAGCCACCCCCCCAAAAAAAAGTGGAAAAAAAATCCAAGTCATAATCAATCATCATAGTTGAAACCAGTTTCGAATTGTAGGTCTAAGGGAAAAAACAAACAACCCCTCCACTATAATTCTGGAAATACTAACCAGAGGGGATTCCAAAAGGTACTTTTCCAGGAAAAAACACTTGAGACAAAGGCTGGAGAAAGCTGAAGCTCAAGGTGAATCAAAAAAGAAAAACTTTGTCTTTCCAATTAACCAGACTGGGAAAAAGAAAGGAGGGGGGGCACACATTACTACCAACTCATTACTTCTTTCCTGTAAACAATTTAATTAAATTCTGCTAAATACAGGAGAAATACTCATTTTGGAGTGCTTCCCCCCCACCTCAAAAGCAAATTCCTGCAGGTTACTCCCCCCCATGCCAACACTTTCCCTGCTGCACAACCTCCAAATGGATTTCCAACCCAGGCGTGGACTACATAGCTCTCAGCCGCCAGAATGACAGCCTCATATGTCTGAAAGCTGACACTTCAGCTTTGAAAAGAAATGGGGGAAAATAAGCTGTTGACTTCTTGGTTAAAGTATTTTCTTGTTCTAACTCATGTTCTTATGTCACTGGGCTAAAAAAAAAGGGAGAGAGAGAGAAGAGAGGAGAGAGAGATATGACTTTCCTTGAATGATCTGTTTAACCTAAGCCAGAGGAAAAAAAAGAAAGTCATTAATTACTTATGTGAGCTATTGCTTCAGAAAGACAATAAACCTGCCCGGTCGCCATGGATATGACATATTTGCTCTGAAAACAACACAATAATTAGCAAAGGGGAAAGATACAAGGAGAATATGCAAACTCCTGAGTTTAAAGCCACAGTGCTCTTTTCTCCCGTAAGCCTGTTCTGTTTGCAATCCAAATCAAACAAATTTTTAAAATATAGCAAAGGGGGAAAGAGCAGGAATGGCTCCTCTCTCCTCCGAGCTGAGAAGCAACAACCACTCCACCTCCTTCCAAAATAAAATAATGTAAAAGAGAACCAGGATGGCATAAGGGGGAAAAAAAAAGTCAAGTATTGACTCTGTTTTATTTCCTATAGCAGGGGTGGAGTCTGAGGTTTGTTTCTGCTTCTTTCTTTTTTTTAAGTGTGCTCTTATTTAGCTTTGGACCTTCTGGCCAGATATAAATTTATTTATGAAAGCCAAATGCCCTGTGTGTGGCTCACCCCTCCCCAAAGTAAATGGAAATGTGAAGGGGTAGAGGTGGGGAATTCTACTTGAAAAAGGAAAACAGTATACTCAGAAAGCATCAGCTCTAGAGAGGGACACCCACTCCCCCCACCACCAAGAAAATGGAACCGGGCCTTACTTTAAAATTAAAAATGCATTAAATGGTTTTACCTACAACTCAGTCCCAGAGGATCATTAGGAAATGCAATCGCTTTGTATCATATCTGTCAGCGTGATAAATATCTGAGTTCAGAGTAGGTTTGCAATTTTTCAGAGTGTCACAAACCAAGATAATTTTTTTTTTCGCCTTACTTTCTTAATTCACTGCACCCACCCCCTCAAAGTCAGGAGTCTACAGAAAAATAACAGAAGAGGAGGAGAAAAGGAGAAAAAGTTGATATGTTCTTATACACGGACAGAGGTTACTGATCTTTCCCCCCCAAAAAAGTGGGGAAATTAGGACTGTCAAATATTTGAGTATTTTTAAAAAATTTTTTAAAGTACTCCCATTAAGTTTGAGTAAAAACTTTCCCCTCTTCCCAGAGGCTAATTTTCCAAAAACAGATGGTCAGGATCTAAAAGAGAAGCAAATATACCTCAACCCCCACAGGCAGAGAAATCTAACTTTGAACTTCTTTTTAAATTAAAAAGGGGGGGCAGATAAACTATTAATAAGTATGAAAAATTAGCTGAGCTACAAGTTTTGTTTTTCTTATTAAAAAAATTCTTTCAACACAAGGGGAGCAGATACAAAGGAGAGGTTCACATTTGACTAACTTCCTATTTTTTTAACAATAGTTGTTTTTTTGTTTTAGATTGGACTCTTTGATCTTGAAAGAATTTTGCTCTTATACGATGGGGAAGAAGGGGGTGGTGGTGAAATGATCTGTTTTAAATGATGATGCAACTTAGGGATCAAAGCCTTCGCTCTCTTCTAGCCATAATAAGCTGGACTTGCCACAAAGCGCGAGTCTCCCGGCTCCTCTCCTTCGTAAGAAGGAAATAAAATGCACGGAGACCCAGGGAAAGACGCGAAGTCTCTGCAAGGTGCAAAGTCTAAAAAACAAAAATCAAAAAGACAGAGAGAGAGGCACTGCCCCTTTAAACGTTTTAGTGCATATGGAGTTTGATTTCTGAAAGAGATCAGTTTAACATCTCCATAGAAACCAGCAACAGATTATCATCAACAGAATAAATAACTAGTCTAATAAATTAAACAGGAGGCATAAGATCGCTGGAAACCTGATTACTGAAGTTCAACAATATTCCCCATAAACTCTCGTTAACCGCCTCTAAGGTGGCTAACAAGATGGGGGCGGGGGGGGCAATCTCTCCAGCTCGCGGGATCCCGGAGAGAGACGGTGACCGCCGCCGGGAAGGGAAAAGTTCCCCGCCCTGGCCTGCAGAGGGTCCGAGAGCTCGAGTGAGGGGCAAACCCTAAAGCCGAAGTTTGGCAAGTGGGAAAGCGGCTGGCGTCGGGGGAGGTAGCGCGAGTCGCCGGAGATGGCGCGGGACGCGACGCCCGCCCGGGACGCAACTCCTGGCCGCCACCAAGGCGCAAACCCGGAGCTTTGCGCTCGGGCGCCGAACGGCCCAGCGCCCCCTCTGGGCACGTGGAGCGCAGCCCGGGCGCAGCCCCCGGGGACCAACTACCCCCCTCACCACGCCCGGCGCAGCTGCTCCTGCTCAGCCCGGACAGCTCCCTTTAGGACGGCGACGTGTGTGGGGTGTGTGCGTGTGTGTGTGTGTGTGTGTGCGCGCGCGCGTGTGTGTGCGTGTGCGCGCGCGCCGTGGCGGGGGGGGGGCGCGCCAATTTACCCGGAGATCTGTTTTCCAGTCCCCTCGCGCGCTCTTATCGAGCGCTTGTGCCAGCTCCGAGACGTCCTAAATTTACCAACTTTGCTCCACGACTACCCTTGGCCTTTTCCCCCCTCGCCGCCCCCATCTCTTTGAGTGTACCGGGTGTTGGCGGAACAACCACACACTCTGGGGATCGTGCCCCCAGACTCCGCTGGGACAGCGACGCATAACCGCCCCCCCCAGTTGCCCCTTGATCCAGCTGGGTTTGGGGGCGCTCCAGGCTTGTTGGAGGGGTGTTTTCGCTGCTTCCCTGGTGAACTAATCATACGCACCCGCACACGCACCCGCACCCTCCCCAGCGTGACTGGATGGAGGTCCTCGCCGCACCCAGGGCCCGCTTCCCAAGCTGAGGTTGGGTCCGGAAGAACTTGTGTAGAGGGAGAAGCGGACCCCTGCCTCCCTCGGCACTCTTCTCCTCCCCCAACTTCGGACCTGGGTCGGGGACGACTTGGAAGAAGAATCTGCGCCCACCCCCTAGAGAAAAATCTATTATTATTATCTTAATCTACGCCCCCAAAGTGTCCCTCCCGCCGTGATTGACGGCGCATACACCTGTTCCCCTCTCCGAGAAGCTCCCAACGCTGGGGACAGACATTCGCCCAAATGCTCCGCTGCGACCCAGCGCCCGCTCGCCGCCCTCGCCGGCCAGCCCCCGCCCGCCGCCCCAGCGCGCCCCTGCCCGCACCTTGCCACCCTAGCGGCCGCCCCCTCCCCTCCCAGGCCCGGCTCCCCAGCCTGCCCGCTCCCGGCCGCGCTGGCTTCGGGAAGAGAGAAAGAACAGAAAGCAAAACTTCCTGGCGGCCGACGGCCATCAGCTGCACATTCTGCAAATGCCACCGAGTAAAAATAAACCGGCCGCCACTCCGCCCGGCCGGCTCACCCCGGGCGCACGACTCGGCCCCCTGCCCCGGGAGCTCCCTGACTGTCGGTCCGACCCGATCCCCCAATCCCGCGCGCCCCCTGGAGCCCCGCTTCGCGACACTCCTCCGCCAGCCACCACGCGCTCCTTTGCCCTGAAGGTCGACCCCAAGTGACCGGGTGGTCCGGCCTTCTCTCCGTCGATGCCCCCTTGCTCCCCTACGAGCTACTCTTCTCTCTGTCCTCCGCCTCGTGCCTATTTCAGCCGCGCGTCCCTGGTTTCAGGGTTTCCTCTCCCCAAATGCTAAGCCCCGAGGTCACCCTCAGCCCACCCTGGGGCACAGACCCCGCCAGACCCTCACCCACCTCGGCCGAGCCCCCTGGGAGCGCACCGCTCTACCCGCCTGCCCGCCAGCCCAACGTCCCACATCCCCGGGCGCAACTTCTCTCCCAGCGCACACAACAACCGCGGCAACTCCCCCGAACTTTTCCCCGGACCCAGGCGGGCTCCGGCGGACAGCCTCATGGCCCCGAGCCGGTGCCCCGGCTCCCTGTGCCCAGCATTGCCAGCCCTGCGCCCGGGGAGGCTGGGGTGGAGGTGGGGGGGAGTGAGGAACGCCACTTGCCGCGCCCGGAGCAGCGCACTTGAGACAAACTTCCCAGGCACAAATGAAAAAGGGGGCGCCGCTCCCCCCAGCCATGCAACCCTTCGTCTTCGTTTTCCCACCCGGAGGCACCCCTTGGCACCCCGCACCTAAGTGAACACTGCCTACCTCGGCCGGTGGCACCTACACCCTGGTATTGGGGCACAAGAGTCGGCTGGAGGGGTTCCCCACCCACCCCTTCCCCTGGGCAAAGTCTTGCAAAGTCACCCCAGGCACCCCTCACCCCTGCCTCCTTCTCTGCCCTGGCGGGCGCTCGAACCCCTACAGCCCGGGGTGTGGGGGGGAGCGTAGGGGGAAGGAGTGATTACCCAGGGTTGGCGAGGACCTGCCTCCCCCCCCCGAGCCTGCAGCGCGGGGGGCGCCCCCACCCTATTTGCAAAGTCCTGCACTCGCGCCTGGCACCTCCCCCTCTTCTCCCCTACCCCGCCGCCCCCTCAGCTGGAGTAAGTGACCCCCAGGAGCAGCAGCCCTCCCCTCTCCCGGAGCCGCGCGCTGGGCATTCCCTTGGCCGCGGCGGGCGACGCGCCGCCCCGCGCCCGGATGCCAGCCCTCCGTGCCCCCTGCCTCCCGCACGGCCGGAGTTGGGTGGCAGCCGCCGCGCGCAGGCAGGCTGGCTGGCTGGCTCTCTCGCTCGCTCGCTCGCCCGTTCCCTGCTGCAAGCGGCAGCCCTGGACATGGGGGGCTGCACCGGGACAGGGGGCGAGGCGGGGAAGCACCTCGGGAGGCCCTCGGAGCTGAGGGGCGTGGGGGGGCCGCGGCGGAGGGAGCGCCGAGTCTCTTACCTGCACTTGGGGCGGCTTTGGGTGACTTTCCAAGTCCGGGGGAAAAATGTGTGTGTGTTTGGGATGGAGCGCCGCGGGCGCGCATGCGCTGCCCAAAGTTGCCGGATCCCGGATTTTTCTCTCCCAGTCTCCGCTCTCGCCCGCTGTGATTATGGAATTCTCCGCGGCCGAGCGGGCGAGTAGGTGGCATGCAAAACCCGGGACGGATTGCTGGGCCGGGCTCCGCTCCACCCTCACACCCCCAGACCTTCCCCTCCCGGTTCCTTCCCACCCACCGCCCAGGCTGAGCTCGGCTCGTGCGCGCAGCGAGACGTGGCCTGCGGAGGAGCATCTGAGCGCACGGCTCCCTTTTGCGGCTGGAGAAGCTTTCTGCACCCCCTAGTAGAGTGGAGCTGAGGCTGGGGCACAAGAGAGAAGGGCCAGGAGTGGGTTACTTTTCACCTGTTCTGATCCCAGAGAGCCAGTCGGCCTCCCACTTTCCCACTGAAGACCTAGCTCTTTTCTGCAAGTTAGAATGTTAGAATTGTTGAACCCAAAGGAACGTGATGTTCTCACTCTTTGATATCTGCTTTGCACTTACTCTTTGCAAGGGAGTTTTTCATTCAGTCCATTGTGCAAGAAATAAATCCTTAAGTGAGCAAGATAGGCCGTGAAGAATGAACCTGGCTGGGAGTGGAGGGGGTGTGAAGGGGTGAAGGAAATGAACATTAAAACAAATGAATAATATTATTTCAGAGAGTGCAAGGATCCGTGAAGAAAATAAAGCAAGGCAATTGGATAACGTGTTTTGGGAGAGCTAATTTACCCCTCCCAGGTGACAGAGGAGGGCCTCTTTGCCGGGGGGGGGGGGGGGGGACACCTTCGAACTCCATTGGAGAAGCCCCCCTTCTCTCCCTTTGTCCCCACTGCCCACCTCCCAGTTGGTCTGAGGTGGCCACACCAGGCTGAGCCTGGAGGTCAGCTGCAGTCTTGGTGCAGTGGCTGGTCCTGCCTTTCCCTGCCAGGCCAGCCCTGTCCTAGGACTGAGTTCGTTCGTCACTGTTCCTGTTTTTCCTTCTTAACAAGGACATGATGGAAATAACATCAGACGTGAAAGAAATGGGTAAACACTCCAATGGTGAGAGAAGTGAAAAATTGACCGCAATAGTAAACGAAATAACTAAATGATTTGTTGAATAAATGAATACAAATTCAGAGTATGACCCACAGTTTGGAGAAGTGTTCAACAGAATGCATTAAACTAAGAGGAAATACCACAGGCTGGTAAATGGTGTTGCAGGCTGGTAGACTTTGGGACCTAATCTGCAGGGTTTCGGCAAAGCTTCTCAGGACCGGAAGTTTCCAGAAGCCCTGGATGGTAATTGCCCAAGACAGACATCCGCTGGGATGCATTCCATGCCCTGCCTTAAGCTGGAAGTTAATTGGTAAATGCATAGAGACTCGGGACTCCATGGCCCTCTGGCCCTGAGGTGGCCAGAATTTGCCCTGTCCCCTAATAAAGCCTCCAGATTTGAGAGAGGAGGCCCAACCATCCCCTTATCCCATAGTTGTGGAGTGATCTCTACTTGTTTTAGACCAGCTAAGAAAAAAACAAACAAACAAAAAAACCCTCAAAAGTACAGCTTGTCTCCTTCCCACCTGGCATGGATCTGAGAATCCCATGTTTGGGATTTGTCCACACAGGAAAGCCAGATTTGGGGGTGGGACACACCTCTCAGGTTCAGAGAATTTTCTCCCCTCTTTAATCCTGTAATTAACAGGAAGCGGCAACACATCAATAATTAACAGTCCCCATGGACCACTGACCCATTACTCTCCAGCGCCACCCCACACCATCAAATCAGTCCTCAGTTTCAGGAGTTGGTGTGCTGGCCTACCACGCAAAAGACCCTTGTGTCTGGTGACTCAGCAGAACACACGGCCCCAAAGATCTCAAGCCCAATCCTGCCATTCTGCAGAAGGAGAAACTGAGGCATGGTGAGGGTAATGACCTGAGTAGTGGTGAGGGAGGTTTTCTAGTTTTGGATTTGAGGCTAGTTCCACTCCTGGGGCTGTATGAAGAAGTGGGTCACAGCTTGTGCTTTGGGGTCAGACCCTAGCTACTCACCAGCGGAGTGACCTTGAGTAAGACATTTGACCCCTCTGTGCCTCAGTTGCCTTAACTGTAAAATGGGGATAATAATAGTACTACTGCCTGGGCTTGTTGAGAGGCTAAAATGAGTTAATGCAGGAAAAGCGCCTGAGCCAAGTGAGTGATCGATAAATGCCAGTAATTGTCATTGCTCCTTGGGACATCCAGTGCTCCCTCTACTTCTCATTTCTTCCTGTCCTCTCTCCCTTCCTTCTTCTCCTCTGTCCTTTTCTTCCTCCAGAGTGGCCGGAGGAGTCCTGCACGCATACGTTCATTCAGCGGGCTTTCGTCACGCCCCCAGTGAAGAGCGGGTCCTTCCCAGGGAAGCCACAAATGAACGAGACAGGCCCTGCCTCTGAGGAGCTGCCGGAGGAGCTCGCTAATTTTTGCCTTCCCGCTTTCTCACTAGAAGGCTCACCCCCCCTCCCAACAGCCACGTCTCAAGCACCAAACTTTTATTAAGACATTTATTCTTCCCTCCATTTTTTTCTCAGATACTTCGCGATTCTCCCATCCTCCAGGGAGTCTTTCTGCCTCCTCTGAAGGAGCCTCATCTGAGAGGGGGAACCTGGAAACAGTGGCAAGAGTGGGGAGCAGGGCGGAGGACTTTGGTGCCAGGTGAACAGGGACGCTAACTCTTCCTTTCCTGACCACCCCCCCCCCCAACTCAAACAAAATTTTGTTTTAAACAAAGCAAGGGGCTAGGAGAGAACACCACACCTAAAACGTAGCCTCTGGTCTCTCAAGCCTCTTGCTGTCTCGTTGCTCACCCCCCACTCCTCTTGCAGAGCCTGAAATCACGTGCTCTTTTCCTCATTTGCTTCATTTGAGCATTTCCTGAGCTTTCCCTAAAATGAAATACCAACTCTTCCCCATGGTCAGCAAGACCTGGCACTGCCGGCCCCTGGGTCACCCCTCAGTCACTAGCTTCTTGCTGTCCTGGAAAACTAAGCTTGTCCCTACCTCAGGGCCTTTGTACTTGTTCCCTCTGCCTCGAAGGCCCGTTCTGCGCCTGCTTCCCTGGCATTACTCAGGTCTCTGCTCACATGTCACCTCCTCAGGGAGGCTTTCTCCCTGAAGTAGTTCTCCAGCTTTCTCTCTCGCTTTACGTTGTTGGAGTGTTTGCAATGATTTTGCTTATTCATTTTGTCCTTGTATTTCCTGTCCGGTTGCACCTGCTAGAATGGGAGCTCCTTGGAGGCAGGGACTTTGTTCTGTGTTCCCTCATGTCCTCAGCACCTCGAATGGTGCCCGGCACATAGTAGGCCTTCACTGTCTGTGAGTCAGGCACCAAATCAAGATGAGCCTCCATGGCCTCTGTCCTTGAGAAGCCTGTGCTACAGGAGAATAACAGCAAAGTTCCCAGGACAAAGTTTGGAGGAAGGAGGAGGAGCTGATACAACCCAGGAATTGCCAGAAGTTGCCAGATTGGCAAGGGGGCTTTGCCAAGTTTCCCACTCCCTGACCTTAGGCCAGGGGTCAACCGTGAGGATATAGCTGGTTCTGGTAAACTACGCCCCAACAGAGGAGCCTCCATAGGCAGGAGGGGGGTAGGGTCAGTGAAGGACCCTGTGGAGGTCATCTATCTAGCCCCCTGCCTCCACTGCGAGCCTCTTCTGTTTCTGAGTCTCGAGGGGAAGACCCCCACCCCCTGCCCTCGCCACCTTCCCCCCTGGACTGTGAGCTTCCTGAATGGAGGGTCTGTGCCTTTGTGGCAAAAGCCAGGGTGACAAGCACGGTGCCTGGCACCCACGAGGCTTCTGATGATTATTGAACAAAGAAATTTTTCTGTCTCTGTCTGTGTAATTGGCAAAGACTTGAAAGCAATCACAGCTCAGCTTCCTGGTCACAGTCTTTTGGTTTCTGGTCCCTTCGCGGTGACGGAAAGCAACACCTAGCTGGACGTCAATCGTTACTATTTGCTGAGTGGTTGTCATGCGCCAGGCACCAGGCTAAGCGTTTGAATCATCTTATTAGACCCTCACAACAATGGTGGGGGGGGGTATATGTAATATACCCATTATACAGATGAAAAAGGCAAGGCACAGAGTAACTTTCCCAAGGCTGAAATGGGCTGTCTGAATCCAGAGCCGATGCTTTTCACGCTTGGGCCGGGAGGTGACTTAGACCAGAGCAACAAGCGTTTTTTTTACCCTTACTCTGAGCTCATAAAGAGATGAAACTTGAAGGTGAGTGTGTTGGGAAAGGAGGAGGGACGAAGGAGAACAGATCTGTCCTTTAACTGTAAATCAAATCTCAATGTTGTAAAAGACAAAAAAGGAACCAAGGAGATTCAGGACCCACACCAGATTCTGTATACAGTAAGCACTCAATAAGTATTGACAAAAATGACGATTTTTTTCAATTAAAAAATTACAGACTATGTGCTCTGTCTCCCTTTCTCCTAAGCTTCTCCTGGTTTGGAGACTTTCCTTGGGCAAGGTCTGTTTTCTGGGGTCCCTGGGCCTAGCCTGGTGCTAGCATCAAAATAGGTGCTCAATAGATGCTTAGTGACTGAATAATTAAACAAATGCCTGAGATAAATGATTATGGTGATTACTGGGCAAGTTGTAATTAAAAAAAAAAAAAAGCTGAATGCATTTCTTTTATTTACGAATGCCTCTCGGGAGTCCTGGGAAGGGAGAATGGGAGAGGGGCTTTTTCCCAAAAGCTAAGCATGGTTCCTGAATCCCATCCAAGTTGATGAACTTGACAAATCCTTCCACCACCACCCCGATTTCCTCATACTTTTTGCAAAGTACATGATTATTCCTTTCTGACTATATATTTATAATACGTGTTTATCATAGGAAATTCACAAAATACAGATAAACAGGAAGAAGAAAATTTACATCATCCGTAATCCCACCATCCATGAATAATCACTGTTGATGTTTTGGTGTACTCCCTGCCAGTCTAGGTTTTTTTGTTTGTTATTTTTCGTTGTGTTTTGTTTTATAAGATCAGAATAGCGCTGAACATACCTGGTGGTGGTGGTGGTGGTGGTGGTGGTGGTGTGTTAGCCTGCCACATGTATGCAGGGTGGACATTTTCTCACACCATTGGCTCTTCTTCCATGCCAGGATTCTTGCTGGCTGGACTGTAGAGTTCGTCATAATTTGCTTAACCAGTCCCTCACCCTGGGAAATTGTGGACATCAGACTCCTTTCCAATACTTTCCATTATCCTAAAGAACTCTAATGAATATCCTTGTCCAGAAAGAACCGTGCACCATCCTTAAAATGGAAGTGTTGAGTAAACAAAGTGCATACATCTCCAAGCTTTTCCTTTCTGCTGCCAGTTGCCCCTTCCTGGGAAAGGCTGTGTGGATTTGCTCTCCCACTGCCGTGTTCTCTGAGTAAGCTCTCCAACCTTTGGTATTCTCTCTCTTTCCCTCTTTTTTTTTTTAAACCCCTGTTAATTTAATGGGTGAAAAAGTCTGTGATTCTAGTAATGAATCCTTATTAGAACCATGCTGGCCACAAGCAGGGGCTGTTTCAAGGTTTGAGTGGCCTTGTTCAGACCCACAGCCTCGAGCAGAGATAAGCAGAAGGGCAGACTCCTGGAGCTGAGAGCAGAGTCCTTTTGCAGAACATCTACCTGAGCCCAGGCTTCTTGGGCAGCCGCTCAACTGTTGGAGGTGGAGGGGTGGGGTCTGTCTCAGTCTTTCAGCCTCCACAGAGATGAACTCTGGCTTCCTCCTACCTCTCTGCGCCCACACCTTCCAGAAACCTCTCTCGACAGAGGAGTCTTAGGGATTTCTGTGCCATAAATACTATCTGTTTTCCAAGCTCAGGATCCACACTTTGTACCTGCTTTCGCTTTCCCTGCCTGGGCTCTCACTCAGCTCCCGTTCGAGCTTCTCCTTTCTAGTTTGTTCTAATTAACTCACTTTTTGGGGGGATTTATGTTTACCCCTGCCGGGTCACGAGGAGAATGGCAGGTGACTAATTTTTTCCCTTTTAGGAAATATTTTCTGGCCCCAGGGTTTCTGGCCTCTGTGGCCCTTTTCAGTTTTAATAACTTAAAAAAAAAATAGCTTTAAATTTCTGAAGAAAAGGGTAATTCACATTTCATGCTAACAGTTCAGGAAACACAGAGAAATACAAATATAAATATAATTCATAAAATTAAAAAAAAAAACACCCGAGATCAGAGAGTCATGTATTTGGGCATGAATTGGATTAAAAAAACTAGAAGAATGAATTTAAATGTACCCCCATACCTCTTTTGGGGCCTACCCCAGCCGTCGGCCTGGGCGATTGGAGGATATGTGTGGACAGGAGTGACTTTCATGCCTAGTAGGGAGGTGTGCGTCTGATTTTATCTGCAACGGGAGAGTGTGTGTCTGAGGGTATACCCAAGCGTGTGCACTCCATGTCCCTTTAAAGGAGGGTTTGGTCACGGAGGTACGGCCATGTGCTGTTTGCACACCGCAAGATTGTGCTCACGCTGTCAACAGGCACCTGAATGCAGAGAAGTACAGCCAGGTGAAGGGCAGGGCTGACTGCTGACATCACCTCTTACCCAAAGATCCACAGGCAACACCTGACCCCTCCCACGCCTGCCAGGGAGGGGCAGGCCTGGCACTGGGGCTCTGGTGAACCAGGGAAACCCAGTGATGGAGAAGCGGAAGGGACCACCTGTGCTCAGAGCGAAACCCACGCCCCGCGGCCACCACGGACCACGTTCCTGCCACGGACCACGTTCCTGCCGCAGACCACGTGCACCCCTGTCGCCCCTCTGTCCCTTCCTCCCCGCCTCGCCCGGATCTGAAATCAGTGCGGACCTCTGGGGACAGGAGCAGAATGGCCTGGCTGTGATGGTCCCACCTCGGCCCCGGGATGCAGTCCTGCCTGAGGTTGGCGTGGCCGGGCCATGGCCACAGGAACCTGCTCTGAGACTCCGGAAGCAGCCATGCTTCCTCCCGCCTGGCACCTGTGCAGGTGCCAGCCACCGCCCATGGCACGGTGTCTCACAGAGGGCGGGGCTGGCCGGGGAGGCAGGAAAGAGCTGTTTTGCTGATGAGGTGCCCTCGTGTCAGGGACAGGAGTGCCAGGGAGCTGAGTGTGGGTGGGGGAGGGCTGCCCCGCTGGGCCAGCCTGGCCGGGATGGGAGCGACGGCCCGCCCGCCTGCCCCTCCAGCCTCACCTCTCAACATTCTCTCTGTTGCACACTTGCACACCCGCTGCTCCAGCTGCACAGAGCTGCTTAGAGATCCACCAGGCCTCTGTCCAAGCTGTTCCTCCTGCCCTGAAGGCCTTTCTTACTTTCTTTACTTGTTCTGCTCCCATTCATCCGTTAAGACCAAAGTCGATATCACCTCTTCCAGGGAGCCTTCTCTGATATCCCCCTGCCCCACATGGGCTTGGATGCTGCCATTTGGGCTCCCACCGCCCCCTTGTTTCCTCTGTCCCATTACTTATCACACCGTATTATAATTATCTTCTCGCCGCCAACTATGTGTGTGTGTGATTTTTAAATCTATGTTTAAATAATGGGTATACTGGAGCGTGGATTTCTGAATCGGGGAACGTGGGTACAAATCCTGGCTCTGCTACTTACTCTCTTACTACATCCTAGCTGTATGACCTTGGGCAGGTTCCTGACCTCCCTCAACTTACAGTACCCATCTGTAAAATGGCAACAAAAATCAGTATTTGTTTCACACAGCACTGTCAGAAGAACTAATGGAAATAATTCATGCAAAGCACTTAGCCTGGATTCATACATAATAACTGTTGTTTTTATTATTCCCAGAATCTAGCAAAATGCTTAGAAAATGTCAGGTGAACGAGCAGCACCCCTGTGTTTGATGTACACGGTGTGTGTGGATGTGTGGTATATACCAGGGCATGGGGGGGAGAACCAACATCTGGAAGGAGGCAGGTCCTGTATGTATATGTGTGTCCACTCTGAAGGGTAGTGGGCTGGTTATTTATGGTCATGGCTTAAGGAAAAAAAAAAGACAAACCAGTGTTCAGTAATGACAAAGTAATTACCTTTTTATTATTTTTTCAATAAGATTCAGAGAGTGTGGGCTTTGGCTATGGCCAGAACAGCCCGGCTTTGAGAATATCCTGATGCTTTGATCTACCCCCATTCCAACTCCCCAGCCAGGGAAAAGGCTGGAGAGGGCTAAGGGGTGCTCCTCAACATGGGAGGGGGGTGTCGGGACAGACCGAGAGGGGCTGCCCAGACTATAAAATAGGACCTCCAGAGGTAGAGCTCTTCTGAGTTCTGGCTGAGTTGTCTGCATCGAAGGGTCCAGACTCGGAGCCTAGAACATTTAATAGAGAACATTTCAGAAGAGACTGTTGAGGCCCAGAGAGAGGAAGCCGTGTATCACCGGGGACCGTGCAGCAAGTCAGTGGCAGAGTGGGAACAGAGCTCCAGTCCTCCCACCCCAGACCAGTGGTCTTCACCACATGACTCACTTGAACAGAGGGCCGTCTTGGCCCCAGAGCTCTGCCTCATATTTCTACCTGGAAGGGGTCTGACTTGCTAGAAGGTGATTTTTTTTCCTGGGGTCCTTCAGGAGATTGTTGGAGACCCCAGATATTAAGTAAACTACACTGTGATTGGCTTATATATCTGGTAATAAGCTAATGACCAGTGAGGGGACAAAATCAGTTTTAGCCTCTATTTATCCATCCATCATCCATCCATCCATCCATCCATCATCAATCCATCCATCCATCCATCATCCATCCATCCACCCATCCATCCACCCATCCATCCACCCATCCATCCATCCATCCATCCACCCATCCATCCATCATCCATCCATCCACCCACCCATCCACCCATCCATCCACCCATCCATCCACCCATCCATCCACCCATCCATCCATCCATCCATCCACCCATCCATCCATCCACCCATCCATCCAGCCATCCATCCACCCATCCATCCATCCATCTATCCACCCATCCATCCATCCACCCATCCATTCATCCATCCATCTTCCATCCATCCACCCATCATCCATCCATCCACCCATCATCCATCCATCATCCACCCTTCTACCCATCCATCCATCCATCATCCATCCATCCACCCATCCATCCATCCATCCATCCATCAACTATCCATCCATCTACCCATCCATCCATCCATCTACCCATCCATCCATCCATCATCCATCCACCCATCCATCCATCCATCCACTCATCCATCCACCCATCCATCCATCCATCCATCCATCCATCCATCCATCCATCCACTCATCCATCCACCCATCCATCCATCCATCCATCCATCCATCCATCCATCCATCCACTCATCCGTCCATCCATCATCCATCCATCCATTCACTGATCCATATATCTTACAAATACCTGGTGAGTGCCCCCATGTACCAGGAAACTTGCTAGAACCTGACTATCTGGGGATGCTGAGATGCACAAAACCAAATACCAGGAACAGGCTGTGAAGAAAAGTCAGTGTCACAGGAGGTTTCTCGAAGACACCTAGAGAAAAGTTCAAGTACACAACGGGTGGCCTGATGAGGAGTCAGGCCCCCAGAGTTCCATGTCCAGCTCTTTCACTAGCTTGCTGGCGTGTCTTGGATATGTCCTTGCATTCTCTCTTTGCTATGGTTTCCTCCTCTATCCACTCAGAGGGTTGGACTAGCTCAGAGGACAGGCAGACACTATACAGAGACGATCCCTTGCATGGGTAGCCTTTTGAGAGGGACACTGTAAAGCTCCAAGGGAGCAGGGGACAGGAGTTCCCTTGGTTTACAGTGAGAGGATGAGGAACAGAAAATTCTGGAAGAATAAAGAAGAGGAAACAAAGGGTAGAGAGTGCGTTCCAGCTCCACCTCGCTCTCTGGGTCTTCAAACCATCACTGTGCTATTCTGACCCCACCTGTGGGTCACCTAGAGTCGGGTGTCTGACCCCAGGTAACTGACAAGGCCCCTGTTCCTTTGTCCTTCCTTCTCCACCTCCCAGCCCCTGCCCCTCACAGCTGTGATAACCCACACAGAGCACTCTGCCCTCTGGAATTTATTTTAAGGTCTTGGCTGTTTATTTATTTTATTTAGAGATTTCTCGGTGCTTTGAGGGGAGGAAAATTCGAATGGGGTGATTATGAAATACTATTTCACCTCGCTGTTCATTCACAACAAACAAAGAGAAATGATTGGTGATTAAAAATGCATTCTCTCTGCTTGTTTTCTTTTGTTTTACCATTATGGAAATATTATAAATACTGAATACTAATCTGGACCTGCGGGGACCTCATAGACCTTCCAGAAACCAAGTCTCCTGCTCTTCCCTGGGGCAACGTCATGCTGTCCTCTCAGGCACCAAACTATGGCTCAAACCCTCCCAAGAGGGTCCCAGTCAGGCCAGGAGGCCCCGGCGCTCAGTCCTCACTGGACAGGTGTAAGAGTTTCCCCCTTTTCCTTGTCTTGGTTCCCTGCTTAAGCAGAACCAGTCAGGGAGAGCAGAGCTGTGCATATCAAGAGCGCTTGTTATTGATAGTCCAAAAGTCAGGATCGTGGGGTTTTACTCCCAGAGTCAGGCTGCCTGAGCCCCACTCCCTGCCCCACCACTTCCTGGCTGTGTGACCTTGAGCACATTGCTCCACCTCTCTGAGCTTCCCCATTTCATCCACTGTAAGCAGGGGTGGGGGGGTGGGGGGGTTGAAAATGATACCCTGGCAGACCGAAGTGCTCCTAAATGTTGGTTCCCAGAGTGATTAATATTCTTTACCCTTCTTTTGGGGGCTCAGTTTCTCCCTCTGGAAGGGAAGAGAACGGCGCTGGTGGTCATCTCAGTACCCCCAGCTCTGGTGGGTGAGGCTTCTGCCTCCAGGATGGGGTGCAGTGGGGACATCCTCACCCACCTTGACTCTGTCGGAGACCTTGGCTCCTTCCTGGGAACTCAGCCGGCACCTGTTTGGAGGCCTCCTAATCAGAGCCTGCTTTCCGTGGCCTCTTTTTGAGCCATAAACCCGGCACTTCCCCATTTATGTCAATCACAAACAAATAAATAAGAGCCAAAGGGCCCGATACAATTCCACAGTGTTACGCCAAGTCCAGATAAACAGCGAGTTCTGTGGTGTCCGCGTTCCTTTTATCTTTCACTTTATTTAACCAAATTAACTGCTCTCCATGTCCCCTGCGTGTGAGTGTCTCTCTCTGTCATATAAAATACAATCACGCCTGCTTGCTACATGTTTCAGATACTTTATCATTAACATCAATTCCAGCCAAATTAGGAGTTTCTCCCAACATAATTGCCCTTCCCATTATCCAGCACTTTATTTTTTCAAAGCACTTTCCAACCATTAATTAGTTAACCCTTAGGACGCCCCAGAGCCGGCGCTCAATGTCACCCTCCTTGTCTCCCAGCTGGGAAGGGGGGGGGGGTCAGGTGGTTTGTTGGAAGTCACCCTGGATGTGGGGGCTGGGGGCTAGGGTGGGACCTTGGAAATCCTCCCACCAGCCTCAGGCCCTCTGTCTCAGCTGGCGGGGTCCAGGCCCAGGCTGCAACCGACTTTCATGTGATCTGAGCTGGCAGGGCCCCGGGGGGTCCTCAACACCTTTAAGTCAGCTCACTCCTGATTCTCTCTGCGGCTCGCCCAAGGAAGGTGGGAGCAGAATGAAAGAGTGTGTTTGGGTGGTGGCACCTGCTTGGCTGTGGGGAGCCCCAGGGCAAAGGGAGGAGAGAAAAAGACACCCCTTGGAATGTCCAGGAAGTGAAGTGCCTTTGGCATTATGGTTATGGTTGCTGACCACCAAAGTTGGGGGCCGGGGGGGATGTCTGGAGGATTGGCTCTCTTGGGCGCCCGAACCACGGGGAGGGGGGGTCCAGCTCTCTCTCATTCTGCCAATGCTTTGTCCCTCCATCGGCCAGGTGTAGCCACGGTCTTCATGGGTCCCAGGTAGGTGGGCAAATTGAGATTTGGTGCAGACATCCTAGGAAGATTCAGGGGGAGCCATCTGGGGAAAACAAAATGATTTATTTCTTGGACCGTGTTCTGCCTTGTCAAGATGAACTCTGCTTGCGGCTTCTTGGGATACAATATTTTACATTTACGGCCTCTCCGTCATCCTAACTTCTTTAATGATTTTTTTTTTCTTAAAATCCATGAACTGGCTCCCACAGGGACATTGCCAGGAACCTTCAGAGAGGTTGTCCAAGCTTCTCGTGACCTCGGAGCCCAGCGAGTTGCCCAGCCCTTCTGTTCCCACAGCTCCCCTTCCTTCCCGTTGCCTTGAGGCTGGGGCTGCGCTTGCTAAGGCAGCCTTGCAGATAGGACACCAGCTACCAGCCTGGGGACTTGCCTGTGCCCTCCCCCCACCTTTCCTGTGCTACCGCGCTGTGTGCAGGGAGCTTTGCCAACCCAAGCAATGGACTCCCCAGAGCGCATGCTGACCGCTGGGTCTCTGTGGTCAGACACCCCGGGGTCCGAATCCCAGGTCTGCCCCTTACTAGCAGTTTGACCTCGGGCAAGGTGACCTCTCTATGCCTCCGTTTTTCAACTGTCAAGTGGAGTTGTGTGGAGGGCCAAGGGTGATAAAGCACGTGAGGGGCTCAGCACCCCGCAGTGGATGTGAGCTATCCTTTTGGTCAAGGAGCAGATTGTAGGCTGTATTATGACTCTCATTCTTCTAATGTGCTCCCTTCCACGAGGTCTTCCTGCGCAATGCCCCTCCATTGCCACGTGCCAGAAGCACCTTGAGGGCAGGACGATGTCTGGTCCGTCCAGCGTTGCATCCCAAACCCCTACCCCAGTGCCTGGAAGGTAGCAGATGCTCCATTCCAAAGACACAGTGAATACTCAAATTGGCCATGGAACACTGCACTCTTCCTTCTGGGCTGGGATTTTTTTTTTTTTTCCTTTTCATCTCAAACTTCTGGAGCTCTGTGCAATAACAGGTAATGGCTTGAGACCGACATAAGCCATGGGGAACTCTTTCCTCACCCCCCCGCCTTCGTAGCTTCACTGAAAATGAAGAGCCCCCTCATTACCTTCTAACCAACAACTTCCCTGAACCTCCCATTCATCTGTTCATTTATTCACTCAGTAAACATTCGCTGAGTGCTCGGGGTAGCCGAACTGGGTTTGAATCTCGGCTCAACCCCTTAGCAGCTGGAAGAACTCAGGCAAGAGACTTAGCCACACTGCTCCTGGGATTCCTCATCTGTAAGAGGGGAAGAAGAGCACCCATCTCGCCAGTGAGCTGGTCCGTGGTGAGGAGTTGAGATAGAAGAAATGCCCAGTAAAAAAAAAAAAGAAGAAATGCCCAGTGCTTAGCACAGTGCCTGGCACGTGGTAGGCCCTGCAAATACGGCAGGGATTTTTATGAAGGGTAAGACTCCGTGTTAGGACCACTGCACCATGGCTGCAGCTGAATTTGAGTCTCTGTAAAGATTTCTGTAGCAGATAAAGGTTTCTGTAGGACCATCAGCCAATTTTGGTTCCTAAATAACACAATCCCTGAAGTTTTATGACATGCTATCAATTTACACAGCACTCAGCTGGAGATGCTGTCTCCTGCAGGACTTTCACCTACGAAAATCAAAACTCAGAGAGGTTGTGCGGCTTTCTTCAGGTCACGGAGCAGAGCCGTGTGGTCCATCGGAGAACCTCAAACTCAATTTCTAGCACCTCCCTCTACCACTCCCCTACTCTGCCTTGCAACCCACCCCCCAACCTCTACCCCTTCATAATACCTTTCACTTACACAGAGGTAGCCTGGGACCTTTTCTGGCACCTTTGGATGGTCAACTAGCATTCTATGGGGCTGAGATGCATTCCCCCCTCCCCAAGACTCACCATTGCAGGGGGGTTATGCTAGAGACCCCACCGATGCCCCTTCTGTGACAACAAGCAGTGAAAACCATCCCCGGGGCCCAGCATTTCCAGGTGATGCCGAGGGAGAATGAACATGCCAAAGTGTTTGGAAAAGAAGGCCCAGATGTGGCTATACCTGCCCTGTGTCTCCCCTGACAAGGACCCATTGAGACGCTTAGCTACCATCCCTAAGTCTTGGCACTGAGTGGGGGAGCCCTCCCAAGCAGTCCCAACAGCCCTGCCCACAGCAGCCAAGGGATGGAGCCTCCTTCCCAGGTGGGTCCTGTGAGCAAAGTTGGGCTGTGAGTAATGGAGGTAGGGCCACCTGCCTGGCCTGCAGCCCCCCTCCCCCCAGTTGTCCTGGGGCCCCTGCTCCCCTTCCTCTCACCAATACCCAGCAACGTGGGGCTCAGCCTGTGGCAGGCCTTGAGCTGAGGGTTTTGACTTACAGCATCTCACTGAAGCCTCCCTCTGCCCCTTTGAGATAGTCCATCATCATCCCCATTCTACCAATGGTCAGACCAAAGCTTAGCGAGGTGGAAAGATTTGCTCAACCCTGCCCCCAGCACCCAGGCCTGTGCTGGGCAGTACCTAGTAGACACCTGATGAATGTCTGTGGGAGAAATAAAAAAAAAACACGACCAAGAGAGTGGATACATGAAAGAGAAGAGCTCCTTTCAGTAGGGGCTGACCACAGGCCAGCCACGGTCTGCAGAATTTCTCCGAGTTAGCTTGTTTAATCTCTGCAGCAATCCTATGGGTAGGTACGATGATCATCACCTCCATGCAACACAAAACAAGACCCAAGGAGATTAAGTGACTCCCTCGGGGCGCACGGGTAGCAGGCAGTGGAGCTGGGAGTCAGAGCGAGACCGTCTGGCTGCGGAGCCGGCGTTGTTACTGCTCTCAGCCATGGTGGGTAAGCGAGTGGGTGTGGGGCTGGATGAGGGTTTGGGGGTCCAGGAGCTCTGCCCCCCTGGGTTTCTCTCCGCCTCTGCAGCTCCCGTGTTCCCAGTTGGCATCCAAGCGAGGGGAAGCATTTCCTCTAAGTCCTGACCGCTCTCCCAGGCACATTCCCGCCGTTACCTACACAGGGAATTAAGACTCAAATCCTCGTTTGACACGATGCAGGAGGATGCTAAGTACTTAAGCGCTAATTAATTAGTGAGCTGTACCCGCCGCCACCAGCCGCTGGAGGAAACCTCAAACAGACCCCCAGAGCGAACACCAGCGCCCTCCCTGCCACGGAGGCCAAGGCACTGGCCAAGCACAGGGGACAGAGAGGAGGGGGCCACACGGGCAGCCCCAGGCCCAATCTCTGCAGAGAAAGGGGTCCAGGTCAGCTCTGACCCCTGCCTTCCAGTTTTCAGAACCCCGTGAGAGCTGGAGCTCTGGGACCCTGTCCTGGTCGGAGTCCTGAATGTGACTAGTCTGACTTCACAACAGGTTCTCAAAGGAAAGCAAGATTCCAGGGGCCACACTGACTCCCCCCCCCATATCTGGGGCCATTTCTGGGGCCCTTTAGATAAGCCAGAAGCATCTTCTTGCCCCAAACCAGCTGATACGTGTTTTTCAGGGGTGGGGCCACCCACCAGGCATCTGGGCCCCCCAATACTGAAAGGCAAGGGCACCGTAAAGCCACAGCCATATCGAGGGAGCACCAGTTAAGGATTGGGCTCTCTCTACCTCTCTCGACCTTGGTCTTACCATCTGTAGTTGGCCAAGGTCAGTCTCCTAGATGGGTCCAAGAGTAACTGAAAGCTAGGGTTTTGGAAACCCCCTGGGTTTACCTCACTGTACCGCCACTTCCCAGCCACATGACCTCCCACAGGTCAATTTCTGAACCTCCGTTTTCTCAGCTGTAAAATGGGCCTCATGGTTGCAATCACTCAATAAATGGTGGTGGTGGTGATGGTAGTAGCCCATGTCCGTTAGCATCATCATCATCATCTCCAAGGAATCTTCCCTGTTGACTCTCAACTCTTGGAGCCCTGTAGAGTGACCAATCATTCTGGTTTGCTCAAGACTGTCTCAGTTCTAGTGCTGAAAGTCCCATCACAAGAAACCCCACAGTCTGGAGCAAACTGGGACAGTCGGTCAAACTCCCTATTGCCCTAGAGAGGATGGAGTGGGGGAGGCCTGGTGTTGGGGGGGCAGTCCTGCTCTCCATAACAACTTCTCTCAAGTCAGGACTCCCTCGAAACCCAGTCCCTGAGGGCTCCTCCCCAGAGGTGGCTGGACTTGAGAGGGGCGAACAGGGGAACCCGGAGTCCCTGGGGAAGAATCTGTGGGCAACAGGGCCCCGGGACCGGGGCTGTAGCTCCGATAATACCCCAGCCTGCGTCAGCGATGGGGCCCGCCTCCTGCAGTATTTGCTCAGCAACCAGCCCAGAAACGGCATTGTTCAGGACAAAAATAAAAAACACTGGGCTGGGGCTTGTTGTTTTTTCTTTGCTGTCCAAATTCCTCTGGGCCCTGGGGAGGGGAGACCACGTCTCGGCGCTGCCACCCCGAGGACAGGCAGAGGCAGGAGCCAGCCCGCCCTGGTTCTGTTCCCCACCTGGACCCCAGGAGCGAGGGAACAGGTCCTCAGGCTCCCCGGGTGCTCAAAAGGAGGAACCTCAGCCTGACAGCTGAGGCAGGGGAGTATCTGGTTAAGCTGAAGTGGCCATCCCTCCAGGTGCTTTTATTGAAGCCTCCCAACCTTGCAGGAAGGAAGTCTCGTCCCATTTTACAGAGGAGGAGGTTGAGGCTCAGAGTGCTCAGCAGAGCCGTCTAAACCAAAGCCAGTCAGGGGAGGTGGGTGAGGGAATGGCTTATGTGGCATTTCAGGGGAGGCAGTCTTCCCAGAAGCGGGTCTCCTCTTTACATCTATGTTTGCTCATGAAACACCTTTATGGAGGGCTGAGGAAGCAGCCTAGGGGAATGACGGGGGCGGTGGCGGGGGGGGGGAGGCTTCACCCTTTCTCCAGAACTCTTGGGCCTTCAGAGAGCATGGCTGCCCTCTGTGCCCAGCGCCCACTCTCCCCCAGCCCCAGCCAGGAGAGGCCGGAGCACCCCCCACCCCCGCCCAGCGCTCGGCTGAGACGCCCCATGGCCCAGCCCTCTCCCCCTCGCCCTGCACAGGAGGGAGACCAGGAGGCGGGCCTGGCTCAGCGGCCAAGCCTGGCGGCTTGGCATGCAAATGGGCGTGGGGCAGAGATTGAATGTGCCCGGGGCCAGGTGCGGGCAACCGATGGAGGCCGGGCAGGGCCAGGCTGGCTGCCGGAGCCCCCTCCTGCTCCGGACACTTGGAATACAGGCACCTCCTGTGTCCTCGGAGCAGCTCCTGGAGGTCAGCTCATCCTTATCCCTGCGTGCTGGGAACAGAGGTAAGAAAACCGAGGCTCAGCAAGCAGGATAAATGGCAATGGTCACTTAGTGGCGGGGCTTGGGCTCAGGCCTGCCTGACTCTCAACTTGGCATAACCCAGGTCTGTGCCATGGTGCTAAGAGATGGCTCTGGGGTCAGGTCCCTCGGGGTCCAATCCTGACTCGCTCTCAGCTGTCACATAAATTATGTCACTGGTCTGTGCCTCTGTTTCCTCCCCTGGTAGACAGGGCAATGACCCAACCTCCTTACGGGTGATCACGAGGGCTCAACAAGATAGTGCTGGGCACATAGGAGGTGCCTGACAGAGGGTGGCCCTGTTGTTACCACTGTAGGTGGAGTAATGACATTATTACGTCATGACTCAGGCTGCCTCCTGAAAAGCAGCAAGGCTGCCAGGCGTCCCCCCAGGGCTGGGGGCTCAGTGTGCTTGGGATCCTGCATCACACTCAAACCCGGTCCTCAATGTGCTCCCCCTCCCCTGTTTCTTGGAAGGATTTTTTTTATCCTCAGCACCCAGTTCTGGACTATTCTAAATGCCCTGGTCTTGCCAGGACCACTCAAGACTATTTTGCCTGTGGCCTGAGCATGTGCGTCCTGCTCTCACAGGTGCCTACCACCCTTCCCTGCTCTCTGGTGGTGGGGGTGCGGGTGGGGGTGGGGGGACCCTGGCCTGAGACCCGGGACCCAGGTTCTCGCCCCAGCTCCTTCTCAAACTTGAGCAAGTCTGGCCCTAGTTCTGGGCCTTGGTGCTCCCATCTGGAAGTTGAAGACAGGACTGAATGAGCTCCGAGCGTCCCCGGAGGCTAAGATTCCTAGTGCTGAGGAAGGAAGAGCAGTAAATCCAGCTGCCCTCAGGCTCCTCTAGAATCCTACAGCCGCCCAACAGGACACTGGCCCCCAGCTGGTCCTGTTTACCCGCTGTCCATGCAATGGTGCCCAGAGCCCATCAGAGGCTCCCCGGGGCCTGTAGGATGATCCGGTCCAGCCTCCTTCACAGGACTCACCAGGTCCCACCTAGTGGGGTCTGGCCTGCCCTCTGCTCTTTCCTCCGTGGCTTCCCCATTCCAACACTGACCTTCTGCTCTCCCTCAAAAGTGCCATGTGATCTTGGTCCTGGCCCTGGCTCATGGCATGGCGTTCCCAGGAATGGTCTCCCCCCCTGCTCCCTGCCCCCTACCCTTCCATTGTCAGCTCTGCAATGAGACAACACTGGCTACCTGCCTTAGCCTCAGTTACATGTCCCTCCTCTAAGGTCCTGGAGACACCTGCTTTTCCTGAGTGTAAGACCACCTGGTCCCTGCCCTCAAGAAGCTTAGAATCCAGGAGAGGAAATGAAGCTAACCCACAGGTACTGGCTCATTCATTCATTCACTTCATTCTTCAACCAGCAAGTACTTTTTGAGGACCTACTATGAGCTGACACCAGGGCTGAACCTGGAGCGGCTGCACCCCTGGGGACTAGAGACCTGGGGACCTGGGGGGGCACAGGGGGTGGTGCTTGTGCTGCTTAGAAAAGTGCTGTGGGAATGTATGAGGTGCTCTCCCTCCCCTACAAGGCTGGGCTGTGGTTACCACTGTTTTCTCTCCCCCCGCCCTAGAGAGCGTGGCACCGGGACTGGCCCGCGGGAGGGGCTCGGTCAGCACCGCTGAAGAGGACTACACAGAGCACAGAGGTCTCCGTCAAAGCTTTGCAGGCTCTGGGGGAGGGGGAAAGGAGACTTTTGTGGGCTGCAGGAGCCAGAGAGGCCTTTCTGGGGGAGGCCCTGGGAGCAGGGCCTGAAGACCGCGCCGGGAGGAGGACGGGCCCCCCCCAGGTATGACGGGGGTGGGGGCCGCGGTGGGGCAGCAGGGGCTGTGGGGACGAGAACGAGGTGGGTTGATACAAGGTGGGGGGAACGGGGGCATCGGTACAAACTTTGGGGGTGAGGGTCTTTTTTTTTTTTTTGAGATTTTATTTATTTGACACAGAGAGACACAGCGAGAGAGGGAACGCAAGCAGGGGGAGCGGGAGAGGGAGAAGCAGGCTTCCCGCGGAGCAGGGAGCCCGACGCGGGGCTTGATCCCAGGACCCCGGGATCATGACCTGAGACGAAGGCAGACGCTTAACGACTGAGCCACCCAGGCGCCCCGTGGGGGTGAGGGTCTTGTCTGTGAACTTTATTTAGAAAGATCTGGGCTGCCCACCCTGCCACCGCCGTGCCTAGGAGCCCCTAAGCCCCGCTCTGGCTGGGGATGACAGGGAACCCCAGCTCTTGGGCGCAAGGAAAGCAGTGCCTGCAGTCAAAGATGTGGGTGCCCTCCCCCGAGCCCCAGAGCATGGGGAGTGCCCTGGGCAGGGCTTGCCCAGGCCTGGCACTTAGGCTGTGCCCTCTGCCCTGGGACGTCCTGTACCAAGAAGGACCTATTAAAGGGACAAAGGTCCTCGCAGGGTGCAGGCACCCCAGCTCAGTCTTGGCAGCTGGCCCAGGCTCGGGCTGTAGCAGGAACCCCCACACTCAGCCCTGCCACCACAGACCTCAGGGCAGAGAGAGAAAGAGCAGGGTCCTCAGGCTGTCTCCCTAGGGGCAGAGCCACCCAAGTTACGTGAGGCTAGGATGCTGCTTGGCAAGGGCTCCCCACCTGGCAGAACACAAGCAGGAGGCAGAGTGCTCCAAAGTCTGGACCCTGGAATCTAGCAGTCTTGCGTCGGAATCCTGACTCTGTCCCTAACCAGCTGTGTGATCTTGGGCAAGCCACTTGACCTCTCTGAGCCTTAGTTCGCTCATCTCTGAATAAAATGGGGTTAAGGATAATACCTGCTATTTAAGATTTATTGAGAAAATGCTTGGAACACTTGCCACAGAGCCTATCCCCAAGTAGGTGCTCAATTAACAGTAGCTGTTGCTTGCTGTTATTTAGAGAGGGGGATGGACAGATGGACACCGCAGGTGAGCCTTGGGCGTGTTCTCTAGATTCCCAGAGAAAAGGGAGCAGCTCTGAGATACTTGGAGAAATGGGAGGCTTCATCCTCTCCCCAGAGGCCCGAAGGGAGCCAGCGGGGGGTGGGGGTGATGAAAGTGGCCGCAGACGCCGTGGGGCGGCCGCACGGAGGTCTCCTGCCCGGGACACGGGCTGCGGCATCGCTGAATCAGGGCGTGGGGCAATCAGCTGTTAGAAAGTGGAGTCGGGTTTATTATTGCTGAATGTTATCATCCCTGATAAGAACTAGATTAAAAGGAGGGAGGGGGAGGCAGAGGTGGGGTGAGGGGTGGGGGAGGAGCAAAGTGCAGCGTTGGTCTTGCTGAGCAAGCCCTCTGGTCAGGTCCAGCCAGGACCCCGGAGCCAAGCCCCTTCCTGGGGACGCTGGGAAGAGACGGGGGACCGCAGAGACGAGGCGAGGGAGCTGCCGGCACCTGCCTGGTGGAATGGGACGGGGGGGGGGGGAGGAACTTTGCAAGGTGAGGGCTTGACATGGGGACACAGCCACCCCCCCTGTTGCCAGCCATCGGCGGGAGGGGGGGGTGCTGCCTGCTGAAAGGACCCAAAGGAGGGACAGATCTGAATGCAAATCCCAGCTCCACCCTCTTCGCCGGGTGACTGTGGGTGAAGCCCTTCAGCTCTGCCAGCCGTGGTGTCCCCATCTGTCAACCACATTGATGACTTGCTCCTACTCCAAGGCTCCGGGGAGGATTAAGTGAGGTAAAGGAGGCGGAGCGCCTGCCACACGGAAACACTTCCTCCCTCCTCCTGCCAAGTCCTTTAGCGCCGCGGGACGACCGAGGCTCTCACACGGACGCAGGCCTGCCCACATTTTCCCCGGGCCCTTTCCTTCTCGCCGTCCTAGGGTTCTGGCCACAGGACCACTGACCCTCTGCCCCATTCGTTTCCAAAGCTTCCTGACCCTTCACCCCTGCCACCCAAGGCCGACAAGGCCCAGTAGCCCCATTTTACAGATAGGGGAACTGAACCCACAGAGGATCATGGCTCACCCCAACGCCACAGCTGGGACTGGGGACCCGTGGCTCACTGTCCAGGCCACTTCACCTTCTCGGCCAGCCTCCCTGCCCCTTTGACACCTGGCAGTGGGGGGATGCCTGGCCTGGGAGGGCCCCAGACTCCTGGGGTGTCAGGCTGGTGTGGCTGTGGGGCCCCCAGCCCCTGGAGGTATTTCTGCCCCAGGACGGGCCCCACAGGCATTCCTTGCCATCAGGGAAGGCTATAAAAAGCAACACTTTTCAGCCCCAGAGTGTGTGACCTATGCGACTTCACAGAATCCAGAGAAAAACAGAGATAACCTTGGGAAGGCCCGACCTTCAAGAGGAGTGGGGACAGGAAGGGGGCGCCCCTGGGCTGTAGCTTGGCGTGGGTTTGGGATGGGGCATGGGGGCAGGGTCTAAAATGAAAAACAGAGCTTCTTGGTGGTAGTTAGAGCAATAATTACTATTATTATTAATTATTAGTCAAATTAGTAGTCATCGTCGTAGTATTGCCCCTGCATATTCAGGACTGGCCACGGGCTGGCCCTGTGCATCGACGCCTTGGTCCTCCCAACTCCCCGTGACGTGGATCCTTTTATTCTCTCATTTGACAGACCAGGGGACTGAGGCTCAGAGAGGACCAGTAACCTGTCCGAGGTGACACCGTGTCCCACTACAGCCACATCTGCCTCGTCCGATTCGGGCTCTTCCAACACTCACTCATTTGGGCTCTGTTTGCCTCAAGTCCTCCGGCCGTGCTGTTCCCTCTGCCTCCAGGCTTGTCCCTTCTCTCCCACCTCCTTATCCTTCAAACTGCAGCTGGAATGTCACTCCCGCATACAGGGAGCACCTACTGTGTGACAAGCGCTGTTCTGGCCACTGACGGCGCAGCAGCGACCAGAACTGACAGAATCCTCTGTCTTTGAGTGGACCGGTAAACCGCGAGCTTCCGTAGCGGCGGCAGCTGTCCCCCTGCGGAGCTACTGCCCCACGCTTGGGGGACACGAATCGGCAGGATAAACCTGGCACATCATCCTGATACGTCACTCCTTTAAATTGGCCTGGGGTGGGGAAGGATGGGGGTGGGGGAGAAGCATTATCTTTTATTTAAGCAGCACAGATCCATTATGGGATAGCATCTCAAACTTCTGTCCACATTTTAAGAGAAAGCCAAGCCTGAGGGAGACCCCTGGGGCCTCACCATCAGCATGCCCAGGCGAGGGGTGCTCTCCGTGGCCCTTTGGGGGAGAAGGTTGGAAACCTCACGTTCCAGGGATGGAGAGCTGTCCTAGCCTGGGAAAGCCAGGCGTCCAAAGGCCTCTGGATTCCTCCGCCTGAGCCCAGAGCAGGAAGGTCAGGAGGGTGTTGAAGCTGAGAGCCCAGGTTCAAGTTGGGGCTCTGCTCCTGCCTGCTATTCAAGCCATCTCACTCCTCCGGGTCCTCTTTGGCTTGTGGATAAAACGATGAGCTTGAACTAGAGCTTCTCTAAGAGTCCAGCAGGCCCAAAAAACCTATCTGACTCTAAGGCCAGAATCGGTTGCCCAGCTCATCCGGTCCCGTGCCACCTCCCAGACCCCTCCCCTTGGTCTTCTCTCCCGCCTACCCTGCCCCTGCTTCCCCATCCTCAGCCCCCACCTAGTGGTACCTGCTGCCTGAGACCCGGCTGAAGGCAAAGACCCTGCCCCGCCCCACCCGAGGCTCAGAGAGGAGAAAGAGGAGAGGCAGGAGGAAGGTCACATTTCTGACTTGGCCCGCTGCCTGGTTTTCATTAGGCCCACTGCCTAATTTTCCTGGGAGGCACTTGCTTTCTTGGCTAGTCTCCCCTCTTTCTTAACCGTTTCAGAGGAAAAAGCTGTCACACACCGCCCGCCCCCCCCCCCCCCGTCCCCCTGGCTGACGCTGGTATCATGGCCCAGAGAGCTTCCTTCTGTGTCACCCCGGTGCCTCTCGCTGCCACATCAGCCACGTCCTCTTTACCTCCAGGCAGAGAGAGAAGTCTCCAGGCACAGAGAAAAGCAGCCCAAATGGACCCAGGCTTGACTAATAATAACACTAATTATGATCATTAGCACTTATCGAGCACTTACTATGGGCCAGGCCCTGTGAACTCAGTGACTTCCTCCACCGACCTCATGAAATAAGGACTATTATGATCGCTCCCATTTTATAGATGGGGAAACTGAGGCCCAGAGATGTTATGCAGTGGACCTGGGACCCAAAACCAATGCCAAGACGCAGGGAGCCTTCGAATATCCTTCTCCTGGTTAAGTGCACCCTTCCCCCACCCCTACACCCTTGTCTGCTGGGTCTCTCCCTGTCCGCTCCAGAATGGGATTAAGGGTAAGGACCTAAGGCCCAGACATAAGGCCTTTGGGGAATGCACAGCCCATTTTAAAGGTGAAGGAGGCAAGGCTGCCCAGGCAGGACTTTGGAGCCCAAAAACCAGTTCCTGGGGACTCCATGGGCTTGCTCTTGATGGGAGCAAGATCAGCTGAAGGTGGCACCAATGGGGAAATCAAGTCACCTGGGAAGGGATGAGGAGAGTCAGGGGCTTCATGGGCATAAGCAGGGCAGAGAGCTGGTGCTGCAAACAAACCAGTCCCATCGGTGGACTCAGTGGATGTGGAGCAGGGAAGAGAGCACTTGGAACTCTAGTTGATGTCCTAGCTGGAGGGGGGGACCGCCGCCTTTGCACCCAAAGGGGGCGGGAGTATGCTGCTCTCACCAGCCACAAGACCACCCCCTCCCCCCTAGGAAGGAATACCCAGCTCTCCTGGGACCCAGCACTCGGCTGGTACCACTGGGGCTGCCCAGCTCCTCTGGCCAGGCCTGCGATAAAAATCCTGCAGTGATCCGAGTCAGAGACACAGACAGAGAGAAAAGGGGAAAAAAACCCTCCAGTGTCTGACATTCTTTTTAGGATGCCCATAAAAGATAATGTGACCTGTAAAATTGGCAAGCTGCTTCCCAGCCTGTGGCACCCGGGGCCCCCACGCCCCGCTCCGCCCCCCCACCCCCCACCCCCCACCCCCCGCCCAGGTCCACTCTCTTGCCCTCAGGCCGAGGGCGCTACCCTGGGGACCCTCAGGCTGGGGGAGACAGCAGCCCCAAGGCTCTGTGGTCTGCCCAGGTGGGGCCCCTTCCTCCACTTCCTCCTCCCCTCACACCAACCCCCCCCCACCCCTTCCCAGGGCCCTCCGGTCCGCTGAGCGGTTGCTGCCAGGCCAGGGGGCGGGAATGTGCCAGGACAGGTGCGCTCTGCTCTTGCTCTCTCGCTCTCCCAGGTGAGTCACCCCTGTGGGAGGATGTTGATGAATCGGAACCCGGGCTCTTTGTTTGCAGCTCCTGGGAATTCACGCACTGGGGGCTGTGGCCAGGCAGCACTGAGAGATGGGAGTCAGGAGGCGGGGGTTCTAGTCCCAGCCTCGCCACCCGCCGGCTGCTTGAAACTGTGTCCGTTCGGAGCTGATTTAGGTCTCAGTTTCTCTACCCCGGAAACAGGCCTAAAAATCATGTCCTTTGTAATTTTGCTGGAAGGTAATAAAGCAGATATGTCCTAACAAGGGTAGTTTCTTGGATGGTGACACTGTCATTTCTTGAGTGCCTACCAGGTCCCAGGCATTGAACTGAGAGGTTTACCGTCTGTTCTCCCCGCAGCCTGAGGGGATCTGTGAGGTTATCAACCCTTCTTTTAAGGGAGGGAACTGAGACTCAGAGAGGTTAAGTAACTCCCCTGAGGCCACGAGGCATACACCCAAGGGCCAGGCTCTCTGGCCACCCACAGTGGGAATTAAGGACATCCCTGCAAACACCAGGCGCAGTGATCACGGTGCTGGCCTCGCCCCTCCCCCGCCCACCAGGCAGAAGCCAGTCCAGAATGAAACTCAGTGTCCCCTCCTGAGCTTCCTCTCCACTCGACCTGTCCCTGCCACCGTCCTGATGGAAGTCAAAGCATGATGGAAGTCAAAGCATCCTCCGCGGGCCGTGCCTCCCCAGCCCTGCCCCAGTCCCAGAGGCCTTGTCTTCTCCCAGCTTCCTCCCTTGGGCGGACAGGGCTTAACGCTGTGTCCCAAAACCCAGAGGTACATTCATCACGGCCAGGGAGCCTTCCAGATCTGCCTCGGGAAGGGCTCGCCGGCCAGATTTCCCCATTTCCTGGAGTCCACATCCTCACCCCAACCAGGGGAGCGAGTGTACTGTGTCTGAGGACAGACCCTGGGAACACCCTTCCTTGTGTGGGGGGGCGCGGGGGGGGAGATCTGAGTTGCGCTCCTCTCCTCCCCTGGGGTTTATCAGACATTTCTGAACCCTTCACTTGGGCAGTGAGGCAAGGCTTTAAAAGCTCTCCCCCTGGGGTGCCTGAGTGGCTCAGGCGGTTAAGCGTCTGACTCTTGATTTTCAGCTTAGGTCGTGATCTCAGGGTCTTGAGATTGAGCCCTGAGTCTGGCTCTGCACTCAGCAGGGGGTCTGCTTGCGATTCTCTCTCTCTCCATCTCCCTTTGCCCCTCCCCCACCTTGCTCCTGCGCACACGCTCTCTCTCCAAAATAAATAAATAAATCTTTAAAAAAATAAAAAATATATAAATAAATGCTCCCTCCCTGGGCAGAAGCCCTTGGACCCATGTTCCTGTCCCCCCCGCCCCTTGCGTTTCTCCAAGCATCTCGTTCACATTTTCCAATTCCCTATGTGGCTTAGGAATCCCACTGTTTCTCTGTGTCCTCGCAGTGACAAAATGACAATGGCAACGGGTGTCGTGTGTTGAGAGTATGCTCCGTATTAAGTGCTCTCCAGACAGTCACTCATTTCAGCCCCATTTTACAGATGAGGGAATGGAGACTTCCCGAGGGCAAATGACTTGCCTAAGGTCATAGAGCGAGTGAGTGGTAGAGCCAGGATTCAGAATACACATCTCCGGGCACAAGGCCCCGGCCTTTAACCCCCAAGCTTGCTTCCAGCTCCACCAGCTTGCAAGTCGTTTGCTGATTCTGTCTGTGTGCAGAACGGCCTGGCATAGGGAAGGTGTCCGTCAGGCGCTTACAGAGTGGATGAACGTATTGAGAGGTTTTTGAATGTGTGCAGATGAGTGAATGAATCAGCAAGTGAATGAATGAATGACCTCAACTCTCACCATAACCATGAGAGATGGGCAGCATCTATCCTCGTGCATCAGACGAGGAAATTGAGGCTAAGAGAGGGAAAGCAACATGCTTGGGACCACACCATGAGCTGAGGCAGAGATGAAGATCAAGCCTCTTGACCCCTCCCCTAGGACTCTCCCCCCAACACCTGGCCAGCCCTTCCCACCTCTCTCCTTTCCGTTGTCCCAGGCACACTCTGGGCCCAGCTCTGCCTCCCATCTCTAAGGGAGACTGCGGGCACAGCGTCTTTAAGCTGCCCTTTGAGGGACGAGCCAAGGAGGGGGCTGGGGAGGGGGCCTCCACCCAGCATGCAGGGCAAGGAGCCCAAACCCGTCCGTCTGAGATGGGGTCAGTGCAGGGGGTCTTTCTCAGCAAGCACTTACGGCACAATTGATGGGAGAAGCTCTCATCAAACGAGGGACAAATCATAAAGTTCGGGAGATGGAAATTAGGCACGGACAAACGATCCAGGTGCAGGGGAGATTTATGGGGGAGGCTGTATTCTAGCTAATGATTTCTGCTAATGATTCTCCGAAGTGTACAGTGGCACGGAGCCCGCGCTCCATGGGGTGACATGAACCCTGCGGGCCAGATGAAGGACATTCCTGGGGAGACAGGGATGGCTATGGGATGATGAAGAATGACGGAGGCACCCCCAGATCCCAGGCCCCCCTCCCCCAGCGGTGGCTGGAGGAGACGGGGTTCTCGGGGTGTGAACAGGTTCCGGCCAGAGATTTATCGCTCGACCCGGCTCTTTGGCACTTTCTCCACTTGCCCTGAAAGTGCCTCCCTGCCTGGCAGCTCTGAGTGTTGGCGGGGTCTGCCCAATGCTGACACACACATTTTCAGAGCCCACCACCATCTTTCATCCCACCAGCCCCCTCGCAGACGCAGGGTTCTGGCTGCAAACGGTCCCTCCCTCCTCCCCAGTCCTCCCCTCTGTAAGAGCCATCTTCAAAGTGCCACCTGTCCCGACTTCATGGCCCTTCTCTTCCACCCTCGAGTGTCAGCGCTTTTGCCGGGGACTCGGCCAGCATCCGGTCCTGAGGCACCCCGTCCTCCTCTGTTTTCCTCCATCACCTGAGCCAGGGACGCTGACCCTCTCAGCTGGGACAGTCCGTCCCCAATCTACCTTCAATCCCACTTACTGCCGACCACGTCCTGACTTCCTGGTTCTGTAGCGGAGGGCCCTCCGGGGATGGTCAGGCTCTGCCTTTCAAATCCATGACCAGAAAATGTTCACAGGAGTTAATTCACAGGGGTCAAATCACCAGGGAATTACATTCACTTTCTTAGAGTCCTTCTGTATTTTCTGACTTCTCCTTGATGAGCATGTGTGTGTCGTTTTTTTAAAGCAAAGAATGAAAGGGAGAAGATGAGTGGGTGTGAGACAGAAAGAATGGATCCCCTCCCCACATCTCTGCGCAGCCTGCCTCTACCTTGAACAAAGCTGCCCCCTCTGCCTTGGCTTTATTTCCACTGTGCTGAGCCCCCACCATGCGCCCAGGACTGGCTCACACCCACCTCACTGGTCACAAATTCCTCACATTGGCCCTAAAAAAGGAGTTTATTATTTCCCCCCGTTTTTCAGGCGGGAAAATTGAGGTTCATAAAGGTGAAGAGTTTATTCAAGTCCTCATGGTTCATAGATGGCCCGGGAGACGCTTCAACCCAGGTCTCTTGCATTCACACCCAAGTTCCTCCCGCGGCATTGAACCCTGCCTGCCGCCTACACCAGCTCATGCCTGTGAGCGGAGACCCTCCGTGGTGGATGGAGCTGGAGGAGCACAGGGGGAGGGGGAGGTCGAGATGCCCAGCCGGGAGGGCCAGAGCGAAAGCAATTTCCACGTGCAGCATGAGGGAATTGGTTAAAGACAGCCCAAGGGAGGGAGGGGGGACTCCTGTCTGGTCATCGGACGTAGCTTTCAACGGCCACGAAGGAAGGTTCAGAACACATGGGAAGTGAAAAAAGCAGGTCTGAGAACTTTGTGAGGCAGAGCATCCTGTTTCCCCTAGCGGAGAAAGACGTCTGTGGGCACAGGGGCATAGAGACAGCACCCCGCTCCCCCCATGTCAGCCATGGGAGGAACAATTTGGGGAGTTCTCTTCTGAGTTGCCTGAGCCTCATACGACAAACATATGTGGCCTTGACAATCGGGGGGAGCTCAGCAAAGCTACTTTCATCTGGAAAACAAGGAAAGAAGTAACCCCAGGACTGAGCCAGAGGCAGGTGGGGGCCTTGTGTCGGAGCCCGGGCTCCTGGCCATGCTTCTCACTTGTCCTCAGAGCATCACTCCTGACCGTGGGGGAGGGGTTTCTCCTTGGGATCCACTCTCCCCCATACCCTGTCCTCCCTGGCCCACATGCCACCCGCTCTGGGTGTGAGCAAAAGGCCAGAGTGAAAACGAGACATGAAACTCGAACCTGGATAAGCAGCATGGCGCTGATGGCGGATAAGGAGGGCTCACCGCTCACCAGCTGGGCGCCCCCCACCCCCGGAGCTGCCCCTCCCCCCTCATCACCTTCCCCCTGACCCCAGGAGTCCCCGGCCTCCTCCACTGAGAGAGCAGACTGCAGACTCGCCCTGCAGGCCCAGGCGCTCAGAGGGTACTTCCCCAAGGCTCCTGAGGACCAGATTCATGGATATTTTCACAGCCCCTTATCCCGCACGGCCCTTTGGACTCAGGCAGAGTCTCTAGAAGGCCCCTCTGACAATGAGCAAGTTCATCCATTTAACTGGAGGAAACGATCGGATTGGCTGCTGAGAGAACTGAGCCCTGATGGGCTTGGACCTGGGACAGGGACCTGGGAGTTCCCGGGCCAGGGCACTCGGACAAGAGGGAGGACCTCCAGAGAGCCCGGAGGGGACGATGCACACCGACTGCGCAAAGCATCATGGAAAAATCGCACGCTCTGGCGTCAGAGCAACTCAGCTGAGCTCCCCGCCTAACCATGCCTAGCTCTGCAACCTTGGGCCAGCCGCTCACCTTCTCTGAGCCTCCTTTCCATCACTTGTAAAATGGGATAATAATCATAACAACCTCGCCTGGCATATAGAGTGATTAGATTTAATGTATGCAAAGCAGTGCATAATTGGTAACTGCTCAATAAATGGCGGCTATTATTATTGTCATCGAACCTAGAGACAGAAGGCCTAGGAGGACCAGAGAAGATGTCTGGCATAGGAGAAATCTGGGCCTGAGTAGTTGCAGCATCGGCCTGGCCCACTCAATGACGGGAGGAGGGGATGAGAACAGGAAGAGGAAGGGGAAGGGAAGTCACTGGGGAGATGACAGAGATAAAGATAGGTCCTGACCTTGCCACATCTGGGTCATCAGCTGCACCCCGGGGGTGATGACTCAGCTAGTGAGGAAAGGTCTCCACCCAAAGACTGGTCCCACAGGCTGTGGCCCAGTCCCACGGGCACAACACACACACACACCGGGAAAGCCCATGGAGCGATGCCCAGAGTCATCCATCTGCACAATGGCTCACGCATCCCCCCGTCTCTTTACACCCCAGCCCAGGCTGAGGACCCAAAACTAGCTAAGTGATTTCCCTGAGACAGGGCAGACCCAAAGACATCAAGGGATTTGCTGGACTACATAACAAGTCCCTTGAGCTTCATCCCATTCCAACCCAGAGAGGTCAAGTCACTTGCCCAAGGTTACACAATCAGGCATGAGAGAGCCAGGAAACCCAGATCTTGCCCGTGATAGCAGGCTGCCCAGAGTCTAGCTGGAGATGGCGCTGGTCTGAGTCTTAAGCCTTTTACTCCTAAAACCCAAGAACCACGGACTGCTCAGGAGGAGCGGCCCTTCAGGCCCAGGCGCTCAGAGGGTGCTTCCCCAAGGCTCCTGAGGACCAGATTCATGGATGTTTTCACAGCAGACCTTGCCCCCGGGGCGTGAGAGAGGGACAATCCCACTTATCCATGTGCCCTCGGGGACTCACCTCATCCCTGAGCTCCCCAAACCCCTCTCCTTCCACTGAGAACAGCTCATTCCTGCCTCCGCAGGTCCCACTGCTTCCCTGCTTAAAGCTCTCCGTCCTCCTCCAGGCAGCCTCCCTGCCCCACTGTGCCTCCCTGAGCCATTACAGACCTCAGGCCCAATGCCCTGGACTCAGTGTCCCTGACTCCGGGGGGCTGGGTTACTTCTCCAGTCTTTTTTCTCTTTTTCTTCAAGGTGTGTGTGTGTATGTGTGTGTGCGTGTGTGCGTGTGTGCGTGTGTGCATCACCTTGTTTGTTTCGTCATGGCATTTATCACTGCATGCGCCTGTCTTGTCTCCAGCTAGGCTCAAAGCTCCCAGAGAGTGGCAACCATATCATCAATGCCCTCCATCCCCAACGCCCCAAAGAGCCTTTGCCCACAACAGGAGGGTTCCAGCACACTCCTGAGAATCACAGATCAGGCCCACCTTGCTCTAAGCAAAAGTAACTCTTAACTTGCTGATCCAATGCCCAGGGATGGGGGGGGGGGGATCATTCACTTTTAAGATAAAAGTCTTTGCTTTAGAGAAGGATGCTGGCAGAGTCCCTCAGTCAGCTCTCCTGGTACCTGCAAAATGGATTTGTCTACAGAGATCCACCCTGCCTGCCCTGCTCTGTTCTGAGCATCTTGGGCTGGGTTCACCAGCAGCCTGAGAAGCCCACATACCTACCTGCTCTTTGCTGTGGCATTCAAGGCCTTCCCCAGTCTAGCCCCAGCCTGCCTTTCCGAATAGAAATAAAAATGACGGTGGTGATGGTGGTTGACATTCGCCAAGCGCCTACTCCGGGAGAACAGCTGACATAGCCGTCACTCATTCATTCCTCAGATGACTCTCAGATGGATTGTCATCTGTCATCCTCACTGCAGAGAGGGTGACAGAAAATCTAAAATGTCAAGAAAGGGGCTGGGACTTGAGCCCAGGTTAGCCGGGTGCCCTAGGGCACATCCCTAACCCCAGAGCCACACAAATCCCCTTCGTGGTAGCCCCCCAGGCTGGCCAGCCCTGTCATCACCGACCACAAGCCTCTGTATACACCCTGCCTGAATGTTCTCCCCCTGCTTCTCCTGGGGTCCACCTCCTCCTTATCTTTTCAGAACCAGCTCAAATGTCACCTTCTCCACCCAGCCACCCAGAATCAGGACCACTCTGGTGGTGGCCCTGAGTTCAGATCCCTGTGTGGCACCAGTGACGTGGCCTGAGGGTTGTCGATGTCTGTCGCCCTTGCTGAACCAGGAGCCCAGCCACGTCATCGGGATGGATCAGACTCACTCGGCTACTCAGCTGCTATTTAGTGAACACCTACTAGATGCCAGGACTCGTGGTGAACAAAACAGACAAAGCCTCGAGCTCTTGGAGCCCAAATCGGAGAAGGAGAGGCAGACAATACATGTGTCGACAGACACATGAACAAGATCATCTCAGATAGCGGTGAGCAAACGAGGTGATGTTCTAGAGAGAGCTTGGCAGACGTGACTCTGGTCTTTAGTGAGTGCGTCCTGCTCTGAGCCCGACTTGGCTCTGATGTTTGACCCCATCTGTCACTCACTCACTCACTCATTCATTTGTAGACTCATTGAATCACTAGTTCGCTGAGCACGGACCACGCAGTGTGTTGTCTTCCAACGCCCTGGGCTCTCTCTGCCAGAGGCAAACTTGCTTCGAGTCCCCATGATCTCAGGGAGACTGAGGCCAGGGCAGGGAGAAAGCAAGGGGGTGCTCCATGGTATAGACCATTTCCACTCCCTCTGATCAGTCATGCTTCCTAATTCAATAAGGTGAGAAGGAGCATAATTTGATCATATTTGTTTTGCATCACTGCAAAAACAGAAAATGAAGGGCTGCAGAACCGCGCCAATTTACTTCATCCGACCTTGATTAAAAGAAAATTAATTGTCGCATCTCTCAGGATATCACAGGCAGCAGCCAATGGCTCTCCAGGATACCACAAAGAGAGGGAAAGGCGGCGAGAGACGCTCCGTGCCCTTTTCTCTAACCGCTTCCAGCCTCCTGGCAGCAGATAGCCAAGCTGCAGAGGCCTCGCGCGGCACGGGCGGCTGATGGCGCATGCGGGGGGGGCGGTCAGGGGGTCTCTGAGCCCTTCCTCTTCTCTCCCACCCACTTGGGTTTCCGTTCACCCCCATGCCTGCCCACCACCCAGAGAAGAGTCTGTGGGCTGGAGCCCTACCCCAAAGGCCCCCAGGGGCTCCCCTCCCTCCCCAAAGTTGGCAGATGCCCTGGGGAGGAGCCCCCGGAAGATGCCCCCAGAGAGCCAGGTCCCTTTGGGCTTACCCAACCCCCACTGCAGGCTGCCCAGCCCAGCTCGGAGTGGGAAGGAAGGAAGGAGGGGGCCTGGCGCTGCCCGGGTGAGCCAGGGCAGGGGGGTGGCGGGTGTCAGTGGGGAGAGCATCTCATGAAAAGTTAATGCCCCCTTGCAGGTTGTTGATTTTTGTTTGTTTTTCTCTTTTTGCCAGAAGAGAAGCCTCTTTCATTAGCCCAGACTGTCATTACCCGGCATTAAATTTTCATAGAGCGGGCGGGAGGCCGGGCAAGGGGAGACAGGCAGGGGGGTGGGCTGGGGGCTCCCTTGGCTGGGCCTGCTGGGGGCTGAGACTGGCTCCCCTGGGTTCCTGTCTGCACACTACCAGGTCTTAATAATAATAATGGCTTTTCTCTGTCACCACTAGGTATTCAGTGTGGCATGGACTATATCGCCTTTGATCTTCCTAATGCTCCCACGGGGTGTGTCTAATGATTATCCCCATTCTACAGATGAGAAACTGAGGTTCAGAGACCTTGTGTCTCTGGCCCATTATGGCCAGCAAGCGGTGGCATCCCTGACATGGGCTCAGAGACAAAGAGAGGACCAGGGAGGTGGTGGGTTTGGAGGGGCTGGGGAAACAGACCCAAGCAGGGCAGGGACTCAGGGTGTGGTTGGGGTGCCCTACCCTGGGAGAAGCAGCAGGAGCCTAGCCCCCGGCTCTACCCCTGGTGGCGGGTGGGCGGCTCCTCTCAGTCAGGCGAGGGTCCGCGCAAGCAGAGCCTGTGCCCCGCCAGGCAGGTGTCGGGGCCCTCACAATGGTGCACCTGGCGCGGGCGCCAGGCCTGCCCATTCAGCCCCGAACAATCACGGTTCCGCAGCCGCAGGCCCAGCGGCCTCCAGGGGCGGGAGGACAGGAGGGCAGCAGATGGGCCCCGGGTGTCAGATTTCCAGTCCGGGGTTGAGGGGGGTGCCGGGGGTGGGGCAGCCCAGGATGCGTGGGGGGAGGGTCAGGCTTCTCCCCACCCTTCAGTGGCCCCTCCCAACCTCACGTCCCTGAGGGAGGGTGGGAGGGACAGAGCTGAGGGTTGGGGGGGGACTGTCTGCCCGCCACCACTGCCACCTAGAGCAGGGCAGAGGGGGAGCACAAGTCCCAGGCCAGACTGAGCTGACTGGTGGAACTGGTGGGCTTCCCATAGTGCTGGGGAATCCTGAGGAGGCTGTACTCTGCACCCATTGGAACAGTGCACAGAACCTCTCTGGGCCTCAGTTTCTTCATCTGTAAAATGGGTGTCTATTCTCTAAATATATACTGAGCAATTGCTATGTGCCAGGCACTGCCCTGGGCACCAGAAGAGCAACAGTGGGGTTGGGGGGGAAGAGATGCAAATCCCTGCCCCACAGAGCTCACATCCTAATGTAATAGACAGACAACAATCAGGATAAAGAAATTAAATACTTCGCAGGATTAGGAGGGAAGCAGAGGAAGTGCAGTGAGGGGTTACAAATTGAAACAGGAGGTCAATCCCAGAAAGAGGTCTGGAGTGACCCAGGCATTTCTGAGGGAAAGGCATTCCTGGCAGGTAGATGGTAAGAGTACCTGCCTCATAGGATTGGGGAGGGGGGCAATTGGAGGAGGGGACGCCGGTAAAGTGCTTAGAACAGGGCTGGGCTCACAAACAACATGCTAACGGCAGTGTTGATGATGGCCCTTGTCACACTTCTTTGCCGATTTATTTATCTACCCCATGGCCTCTGAGCTCCAGAAATGTAGACTCATGTCCCCCATTTTCCAGATGAGAACACTGAGGTTTGAGAAGGAGAGCATAGCAAGTCATGCCCCAGGTGCTAGGTGCCGAGTTCTCCTGTTCCAGGTCAGAGGTGAGGACGTGGTGCAGTCAAGACACCATCCAGGCTGGAACTTGCACTCCAGCGCTTTGGAACCAGACAGGCAGAGAACAGGATGGGGAAGTTGGGGAAGGAACAAGAGTCCCATAGCTGGTGCACGTGTGGCCCATCTTTGCAGGGGCCTGGGGTGAGTTTGCTCCCCCTGCAGCTTGGAAAACCTTCCTTGTCACGCTGAGCTTGGCTTTGAGGCACCAGGTGCCTGTCGGGGTGGAGACAGGCACATCTGAGAAGGAAGGGGAGAGAGTCCAACCTTCTCCTGTTACAAAAGGGGAAACCACAGCCCCAAGAATGCCTTTGGAAAAACCCCTGCCCATCCCCGGCCTCAGTGATTGCATCTGTGCAATGAGCCTGGCGCAGTCCTGTGTATAAAGTACCAATTGCTGGAGGGGTTCACTTCATCCATGGCCTGGGAGCAGGAGCCTCAGAGATCAAGTGGAAAGAGTCTTTCAAAGGGACCCCTGTGGGGGGCCTGGCATGCACAGGAGGGTCCCAGGCAGGAGGAAGTCCTTACAGGTGTATGAGGATACTTGCCGCAGGCATGGAGGCAAACGGCAGTGCGCCTGGCAGGGATGCAGATGGACATCAAGGAGAGGCTAGAGAAGATGGCCTGCCTACTCCTCAATTGGCTGCAATTGCCTCATTTCCTCGGGAGACATGCCAAGTCTCCTTGGAGGCATGTCAAGAAGGCTGGGGGGCCCTTCCCCAGACCAGGAGAGGGCCACCGGCAGACACGGGGCGGCTGCCCGTGGCAGGGAGAACTCTGGTGTCCCAGAGACCTGGCTTAAACCCGAGCTCTGCCACCTGCTCATGGGCCACCCCAGCCATTCGTAGGCCTCCCCATGCCTCCGTTTCCTGGCCTCGGGGGGTTGGGGGGAGGGCTCGCTGAGAGTGCACACGTGGCCCTCTCACAGCCTGGCCACAGGGTCAGCGTGGGCTCTGTCATCAGCGCACCGTGACCCAGGAGCACCGCGCCAGCAGGAAGGGTCCTGGGGCTTGAAGGGTTCAGGGCCTCACCCAAAGTTACAGAGCCAAAAGTGAAGGAGCCAAGATTTGAACTCAGGTCCACGTTGTTCCCTGGGCCCTTGGCCGCTTCCCGTGTGGAGGGCAAGGCCCAGGGGAAGGCAAGTGCAATGAGGCTGCTCTCAGGCCCCTCCAAGGCCCAGCTGGCTCCCCTAGGACTCCCCCCCGCTGGTGGGCTTGGGCCCTGACGGTGCCCGCCTTACGCCTAGCAGCGGCACCCACCAGGCGGCAGATGAGGGATGAGGGCACCCTGCTCCGCATCCCCCCAACCTCCCTGAGCTTGGCTGGGTTCCTTCTCTCCCATCCCCCACGTATTCATTCTAGGAACAAAGGCAAGGCGAGCACATCCCCACTTCCTGGCGGTGCTGATTATCTAATTCTCTACCCCGCAATTACTACTTCCTGAGGGAGGCATTATCCAGGGAGCACCCACCCTCTTGTCTGTCCCAGAGGCTGTTGGGGGTGTTTTTTTAGTGGGGGTCCCCATCCATTCAGGGAAGCCCATGGGGCGCCACACTGGGCCCTGACGGCTGGCCTCTTGGGCAGCCCCCAGGAAGTGGGCCCTCCCGCCCTCCCCTCATCGGTCTTGGTAGGTAGGTCGGTCGGTAGATCGGTCGGTAAGTCGGCCGGTAGGGGCACCCAGCCCACCACACGGCCCCGCCCAGCTGCCTCTCCCAGGACCCTGGACACTTGGCCTGGATGGGACACAGGTCCACAGGTTCCCACGAGTTCAAAGCTCCCACGAGTTCAAGGACAGGTGTGTGTGGGCGTGCAAGTGGGTGTATGCTAACACATGCAAGTGATGTGCATGTGTGTGAACAAGTGTGCTACAGGGTAAGTGTGTGTGGATGTGCAAATACAAAGACGTGAATGTGTGTAGGTACATACGACAAAGTGAAATGGTGCAAAGATGTCTGTGAACACATACATGGGTAACACAAAATATTGCATAAGCAAGTGTGCAGATGAGCGTGACAGAGTGTGGCTGAGTGTGGACAGGGTCAGCTGAGGCTGGAGCAGGAGGGGGACCCCACTCCCTAGCAGGGGAGCTAGCTGGGCCTGGCAGTGGGGAGGCGGAGGGGAGTGGGGGGGATGGCCCCCAGGCTAGTAGGCAGGGACCTCAGAACTAACTCCAGCCAGAGGCCTGCTTCCTACCGCTACTGGAACTCCCATCCTTCCTGTGAGAGGGAAGGAAGTGCTCACCTAGGGCAGGTTGGGCTGGTTGCAGATGCAAAAAGACTTGGTGCTGATTTGCATCTTTAATTTGCATACATTTCCATAAGGTCCACTGATTGGTTATTTGAAAGCCCCTCCCCAACCCCTGCCTGCTTGCAAGGGTTCTGTTTGGGAAAAAAAGCAAGGTTGGGCTCTGCTTGACAGAGGGCTGAAGCTAACCCACCCACAAGCCCCATCTCGGTGGGACTGGGTGCTCACGGAGAAACAGGCCCTTAGGGATTGCTCACTAGCACAGAGCAAATAACAGTCCTCGGGCCTCCTGACACCAAGAAGGTGTCCACTGGCTATTCCGTCTATGAACGAGCAAAGGCATGAATGGGGGCAAAGCAGGCATCACCTACGTGGGCTTAAATCTTCTTCTAAGACCTGGGGTCTTAGGTGATGGGATCCCCAGAACCTCTAAGCTGGGGCCTGGTCCCCTGGGCCAGTGGGGCCAGCCCTGAGGGTGGATGGCAGGGAAATTTCAGGGCTGCTGGTCGGGATCCTGCCTCCCCACCGTCCCTCCCCCATCTACCTCCAGTTCTCGCTACTAAGATGGGATCCAGAGCCATGACTTCCTCCCTCCAGATCAGGGCCAGATGCCTGGTCATGCATTTTTGGAAACCCTTTCTGTTTCCCCAGGCCTCTGAGTCTCCCAGTCACCCAGAGGGCGGGCAGCAAGAGTGGGCAAATTCTCAGAGAGGAGGGAAAACCTGAGATGCCCAGCACAGGTGTGTGTGTGTGTGTGTGTGTGTGTGTGTGTGTGTTGGTGCGTACATGAGTGCATATGCCTACGAGCACAAGAGTGTGGCCCGTCAAAGTCATGCTTACCATGGGTGTCCATGACACAGTCTCCGCAGAGGGGAGCCGACATGCATCTCGGGCTTGGCACGCTCGTGGACCTGTAGGTCTGTGCGCACAGGGCTCCATTCGTGTGTGGGGGGCGTGCGTGCTCAATACCATGTCAGGGAAAACAGAAGTTTTCAACAGGAAAGCCCTGCACGCCCCTTCCCGTCCATCTTTTCACCTAAATCGCCTGATTTTTCCCTATCGTGGATAATTCAGTTGGACAACGATACAACTTCTACATGTTTCTTTTCTCAGCAACACATCACGCATGCGCGTGTAAGCACGTGCCCCTGAGTGGCTGTATCACTGGTATGTGCACCTCTGTGTATGCACATAAGAAATGTGTGTGTACACGCACACCCACACAGAGGGACTGTAAACACACTCGTGCTCGCACCCCTGGGTGCTCCATCCGTGTTTGGGCACACGCTCGTCCACAGGCACAATTTCCCCATGTACCTCTATGTGTGGCTGCCGGGTGCATTGTGTGCGGGTGTGCCCGTGTGGACACAGGAGTGTCGAGGGCCCCGTGGCCGCACCTGCACACGTGCGTGGGCACACGGGGTGTATGTGACCGTGGGCAGTAGGTGTGTGTATAGTTCAGCATGTGTTTGCACGTCGGGAGTTGGGGATGTTTCGTAATGAAATTCCTTTTCATCCTTCTGCACCTGTCTCCTTCTGAAAGCTGAGAGAACAGACGTCAAACGGGACAAGCGCAGGATTGAATACAGCCAATTCTGAAATATTTATGAGCTTGCGACTCCGCTCAATGGAGGAGAAGGAATGCCAGCTAATCCACCCAGCAGTGCTCACAGCAGGGACATTTTTCAACAGGGACTTCTTATATTTCAGCGAGTGCCCACTCTGTCCAAAAATGGGAGACTTTTCATCTGGGCCCGTGTGGGGTTCTCTAGCACTCCCGTTAAGGACTCACAGGGCAGAGACCAAACCTAAGCGCCTACCCTCTGTCGCCCGCTCACCCCTTCCTGGGGCCCCTCCTCAGGCAAAGTACTGATGAGCCGGCAGATAATCATGGTGGCCTTTGCCAGCCGCTGTCCATGGGGCCCTCGCTACGGCCCAGGCGCTGTGTGTGGGGTTGTCCATACATTCGCTCATCTGATCTTCACAAAAACTCAATGAGCTAAGTGTCCATATATTAAGCAACTAGGAAAGTCAGGACCATTTAACCAATAAGGGAACTGAGGTTCAGAGTAATGAAGTAACTTGCTCAAGGTCACAAGCTGCTTCGTGGTGAAGCCAGGATCTGAACGCAGGGAATCAGGCCCCCAAGCACAAACTCTCAACAGCTACACCTGTTGCCTCCTATGTGAACCACTGAAGGCCTACTGCGTGCGCTGTGTTGAGAAGCATTCCCAGGCTGCATCTGAGGGTGGTGAGGAAGAGTGGAGCGGTCCATCAGTAAGGTCTACCAAGGAGACAGGAGATGGCTCTGTGTTTGCTGTCCCTGATCCTCACTCTACCCCAGACCTGCTCATCATGAAGTCTTCCCTTCCTGTAAATGGTAACTCAGTGCCTCTGACCACCAGGCCAAAACCTCTACTAAAGTCTTCCCTTATTGTCTTTTCTCTCTACCCCACATCCAGGCCCTAGGCAAATCCTGGTGTCTCTACTTTCAAAAGATACATATCCAGACCCCAGCCATCTCTCACCATCCGCATGGATGCTACCCCAGTTTGGGTCACCATCATTTCCCCCTTGGATTATTGCAACAGCCCCCCTCCTTCCAATCTTGCCCCTCGAGGTCCAGAGTGAACCTTCTAAAGCCTTCTTCAGACCTGCCACTCCTCAAGGTGCTCCAAGATTCCCATCTTCCTCAACGTAAAAGCCAAAGTCTTTATGTTGCCCACAAAACCCAACCTCACTGACCTCGTGTGCTGACCTAACCCCAGCTCACTCCTGTCAAATTGGCTGGCTTGTTCTTCCTTGAACCCACCAGGCATGGTCCCTTTTCAGGGCTTTGAACAGGCTCTTCTTCTGCCTGGAAATCTCTTTCCCCAGACACCCACACCTCTTGCTCCCCTTGCCTCCTTTGGGCTCTGCTCCAATGTCATGTTATCAGACCCCCCCCCCACCATGGAAAACTTCCTTCCTCTGGGTCTGGCACTCCCTTTTCCCCTTATCTTGTTTAATTGTTCTCCCTAGCTTTTATTTGACATTCTACATATTTGTTCATTTCATCCATTTCAATAGTTGGCAAATATTTATTGAATATTTGTGCCAGGCATTGTTCTTCCATCACAAATTGGTTTCCAGTCATTTGTCTATGATGTTTCCAGGTGTGGTTTCTCTTGGGGCTCATGAAACTCTGGGGATTGGCAGGTGTAAGGTTTTCATCAAATTTGGAATAATTTTTAGCAATATTTCTTCAAATATCTTTTCCCACCATCTCCTTCTGGAACTCAATTATACATATGTCAGACCTCTTGATGTTGTGCCACTGTCCCTAAGGCTCTGCTACGTCCTCCCGCCCCCCAGTTGTCTTCCCCCTCTGCGTTTTATTTTGGGTCATTTCTATTGCTGAAACTCCAAGGTCACTGAATTCACTTTAGCAGTGTCTAACCTGCTGTTAATCCCATCCAGTGTATTTTTCATTTCAGATACTGTCTTTTCCACCTCTAGAATTTGAGAGTCCTTCTGACATTTTTAAACCTCCCTCATCATGTTTCTCCTTTCCTCTACTATCTCGAACATGGAGAGTATTTTAATAATAGTTATTCTAAATGTCCTCATCTGTTGATTCTACCACCTGTGACATTTCTGGGTCTACCTCTATTGATTGGCATTTTTTAAAGATTTTATTTTTAAGTAATTGCTACACCCAAAGTGGGGCTCGGACTCACAGCCCCAAGATCAAGAGTTGCAGGCTCTACCAACTGAGCCCACCAGGGGCCCCAGAACTTTACTGATTGCATTTTCTCCTGGTTATGGGTCATGTTTTTCTCCTTCTTTCCTTACCTGGTAATTTTTACTGGACGCTGGATATTTTTAAATAATTTTTTTATTTTGGAATAACTTCAGGCTTCCGGAAAAGTTGCAAAGACGGTACAGAGAGCTTGCATATGTCTCCTATTCAATGTCTCACATTGTTAACATCTTACGTTACCATGGTACATTAGTCAAAACTAAGCAACTGACATTAGCACATTACAATGAACTAAACTCCAGACAGTATTTGGGATTCACCAATTTTCCCATTAATGTGCTCTTTCCAATCCAGAATCTAACCCTGAATATCACATTGCATTGAATTTGTCACGTCTCCCCAAAGTCCTCTGGCCTGTATCAATTTCTTAGTCTCTTCTTATTTTTCATGACCTTGACTGTCTTGAGGAGTACGGGCCCAGGTATCTTATAGAATGTCCCCTGAGCTGGGTTTGTCTGTTGTTTTTCTCATGATTAGATTGGAGTTATGGATTTTTGGAAAGAGTATCATCAAGGCGAAGTGCCCTTCTTAGGACATCATAGTAGGGGGAGCTGATATTGACATGACATCACCATGTTTTTAACCTTCATCCCTTGGTTAAGGTGGTGTTTTTCAGGTTTCTCCACCGTAAGGTTACTATTTTTTCCTTTCCCTACTATCTTCTTTAGAAACAAGTCACTAGGTCTAGACAACACTAAAGGGGAATTAAGCCTTAACTCCTATAGGAGGAGCATTGACATACATTTTCGGGAATTCTTCTGTAAGAAAGATTTACCTGTTCTCCCCCCCCCCACCTTTTTCAGTCACTCTTATATTTATTTATATCAGTATGGACTTATATATTTATTTTATACATTGGATTATAATCCAATACCACACAATTTACTTTATTGTCCAAATTGTTCCTGCTTTGGTTAGTGGGAGCTCTTTCAGGTTAGTTCTTGTGTCCCTTTGACATGCCCCATAGTTTTGGTTTTGGAGCACTTCCTTACTTCTCAGTGATATGAGATGGTCTGGCTCATCTTGAGTTTTCCCTACTCTGGTCCTAAAATCTTTCATTTCTCCTTTTATTGGGGGATAGTATTAACAACCAAGATCTGGCTGGGGATGCCTGGTGCCACTAGCATATCAGTGCTTCTAGGTCCTCCCATCAGACACAACCCATGTATATGCACATATCAATACCTGGTTCTGTGTCTATCCATCTGTATCTACATTACACTAAACATGAATTCGTAGTGATGTCTTTAACTAATCCAATCCACAGATTTCAGTCTGGCGCTCCTTCATCTGTAACTCCCTCCCCAACCATGAGGAACCTGGCTCCGACCATCCACCATCCATGTACTTATTTCTTCCACCAACATTTTAAATTTTACATGGTTGAAGACTGGATTTGGTTGTATTCCTTTAAATATTACTGGCTGTGTTCCAAGATGAGTTAGGCTACATGGAATTGATTTGACACCATTAAGGGAGGCTTGCTCTCAACTTTGTTAACGTCAATTCAGTGAAGCCTTAGTCTGGGGCTCAGTTGGCCCCACTACTAAAGCAATGCCCTTCCAAGGACTCTACCTGATGCCCCATGTAGCAGGAAGTCTTTCCGCTCTGGGGGTGCAAGAGAGGACCGCTCCTCATATCTCTGCATGCACATTCTGCATTGGCTTCCTCTTCAGCATTTGGCTCACAAATTCAGCCTCTTGGCCTCCCTGAAACCAAATTGCCTCTCTTCAACTCAGTGAGACCACCAGGCTCCACTTGGCTTCCTCTATTCCTTCCCTGTACCCATACCTTCCCTGGTCCGATACTTTTCTCTAGACAGTAAGCTGGGGGTGATCGTCAGGTTCATTTCAAGTTTTCCTTCTCTTAGGGATCACTGTCCTGTGCCATCTGTCGTCCAATGTCTGAAAACCATTGTTTCATAGATTTTGTCCAGTTTTCTAACACTTCAGGTGAGAGGGTAAATCTCAGTCCTGATACTCCATCTGTCCAGAGCGTAAGTCAGATCACTGTTCTAGATGCTGGGGACGCAGTAGCAAGTAAATAGACAAAAAGGCCCTGCCCTGTGAAACTCGCATTCTAATGCAGGGATCAGAAGACTTCTGTGAAAGGCCAGATAGTAAATATTTAGGCTTTGTGGGCCAAGAGGCGAAATCGAGTTGTAACCATGTCACTGTGATTTGCAGCGTGCTGGGCAGCGAGCAGGGAATGCCACATTTGGTCTCAGCCACCACTGCTCAGCTCTGCCATTACAGTGTGAAAGCAGCCAGAGACAATACGTGAATGAATGAGCATGGCCGTGTTCCAATAAAACTTTATTTATGGGTATTGAAATTTGGATTTTATATCATTTTTGCGTGTCACAAAATGCTATTCTTTTTATTTTTTCGTTAACCATTTAAGAATGTAAAAACCATTCTTAGCTCACCAGCTGTACATAAACAGGCAGCGAGCCAGATCTGAAGGACTATGGTTTGCCAGCCCCTGATCTGGTGGGAGAGATGGAAAATAATCAAGACAAATACGTTAAGTATACAGCATTTTAGATAATCGGAGCCAAGGAAAAGCAAGACCCAACAAACCAAAGGGGGTGGGGGGAAATCTTGGACAAGATGTCCAAGCTTCACTGAGAAGGTGATTGTGTGTCAAAACCTTGAGAAAGTGTGAGAATGAGCTACCTGGTATTTATAGTAAGTAAGCGAGAGGTCCATTTGCCATTGGTCTAGCACCTGCCACTGATCAGACTGAGCTCCTTGAGAGCGGAGACCGCCTGTATCCCTGTCTGGCTCAGAGCAGGTGCTTAGTTAATACGTGTGTGTGTGTGTGTGTGTGTGTGTGTGTGTGTGACTTCACTGACCAAATGAATCCGTAGGCATCAGGCATGTTCAAATTCCAGTTCAGCCACCTTCCCACTGTGAAACCTGAGGCAAGCTACTTTACCTCTCTGAGACTCGTTTCCCCATCGATCAAACGGAGGGCATCCCACCAGATTGTTGTGGGATTTATATGAGATGGCATATGGAATGTGCCTGGCTTGTCCTGATGCTCAGTAACAGGCTGCCATTTTATCAGAGAAAGACCGAAGGTCTGCCCTGGAGAAGCCTCTGGGCTGTGTTTGTGAAGCCAGAGCCCTGGGCTCCCTGCTCCCTGCCCATCACCTCTGTCCCAAGAGGTCTTGGAAGATCCACAGCTGGGCTCAAAGCACAGGGATTCTCCCCACCCAATTCATTGTAGGGAAGTGGACAGAGGAAGGAGCAGCGGGCCCAGGAGTCCAGAGCCCCGAGGTCTAGTCCTGACTGCATTGCTGTCTCCTTTGAAACTTTGGGAGGGTCTATACCTTTTGACTGGACAGTGATCCCTAAGACAATTATTCCTGGAGAATAAATAAATAGATAGATAGATAGATAGATAGATAGATAGATAGATAGATAGATAATAAATCATAAACTAGTAAGCAGTGGAGCCAGGATTCAAAATGAAGCCTCAGGCTTAACCAGCATGCTGATCTGCTTCTCCCAATGCCCAGCCAGCTCTGGCCCAGGGAGCTACCCTGGAAGGGGATGGGAGCCGGGAGACTCACAGTCGAGTGTTGCCACTGTCAGTTCCTGGCCACGTGACGCGGGAGGGTCCGGTTTGAGGGTGGTTGCTGCTTGCAAGCTGGGCCCTTCCTCTGCTCGTGTCACCTCCCCAAGACTCTCCTGGTCACTGTCCCTGCCCCTTGTCCCGTTGCCCTCGCAGGGCTTATCACCACCCAGTTTCCCTTTCCTCAGTTCCTCCTGCCGTCCCACCAGACCGTGACTGCCATGAAGGCAGGGCTTGTGTTGGCCCTGCTTGTGCAGCTGCGACAGAGTCGGGCAGGTGATAAGCGCTCAGAACATGCTCGTGAAATGGATGGAGCCAAAGCAGCTCAGGAATTTTTCAATCTCACGCCCTGCAATCTCCCATTACGCAGATTTGGGGGAGCTAAGGGCTGCGTGGGGGGCGGGGCTTGCCTAGGGTCACTGGAACTTTGAAGCCCAGCAGGGCTTGTTCCCCCGCTGTGCACTGCTCCTCTCTTGAGCCTCAGTTTCCACATCAGGACAATAGGTTGCTGTGGGCTGTCAGTGAGTGCTGGGGCCTCGGCTGGGGCCTCGGCTGGCTGGGAGGTGGCGGGGATGACCCGTTCAGAGCCAGCACGCAGGACACCTGCCAAGGAGAGGATGCCTGAGCCTCAGAAGACCCAATGGGCCAGAATGAAGCACTCAACACCGTGCCCGGCACAGAGCAGAGCTGCAAGGAATGGAGCCATTACTATTTATTAGTATTATTGCCCTGCCTACTCTCAGGGATGTTCTAAGGCTCAAATGTGACAACATGCAGAAAGCGCTTTGTTCTTTGTGATTCTGCAGCATGGCGCGAAAGGGGAGGGGGTCCTACTTCATTGTTATGACCAGTAATGGTATCACCGACTTGTATTTTCATGGACTTCCCCCCCAGAAGGTATAAACGGGATGGTATAAATCTGCTCTCACTGACAGATCCTGAGAGGTGTCTACGAGGTGATCAACCTGATCATCCAGGACCTGGAGAGGTGAGGCTGCTTGTCCTAGGGTTCCTGGCCAGTGGCCTGGCTGTACCCACCCCAGCCACCCACAGAGCCTGGGGAGCTCTCCCTCCCCTGCTGCCTTGGATCTGCTGGCCAAAATCCAGCCCACACCCCCCCACCACTTCCCCAAGCTTGGCTGACTCTTCCAAGGCAGGCCCCCGGGGAGGCCCCAGTCCCTGGTGAGGGGGGAAGGGACAAGTCAAGGGCAGACAAGGCTGGTTTGGTTCTGATGCTGTTAAATTCACGGTGCCCAGTCAGCCATTAGCCAGCCCCTCGGGACAGACAGAGCATTAAAGGGGGCTCAGCCCACAGGAGCTGCACTGCTGTTACATCCCAGCCCCAAATCCTCCCTTCGCTGGCCCTAGATTGGCAGCTGAGCCAGGCCCGCCCACATCTGTCCTCTCTCCTGAGGCCCAGAGGCCTGTGCCCACCTGAGAGTTGAGTAGCAGAGCCAAAATCAGGGGGAGGGGGCAGCGGAGGGGCCTTGAATTAGCTTGTGACCAAGATCAATAAATATGGCATTTCCTGAGCACTCTCTGAGCCAGGCCCCTGCCGGCTCCTGGGGGTGGAGGTAAAGGCAGGGGGCTGCCCACAGCAAGCTCACACTTAGTCTAATTGTGGAGTTAGACAGATCGCCAGGCTACTGGACCACAGCCTGGCCATCCCAGAGGAGGTAGTGGAACCCCCCTGAGGCTGGTCAGGGAAGCTCCTGAGGGAGGCCACCCGCTGTGCTAGCCAGAGGGAAGCAGGGCTATTAAGGGGAAAGATGAGAGAGTAAATCCCAGGCAAAGTAGTTTCCGTCTCCGTAAATGAGTAACAGCACCCATCGCCAAGGGCCTTGCGAGTTTATAAGAGAGGAGGGAGGGGAAAGTTCTTTTTTAAACGGCGAATCGCGGGACACATGGAAGGAAGTAATAGTTAGGCCCTTAACATAGACGGGGTCCCAGGTCCCCTGGCTCCTCCGTCAGACCCCCCAGGCCTTGGGTCCCTGGCTACCCCCAGTGCTCCCACAGCTATGGCTCACGCTGTCATCTGTGTGGAGTCCGGGCCCTGCAGGCCCTCTAGTCACGGGGCCCACCCTGGGCCCACGGGGGGCCCTAGGCAAACAACTCCCACCCAAGCTCCCTGTCAGCAGACCTGGACCTGCGCCCTGTGCCCAAAAGTCCTAACTTTGTCTCGCACTCAGTCCTGGTTTGAGGCCTTTTGCTTCTTGCCCTGTTTCCATCCTTACCTTGTCATACTTGACATGTACAACCGAATTGTGACCTTGATGGCCTCTTATAGGCATGATTAAGATCTATCACCTTCCTGCCTAGTGCTACACTGAGGCAAATAATCCTTTTAGCTTGATTCAGCTATCACCATGACAACCATCAAAGGATCACCATCTTTGATCATTCTGATCGCCACCATCATTAGCCTTACCACAGGCACCAACCAGCACTATCACCACCACCCCCATCACCGCATGCTCACCACCACCCCCACCATCACCACCACCAGCACCACCATCACAACAACCCCCACCATAGCTACCACCATGATCACCACTATCACCACCACCCCCACCATCACCACCACCAGCACCACCACCACAACAACCCCCACCATAGCTACCATGATCACCACTATCACCACCACCCCCACCATCACCACCACCACCACCACAACAACCCCCACCATAACCACCACCGTGATCACCACCACCACGATCACCACCATCAGCAACCCCACCATCAGCACCACCGCAAACACTACCGTGATCACCTCTATCACCACCACCCTCACTATCACCACCATCACCGCCATGATCACTGCCATCACCGCCACAGTCACCACGGGTATATCCTTATCAACATCTGCATCCCCATGTGTCACTAGCCTCCTCATCTTATCATTCTTCCCCCCTCTCCCTCATCATCTCTCTTGGTCATCATCATCGTCTTCATCATCCTGCCACCATCTGTCTTATGTTACCTACAAAAGGAACTTTTAAAAGCCCATTCCCCCCCCCCAGGGGACCAGTTATCATAGGCCTGGTCCCTGTTTTCTGGTGTTTCTAAATCTAAGCCCTGCGCTGCTCTGAGAGACGGGCATGCGGATGATGGGTTGTAAGAGTCCTTCCTTCCCAGCCGCTCCTGCTGAACTCAGCCAGACCAAACTCTTACAGGTCTCCCCAGGGCTGTGTTCTTGTTTGCTTCTGTGCCCCTGCCCTGTCTGTTTCCTTTGCTTGCAATGTTTGTCCCCTTGACGCCTCCATGAACCAGCCCCTGATAACTTAAGAACCAGCCCCTCCAGGAAGCATTTTGCCCCAAGACCAGATGGAGATCCCCTTTTTTGCTCCCAGGACCCATTCTACCCACGGAGATCAGGAGCCTTGGCACCCATGGCTCACTTGTCTTACTGCTCTGCTGTCTGCCCTGCTAGATGGTGAGCTCCTTGGGGGCAGGGCTGAGTCTCCTTCAGCTTTATCTCCCTGGCACAGAGCCTGGCTCAGAGTAGGAGTTCCAGAAGTATTTGTTGAATAACTGAACACTTGTGAAGTAAATGTATGAAATGCCCACCCATCTGGGCCCGGCCTCTGAATCATGAATCAGAGAGCTTTTGGCAGGGAAGAAGAGGGGACCATGTTCTATATTTCTCAGGGTGGAGCCAAGGAGAGGAGCAAATGAGGAGCAGACCCTGGAGGGGATTGGGGGGGGTGAAGTTTGGTAAAACTTCCCTGGAGTGGAGAGGCCTGACTCAGATACACTCCATCAGCTGAGGAACCCTCTTTGGCCACAGTCTCCAGGCTGGGGTGTTTGGGGAAGTGGGGTCAGGGGTTCAACTGCCCACCGGCCTGGCCCTCTCCCCTGGGACCCTCCACCGGGGGAGGTGCAGGAAGAGGCAAGCCAGTATCCCTTGCAGCCACGCGCACCATGGCCTCCACTCGACCCCTTTAAGACAGCCTGGGCGGCTTCCCTTTGCTTGTTGAAACTGTTCAGTTTTCGGACAGGACAGAGGAGGGGGGCGGGGGAGAGGTCACACCTGTTGTGGAACTTGAGAGAAGGCTTATTTATAAATGTTCAGGGCTCGGGATTCTTGTGGAGCTGATGTCCGGAGGGGAAGGTCACCAAAATGCTTGTTTATAAAAGCAACAGCAACTGGGAACTCCATAAACGGGCTAAACGATGAAATTAACAAGCTACCCGAGGCGGGGCACGGGGGGGGGGGGGGGGGGCGGGCGGGAGGGACAAGGCGGGGGCCTCTCCTGGCCCGGTGCTGCCGCTGGGCAGAGCCCCAGGCCTGTCTCCAGCCCAGGTTCCTCCCCGGCCTCGGCCGCCCTGCCTGCCCCCCAAGGCCCAGCCCGGCTCCACGGACACCCCCACCCCACGCCTGCCCTTGCTCCATCCCCACCCAGGGACACACAGCTCATGAAGCTGCTCCCCCAGGGCACAGCCCTTGCTATGCCACCCTAAAGTGGGCACTTCTGGGTCCCCACCCCACTCTCTCAGAGCCTCCCAAATGCGTCACATTGGTGCCAAATTGGGAAGTTTTTGGTTTTTGTTTTTGGTGGAGTTTGTTGGGTTTTTTGGTTTTGTTGTTGTTTGTTGTTGTTGTTGTTTTTGGTTTTTCGGTTTTTTGGTTTTTACTCTCAGGCCAGACACAGGCCTCCGGCCCATCCCTGCCTTGCCCAGGGAAGGGCCCCCTGGAAGTGGCAGAGAACAGGCATTTCCCCCACATGCACCCCCTCCCAGGACTGTCTATCCAATTCCCAGTTTCAGGAAAGCTGTGTTTTCCTTGGGTGACTGATGGCTGAACAGGTGGCTTCTGGGTTAGAGAGTGTCAAGTGAACAGAGGCCAGAGAAGTGGCCCTTCTACGGTTCACTTTCACTGCCTGCCTGGTCCTTGGCTGCTGATGGCTCCCGGTGAGGGCGTGCGTCTGGCGGCCCACCCATCCCGGCCCCGCAGCCCTCCGGCCGGGGCCATCTGCACACAGAGTCCTCACCAAGGGGGCACAGGGACAGCTGTGGGGGAAACTGAGCCCTGCACCCCCCCGCGCACCATCACACACTCCCATGCGTGCACACCCCACACATGTGATCACAGACTCTCGGGAACGGTAACATGAGGAGGACATGCATTCTCTTGGATGCAAAACACCTGCCCCCGCCTCAATTTTCCATCAGATTTGAAGTATTGGCCAAACTGCTCTGTGCCTCGCCGCAGCCCCGGCCCTCGCTGTGTCTCTCCGTCTGCCTTGCACACGCACACACGCTCCCCGCTGGCCTCACACTCTGGCGTCTTTGCTTCAGTCTCCCTCATCGTGGGTCTGTCTGTGTCTGAGGAGTCACTTATGGTCATTCCCTGCTTCTCTCGGAGTCCCTCTGGCTCTGCTTCCGTGTCCCTGGTTCTGCTCCCCGCCCCCACGTCTTTTCCTAGATAAATCTGTCTCTTTTCGTCTTTCTCTGCCTCTGTGTCTGGCTGTCTTCCCCCACTCCTCCCTCCTGTCTGTCGCAGAACCCCCAGTCCCCCCAGCACAGGGCCCCCCATAAGCTGGAAGGCCCGTTCTCCAGCTCAGCCCCATCAGATCTATTTTCTCCCGCAGCCTCACAACACGGAAGTTTTGAGAGGAGCTGCACTTCAGCCTGGCCCTTGCTGAGGGCCCCGTGGGGTAGAGCGGGCAGCTCTCAAGCATCACAAGTGTCCTCGGGCCCATGTGCCTCGTCCACCCAGGGCCCAGGCAGGCCTGGCCCAGACGCCTCGTAGCTTGGGCTGTGAGTGGGCTGCCGGCCTCTGGCCTCTGCTTGCTGCCAGAGTTGGGGAGGCCCTGAGATGTGGGTGACTTGGCACCAGTGGACCATGGCAGAGGGATTGGGGCCATGGGAGGGGACACTGCCAAAGTTTCTTCCTCACCCTCCTTGGCCACTATCATGAGCTCCCCAAAAGCCCCAGCACCCTGCAAAACCTACCTGAAACGCTGGGCTTCGGCTCTCTGTTCAAGGGCTGCAGCCTTCCTGGGGAAGGGGGTGGTCAGACCACTGTTTAGACCCTGAGGAGGGACAGCTGAACTGTGCTGGGGAACCTTCAGCCCCAGGGGCTGGGGGAGAAGCCTGCCAGGAGGTGAGAGGGCCTAGACACCTCGCATGGCCTCGGGCAGGCAGCGAGGGAAGAACCTGGGAGGAGACACAGGGGGCACCCAGCTTGGAAAGGGCCCTCCACCCCACCCCACGCCCTCCATTAGCACCTCACACCAGCTCCTGAATCCACAGGGAGGCCAAAAAGGTCCATTCCAGTGACCAAATGGGGACAGGACCATGAGGCAGAGCAGGGTTTGCTCCCGAGGCCCAAGACAGAAGTAAGGTGGGTCCAGGAGTCCGCCCGCCACTACCCTTGAATCCCCCTCCATGTACCCTTTGCCTCCCACTTTTCTGCATGGACCTCCTTCAGTTACTCCTTCATTCAGCAAATATTCATTGAGCACCTGCTATGTGCCAGGCACTATTCCAGGTACCCTGCCTGATAAACCCACAGTCTAGACAGAGAGACAGACAATAAGCAAGAAAACAAATATTTAGTTACAAGCTGGGATAAGTTCAGTAAAGGAGCAGAGAGCATGCTCCCAGGGAGACTAACGGGAGAGGAGGCGGCAGAAGGCCTCCCTGAGGAGGTGCCACGTGAGCCTCAAGACTCTCCTTCTCTCCTGGGAGCGCTCCTCCTCCAGGTAAGAAGCCAGGAGGCCCACACTCTACCTCACCACAGGCTGTGGGCAGAGCCATATCAGATGAATAGTTATAAAAACTTCAGCAATGAGTTCACCTGTTGAAGATCTACATGAACCAAGCACCCTACAATTTACCTTAATGTATGGTCTCTTTTCACGTATGGACCCGCTTAGAGGTACGTACCAGTAAAAGAAGACTTTTCAAAGACAAGAAGACTGAGGCTCAGCGAGGTTGAGTGGCTTGTTTAATGTCACCCAGCTTGTGGGAGGCAGAAGCAGGATTTGCATGATCCCTGCCTCCCCCATGTCCATCCTCCCAGATTCTCCTTCTTCCCAAGGGGCTGTCTCCTCCCAGGAAAGGGGATCGGCTTGTGCCGTGGTGAGGCATGAGGAGTTGGAGGAAGAAAAATGTTCTGACCCCCTTTCCAGGCCTTCTGTCCCCAGTCAAACCCTCTAGGCTGGGACCCTAGTCCCTCTCAGCTTCCCCTCTACCGTAGACTGTGGACCCCGCAGTCCCCAGATGCACCCAGCTGGCTCAGGGCTGCAGCCTCCCCCACCCCAGCTTGGGCTCCCCCACCCTGCAGGCTCTCTGAGCACAGAGAAGCCCCCCGTCCCAGTTCATTGTCTTCTCCAGACAACCATTAGCATACGTGCAATGCAATTACCCTTCAGCTCTCCTGGCCTGGGCTGACACGGAGGTCCCATCCCCAGTGATTTGGGGGAAAGGGGGGTTATTACAACTCACAAAACCTTAAATTAAGAATGAATAAGGGAAGCGTCGCATGCCACTTCTGAAAGGCTGCCAGCCCAGGCTGAGGTGGGTGACGGGTGTATTATATTCCTCGTCGATGGAGGAGCTGATGGATGAGCGGATGGTGGTGAATACGGGAGTTCAGCTGGTACCTGCCCATGGCGTGGGCCCTGCGCATGCCCAGTCTCGTCTGCTGGGTGTGGACAGCCAGATCCCAGAGACCCCCTTATGGAGGTAAGATTCGCAAAAGGCAGAAGTGGGGTTTGATTTAGACTGGATTGGGGGAGGGGGTATGTGGGATCAGAGGGCTTCCCGAAAGGTGAAGTAGAACCTGCGGGTTGAAAAGGAGGGAGGCAGGTGAAGTGGGAGGAGCAGGGACCCAGGCAGAGGGACCAGCTTGTGCCCAAGTTCTGTGATGGAGGGACCATGGCACATGGTAGGTCAACAGCTGGAAAGGCCGGAAATGGAGCTGGAGAGGAGCGAGTGACCCTGGGGAAGTTGGCAGGGTCCCCTCCCTGAGGATCCGTCTAGGCCACGTGTACAGATTTGGGATCAACCCCAAGAGTACAGGAGGAGCATACGACTTAGCCGTGATGAGTTTTAACACGGTCTCTCTGGCCACCGTGCAGAGAACAGACTGGAGTTGGCAGGGGACTTCGGGGACACTCTGGGAGGCCCTGCAGCGTTCCAGGAGAGGGATGGTGGCGACGGAGACACTGTTGCAGGATGGCTGGCCCTGGCGAGGTGGGGGTGCTGCAGGGACGCACGCCGGATTTGGGAGGTGCCGCTTGGGGATCCCAGATGGACAAGCCGGTGGGGGCCAGTTTGGGGGTGGGGAGACAGAACAAGTTCACGTTTGGATGCGAATGTCACAACCTTCCTGAGCTTCAATTTCCTCAATCTGTAAAGCATGACGGGAGGCCTGGCTCCCCCGTGGGAAGGTCAGCACTAAGCTAACAGGTGTGGGAGTCCTAGGGGTGGGGTAGGGGGCCCTGAGCAATCCAGAAAGCACCATGAAGGTGCAAGTGCACAGACCCCACTTGTCCAATGGGGCTAACGGCGGGGACTGGGGGTGGGCAGGGGATGGGTAGGAAGCCCCCCCCCCCACCCCATGCACACAGCGCTGCAGAACAGGAGGTTACTAAGTTCAGCTGCTTCCCAACTATGTGTCCATAGGCTTATCCTTTGCCCACCGTGAGCCTTAGCTTCCTGGAGAGGGGCCCCTTAGCTGTAGTGCCCTTGGAAAAGGAAAAGGCCCATGGCCTACCCCCAGGCCACGGTTGGGGGAGGGGAGGCCTGGGGTTGGTTAAATCTGGCCTGCCCATCCCTGCTTGATTGAGCAGGAAGCTTCCACTCACCAGCCGAGCAGCCTGAAGCCGAGCTATCTCCTTCTTCACCAGAGCCTGGAGTTAAAGGTGGGAGTCCAGAGGCCCTCTCCCCTCTGATCCCACCCCCTCTCCTGTACCTCAGGCTGGGCCTTCTGCCTCCCACAGCTCCAGGGCCCCGTGCCTGGGGGTTCCTCCCTCCTTGCACACACCTGCCGGCTTGCAACTTGGCCTGGAGCTGGGAGAAGCAGCGGCTTCAAGGTCAGTGGAGATGAGCTCACTGGCAGGAGAAAGATGGGGCTGAGATGCCCCCACCACCCTCCACAGGCTGGGGGCAGAGAGGCCTCCCTCCAAAGCCCTGTGCCCCTTGGCTGCAGGGGAGTGGGGGGAGGAAGGAGAGAGCAGCCCCCTTCCCCCAGCTGGGAGCCCTGGGCTGCTGCTCGTATATCTGTCCCTGGATAATGTATATCCAGCTTATGGAAAATATTCATAATGCTCCTTACACCAAACTGGCCCCCTTCCATAGTGCGTGATCTAAAATTAAATCCATTTCAAATATACAGTAGATCGAGTCAAGCTAATATAAATGAAACATGATTAATAGGCAGAACGCTGTCCTCCTTCACAGGGACAAGGAAGCAGGGCCGGGGCCCCTCTCCCTCTCCCTCCTCACAACTCCTAACCCCCCCAAGGCCTCTGAGCCCCTGTCCCCATCCCACACTCTCCCCCAACCTGAAATGTGAACCAACCCCGGGGTTCACCCAAACGGTGCTAGGCGCCTAGAGCAGAGCTGTTAAGAGAGTGGACTTTGGTGTCAGCACAGAGTTGAGACTTGAAGCACTTGACTCTGCGTCTCTGAGCTCAGTTTTCTCATCTATACGATGGGATAGTAACAACCCCTGCCTTGCGGAGCTGCGGTCGTCTTAAGCGAGATGAGAATGCAGGTAAAGCACGTGAGAGCTGGAACCCCCATAAAGATATCAAGCATGGTCATGTCTGTCGCCTCCCCCCACCCCCCCGCCAAGGTCTGCCCCTCCCGCCCCCAACGGGAGTCAGGATCTGTGCCCCTTGCTGGCCCCCTGACCAGCCAGCAGAACCAGGGCCAGCCAGAATTCCTGCCATTGCAGGGATACGCTGGGTGGGTTATTTTTAGTTCACTGGCAAGTGACTGTTACTGACCAAATGTTCCCACCACTGGGGACAGACTCTGTGAAGAGGGCACTTGTGTGCCGAATGCAGGGCGGGGAGGGGCGTTTGTGGCCTGTCCCCAGGGGCTCCACCAGTGTCCCTTTGGCACACACGTTTGGACGCAGGTCCCGTGGCCCCCAAGAGAGTGGGGAAGCCGAAGGGCCTGGCTGGGTCAGGGAAGCACGCATGCCTGGCCTCTCTGTCGCCCCAAGCTGGGCACGTGGTCGCCTCCCACTAAGGCCGCGCCTCTGCGTGGAAACGAGAAACAATATCCTTGGAGAGCAGTGTACCTCTCGGCGCTTGGTCAGCACATCATGTTCCTCCCTTCAGGAAAGACCTAGGCTTGCACTACCTGAGTGCGTGTGCACATGTGCGTGTGTCTGGTCACTGCCCTCCCGGGGACATCCTGCTCCAGGGATGGGGGGGGGGCCCTTCCTACCTGCCTGCCCTCCCCCACGCTCCGTGTTTTGGGTCTTGGGCCCCACACCATAATCCCCACGGTGGGTGGTCTTCTGAACTTCCTTCTGTACTTGCCCCAGTGGGGGAACCGTGCCTTTACCGCAAGCCCAGGAGAGTCCTCCATCCATGCATCCGTGCACTCACCCCTTGGCTGTTCTTTTCTCCTCCCCGGAGGGTGGGAAGGGGGCGAGCCCCACGGAGGGGGGTGCCGTTGGCTTTTTCCTTGTCATTGGCCATTTGCTGCCTGCTTCACCAGGCGTGTTTTGAGCGTGTTTGCATAAAGTGGATGCAGGCTGCAATTCCGTGATGAATTCTATGAATACTAATCCGCTACTACCCTTGACCTTGGGGTCACTGAAAGATCAAAACCAAACCATTTAATATTTTCCTTTTGCAGATCAATAGAAGCATAAATTCCCCCTCAATGACAAGTATAATTTCAAACAGATCTATAGGAGGCATGCATGCATTTCCAGCCGGAGAGACGCTCACTGCCTGCTTCGCCTTTTGGGGAGCAGACGAGGAGTTTCTTGCCTTTTCTACCATTGAATTTCTTTTTGCCTTTTTTATGGCTCTGAAATGCTATTTTCAGCAGCTGCTGTCATATAAATATCTCTTGTTTTTCTTCTCCTCTTTCCCTCCTGGTGTAAAGGGCAGGGGACCTATTGAAAATTCTGCTTTATCTCTTTCAGTCGGGTTCAAGTACAGGTCGAATAATCGATCCCTCCTCCTTTTCTTTTTTAAGTTTCCTGTCGTTCTTTTGGCCGGATCAGCAGTGGCGGGAGACACATCAGGAGAGGGCAGCTCTCTTTACGCAGATCCGAGCCCGCCGTGTTTGTGTGCGCCTGCACGTGCACGCGGGCGGTCTGCCATGGGGAGGGGGGGGCTGAGCGCGTGCATGCACGCGTGTGTACCTCCGTGCACACGACAGGAAACGCTCCTGCCGGTGCAAACTCTCACTCAGAACTTGAGGGAGGAAATGGAAAGTGAAGGGCACAAGGGGGCATTGTTAACCCTGCCGCTTCCAGGTCGAGCTGGGGTGGGGCTGGGAGTGTCTCCCAGATGCCGGGGCCAGCCACGCCATGGCTCCGTGGCTCCGTGGCTCCGTGGCTCCGTGGCTCCCGGGTCCCCCTCTCCCAAGTGCCTGCCTGTCTACGAATGCAACTCTGAGAGGGGAAAAGAAGATGCAAAAGGAAGGGGGTGGGGGGTGCTGGCGAAACAAAACCAAACAAAACAGGAGGCAGAGGGGAAAACGCAAAAGAAAAGAGAGAATTAAACCATTAATCTGCCTGGATTTTCCACTTCACAGAGTAATCAGTCTGGAAGTGACTGAAATAAAGTGAAATGCACACTTGCTACCACCTCCTCCCTCCAGTTCACATTGCTGATTGGCAGAAAAGCGGGGAGCCAGGCCCGCGGTCTCCCTGCCCCCCACAAAGGCTCCCCGGGTGTGCGCTCCAGGGGGTGGACAAGGACCCCAGCCCTCAGTGGCAGCTGCCCCGTGCCTCGACACCCGGGCGACGGCTGCCCTGAGCTAGAGGTGCAAAGCCAAGATGATTTAATTTATAGAAAGGACAAGGATGTCGTGTAGCAGATTTAATCATCGGAGAGTTTAAAAAAAAATAAGGACCCGGCTAATGTCGTAATTTACATTTCAGGATAATAAAGAGAGAAAGACAAAAAAGGAAGGGGGCCCATAGCCTTCAAGAGGGAGCTAGGAGGGAGGCCGACCAGGGGGCCAAGGGAGCCCAATAGATTTGCCTGAAATACCAATAAATTTAAAAACAAACCCAGAAAGCTAAAGACAGCCCCTGGAAAGTGCTGGGAAAATGGACCATCGATTTCAGACTTGATCTGCATTTTGTATTTTAATAATGCTCTCTCTGTCTTTCCTTTTCCCTCTCTCCCTCTCTCCCTCTCTCTCTCTTTTGCAAAATATAAAAGCTGATCTGATAAATATTAATTTGAACCATCATAATGTATTTGAAAATTCCAGCTAAAATGTCACCACATGGAACATTAATGTAATATTTCAAGGCCCTGAGAGCAATACTCATATTGATTGCATTTATTTCACTCTGGGGAGGAGAGATAATTCTTCAATGTGGGACACATCTGGGAGCCAAGGAGGCAGGGGCTGAGGGGAGAAATGCGAAATTATATATGGTCATAAAAAATACAAAACAGAAAATCCTCCCCAAAACTCTCCCCTCTCCCACGGCACCCCACACCCAAACTTGGCTTTTTAATTTCCCAGTGCTGGGGTAGAGGGAGGCAGAAGCTCGTGTGCCTTTGGGCAAAAGGCACAAGCCGGAGTGTGTGTGTGCCGGGGGTGGGGGGGGGCTGTGGTTGCAGGATTAGGCAGCCTCTCCCTGGGCCCCACTGCACCAGGCCCTGCCTCCCCTCGGCTGTCTCCTGGGAAGGCGTCGGGGCCCAGCTGGGGATGGACAGACACACAGGCGGACTGGCCCAGCTGGGGCCCCCTGAGCTGCGGGGTGAAAGTTTGTGAATGCGGGAGAGCCGTGGGGTCCTGGGAGGGGGAGAAGGAGAGGGAGAGGAGGGGAGGGGAGGGAGGGGAGGCGAGACCCGCAGCAAGGATAGAAGAGAGGAAAGACAGCAGGACGGGAGAGGGGAAAGGAGAGGAGAGACAGGGACAGGCATGTGAGAAAGGAGGGAGAGAGGACACAGGGAATGAGGGAGAAAAAGAGGAAGAGGCAGGGGGGAGGCGAGAGGGCGGGGGGGGGGGGGTGTGTGGTGCTCGGGCGTCTGCAGTCCGGCTCCTCTCACTGTCATTAAGGATATTGATGTGCTCAGGCGTCAACGAGTCTTTGCACAAGTGAAAGGAAATCCGATGCTGGCGATGACCCCGAGCCCACGCCCTCCCTGCCCCCTGCCCGAGGGCCCAAAGCCAGCCAGGGACCTGGGAGGCCGCCAGCAGGTGGGGGCGGGGATGGTGAGACCCTCCTGGAGGGCTCCACGCTGAGGCTCCCCAGCCCAGGGTCAGTGCAGGGGTGGGGAGGGGGCACCTTTCAACACCGATGCCCCTGCTCCAGGCCTGGCTGCTTGGCCTCCTGCCCGGGCTTCAGCGAGTGCCCACAGCCCAGGGGAAGGCTGGGAAGGGGTGCCCTCCCGACTGAGCCCTGGGCCCCCTCAGGGCCTCACCCTTCTCCCTGTTTCTCGGGATGGTGGGGGGTTGACCTCTCTATAGCACCCCTAGAAGGCCAGAGGTGGGGCAAGGAGAGACAGACTCCAGAGGTCCAGGGACTAGCCAAGGTCAGGCTCATGCAGGCCATTCTTCAGGCCTCTACACAAATGTCACCTTCTCGCAGAAGCCCCCCACGCCCGACCACCTAAACGGCCCCCAACACACACTTGCTATCAAGCCTACGTGTTTTGTTTTATTCAAAGCACTTGTCACTATCTGGAATTATCTTAATTATGCGCTTACATGCTTTTTATCTCTCTCCCCCCCCCCGCCGGCCCCCCACTTGGAGATTAAGTTTTGTCAGGATAGGGACCTTGCCTACCTTGTTCACCCTTATGGCCCCTACACCTCGCACAGAGCAGATGCTCCCATAGGTGTTGGTTGACTTGATGGAAGGAAGGAAGGAAGGAAGGAAGGAGAGACGAATGGACAGATGGATGCACGGACGGACGGATGGATGGACGCTAGAAGCTCTGCCCGTGCGGGAAACCACACACCATCCTCGCCTGAGCCCCCTCTAGGCCGTGTGACCCAGCATCGCCCCCACCCCCGACCCCTCCCTGCCCCCGCTCCCGCTGCCGCCCGCCGCCCGCCGCCCAGGCTGCGCACCCCCGCCTCCCCTGAGCCGTCACTCGCGGAGCTGCCACAATATTGTGAAGGCTCCGCGCTCCCGCTCCTCCGCGCAGCCCGCAGCCCGCGCGGGGAAAGCGAGGGAGGCGGCGGCGGCGCGGGCGGCGGGCGGCTCGGCGATGAATAATGCATGACCAAGGCGCCCCCTACCGGCGGCCGCGGGCTCCGCGGGGCACGGCCCCGCCGCGCCCGGGGACCGAGCCTGCACCAGGAGGACTCGGCAGGTCTCCCTGCCCGCCGCCGTCCTCCCTCCCCCGGCCCAGCCGCCCAGCGCTCGCCCTCCCTCCTTCCGTGTCTGGAGGGGGGGACAGCCTCCAACGACCCCGAGACTGGGAACCGAGTTTGGGGAGGAGGCGGGGCGGGCTGCGCAGCGCCTGGGGCCTCCAGGGTCGTGATCCCGGGGTGGGGGGAGGGTGGGGGGAGGATGGGGAAGCCCACTCCCACCCACCCCGGGGCTCCTGCACCAGGACTTGGCCCGGGCCAGGCGTGCAGCCTCGGGGAAGGACCAGCTGGAAGGCAGCAGAGAGCAGAGGAGGTGACTTAATTCATTTATAAAAATTAGCACAACTGATTTGGTGACGTTTTTGTCTCTTATAGCTCATGGTAAATATCAAATATATAATTATCTGATTAAGTTAATGATATTTTAAAAAATAGTGCAAACAATTTCACAAGTGTTTCCAAGTTTCTGTAGAACATTTAGAACATTGAGATACCTTTTTTAAAAAAAAAAGTTAAAATGAAGTACAGGAAAGTCCACTGTGTACCTGAGGGCATCTGTCAATTTAGAACACGGGTTCTGGTGGTGTCTTCCTTGGGGGCTCCTTTCTGGGGGGTAATGGACCTTCTTGGCTGCTCTTCGCCTGGAAAAGTCAGGTGGCAGAGGATACAGGCCAAGGGTGATCATCAAGAGCGGGCCCCTGCCAGGGCTGGAGTGTCCCCCAAGATGGCTGTGATCTCTGGGGGTGCACAGCCATGACTGCCTGCGCTCTGGGCCCACTGCCTCCCCCTGACAAGCGGGTAATGAGAAGGGGAACAGAGGTCTTGGCTGAGCTTTCCAGTAGCTGGTTTAGCTCCCAGTCATGCAGGCCCGTGGGGACCTTGGGAACAGATTCTACTGAAAGCCCCACTCCCCCAGACGGTCCTGCTGTCTGTCGCCTGCCCCACAGTCCAGCCTCAGTGAGCCAGAAGGGAGGGGCAGCCATTCCAGAGGTTGGGACCTTGGGCCTCTGGGTCACATCTCCAGGCCATCTGTTGAGCACCTGCTGAAAGATTGGCACGTGTTGGGATCTCTAGTCCCAGCAACACCCTGCAAAGGAGGACTGCAAGCCCCATCTGCATGCTACAGATGATGAGACTGAGGCTCAGAGAGGTACAGTCACAAGCCCAAGATCACACAGCAGATCTGAACTCAATCTTAGGCTCTACAGAGCCTGAGGCTAGAATGGAGCGGGAGACCTGGAGCAGGGAGGAAGTACTCCATCCTTCCACCCAGAGAGCCCTTTTGTGTCCTGGACCCCAACTGCAGAGGTCAGACTTGAACCTTGAGCTGGACCACCAGCCCTCTGAATTGGGCCAGCACTTGGTCTGGGTCACTAGAAACGGGTTGCAAACTCAAGTGTCCCGGGGCCCAGACTGGTAACACCACACATGGGAAACATATGGTCACCCGGGAACTTCACGAACAGTCTTGGCTCTTAAGAGAACAACAATTCAGGGTGGTGAAGACAACCCGTAAGCAACCTTCACCCTGGAATCTTCTTGCTCCTTCAAGCACGGCCTGGGTTCCAGTCCCTGGCTTCCTTCTGCTCTGCTCTGTTAGCTCAGCTGAGGAGTCTGACGTCTCTGTGCTTGGCTTTCTTCATCTGTAAAGATGGGAGGGAAAGCAGTGCTGGCCTCACAGGGCCTTGCATGGGCCAAGTGAGATGAGGGATGAACAGGGCTTTGTAGGGCAACCTAGCCTCCTCGGGGAGAATTCTGGTTAGTAAGCAGGGGTCCTCCTAGGGTTGCTCTTTCAGTTTGGGCTTCCCCGAAAGTAGACCAACCATCTGGCTGGGTGACATTTGGGAGGTCTCCCCAGGGAGAACAGTGAGCGAGTGGGGAGATAGGCCAGAGAAGGGGGGCCCAGGTGCAGTCACTGCTGTGGGCAACTGGGGTTCACTTCCCCCGGGGACCCTGCACAGACTAGAGCCCATTTCAGGACTGTCCCAGGGTGGCTGGGGTATTTATCCACCAACTTCTATCTGTTGTTGGTTGAGGGGCACGGGAGCCAAGCTTGCTCCTATGGCCAGAGAGATGTCTTTGGGGTGTTTGAGTCAGAGTGATGGGGACTGTCTATAAAAGCAGCAGGTGCATTCTGGGACAGGCTGAAGGATATGACGGGGCCCAGCCACACTTGTCATCATCAGTGCCCACCTTGGGCCATACCGAGGCTCTGGAGTCGGAGATGGCCAGACCCAGCCCTAACCCTGCTGGAGGGTAGAGAGGAAGCCTGCTTTTCCAGAGAATTAGTGCTGAGAGTGGGGGGAGTTCCCCTGGTTGTTTAGAAGCCCAAAGATGGGGTACTCAATTAGCCTGGGGGCTGAGAAGGCTTCCTGGAGGAGGGGACATTTTCCTAGCAGAATCGTGAGTCAGAGACTGTTCTGGGGCCTAGAGGGGTCTCATCCCCCACTGTCCCCTGTGCTCCAAAGCTCCTCTGACTGTGGTACCTGATACGGTGTTGCTGTGTTAGGCCAGCAGCCCTGCCCCCTCCATCATCCTGCACTCCAGGACACCTGTCCTCTGGTCCAGACTCTGTCCTCCCTCTGATGCTCATGGCGGGTAGTAAGGAGAGAGGGCAGTTCTGGACTGAGGATCTGAGGGACTGCCTGAGATTAGCCAGCGAGAAGTTCCCAAGGCTTCCAGAATGACTGGAGAGCTTGCTTTAAGCAGGGACATAGGCGCATTCAGACCTCCTGACTCAGAATATTCAGGTGAGGATGTGAGCTTCTGCATTTTGAAGCAAGCACCCCAGGGTCTTGTCCTGAGGCTAGCGAACTTGGATTGAGGACCCATCCCCTGCTCCAAGCTCAGCTACTGGTCACCTCCCCCAAACTCGGGGGAGTTGCCACCAGACTTCCCAGGGCTGCGAGTCCCTGGGAGCATCCCTCCTGCCACATCTTCCCTGCATCATCTCTCCCTCACCTTCACCTGTGGAGCTAAGGCCAAACCAAGGGGGTGAGGAAGAAGAGATGGCCTCCCCAGGGATGTCCTCCCCACCTCTGGGAGCTCTACCTGGCAAAGACCCCCCGCCTCTGTTCCCTGCAGAGCATAGAGGAGTGTGGGACGCTTCTGTGAATGAATCTGTGACCTCCCATTCATTCATATGCATGGATCAAATTTTGGAAATGCAATTAATTACCTGTTGTTGTGTCTGCTTTAATTATTGTCGTGTTTTCTATGCACTTTACACAACCTAATAAACAGTTGGGGAAACAAGATCCTGGTGGGGGTCGGGGCTCAGGAGAAACTGGGCTCTGCCCCCAGCCCTGGGAAGCTCTTTCCACCTGTCCTTCATGATGACATCCATTCATTCTCTTGCTCATGTATTCATTCACTCTCATCAGTCATTGATTCATTCACACAGTCCCTCATTCATTCATTCATTCATTCATCCAGTGAATGCATATTAGTATAGCCATGTGACAAGCTCCAGGAAAGATGCCAGGAAAGCCATGGTAAACAAAACATGAAGGTTCTTGTCTTTGAGGAGCTGACAATCTGGTGGGAGAGACAATAAACACATGCAACGTATACAAATAGCGCTAGGATAGTCAGGGAGGACTTCTTGGAGGAGGCAACATTTAACCCCACTTCCGGATTTATTCATCTGCTTATTTATCCATTTGGGCAGAGCAGGCTCTATTCCTAGAAAGGGCTAGAGATGGAAGGCTCAGTTCTGAGCCAAGTCCTAGGGCAAGAGACAACCACGAGCCAAATTATTACAGGGCACTGGAAAACATGGTGGTGAAGGAATGAACCAAGTGAGGTGGGAACATGGAAGCTGGAGAAACAGCCAGAAAAGGTTTTCCTTGAGAGGAGGCATGGAGGGGGTCTTTCAGGATCCATGAAAGGTAGAGTAATCTGAGCCTCCAGAGGACAGGCTCATCGGGGTGCATGCACCAGCTATTTTGAATAAGGACTGACCGGCAGGTCCCCGTTACAAGTGCTGGGCACCGTGGTGGTGGCAGAGAAGAGGGGGAGGTCAGGTGACTAAAGCTTCCTGTTTCCCAGCCCCCGGAGCTGACTCTGATGCTCACTTGGAGTCTGAGGGGGCTTGGTAGGGCTGGGCCTTTGCAAAGGAGCAGAAGTTTATCAGCCAGAGAAGGCCACCTGGAGATAAGCCCTGCATTCACAGAGGCCTAGGGGCAGGAGGGCACTGGCATGCTTGGGGAGGCAGAGAAGCCTGGCTCCTGGCAGAAGATGGTGCCTTAGGCCCGGCAGGTGGGAAGATAGGTAGCCGTCCGGGGACAGCCCTGGGGAGAGGTGGGAGCAAAACCGAAAGCCCTCAGGAGGCATTCACAGTCTGGAAGTGGGGGAAGCACCTGTCAGAGCTGGGTATCCCGTGTTTGTTTACAAATGTGTTTGCCTGCTGTGGGCAGGGGGTAGGGCAATAAGCAAGATGTGCCTTGACCTGTACAGAGCCAGTGACGCCAAGGGGGCCAGCTCGGGGGGTAAGAGTGCCATCGGGGCAACCGTCCCAAGTGCCCAGGAGCCCAGAAGAGCAGCTTGGGCTCCGAACAGGAAAAGTAAAAGCCTCATATAAATACCTCATATTTATCAAGTCCTCCCTCCACGCCGGGTGCTTCTCATTTGTTAGCCATCAATAATGATGTTAGCAGAAGCAGCAACAGGAACTAAGTCTTATTCTGTACCAGCTTCTTTCTGTTCCATGTGCCTCGACCCACATTACTTATCCATACGCTATCGTCACTGTCCCCACCGGACACACAAGGACCTGGAGGCTCAGAATGGAGTGACTTCTCCGAGGAGCCGGTGGCTGGGCCAGGATATGAACTCACAAGCTCCCAGTCCCTCAGTCGGTGCTGGCTTCACCCCACCCCCCACTCTGTCAACGTCAACGGACGGGCTTGGGGGTGCAGGGCGCTGGGGCGCGGGGGATGCGCCCATGGCCTGGTCCTCTCCCTTCAGGCGGCCTCGGGCTGCCGCATTCCCCTTCTGCCGACCGAGGCTGGTGTTTTATGAACCCAGAACCGCAGCAAGATTCTCCTATTAATTTATTGGTATTGCTAATTAAACATCATATTCGCAAATGTAAATTTCCTAATGGCCTCCCTTCCATTTCCGAAGCTTCCTTAAAGAGCCTTCTTGTTATGCTTGTCAATTGAAACCAATTAAATCTCGCCGGGTGGGTGGGCTGTGGCTGGCTCAGGGGTCAGTGAGGGGCCCCGGGGCCTCTGGACAGGGTCTGGCTGGGGCCCTTCTTGACCTCAGAGGAAAACTGGGCAGGCAGTGTTGGGGTCAAGGTGACAGAGAGCTCTTGAGGGCCAGCTGCCTTCTCCCTGACATGCTCTGGCCAAGAACCGGTTCTCTTCCTAGCCGGGTGTGCCTGCTGGCTGGGGCCTATGGCTGTTCCCGAGGCCGGGGGGAGGGGGCCAGGACTAGGGTGAGGGGTGAGGGTGGGGGAACAGGGGGGCGGGAGAGGATCCAATGGGAGGATCCAAGGAATGAATGGCAGGGCTTCGAGGGGCCTCAGAGAATTTTCCATTCAAAGGCTTACTTTGAAAACATGGGGAAACTGAGGCACGGGGGGAGAAGAGACTTGGCCAAGGCTCACAGAGTCATGAAGTGGAGGAGCTGGGACTTAACCAGAGGTCTGTCTCTGATCCCTTTGAGAATCTGGTGAGCTATGTGTCTTCACTCCAGAAAAATGTATGCAGAGATTGCATAATTGCTGGGACCCTGCTACTCCAACTCAGTCATTGCATAGTGTTTGGAACAATGGCTCTTAGCTCTGAAGTACTGCTTTTGAAACCCCCATCCAGCAAGCTCTCTGCCTCTGTGGACCTCAGTTTCCCTATCTGTAAAATGGGGCAACAGTCCTTCCCAACCAGGGCTGCCAGGAGGGTCATTTGACAAGCCATGTGAGTAAGCGTTTTAACAGGTGGTCCATATCAAGATGGGCCTCGTCACGACAGAGCCCAGTGGGGCAGGGGCACCGGCTGGCCAGGGTGCCAGGTGGACCCAGGGAAGTTCGGAGAGCATGAGCCACACAGGCCGGAGGCCTTGGCCTCGTGTCTGGAATGATGATCACTATTTGCTCAGCACTGAGACATCACACACATCATCTCTAACCCTCCCCAGCCAGTGAGGTAGGTGCCCTCATTGCTTTCTTTACAGGTGGGGAAACTGAGGCTTGGGAATTTGGTGACTCACCTGGCCTGGGGTTCCCTGAGGGAAGGTCTCTCTGGTGGCTGCTCTGTGCTGAGCAGTGGCATGAAATTTAAGAACGAACAGTGTCCGGCCTAGCGTCCCCTCGCACCACCCCTGAGCACAGCCTCTGGAAGGACAGGCAGAAAAGAGAGCCTGTGGACAATGCTAAGTCCAAGGGCCAAGGCATTGGTGAGAACCTGGAGGGTACAGAAGACCCCCTCCTCCGTGAGTTGTGTAAGACTGATGAATCACAGGCCTGTATCCCTGAAGCAAATAATGTATCATATGTTAATTTTAAAAAAAGAAGACCCCCCTCCTTTGCCTTTGTCCTTGGTACTTCTGGATAAAGCTGGGGGGGGGGGGAGCAGGCGGGGGGTAGGGATAAGTGAGGGGCGCTGCCCAGATGCCAGGAAGCATCCACCTCACCCCAGCCCTCCTGGTCCACACGGCTTTTATGTGTCAGTATCTTTAGGGGACCAATGGGTAATCTGAGTGTTTTGGTTGCTGCTTGGGAATCTCCATTAGGGAAAGTTTTAAAAATACACTCTATTGTTGTTTATTATTAATGGTAATGACCCAGTGAGGGAGGCTGCCCATCAGCTCCCTGTTGTCCCAGGCTTCCAACGTGCTGGGGCTGAGCAGCCAGTACCAAGAACCCTGCACAGAGCATGAGCTGGGCTCAGGCGCAGGACTGGACCCTGGGGTGCCCAGACATTTAAAAAAATTTTTTTAATTATGGTGAAATCCACAGAACATGAAATGTAACATTGTAAGCATTTTAAAGTGTATGAGTCAGTGACATTAAGTACATTCACAATGTTATGTGACTTTCCAGTTCCAGAACTTTTTCATCACCCCAAAAAGAAACTTCCTACCCATTAAGCGGTCACTCCCCCGTTTCCCCCTTCCCCAGGCAGATATTAATCTGCTTTCTGTCTCTATGGATTTCCCTTTTCTGGATTTGCTTACTCTGTATCCATTAAACCCTAACTCCCGCTTCCCCTTGCTCCTAGTCCCTGGTAACCACCATTCTACTTTTGGGTCTCTGACTTTGTCTAGTCCCCGTACTGCATATAAATGGAATCATGCACCTCTGGCCTTTTGTATCTGGCTTCTTTCATGGAACAGCGTGTTTTCAAGGTTCATCCGTGTCATGGCATATACCAGTACCTCGTTCCAGTTTATAGCAGAATAACATGCCATTACATGGTTATACCACATTTTGTTCAACCATCCATCCACTCATCCAGCCAGCCAGCCAGCCTGCCATCCACTCACCCACCAATCCATCCATCCATCCACTCATCCATCCATCCATGGACACTTGGGCTGTTGCCACCTTTCAGCTACTGTGAATAATGCAGCTATGAGGTGTCCAGATCTCGAGCATACAGTTATCTGGATTCTGAGGAGGGAGATGTCTTGATTCTGGCACATAAATATCTTGATAGCAGATATAAGGATATCTACATATGCTGGATATGAGAGTGTCTGGGTGCTGGACATGAAGGTGTGAAGGGTCAGCTCAGGGGCCCAAAGGACCACATTGGTGCTCTCATTATGTAGGTAGGCTGTCATAGGGCTCAGTCCTAAGCCCCAGGAAAATTATCTGCAGCTTAAAAAGGTACAAGTTTAGGGCACCCCCCCACCCCTGCCGCCACTCAATTGGTAGAGCTTGAGATTCTTAATCTCAGGGTCGTGAGTTCAAGCCCTATGTTGGGTGTAGAGTTTACTTAAAAAAAAAAGTGTGCAGTGGGGCGCCTGGGTGGCTCAGTTGGTTAAGCGACTGCCTTCGGCTCAGGTCATGATCCTGGAGTCCCGGGATCCAGTCCCGCATCGGGCTCCCTGCTCAGCGGGGAGTCTGCTTCTCCCTCTGACCCTCTTCCTCTCGTGCTCTCTATCTCTCATTCTCTCTCAAATAAAAAAGTAAAATCTTAAAAAAAAAGTGCGCAGGTTCTTTAAGGTGGGGGGAAGAGGGATTGGGGAGCAACCCCTCAGACACGTAACCCTGTGGGAGTGTGGGGGCTGGATGAGATAAACTTCTGAGGGCCCTCTGTGGTCTGGCACACAGGCTGGAGTCTCTCCCCCACATGGCAGAACCCTGGTGCATAGATCATAGAACACATAATGTCGGAGAGAGATAGGCCTTTCCCTTGTCCAGTTCAAGTGCCCCACCCAGAGCATTTTAGACCTGGGGAAACTGAGGCCCGGGAAAAGAAGTGACATCTTCATTAGTGTCACCAATACCCTCATAGCTACTGCTGACTGGCACTTCCCATGTGCCTTGTACCGCGTTCAGCATGAGCTCCCTTAAACCACACACTTAGTGAAGGGCATTCTAACATTATTCCCATTTTCCAGATGAAAACATGGAGGTTCAGAGAGGTGAAGCCGTTATCTAAATTGTAAGGAAGGGATGGAAATTCTCAGGTGTCCTAAAGGGAACCAGAGGTTTTCTGGCTAAATCCACACCACTGTGGCCAGTGACAACTGTCCTTGAGGTTGGCACAGAGTCATCCTTCCCCGGGGGCATTCAGCACCCCTGTAGCCTCCTGCCGGCATCCTCACCTCTCAGCCTATCCCCTTGGTAAGTCTAGCCCCCTGAGCCTCAGTGTGCGCATCTGTAAAGTGGGGAGACTCGCCGACACCCACTGCAGAAAGCTGCTTAAGTGGTAGTGAGCTGATATATCCACGTGGCTTGCACAGACTTGGCACACAGTGAGTGCTCCAAAAATATAGCCCAGAGAAACATGGCCTGCCTCCATGGCCTCCCCCTGGCTTCCCCACGAGGCCCCATGTGGGAAGAGCTGTCCGGGAGAGCACTGGACGGGAGATCAGGGAGCCTGGTGCTGCCCCCTGGGATTCACATCTGAGAAGGAGCAGCATTCACGGGTCTCCACGGAATAATCGGAGAGGACACCACCTTAATCCCACCTCCATCAGACCTCCGCCAGAAGACACGACCCTTTCACCTCATCAATATTCAAGAGCTTAACAAAAAAAGCTATAACTAGGGAAGTCAGAAATAATGGAATGCAGTATTGATTATTTTATGGTGCGATTAGGGGTAATTACATCTCTCAAATTTTATTTTAATGTTACTTTCTACTACTTTTAGCCTTTTAAAATTATCCCAAACATCCCCATTTAATGGAACACACATGCCTTCAATTTCAACGTGAAATACTTTTTTTCTGCTAAAGTGTGACCTCAATATATTTGAAAACATAAATTACACCATGTATAAACCATAAAAAATGAATGATGAATTTAATTCTGGTGAAGCGTGAGGGATTGAGGAGGCAGGCGGGCGGAGGTGCTGTTTATCCAGTGCAGAGGGGACAGTCAGAGGCAGGAGGGGGCAGCGGGGGCCAGAGGGCTGCCTGACCTTCAGGGGCACCGAAATGGAGCTCAGAACTCTTGGGACCCAGGCCAGGGAGGGACTCGGGGGCCGTGCCTGCCCCAGTGCCCCGGTGCCTGCCCTCCCTCAGTGACCTTGCAGCCAGTTCTTCTGCCCTCCTCCCCGGGGGGCCAGCTTCCAAAACACCTGCCGTTGCATGGTCCGGCTTCAGCCTCCCAGCTGACTCTGTCTACAACGGGCAGTGTGGTGCGGTCACTAATGTGCTGTTCCTGCTTGATTGGTCCATTAGACAGATGGGCAAACTAAGGCTGCAGGGACTCCCCAAGGGGAACTCAGCAGAAAGTACTGCAGTGCTGGGGGCCGGCTGTGGAGACAGAGCTGGGGACTCTGCAGCCCAAGAGCTCCGAGCTATCACAGAGAGAAGAGTCTGTTGTCACTGTCCACATCCCCATGGACATCCGGGCAGGGAGGAGAGTGGTTGAAGACATAGGCTCTGGGGCCAGAGAGCCCTGAGTTCAAATCCTGCCTTCTTCTAGGAATGCTAGGAGGAGTCTCTACCCCTGAAAAGCTCCTAGCAGGATATTCCTGTTCTGCCTTTGTCCAGGGTCTATGGGGGGGGGGGGGGAAGGGTGGCTTTGGACTCAGGGATGGGGGTTTTCTCCCAAGCCCTCAGGGCAGGGCCTCCGCACCTTAGTTCTGGACTTTTCTGGCTCTCCTCCCTCACCTTTCCTCCAGGTGACTCGCAGCTCATTATTTGGGGACCCTTTCTGCAACCCCCCCCAAAGCTACATGGTGAGCCGGGGAGGGCAGGGGCCAGCTCGCCTTATTCATTGTTGTAACTCCAGCCAACAGCAGTTGTAGGAATTCGGGAATACCATAGGAATGAAATGTTCTTGTCGACTGGTGATCAGGTTGCCAACTCCAATGGTTAGCCCTGGCCCCTGGGCAGGTCTCCCTGCTCCCAGAAGCTCTCCAGCCCTTGTTTCTGGGACAGCCCCCTCCTGCTCTTCCTCCAACCTCCTTCATCGCTTCTTCTGGCCTCCTTTTCGATTCTGCCTCAAATGCTTCCACCCTGGAGGATCCGCGATCCGCGGCATGTTCTTGGGTCTCTGCTCCACCACACTCACTCCCACAGCGACCCCATCCTGCTGACACCTTTTTTTTTTTAAAAAGATTTTATTTATTTATTTGACAGAGAGAGACAGCGAGAGAGGGAACACAAGCAGGGGGAGTGGGAGAGGGAGAAGCAGACTCCCTGCTGAGCAAGGAGCCCGATGCGGGGCTCGATCCCAGGACCCTGGGATCACGACCTGAGCCAAAAGCGGACACCTAACCGACTGAGCCACGCAGGCGCCCCACACTGACACCTTTTAACCAGCATCTAGACCAGCACTGTCCAATGGAAATATCATGCAAGCCTCTTAGACAACGAAGCATTTTCTCGGTAGCCACGTTTTTTTAAGTAAAAAAAAAAAAGTGAAATGAATGTAAATACTGTATTTTATCTAACCAAATGTATCCAAGATATGATTCTTTGGATACATCAGTGGAAAAGAATCATTAATAAGCTGTTTTACTTTTTTTTTTTTTCCACCCAAGCCTTTGAAATCTGGTGTGCATTTTACACCGAGAGCACATCTCAGTCGGACTGGCTGTGTTTCAAGTGCTCACCAGGCACATGCGGTTCACAGCTGCCGCACGGTTTCCAGCGCTGTGTCCAGCCCAGATCTCTCTTCTCAGCTGGGGACAGGACTATTTCCTCCTACTCAGCATCTCCACTTAGAGGTCTAATAGCATCTCAAATGCCAAACGTCCAAAGCTGAGCTCCTGATCCCCTTCTTGCCCCTGTAAACAGCGGCTCCTGCCTTCCGAAACTCAGATCAAAAGCCCTGAAGTCTCCCTTGACCATCTTCCCCCACCCACCCAGTCTATCAGCAAATCCTGTCTATCTTCAAAATACGTCCAGAACCTGACTTCTCCCTTCCTCTGAGCTTCCACCCTGATCCACCTGGGTAACTGCAGTCGCCATCCCCCCTGGTCTTCCTAAGTCAACTCTTGCTCTGGCCCCTACAATCTGTGCTCCTCCCAGATCCCAGAGTGGTCCAGTTAAAGCATAAATCAGTTCCTGTCACACTTCTGTTCACAGTCCTTCAATGCCTCCCAGCTCCCTCAGGGTGAGAGTTCAAGTCCAGACATTAGAGCTCAAAACACACAAACATGTTCCTGCCCCAGGGCCTTTGCACTGCCTGTTCCCTGAGCTCAGATGGCCCTTCTAGACATCGACAAGGCCGACGCCCTGATCTCCTTTGAGTTTTGACTGAAATATCACCTTTACATTGAAGTCTGTCCTGCCCTTTCTATTTTAAATTGCCATTTCTCTCCCCATCCCTCTACCCTTCCTTTATTTCTCATAGATCATATAGCTTACCTACTTATTGTATTGATTAACTGCCTCTCTCACCAGAATGTCAGCTCCATGAGGCCAGAAATTTTTGTCCTTTTGTCTGTTCACTGCTCCACCCCAGTGTCCACATGCAGGGTGCCTGGCCTGTGTTAAGCATTCACAAATATTCAATGGATAAATGAATAAATATTCACCACCAAATGGATAGCAATTTGAATCAGAACCATTTGTTGAAATCTGCTTATCTGAAATGTCACCTTTATCGTAAAGTAAACTTTCATATAAACACAGACCTGTTTCTTTCCATTGATCAATCTACCTGATCTCATTCCAATAGTATACTATTTTTTAAAGTTTTTGTTTGCTTTAAGTAATCTCTATGCCCAACGTGGGGCTTGAACTCACGACCCTGAAATCAAGAGTTGTATGCTCTACCAAATGAGTCAACAGGGGCTCCTTCAATACCACACTATTTTAATTACTATGACTCTACAGTGCATTTTGCCAACTGTTCAACTATTCACTTTTGAATTTTTTAAATTACATGTTCCCTTTTCATATAAACTATCACGTTTGATAAAAATTTACATTGGGAACTTCACTGAGATGGCATTAGATTTATTAGTTAATTTAAGAAGAATTTATTTTATTTCAATATTGTCATCACACCCAAAATATATCTCTCCATTTATCTTTTAATATGAAAATAGTAGAGGAAAATATTTTCACAACCTTGGGTTAGGAAAGATAAGACACGAGACCCAGGAGCCAAAAAGGAGGAGGGTTGCACTCTTTTTAGAGACATCAAATTTTAACATTTCTACATGACTAAAGACCAGGCCACGAGAAAAATAATCCACACCCAAACTATGTTAAGTCTGGATTTCCACCTCTAGAGCTTTAAAAAAAAACTCACTTAGGTACACAAAGATGTGTGTAAGGATGTTTACCTGTCTTGTAAGAGAAAACATTTTTGAAAACCATGTATGTCCATCCATCAGAGATGGGGATAAATACTTATAGCCCAGCCATACTATGAAACCTTAAATAGCTACTTAAAAATAGTGGGGGGCGGGACACCTGGGTGGTTAGGTTAAGCCTCTGACTCTTGATTTTGGCTCAGGTCATGATTTCAGGGTTGTGAGGTCGAGCCCCGCGTTGGGCTCCGTGAGGGGCATGGAGTCTGCTTAAGATTCTCTCTCTCCCTCTGCCCCCCCCTCTAAAATAATAATAATAATAATAATAATAATAAATTTTTTAAATAGTGAGGTTGATCTATAAAAATCATGAAAAGATCTCCAAAGCGTACTGTCGAGTGCAAAGACGCAAGTCAGAACAGTGTGTTGTGATGCCTTTGCTGAAAACATAAGTGAGACGTTTGAAAAAATGGGCAAAGAGTTCGAACAAACATTTCTTCAAAGAAGATATACAAACGTCTGAAAAGCATGTGAAAAGATGCTCAACTTCATTAGCCATTAAGGACATGCAAATCAAAACCACAATGAGATCCCACTTCACACACACTAAGAAAGCTATAATCAAAAAGACAGATAATTTCAAGTGCTGGTGAAGATGGGGAGAAATCGGCACCCTCATACATGGCTGAGGGGACCATAACAGAGCACAGCCGCTTTGGAAAACAGGCTGGCAGTTCCTCAAAAGGTTAAACACGGAGTTACCACGTGACCCAGAAATTCTACTCTAAGTAGACACCGGAGAGAAACGAAAACATATGTCCCCCAAAAAACTTGTACATAAATGTTTGTAACAGCATTATTCATTGCAGCCCCAAAGGAGAAACAACCCAGATGTCCATCAGCTGATGAACGCGTGGGTAAAATGGCAGATCACTGGGCAACAGGAAGGAATGAAGTACTTATACACACTACGACAGGGATGAGCCTTGAAAGCATTATACTTAAGGGAAAAAGCCCTACACAAGAGATGGCATGTTGTATGGTTCCATTTATATGAAATATCCAGAATAGGCAAATCCGTAGAGACAAAAGAGTAGTGGTTGCCTAGGGCTGGGGAAATGGAGGGGAACAGTGAGCTGACACTAGCGGGTACAAGGATTCTTTTAGGAGTGATGAAAATGTTCCAGAGTGGGTGTGGTGGTGGTTGCACAACTCTGAATATACCAAAAACCTTTGAATCCGACGCTTTAAATGGGTGAATCGCACGGTATGTAAATGATCAAAAAGCTAATTAAGACGCTTGCCCTCGACCCTTTCTCACTGGTCAGTCTTAGTCCTGGGTGTGGAATTCCATCCACAATCCCAGGACCCCTCTGTATCAGCCTCCTTTAAAGTCAGGAACAATCCAAGATGGACAAAATACCAACATTTTATTTTAAAGATTTTCTTTTTAAGTAATCTCTGTACCAAACGTGGGGCTCGAACCCACAACCCAGAGACCAAGAGCCGCACATGCCACCGACTGAGGCAGCCAGGCGCCCCAAAACACCAACATTTTAAGTAAAACAGGATCGTATTTCTGATTTTTCCTTTGCTGCTGGGCCCCACTATGGCTCTGCCTGGCCGTTACTGACCTTGCAAAGTGTTGGTATTTTGTTCACTACAGAATTTTTTTGCATTAAGTTCGCTTTTTAAAAATATTGCATTAAAGTGTTATTTTGATCTTGATTTCTGAGGGGTTTTTTGGGGGGGCGCTCCTCAAGTTTTGCCGCCCAGGGCCTCATTCGCCCCATCCTGGTCCCCCTGGCCTTGGCTTTGTCCCCAGAGGAGCCACCTGGGACTCCCAGGCCCCCAGCCGCAAGAGGGGCGGCAAAGGGAAGCGGGGCGGGGTGGAGTGAGGGCAGGAGGCCGCAAGACCACTGGCCCCAGGCTGCGCACAAAGGCCACAGCCTCCCGCCTGGGGCGCCTGACGGGTCCTCCCCAAGACCCGGACACGGAGAGACGGAGACTCCGAGCTGGGAAGGACAGGGGCCGACGGGGGGCCGCGGAACCAGTTCAGGGGCAGGGAGCGAGAGATTGGAGGCAGTGAGAGGCGAGCGCCGAGCGGCGGAGAGGAGCCCCGGGCGACCCCCCCCCCCGCGGGGCGCCCCCTCCCCGCGTCGCCCGCCGCCACCCCCAGCGCGGGAGGCCCCGGAACGACCGGGCAAAGGCGCCCGGGAGGAGGGGGCGCCCCCGGCCGCCCGCCGCCTGATGCGTATCGATCGGCGCCCGGGGTCGGCGCGGGGGCACCAGCTGCCGGCGGGCGGGGCGACCGCACATTAGCGCGGCCGGGGACCACTCCCCGGAACCCGGGCCGCGCAGCCCATTAGACGCCCCCGGCCGGCCGCGCGACCCCCGCGCGGGCTGGGCGGGCTGGCTCCGCCGAGGCGGCCCCTGTGGCGCGCGGGCGGGAAGGGGGTGCGGGGGCCGACCCCACGGGCGGGCCGCGGGCCCCCGTCAGCCCCCAGTTCGTCCCGATGCCCGCTCCCAGCAGCCGGTTCCCTGTCGGTTGGGCTGTTCAGCCGTCGCACGTGCTGTGCCCTCTGCAGGGACACCCGTCGGTCCTTCCACCGCTCCTCACCAAGCCTCACCACGCTCATTCTTTGGCTCTCCACTTAGAAGTAGATTCCAGGGAGGCCTTCCTGACCACCCCTCCTCCCCACACTTAGTGGGGTACCTGTGCACTTCTCACCGACCCCCTGAACAATCCTCGGGACAGCTGACTCCCCATCTAATAATCGGGACCGTGGATGGATCTCCCCAGGTGGTCTGTGAGCCCTTTGGGGGCTACTCCTTGAGTCACATCTTCCTGGCGATCCTGGTACCCCTGTACGGAAGGAAGAAACACAAACGCTAGTGGGAAGCAGAATCCGCAGAACCCACAGGGTCTTATCCTTGAGTATGGGGGAGGATGTTGGGCAGAATTAGGGTAGATCGTTCTAGTCCTGCCACTTAATAGCTGTGTGACCTTGGGCAAATTGTTCGACCTCTCTGGGCCTCTGTTTCCCCATCTGTAGCTTCGTTCAGGTCTGAATCCTAACTCCTGCATGGCGGGAGACACCCCCCCCCCAACCCAGGGATTAGTTCCCCGTCGGAAGGGAAGTGGAAACCCCATAAGGTTTCTCATGCAGAGGGCATGAGATGCTCCAACCGGGATGGGGTAAGCAGGGGGTTGTGGGAACAGGCCATTCTCACCTGCTGCTGCTGGTGGGGGTCTGCATCCAGAACTTCTGGCCACAGGGATTCTCCTGCCTTCAGGCTCTTTCTCATCAGCTTCACTTTTCTCCTGCACATCACTTCTTCCTCAACCCCACTTGCCCACCAACTACCACCTTATCCTCTACACCTTGGCCAGTAAGATTCCTTGAAAGAGGCACCTGAGCTCCCTGTTCTCCAGTCCCCACCCCGCCCCCATCTTCCCTTGAACCCGTTCCCTGCAGTTACTCTCAGCCAGGACACCCGTGACTCCACGGAGCTAAAGCCCAAAGGTCAGTTCTCCGCTCTCGGTTTTACTGACGCGGGCTGGTCCCTGCCACTCCTTGGAAGCCTCTTCTTACTTGGCTGGTTCTCTCCTGTGTCCCAGCTGCTCCTTCTCCTCCCTGCTGGGTCTTCTGCCCCTTCTCCATGTAACCCCTCCCCCTCCGTGATCCCCCAGTGCCATGGCTCTTTAAACACCAATAAGTGCTGGCATTTCCCAGATTTGCATCTCTAGCTCAAACCTCTCTCCAGAGCTCCACGCTTGCCTATAATGTCTTCTTTCAGAGAAAAGGTGCCTTCCTTAAGAAACGAAACAAAACTTAAAAAAAAAAAAAAAAAAAACTACGTCCTACATAGTAAAACTTATTCTGTAGGCAGGCTGGCCAGCAGAAAGCAGAATGAGCTGCCCACTCACTCCAGGCTGCGCTGGGCAACCCCAGACTGGCCCTCCTATAAAGGAGGGGGAAGGGAGGAGAGCAAAGAGAGGCAGCAGGGGAGAGGTGGAGGGAGCACTAGCTCTGGGGTTTAATCGGTAGCATCCAGCTTAAATTCATATGAATGGCAGTTCCATAAATCAGACTTCTTGTTAAATCTGTAGCCAGAGCATATGTATCCCGTTAGGAAGCAGTGAAGCTTCTGGAGCATGGCTGTGCCCCCTCACTCATCCCCTCAGCTTGGCCCAGATCTGCCCGGGAGGAGCTTTCCAGGGAGTGGTAGCCCTCACTGGGCACACACTCATATCCACACTCTTGCTTATTTTATACCCAAGCGCTAAGCCAACAGTCCCACTGAACACTCCCAACCACCCCCACCCTGTGAGATGGCTGTGGCAGGCTTAGAGTTGGGTGGGAGGTGTGGGGGGGAAATCAGGTCTTTGAGAGAGCCTAATAAACAAGAGGGGCAGCCTCGGGGGTGCCATGAGCATGGCTGCAACAGGACACGGTCCTTCAGATGCGTGCAGGATTTAGAAGTTAGGCAAGTCTATGATCAGAATGAAACCCCCTTGGGGATACTGCCCTGGTACAGTGTACAATCTGTGCAACCTTACATAGCAGTCCTACTAATAAATGCCTGTATTTTCAGGAGAGGATAAATTATGCTGTGATAACAAACAAATCAAGGGGCGCCTGGGTGCCTCAGTTGGTTAAAGTGTCTGACTCTTGATTTCAGCTCAGGCCATGATCTCAGAGTCAAGCCCTGTGTTGGGCTCCACGCTCCATAAGGAGCCTGCTTGAGGATTCTCTTTCCCCTCTCTCTCTGCTCCTCTCCCTGCTCCCGGGTTCTCTCTCTCTCTTTCTCTAAAATAAATGAATACTTCTTAAAAAAAAAAAAAACATCAAAAATCTCAGTGTCTTAGTACACCAAACCTTTATTTTTTTTAAAAAAAATTTTATTTATTTGACACACAGAGAGACAGAGCACAAGTAGGCAGAGTGGCAGGCAGAGGGAGAGGGAGAAGCAGGCTCCCTGCTGAGCAGACAGCCTGACACAGGACCCCATCCCAGGACCCTGGGATAATGACCTGAGCCGAAGGCAGACGCTTAATTGACTGAGCCAACCAGGCGCCCCCAAACATTTATTTCTGATGAGACATGTCCAGGGCAGGTGGGCAGAGGGCTTTCCTCCATGAGTCACCCAGGATCCCTGGCTGGTGGAGGTTCCACCTCAGAGCAGGCTCAGCAAGGGACTAGCAGAGATGGAAGGATTAAAACCCCAACCCAGGAGTTACACACATCACTGCCGCCCACAACTCTTTGACCAGAGCTCATCTGTGGTCACATCTAACTTCAAGCCGGCAGGATGTCCCATCCTCCTGTATGCCCAGCAGAAGGGAACGGGCTGTCAGGCTAGCAGTGATGTGTGCCTTAGCACCCAGTTACAACTCAACCAGTTCAAACCAAATTCCTCCCACAGTTTTCTGAGCTGTGCTAAATGCATCTCCCCCACTCCAGGGCTCAAGCTCCAGACTGTAGAGACATTCTGGAATCCTTAATATCCCATAGCCAAGCGACATTTTTAAAATATATCCAGAAGGAAGCCACTTCTTTGCACCCCACACTAACAGCCTGGTATAAACCACCGTCTCCAGCCTCAGTTGTCCCAGGGGCCTCCGGCTGCCACCTTTGCCCCTTACAGAGGTTCTCCACCCACTAGGCAGAGGGATCCTGTTAGATTAGGTCCTGTTGGAGTAGGATCACCTCACTGCTCTGCTCCAAAACCCTCCATGGCTCCCAGCCAAATCCTTACAGTGGTCCCTGGAGCCCTGAGACCTGACCCTCTGTGATCCGTCTGACCTCACCTCCTCCCACACTCCACCTCTCACTCGACTCCAGCCTCACTGGCCTCCTTGCTATCCCTTCCACAGTCAGCTCACTGTTGTCTCAGGGCCTTTGCACCTGCAGATCCTTCTGTCTGGAGTGTTATCCCCTCAGATCACAGGAGAGCTCCCTCCCTCACCTCCTTCAAGACTTTGTTCTAGGGGCACCTGGGTGGCTCAGTCAGTTGAGCGTCTGCCTTGGGCTCAGGTCATGATCCCAGAGGCCTGGGATGGAGGCTGCATCTGGCTCCCTGCTCCGTGGGGAGTCTGCTTCTCCCTCTCCCTCCTCCCCCGCCACCTTGTGCTTTCTCTCTTGTTCCCTGTCTTTCAAATAAATAAATAAATAAATAAAATCTTTAAAAAAAAGACTTTGTTCTAATGTCTCTTTCTCAGTGAGTCCTTCCCTGACCCCCTGCCCCCGCATTTTAAATTGCACACCCACCTCAGCATTTCCTCTCCATTTTATTTTTTGCGGGGAGACTACCACTTTCTAAGAATCTAAAGATTTCTTTGGTTGTGTTTACCATCTATCTCCCCAAGTAGAATGGAGGGCAGAGATTTTCATCCATCTGGTTCACGGCTGTATACCCATCAACTGTAAAAGTGCCTGACACATAGTAGGTGCTCAGAAAAAATTTTGTTGAATGAATACCCAACCAAAGCATGGCATAGTGGTTAAAGGCTCAGCCTTTGGAACCAGGCTGCGGGTATTCAAAGACCAGCTTTGCCGCTTACTACCATGTAATTTGAGGCAATTTGCTTGGCTTCCTGACCTTCAGTTTGCTCATCTGTACAATGGGAGTAAGAATAGTACCTACCACTTGGAGCTGTGCAATTCAATGTGCTAATGGATACAGAGCGGTCTGTACCCTGCTTGGCAAAGACATGCTTAGTATATATTGGCTGTTACTATTTCAAAACGTTATAATTCTACTTTTATCCACTTAAATAAAGAAACAGAGATTGTTCTGATTATGGGCAGAGATTTACATCCAATAGCGTTCATCACAGTGTTCTTTTAAATATAGAAAATCGGAAACAATCTGAATTTCTAAGAAGACGGGATTTGTTAAATAAAATATGGTACAGCCTTTGAAGGGATATGAGGCAGCCATTAAAACTCAGGTTCTCAAAGAATATTTAATGGCATGGGAAAATGTCTACAGTATAACGGGAAGTGAAAAAGTAGTATATAATTCTTAAATGGAGTAGTGGATATCTGGCTGTCTGTTTTATTATTGTTTTTTAAACTGTGCGTGCACTCTTTAATCATATTACATAATTCATAACAATGCAGGAAAAAAGCAGGATACAAGACTATATGATCCCAATATTTTTTTAAGATTTTATTTTTTTAAGTAATCTCCATAACCAATGTGGGGCTCGAACTCACAACCATTACAGAATCGCTTGCTCCACCTACTGAGCCGGCCAGGTGCCCCTCTGTGATCCCAATTTAGATTTACGTGTTCTTATGCACTTCCCCACAGGCCTACACGTTCACAAGGAAAAAAAGACAGGAAAGAAATAGACCAAAACGTTAACAGTGGTTCCTTCTGGGAGATGAGATATTAAAAGATCTAAACAACCTTTTCTATTCTTTGTTATATTGCAGATCTAGTACAACGAACAGGGAAATCGCAATGCTCTGGTAATCAGGACAAAGGAGATTTTAAAGATGCAGGGCAGAGTTTTCCACATGCTGGCTCCACAGCAGGTGAATAGGTGGAGGTTTTGTGGGGTCAGGGAAGCGTGACCATGGCATAAGCAGCCTCACCTCTGCAGGCCTTATCAGAGCCTCTACTGTAGCACCCATGACAGCTGTCAGTAAGGCGGAGCCCCTTGCCCCACAAGGGATTCGTGGCAAATCCCTGCATATGAAGTGGTGCTGGGAGTGCTTGAGGGCCACCCTTATGCACTGTGGGGCCTCTGGGGGCTGTGCTGGTCTCTCCAGGCATCCCTGGACACGTCTGGAGCCTGGAGTCCACCTCTTTGCCTTTTCTCTGTACGGACCCCAATGCACCTGTCTCTGGGCCACTCTCACTCTGGAAGCCTGAGGCTCCCCAACTCCCCCTTGAGCTCCAGGGACGCTAACTGAGTGGCCAACTTGGGTGGGGGGTTCTCGATGCCCCCAAGATTTCATGATTGTATTTGGATGACAGAAATGATCTGTCCTCCCAGCTGAGCTGCAAGGTCCCTGGAGGTGAGGCTGCCTCTGAGGGCCTGCCTGGGTCTCACAGAGCACCCGGCACAGCCTGGCTGTGTGCAAATGTGCCATCAGGAAGCCCACCCCAGCCCCTCTCTGCTGCCGCCTGCTTCCAGAGCCTGCCTCCGTTCCTTCACCCAAGTCGAGACAGCCAGCTTATAGCAATTCTCATAGGGCCTGTCTCCCCCTTCCTTTCTGAAGATCCCCCTGCCCATCCCCTCCTCCAAAAAGTCCCCCATGATTCTCAGTGCGGGCGGAAGTCATCTCCTCCTCCGCCATTGTTAGAAGGAGCTGCTTCTCCACACGCCCACTCGTGCCAGGCCCGGGGGCATGGAGACGAATGTGACAAATGGAGAGGCATCCAGCCTGTTTTTCTGGAGCATCGGGAATCCAGGTGCCTTCCTGGGGTTGGCTGCCTGCTGACTCACCCAGAGTCTGAATCATTTCTCTTTCCTAGGTTTTGGTGTGCCTGTCTCTCCGATAGGAACAGGGGAAAAAAAGTTCCTGTTTCTAATCATTGGAGAGCGTGTTGTCCCTGTGCACACACCGGGGACTGCTTGGCAGCAGCAATCACTCCTGCCGCGTGTTTTCTTGGGGCACACACATCTGGGCACCCCTGTGACGGGGCACACCTGCGTCAAGTGCTCACTTTTGTGGGTGTGATGCCTCGAGGCCCTGGCTCCGTCCCTGTGCATGTGTGCGTATGTGAGTGTGTGCGTCCATGAAGAGACGTTCATGGAGGCGGGGGACATGGGAATCAGAAGCATGAGAACATTGGTGGGATCTAGTGGCCGTGTGAGCCTTAGACTATAGGACACCCACGCCCGTGAGTGTAAATGCCGGGAAATGTGCATGGATTTTTGTGTATGTGTGTGTGTTTGGGCACACGTACCCGTGGCCCTCGAATGGCTCAGAGTTCTCTCCTTCCCCAGTGGCCCCCAGGGAGCTCCGTGGGTCTCAGGGCCTGGGTCACAGGCCATATTGGGGTCTGTTCAGGGGGATGGGGCAGAAGCTCCCCCTCCCCCTCCCTCCACTCCCAGCCCCAGGAGTCACTGCAAAATTCCGACCAAGCAAGGGACAGCTGGGGAGTCCACCCCTCCCTGAGCCAAGCCAGTCACTCTGAGGGGATGACCAGGACCCTGCGGGGTCAGAGGACCCCTCCCCCATGTTGCTGGACCCCTAGGGCCCTCTCTGTCCTCCAACGACAAGGCTGAGCAGCTGGGGAACACCTCACACCCTGCCCAGAGAGACCTAACTTTGACTCACAGCCACAAACAAATGGAGTGAGGACCCCTGGCGCCCCACACCCCTCCCCTCGTGGCCACTCTTCCTGCAAAATCAATCATCCTGCCGCTTCGTTTGCGGGAAGTGGGGGCAGGCAGGAGGGCTCTCAGGGCGCCCGCTCGCCCCAGGGGTGGCAGCCCAGTGGGGGTGGAGAGCAGGGTTGGCGGGCGCTTGGAGAGGTGCCGGCCACAGCAACTCCCAGCAGACTCCCATCCCAAGTTCTCAGTCCCTTGCCTGAGCCGGTGGAGTGGGTGCAAATCACGCCGGGGGCTCTGCCAAGGGTGCGGCAGACCCAGCTGGACAGAGAACAGCCCCCAGGAGGCTGGGGCTTGGCGGGGCGGGGGGTGGGGGGGGTGGGTGAGTGTAACTGGCTTCGCCGTGTTAAGTGCCGCCTGAGTGGGAAGTTGGACCTGATTCATTCCCCCGTGTGTTCAGGAGCCTTCCCCCTACCCTGACGGGCGGGGCCGGTGCCGGAGCCTCCTCGGCCCTCCAGGAGCTGAGTGTTCCGACGCAAGAGTCTCGGGTGTGGGTGTGGGTGGGCCGGGATGGTGAGGGAGAGCCCCAGGCCCCTGCCGCCCGGATTCTACTATTAGAGAGCTATCTCCCCACGCCAGAGAGGATGACTTCCCCTGCCCCTCTTTTGTCACAGGGAAGTGCCCCAGGTTGGGGCACAGATGAGCTGCCAGCTCTCCTACACCACCCCCCTCACCGTTACTACCAGGAAAGACAACAGTTAAGGCTTACATTTGCACAGGGCTTTAGCAGTTCGACCTGCCCTGTGAGGGAGGGCAGGGGGGGCAGGAGGCATGATTTTCATCCCCATTTTACAAAGGAAGCCACTGAGGCTCAGGGAAGTCCACCTGTCTGAACAAATGAGTAAATGGCAAGGGGTCAGGGCAGGCGGGGCCGGAGGCGCAGGGAGGAAGGCCTGAATGTTCAGAGTGTGTGGTGGGAGGCGGGGAGGGCTGAAGTGGGAGGGAGGGGTGCGGTCTCCCAGGAGATGTGTTCTTGTGGGAAGAGCACTAGACCAGGAGTCCTACGGCCTGTGTAGAGCCCTGGCTCCTGCACTGGCTCGCCTGGCAAGGTGTGTCTCCTCCCTGGGCCTCGACTTCTCCTTCTGTAAAATGGAGCTAATACTCCCTGCCCTGCCCTGCCCTGCCCTGCCCTGTGGGATGTTATGTTGTAGGGAGCAAACCAGTGCTACTGGATAGGACTGCTTTGGAAGCTGCAGGGAGCTAGCTGCCAGTGTGCGGGAGTCATCAGCCCACGGCTGCCTTCCAACAGTGCTGGGCCCAGGGGAAGACGCCCCAGCTGGACCCTGGGTTTCAGAGCCTGGAACTTTGCCAGCTTGGAGTTTCGGAGCCACATACTTGGCCCACCAGCCCCTTCCCTAAGGCTTCGAGCTGCTGGACCCCGGGGTGGGGGTGAGGGGTGGGAGGTGGGGAACAGGGTACTGCAGCCCAGGATCCACCGGGAGCCGCCTCCGCCCTCCTCGGGCCAGGCTGCCAACGTGAATATTAGCTGGTGTGAACTAATTTGATGGTGCTGATAAAGGCTAGGCTGCCTGGGGCCCCTGGGCCCCACCCAGCACCCCCCTCCGCCCTCCCGATAACATCGAGGCTGAGTTGTCCCGGCTCCCCATTCTCAGGTGATGAAATCCCCACCCCGGCTCAGTTCGGCTGGCTAGCACTGCAGTTACCAAATCGCTGTAATTGAGATTAATTTGGGTGCTTGATTGGGTCAACCCTCACAGGCACCCATTAATTAGTGGGGGAAGCTCAAAACCCCAACAGCTGGGCCCTGCACCCAGCAGGGGCCAGAGCCACTCACTGGATAGGGGCTGCTGAGAGATGCCCAGGTGGACATGTGGCGGGGGTTGGGGGCACGCTGGGCAGATCTTCCGTACCCCCACGCCCCTCCCTCAGCCGGCTCCATCCTGAGCTCTTCCTCCCCTGCCCCTTTGACTCAAGCCCTAAGGCAGCTCTGGGTCTCCAAGGGTTAAAGGGCTCATTACAGGGGTGGGGAGAGGTGTGTGTAGGGGGTGCTCAGAGACTTCTTGGACATCAAACAGCTCTTGCAAAACTTCTAGATGAGTTAAGTGCAAATGAATTTGAAACAGACAATGAAGTTCCCTTTAGAGACACCTGGGCAGAAAAATGAAGGGAAAAGTGCCCCAGGGAGAGCTCATTTGGGGATTTTTTTTTTTTCCTGAACCCAAAACATACAGGGAAAAACAAACCCACCCGTCTACACTGGGTGCCAGAGGCTGGCTGGCGCGCCCTGACTCAGTGCTGGATTGGCAGGGGGCTGGGCACACATGCGAGGCCGGGGAGCAGGTATGCGAGTAGAGAGCTGGATCCAACCGGAAGTGCTGGGCACCCACGTGCGGGGGTGGGAGCTGGGGGGCAGGGAGGGCAACAGCCCGGGAATGGAGCAGAGCCCAGCTCACTCGGGAGGATGAGGACACTCGAGTGTGGGCAGCTGGACGGAGGCTACGTGGAGGTGGGGAAGGCAGGGTCTGTCTGTGGCAAGGGGCAGAGCGCAGGGTCCCCTAGGGTGGCAAGGGGCAGGGCTCCCCCAATCACGTGAGTGCTCCTGGCCTGGGCAAGGTCCTTCCAGATTGCCAGGCAGCTGCCCCGCCCGCCTGATCCCACTCATCTGACTTGCTCCAGTTAATTGCCGGGGTGTTTTATTTTTTCCCTGTGAATCTCACAGAGCGACAAAAGCAGGGTCTGAGTCACCAGGAACCGGCCCCCACTTCCACCCACTCTGGAGCCTGGTCTTTGTCCCCACCCTCCCTAAGGGCCTTAGGACCCTGAGGCAGCTGGGGCCGGGCCCAGGGTGACCGCAGGGAGCCCCAGACCCTGCTGGGTCTTCTAGGTATCCCCATCACTGTCCAGCACCCTGGGGCGCAGGGCACATGACCTCCCTGGGGGGCCTAATGGAGCAGCCTCCTCGCTGCAGCGCATTTGCAATTCATGGCTCCAGCCGAGATTGCATTAGGGCCCGGCTGTCACTAGTGATGAATGTCGCTTGTTTTCCAGAAAAAAACGGACCCTGGATGCAGAGTGACAGAGCCCAGGGAGGCACCCGGCCCTTCCCTGGCCTGATCACCAGGGCATGGCCGGAGTCCATCGTCAGCGGCCTGTCAGTGGCCTTGGAACTTGACTCCTTCTTAGGGCTCTCAGGGGTTCCACACAGACTCTCCTGTTCAGCAAGCCCTTTGCGTTCCTTGACCCACAGAGTTCTCGCAACAGCCCTGCTGGAAAGGCTCAGGTTGAGTGGCTCTACTTGACAGATGTGCAGACTGAGGTTTGCAGGGAGACGGAAGGTCGATGTAAGTGTGTTGGCTGGAGGTGAACTGAAGAGTGGTCCAGGGGTTCGCAGGCTCGGGGGCTTCCCGAGGGAGAATGTCTGGGTGCTTTGGCGGGGAGGCTGACTGAAGGGGGAAGGGAAGAATCCTCTGGAGACTCAGCCCTTCCTACTCCGCCCTAGCCCCTAGCGCAGAGATGAGGGCCCAGCCCAGGGGTCCAGAGCCACCAGCTGCCCACTGTCTGCGGGCCTTCTGCCTTCTCTCTCCCTGGAAACTCCCTCCCTGTCTAAAAGAGGGGGGTCTCACAGTTCGGAGGCTCTGGGCAGTGCCTCTTGCTAGATGCTAACTTTGATGAGGGCAAAGGGAGTTCCTTCCTTCCCATCCCACCCGATCCCAGGCCCACGGCCAGGTCAGGGAGAGCAGGGAACTGGGGTGCAGGAATTAGCTGGACGTCTCTTCTAGGGCCCCTCCCACCTGTCCCTGCCCCTCGGCTTCTCCCCAGGTCTTTTGGAACAGAGAGGCCTGGGTTGGCCTCCTCAGTGACTTATTCTAGCTCAAGAACCCACAGTGGCTCCCACTTTCCCAAAGTCCCACATTTAATTTTGTTTCCCCTTTGCTCCTGCCCTTAACCTAACCTGGGAGCCTCAGCCTGGCAGGAACACAGACAGAAAAAATAATCCCATCCATGAGAGTCCTGTCAGATCCATTCATGGGAAAAAGAACAATAGCTCACTCGAGGGCAGCTTTTATCATGTGCCCGTTCACCTCTGTGATTTCACACAATTTAGCCACAAGTAGTTGCAACAGGCAACGTTAATCCCCCTGTCACAGCTGATAAAACCAAGGCAGAGTACTCCTGGAAAGAGGCAGAGGCTCCGTCTTAGGCTCCGAGTGCTGCTTTGTTAGCTCATGGATCCCTGTCCCTGGACCAGTGCCTGGATTAGGGTGGGTATTTGCTGAAAGAGTGGAAGAATGAATGAATGCCCTCAACAGGAATCTGTGGGAGTTGTGCGTCGCTGGAGAGGCTGAGCCGCAGGGCTGGGCACTCAGGCCCCGATGCCGCCCCCTCCCCTGACCCTCCTGCCTCCCCTGGGCCCTAGGTCCGGGGAGAGGCAACCTGCCGACACAGCCTTAGCGTTTTTCCCCCTTTCCCCCTTGGCAGAGCCAGCTGCTGGGGGTGGGGGCCTGGCTCCCCCCAACCCACCCAAAGGGACTAGGGCTGTGCAGACCAGAAGAAAAACATTGCTCTGGAGGTCTGGAGCCCAAGTCTGATCCCAGATAGGCCATTATTAGAGCAGCTGCGATAGCCACCTACCACGGGAATGGGCACTTCCTATGACAAGCCACCCAGGTAGGTACCATCTTTCTCCCCATTTCACGGATGTGAAATGAGACTCAGAGACTGAGAGGTGTGTTGGGACCAGAGCACGCATACCTGACCACCTCCCTGCTGGTGGTATGGCTCCTCCTGATGGTCCATCCTTGCTGGGCTCATGAAGCAGCAGGTGTCACCCCCTCGCGGGCCCTCCCGTCCCCAGTTGGTGCCCCTGTCCTGGTGTTTTTGTCCCACGTGGAAAGGCTCCACTCCTGTCAGCTGCCTGTCCTGTCTGTTCTAGGGTGGCTCCAGGGACGTCATTGCCCTCGGGCTTCCCTCCCTGTCTGTCCAATATTTGGGTTGTCCTTGGTGACAAGACCAGAGTTCCAGCTCTGGATCCACCCGAGCGACCCTCCTCTGGCTCCGGACTCCAGGGATCAGACAGGTTTCCAGAACCCAGATGTGCCAAGTCCTTGCCCCTTCCCTGTGGGGGCAGATGTAGGTCCTGTCTCCCTGGGCTTCAAACATCTACACAGCTCTGGGGCATGCCAGAGGCCGAAGCTCAGGGTCAACATCATCCCCACCCTCCAACTGCACCTTCCAAGAGAAGCAGGGAGCCACTCCCAGAAGAACGTTGGTTCTAGAATGAGCTGGCTCTGCCAAATCCTGCCATTGTCCCAGCTGTGTGACCTTGGGTAAATCGCTGTATCACTCTGAACTCCAGCTTTCTCATCCATAAAATGGGCATGACCACGCCTTACAGTGAGCTGTATGTAAAGCACTCAGCACACAGTAGGTGCTTTGAGAAGTGGGGTCAATGATAATATCCATTCTGTAACTGGGCGGGGGCTCGGTGCTCTGAGCCAGTGGGCATCATCCCTCCAAGTCCCTGGGCCCTAGCCACTCCTGTCATCCATCAACGCTGCTATGTCCCTTCCATGGCCATCTGTCAGCACCAGCTGCCGTCAGGGCACCATGCAGGGCCCCAGATGCCCCCAGGGGCCCTGCCACACCCTGTCCTCCCGGGGGGACCTATTGCTCCAGCCGCCTTCAGGCCCCCAGAGGACGGGACGGCAGCAGGGCACCCCTTCCTGCTCACCCCGGGGCCTTCCGCATCCGCAGGGGCTCCTCGCCGAGGTCTGGGGCCCAGGGACCAGCATGGAAGCCCCTCCGCTCCCGGCGCACGGCCCCCCTCCCGCCCCTCCGCCAGACCACATCCTGCCGGCAGCCCTGCGTCTATTTCATCAAGCCAAGGATTGCTTTTTAAATAAATCTAAAAAACTCCACTTCCTCCTTGGCAAGTTCATTTTAAGTCATTTTATCTCTTTCCCCCCTATATTTTTCCCAAATAATGTGATTAAGTGACTCAGCGCCGGCTGCCTCTGGCAGGCCTGGCCTCTAATTCAGTTTGAGGACGGCCACCTTTGACCCCACTCCACTCAGGCTAAGAGAACACTTAAGCGCTATTCTACCGCTTCCTACAGAGAGAGGCTTGGTGGGGGGGTGCGGCGAGGGGTGGGGGGCGGCGGCAGCGGGCGGGGGCGGGGGAAGCGAAACAAACTTTCACATAAAATTATGGTATATGGATAATTGAGAAGTTTAAAAACATGAATCTAATTGTACAGTCCCCGGAGAAACCCATACCGAGCCACCCTATAAGAGGCCTGGAATCTCCCGATGATGATTTATTGCTAAATCCTAGTATTTTTCAATACATTATAGTTTTTAAATTGTGTTTAAATTGAGTGTAGAGGGGCAGAAGCCATTAGGAGATGCAGAAATGATGATTATATTTAAATATTCATGCACGCAGTACCTTATTATTGAATCTGAACACTAACAAAATCAATATTAAGTGCGGTTTGACATGAATTTATTTATGAATTTCGACTTTCTAAGTACTGTATTTTTTCACTCAAAAATTGTGAGTATAATGTAGTAATGATATCAAAACACAGTGTCAGAGAGCATTAGCTGGGGAGGTTATAAACCTCTGGATTAGGGGGCCCCAGATTGCCCTCAAAAGTGCTTAGTACACAAAACCCAATTCTTTTTTTTTTTTTTTTTTCCCTTCCCTGTTTCTGAATCGTGCAAATCCACATATACTCCGGGGAGGGCGAGAGGGGAGGGTGGGAGGAAGGGAGGCTCAGCTGGAGTGGCAGGCGGAGCGCGGGCACTCAGCTCAGCCTTAGCCAGGGTGTAGGGGATCCATGGTTCTCTGCTGGGTCCTCCGCTGAGCTCGACACCCAGGACGCAGCGCCTCTGGCTGGGGGCTGGGGGCTGGGGGCGGGAGGTCCCAGGGGGTCCCCGGTGGGGAGGGACTGAGGGTCTCTTTATTTCCCCGACTTTTGATCCTGGGGGCAGTGTGAAAGCTGGTAGGGTCTGGCCCCAGGAAACCAACCCATGAGGAGCTAGAAAGAGAGGCTTTGCCCCCCAGATTCTGGGTCCTGCCACCAGATGTGTAAACAGGGCAGAGTGTTAAGGCTACCACCTCTTGCTTGGCCCACCAGGACCTACTACCCACACTTGGGCAGGGTGTTGGCAAAAATGCTGAGTGTGTGGCTTGTCACCTTCCCCGGAGTCCCCGTTCCTTCTCTCCATCCACAGCTTCTCCTTCACGTGGTCTGGGACCCTTCCCCTACCTGCTGCCCCTAACCACTCCTGCCCAGGAGGCCACCGCAGTTGGGGGGTACCCCTCCCAACCCTTCCAGAGACTTGGTATCTGCCTGTTGACTTAACCCCTGAGCCCCGCAGAGCCATTCCAGCCGGTGGTGGTCCCTGGACACATGGAACCACTTTGCCATGCCTCGTTCATACACACCCAGACCCCACAGAGCTCTGTGTAGACACACACACCTCGACACCCACAACTCCCCAGGTCTGACCCCCAGAAATGTTCATCTGGACAGGCGTTCCCCAGCACACACGCTAGCACATAGCCTCGAACACACAGTCAGACCGCAATCGTCTTTCCACACAGCCCCACGCACCTCAACACCCAGATGCCCCGACACAGATACACCCCCACTTCCCAACACCCAGAGCGCTCAGCGCATGCACACCCCTGCCCTGAAACTGGCTGGGGGCCAGGTGAGCAGCGCAGGATCCGACAGCGCGCTGGACACAACCTGAGCCCCGGGTCAAAAAGCACTTAGAAGCTTTGATTCAGAATATTCATCAGCCTTTGGGGGGGGGGTAAAAAGAAGCCCACACAAGGGGAGGGGGAGAAAAAAACTCAACCCCGACCCTAAACTCTTTTCCAGTAAATCGATGTATTTTGCTATAATTTTATTAGGAATATAAAAGGAGCCTTTTCAAAAGTGCTTAGGACGCAAAAAAAAGAGGCGGGCGATGGAAACATTAGTCTGTCTGTATTAGCGATCCCATAGTCACATTTTATTGTTACTGTCAGGATGCAAAAGCTGTGCTTAAAACAAAATAATACATAATGTATTACTGAGGCATAAACATCAGTGAGCTGCGAGTGGCCGGCGTTTTTATTTTAAAAAGGAGATGCAAGGGGAAAAAAAGATCGAGGGACATAGGGTGGGGGAAGGGTGCAGCAGCCTCTGGGGATCAGGGAGTCGGGCGCCCGCTGGGATCCCAGGCGCAGGGGACTGGGGAGCCCAGAGCAGGGCTGGGGGCTGACCCCCAGGGATGATTTCAACCACAGTGTCATCCTCTTATCAGCTCCTCCCAGGAAAAAAAAAAAAATCTGCCTCCCAAAGTAGCCCCAGGCTCAGGGACCTCCCACCTTCTAGCTTCACCCTCAGCACCTTATGGCTTATAAAGCTCTGGCCCTTTGTCCTGCCCCAACTGACCTTCGCTGCATCGCAGGGAAGGAGGCTGGGCAGCTATTCTTGCCTACATTCTTGCAGATAAAGACATTGAGGCTCAAAGGGGGACAGTTATTGACTCCAGGTCACACACAGCCACTGAGCGATGTGGTCAGGACTAGAATCCAGGGCAGAGTCCCAGAGACCCAGTTCCGTGTCCTTCCCGTGGTACCCAGCCACCCAGGTGCTTGGCAGTCTCCAGACTGGGCCCCTGGGCCCTTGGGCTGGTCTCTCTGCCCCACCCTTGCCCCTGTAATCCACTCGCCAACATCAACCAGTGTCATCTTCCAAAATGCAAACCACATCTTGTCTAATGCTCTCCAAGTGCATTCCATCCCACCCAGGGAACGTTCTGCATCCCAGGAGGATCTTCCTTGGTCTGGCCCCGCCCTCCTCTGTCGCCTCCTCTCCCACCCCCTGCCCCTTGCTCACTCTGTAGCAGGGCTACTGATCTTTGCTCTTGTCCTCCAGCCACTAAGCTCGCTCTGACCTTAGAGTCTGCTGTTCCCTCTGCCTGAAGTCTTTTCTGGCCCGTTCCATCAAATACCGCCTCCCCCAAGAAGTCCTCCTGGATCATCCAGTCTAAAACTAGACTCTCCATTACTTTTCATCTTACCTCTCTGTTTACATTTACTTGTCTATTGCCAGATTCTCCCAAACTAGACCAAAGCCCCAGGGAGGCAAGGATCTCCTTGGTCTTGTTCACTGCAATGTCCCAGTACCTGGCACTATCCACGTGTAGACGGAAGGATGGATGGATGGACGCTGTCATCGTGGCCAAGGCTAGAGCACATCTGGCCCATCGCTGATCTGGCTCTGCTCCCCAAAGCCCCCAGGGCAGGCCCAGCTTCCCACATTTGGGGGTTCCATCACTCCGCCAGAGTCAGGGCCCCCAATCTGGGCCTGACCCATCATAGCCAGCACAGTTAAAGACAGGGCCTCCCAATTTCAGCACCATATGGACACAGCGCTGCCTGTAACATCTGGAATGACTCCTCCTCCATCCTGTGCCCTCCCCCCTGAAGTTTCTCCCAGCTGTTCTTGGCACTCTGGGGGAGCTGGTTCTGCCTCTCCACCTCGGTTTCCCTTCCAGGCCCTGACCCCCTCTTGGTAGTCCTGCCTCCGTTTCCTGGCCCCTTGGTGGGGGGTCGGGGGAGGAGCAGGGGCTCTTTCACCCCGCCCTCCAACCTGCTGTGAGGCCCTTGTTTCTCCCTCCACACCCACCCCAGCCCACCAAGTCCAGTGTCCCCCCGCCCAAAGACTTCCTCAGAGCCTCAGGCCAGCTCTGGGATCCCATCGCTCACTCAGGGGGACACGGACCCTTAGGAGAGAACCTCAGGGAAGCATCGGTTACGAACAGAACCAGGCTCTGCTTCTTATTAGCTATGTGACTTGGGCACATCGCTTCAACCTCTCCGAGCCTCAGCTTCCTCATCTGTAAAATGGGGCAAGGATGGTGTCTACCTCCTCAGGTCTTTGTGAGGCTTGCGGGGGGGAATGTGAGGTCGTATATAAAAATCCACTAGCACAGAGCTCAGCACTTAGGGGCTGCTCTGCCATTCAAAGGAAGGGCCATGGCCACAGGAAGCCGAGCCAGGACCAGAATGGGCGATTCTGGGACCCACCTCCACCCGTCCCCACCCCTGAGACCTTGCGGGGGGGGGGGGGGGGGCAGCTCCCTACTGTCTCAGAGCACTTGGTGCCACCTAGTGGTAGGCAGGGGCACCAGGGGGCCTGGTGGGGCAGGCGGGGCCTTGGGGCAGGATGGGGACCGGAGAAGCAGCCAGGAACACCTTTCCGGGCACTGCCTAGGATCAGTGTGCACCCAAGAGGCTACCCCGCCCCAGGCCTGGTGTCCATGTGGGAGAACAGAACAGGGAGAGGCCACCTCCAGGACACCCGGCGCCCAGTGCCCAGCTCAGGAGTCAGCACCCCCAGCCACAGCTTGGATGCCTGTTCTCCCAAGAGAGTGATCAGGAAGGAGCTAAGAGTGTCTTCTGCAGCCCCCCAGTGGTCGCAGCCTCCTGCCTCACAGCCCTCCCTCGTCGGGACCTGGAACAGCGAGAGGTCCCATGTGTCCAGGCTGGATGACCCTGTTCATTTATGCACCAGTCCTTCCATGCAACACATATCTCTTGAGGCCCTACTATGTGCCAGGACACTGGGAATGCAGAGAGGGATTGACAAATGCTTGTTTGTAAGTCTGTGGGGTTTACATTGTGTGTGCGGTGGGTGGGGGCTGGTGGGGGGCAGGTGGGGAGAGGGAGAGGAGGGGGCAGAAAAGCAAATAGCTCCAGTTCACAGTGTATTTAAACCAGCACAGATGGTTAAAGTGCTGGGGGCCCCGGGAGGGGGCAGGGTGCCGAGCGGGGGAGGTTATGATGGAACAGCACACAAGGGCCCCCCACGGTTGCATTATCATCGGTTGAGGAAGGCCTGGGGCTCAGAGCTGCCCAGCTGCCTGACTCGACCCCAGCTCTGTGACTTTCGGTGAGCTGTTTAACTTCTCTGAGCCCTCTGTGCTTCATTGCTACTGAAATGAGGAACAATAAGAGCTACTATCTTGGGGCGTCTGGGTGGCTCAGTCAGTTAAGCGTCTGACTCTTGGTTTCGGCTCAGGTTATGATCTCAGGGTCGTGAGATCGAGCCCTGCGTCAGGCTCCTGGCTCAGCAGGAAGTCGGCTTGAGATTCTCCCTCACCCTCTGCCCCTCCCCGCCCCGCTCACATGCTTGCTTGCTCTCTCTCTAAAATAATAAATAAATAAATCTTAAAAAAAAAAAAAAAAAAAGAGCTACTCTCTTACTACCTGATGGATGGGTTTGTCACCAGGACTGACTGAGGCTCAGAACACAGGGAGGATCTGTGGCTTTGATGGTAGCCTTGGCTCCGGACCCTCTGCTTCTCAAGACCCCTCTCCACCTTCCTGACAGACCCACAGATGCGTCTGCACAGGGCAGAGGAACACCAGGAGCTGTGGACCTGCTGCATATCCGTGTAGACGCGCGCAGGTGGTCTCAGGAATCAGTGTTGAGCCCGGACAGGTGGGCAAGGCCCCGAGTGTACCAGGCCACGCGTACCTACAGATGCTCCACCCAGAGAGCCACCTGTGCATCTTCGAACATGGTAAGCACGCACGCGTGAGCCTGTGAACACAACTGTGTGGGTACCCGTGTGTCTGCAGGGCTGGGGGTCTGTCCCTGCGTCCGCGTGCGTCCCCACGTGAGGTCAGAGGTGCATGGGGCAGGACTGTGCTCGTTTAATTACCACCCATTACCAGTCAATCTGGGGGAGAAGTGTCACTCACCCTCTCCTCTCAGTCTGTCCCCAGCCTGGCAGGGTGACCTCAGGCCTCTGCCTGTCAGAGCTGCAGGTGAGGGGAGCTTCCAGCCCACCCATTGAGCACGCTCATGGCCCCATCCTGGTGCCCACTCTGGGGTCCCCTCACCTGCAGTGTTCGGCCGCTGGGGTGGGGGTATCTGCCGTAAGCAGGGTTGGAGAACAGAGCCCACGGAGGCCGTATCCCCCTCTTCCGCCATCATCGTCACGGACAGTGCTGAGGTCGGCTCTCTGTGCCGTGGTGTCAGCTGTCACAGCTCTGGGCCCTGCCCTGCCTGGAAATATCCAAGGATGGGAGGCCGGGAGATCTCCGGGGTCAGCTGGACCCGGGTTCTAATTTCCAGCCCCACCTCTCCATGGCTGTGTGGCCTTGGACAAGTCATGCAACCTCTCTGAGCCGCATTCCCTCCCCTACGAAATAGCAATAAAGATATTCACCCCTGCAGGATTCTGGTGGGAACTGACATCGTGAGAAAAAGTGACACCTAGCCCATTGCACTAGGCAAGTTCCCATCAATGCCGACTCTGTTACATTAAAGACCTCGCTGGTGGGGAACATGGAGTCCTTGGCGTGCATGCCCCCCATCTTCAAATCCTCTGAGCAGCTCCCCACAGCGTTTGCTTTATTGCTATCCCCGTTCTCCAGATGAGGAAACTGAGGCTTGCTGAGTGATTTGCCTGAGTTACACGAGGGCGGAGGAGAATCAGGACTCACTGTCAGGCAGGGAGGCAGGCAGACTCCAAACCTTTGCCCTTGCCCCTCAGCGGTCCTGGCCCTGTCCTCGAGGTGCACCTGCTCCCAGCAGACCCTCTGTCATCCCTGGTTTAGCCCCCAGGGCTGCGTTTTGCTGAGTCTCACCAGACTTCGAACAAAGTCCATGAAAAGGAGCCAAGATGGCCAGACAGAACTTCCTTCCCGTAGCCGTTCCTGCCTGGTTCACTGTCCGGTTATCGTCTTATGCATCGGTCCCAGGGCCAGGGAAAGCTGCCTCGCCCTTCTCAGAGGGTCCCAGGGAAAATGAGCTGGAGGATCCCCAGCCTCCTCTTCATCCAACATTCTCATTTCTGGGGGGGGGTGGGGGCGGTTAGGCCTGGAAATGGGGAAGTCCAACCCCGGGTCACTCGGAGTCCAGATCAGGCCCTCGTGTCCAGTGGTGATCCCTGTGATGGAAGCTCAGGGGACAGGCAGGGGTGGTGCCCAGACTTGAAGGAAGGCCCACCAGGTTCCCGGGAACAGCATGTATCCTCTGTGCCTTCCAATCAGTCAGATGAGCCCGTGCCTTTGCCGGACACAAGGGCCCCAGGTGCTGGCTGGGGCAGGACTTGCAGCCTGCTCCCCAGAAGCTCACAGCCCGGTGGGGGAAACTGGGACCGCTAAAATAGAAATCAGTGAGATGAGCCTTGTGGGGAAACAGAGGAGCACCTCACCAGTTGTAGGAGGTCAGGGAAGTCTTCCTGGAGGAGGAGGCTCTCAGCCAGAGTTTGAACTACTTCTTAAAGGAAGAGTCAGCCATTTGCCAGAAAAACGAAGAAGGGAGGGTATTCCAGGCCAGGGGAACAGTGCAGCCAAAGGCGGGGAGTGTGGGAGAGCATGGCCTATTCCCTCCCTGGAGGGAAATATACGTGGGGCAAAGGAGCGGTCCAGATGAGATTGTTCTAGTCATTATGGTTGCATAACACCCCACTCCCAAAACTTAGTGGCTTCAAACAGCCATCTTACTAGGCCCACAGACTGCGGGGCAGCAGTTTGAATAGGGCATGGTAGGAATCCGCTCCACGATTCTACAGCCTCATCTGGAAGACCCAAAAGCTGGAATCATTGACGGCTTTTTGTTCACGCATCTGGCTTTGGCTGGGGCCTCAGCCTGGGCTCCAGGCCAGAACCCCATGCACTGTCTCTCTATATGGTCTCTCTGTGTGGCTCCTCCACAGCATGGTGCCTGGGTCCCAAAGGCTAGTGTCCCGAGAGAACAAGACAGAAGTGCGTGGAAGTTTAATGCTCTAGCTTCGGGAGTCACAGAGCCTCATTGCCATCACTAAGGTCTGTCCACATTCGAAGGGAGCGATGCAGACCCCACCCCTGGAAGGCAGGACCTTGGAAGGCTGTGAGGCCCGGTACCTCCCTGAAACCCCTTATTCTGGGCTGAGGGTCCCTGTTTGTGGGGGGCCTTGCCGGGCGCAGGTAATAGGGCAGCGACAGGGGGCCCTCTGCTCTCACACCCCTGCCTCCTAAGTAGGCCCAGGACACTTCCCAGCCAGTGGTAAACCTCACTGAAGGACCCGCTGTGCTCTCTGGAGTCTAAGACAGGGAGTCAGGGGTCGGGGGGGGGGGGGGCGGAGAACAGGGCGGCACCTCTCCTAGACCCTGCCAGGCTGGGCCTTGCACCTCCCTGCCCCTGTGGGCCTCAGGGCCGGAACAGGGGTGGGCTGTCACCTGCAGAGCCCTGCCTTGTCATCGGACACACAGGTCCAGGCCACAGTGCTCAGAAGTCACCAGGGCCTCCCTCCCTCACTGGGCAGCCTCCATCCGCAAAGCAATAACTGAGGCAGGGCTTGGCCTGCAGCCTGATCAACTCAGTAACTCATTATTTGCCTAGAAGTCTGTCTCTCCAGCTTCACTGAGAGCAGCTGAGGGTTGGCCACAGCCTGCTTCATCTCTGTGGCCCTGCACAGAACCTGGCACCTGTTAAATGAACAAATGAATGAATGAATGAATGAATCTTTGTAAAAATCTATATTCCTGGTGCATAGCACTGTGCCTGGCACATGTAGGTGCTCAATAGGCGTTTATGGAGGAATGAATGAAGGAATGAACGAATGAATAAACGAACGAATGAATGAATGAGTTTTATTCCTCTCTGGATCCCAGCACATAGTAGATATCCAGGATTTGTTGAAGTGAAATGATAAAGCAATCCCGTGAGGGCTTCTCTGATTTGAAGGGGTTTCTGTGATGGACCCTTGCTTAGACTGGACCAAGGAGCCCTGGCCTTGACACTTCGGGAGGGCCTGGGATCTGAGTGCTGTGGCCATGCTGTCCAGGGCAGGGATGAGGGTGGGGAGCCTCCTTTCCCCTAGCGCAGGACAGATGGGTCAGAGGCAGGAGGGAGAAAGGGGAGAGACAGACAACCAGACAGACTCCTCCCGCAGAGGTGACACCGGGACCACCCACCCCTGGGGTGTCTCTGGAGGCCCCTCCCCTGCCAACCAGGCCATCCCCATGAGTGCCGCCAGTGGGAAGGGCTCCCCACAGCCCCCCACACACAGAGCCTGGCTTCCCGACCCGCAGCATGCTCAGTGAGTCGGGGGCGGCGGGGGGGGCAAGTCGAGGGGGAGACAGAATTCTTCCTGACAGTTTAAAGAGTTTTGGCATTTTCACGAGGGCACATGTAATATTTAAATTACTTCCCCTCAGCACGCCCTCATGCCTGCCTTGGCTTCCCCAGGTGAATTTGTAGGCGCTGAAATGGTCTAATTTCCCACACAAGCCATGTCAAATATAATTTGGGTGCAAAGTTGGTAATTATACGTAACATCAGTCTGATGTTAAAAACACTGAAAAATTTAGCAAGAAGACACTACTGGAGAGACATAAGTCTGAGGCCCAGCCAGAAAAAGGCAGGCCTGGGCCCCACCGAAGCCAAAGTCTTTAATTAATAATGGCATGTTTTCAGGGACTCAAAGGACGCAGGTCCCCAACTGTCTGAAACTCCTTTGTCTACCAATTACCAGCATTTGCGGGGAGAGGCAGAGAGGAAGTCTCAGGGGGGCACCCAGATCCTGGCTGAGAAGTTGCTGAGGTTTGGGCCAGGGCTACACCTCACCTGCGGGCCAAGGTCCTGCTGCCTGGCGACCCACCCTGCTCACTTGTCACCAGAAACCAACCCCAATGAGTCCAGGGTCAGTGGCAGGAGGGGCTTGTTGCCCCTGGGCTCCATGGGAGAATTGTGGGGAAGGGGGGAGGTTTGGCTGTAGGCCAAGCAGCCCAGCAAGGCTCAGAGGGTCCCCAAAACAATGCCTGTGTCCCTCTTGGTTTGCGGGGGGGGGGGCTTTTTTCTTTTCTTTGCCAACAGTTTAATGGGCTGTTTCTGTGAGGACAGGGACCACATCTTGTTTGCTTGCCCCTATGTCCTTATCATCTGGCACATAGTAGGCACTCAGTAAATATGTGCTAAAGGAAGTTACTGTGTGAAGCAAGCTCTAATTACTCCTCCCTCTAGCCCTGTGTGGACCGAGTGAGACCCAGAATTCCTGCCGACCCTCAGGAAAACACGCGAGACATCTGAGAGGTTTAAGGGACAGGCACCCAGCCTGGATTAGAATCACACAATTCCACACTTACAAGCCCCGTGACCTTGGAACGATCACCCAAACTCTGCCTCAGTTCCTCACCCGTAAAATGGGCGTGATAAGAGATCTGCCTCCTAGGATGAAAGTGAATTCTGCATGAGCCTCTCCGTGTAAAGCATTCTGAACGGCACAGGGCAGGTAGCTCTTGTTTTGCTAAGGGACCTGGGTGAAGTGTGGCTTTGTAGAATTTCTCTTTGGAAATGGTTTCTGAAGGTTGTCCGAGGATGAGGAGAGAAGGGGCAGCCAACAGGGCGGAGGAGCCTAGAGTGAAGAAACAGATTCCAGTGGACAGTTTGGAAACAATGTTGCTGTTGGGAACATGATGAAAATACCTTCTTCCTTGATTGCTTAAGAACTTTCGATAAAATAGCCTCTGACTCATGCTACACGCACGGAGCTGTGTCTGGGATGTATGGCCTCCAGGCGGGCAAGGATGTGAGCTTGCAGCACCTGTCAGCAGGGGGCACACCCCGAGGTGGGCACTGTTAGTATTACTAACATTTTCTGGATGCGAAAGCAAGTCTCGGACAAGTTGAACGATGGGCCTACACGTCACACTTTCGCATGGTGGGTTTCCCTGCAGACCCTCTGCTCGTAACCCTCGGGGCTCCACTGAACTTCATACCCAAGGGTTCTGCCCAATGGTGAGAAAAGCCGAAGCTGACACAAAGCACTTCCCGAGAGCCAGACGTCTTAGTGTACCCTACTTCGTTCCAATGACCCTGGGAGCCAAACACTGTGAGCAGCTCCCTCTCACAGATGAGGAAGCGGTGGCCCACAGGGGTTAAGTAACCGGCCCCAGATCACAGGACCTGGGAAGTGGAATGAAATCCAGGCTGACCCCAGAGGAGCCCCTAACTGGGAAGAGATTACCTCCAGGCCGGCTAAGCCTTCCACATAGAGGTTCTCTGCCCTGCACACTGGAATCATCTGGGGACCTTTCAAACCAGTGACGCCCAGCCCTGGGTGCTGCCTGGGAAAGAGGATTTTTTTTTTTTAACTGCCAGATTATCCTAAAGTTGGGGTATTAGGGCTTCAGCTAAGTCCTCTTGAGCTTCTCCGACTGTAACGTGTATGCAAATCCTGATCCAGTGGAAGTTCTGATCCAGTAGGTCTCGGTGGGTTGGAGCTTGGGGTTCTCTCTCTCTTTTTTTTAAATAAAGATTTTATTTTTATTCATTTGAGACACAGATACAGAGAGAGAGTGATCATGAGCAGGGAGAGAGGCAGAGGGAGAGGGAGAAGCAGGCTCCCTGCTGAGCCAGGAGCCCGACGTGGGGCTCCATCCTAGGACCTGGCATCATGACCTGAGCCGAAGGCAGACACTTTTAACCATCTGAGCCACCCAGGCATTCCAGGTTCTAACAAGCCCCCAGGTAAAGCTGAGGCTGCTCGTTCAAGGACCCCATCAAGGCTCCTGGGCTTGTTTGCACATTGGAATCTGCTGTGGAGTTTTAAAAAAGCCAAATGCCAAGATCCAAGCCCAGAGATTCTGATGTCATTGGAAAGGATGGCCAGTGATTTTTGGGGTGTCTTGAAAACAATGCCAATGCCCAGGCCACATCCTAGATGGGTTAAATCAGAGTCTGGGGGGGCGTCTGGTTGGCTCAGTCCGTAAAGCATGCAACTCTCGATCAGGAGGTCATGAGTTCAAGCCCCACGTGGGGCATGGAACCTACTTAACATAATAATAATAATAATAATAAACAAAAATAATTTGAAAATCAATCAATCAATCAGAGTCTCTGGGGTGGCACCTGGCCACCAATATTTTTTAAAGCACCAGGGTTGAGCACCGTAGCTTTGCACTGCCACAGCCGAATCTTACCAAACCTGGGCTTTGATTTCCTTCTTTAGTGGTTCAGGTTCACTGGCTCTGGGGTGGAGCCCAGGGGGTCAGCGTTCTTAAAACATTCCCAGGGGATGCTGACACAGGCGGACCCCAGGTCATGTGTGAAGAAATGCTCTTTTCTCTTCCTCATCCTTAGCCCCTGCTCAGCGAACCCCTCTAAGCAGCATCCCCCACCTCAACCAGCAGGAAGTCTTCCTGGGGCTGTTGGGACGCCATGCCCTGGGGCACCAGGACATGGGGAGATGAGAAAGGCTGCAGGAGCCCAGAGACAAGGCTGATGATGGGCCAGCCCAGGCTGTAGGCTTCCGTCACCAGTTTTGTGGCTGACCAGCCCTCAGAGGTCAGCTTCGCCCTGGAACAGGCAAGGAGGCAGGACTCCTGGCTTCCAAAGAAGGCGGGGTGGGGCAGCGGCTGGAAAACCAGACAGGAGGACTCCTGTCTAGCCAGTTCCTCCCTCTGGCTCCCTGAGCCACCCACTTGGGCAAGTCAGGACAACCCCCCACCCATGCCTCCATTCTTGTATTTCTAAAATAAAGGGAATAATCTCACCCCACCTCACCTTGTATGTATGATTGTGTGTGTTTTATTTTTAGATTAAAGTAGTAACTGCTCAAGGCAATGTATTCCAACAGATCAGAAGCATGTTAAGTGAAAAGTCTCTTTTGGAGGTACCACTGTTAATAGTTTCTTGTGTGTGGTTCCAGACATTTTCTTTGCGTGTACAAACATACATCTGTATGTACTTAAAAAAAAAAAAAAGGGATCCTATATGTTGCAATTTGGTTTTTGGACTTAGCAATATATCATGGGTATCCTTCCATGGAAATCCGTAAAGATCTACCTCATTCTGTTTGAAGTCCGCCTAATACTCCACAGTATGGATCTGTCATTGTCAATTTCACCATTCTCCTATTGGTGGACATTTAGACTGTTCTAATTTCATTTTTTTTTCCTACAGTAGACAACGGGGCAACAGACACCATGATATGGGTGCTTCCGAAAACTTCTACAAGTATGTCCACAGCACGTTTTTTGGGAATGGCATTGAAGTTCACCTAACTTTCCTGACTTTTTTCTCTTTTGTTTTATAGAAATTGTCAAGCAGGAGTCTATAATAGGCACAGATCCTTAATGAGAAGGGACAAGTTGGTGACAAATAACAACTCTGTCCAGAATGGACAGGGCTGCCATGAATTTTGTATCTCAGTAGGATTTCACCTAGAAACTAATCAACAACACCTCCCTTGCTCCATTATTACCACCAGCACCCACATTATCCTTAGATCATAGCTATGAGCACCTCTGTCCCCACCCATCAGACTTTGACCCCCGTGCCATCACCATAACCACCAACACCATCATTTCCACATCAGCCTGCATTCCCAGTTGCAGACAGCAGAACCCACTCTGATTTGAGTAAAAACGGTATTAGGCAAATACCTAAATGTAAAATCTAAAACTACAAAACTCCTAGGGAAAAAAAAACAAGAGAAATTCTTTAAGACCTTGAGTTAAACAAAGATTTCTTAGGACAAAAGCACAGACCATAAAAGAAAAAAAAAAATGATGCATTTAATTTCATCAAAATTAAAAAATGACTGCTCTTGGAAAACTGTTAAGAAAATGAAAAGACAAGCCACAGACTGGGAGGAAATATTTGCAAAATGCATATGTGATAAAGGACCAGTAACCAGGTATACAAAGAACTCTCAAAACTCAAAAATAAGAAAGGAGACAACTCAGTAAAAATACGGGCTAAAGAATTGAATAGACACGTCAGCAAAGAAGATACATGGATGGAGAAAAAGCACATGAAAGATGCTCAACATCATTAGTCATTGGGAAAATGAAAATTAAAACTACAATGAGATACCATTACACACCTATTAGAATGGCTCGAATTTAAAAACTTAACAATATGAAACATTGGCGAGGATGCAGAACAAATGGAAAGCTTGTGCATCGCTGGTGCGAATCCAAAATGGTGCAGCCACTTTGGAAAACTGTTAGGTAGGCAGGTTCTTATAAAGTTAAACATACACTAAACATATGACCCACCAATCCCACTCTAGGTATTAACCAAAGAGAAACTGAGATACATAGCCTCACAAAAACCTGTATGTGAATGTTCATAGAAGCTGTATTCATTATCAGAGATTGGAAGCAATCCAAATGTCCATCAACAGGTGAATGGGCAAGCAAGGGTGGTACACCCATTCAAAGGAACAAATCACTGATATAGGCAACAACATGATGATCCTCAAAGGTAAAGAAGGCAGACCCCAAAGGCTACATATTGTATAATTCTATTATAAGGCTTTCCAGAAAAGGCAAAACTGTAGCAACAGAAATCAGATGAATGGCCACAAAAGGCTGGGGGTTAAGGAGGGCACATCAGTGATGTGCTGTTAAGGTTTAAAGACCAGCTCGTGGGAGGTGTATACACACACACACACGTGTGTATATGTATATTCATGTATATGTGTATTTATATGTGGTTATGTCGCTCGCTATTTGCAGAGCATGTATGCACACACATACACGTTTATTATAAATCTTACTGATATAGAAGATGTGTAGTGCATTTTTTTTATATTTAGGTGAAATTCATATAACATACAATTCACCATTTTAAAGTATACAATTCAATGGCATTTGGTGCATTCACAATGTTATGCAACCACCACCTCTCTCTAGTTTCAAAACATTTCATATCCTATAAAACCCCATACCTGTTGAGTGATCACTCCCCAACCTCCCCTCCCCCATTCCTTGGCAACTACTACCTTGCTCTGTCTCTATGGCTCTGCCTATTCTGGACATTTCATGTAATGGAATCATACACCATGTGAACTTTGTGTCCGGCTCCTCTCACTCAGCGTGTTTTCAAGGCTCACCCAGGTTGTAGCATATATGAGAACATAATTCCTTTTCATGGCTGAATAATATTCCATTGTATGAATGTACCACATTTGGTTTATCCGTTTATCCGTTGATGGATATTTGGGTTGTTTTCAGCCTTTGACTATATGAATAATGCTATACATTCATGTACCAGTTTCTATGTATACGTATGTTTTTATTTTTCTTGAGTCTATACCTAGAGGTAAAACTGCCGGGTCAGAAGGTAATACTGTGCTTAACTTTCTGAGGGATTGCCAAACTGTTTTCCACAGAGGCTGTGCCATTTTACATTCCTGCTGGCAATGTACAAGGGTTACCTTTTCTCCATATCCTCATCAACAAATGTTATTTTCCTTTAAAAAAAATTGTAGGGCCACCTGGGTGACTCAGTCAGTTGGGTGTCTGACTCTGGTTTTGGCTTGGGTCGTGATCTCATAGGTCGTGGGATAGAGCCTGTGTCAGGCTCATCCCTCAGCAGGGAGTCTGCTTGAAAGATTCTCGAAAGAAAGAAAGAAAGAAAGAAAGAAAGAAGGAAAGAGAGAGAGAAAGAGAGAGAGAAAGGGAGAGAGAAAGGAAGAAAGAAAGAGAGAAAGAAAGAGAAAGGGAAGGAAGGAAGGAAGGAAGGAAGGAAGGAAGGGAGAGAAAGAAAGAAGGAAAGAGAGAAAAAGATCGTCTCCCTCTGCCCCTCCCCCCACTTGTGCGCACACGCTCTCTCTCTCTCTCTCTCTAGCTCTCTCAAAAATAAATAAATAAATCTTTTTTAAAAATTTCAATCATTCTAGTGAGTATGAGTTGATATCTCACTATGGTTTTAATTTGCATTTCCTTCATGACAAATGGTATTAAATACCTTTTCACATGCTTGTTGGCCATTTGTATATCTTCTTTGGAGAAATGTCTGTTCCATTCTTTTGCTAATTCTTAAATTGGCTTGTATGTCTTTTTGTTGTTGACTTTTAAGAGTTCCTTAGACATTCTAGATATTAAACCCTTATCAGATACATGTTTTGCAAATATTTTCTCCTGTTCTGTAGGTTGTCTTTTCACATTCTTGATAATATCCTTTGATGCACAAACATTTTAATTTGATGAAGTCAAATTTATCTATTTTTTTTTCATTTACTGCTTGTGCTTTTGCTGTCAAGTCTAAGAATCCATTGCCAAATCCAGATCATGGAGATTTACTCCTACGTTTCTAATAATAGTTTTATAGTTTTTGCTCTTATATTTAAGTCACTGACCCATTTTGAGTTAATTTCTGTATAAGGAGTGAGGTTGGAGTCCAATTTCACCCTTTCATTTATTTATCTTTAAGTCATCTCTATACCCAACATGGGCCTCGAACTCACAACCCGAGATCAAGAGTCATGTGTTCCATCAACTAAGCCAGCCAGGCACCTCATCCTTTTATCCCAGCACCACTGGTTGAAGAGGCTATTTTGCCCCCTTGAATGGTCTGGGCACCCTTGTGGAAAATCAGTTGTTCATAGATGTTTGGGTTTATTTCTGGACTCTCAATTCTATTCCACTGGTTGTATATCTATATTTATGCCAATACCACAGTGTATTGATTACTGTCACTTTGCAGTAACTTTATTTTTTATTTATTTTTATTTTTTTTAAGATTTTATTTATTTATTTGAGAGAGAGAGAATGAGAGAGAGAGCACATGAGAGCGGGGAGGGTCAGAGAGAGAAGCAGACTCCCTGCCGAGCAGGGAGCCTGATGCGGGACTCGATCCCGGGACTCCAGGATCATGACCTGAGCCGAAGGCAGTCGCCTAACCAACTGAGCCACCCAGGCGCCCTGCAGTAACTTTAAATTGGGATGTGTGACCTTTATTATGAGCTGAACTGTGTCCTCTCCACCCCCAAAATTCATATGTTGAAGTCCTAACCTCCGGTAACTCAGCTTGTGACTGTATTTGGAGATAGAGTCTTTGGAGAGGTGATTAAGTTAAAATAAGGTCACTAAGGTAGACCCTAATCCAATACCACCAGTGTTGGAATATGAAGAGGAAATTTGGACACAGACATGCAAAGAGAGATCATGTGAAAGCACAGGGAAATGAAGATGGACATCCACAAGCCAAGGAGAGAGGCTGCAGAGGAAACTGAACCTGCTCAACGCCTTGATCTCAGACGTCCAGTCTCCAAAATTATGAGAAAATACATTTCTGCTGTTCAAGCCACCCATTCCGCAGGACTTTGTTATGGCCGCCCTAGCAGACTGATACATTCCCTTCAACTTTGTTTTTCTTTTCCAATATTCTTTTGGCCACTTGGGGCCCCTTTGAATTCTATAAGATTCTGAGGATTGGCATTTCCAGCCCTACAAACAAGGCTATTGGAATTTTGAATGGGATTGCTTTGTACTGTACCTCTCTTTGGGGAATATTGCCATCTTAACAGAATTGAGTGTTCCAATCTCTGATCATGGGATGTCTTCCCATTTGTTTAATTCTTTACTTTCTTTCAGCAATGTTTTGTAGTTTTCAGGATGCAAGTCTTTCGCCTCCTTGGGTTTTCTTCTAGGTCAGTGTTTCCTAGGTATTATAATCTTTTGGACACTGTTGTAAATGGAATTTCTTTATTTCCTTTCCAGGTTGTTCATTGCATTTATAGAAATGCAACTGAGTTCTGTATGTTGATCTTTTACCCTGCAACTTTGCTGAATTTATAGCTCATAATTTATAAATAAAATTATACATTTCATACAGCCAAATGATGCTCATAGAATGCTTTAGTTAATTTGGCCAAACTCATGTGTCTGTAGCCAACCCATACCTGCAATTAACAAGTAAGTGTGTTCCAACATGAATATTGGTTGGTATTTTCTTTAACATTAAAGAGCAAGACCTAAAACTGCCTGCCCTCACCCAGCTTGGACTTTGAAGCCTGAAACTGTCCCCCAACACAAGTTAGTCTCTACATTAATAAGACATTTTTATTAAAAGATTATTTATTTAGGGGTGCCTGGGTGGCCCAGTCATTGAGCGTCTGCCTTCGGCTCGGGTCATGGTCCCAAGGTTCTGGGATCGAGCCCAGCATCAGGCTCCCTGCTCGGCGGGGGGCCTGCTTCTCCCTCTCCCACCCCTGCTGCTTGTGTTCCTGCTCTCGCTGTGTCTCTCTCTGTCAAATGAATAAATAAAATCTTTTAAAAAAAGATTATTTATTTATTTGAGAGAGAGAAAGATAGTGAGAGAGAGCGCAAGCAGGAGGCAGGGAGAGGGAGAAGCAAGCTCCCCGCGGAGCAGGGAGCCCTATGTGGACTCCATCCCAGGACCCCAGGATCATGACCTGAGCTGAAGAGAGACACTTAACTGACTGAGCCACCCAGGCGCCCCAATAAGACTTTTTTTAAAAGGTTGATTTACTTATTTGAGAGAGAGAGAATGAGGATGCTCATGAGTGGGGGGAGGGGCAGAGGAAGAGACTCTTCAAGTAGACTCCCCGCTGAGCCCATGAGATCATGACCTGAGCTGGAAACAAAAGTTAGTCAGATGCCCAACCAACTGAGCCACTCAGGCATCCCTACATTAACAAGACTTTTCTATTCTGTTATCTTCACGCTATTCCAGGAGACTTGCTCAGGTAAATGACTTGACTATTCATTATATAAACTTCCCCAAAGACCCATCAATTCTTCAGCGAAAAGCATCAACAGACAGTTTGCACCCTTAGACTCCTTGACTCCCTTGCGTTAAAAAATCCTTAGCTTGCTGTCCCTACCAATTCTGGACTGTTCTCTTGTGACCCTAACTCAATCCTAATCAAACCCCTGCATTGAAAGACCCTCCTTAAGCCAAACTCACAATTCTCAGTAAATTCTGATTACGAATCCCCACCTTGAGATACTGACAAAGCTCTGGTGTGGTGTTCTTCCTAACCATGGCAAGCAATAAACTCAGCTTCATCTTACCAACAGGGTGTATTGGGGTAAGATTTGGGGGGCCATCATTTGACAATCATAAGACAAAACCAAAACCACTAAGATGTATGTCAAGAACTTCCTTCATTCATTCATCAATGATTGGGTGGTTCTTTGCTGAACCAGATACTAGTTTTTAAATACTGGAAGAGTATTCCCTTAATTTTTTTGTGCAATTCACCAAGTAATGGCCCCAGACAAAAAACACTTTTAGGTTTAATCTGCATTATTCACATTCTCTCCATCACTCTCTTATGTCTCGACAACCAACAAAGCAAACCCTGATTTGTAGCATTTGCCAATTTCTCTGGCATCAATACTCCCACCATGCCCAATTTCACACTACCAACACAAAGTCACCAGACTCTGTTGAGAAGAACTTACCAGCAGCATGTCATTAGCTAGTATTTCTACCATACAGATATGATAAACACCATTTCAGGGGCATAAATAGTAAAACGTAGCAAAATAATTAGGACACGATGAGTTTATTACCTTTGTTTTTAATATATTTGTTAATTTATAAAATTTAATACTTAATCATGCCTACATTTAACCACCAGCTTGCAAAGTTCCTGAAAATTCAACAACTGCCTCTCACACCACTGGTAGCAGCTTTAACACACCACCGGGACTGACCACAAAGTGGCACTTGTGAGGCGCCTGGCTGGCTCGGTCAGTGAAGCGTGTGACTCTTGATCTCGGGATCATGGGTTCAAGCCCCACACTAGGCATACAGCTTATGTAAAATAAATTAGGGCGCCTGGGTGGCTCAGTCAGCTGAGCATCCGACTCTTGGTTTCGGCTCAGGTCGTGATCTCGGGGTCCTGGGATCGAGCCCCACGTCGGGCTCCCTGCTCAGCGGGGAGTCGGCTTCTCCCTCTGCTCTGCCCCTCCTCCCCGCTCATGCTCTCTCTCTTGCTCACTCTCTCTCTCTCGCTCACTCTCTCTCTCTCTCAAATAAATAAATAAGATCTTTTAAAAAAAAGTTTAAAAATAAATAAAATAAACAAAGTGGCACTTGGGAGCTCTTGAGGGTGACCGAAATGTTCTACATCTTGATTGGGGTGGCAGCTGGAAGGCCGTGTAAGCTTGTCAAGATAGAGAGAACTGTGCATATGAAAAGGGTAATTTTACTGTATATAAGTTCCGCTTCAATAGGCCTGAAACAAGGGGGTATTTGGTAGGTCACAGCCTCTCCGGAGGCACCCCAGAACCAGACCCGGAGGCTGGAGTAGCACCCAGCGCTGCTCTAGAGGAGAGGTTTCTGCTGCTGTCAGAATACAGGTGGCTCATAGCACCGAAGTGGGCCCCTGCCGGGCCCTTGCTGCCTCTGCAATCTGCTGGTCTCTCCAGCATGCTCCAGCGTGCTCACCAGCCCTGAGCCCGCCCATGCCTCTTCCAAATCAGAACCCTGAGCCTGCACGTGATTGGTGGAGGCAAGGTCACGTGGCCACACTCGAGCTGCAAGGGAGGCTAGGACAGTGAATTTCTGAGTTCTGCCTTGGGAGAGCAGGATTCACAGTGTGGGACATACTTCAAATCCAGGAAGAGGGTTCTCAGGATGCTGAGCAGGCACACAAGCACAAAAATGGTCCCCTACGATGACCGCCACTTATTGTCACCAGCACAGGATCACTGATACCAGCAACAGTACCAACCCAGTTATTGTCAAAAACCTGGCTCTGGCCCTTCTGTGTGTGGACACCCTGTTAGAACCCACAGGTGGGATCAGTTGTAGGACGGGCCTCTTCCTAGAGGAGCTTGCTGTCTGGTGGGAAGGCCTGGGGACCTGCCCTGCAGGGCAGCCTGTGCACTGGCAGAGAGAGGGAGGGTTTCCTGGAGAAGGGGACATGTGAGCCGAGCTTTAAGGGTAGGAAAGACCTAGACAGGAGCAACCCAGAAGGGGGGCACCTCATCGGAGGGCCTGTGTGGGCAAAGGCTTGGAACAAGAACGTGCTCGTCATGCTAAGGGGGGGCTTGGCTGGTGCAGAAATGTAGGCAGTGTTTCTCAAAATTCTTCACCTCAGCTTGTGAGTAAGGAACACATTTTACATTGTAGCACACACGTAGAGACACACTCACACACACACACACGTATATAAACCAGAGAAAAGTTTCACACGGCGGTTCTCACCCTACCACATGCAATGCATCTGATGTTTTCTACACTAACTTAACCCATTTCATTATTTTTTTTCAAATGCTAGTCACCACTCATGAAATTGACCTCATGACCCATCAGTGGTGCAGGGACCACAGAGCTGGGGACAGAAGCAGAAGCGGGGCAATGGGAGGGCCTTTGAACACCAAAATCGCAACATTTGGACTCTGCGCTGTAGATTCTTGAGGCCAGAGGTCATGTGTGGCGTGCTGATTGGAAATGATCGATATATACCATCTATCAATATTTAAAATGCACATAACTTTTAACCCAGCAATTCCACTTCGAGGAATGCAGCCTAGAGAAAGACCCACCGAGGAGCTCAGAGAGGCACAAACAAGGGTGTTTGCTGCAACACTGGAAAAGTCGGAAGCAACTAAAGTGGAATAGTATGCAGCCCTTCCAAAGAACGAGGTCACTCTCAGTCGTGGAGAGCTAGATCTCCAGGACGCTGGGGAGGGGAGACGAGTCAAGTCACAGAGCCAGATGTGCCGTTTGCTCTCAGTTTTGGATAAACCACACCTGTATATGTGTGTACATTTGTGTGTATGGATGCCTTTTAAAAAGATTTAGAAGGAAATTTGGACTCATGCGACATGTATGAAGCCATCTATCTATCTATCTATCTATCTCCATGTGGCCCTACGAGTAGAGAGGTTTGGGGGCTCGTATGGGGGAGACGCTGGGGTCTGGAGAGGCCTAAGGGTATTGGAAGATGTGGGCAAGGAGGTTTCCCCATTACTCCCAGTGCCAAGTGCAGGGGGCAATATGTGGGGTGGGTGTCTAAGTAGCTCATTGGAAGAGACAGTTATAATCCCCCACCAGAATAAACAGTGGGGGCTCGGGGAACTCAGAGAAGGTGTTTCGTCCAACCAGAGAATGAGGGAGGGCTTCCTGGAAGAAGTGGCAGGAGCAGGAGTTTAGAGTATGAGTAATGAGACAGAACAGTAGTTGTGGGAGAAGGAAGCATCCTCTAGAGCCCAGAGACTGGACCCTCAAGCATCCCCTGGGCTGGAGGCTGAGTGAGGGGAGGGTTGGGCCTGGCTGGGGGCTGAGAGCCAGACCACCACTGTCCACAAGGTTTCTGTCCAGCCCCCTCCCCAGAGACTGGCTGCAGGGCACTATGGGAGCAGTTATGCAAATCACCTCCCGGGTGTGGGTCTCATTACCTTTCAGTGACTGGCAGCTGCAGAACCCCACTGGCCTGGAGGGCGTTGGGTGGGGGTGGTGGGAGCAGCCTGCCTCGCCCCTTCTCCTACTCCGCCCTCCTCCATGAGCCTCCGACCCGGATCACATCTGGTCCACATTGGCCTGTGTGGTTCCAATCATGCCACTTCCTGCTACTGTCTCTGGGCACCCCCAACCCCCGCCCCTCCTGCTCCCCTTCCCTCAGCATTCAGCAAGTCCTGCACAGTGGAGTCCCTGACATTCTCCTGCATCTCCCCTTGAACCCTACCATGAATGAGATGGGTCATCTCCCTCCCCAAAATGTGCCTCCTGGCCATTCGCTACTCTGTCCCCCCCCCCCCGGTCTGGACTGTCCTGGGTTCTGGTAGCATGCACCTACCCACATCTTTCCAGGTCCAGCCCAGACCTCTAGGAACCCCACTCTCCTCTCTGCCAGGTCCCCCTCTCCTCCTAGGGAGGGGCCTCCTGTGTCAGACAGCGTGCTGGGCTCCCCCAAACCCCACCCAGCCCTCCCTGGGAGGTCTTTGGTCAGAGTGAGCAAAAGGAGGTGCGTTTACTGGAGTTCAGTTCTCTCCAAAAGAGAAAGTCCTAAAGTCACTTCTAGGGGCCACTGGACCTCAGGGACAGAGCTGGGAGGGGGGGTGTCAAGGAACAAAGGGATGAGGGGACTGGAAGCAGGGTGAGGGTGGGGGGATGGGAGATGCTTATCTCAGAGAGCAGGCACTCCTGGCACCAGGTGAACCCAGAGAAGTGACTTGGAGGGAGAGTGTCAGCTGGGAGTGTGGCTCTCTCCAGCGCAGGGCTGTGTCCTGCTGATACTCTACAGCATTTGTCCTGCGTCGTCGCTAATTGCTGATGCAATGTATCATCAGCAGCCCCATTTTACAGATGAGAAAGTTGAGGCCTGAAGCGGTCAAATAACTGACCCAAGGTCACACACTGGTAAGCAATGAAGCCCAGGAGCCTCTTAATCTCCCTGCTGTTCAGAGGTCCAGGGACCCCCCACTACAGGGCTGGGGTCTCTAATTCCACCCGCCCCCTAACTAGACTAGATCCTGGACTAGAAGCTCCTTGAGGGCAAGGAATGGGGCCAGGGTTCATCTGTGTCTCCCCTGCAGCCAGCATTAGCCATTCATCCATCGACTCATTCATTCCACCGGTTTTTACTGAGTAGCACCTCAGAGTCCTGTGCCAAAACCCCTCTGAGCCTCAGGCCCCTCATCTGCAAGATGAGAATGTTGTCCGGAGCTGAGAGGTCGACGTTGAAGAAAGTGGGCCACATAGGTACTTTCAAATCTCCTAGTAGTCATACTTGAAGGAATAAAAAGTAACAGGTGAACTTAACTTTAAAAACATACCTTGTTAAAAAAATAATAATAAAAGAACTAAAAAGGGATGCCTGAGTGGCTCAGTTAGTTAAGCGTCTGACTCTTGATCGCAGCTCAAGTCTCGATCTCAAGGTCGTGAGTTCAAGCCCCGCACTGGGTTCCGTGCTGGGTGTGGAGCCTACTTAAAAAAAAAAAAAAAAAAAAAAAAAAGAACTAAAAACATACCTTGTGAACCCAATCCTCCAAAATATTATCATTTCAGCACGGAGCCAATGCAAAATTGATAAATGAGACACTTTATACACTTTTGCTCATATGGGGTCCAAGGTGTGTATTTTACCCTTCCCAGACATCTCCTTCCGGACTGGCCACATGATCTGGTGCTCCGTAGCCACATGGGGCCGTCATGCTGGACCACATGGCTCTCAATGGAAAGGTTCCAGAGAGATCAGATGGCGAAGGGTGTGCGAGCCGCCAGCTCCCAGCCAGGCCCACGGTGGGGACAAGTATTAGTGCGAGGCCCCCAACCCCCTTCCTCCCCCAGCTCAGCAGAGAGGCCCCTTTCCTCCCGCGTGGCCACGAGTCGGGGCCCCTGTGGGGTGCCCCTGGGACTGAGGCGCTGCTGGCTTTCCAGGAAGGAGCAGGAGGGAGGGAGAGCACGGGCTGGGGCCTCGAGGAGGGAGCTGCTGCTGCCTGGCACAGGGACAGAGTTTGTTTGCACCTCTTTGAAGCCAGAGATGAAAGTGGGGCCCACATGGCTGCCTTTGATTCCCTCCTCCCTGGGCCCCGCGCAGCTGCAGCCGGGCCTGGCCCACTTCTGCGCTGCCCCAGGGGGAGCAGAAGAGGCCCCAGGCCAAGGGCCTTTCTCCCCTGGGTGGCTTGGGGGAGAAGCGGAGGGAACACCCTCCATCCTGGGGGACGTGTCCTGCCGCAGCCTCCCTGGAGAAGAGGAACCAGGTGTGATGTGCAGAACTTGAGGGCACCTGCCACCCCAAATCTCTCTTCTGCCAGGGCCCGAGTGTCCACCATGAGCGGTCAGTTCTTAGGAATCAACACAGGAAAAGAGAGTTGGGTGAACCGCTTGACCTTGTAAGCCTCCTTAATTCAACAACTATTTACTGACGGCCTACTGTGGCTAGGCACTGTTCTAGATGCCCGGCTGGCACGTACCATAGAGCAGATGGAATGAAATGGCGCGTGCAAAGTGCTTAGCATGGTGTCTGGCTCACAGAAATCGCTGAGTACATGTCACCCTGCATCATCATCATCAACATCATCATCATCATCATCATCATCATCATCATCATCATCACCTCCAAGTTCTGCAGGGTCTCTTAACCATTCCCAGGCACCGAGGGAAGAGAACCAGCTACTAGAACAGTGCCCACCCCAGGGCTAATCCCTCAAGCTCTGGCCTGAGCTCTGCTTCCTCCTCTCTCCTAGGTCCCCTGGGGGCAGCCCCTGGCCTGGGGGGAGGCAGGACCACTGACCTTCACCAGTGACGCCTGTGGCCCCCAAATGGCGGCTCAGACCAGAGATATGCTCAGAGGACCTCCCGGCCACCACGGAGGCAAAGCCACACATGGGACGCGGCAGGCCCCTCCCCTGTCCCAGGCCAGCAGAGCCTCCAGAACCCTCCTAAAGCAATAGGGCAGCAACAAAGCTGCCATTAGGGGTTGGGGCGTCTGCTGTACCAGGGGTGTGGCTTCTGCAATCCCAGACCCCGTATGGTCCCAGGCAGCATCGTCCAGGTGTCCTGGGTCCTGACCCCTGTCCAAACAGCCTCTGGCGTCTCCCAGCCAGCCCACCTCTGAGGAAGAACCACCTTTGTCCTCCTGCTCCTGGCAGAGGGCGCGGGGGGCACCACCGCTGACCCAGCATCCTCGCACACACATCAGTGACCCCTCCAGGGCAGGCCCCTCTCTCCTGATCCTCTCTCTTGACATCTTGCTGCTTCTCATGAGTCAGGGAGGAGAGGCGGTAGAGCCAGGGCTGGAGAAAGGAGCAAAGTGGGGAAGAACCGGGTCCAGAGTGCCCATGATGACCAGTAGGTTTGCGGGGGGTGAGGGGGGGCTGAGGCAGACCCTTTCCAGACGTGTCTCGGACCCTCGCATTACTGTTTCCAGGCAGGATATAGTTGTCCCCATTTTACAGATGGGGAAATGGAGGCTGGCAGCCGTGGAGACAGTCACCCACAGCCACACACTTGGGAGGAGGGAAGGCAGCCGGGAGTCGGACCCACATCTGACTGATTTCAAAGTCTGTGTTCGTTCCATTCAGCCACCCTGCCAGGGAACTCAGCCCTCTTCATGGGGAGCTCAGGGTGGCCCCAGGCAGCTTCTCCAAAGCCTGAAACTCTGAAGACAAGAAGCCTGCCCTAAGGACAGATGCGATGGAGCAGGAAGGAGTCTGGCCTTGGAGACACCAAACTCTGGGACCCGGGGCGGGGCGCCTCACCTCCAGACCTTCCTCTTCTCTCCCAGGATAAGGGCTCAGAGAACATGGGACTTCTGGAAGCATGCACAACGGGCAGGATGACTTTAGGGGGCTCATCGCCCCCTCTTTATTTCCGTGGGGGTAGATATGTTGATTGTGTGTTGGACCAGACAGATAAACCAGCACATGGAAGTCACAATTTCACGGATACTTTTGCTTAGGCAGTGTGTGTGTGTGTGTGTGTGTGTGTGTGTGATAAAGAGAGCGCTGACTTAAGGGACAGTACTAAGTGAAAACACAGGGTGGGGGAGGGGGCACGGCATATGGGCATGCCCACTTCTGGGAGGCCTGAGCGGCTGTGATGACCAGTGTGGACCGGAGGGGACCCCAGGTGGTTAGAAGGCTGGAAGCGGGCTGTGGGGAACCCCATGAAGGCCTGGGTGTGAGAGAGAGAGGGAAGGGGGCAGGGAGGAGGGGCAGAGGGGCAGAGGTGAGCCGGGCTCAAGGGCTGGCCCCAGCAGCCAGCCGTCTGCACCCTCTGGGTGCCGCCGAGCCTGGAGGCCACATTGCTGCCTCCCCTCCCCGGGCCGTGCGGTCCGCAGCTGGCTGATGTAAAACACACATGTTTTGACTGAAGCTGCTCTCCCCCCACCTCCTGAAAAACGCCAACATTAAAGGGAACGTAGCTTTGTAAAACTGAAACTGTAAAACCCTTCTGAAACCCAGCCCGGGGGATTAAAGAAACCACATGAAAAGGGACTTGGGACGACCTGGATGCTGACTTCCTGTTCAGAAGTTCGCTCAACATGTGCCTCCCACCCGGCCAGGGGCGTGTAGAAAGGAGGAGGAAGGGGAAGGCCCGGGCCAGTGGGGTCTTGGGAGGCCTCCAGAAGTCCAGCGCTCACAAGGTCCAAGGCCTGACAACCTCACAGTGCCCTCCCCAGACTTCTGACCCCCCCGGAGAGCTCTGAGAAGAAGGTGCCCTGTTGCCCTTGGCCCTGGGACCCCACCCTACGGTTACAGAGGGGTCGGGAGTCAAACAGACCACAGTCACCTACCATCCTTGGTAGGTTGCCTGCCTCTGCCAGGCCCCCTGCTGCTCCCAACACCGTGTCCCTGGCCCTGGACCCTTGGACCTCCCCCCCCCCCACCCCGGCTCAGACTCCCGGCTCCCGGTCAGTCCTGGTTAAGAGCCTCCCCCAGGCCTGGGGCTGCAACTGCAAGTTCAAGTCTCAGCTCCAGGGGACACCCAAGGAGCTACCCTTGGGAACTCTGCACCTTTTCCCTCCCCACGTCACCAAGCAGGGGAAAAGTAGAACAAGCAATGTGTGTGCAAGGCTGCCGTGCTCAGGACGGCACAAGGTGGTTCTCACTCTGCTCGCACAAGCCTGAGGCTGGAGTCCCCCCCCTCATTGGTCTCCCTCTTGCTACATGGCCTTGGCCAAGTCCCAACTCCTGTCTGGGCTCAGGACCCTCATCCTGGGAAAAAGAAGGTAGGGTGGGCTGGGTCAGAGGGAAAGCCCAGGCTACGGCCACACACACTCACACACCCATCATATACACTCCCTTATGGACAAACACTCACCCCCTCTCTCTCACACACACACACACACCCCACAGGCCACTTGGTGGCCACCACTACCCCCATCTTCATTACCACCCTCCTCCATTATATAAACTCCCTGTGCCCTCCAGTGTCCCCCGCAATCACTTACCTAATATTAGGATATTAAAAAATATGGCAAGATTTTAAGAGACTTATTAAAATGCAATTAGCGGCGTGTACGACTTAAGCAGGAAGATTATTTTTAAAAATGACTTGATTGTGCAGAATACCACGCACCTTCCCGAGGCCGTAAACCTGCCAATCACACACATGCTCAAAGGAAGAGGTTTCCTCATTTTCTCTTTGTCCTTCAGGGTTTTCCCCTGCCCCCGGTGACCATGAAGGCTGTGGTCCCCCACCCACCAGACACACACACTCTCACACACACACACACACACACACACACACACACACACACACACGCTTGCATTCTGAGCCCCCTCAAGAGACCCCTCAGAAGGAAGCTAAAGGGTTAATCGGGTCCAAAGTCAAGCCCGGAGAAGTTTGGAGAAACTGGCCAGAGGGTAGGCAAGGGGATGGAGAAGACCCCACGCCATGACCGCTACCCCATGATGATTTGGATTAGCAGAGGCTGCAGCGAGAATAAGGACGACGAACAGTCCTGGCTGCGAAGGGTTTGGGGGTGGGAAGGGCTGAGGGGAGGAGGGAGAAGTCCCAGGTTGTGGGTTACAGCTGACCCCCTCTGTGCCTCGGAGACCCCCCCCCCTGCCCGCTGCGCCCGCGGCGCCCCCCGCCCGGCCCCCGCCCTAGCTGGAACGGTGGGTTATGCTGCCCCCTGCCGCCCACTCTCCACATTGCAGCCCCCGCTCTCAGGACCCGGCTGCGGAGCGAAGGAACTCGCGAGGTCCAGGGCCGACCCTTCTCCAGCCGCGGGGTTCACGAGAAGGACCCCGGATCTTCCCGGCTCTAGCCTGAAGCGAACCACGGATTTGGAAACGAAACGTGGAGAACGTTCTCCAGCCGCCCCCTCCCCGGCTGCTCCACCCCTGGCTGAAGGAGTTTATCAAACGTGCCTGCTACTTCCTGGCATTGGGCTCCCGCTGGTACTTTTATTCCAACCATAAAAAGGCTATTTCATTGAGAAATAAAGTCCCATCCCCCTGACGTGTGACTCCTTTCAGAGCTCTCAGCCGCCAGGCAAAATTTATGTTTCCCGGATGCTCTCTCCTGGGATTGCAACTGGAAATTGGGGAGAGGGGGCTGGAAGGCGGAATTTCCTCTCTAGCTGATGGACTTGTGCTTATTCCTTTGGTCTGAGGATCCCTGGAAACCCAAGGTGTCCAGCAGAGAGCCCTTGCCTTGGAGTGAGGAGGCGGGTGTTTGAGCCCCGGTTCTTCCACCTATTAGCCGTGGGAACTTGGGTAAAGTCCTGAGCCTCAGTTTCGTCGTCCATAAAATAGGAAGAACAATTCTTCTCTTCCTCAGAGAGATGGAGCTAGATGCACTGAGCACTTAGAAGCTGTAGAAATGTCAAGTACTGCTATTATTATGGAGGCAGAGGAATTCTCTGACTTGGGGTGGGGGCAGGGAGAGCTGACACAGATTTTCCCAAGCAGTGAGCGGTCCTCAGCTTCTGTGTGCATCAGATTCACCTGGAGGGCTTGTTAAAACACAGATTACCGGTCTCCAGCCTCTGTGCTTTGGGGTCTGTAGGTCTGGAATGGAGACCAAGATTTCGCTTTTTTTTTTTTTTTTAACCGATTTCTTAGGTGATGCTGATGTTGCTGGTCTGGAGACCCCACTTGGAGAACCATTGTTTTGAGGGCTTTGAGATCTGGGATGTGGGGCACCTCAGCCTGAGCCTTGGGAGAGGAATGAGGAGCCGGTGGGAGTCACCTTTGGGGCAAGATAAGGGTGAACTCTGGCCAGCTGCTGGGGAGTGACAATCTGTCCATATCGTCCCATCTTGTCCCCCCAGTGGCTGGGCCTGTGTCTCTGGCGGCCCCCACTGCCAGAGAGACAAGACCTATGAGCAGCAGAGAGGTCAGGCAGTGGCCCGGGGCTAGGCTGAGCTGGACTCTCTGAAGATGGACTCTCAGGGGTGCGGGGTGCCTGCAGACCTACAACGGGATACTCTTGACTTGTCTCCCCATGAGTGGAAGTTGCCTGACCATCCACTCCTGCTCCCTGTTTCAGCCTATTCCTGAAACAGAAGCACAGAAAGATTGAACTGACTTGCTCAAGGTCGCACGGCTTGGACAGGACACCCAGAAAAAGCCCTTACTGGCTATGCAGTAATTTGGAGGATTATGAGGTTGATGACTCCAATTCCAGTTTAAGTAATATTCAAATACCCAGCGGAGACTTGCCGCTAAAGCTGGAAGAGCACGTTGTCATACAAGTCTGCCGTGGGAGCGTCTAAAATCTGGGTATTCAAGACCTTCGATGAGGGAACAACAATGAGCCTGGATGTCACAAGGCATGAAAATTGGCTTTTTTGGTCAGGGAGGAAAACCCAAAAGGGAAACTGGCCCATGGCTGCTCCGTGTAACAGAACAGAAGGACAGTAAATGCATCACAGACCCTGATGGGGTGAAAAAGATGGGGATCCAAGCTACTGGGGGGGAGGGAGTCACGCAATGTCTAACCACCCCAAATCCCAGATTGTCTGAGATCCTGCCCCACAGGATGCTGACCTGGAGGGGAAGAGCCACTCCTTGCCAGGATCTCACTGATCACAGACACAGCAGTCGCAAAGAAATGATTGCCAGACCTAGAAGGTCTCAACAGGACGAGTGGAGGCCCCCCAAGCAGGGAGAACACTTGTGCCCGTGCCCACGCCACCCCGGGATTGGGCACAGGTGCGACCCAGGCCCTGGGAGACCCAGAGCCCTGGTCACTCATGGATCTGGGGACATTGAGGGAAAACAGGAGACTCCCCAGAAGCCTGAGCACTTTCTCATGAAACGCAGCTTGTCCCGGGTTTGAGTCAGTGTGGAGTGGAGCAAGGGGAGAGGAGTAAAGTGGTTGCTTGCAGCTGCGCCGTCCGCCGAGCTGGGCCACGTGCCCAGATCCGCGTAGCCTTGCCACTCGCTCCCTGCTGCGGGGAGAGCCATTTATGCCAGGTAAAGGCTGGAGATTTCATTAACTCCCTTCCCTTTGTCTCGTCTCCAAGGGCACAGGGTGGTTAAACATGCGGAGGACTTGGTAAAGGGTCAGCCCTGCTTTATAGGACTCTCTTGGCTGCAGGGGGGGGGGGGGCAGGTGGGGGGGGCCCGGCCCTCGAGGTCCCAAAGCGGGGTGGTTCGGCAAAGATGGAGAAGGGGAGGAGGGAGATGGGGGTGGGGCGGGGAACAGAGAGACAGAGACTACAGGCCAGCGTGGTGACATGTCTCACACATCACCTGCAGCCACCTTCACTGAGTCATCTGGACACAGGATGGGAGTGGCACCTTGGAGAGGAGCCCTTTAAGTCATCTTCCTGGGGGGTGGGTTGGCCTCTCTCAGCCAGGGCCTCCCGCCCCCATCCCCTTTCAGCTGTTCCTGCCCTCTGATGTCCACTTTCCAGCAAGCGTTTTAGAGCCAGAATAAAATCTGGGCTCCCACGTGCCTGCTCTCTCCTGTTCACTCCACCAGCTTCCATTGCCTTCTTTCTGTCCCTCCAAACCTCCTTAGATCCCTTGCACTTGCTGTCCCTCTGTCTGGATGCCCCTCTCCACCACCACCCCACCCCACCCCCCACTCTTTCCTGGTTTCCCCTTCAGAGGAATTGCCGTGACCATCCCGCCCCAACCTACGCCCCATGCAGGTTGCGTGTTTGGGTCTCTTCAGAGCACTTGGTGTCATCTAAAGTTGTCCACGTGTGGCTTTATTGTCCATCTCCAACCCCCCGTCTCACACACACACACACACACACACACGTGCCCACTAGAACTTTCGCTCCCACACGAGGGACTTTCTCTGTCCAATTTACAGTTCCCTTCCCAGAGCTGCAATAGTGTCTGGCACAGAGAACGCACTCCGTAAACATTTGTCAAGTGACAGGGGCCGTGATATGCACTCTGAGAAGGCAACTGGGGGTCTGGAGAACCAGGCAGCAGTGAGCCCACAACATCAGCCCTGGGCTCTAACCCCCTTCCCCACCGTCCTATGAACATGATCTTCTAGCCCGAAAACCATGGGCTCCTGTGAGGTGATCCCAGCCTAGGGGAGGTCAGTCCTTCTTTCTTCCCCCAGGCTGGGCCACCCAGCCAGGTGCCCTGGGCAGCCGCCACGGCCTCTGGCCGCCTCCTGCTGGCTTCCCCTGTAGGTGTCAGGCTTGCCTTGGCATGGGGGCCGCCGTCCCTGGGCAGCGGTTGCCCGCAGGGGAACCGCCTGGCAGGGCGGGCGGGGGGGTGGGGTGGGAGGGGTTGGCCTTGGAGTCACGGCTCTGATTCAAGAAGGGAAATCATCCGAGCTTTTAAAAAATTAAATGGAGTCAGTAATTTGATTTCAGAGAGAAGCTGAAAACCTCGTAATGGCAGGAGCAGCTCAATTCCGTGGTGAAAAGGAAAAGCCTTAAATGGGGCTATTAAGCTTTTGCCTGGGATGGATCAGCCCGGAGAAGGAGGAAGGAGGGGGGGCAGGCAGCGGGGAGAAGTCGTCCTAGAGGTAGAGACCGTTTATCAGCCAAGACAACCCTGATTATTTATTTATTTATTTGTTTCGCGTTCCGGGCGTTGCCCACGGCCTCCTCTCCTTGGCTGCGATTCAAATCCCACTTCCAGCGATGGGCCGGCCCGGAGCGGGTGGGGGTGCCCCCCTTCCAGGGAAGCACCCAGTGCTGCTCCCATTCAGGCCACGGCTGGGCTTCTGGGAGCACTGGTGTCCCCGGAGGTCAACAGGGGTCACCGGAGCTGCCCAGGCCAGCGGGGTACCAGCTGCTGCCATGGGAACCGGAGGCAGAGAGTAGTGAGTCATGAAAACAAAGCAGCAACACTCCCCATTCTCCTCTCATGGGGTCCTTGAGAGACCTAGGGTCGTGGCCCCGGAGGCCCAGGGGAGGGCATCTCACACTGCAGGATCTTGTCATCGCCCAGCGCCCCCAGAGATGTCTGAGCTGTGGCTGAAGGCCTTCTGTGCTCTCCCGGAACGAGCACGCATCCCCTCTGCCTGGGCCTGGGAGCCCCGCAGTTTGGCTGTTCTGATTTGCCTGAATAGCTGCCAGGGTAACCACGAGAATGACTTACACGTCCTGAGCACACGCTGTGTGCAGGGCCCTGCGCTGAAGGCTTTACATTTCCTCGCTTACCCCTCAACGGCCCCAACTATTCTCACCCCCATTTGCCTGATCAGGAAACTGAGGCGCAGAGAGGTTAGCGCCTTGCCCAAAGGCACACAGCCGAAGAGCGGAGAGACCGCAGCAGCCTGGCTACAGAGCGTGCACGCTTTCCCCCTCTCCGCCCCCGATGCCTCACCACATCACAGGGAGTGGGCAAGCACGCAAACGCTGGCGGTCCCAGCAAGCCGGAGGCACGCCCGAATACTGTCCTCCCCACTCCTTTGTGCTTGGCATCCCCTGGGGTGCTCCCAGGACTCACCCCAGCAAGGGGGCCTCTCAGAAGCCCCTCCACGTGGTTCTGAAGCTCGGGAGACCTATAACTTTCAGGTTATAGGTTGCCACTGCAGGCTGTGTCGGCTCCTGCCAGGGTGTCCCCTGCTGAGCAGAAAGGCTCTCCGGGTTTGGCCAGGCTGGACCAGAAAACGTCTGCGGGAGCCCACAGGCTCTGAATTTGCTGGACATGTTCGCGGCCCCCCACTCAGCCTGCTCCACTGGCCAGGGGCTGACTCGAGGCCTCAGGCTCTCTCTTACCCGCCCTCCGATGAAGCCACGGGCTCCTTAGAGGTGCAGGCCAGTGAACTCTCCAGAAGAGCCGTCAGGGGCTGCCTGCGACTGGCAGTTGCTGGGCCTACCCTGTGCCTCCCCGAGGGCTCAGGCGGGTGCTGGGCCTAGCTGCTGCCACCACACCTTAGAAGGGCTGACGGCAGGGCAGTGACTGCGGCATATCCATTCCCAGCAGGAGGATGAGTCCTGGCCCCGCCGTGTCCTGACTTGGTCCTGGGATGGCAGGTCTAGGTGCCCCTTACCCTCCTCCCTGATGGTCCTGAGGCCTCCATTATGGAGGATGTTTCCTGGGGCTATCTGGGGGTCGGGGTGGGGGGAACATCAGGAAGCCAGTGCCTCTTCATCCACGCTGGTCATCGAGAGCCTCGTCAAAGGCCAGACCTCCTGGCCAGCGCGGCCAGGTCCTCCTCGCCTGGGCTAGTTGGCAGCCACGTCCCCCCTGACAACATTCCCGGCAGGAGGAGCCCTCCGGGTGGCTGGGCAGGGCCCTGCTCAGGCCTTAGAGCTCCCAGACTGTCAGGGTGACAGATGGCCTTGAGACCAGGAACACTTCGGACTCTTCGGACGCCCAGAGAGGCAGCCGAGGAGAGGAGACATCTGAGAACAAATGAATGGTCAGGCCGTGGGGGCTGGGGAGACCGGACAAGGGGGCCGGGGCTGGCCTGGACGGCTCCCATGGACTCTGAGGACAGTGCAGCTGAGGCCAGGGCGGGCCCGGGTAACTCCACGTTCCCTGGGGGAGCCCAGGGGCCATGTTTCTTCTACAGGTTTAGCTATTTGCAGGAATGGTCCAAGCCCCTTCTTCAGTGGGAGAGCAGTGGAGAGAAAAAGCATCAGAAATCGGAGGATGTGAGCCTAGGCCATGCCGAGGATGGCAACCCAGAGATGGCCCTCGGGAGCTCTGCCCTCAAGCTGGTGCCCCAGGCCTGCTCCCAGGCTCCGGCCACAAGGCTTTTGAGGCACGCCTTGGTTTTCCTTTCTCCACGTGCACAGCCACTGACCTTACCCACCACCTCCTTTTGCCGGCTCTCAAGGCCCCCGGGGGCCATGAAAGGACAGGAGAGCTCGAAGGGAGCCGCCCTCAGATGGGAACTCTTGGGGGCCCCCCGCTTTCTCTAGGGAATGTTCTGAATTTGAGGAGGAAACTTGGTGGGAGGTCAAAGTGGGGCTCCCTTGGGAATAATGGTGGTGAAGGAGAAGGGTCTCATGCCTGGCTGGGTCCACCAACGCCTCGTGGGGCTGGGGCCCCTCTGAGGAAATTGCGGTGGGGAGGCCAGGTGATGGACTGGGCTTCGGAAGGCTCGAGAGCGAAGCTCTGACAAAGCCCTTCCCAGAGGCCATCCGCGGCAGCTGATCCTGCAGATTGGAACTGGGGAGAGACAGCAGATGGAATTCCTGCAGGAAGGGTCTCCTCTCCTGGGAACGGTGGAGACGGAGCAGTCCTCAGCACGGCAGTTCAAGCAGACAGCTCCCTTCCAGAATTTTCCAGAAAGGAAGCAGGGGTCAGTTCTCCTCCCAAAGAGACACGATCCTCCCCGCACCCTGGTGAAAGGGCCACTCATGTCCCCCTTCTACAGATGGGAAAATAGAGGCTTTGGGAGCTCAAATTCAAGCACTGGGTTAACAACCTCCCTTCATTGGCAGAATTTCACAGACCCTGGACCTGGAGTCCTTGTTGAGAATACGTGAGTGTCAAAATCTATTTTTGAAATCGAATCACAGGATTGTACATTTTCTGTAAGGACCTACTGGCCCCAACTCCTACCCCTGCTTGATGCCACCAGCTGATTTCATCTTTAAGCCATTCCCTACTTTGAGGCCATGTACATCAGCCCAGTCCCAAGAATCACACAGAACCAGACTCTGCTGGGACACTACGGACCTGCTGGGCCAGATCATTCTTTGCTGTGGGCTCCTGTGCACCATGGGATGTCTAGCAGCACCCGTAGCCTTGACCCACCAGATGCTGGTGGCCTCAAGAATGTCTCCAGATGTTGCTAAATGTCCCGTGGGAGGCAAAAACATACCCCTGTTGAGAACTGCCGAGTTAGAGCTTGCCAATTCTGGTTCATAGGTCAAGTACAGCCTCAGACATGTTTGGTTTGGCCTGCAACGGGTCTATTTTATTTTATTTTATTTTATTTTATTTTATTTTATTTTATTTTATTTATTTGAGAGAGCATGAGCAGGGGTAGCGGGAGAAGGAGAAGCAGACTCCGCACGGAGGAGGGGCTCGATCCTAGGACCCCGAGATCATGACCTGAGCTGAAGGCAGACGCTTAACCGCCAGAGCCTCCCGGGCACCCCGACCTGCGGCGGGTCTTAAATATATTTTAGATTAACTGATGAAATTCTGTAACCAGCTTCTCCTGGAAAATCAGAAGATTTGGCGGGGTCTGGGGGCCACCAGCTCACTGGCATCTCCACTACGCCCTGTCCTCTCCATGGCCTTCAGCACCCTCCCTTGGGCCACCGGTTCACTCCCCCTCACTCATGTACACTCCCTGCCTGACCCATAGAGGCATTTTTGTCAGAACCTCTGCTTTAAAATGTGAAACAGAGCTGGCTGGTTAGCTCAGTTGGTTAGAGTATGGTGCTGATAAAATGTGAAACAACTACAGTTTAACCATCCTGCTGGTTTTTCTTCTCCAAGCTGGACAGCCCCTTGCTTCCACTATCCGTGACATCTATGAGCTTAAATAATTAGGATTTCTCCTATAGGTTCTAACCACTTTGCGGGGGGTGGGGGGAGGGATGGAAAAGACTGTAACCACAGAGTGCTTAGGCAATCCCGGCGCATTAAATATTCCAGCGCATTAGTCATATATTTACACAGAGAAATGTTCTTTGTCTAAAACGTTTTTTTTTTTTAAATTCCTGGTGAAAATGTAGTCTGACAAGCATCTATTAAGTGCTTACCAAGGGAAGGCAGTATGATAAGTCCCAGGAAGAATAAAATGCTGAACAAGACACAGCCCTTGACCTCAAAGCATTCCCATACAAGAGGGAGAGACAGGAGGGTGAGCCAATAACCATAACAAGAATAGAAAGACCTGGAAGCAACAATACAGAGATTAGCAAGGCCCCTGAGCAAGGATGACACACAAATTCGTGAAGCATTCCATATTTTAAAAGAAAGAAGGAAAGAAAACAAAGAAGGAAAGGAAGGAAGGAAGGGGGAGGGAGGAAGGAAGAGAAAGAAAGAAAGAAAGAAAGAAAGAAAGAAAGAAAGAAAGAAAGAAAGAAAGAAAGAAAGAAAGAAAGAAAGGAAGAAAGGAAGAAAGGAAGAAAGGAAGGAAGGAAGGAAGGAAGGAAGGAAGGAAGGAAGGAAGGAAGGGAGGAAGGAAGGAAGGAAAAGAAAGAAAGAGAGACGGGAGGTGCAGGGAAGGTGTGCTGGGAGCCAGGGAGAGGAGAGATTCATTCTGGCTGCTGATATTAAATTAATAAAACGAGGAAGAGAACATTCTTTCCCCATGTAAATCTTTCCAGAGAGGCCAAAAAGTCTTCCTAAATTGTTCTCATTACTGTTGCTGAGCTATTTTTGTATTTTATTTACTATGTCCCTATAGAGAACCCACCCTCGCTTCAAAGCCTGGGACAAAGATCATCTGCCCCTTGACATCTCCCCCCAAGCCCGCCTGCCCTCCTTTATAACTTTATAACTCTCCGGACATTTCTTTCCTCCCCTTCGAGACTGGACGCCACTTGAGAGCAAGGGCTGATGCTGGAGGCCTCTGTTCCCTCCCCTGCCTCATAAGGGCCCTCCCTCAGGCAAGTGCTTAGTGGATATTTGTCAGATAAAGATCTAGCCCTCCCTTTCCAAAATCAATGTCAATGCTGCAGGAAACTGTTAAAATAAAAACAGCCAAAATGTGTAAAAACTTTCAAGAAACATTTCCATTCTCAGCAGACTGTTAGAACTCATCCCCCACCCCGCTTTTTCCCTTTGTTTCTAATTCTGAATTTGGGGCTAGATGTGGTAGGCAGTCCCCCTTTTAATCTTTAAATATAGTTCTGAATATAATTACATTTTTATGCAGCACCGAAACATCATATCCTGGTAACGGGGCATTCTTGCACTATTAACATCTGCGTTAAATCTCCTTCGCGTCTGTCTTCTATTGAGGACAGTTGTGAAGTCTAAGATGAAAGTGATCGACATCATTTGTGAATTATGTGTATTTCCTTACGCTGTATATCAATGGGTTTTGCTCCTGGTGGTTTTGCGAATACCAGGTTGTCTGGTAGCCGGGCTTTCGCCGAAAACCTCTTTCAAGACATGGATCCCGGCATCCTGGCACAGAGGACACACACCGTGTTTAGAAAAGCATTCGTCCTGGATTAAGAAATAAGTTGCATCACGCAGCGCTCTTTGCCAAAGAGCCTGATCCATCTCGTAAGCGACCTGAGGAACTGGAGCCCACACAGACAGCTGGGCGGATCAAAATGGAAATGGCTCATCTTGTGCTAGGAACTCTGCTAAGCTCCTCCCCCTGTCATCTACGGTCTTCCCTACAGGTACCCGTATTCCCATGTTGCAGATGAAAAACACTGAGGCTCAACAAGGTTAAGTGACTCGCAGAGGTCCTGCAGCCAGCTAGGCATTGCTGTGGGGCCACGAAGAGTTAGTTGCACGTGGCAGGGTGCATCCTGTCCCCCAGGGTCATCCTCCCAGGGGGCCACCCTGGCAAGAGTGCCAGGCCCCAGGGGTATCAGCGGCAAGGATCCATCTTCAGCTGGCCCCACAGTTCTGCCTTCCACGTCTCTGATTCCACTTGGTGTCACTGGCTCGAAGGGACCTCCACGAGGGTTAGGACAGCTGCCGCCACCACCAGGACACTGAGCTGGACCCGGAGCACCCTGGCCACCAAGTGGCTGATCACCACAAGGTCCCTGTTTCGGGACCCTGTGCAGGTGCGGGTGGGAGCCTTTTTTTGACCAGACCCAGTCTCTGCTTTGGGATGTGAAGCAAGACCTCCAACTCTGGCTGGGATGACCCTGGAATGGGGAAGGATATGTGACACAGAAATATGCACACTTTGGTTCACCTGGGTGGCCCAGCCAGTTGAGTGTCTGACTCGATCTCGGCTCAGGTCTTGAACTCAGGGTGGTGAGGTCAAGCCCCGCGTTGGGCTCCGCGTGGGGCATGGAGCCTACTTGGAAAAAAAGAAAGAAAAAGAAAGAAAGAAGAAAGAAAGAAAGAATGAAAGAAAGAAAGGAAGGAAGGAAGGAAGGAAAGAGGAAGGAAGGAAGGAAGGAAGAAAGAAAGAAAGAAAGGAAGGAAGGAAGGAAGAAAGAAGGAAAGAAAGAAGGAAAGAAGGAAGGAAGGAAGGAAGGAAGGAAGGAAGGAAGAAAGAAAGAAAGAAAGAAAGAAAGAAAGAAAGAAAGAAAGAAAGAGAAAGAAAGAAAGAAAGAAAGAAAGAAAGAAAGAAAGAAAGAAAGAAAGAAAGAAAGAAAGAAAGAAAGAAAGAAAGAAAGAAAGAAAGAAAAGGAAAGGAAGGAAGAAAGGAAGAGAGAAAGAAAAATACACGCTTTGCAGGTATGTGGACAAAAGGGTGGTGCCAGGACCTCAGCCAGGGGCCATGCCCACGGCCAGCACAGCACACTTCCTGATCGGTGACATGAGATCACTTGATGCTTGGTGTCACTGCCTGGCAGAAGAAAAAGGCCATCCCCAAACATCCAGGGTACCCTGCCATCTGTGAAGGCCCATAAGGAAGCAGATGCCAGGAGCAGGACCGCCCCCCAGAAGCTGCAGAAATGTCTCTGCCGAGACTGTCTTTAGCTTTAGTGACCCAGCCTGGCGCCCCATCCTCACCAAAGCTGCTCTTAAGAAACAAAGCTCGTATCAATTGTTTACACTTTAGCAAGAGTTTCATGTGTCAGCCTTCTCGTGGGGGGCATTTGAAGCCAGTTCTGCAGTAGCTAAATGAAAGCACCTGCCTCCAAATAAACGGTTTCAGGCATCATGAACAAGGAAAGAGATGTTTGGGGGCTTGGTGAGGCCATCCCTTATGCCTTAAAATCACCAGAGCCCTGTCAGGAAACCCTCCATGATAAAATTCTATCACATGCTAAGTCTTAGTCCTCTCTGATGGAGGCACACGGGGTGAAGCCTTTGATCCACCCAACTTTGCATACAGAGTTCCTTAGGATTTAAACTTCCCAGAGGTAGGAAGTGCTCTTTCAGATTCTAAGCCTCTCTGTATTAATACCCTGGGCTGAACGAAGTAGTTGTTACATACAGGGTCTAGATTGGGGTCCCAACCTCTGGTGGACCATGAAGCCCCGGAGGGCCTGCTGAAGGCCGCAGACCCTCTCCCATCTTTGTTCTCAGACCCCCTGGAGCCCATGTTGGGACCTCCCCGGAGTATAAAGACCCCGGGTTTGGAAGTCTCCGGTAGATGATTCCACTTTACAACTATATACCACGCCCAACCCAGACTCCGTACACACTCATACCCTCCAGGACAGCAGAGGTCTCTTCGTCCCAAGCAATTCAGGGAAGCAAGGTCAAGTTTGGGGCTATGGAGAGGAGAGGTGGGGTGGGGCCTTGGGGAGAAGGTGCCCAGAGGAGGGAGGGACACAGAAGGGATGGAACGAGCGAGAGGTGAAGCCAGACAGGGTGGACTTAGGGGCGCTCCTGGGCCTTACCCAGTAGGCAAGCAGCTTCTAAAGAACAGGCCTAAGAGCTGTTCACCAGCCGGACTGGCAGGAGCTCCTTGGAGGGGTTCAGCACCTGGTGAGGCAGAAGTGTCCCCCTGTGGCCTCCGAACCACTCCGTCCAGAAACGGACTCCCTCCACAGGGACCCCCTCGCCCTTCCAGACTAGCCTCTGGACTAGGTGTCTAGCCTCTGGACGAGCCCCAGGTGTCACAGAGCTCAGGTCAGGGGCTGCTGCTTCAACGCAACCCGGAAATATTATTTAGCCCGGATATTTTTAGCAGGAATCGAGCTCAGAGCAAATGTCATGTGAGCCGTCTTCTCTTCCACGGCAACTTTGGGCTATTTAAAGAGATGGTAATTATGCTCCTGCCACCATGATCAGGATGGGCTGAATGCATGATTGCAGGAGCCCCTCATCTGCCATGCGGAGCACTTTACGCTAATGGAGCCCAATTTTCGAAGCCGCCTGCCTAAATCTGTCCAGTGTCCCAGGTGGACAATTGGCACTGGAGGAGCAGCGGACTGCTCTTTGGGGCCTTGCAGCGGCGCCCAACGGGGGTTCCGGGGGTGCCCTGCCACAGGGCCCCTCCCCCAGCTCAGCACTGACTCCCCGCCTCTGAAGCAGGTCTTGCCTTGGGCCTTGGACGGTAATGGGGGTGGTATCGATGCCCAGCTAGAATCCCACCAGGCCAGCTTCTTGAAGAAAAGCTCCCAGCTCCCCCCGAAGGGACAGCAGCCATGGGGTCTGAAGAAACGGGACACACTCATCAACGGTCTGACCAAAGAGACGTGGTCACTAGGGGGACAAGGAGAAGGCTCCCTGAGGGGACACTCAGGAAGGTGACAGGGCTAAGGAGGGGGTGGGCAGGAGCAAGAAGCAGGGCAGCAGGCCACGCGAGGAGAAAGGCGGACCGGACACTTGAGGGGAGCTGAGGCCTCGCAGGGGCGCTTGGCACGTAGTAGGTGCACTCACTAGGCGGCACACGGGTGAGAGAATGAGGGTGCTGTCACCCCAGCCAGCCGGGCCGACCAGGAGACCGGCCCGTACTCCGTCTGGCCGGGCGCACCCGGGGTCCTCCTCTCGGCTCCCTCGGCAGTGCGTTAGTGGACATTGGCGATGGGGGCCTTGAATCTAGGTGGGTGCCCGGAGAGGGGGAGGGGGACAGGAGGGAGTCCCCAGACCCTAAGCTAGAAGGACTGGCATGAGGAATTCAGGGGAAGACTTGAGGAAGGGAAAGCTCGCTGACTTCAAATACTGGAAAGGATGTAAAACGGAGAAGGGCCCAGCTCCTTCCAGGAGGCTGCTGAGGGCCGACCCGGGACCAGCCAGAGGGAAGTGGGGGCAGACAGCTCTGCCAAAGAAACGCGTGGCCTTGCAGAGGGATCAAGCTCCTCGGCACTGGAGACTTTTCGGAGAATCTCAGCACGGGAGGGACCTCCTGCCCAGCCTCCCACCCAAAGCCGGGACCCCTCCTCGGATTTCCTCTCAAATGGCCTCAGACCTCTGCCTGGAGGGCACCAGGGGAAGCTTCCGGCTTCGGGTGCCAAGACACGAGCCCAGAAGAGTTGGCACCATCCACCAGCCCCTCTCCAAAGGAGAAGAGAAGTCAAAACCTTCTGCCTCCGCGTGTCCCCGAGCACCGGGCCTGGCAGGGCCTTCCAGAAAGTCGCTCCTGCCCACATACCTGGCCAGTGGCGCTTCCCAGGGGCAGTGTCAGGGAGACTGCAGTACAAAGAGGAAGCAACAAATTCTTGGCAAGCGGTGAGCAAAGGTGAGTGAGTAAACATTTCTGCCTGAGCACATAAGCGCCGGCAATTACCCCAGCAGGAGGCCAGCGAGAGAACGGTGCCGGCTGGGTTGTTTGCTCATTAAGACGAGAAAATCATTTATGTTCTGGGACTCAAGTGTCAACAGACCCCGAGAAATGTCGTTGCCTCAGCTGCCGCCCTGGGGCCGGCCAAGGGGGCAGCTGGGGTCCCGGGCACAGCTGGTGGGCCGAGAGCGGGTATGCGTGGCACAGACGCGCTCCGGGACCCACTTTCCATCAGGGTTGTCTCCCAGGCCCTCTCGTCTTGTTTTCCTCCCTCACTCTTCCTCCTTCCTTTTCAGATCCAGCAGTCGGGGGTGGAGGGAGTGCCCCGATGGCCCGCGCATGCACACCAGAGGCACCACACTTGGGGTGACCACCCATCCCGGTTTCCCCGGCACCTAGGGGGCTCCCCTGCTGTGGGACTTGCAAGTGCCCACACCAGGGCAGACCCAGGCCGACCGGGATGGCTGGTCACTGTGCGGCCCGGGAGCCCCGCCACCCCCCCCGAGGGGGGCACCGTTCTCCCCATTTCACAGATGGTGACAAAGGTGACCCCGCGAGCAGAGAAGGAAGGTTCTGGAGCTCCTGCTGCAGCCACGTCCTCGCCCCCCACCCACCTGTTCTCCCACTTCTCTCTCCTTTCTCCGGCCCCCTTGCATTTGCTTCGGACCTGGGCAGGCAGGGAGGGGAGTCACAGACCCTAGAGATCACCCGACTGACCCCTGCACTAGAACAAGGCAGAGAGATGAGGCCCCGAGGACCCACCCACCTCAACGGCACCCTCCCCAGACCACCCGCCCCCCACTCCTCCAGCCGGAGGGACAGACAGGGGCTTGCAGGAGCAGAAAGAAGAAAGCAGGAGGTGGGAGGAGACCCCAGCCAGCTCAGCCTACTGGGTGCGCCAGCCCTACTACCCCTTGGCTCTAGGGCCCCACCGGAGGCAGGCTCAGGGCACCCGCAAGCCCCTCTGCCTCCTTGTCTTTGGAGCTGCCACCTTCCCTTGGGCAGCACAGAGGCTGGGGAATGGGGAGGATGCCCGAGGGGTGGTGAGAGGCTAAAGAGGATTCGCCATCCCCCCCCCTGGCCCCCACCAAAGCCGTCCTGCTGTTCCCACGCCCCATCCCTCGGCTACACCCTAGAATAAGGCAGGGAAGCCCCCGGAGGCTGGCCTTTAAGGAGGGAACCGATTCCGCTTCAACAAGGAAGGCAAGTAGCGATCAGCACGGTGCCCTTTAAGGCCCCACGCAGAGGCTATATTTAGGGCCGAGGACATTCCGCAGGACCTCGGGCAGCCTTCACTGGGAGCAATCACTAATCACCGCATTGAGTTTACGGGTGCCCCTGGGCACACTTAACCCAGGGCAATGAATAGTTATTGCCGGCCTCCCGCTCGGGGCCTGTGGGCACACTTAAGCAAGAGCGCCGATCACTGCTAGCGGGCACGGCTCGGGTACACCCTTGGGCACCCTGCACCTTCAGCGGGGAGAGGCAGAGTATTAAATATCTATGTGCCCTGTGCCCACAGCTGCATTTAGCCAAGGGCAAGGCCGGTGAAATGGCTTTAATTAAAACTTAATGCAAGTTCAAGGTGCAGGCAGGGAAGCAGCGGCTGCAGAAGTCACCAGGAGTGAATCAGTCAATTCGACAAGGTTCTCAGGTTGGGGAGAGGGGTGGGGGGGCAGGGCAGCAGAGACCCATCTTCTGTCTCGTGCCAGCTGCCCACCACCCTGTGTCCATGTTCTGGGACGCGGGGCCACTGAGCGCTCCCGCACCTCGCTCGGTGAAGGATGCTGGGCGTCCCGGCTTCTAAGGCAGGTCGTTGGAGACAAAGCAGGTGCCTGGGCCAGGAGCAGGTCCTGCTTTTCTCGGTAACTCGGCCCAGTGTTGCGTGACACCGGCCACACTGTCCCCCTGGCGGTAGCTCCCAGAATTACAGGCCCAGCGTGGGGGGGGGGGGGGGGTTGGGGGGCAAGGGGGGGGGCGGGGGGGGAGAAGGGACCAGCCAGGAATGTCAAAGGTCATTGCCTGGGGGCAATGCTTGGGGATCACAGGGTAGATAGAGCCCAGTGATTCTTAGGAGGACCAACAACAGGACAGTGGGCAGGGAAAGCCGTGCCCTCTCAGCCCCTGCTCCTTAAGATTGGGAAGCAGAGGAGTATCCGAGCAGTCTGCCCATCTGCCCCCGGCTTCCAAGCTAGAGGAGCTCAGGTCTTTCATCCTGGGGGCACTCCCAGAAGTGGGGTTCCTCCTGCCACAGCGCTTTGTTAAAATTCAGACCAGATGGGAACACAGCTATAAGCTCTTTCTGGGGCAGGGATCCACAACCCATTTAAATCTACTCCCCTAGTAGCAGCTCAGTGCCTGGCATAGAGCAGGTGCTACATAAATGCTCGTTGAATGATCGGCGATAGTCACAGGTGGCCTTCTTTCTCCCATCTCCTCCTTCCATTTTCTCCTCTCCTCTCCTCCCCCTTTCCCTCCCTCAACTTTCCTTCCCCAGTCCTATCTTCCTTCCCCTACTCCCAGGCAGGCTGTCCCACACCAGCATCCCCAGGCCAAATCCAGTATTGTTTTGTTTTGTTTTGTTTTGTTTGAGCCACTCCATGTTTGCAAAATTAAAGTCACCTTTTTATTTTTTTTTATTTTTAAGATTTTATTTATTTATTTGACAGAGAGAGAGACACAGCGAGAGCGGGAACACAAGCAGGGGGAGTGGGAGAGGGAGAAGCAGGCCTCCCGCCGAGCAGGGAGCCCGAGGCGGGGCTCGATCCCAGGACCCTGGGATCATGACCTGAGCGGAGAACAGACGCTTAACGACTGAGCCACCCAGGCGCCCTAAAGTCACCTTTTTAAAATTAGAAGATTTCATATACAATTCCAGATGTCCAGTTTCTCATGAAAAGGTAGAAAGTCTGGCCGGAAGGGGCTGGGGTGGAGTGGAGGCTGCCCCTCTGCAGGGGGCCGGGGCGGGAGGCTGTGCCTGGTTCATGGCCCAGCTCCTCGCACACCCTCTCCTCTCTCTGCTCCGTTCTATCACCTGTAGAATCGGGACAATAACAGTACCCTTTGCCTCGGATTGCTATGAAGATGAAATGAGTTCATATTTGCGAAGCGGTTAGAGCAGGGCCCGGCATAGTAGGGGTGCCATGGAAGTATTTGCTAAAGAAAGACACAAGTAAAATTCTTTACTGCCTCCTCAGCCTGGCACACTCGTTTCTGGGGCGGGTTTGGCCCCCGTTGGCACTTGCATCTGTAACCACCCGCCCATCCGCATCTTGTTTAGCTCACAGGACTCGTGAGAAAACCTGACTGCAAGGAGCCTGCAAGGCAGTGAAGGATTGTCCCTGACGTCCTTTTATGGCTAAAAGTCTACAATTCCTTGACTTTACCCGGGTCGAGAAGGAGCGTCCGAACTCGCCATTTTTTTCAGTCTAGCAAGGGGGAACACAACGACACAATGTTGCGGCGCCAGCGATCACCCCAGCGCGCCCACTGTCCCCTGTACCAGCTAGCTCAGAGACCTTTCACACGCCCGCACTCTTCCATCCCACCCCCTCCCAACTCGCTCTGACAAACCCGGTGGGACCAGGCACCCTGTCAGCGCCCGCGAATATCTGCGGGAGAGCGAGGCCACGTGGCACCCCCAGCGGCCACCTCTCTGCCCGGCCATGTCTCGAGGCTCAGGAGCCACAGCCTTTGCAGAGAAGTCCAGTCTGGGGTGTCCACCCCCACACCCCATCCCATGTCCCTCTGGGCGCTCAGAGCCTGTTACCTGAACGGATGTGGGCCCACATCCGTGGACACTCTCCTGGCCCAGCCTGGATGTTATCACTGACACTTCATTATGTAGCAGACTCACTGCTCCAACCTTTTCACCCTTGTTTGAAATATTCTGATTTCCAACCTGTAATTTGCTTTCTGGAAGTAGGGCAAAATTCATGTGTGCAAATGGAAAAGAAAAACACAGTTAATAGGCCGCAATTATAGGTCAGTGACTATTTCCAGCAAGTATGGTTAACATCAACCGACTGGAAGCTGGGCAGGTCTCTTGCAAGAGGGCTGGGCCGGGAGACCAGAGCTGTGGGGCCAGGGAACCTGGGTCCAGTTTCTGGGCTCCTGCAGCGCAGCCCCCATCAGGAAGCCCTCAGTCCTGGGGACATTTGAAGATTTCAGGAAGGTCAGACCTGGGCAGACAGAACAAGAGAGTTTATGCCTGAACATCCTTTGACAGGTGACAAATGTTGGTTCACACCTTGTCTTCTTCGACCACTACAAATGACTCCTAAAGTAGGCTGTCTTATTCCCATTATATAGATGAGGAAGAAGAGGCTCAGAGTAGGTGAGGGACGAAGCCAACAGGGTGCAGTGGGGAAATAGGGGGGTGTCAAAGAGGAGACGACCGAAGAAAGGAAGAGAAAGAGAAGGAACAGGTTAGTTCCTGTGATTTCGGCAACCCCCCCCACCCCGCGACCCTGTGACCACGGCTCCCTCCGGGGAGATTCTAGGCTTGGCGGGGAAGGGAGGACAAAAAAAGGAAGGAGAGAGGAAATGGATGTGAGGAGAAGAGGAAAAGATGAGGGCTCTGGGGGGCAGGTCGCCCCCTCTCAGAGGCCAGGCCGAGGGATTAAAGCAGCAGGACCACCGGGGAGCTGCCAGCAGCCCCCCTCCACCCCCAGGCTGTCAGGGGCTGCCCACGTCAGGGCAGCTCCTCATCCTCTGGCCCTCAAAGGCGAGTCAGCTCCCTCGCCGACCGGCATCAGCCCAGGCCTCGGAACCCAGCCCCCAAACCCACCTCTCTGCTCCTTCCCTGGGCGGGGTCCAGGCCGTGTGGATCCTGAAGCTCGTGCAATTTCGGGGAAGGGCCTCTTAAGGAAAAAGAATACAAAAATGTCTTTCGCCAACATTACAGAGTCTTGTGAGCCCATAAGGGACCAGAGCAAGTAAGGTGCCCTGGGGCTTATGCTCCATCAGCTCTGAGGTCGGTCAGCCTCTGTGAATCTGGTGGCACCTTTTATTCATGTTATTAAGCACTTACCAAGCACCTACTGGGTGCCAGACCCAAAGGCAAACACTGTGGGTATGCCCCCACCATCCCCCAGCCCGCCAAAGGCACGCCAGATCCAGCCAGAGACGGCTGTGTGAGCCCGGCTGCGTGAGCAGGTACGTCACTCATAGGGCAGCAGGTGCACCGATAGAAGCAGGTTTAACACACAGAAGTGATCAATATCAGGAAGACTGCCTGGAGGAGACAGCCTCCGAGCTGGGTTAACACACCTAGCAGTCCTATCGACCTGCAGAGCCTGCTTCTCCACAAGGTCAGAAATCTCAGATACCCAGATATAAACCTAGAAGCTCTGGAGTAGAGAAAAATAGCAGTCATAGGACAAGGCTGAAAAGGTATACACCAACAGGAAATCCTATCGGTTCTACCTTCAAAATATATCTAGAATCTCACACCTTCTCCCTACTCTGGTCCCTGACCTGGGTTTCTGCCCCTGCCTCCCTTACCTCCCCGAGCCCCTGGTTGTCTGTACTCCACATAGCAGCCATCTGGATCCTGTGCCACACTAGGTCAGATCATGCCATGCCTCTGCTCAAACCTCCCCATTTCTCGCTTCGAGGAAAAGCCAAAGCCCTAGAAGGCCGCACATGATTCACCCCTCACCTCCCTGACCTCCGTTCCCAGTTCCTCACCTCCCTCCTTCTGCCCCAGCCACACTGGCCTCCCTGCTCTTTCTCAAGCATGCCAGGCACACTCCTGCCTCAGGGCCTTTGCACTGACCGAGTCCTCTGCCTGGAGCTGCCTTCTCTTAGATACCCGCATGGCTCACTCCTCCAACCCCCCTCAAGTCTCTGTGCAAACGTCACCTTCTCAATGAGGCCTGCCCTTTTCTTGCCTTTATCCTATGAATGCCGTTTCCTTTTTCTGTAACCCTTATGCTTGTAACCTGCTGTCTAATTTACTTATTTATTATGTCTGTTGCTTGTCTCCCCACTCCCAAATGTAGCTCCATGGGCCAGGAGTGTCGGTTTTGTTCGTCGCTGCACCCCTAGCTCCGAGAGCAGTGTTCGGCGTATAGAGGGCTCTCGATAAATATTTGTTGAACGAGTGAAGCCGAAAGAGGGAGAGCTCTGGGCAGAGCGATCTTTATTGTCTTCTTTGGACTTTCTCTAGTTTCCATAACTATCTTGTATTTGCTTTTGTCATGATTTTGTTTTCAGGCTGCTTTTTAAAAGCTCACAGTTTCACTTTCACATTCTTGACGCCATTGTGCATTTGGTGGGAGATGAATACACTATTTCAGAAAACAGCCCCGGAAGCCTTTATGTGGGGTATTCTCTGGCGACATGCGTTCCTTTTAAAAGCATGCAGCTTCCACCTCTATCTTTAGCAAGAGATCAAGGCCGCGCCTCTGGCAGAGGGAGGCTCCGGGAGGTGGGAGATCACTGGGGAAATAAAGTGTCTAAGCCTGGATGTGCAAATTGACCTGGATCGTATTAGTTTTGCATTCACGTTTGCACTTTGTAAATATTTGCCTGGCATCCCGCTGCTCACACCTGCTTGCTGTCCCCTCAAGTTTATGGAAGGCACCAGGTACCATCACGCCTGTGTCTCCACCTGGCACTGCCGTGGAAAGAAAACTCTCCAGCGAAAGCCACAGGTGTCTCTGACAGCGCCTAAAACTAATGGCCTGTGGCTGGCCGCTGTGACTAATTCTCTGATTATTGACTTTATGATTTTACGCTTAAAACTTCTTTATAATAACACACAGAAATGTTTAATGGGCTCTATCCAGAGCCATAAAAATTACTTATTGAACAAGCGTTTTAAAACTATTAATCTATTGTTTTCCATTAATAATGGCTCTCCAAAGAACAGGCGACAGCTTAATGTATCCACAGCATTTCTCCCCGAAAAGCGGCCTTTTAATACATAAATGCCGCTCCCGTGGCTTCGCAGGTTGCCTGGCCATCGGGCAGCTGACCCTCCCAGGACAGATTTAGGCTCCCCCAGTCCCCGAAAGTGCTTTAAGGACTTCCTTAAAGATCCATAAAGGGGGGGGCGGCGCCTGGGTGGCTCGGTCGTTGAACGTCTGCCTTCGGCTCAGGTCATGATCCCAGGGTCCTGGGATCGAGACGCGCGTCGGGCTCCCTGCTCCGCAGGAAGCCGGCTTCTCCCTCTCCCACTCCCCCTGCTTGTGTTCCCTCTCTCCTCGCTGTGTGTCTCTGTCAAAATAAATAAATAAAATCTTTAAAAAAAAAGATCCATAAGGGGGCCCTGGGAGGTTTTCCTAGCATCTGAGAGAGATGGAAAAGACCCTCTCCCCAATCTCTCTTTCTGTGCAAAAGAGGAATTTCTAGGGCCTGTTCTGCGGTGCCCACGGTGGGGGACACAGAGAGAAGTGGGCAATTTGCACATCTCTCTACTCTTGTTCCCTCCAGAAGATTCCAGAATGACCTGTGTGACCCACCCCCTTCCTACTCTCATTGGCAAGCCCACTGCTGAAAGGCCCGTTTTCTGCTGCGTCTGGGGACCTGTCCCCTCACCAAGCCTGACATGGCTTCCTACCTCAGGTCTGTCAAAGTCACCCCTATAGCCCCACATCCATTTATTTTTCCAGGTGATTTAGATTTTGAAGAACATCAGCGCCGGATGGGCATTTCTTCTCGGGTTTCAGGCTGTTCATTCATTCAACAAATATTTATTGAGTGTCTACTAAGTACCAGGCAGTGTTCTTGGTTCTGGAGATACAGCAATAAATCAGGAACATGTGGGGCCTTGCCCTCACGGAGCTCCCCTCTGTGGGGGGAGCACAGAAGACCAAATATTTAGAAGATCATTTTAAATAGTGGTGAGTGCTAAGAAGCCAATGGGGTGAGATTGTGACCGGGGGTGGGCAGGGACTGCGTTGGATGGAGAGTCGAGAAGGCTTCTCGGGGAGGTGGCCTTTGAGCAGAGATGTGAGTGACAGGAAGGAACCGGCAGTGAGAAATGGGAGAGGAGTATTCCAGGCAGGGGAAAGGCAATACAAAGGCCCTGGGGTGAGGTATGCAGACAGGCATCTCTCCCCAGGCAAAGGCCAACCCAGCCAACAACTGTTCCCTCCCTGGCAAGTGCAGAATTCTGCTCAGTCCCATCCTCAAACTCTCCATGTGGCTCCTGGGGATCCACAGGCCTGGGTAGTCTGAGAAGCACTTGACCTTATCTGTGGAACAAGAAGGTACATCTGAGAATGAAGGAAGAATTTCTCCTCCCAGCCTTACTTTAATGGAATGGTTAGGAAGGGGCATGTAGGAGTCATATTCTCAACCCTGAAGGGACCCTTTACTCCATGCAGAGGTCACAGTTCACAGAATATTAAAGAATTGTCTTAGTGTGGGGCTTCTCAAACTTCAGTGTGCCTACAAATCACCTGGGGGGCTTTTTAAAATAAAGATTCTGATTCAGTAGAATCAAGGTAGGGCCTGAGATTCAGCGATTCTAACAAGCTCCCAGGTGATGCCGATGCTCCCAGGTGATGTGGTTCAGGGACCACACTTTAAGTAGCAATGTCCTAGAGGCCATTACATTGAACCACTGGGTTTTACAGGGGGAGATAAGGAGAAATGTGACTTGATGGTGAGAGTGGAGCACTAAAGTCAGAGCACCTGCGTTTGAATCCCACCTCTGTTCTGTGTGTATATGCGTATCTGTGTACTGATCGCTTAGTTACAGTTTCTTCCTGTGAGTTGATTGTATGACGACAATGGTGGTGATGATGATGATGATGATGGCAAAGATGGTGATGATGGTGGTGGTGATGGTGGCAATGATGGTGATGATTGGGGGGCCTGGCTCAGTTGGTTGAGTATCCGACTCTTGATTTGGCTCAGGTCACGATCTCAGGGTCGTGAGATCAAGCCCCACGTTGGGCTCTGTGCTCAGTGTGGAGTCTGCTTGAGATTCTCTCTCTCTCTCCCCTTTTGGCCCTACTCCCCCAAAAAGAAAAGATGCTGGTGCTGATGGTGGCGATGATGATGATGGTGGTGGTGATGATGGTGGTGATGATGATGGTGGTGATGGTGGTGATGATGGTGGTGATGGTGGTGAAGATGGTGATGATGGTGGTGATGATGGTGATGGTGGTGACGATGGTGATGATGGTGGTGATGGTGGTGAAGATGGTGATGATGGTGGTGATGATGGTGATGGTGGTGACGATGGTGATGATGGTGGTGATGATGGTGATGGTGGTGATGATGGTAATGATGGTGGTGATGGTGGCGATGATGGTGGTGTAGATGTGAGAGTTGAATGAGTACCTACTATGGCCTTTACAGGGTGTTTATCCCAGAGGGTGTGCCTAAAGATGACAGCTCTTATATTGGCAATTACTGTCACCCAGAGATAAAAGGACTTCTCCATGGTCACCGAGCAGTAGGACCAGATGCCCAAATATCCCTACTATCATTTTCCAGCTCATCACATAGTCAAACAAATTAGAGTGTCGGGAATCAAGTAAATGTTAGAACACACATGACCCTGAATCAATATTGTACCCATTGTAATGCTCTCCTGCTGGGATAGTAGGTACGTCTTACATCTAGCAGGCCTCAGGGTCATCACTTTATACACAGCCTCCCATTGTCTGGGAGAGTCAGGAGAGGAAAATGGGGATTCTGAGCTGAATCTGCACAGCACAGACATTGGATAGCCTGGTATGGTTTAAAAGATATGAAGAGGCCCTGGGTAGGAAGGTGTTTACCAGTCACTTGACTGGTAAAAGTTGAGTAGGAGCAAGCCAGGGCCATCCCTGGAGCTTCACAGCTCAGTTGACTACAGGTAGCGGGCAGAGCCTATGCACAGGCTAGAGGTAAGAGGCAGTACACAGTGTCCTGGTGGCACCCCCCACTCTAACCTCTGCTCACCCCATCCCAATCCAGCCTCCAGATGGCAGCCAAGAAGGATCTTGAAAATGTGAGATCATGCCAGTCTCTTCTGAGAATGCTTCAACAGCTCCCCACTACCCTTGGAAAAATACAAACACTTGCACAGCCCACATGGCCCTGCCCACCTCTCTGAACCTTTCGTCACTACATTCTGGCCAAGCTGGTCTTTTCTCTACCTCAGGACTTCTGCACCTGCTGTTCCCTCTGCCTAAACACTGTTCCTCATTCTTCACATGCCTGGTTCCTCTTCATGTAGCAGGTCTCAGCTTCAGTGTTTCCCGCATGGAATACCCTCCCTGGCCACCTCCACCTATTCTCTACCCTGGCCTTGTGTTTGTTTCCTTCCGGGTTCATATCACCGTTGGGAACTCTCTTATCTGGCGGCTCACAAAGATTTCTGTATATTTCTTCCACTTGAGTGAAGAGAAGTGCAGATAAGCTTGTCTCCCACTCAAGTGAGGATGAGCTCGAGGAGGGCAAGGGCCATATCTCTCTGTCCTCACTCTGCTCCTGTGTACTTAGTAGCTGTTCAGTAAATATTTGACGAGGAAATGGCTATGGCTGGGTCCTAGCATGCCCAAAAAAGAGGAATGCTGGAAGTAATTTATGGGGATTTTTCTGTTTCTCTTCTTCCCACAACGCATAACTGATAAGCTCCATGGAAGGGCTCAGACTATGTCTAACTCGCTCACCGTAGCACCCCCAGTGCTACGTGCCTGGCATCCCCGGACCCCTGATAAATATGTGTTAAATACGTGTTTTCATCCCAAGTGTGCTGGAGTTTCCTGTAATCACACTGAGGCAACAATATCAAGTGTGATAGTTTGGCCACAGTAAGTAGAATCTTGTTGGATGTGACAGTTTCCCAAACAGGTCCCTATCCATGCCTCCCTAATAGCACAGAGTTGATAGAGACCTTGAATTCAATGTACTCTAGACATGACTTCTCTGACAACCAGAGAAATGGGAAGATGGAAAAAAAATCTCATCTCCTGGGTTAACGTCTCTCTCAACAGAGACATTAGCTGCCGGGAAGAACACAAGATGCATGAGCTCCTAGAGTCGGGATGTCAGGGGTCAGATTCTGGATCTAGCCACAAGGCCCAGGCAAGTCATTTAGCATCTCCAAGACTCTACTTCCTCTTCTGCAAAATGGGCAGATGTGCAGTAAAGGACTAACCTTGCCTATGGAAAGTTTTGGCCCTTTGTCCCCAGCTCCCAGGAGGCAAATTCTAAGCCCTTGGAAAATATTTCGCCTGATAAAGTACCTTTGTTTACCTGGAGGCCTTGAGCCACACCAGATGGCCTATCCTCCTGACGTGATTTATGGACCATGTGGTGTTACCTCAACCTTCGGAGGGCTAGAGACTAAGGTCAGCCAGGCAGATGGTCAGCCACGGCCACATGACCGAACTCTAGTAAAAACTCTGGACACCAAGGCTCAGGTGAGCCTCTCCATTTGGCGATTCTCTGTATCTATGTCACACATTGTTGCTAGAAGTTAGCACTGTTTGCACACCTCCACTGGAGAAGGACAAGCAGAAGTGTGCACCTGGACGTCTCCCAGATTCAGCCCTGTGCACCTCTTCCCTTGGCTGATCTTAATCTGTATCCTTTTGCTGTAATGAGCCTTCACAGGGAGTATAGCGACTTTTCTGGGTTCTCCGAGTCCTTCTTGTGAATTATGGAAACTGAGCATGGTCTTGAGGACCCCTGAACTTTGAAGTTGGTGTCAAAAGCAAGGGTGGTCTTGGGGACTCTGGAACATTTCAGGACAACACTAGCACCTCCCCCACTGGGTATCAAGAAAATGAAATGAGATCATACAGGTGAAACCCTTAGCTCGGGGCCTGGCCTGGAATATATGTCCAACAAATATGTTCTCCTCCTTCTAGTGTCTTCTAGTTGGTGTGGTGGCTATGTGCAGAGACTCCAAAGATCTCCTGCCTGGGCTGAGGTCCTGGCTCTACCCCTCACTGCTGTGGGACCCGAGACTTATCACCTGCTCCTCTGGACCTCGGTTCCCCCTGAAAAGTCATGCTGTCAAAAGGATGAGCTCATGGACACAAATCCCTGAAGGCAGGCCTGGTGCATCACATGCTCCAGGTGCAGGTTTTTATGATTGAAACAGTGCTAAACTCTGAGTCAGGATCCCAGGCCCAACCCTCTTTCTGGCACCAGCTAGCCACGTGACCTCCAGCACTTGACCTCAGGGAACCCCGGTTCCTTGTTGGGAGGATGAGAGACTGAAATCTGCGCTTCTGCGGAAGGCTTTCTCCCTCACTCCCAAAGTTACCCAGTCTCACCAGGTTGCTTATCAGGCTGCTCAGTGGGGAAATGCCCGAGGCCTGACGCAAGCCATAAACACATGATTTATTTACCCGTCAGAGACTTCAAGTACAGGGTTGGCCTGGCCTTATTTAGCCTGAAAGGGAGGATCCATGGGAAAAACATGGGTTAAACACAGACAAGACAGACGGCCCTACAGGAGAGGAAGGGCAGGAGAAAGGAGTGAGCCATGGTCTACAGCTGCTGCTCATCCACCTGCCTTCATTCAGCCCCTTAGGTTTATTTGGAGCACCCACGCCGTGCAGTGACCAAGGCAGGGAAAGACCCCCCGAAAACGAGTAAAGAAATGAATGAACAAAATCATCTCAGATGATGATCCAGCTCTGAAGGAAGTAAAACAGCGAGGAGACACAAAGAGTTTGGGTTGGGGAAGGTCAGTGTTGAAAGATAATTTTCAAAAAAGGTAACATTGTGACTCTCATGCAGATTAAAAAAAAAAAATGAACCCGGGTTAAAGACTTTATTTAACTCATTATTATTGAGGGAACCAGGCAGATGTTACAACCAGCTCAAAGGAGAAATCAAAGAACAGACACATTTACAGATGAAGAATGTTAAAATGAATTTGCAGGGTGCCTGGGTGGCTCAGTTGGTTAAGCCACTGCCTTCGGCTCAGGTCATGATCCTGGAGTCCCGGGATCGAGTCCCGCATCGGGCTCCCTGCTGAGCAGGGAGTCTGCTTCTCCCTCTGACCCTCCCCCTGCCATGTGCTTTCTCTCTCTCTCTCAAATAAATAAATAAAATCTTTTAAAAAAATGAATTTGCAAATAGATTCAAAACTGGCTTCTTCCTTATTCTAAGATGATGGAAGTCAATTGAACCGCCCCTGATGCAATTTATTTGCCTGTCCAAAGACAAGAATCATTTGCATTGCCATAGGACATCTACAACTTATAACACCATCAAATAGCTCAAGGGCAAGGGGACCAAGAAGAATCAGACAGCAGCAAGAGTGTCCTATAAACAATGCAGTTTTCCACTGGAGGCATGCAATAACCTTTTTTTGCTCATTCCAATTTTTCTTATGTCAGGTAAAAAAACATCGCTGAGAAGTGGCATTTGAGCCAAGATGGTCTGCCAAGGAGTTCCAGGCAGAGATTTGAGGAGGGGCATCCCCCAGCAGAGGGAACAGTAGGGGTAAAAATTGTGGAGCAGGGAACGAGTTTGGTGTGTTTAAGGAACTGAAAGCTCAGAGGGACTGGCGCCAGTGACAAGGGGCCGAGTGGTGGGCACAAGGTGGGAAGGGCAGGAAGGGACCAGAGCCAGAGTGCAGACTGAGATTTTATCTTCAGAATGAAGGGAAACCCTAGAGAATTCTGAGCAAGGCAGGAACAGGCTCTCCCTTACGTTTTAAATGAATCTTTTTTGGCCTCTAAGAAAGTAGCTATTGAAAAATGACTGTAGGCAAGAGCCTGCACTTCTCAGGAAGAAGTTTTCTTTTGGGGAGTTCAGGAAAAAATCTTGGAGACAGAAGCTGGAAAGAAAGACTGATAACAGCAGGAGAAATAGGAAGATAGGAGCAGTGAGAAAGCTCCTTCCTCCTGGTGGGAATGACATGGGTTCAACCACTTTGGGAACCTGGTCGAATCTACTCACACACACACGTCCATCCTCTGACCTGCAGCAATCCATTCCACTCCAACAGAAATGCAAGCACATGGGCACCCAATCCCATGCACAAGGGTGTTCACCACAGCATTTTATGTCCCGAAACTGGGAACTGTTCAAATGCTCATCAGCAGCCAAGCAGAGTGGTCTCTTCACCCAGTAGGCTCCTGTAAGGTGATGGAGATGTGGGGGTACACCACGGATGAACCTCAGAAACACTTTGCTAAGTGAAAGAAACCCAAAACAGAAGGATACACGCTCATTGGTTACATGTAGCAGAAGTTCCAAAATAAACAAAACTAGCCCTTGGGTTTGGAAATCTGGACAGTGGTGACCTTCAGGGAGGAAAGCAAGAGTATTGAACGGTTGGGAAGAACCCAAGAAGGGCTTCCAAGGAGCGGATGTTCTATTCCTTGTCCTGGGCGGTGGTCCTAAGAGGGTTCTCCTTGAAACAATGAATCGAGCCGCACCACAGAGCTGAAGAGAAAAACTGTGAAATCCTTAGAAGTGGATCCCCCAAAGCATGCAAGGTTTCTTCAGCAGAAAACTGGGTGTTGTCTAGTGCCCCCTTCAGGATTATTTTATTCTATGCACTCTTCATCATCTGAGCTGTTTTATTACAACGCTCTGAGTTGTTAAAAAAAAAAAAAAGACAACTCTTCACGTTGTTGACCTTTGGGAATTATGCAGATGATTCTTGTCCCGAAAAATACACACGGTGTCCAGAGGAGTTGCAGTTGGCTACGGACCTATGGATGTTGACCAATGTTGTATCTACAAAGCTGATCCATTCCGGCATTCTTGGCTGCCTTCAACGCCCTGGTAACATGGTACTGGCTCCTTAACCCTGAATGAATTAGATAAAATCCCTGACACACATTCATTTCATATGTGTAGGAAAGTCATGCTGATACCCTTTTAAAAACTTTCTCCTTTCACAAAATCTGTGTTTTCCTGTGTGAGTGTTAGATTTCCATTAAAAAAAAAAAAAGGTCAGGGGCACCTAGGTGGCTCAGTCGTTAAGCGTCTGCCTTCAGCTCAGGTCATGATCCCAGGGTCCTGGGAATCAAGTCCCGCATCGGGCTCCTTGCTCAGTGGGGAGCCTGCTTCTCCCTCTGCCTGCCCCCCCAAATAAATTAATAAAATCTTTTTAAAAAAGTTAAATTCAAAAGAGCAGGAAAGGCCACCCTGGTTCTGCGTGAGGCTGCTATCCTCAGGCCCTTCAGTACCTGGGTGGGACAGAGCCAGGCCAACTGCCGAGAGTGGGTTGGCAAAGAATGACTGGAGGACGTCCCCAGCCTGGAATCTGAGCCAAAGCCTGCAGCCTGAGCGCCTGAGAAGTCCGAGGCTGGGCTGCTTGCAGCCTAATTTCATTCACGGAACTCAAAAGTAAGTGCGAAGTCCCTCTCCTGGAAGGTGGGCTGGCCCCCTCGGCTCCTCCTCTGGCTGCTCGGCTGGCTGGAGGATGCTGAGCCTGCTGGGGCCTCCCTCGGGTTCCCAGCAGTGGGAAGCGCTATTATTATTTGATTAATTCACAAAACAAAGACCTGGCTGGGGCAATCGGGCTTGAAGTAAGGTTCTCGGAGGGCGAGTAAATCTGAAACAGACAAATCTGGAGCAGAGAAATAAACCAGGGAAGGAGAAGTGGCTGTCCCTGACATTTAGCACCCTCCTCGCTGGGGAAATTCACATGCCCTGAATTTGAATTTCACATTCAAATTCGGGGAATGTGAAAGCCTTCACATTCAGGAAAGCTGCGCAAAATCCGACCTTGCGAGAGGCCAGGGGCTCTGGAGAAGTGGCAGACGGCGACCCCTCCTTCCGTAGCTTTTCCGGTGCTCCTCCTGGAGCTTCTGACCCCGGTGAAGATTAACACGTGGTTGGGAGAAAGATGTGGGTTTGGGGTTTTGCCCCCTCATTTCTGCGACCCAGCTGAGGTGGCCCCATGAACTTGCCCGTCCCAGCCTTGGTGTGGGGATGACACTCCATCCCAAAGCTGAGCCCCCTTGTTGGGCATCCTTGAGGAGTGGGTGGGACCCAGGAACTGCGGGAAGAGGAGAGGGGGACCGTACCCAGGCTACCTCTGAGCTGGAGAAGATAGGCAGCAATTCTGTTACAAAGAAAAATGAGATTTTCTCTGTACCCTCACAATACAGTAGCTTGTGATGACAACCCCATCATCTGAAAACTCCTTGAAATCAAGCATCTCTTGGTCAGCTTGCACCCTCATTTGTGTTAAGAACCCCTCCAAGAAACACAAAGAGTGTTCAGTTTCCTCCGTGTTCTGGAGAACTCGAGATCCGGGAGGCAGGTGCACCCGACAAAGCCCTCCCCTCCCCGAGGCAACCCCAGACCCAGTCCAGGCTCACACGTTTAGGCCCCTCTTTCCACTATGAAAAAGGAGGCCACAGACCCCAAATGGAATCATTTGTGTGAGGCCCCGTGGCAGCAAAGCCAGACTCAATGCCTCACCTGATTCCAGGCGCAAACTTCCTCAGAAGTACGACCTTCAACTAGCCAGCCCAGAATTTCCTGGCCAGCCCTCGGAAATGACCCACAGACCCTCCATTCCCCTCAGGACCTGGGCCTTGCCTAAGTGTGTTCCCTGCTGATGATTTCCTCTTTTCTGTCCCTTCTCGGCCTTAAAAGCCTTTCTGTTCCTTCCGTTCTACGGAGCTCCCTTCCATTTGCTAGATGGGTGCTGCAGATTCATGAATCTCTGCATGAAGCCAATTTGATCTTCAGATTTACGCGGATGAATTTTATTGTATTTTTTTAAAGATTTTATTTATTTATTTGACAGAGAGAGACAGCGAGAGAGGGAACATGAGCAGGGGGAGTGGGAGAGGGAGAAGCAGGCTCCCCACTGAGCAGGGAGCCTGATGTGGGGTTCGATCCCAGGACCCTGGGATCATGACCCGAGCCGAAGGCAGACACTTAACGACTGAGCCACCCAGGCGCCAGGATTTTGGTTTTTTTAATGTCACTTAGATGTGAGGTTTCAGGCTTCCAATGGAAAATACTTGGCCTCTGCTCCAAGGCGTGTGGGGAGGTTTAGCGTTCCCCTGGCTTTTCCCAACTGCCACAGTGACCAGGTAAGGCCTTTCTGGATGGCTTAAGTAAGGGACCCTTAGCAGACAACTGCTGGGGTCCCCCACAACCTGGGGCTCGGCCGCTCTTTCCTGCCCTGGACGAATGTATCCAGAAGCAGAACCAAGAGCACAAATGAAAGGTCAGCCTCTTTCCTTCCCCTTCAGCGCAGGTCTCGAGGGGCACTGTGGTGCCAGAAAGCACAGGTGGATGCCACCATCTCTCAACCCACCCCCCATGGCCCCTTTCTCTGGTGAGATTAGCTGCTGTAGCCCTGGGAGCTCCAAGTAAGAACGGATGCTCAGGAGGATGACAAGAGACCAATGCCCTGGAAAAGCAAGGCCCCCACCTCAGCTTGAAGGAAAAGGTTCTGTAGGGAGGAGAAAAAATTTCCTCCACTTCTTAGGGTCTCTGGCGACACTAGGGTCTGCAAATCAACCCGACAAAGACAGATTATAGGAGAAAAACACACACATTAATTTAACATGAGTTTTATAAGATGTGGGAGCCTTCATAAGGAAATGAAGACCCGAAGAAATGGTTAAACCTGAGTGTTTTCGTGCTAGTTTGATGCTCAGGGTAGCAAACTGGGGGAGATCTAGCAAGGCCCGTGCACTTGGATCCCTCCCAGGGTCCCTCTGTCTTGGGGATAAGGATGCTTCTTTCCTCCATGTCTAGGGAAGGTCTCCCACGAAGGTCCTGTGACTTGCTTCAGGGGAAGGTGGGAAGGCCACCTGCACCTGCCGGGTTCTCAAACTCCTTCAGCTTTACAATATTCAATATACCAAAGTGCCACATTTTAGGGGAGTGTGTCCTGAGCTCTGTCAGCTGCCTCCAGGCCAGATGAAGAAGCTCAGAAGCCACGTTTAACTTGAGAAACAGTCATGTGCTCTTGACCCAGCTTCCCAGAAACCTCCCCGGGACCCCTCCCGGTGGAGTCCAGGGGTTGCTGAGAGCAGGCCACACCAGCGGGGTGAGGCCTGGAGGGTTTCTGAGAGAATGAATGGAGAACTTCTGAATGAAGCAGCCGAGGAGAGAGACATCACGAACAGAGGAGGGAAATGAACTGACTTGAGGTTTTTAAAGGGTCATTGTGGCTGCTGGGTTGAGAATGGCTGGGAAGGGCGTGAGGGAAGAGGTGAGGAGACCAGCTGAGAGCCTGCTACCACCATCCATCCAGGAGACAGGTGTCTCCTGCACACATGTGGCCCTTCCTGCCTTCTAGTCGTGCCTTGTGCAGTCTGCATTCTGCTCTCCCACCCACCCCTCCTCGCACGTGGCAAGACTCAGCAGAGTGAGCATCCTTGGAGCTTTCCTGGACTAACAATTCATGCCTGGATCTTCTTGTGGGATAGTTTTGAGCATGTGGTGCTTTAGTTCCACGAAGCAAGGCTGCCAACAAGACTGGAAAGAAGAACCAGACCAGAAGTTGGGAGACACATCCTGGCCCCAGTTCTGCTGCTGCTGAGCTTGGGCAAATCACCTCATGTGTCTACGCTTATCTTTCCACACCTGTTGTTACGGGCTGAGCTGCAGCCTTCCAAAATGCATAGGTTGGGGTCTTGATCCTCAGTACCTCAGAATGTGACCTTATTTGGAGGTAGGGTCTTTATGGAGGTAATTGGGCCCTAAGCTAGTCTGACTGGTGTCCTTATAAGAGGAGTTAGGACCTAAATATATGCAAAGGGAAGACCACATGAAGACAGAGAAGACAACCACCCACAAACCCAGGAGAGGGGCCTCAGAAGACACCAACCCTGCGGACACCTTGATCTTGGACTTCCAACCTCCAGACCGTGAGACCATAAATTTCTGTTGTTTAAGCCACCTGGTCTGTGGTCCTCTGTTACAGTCCTTTGAACTCACAACCCTGAGATCAAGAGTCATATGCTCTACAGACTGAGCCAGCCAGACGCCGTGGATCTCTTTTTTAAAATGAGCCAGAACATTTTCCCAGCTACATCAAAACTAGGAGGTCGTGGGATAATATCCTTTTTTTTAAATTGGGTCTCTCTCCTTACCCAGAGTTTCATTATGATAATTTTTAAATATACAGAAAAATCAGATGTGTGTAATGAACCGTCATATGTATCCCTGCTCCCTAGATTCTAGATTCCTGTTTTGTATGTACCTATGCCTTCTCTCCCTGCCCCCAAAGTCTTGCCATCATTGAAAAGTCAAGGAATGTCCAACCCCAGCAGGGTCCTGGGCACACTGTAGCTTTCAATAAACACTTCCTGGATTAATACAATAACAACAGGGCAGAAATAGTAGGGAGTAGCACAGTATAGTGGACGTTTATTTGACAAATGTTCGCTGAACACCTATTATGTGCCAGGCCCTGTTCTGGGTGCTGGGGTCACAGCCGTGAACAGGAACTGTCTTCTCGGCCCTCACGGAGGTGACATTCTAGAGTGGAAGGAGAGGGGAACAATCCATAGACACATGACATAAGTAAATTATGTAATATTGCTAGTCGGTCAATCCCAGCTACTTATTGAGCAGCAATTTTGTGCCAGGAGCTGCCCCAGAGGGGAGCAAGGCCATCCTCCTCTGTTTCGGTGACAGTCCAAGTCAGCCGCTCTGTTAGTCTTGGAGGATGCCACAACCTCGGTGACTTAAAACAAGATCTATTCTCACCGTTCTGGAAGTCAAGAGTCCAAACTGAAGCCTTCTCTGAAGGCCCTGAGGAAGGATTCTTCCTTGCTTCTAGCTTGTAGGGGCTGCCAACACCCCTTGGTGTTCCTCGGCCTGTAGCTGTGTCTCTGCCTTTGTCTTCACACACTGTTCTCCCCATGCGTCTCTGGTCCAAATTTCCCTCTTGTAAAAACACCAGTTATCAAACGATCAGAACCCACCGTAATCCAGGATGACCTCATTTTGCCTTGACGACATCTGCCAACATCTATTTCCAAATACGGTCCCGTTCACAAGTACCAGGGGTCTGAACGTACCTTTTTGAGAGACACAAGTCAACCCACAATAGCCACCGTCTTGCTTTGTTTGCTTAGTGCGCAAGATTATGGCAGAATTTAAAGGTCAGGACTATGTCAACTATATTTCAATTAAAAACAAAGTCAGGAATATATCTATTCTTGGAACTAACTAACCAACTAACATCATTTTTGGATCCATTTTTGGTTTTGTTTTTGTTTTTAAAGTAGGCTCCAACACCCAACCTGGGGTTTGAACGCACAACCCTGAGGTCGAGAGTCACATAGTCTACTGACTGAGCCAGCCAGACGCCCTGGATGTCCTTTTTTAAATGAGCCAGAAGAACATTATCCTAGCTACATCACAAATTGGGGGATCTTGGGATAATATCTTTTTTAAAAATTGGATCTCTCCCCTTACCCAGAATTTCCTTATGATAATTTTTAAACACACAGAAAAGTCAGATTTGTATAGTGAACCCTTACATGTATCCCTGCTCCCTAGATTCTACTTAGATTGTTGATCTATTGCTCCATCTGTGTTGGATTGTCTCTCCTTTTAACTCATCTCTCTGTTCATCAACATTCTTTAATCCTACGTTGCTGCAGATTTATAATGAGCCACCTGAGCAGACTCGGGGTTGGAAGTCAGGAACCAGCGTGCCGCGTGGAGCCTGGGCATTGGCAGGGTCTGTCCACACGTAGGTGACGTTCAGCAGAAGCAAACAAAGGCAGAACCCACAGCTGCTTACACCTTCCCGGGGACTGGAAGGCCCAGAAGTCTGCACACAGGAATGCCAAGGCCAAGTACACAACTCCGCAGGAGACGCTACGGAGATGACCCTGAGTGTTTGTGGAAGCCTTAAAAAGAGCAGAGGAGACAGGAATTGAAAAGCAGATTTTCTTGCCTATTTTGACAACCTAAACCCCATTCCTCCCCCACACACACACACACCCCTCCACACACAGTTGCACACTCCTACACACACCCCTCCACACACCCTGACACATAGGCCTTCACACGCACCCTTGACACACACAAACACACAGGAAGGGCTCCTGTCTTGGATATTCTTAGAGAACGCAGTTTCACTCAGATCTTTCCAGTTGGGCTCAAATTTCCTTTTTCCATTTGGGAAAAATCACACTTTCAAAACTGCTTTTGCTCAATAGATTAGAAGCACCAGGGACTGGCTGACTTGCAGTCCCTGCACGGTTTCACCACGGTTTTATTTATTAACACCCTCCCTCTCTTGCAAATGAGAAATTGTGAAATCCTTTTTAAACTGAGGGCTCTTCTACTTACTGAGCCGGTTTTTCAAAAAAGCAGAAACCACTGACCTACTGACGGTTTCTTTTGATATTTAGAGGTCAAAGATTAATAAAATATACTGAACTCCCATTGCCAAGCTTCCAAGGCATTTTAAATGTGCCCATCTCGGTGAGATCTGGCACCATCATTACCACTTTATAGATGTGGAAACCAACATTTAACCAAACAACGATCAGACTGGCTGAAAAGCTCCCCGATGAATCAATTACAAAACACACACAGCCTGGGAACCAAGAAATGAATGGTCAACTAGTTGTGATATAGAAATACGACTTTCTTCTTTACTCTATGAGGAGTGATTTAATCCATTCTAGGCAACAGTTCCTTCTCTTCCTGGAACAGAAAGCAAATCTTTGACTCCCCTTGCCTCCAAGAGAGGAGCCCTGCTCTAGCATGCCTCCAGAGCCAGACACGGTTCTAAGACCCAGAGCATCTCATTTGGGGATCCTTACCCAGGGTCCACCCCGAGGCCTGAATGGAATCTGGGGGTCCTTGAATTTGGATGGGGAAAACAATTACATCTTTATTTCCACTAACTTTTTTTTTTTAAGAAATTTATTTATTTATTCGACAGGGAGAGAGAGCGTACAAGCAGGGGGAGTGGCAGGGAGAGGGAGAAGCAGACTCCCCACTGAGCACAGAGCCCAACGTGAGGTTCCATCCCAGGACCCTGGGATCATGACCTGAGCCGAAGGCAGACGCTAAACTGACTGAGCCACCCAGGCGCCCCTATTTCCATTAACTTCTAACTGGACAGAAATCCCAGATATTGTTGTACTACAGGACTATCGTCCGGGAGCTTTCCAGAAATCCTTTACATGCATCATTACTTTTGATTTAAAGTAGTGAATTGACCCACTGACATTTAATTCCTAAGAAAGCGGTGTTTATTACATCATGCAGCATACATTTGTTTGATAGTTTAATAAGTGAGTTTTGATATAATTCTTTTCTGTAAAGCACCTCTTTTTATTATTTTTACATGTGGTAAAAAACCACATAATATAAAATGGACTCTCCTAACCATTTTTAAGTGTCCAGTTCGATGGCATTAAACACGGTCTCACGGTTGGGCAACCACCACCACCAACCACCTCCAGAGCTCTTTCCATCTTGCAAAACTGAAACTCTGCCCCCGCTAAACACTAACTCCCCATTCTCCTCTCGCCCCAGCCCCTGGCAACCACTGTCCAACTTCCCTTCTCTATGAATTTGATTCTTCAAGGGACCTTTTAGGAGTGGAATCATACAGCATTTGTTGTTTTGCGGCTGGTTCACGTCACTTGGTATAAAGTCCTCAAGGTTCGTTCACGTTGTAGCAGGTGACAAAACTTCTTTTTTCAGGCTAATACTCCATTGTTGTGTACAGACAACATTCTGTTTATTCATGCACCTGCCGATGAACACTTGGATTGGATTGGATTCAGGATCATGATCTGAGCCAAAGGCAGACGCTTAACCGGACCGAACCACCCAAGCGTCCCGATGACATGCTTTCTAAAACGTTATTCAGAGAAGGGGTCCACAGGCTTCACCAACCACCAGAGGGATGCATGTGTAACACACAAAAGGTGAAGAAGCCGGGTGAGACAGACCTTAGAAAGATGGGCTCACAGAAGTTAAAACACTTGCCCGAGGTCACCCAGCTGGGCTTCAAGCCCAGCTCAGTCAGGCTCCAGAGCCCACCTGTATGGTACGACTTCCCTTTCACTGAGATGACTTAGACTCTGATTTTAATGGACATTCGGTGCCATTCCAGATAGGCCCTGAAAGGAACGAAGACATCTCATAACCCAGCAGCGACACCCAAATGTGAGTTTCTGTTAAAACTTTTTTTTCTGCCTTGTTTAGAAAATATGCTAGTTAGATTTCAAGAAGCAAATTAACAGTCAAGAGCCCAGATTCTAGAAATATTCAAATTCACTAGAGATCAGAGAAATGCAAATTATAACCACATTAGGAGAGAGCATTTTACACTCATCAGAATGGCAAAAATTAAGAAGGTGGAGATGAGAGGGTAGAGTGTTGACAACACTATGCAGACAGGAAGGAGATCGAGATGCTAAGAATCCAGGAGCCACAACTGGTCAGGGGTGGAGCTCACACCCTCCACCCCTGGCATTTCTGAGCTGGTCTTCTCTGGCAAAAGGAGGTGGCATTACCTACTTCACAAGATTGTCATGAGGGTTCCAACCACTGTTAACACCAGGTGCTGGGAAGGACACCTGAGTCCAGGAAGGGCTCCATGAACACAGCACCGGCTACTGGAAGTTCCCAGCAGGCAAAGATTTTTCTCTGCTCCTTTGCTGTATCCCCAGTGCCCAGGATAATTGAGCCCTCTGTAAGTCAAGTGCTCGATTAATATTTGTTGAATAAATGATGCGTTTGTGAATGGTATGCAGAGAGGAACATCTCAGCACTGCTTGATGGAATGTTCAAATAGTGAAAAAATGGAAAAAGCTTGGAAATGGTGACAACACAGAAGGAAGAAAGGTTAAATGTGTGTCCACTGCCTGAGTCACGTGTCCCACTTAGACGTGGCTCAGAGAGGTTCTTCTTCTGGTTCACGACAGGTAAACCAGGAGCAAGCCAGACATTTGTAGGGGAATGAGCGATTAAAACAAGGGAGTCACACAATAGAACATTGCAGTAGTTAGATGCGGTCACCCAGGGGCACCTGAGTGGCTCAGTCAGTTGAGCATCGGACTCTTGATTTTGGCTCAGCTGGGTGGTGAGACTGAGCCCTGACTCAGGGTCCGCACTCAGTGCAGAATCTGCTTGAGATTCTCTCCCTCTCCCTCTGCCCCTCCTCCAGCCCCACTCCACACACTCTCTCTCTCAAATAAGTAGATAAATCTTTTTTTAAAATTTTATTTATTTTATTTTTGAGAGAAAGAGAGCATGAGGGGGTGGGGGGAGGGAGAAGCAGACTCCCCACTGAGCAAGGAGCCCGACCCTGGGCTTGATCCCAGGACCCCAGGATCACTACCTGAGCCAAAGGCAGATACTTAACCAACTGAGCCACCCAGGCACCCCAATAAATAAACCTTTTAAAAAGGGGGGCACCTGGGTGGCTCAGTCGGTTAAGCGTCTGCCTTTGGCTTGGGTCATGATCTCAGGGTCCTGGAATCGAGTCCCACATCGGACTCCCTGCTCGGCAGGAAGTCTGCTTCTCCCTCTCCCTCTGCCCCGCCCCCTGGCTTGTGCTCGCTCTCTCTGTCTCCCTCTCTCTCTCAAATAAATAAATAAAATCTAAAAAAAAAAAAAGAAAGAAAAAAAGAAAAGTCCAGATAGTATGCGGCACCTCTATGGCTCAGTCAGTTAAGCATCTGACTCTTGGCTTCAGCTCAGGTCATGATCCCGTGGTTGTGGGATCAAGCCCCACATCAGGCTCCATGCTGAGCATGAGTCTGCTTCAGATTCTCTCTCCCTTCCCCTCTGCTCCTCCCCGCCCCTCGCTCACACTCTCTCTAAAACAAATTAAAAAATAAGGCGCCTGGGTGGCTCAGATGATTAAGCGTCTGCCTTCAGCTCAGGTCATGATCCCAGGGTCCTGGGATCGAGTCCCGCATCGGGCTCCCTGCTCCTTGGGAGCCTGCTTCTCCCTCTGCTTCTCTCTCTCTCTCTGTCTCTCATGAATAAATAAATAAAATCATTAAAAAATAATAATAAAATAAAATAAAATAAAAAATTTTTAAAAAGCCAGATAATAAATATTCTAGGCTTCTCGGACCATAGGGTCTCTGTTGCAGGCTTAGATGATATGCAAATGAATGGGGGCTGTTCCAACGAAACCATGGACATTGAAATTTGAATTAAATATAATTTGCATTTGTCACAAAATATTATTCTTCTTTGGATCTTTTTTCTCCCCAACCATTTAAAAATCTTCGACTGCACAGAAACCATACAACTTCATTGAAGCGAAACTGCTGTGGCCCAAATTTGTCCCTCATTTGTTGAGCCCTGTTTTAGATGTGTATCCATAACATGACAAATTCTAAAAACACAACAAACAAAGCCGGTGATCTCAGGCAGGATGACAGTCAGAGAGAGATGACCACACATCCTAGTTTTCCAGGGACAGACCGATAGTTTACCCCAAGTTGTCCCAGGAATTAATAGCCTCTCCTTTCACTCTCAAAAGTCCCAGACGGGGTGATGAATTATATGCACCCCTCTACCCAGTAAAACCATCATTCTTTTTATATAAATTAAAAACATATGTTCACTACTGTGCCCTAACATCTAGAGCAGGGCTTAGCAATTATTTTTCCTGTAAAGGGCCAGAGAGTAAATATTTTAAGCCCTGTACCATAAAGCCCACGCAGCGTGAGAACAATATATAAATGGATGAATATAACCGTGTACCACTAAACCTACCGACGGACACAGAAATTTGAATTTCACATATCACAAAATATTCTTCTTTTGATTTTGTGTCAGCTAATTAACTACGTAAAAACCATTTTTAGCTTGTGTGTTGTACAAAATCTGGCGATGGGCTGTAGTTGGTTGACCCTTGGTCAGGAATAACGCCCAGCACCTGGTAGGCATGGCATGCATGTCTGGTTTTGCTGAGTACATTCACTGAACAACCGTGCATGTTTCGCAAGGACAGGGCAAACTGAAGGACAAAAAGCAAATACCTGAGTGAGGGTCCTGGGGGAAGATGGAAGGGGATAAGGATTAGGAATAAATGGGGAAAATAGTGAAATAAGAGAGACTTTGCTCAAACGGAAGAAGATGGTGGATATGATATGCAAGGGGTGGTAAACTCAACACCACTTCCAAGGCCCAGAAAGAAAAAGACAAAGACAAGAGACAAAGAAAGGAATGCCCTGAAGCTGAATAGCCTCGATTTGAAATCCTGGTGCTACCCTCACTATCTGGGGATCTTGAGTAAGTTGAGCCTCTCAAAGGTTCTTTGCACAATGCAACTAAATACAGTACCTACTTCATAGAACCATTGTGAGGACTACATAAACCCATCCATGTAAAGTGCTTGGAAGTGTCTGGCACTTAATAAATGGTCAATAAATGTTATGATGTTGTGGTTGTTTTCCATAAAGAATAAAGAAAAACGTGTTCGGGGAGGGGGTGGGCAAAATGGGTGAAGGGGAGCGGGAGGTACAGGCTTCCAGTGATGGAATGAATAAGTCATGGGGATAAAAGCCACAGCACAGGGAATACAGTCAATGGTATTTTAGTGGTGTTGCACGGTGACAGATGGTAGCTACAATTATGAGCAGAGCATAATGTGGAGTTGTCGAATCTCTATGTTGTACACCTGAAACTAACATAACATTGTGTGTCATCTATACGCAAATAAAAGCAATTGTTCCCCAGGATTCCAAATAAGGTGATTGATTAGAGGTGATTAAGAGGACAGGTTCTGGAGCCAAGAACCCCAGCTCTGCCATGCACTGGCTGTGTGACCTTGGCCAAGTTACATGACCTCTTTGTGCTTCCCAGTTTCCTCAGCTGGCAAGTGCTAACAATAGTAGTGCTTGCCTGACAGGTTTGAGGTAAGAATTATTCAAAACAGAGCCTAGCATATAAGTACTCAAATAAATTAGTATATTATCACTCTGGACCCACAATTTCTGCCCCAGGAGAAGTAATAAAAGGAGTCAGAACAAAAACCCCCTGTGAGATACTCCAAAAGGTCCCAGGAGGTGGGCTGTGGACTCTGAGCAAAAATTCTGTTGAGAAAACCTCTAACATGAAAGACAAGACCAAAGTAAACAAACAGAAAATAATTACCCTGATGAAACAGACATAATGTTGTGTGCACAAAAACAGCAAGGAAATTATCATTAATATCCTCAGAGAGTTAAATAAAAATATTACTTCTGTGCAAAAGGAACAGTTGCTATAATTGAGGAGAAATCAACAAATAAGAAAGATCTCTGGGAAAATAAAAATATAGATGCTAAAATTTTTTAAAAAGCCAATAGAAGGATTGAAGGTAAAGTTGGAGAAGTTCCACAGAAAGGACAATGAAAAGGAAAATTTGCACAACAGAAGAAAAAAGATTTTTTTTTTTTTTAAATGGTGGGTCATTGCAGCAACAGCTAGCTAATCGAAATTTCAGAAAGAGAGAACCAAGAAACCAGTAGGGAAGTAGTTGTTAAAGTAATACTACGACAGATTTTTCCAGAACCGAAGAACAAGAATATCTAGAATGAAAAGATCACCATATGCCTGGGACAATAAACAAAAAAAGATCTCCAGGAAAACAAAGTCATCATCTTGAATTTCAGGCTATGAGTGATAAGGAGAAGATTATGTATGTTTCCAGAAAGAACATGCAGATTATATGAATGACCAAGAGTGCAATAGACTGCTCAAAAGCAACAAGAGAAGCTAGAGGGTGGTGGGAAAATGTCTTCAAAATGTTGAGAAAAAATAATTTGCAACCTAAAATTCTATATGCAACCAGACTATCAGTCAGGTGTGATCATTGAATAAAGCCATTTTCAAGCATATGGATGTCCCAGGATGACAGCTGACAGATTTGACTGCAAGGAAAACTGAGAGGTTCGTACAGCTTTTTGAGGGTGTAGGGAGGTTTGGATGTTCAAGAACAAAACAAGTGGAAAAAACAAGGCGATTATTAACTCCAGAAAAAAGAAAACGTTGCACAAGAAAGAATACTTCTTGGCTCAGTATTGAATAAAATTTATTTAGTTATAATAATGAAAACATTGAATGTGTACTTTAAACTAAAAATTGTGATATATTATGAGGATGGAGGGAATGATACAAGAGTGTTTGTGAGATGAAAACCTTCACTGATCATAATAAGAAATCAACATATAATCTCTAAAATGAATGAATCAAAATTTTGCAGACTAGATTTATTATTTAAATATATATAAGTATATATATGGCGAGAACAAGGGACTACAGTTTTTTGTTACTGGTATTTTTGCACTAATTGGCTGTTTACAAAAATTAATTTTAAAAATCTAAGACCCAGGCCAAACAGGGAAGCATATCTTAACTTTGGCAGGTTCTAAGGCACTTAAATTAAAAGAAAGTAAATCGTGATGAAATAAAAATACCTTGCCTTGATACTATGTGTTTTTGCCTTTCAAAAATGCTTGTGATAACCACAGTAGCAATGAGTACACATAATGCCCAAATTCTAGTTTCTAAACAAATGTCTTTTCTGCGTAAAAGTAATCAGAACTCTTTAGAGGAATGGCTGATTCCAGGGCTGGTGCAGGGAAGGTACAAGGTGAACTTTTTGTGCCAGAAAGCAAGAACAGGCTCAGAGGCTAATAGGGACACATTAAAAGGACCCAAAGCTAATTTAAAGGGCTCCCCAGGCCACCATTAGGACAATTTGATCATTAAAAACACTAATGACTGTAACCTATTGTAAATCATTGAATAAATAAAATCCGAGAGTTCGTAGTGGCTGTCAAAAAAGAGAGAAAGAGAGAGAGAGGCACCCGGATGGCTCAGTCATTAAGCATCTGCCTTCGGCTCAGGTCATGATCCCAGGGCCCTGGGATCGAGTTCCACATTGGGCTCCTTGCTCAGCAGGGAGCCTGCTTCTCCCTCTGCCTGCCGCTCACCCCTGCTTGTGTGCTTACTCTCTCTCTCTCTGACAAATAAATAAATAAATAATCTTTAAAGACATTTTGGGGCTCAATTGTGGAAATTTGAATATGGACTGGATATGAGCTGATATTAGGAAATAATTGTTAATTATTGGGTGTGATAACAGCATTGTGGTTATGTAGAAGACTGTCCTTGTTTTTACAAGACGCGTGTTGAAGCATTCAGGGGGTGAAATGTCATAACGACTGTAATTCCAAAATGGTCCAGCAAAAAATGGTCCAGCAAAAAATGGCCAGCTAGATAAACAAAGAGTACAAAATAGTAACAGTCATTGCATGTGGGTAGTGGCTGAGCTGACGTTCGTTCTATCTTTGCTTCAATTATTTCCATAGTTGGAGATTTTTTTAAATAAAAAGCTTAAAAATTGTTGAAGAAATAGCAGAACTAGAAAATCATTTTGCAACCAGTCTAATAATAACTAAGTAGGCAAGAGTCATCAATGGATCCTAAAACCATTGGGTGAAAATTTGAAGACAGGATATTTGGGATGGTCTCAGTGTATCTACCCATAGATTATTAGTTCCAAAAGGGGAACACTGGTAATTTTACAGTGAGAAGAACAGAAGACCCCACCTTAACCAGGGGCTTAAGGTGCCATCACCAGTAACGGGGCCACCAGACACCCTGTGTCTCCTAATGTGCCACACACAGAGGACACATTGCTTCTGTGCTTTTGGGTCCAAACATTTATAACCTGTATTATGCTAAATTCCTGAATTTGAGAGTAATGCTGTGGCTTCATTTATATATTTTATTATTATTAACAGTGCTGTGATATATGCATATTACTTTATATGTCTATGAAGAGAAGGAATGATAAAGCAAATGTGACACATTTTACTGGTTGGTAAATACGGGCAAAAATTACACAAGAGTTCTTTCTACTCTTCTTACAACTTTATTTTAAGTTTTAAATTATTTTGGAGGAGCACCTGGGCTGGCTCAGTCTGTGGAGTATGCAACTCTTGATCTCCAGATTGTAAGTTTGAGCCCCCATGTTGGGTATAGAGATTACATATATACATACATAAATTAAAAAAAAAATAAATTATTTCACAGTAAAAAATTTTAGAAAAATCTAAGTTAGACCTAGACCAGTTGCAGAGGCAGCTTCTAATTTTGGTGGGACCCAAAAACTCAGGGACTAAGAGAAAAGTAAATCTTGATAAAGTTACTTTTATTTAAATACTTTTATTATCTTGATATTTCTTTTAGTGTGCAAGAATGCATTTAGAACTCCATCCTGTACACTTTCTCAAGCTGGCAGAGCTGGGAATCTAAGGAAGGGAAGGGGAGGTGAAGAGGTGTGGCCTAGCGAGTAGGGTGAGAACTGGGGTCTGTTCCCAGACACTCTGGTTCCCTGCCCAGTGTCCTTTCTTTCCAGTTGAGACTCCTCATCCTTATACTGGAAGTCCAATATATTGGAAGCACCCCAAAGAGCTATTGGGGAACCCCTTGGTCCCCCAGCATCTGCCTAGCACTGACACCTGTGTGCTTTATGTCTCCTGGGATTGTCTTCTAATTAATTCTCTGTCCCTAGACTCTAGACCACTCCATGCCCACTGTGACTGGCCTTCATTTTTCTTGTGTCTCTTTACACTGTAGTTTTAGCACAGTGCTGGATGAGGTGTGAGAGTACCGTCTATCCTTTCCGATCCATTGTCTTCAGAAAGCATTTAATAAATGCTCAGAAGAGAGGAGATGGTTAAGAGCAGATAAATGTGTGGCCTTCTAACAATCCTCGGGCTTAATGTGTACAGGCTATGAACAAACAAGCAAACAAACCAGGAGAACTTACAAAACACATTTCAGACAAGTAGAACATTTGACAATCGTGACTGTAGGGCTGAAATCCAGAGATGAGCTCCAGTTAGAGCAGGAGGACTCTGCTGTTCAGCCTCCCTCCGGCCTTTATCGTTGATTCTCTTCCCGAAGGAGTGTTTGTTCTCTTCGAGACCGTATTTGCTGGTCGTCTCAACTGGCCTGAAAACTTCTGGGGGAAGGGACAGCTTTTGTGGTTTTGTCCCTGTTTGATTTTTCTCCAGTTTCTGCATACCCTGCTCCTCCCACCTATGGCTGGCATCCAAGGCCCACAGAGCTGCCCACACTAAATGCCTCCGTCTCAATCATGGCACAGAGAGTGGCCCAGGGAGGAGGATGGAACACAGCTTCAGGGATTGATAGACCTGGGAGAGGAATTTATGGGCTGGGTGACGCATTTGGGCAAGTGTTTGACCTCAGGCAAGTCACACGGCCTCTGAGCCCCAGTTTCTTCTGCAAAATGGAGAGAAAATAAAACTAACTTCTCCCTGCAAAATGGCCAAGTGGATTAGTTCAGATGACTCGGGCCTCCAAGCTCATCCAGTGCTTCAAAATGGGCCATGGGGGGCATGTGCCCAACTCTGCTGTCCTCTGTGTACAGGGCCGCCCTTGGAGGGAGGTAAAGGTTACTCCATCTGTCTTCTTCCATTCCCTCTTCACCTATCTCTGCAAATCGATTTAGGAGTAATCTGGTTAATATAAACAGCACCCATCTGGACTTGCCGGTCTTAATATTTATTCCCTAGGAGGCTGTAAGGAGGAGGCAGTAGAGCTCCTCCTCTCCAGTGCCAGACTGCCTGGGTTCAAATCCCGGCTCCACCACTGACTGGCCCTGTGAGCTTGGGCAAGGCGTATCCTAATACGCAGTATTATTATTAGAGGCCTGGAGCTGGAATATGTTAGCATTAGGGTTAGGGTTCAAATCCCAGGTCCACCATTTACTACCTGGGTGACCTCATGCAAGATACTTAACCTCTGTGTGCCTCAGTTTCCTCCTCACCTGTCCATGCGAATTGTATCAATAGTACCTTCCACACACGAGACCATCGGGGCAGATAGTAGGCGCTATCATTTGCCTATTTAAACAAAGTCATCTTTCCAGGTGTGGAGGTTGGCTCCGGGAGGAAGGAGAGGATGCACCCGGCTGGCTTTTTAAACAAAAGGTGCTTGGCTCCCCCGCGCTCTCAAGCCTCGGGAAAGTCAGGAAGACCCGGGACCCGCCTCCCCGCCCCCGTTTGGCCCCGCCCCGCCCCGCCCCGCCCCGCCCCCACCTCACCTGGTCCCGCCCCGCCCCTCCTAGCCCTGCCCCTGCGCTAGTCTCGCGCACTTTCAGAGTGCGCGAGCGCGGGCCGGGACCCGGGGCCGACGGTTGGTCGGGCGAAGCCATCTGTTACGCTACGTGGGGGGAGCCAACAGCCTAGGCGTCCTTATTTTTTCAACTTTTAGCTTTTCTGGTCCGGGTTGCTGGTCTTATTGTAGCCCTTAAATCCGTCCCGTTTGCTCAGCCTCCCAGCAGGGAGCTCTGCCTCTCTGGGGAGAAGGCCGTTGTGCCTCCGTGCGGCGTCCTTCCCCTCCTGACGCGGACCGGTGGGCGAGGACGACGGCCGGCGGGGGGAGGAGGCGGCCCTAGCGCCATTTTGTGGGAGCGAAGCGGTAGCTGGGCTGCTCTTGGATCCCTCGCTGCTTCGGTTTCCCTGTCGGGCTTCCTAGCAGCGGCCTAGCGGGTGAGTCGCGGACGCTTCTCACTGAGGACGCCCTAGGCGTCCCGGCTCCCGCGTTGCGCGGCCCGAGGCGGACGCAGCGGGTTCCGCCTCCGCCCCGGGAAGGGAGCCGTGGGGCTGGGCCTGCCTCGTCCTGCCCGAGCGGGCTCGCGCGGGCGCGTCGTTAGGGAACTTGGCGCCGGGTGGCAGCCGGCGCCGAGGCAGGGACGCTTGGCCCGCGGGGCCGTGCAGCCCGAGGCGGAGCTTTGGCCTGGCCTCCGGGCCCGGGCCATGGCCCTGGGCCCTCCGGCACTTGGCACGCCGGGGGACCCCGCCAGCCTAGGCCCCGGGTCCCCGCGTCTGCACCTCGGGTTGCGCTTAAAAATTCCTCCCTCGGCTGCCACGCACTGGCTTCTGGGAGGTAGCGGCCCGCGTCGGGAAGGATCTGTAGTCGCTGTCCTTGGTCAACTTTGGAGAGCCCCCCCCCCCCGGAAGTCCCACAATGAGGAACAGGGAGGAACTTTTTTCCTGCTCTCTTCACCTGGCTCACTGCTTCTGCATCGCGTTCGTAGGGAAATGTGCTCTCATTCCCACACACGTTTCAGCTTAGGTTCTCCTCGGCCCCCGAGATGATTGACTTCTTTCCAGTAGCATATCTCACGGTTGTAATAAATGAGTGGCTTGTTTGCTATCATCTCTGCGTCCCCTCCCCCGCGCCCCTTGTAGCCAGCCTGCCCACTGGGACTGACGGGTTGCAGCATCTGATGCCTGTTTATGGCAGGAATGAACTAACAAGGCACTATCCTTGCCGTTATCTCATTTCAGTGATAACCAACATCTATAAGAACCCAAACCCGAAAGTTTTTCTAGAAGTCCTAGAACATTGACATGGTAGTGTTTATTAATCAGGTGGTTTTTAAAGAAACAGTTACTTTGACATGAGTGTTCGTTATTAATATTTCTTTTTCCTTTAAGAAAAATAAGAAAAGATGTCTGAATATATTCGGGTAACCGAAGATGAGAATGACGAGCCCATTGAAATACCATCAGAAGACGATGGGACAGTGCTGCTGTCCACAGTTACAGCCCAGTTTCCCGGGGCATGTGGACTGCGCTACAGGAATCCAGTGTCCCAGTGTATGAGAGGTGTCCGGCTGGTAGAAGGAATTCTGCATGCCCCTGATGCTGGCTGGGGAAATCTGGTATATGTTGTCAACTATCCCAAAGGTTTGTTGCCATTTGCTCTTGCAACGCTAAAGTATAGTCGTGTTTGTGTCTCCTAAGTTGGATTATGGCCTCATTTCACGGCGTCTCCTATAACACGATATTCTTTAAACGTTACTAATAGACTAGTTTGGAACGCCAGTACTCTAAATTAGTAAAAATTGGAAATACAGAACATTTTTTAAAGAAAAAAACTATGTACTTAATTATTTGAACAAGTATTGCCAACTTAATGCCAAATTTAAGGAACAGCTAAGAATGTTTTGCAATGATCAGTCTGTGGTAAATAGATTCTTTTTATTTTATTTTATTTAAAGATTTTATTTATTTATTTGAGAGGGAGAGAATGAGAGACAGCACAAGAGGGAAGAGGGTCAGAGGGAGAAGCAGACTCCCTGCCGAGCAGGGAGCCCGATGCGGGACTCGATCCCGGGACTCCAGGATCATGACCTGAGCCGAAGGCAGTCGCTTAACCAACTGAGCCACCCAGGTGCCCCAATAGATTCTTTTTTTTTTTTTTAATTTTTTTTTCGATTTTATTTATTTGAGAGAGAGAGACAGAAATAGTGAGAGAGCACAAGTGGGGAGGAGAGGAAGAAGCAGGCTCCCCGCAGAGCAGGGAGCCCAATGCGGGACTCGATCCCAGGACCCCGGGATCATGACCTGAGCCGAAGGCAGATGCTTAACCGACTGAGCCACCCAGGCGCCCCAATAGATTCTTTTTAAAGTGCCCGATATTTTGTTCTGGTTTCTTATTCATTCATTTAATCTGATTTTTCCATCCTTAAATGATTATCAGTTGCAGTAATCCAAATCTTGAATTAGTGCAATTATAATTTGGGGTTTTGGTCTTACTCTCACTGCCACGTATCCCTGATGTTCTAAATCTTAAAAAAGGAAACATGAAGTTTGTGGAGGAAACAGGTACATTTTAGCAATAAGAATTTGCTTTAGTTGATACATGTTTGTTACTTTTATTATAACTCGATGTTGCAACAAAGTATTGTAGTTGGTTAGTATGCAAGACATTGACTTAAACTTTGAGAACATTTTTAACAGCATCAACTTGGTTTTTCTTTAGTATGCTGTTACCCAAATCTAAAATGTCATTTAGATGATGATATGTCGATATAGGTTCATCAGTTGTAACAAATGTACCATCTTAGGTGGGGCAGGAATACCATGATAATGAGGGAAGCTATGCACCTGTAGAGGTAAAAAGGGGGTTTGGGAAATCTCTGCCTTCCTTTCCATTTTGCTGGGGACCTAAAACTGCTCTAAAAAATAAAGCCTAGGGGCACCTGGGTGGCTCAGTCAGTTGGGCGTCTGCCTTCAGCTTGGGTTGTGATCTCGGGGTCCTGGGATTGAGCCCCACATCAGGCTCTCTGCTCAGTTGGGTGTCTGCTTCTCCCTCTCCCTCTGTGTGCGCTCTCTCTCAAAAAATAAATGATAAATCTTTAAAATAAAAAATAAAAGTCTATTTTTTAAAATGTCATTTAGTTCCTCCTCTTCCCTTCCAAATACTGTTTTTTAAAAATAACCCAAGACTTTCTTTTTAATTACAAAATCAACATGAGTTCATGGTTGAAAGTTTAGAAAAGAAAGAAAAAGAAAATTGAAATCACCCTTAAATCCACAGCTGGAGGTAAAAGTTTGATCCGCTTTTTGGTATATAACTTTTAAGTTATGGGCTTTAAAATAATTAAGCAAATCTATTTAATAGGCACAAAGATAGTACAGCACGGTCTTTTAGCCTGGTTTTTTTTTTCCTTACTGTGTTTTTAAAGTCGAAGTGAAGTAGAATTATTTTTGTTTTGTTGTGCCTTTTGAGAGGGGAGAACAAACCATCATAATCTTGAGATCTCACAAAACCACAGGTGGGAGTCCCTGCCTTTGCACCAGCAAAGCCCCTCAGCCACTTCCTCAATCCCTCTGTCTGTCTTTGAGAGCTGACCTCTCTCGTTGCCAAAAGTTTTTAGTATCTTATTCTTAGAATCTTTTTGCTTATCGTTGTTAAATGTAGGGGCTAATGTGCTTTAAGACATGTGAAGTGAGGAGTTCTGAAAGGTTTCTGCTCATTTTCTTTAGATAACAAAAGAAAAATGGATGAGACAGATGCTTCATCAGCAGTGAAAGTGAAAAGAGCTGTCCAGAAAACGTCTGATTTAATAGTGTTGGGTCTTCCATGGAAAACGACTGAACAGGATCTAAAAGAATATTTTAGTACCTTTGGAGAAGTTCTTATGGTTCAGGTAAACTTTGATTTCATATAACGATTTCTGTCTTCCCATAAATGAACATCCAGAATTCCTGTAGTTCGGTAACCCTGCCCTTCATGCTCAGCAGACAGTGTTTTTAATATTTATTACATGCATGCATAGGGGATGCTGAAAAGAAATTTGGGTTGGGGTGCCTGGCGGGCTCAATGGGTAGAGTACACAACTCTTGATCTCAGAGTCGTGAGTTCAAGCCCTATGTTGGGCCTAGAACCTACTTAAACAAAAACAAAATTTGGGTTGTACTGTTTCTCTTTATGCATATAACCTATGTTTTTGCTTTTCACGTTATAAAATTCTACATAAAAGCTTAAGGAAGGTGGTGCCAGTCTATTTCTTTCTCTTTTTCTTTTTTTTAAGATTTTGTTTATTTGAGAGAGCGTGAGCGCCAAGAGCAGGGGTAGGGGCAAAGGGAGAGGGAGAAGCAGACTCCCCACTGAGCAGGGAGCCCAGTGCAGGGCTTGATCCCAGGACCCTGAGATCATAACCTGGGCCAAAGTCAGACACTTAACTGATTGAGCCACCTAGGCGCTCCATAGCCTATTTCTTTGTAACTTATATTGCTGGGAGATTTTAAAACACTTATTTTTAAAGGTGGGGGGGCATTTGGCTGGCTCAGTCGGGATCATGTGACTCTTGATCTCAGGGTTGTGAGTTGGAACCCCACATTGGGTGTAGAGATTACTAAAATAGCTCAAAAGAAAAACACTGGGGGCTCCTGGGTGGCTCAGTCGTTAGGTGTCTGCCTTAGGCTCAGGTCATGATCACAGGATCCTGGGATTGGGCCCCGCATCTGGCTCCCTGCTCGGCGGGAAGCCTGCTTCTCCCTCTCCCACTCCCCCTGCTTGTGTTCCCTCTCTCGCTGTGTCTCTCTCTGTCAAATAAATAAAATCTTTAAAAAAAAAAAAAAAGAATAACTTGGTTTAAGTTTTAATTAAGCAGTTCCATCGAAGTAAAGCCCTTCAAATTACTAAGGAACTGATTTGGGTGTGTGTGTGTGTTTCTAGTATATTTCATTGGTTTTTTTTCCCCCCCTCTAGGTCAAGAAAGATATTAAAACTGGCCATTCAAAGGGGTTTGGCTTTGTTCGTTTTACGGAATATGAAACCCAGGTTAAAGTAATGTCACAGCGACATATGATAGATGGACGGTGGTGTGACTGTAAACTTCCTAATTCTAAGGTACTTTGCTCTTTTTTCCTGTGCTTTGGGAATTTTTGCTGACAGACTTCCTTAGAAGACACTGTGAAATAATGCATAAAATGCACTCTTAAAAGGTGGTGGCTGGTGAATTCCTGAAACCCTTTGCCTTGTTAAAGCCTCAGGACCTTCATGCGTGCTGAATATTTTGTTTGAAATCTTTAGTTTATTATCTCTCTGAACTAAAAGTTTATTTGTTTTATTCTGCTCTCTTGTTATTTCTAGTGAGTGGAGAGTTTCTTACATAGTTACAGGTTTAAAACACAAGGACAATGAGAATACATTAATCTTGTCACGAAGGCCTGACTGGTTCCAAGCAAGCAAGACTGACTTGGAGAGTTAGCCTCTTTGCCAGGGTGTTTCTATCATTGACTTTCCTTAATCCAAATACACAGTCTTTTTTTTTTTTTTTTTTGAGATTTTATTTATTTATTTGATAGAGACACAGCAAGAGAGGGAACACAAGCAGGGGGAGTGGGAGAGGGAGAAGCAGGCCTCCCGCTGAGCAGGGAGCCCGATGCGGGGCTCAGTCCTAGGACCCTGGGATCCTGACCTGAGGCAAAGGCAGACGCTTAATGACTGAGCCACCCAGGTGCCCCCAAATACACAGTCTTGAACTTTAAACTTTAAAATGTGGGAGCGCCTGGCAGGGTCAGTTGGTAGAGCGTGTGACTCTTGATCTCGGATTTGTGAGTTCAGGCCCCATGCTGGGTGTAGCAAGAACTTAGATCTTTAAAAAAGAAATAAAATGTTATTCTTCACTGAAGTCTTAAAGAGCAGTGCTAATGCAGAAAACTAAGAAGGTACCTCCTTTTTAATGACTAACATAAAAGGCAGGTAACTTTTGTTACATCCACTATCATAATGCTCTTTTCATGGCTTGTAAAATATTCTCCTTTTTCTTTTCTTTCCATTCGCCCAGCAAAGCCCAGACGAGCCTCTGAGAAGCAGGAAGGTGTTCGTCGGGCGCTGTACAGAGGACATGACCGCCGACGAGCTGCGTCAGTTCTTCTGCCAATATGGAGAAGTGGTAGATGTCTTCATTCCCAAACCGTTCCGGGCCTTTGCCTTTGTTACCTTTGCAGATGATCAGGTATTTTTCTCTTGAATAATTTTGTCCCAGCTCTATTAGGTAATTTGTCTTGAACCTCTCCCACCCAGCTAATTGCCATCCTTAGCTAAGCTTTCTGACCTTGTGAGCTGTGGGATATATGGGTCTAGATAGTTGTGATAATCCCTTGAGATATTTTTTCAGTATGTGGCACTGACCTGGGAGTGTTCTATGTGTTGAAAATAAGCTGACAAATCCCTGCTGCCTTACTAGAGCTAAAGGCGATTTTATGGGTTTAAATGAAATGAGCATTCATTGCTTGTTTTTCCTCCAGCTTAGACAGTGGCTTGAAATCTTAAGTGTTATTGCTACTTTGATATGTGAGTCAGTGGTTTAATCTCCTTTATTTGCACCCCTTATTTCTTATAGGTTGCCCAGTCTCTTTGTGGAGAGGACTTGATCATTAAAGGAATCAGCGTACATATATCCAATGCTGAACCTAAGCACAATAGCAATAGACAGTTAGAAAGAAGTGGAAGATTTGGTGGTAATCCAGGTGGCTTTGGGAATCAGGGTGGGTTTGGTAACAGTCGAGGGGGTGGAGCTGGCTTGGGAAACAATCAGGGTAGTAATATGGGCGGAGGGATGAACTTTGGCGCCTTTAGCATCAATCCAGCGATGATGGCTGCAGCCCAGGCAGCGCTGCAGAGCAGCTGGGGCATGATGGGCATGTTAGCCAGTCAGCAGAACCAGTCGGGCCCATCAGGTAACAACCAAAGCCAAGGCAACATGCAGAGGGAGCCAAATCAGGCCTTTGGTTCTGGAAATAACTCCTATAGCGGTTCTAATTCAGGTGCAGCAATTGGTTGGGGATCCGCATCAAATGCAGGGTCTGGCAGCGGTTTTAATGGAGGATTTGGCTCAAGCATGGATTCTAAATCTTCTGGCTGGGGGATGTAGACAGTGGGGTTGGTAGAGACTGGTGGGAATTCAAATTTTTCTAAACACATGGTAAGTATATTGTAAAATACATATGTACTAAGAATTTTCAAAATTGGTTTGTTCAGTGTGGAGTATATTCAGCAGTATTTTTGACATTTTTCTTTAGAAAAAGAGGAAAAGCTAAAGGAATTTTATAAGTTTTGTTACATAAAGGGTTGAAATATTGAGTGTTTGAAAGTGAACTGCTGTTTGCCTGATGGGTAAAAACCAACACACTACAATTGATATCAAAAGGTTTCTCCTGTAATCTTTTATCCCTGGACTTGTCAAGTGAATTCTTTGCATGTTCAAATGGAAACCATTGATTAGAACTACATTCTTTTCTCCTTGTTTTAATTTGAACCCCACCATATGGATTTCTCCCTTAGGAAAATCTCCTTTTTGGAGATCATGGTGTCACAGTGTTTGGTTCTTTTGTTTTTGTTTTTGTTTTTGTTTTTAACACTTGTCTCCCTTCACATGCAAAAGTACAATATGAAGCCTTCATTTAATCTCTGCAGTTCATCTCATTTCAAATGTTTATGGAAGAAGCACTTCATTGAAAGTAGTGCTGTAAATGTTCTGCCATAGGAATACTTCTGTCTGCACGCTTTCTCATTCAAGGACTCGTCAGCACGCTGCACAGGCCGCGTCTTTGACGGTGGGTGTCCCATTTTTATCCGCTACTCTTTATTTCATGGAGTCGTATCAACGCTATGAACGCAAGGCTGTGATATGGAACCAGAAGGCTGTTTGAACTTTTGAAACCTTGTGTGGGATTGATGGTGGTGCCGAGGCATGAAAGGCTAGTATGAGCGAGAAAAGGAGAGAGCGCGTGCAGAGACTTGGTGGTGCATAATGGATATTTTTTAACTTGGCGAGATGTGTCTCTCAATCCTGTGGCTTTGGTGAGAGAGTGTGCAGAGAGCAATGATAGCAAATAATGTACGAATGTTTTTTGCATTCAAAGGACATCCACATCTGTTGGAAGACTTGAAGTGAGTTTTGTTCTTAGGTAACCCGCGTCAGCTGAATGTGTTAAGTGAAACGATACTTGTACCCCCCCCACCCCTCCGTCAACTGCTGTGAATGCTGTATGGTGTGTGCTCTCTTCTGTTACTGACCTGTAAGTGTGCTCATGTGAACTGAAGCTGGTGGCTTGAGAACATGGACTGAGCTTGTGGCGTGCTTTGCAGGAGTACTTGGAAGCAGAGTTCACCAGTGAGCTCGGGGTGTCGCAAAGAAGGGTGGAGGTTCCTATGTCTGTTAGCCACCCATGAGAATGCTGTCTGATGCAGTTCTGTGTCCTGTGCTTGGATGCTTTTTATAAGAGTTGTCAATGTTGGAAATTCTTAAATAAAACTGATTTAAATAATATGTGTCTTTGTTTTGCAGCCCTGAATGCAAAGAATTCATAGCAGTTAATTCCCCTTTTTTGACCCTTTTGCGATGGAACTTTCATAAAGTTTCTTGGCAATAGTTTATTTTGCTTCAAATAAACTTATTTGAAAAGTTGTCTCAAGTCAAATGGATTCATCACCTGTCATGCATTGACACCTGATACCCAGACTTAATTGCTATTTGTTCTTGCATTGTCCAAAGTGAAAGTTTTTTTTTTCTTTTTAAATCTAGTTTTTAATAAGTCTGGGTGACCACACCTAAAATGGTAAGCAGTACCCTCCAGCTTTTTATTAGTGCCTCTGTGCATTTGGGTGATGTTCTATTTACATGGCTTGTATAAATATCCATTGGGAATCATGCCTTCTAAAAATATTCTTATTTGAGGGAGTGGGGAAAACAATGTTAATTATTTTCAAATGCTTTGTAGCAAAGCATAGCAGTCGAAAAGAAGGGAATATCAGCACCTTTCTAGTTCGGGATTGAAAAGTGGAATTAATTGCAGTAGGGATAAAGTAGAAGAAACCACAAATTATCTTGTGCCTGAATCCATTACAAAGCCTGATAGCTTTAAGAACTAGCAGGGTGGGTTGTCTGTCTGGAAGTGTTAAGTGAAATGGGCTTTGTCCTCCGCAAGTGGGGGTTGAATAAAATCGTTTACAAACTCAGATTAGACTCTCACGACGCATTGTGAAGTATGTAAAAGCAATAATCTATTGATTCTCTGTTGTACTTTTTATGTAACTACTGTGAGGGTTGAGCTTGTTTTCTGATGGAAGAATGAACAGTTTTTGTGTTGGTAGCTTTACCTGATGCCCTTATCTGATTAGATTATGATAAATAGGTTTGTCATTTTGCAAGTTACGTGTTTTAACTTTTAGAAATGAAGTCGTCCTTTAGACTTGTGATCGCCACGTTGTTTCGTTATTCAGTTTCCTCTGTAAAAGGATCTTGCGTTGTTTTAATTTTTTTTCTGCATCTAAGTTGCATGATTTCCAAACCCTGTACCATCTGAATTTTGCATTTTAGCACTTGCACTATTACTCAGCAGCAGTAACATGGTAACACTTAAAATGGTATTCGGGGACCTCCAAAGACTAAACTGACAAGCCTCCAAGGAGCCCGGGGTAAGTTCACTTGTCAATGGCATGGTTTTAATCCCTTATTTACACTTGTTGTAAATCTAGTTACCCGTCTTAGAAGGCTTTCAGTGTGGAGCAGCCTTCTGTTAACATGTTTGTGATACCAGTAGCTGTGGGTATTTAATTCTACCCTAAAAAAAAAGAAAAAATGAAGTCTAGAAGTAAACTATTTGGCAAAGATTTTGTTTTTAAAAGTCTATTTGGTCATCTCAATGCATTCATTCTCAAAACTTTTTTGAACCAGTTGAATAAAAAATTTGTTGCCACCACAGTTTAGTGTCTGGAGTCTTACTGGAAAAATACAATTTCTTTTTTATATGTGACAAAGGTGATGGAAAGTTACCTTTAAAAAGTGAGTCTCAAGAAGTTCCCCTTTAATGTGCACAAGAGAAATTGGGCCAAAACTCACAATGAATTTTTACATGAGTGATAATTATTTGGCTAGAATGAAACCCTTTGTTAAATGTTAACCTATTAAAACTTTTTAAGGAGGAACAGCCAACAAAAATGACATGAGATTTTTAAGGTTGAGTCGGCTTAAATTGTGTCCTTAGGAAAAAGAAGATGTATGTGATAATTAGAATAATTTGTTGTTGAGTACTAGGTGAGTAGCTCTTAATTGTGTATGAGTTCTATACTTTACTCAGCTATTGTATGATTTGTGATCTGTTGTTCGTTAAGTGTGCCCAAGTATTTCCATGTTCGTTGTAAGAAGAAAACACTATAGATTTATCTATAATAACACCACTGAATTCTAATGTATTTCTTCTTAAGGAAATGGCACATTCGATTCAGCGTTTTTCTGTATGTGAACATTATTTAGGCTATTTCCAAGTGCCAGGAACATCCTCACAGCTAAAATAAATTCTTAACATCGGAATTACTAGGTCAAAGACTATGCATGCTTTCAAGGCTTTTCAAATATATTGCCAAATTGGCCTTTAGAAAATGTGTGTTGTCTTTGACAATGTGAAATAGTGCTATTCCATGTTTTTTGTCTGCCAATTTGGTAAGTGAAAAATTAGATCTCACCAATTTGTGGTATTGGTTTTTAGACATGGGAGTCAGTCAATACCTAAGCCAAAGTATCGATGTGTCTGGTTTATTTACAAAAAATCATGATTCAGTGTTATCCCTGAGCCAATATTGCTATAATATATAAAGCTGTGTTAGAGATCAGTAAGAACAAGCCCCGACATGGTGGAAACGTAGTCAGAGAACATGAACAGGCAATTCGTAGAAATGTAGATAACCAGTACAAAATATACTGGACTTTGTAAGTAATTAAATGCAGATTTAACCAGCGAGTTTCTATTGGATTGGCAAAAGTGATCCCACCTAATGGTCCGTGTCCCCTTGAATCAAAGAGTAAGAGGTGAAAAACCTGGCGAAGGAGAAGCGCCCGGAATGGCAGTCTGACCCATGGTGTGGCAGTGGTTTGGGGGTTAGAGCGACAACTGCTGTGTTCGTGTCTCTCAGGCCACATGGCTGCTAAGACCTTTTACAGGAATTTTTAAAATTAAGGAATCACTGAAGACCTACAAATTAAAAATTGTTAATTATGTTCTTGATCCAGGGAATATAGTTAATAACTTTGGTGTAGACTCCATACTGATTTGCTTCCCCACAATTAATGGAACCCCAGGACACTATTCCTCCCACAAACCATCTCTGTGTCTCATTACCTAGAAATACCAATGCCCCCCCCCGTCCCCTTTACAACTGTCCTTGCCCCCACCTTCTAAGCCAGCACAAAACATGTTCTCCGTTACCCCTCCCCCTGGATAGGAGTGCTTCTCATACGCGGCAGTACATTTCTGATGGTCGACAATGGTATGTCAACAAACATTAGATTTCTGGCAAGAAAACCCCTCTGGGTTAATCCCCATCCAGATGCGGTTCCAATGTCATTTGTCCTCATGAAGGATTCAGCTTCCTTTCCTGGCAAACAGGCAGGTTGTTGTTGTTGATTACAACTCTGTTCTTCAATTTAATCAGTGCTATGTCGTTATCAAAACCAGCATCGTGAGTATAACCTTCATGTATAAAAATGGCCTCGGCCCAGGCTTGTGTGTAATGAGCTGACAGTCTCTTCAGGGTACCCATTCTGATGTCTAAGGAGGAGGCAGCTGCTTTCTGCACGTATACAGCGTGAGCAGCTATTAGGATCCAGCTGTCCTGCAGGAGTGCACCTGCTGCTGTAGCTTGGCCTAATAACAGGACTTGCCAGGGGAAATCACCAAGCTTTGCCTTCTGCCCTCCATATATACGACCTCCTATGGTACGAGTTGATATTCCAGAAACTGGGGAAAGAAGCAGATAGAGCCTTTATAGAAACCGGGCGGTGGTTTTTCCCACAGTTATTACCACTTTGGAATTGTGTCTGATGTCATCCAAAAGTTACCTCGGGTTGATTGGGTGCCCACCTAAACAGGTGAGGCTGCTTTAAAACACAGTTCAAAGACCCGATAAAACCTCTTGGTAAAAATGAGGTGAGTGAAAATTAACTTTTAGAACTAATTTGTTTTGCTAAAATAATTTGGTCTACACAATTGGGAAAATTAATAGGGCAAACAGGAATTGTCTGAGCTGATGTACTGGGTGATGTGATTAGAAAGTGAAAGGAAATGACCTTTTCATTGCTTGTTTTCCTACTTGTAAAATGGGTTATTTACCATGTAGTTCTGGGAAAGCAGGAACTAAGGTCACTATCCCCAGGATTTGCAAAATTCGTTTCACCTTTGAACATACAAATGTTTTAAAAATCAGAATGTTGCAGTTGTAGCCAGGAACCTTCAGGTTCAGAAATTATTTTTGGTCTAGTTGATGCTTCCAAACTAAATTTACTGTGTATGGCTAACTGAATCTGCTCATTAATGTAGCAACTACGTTTCCTGTTGTGTCAGAATACTGGCATTAACACTTATAAATGTGTCAGCTAAGATATTTTTTTAAAACAATTTAAGCCAAATAACAAAGGAGTAATGAATATATTACCACCTTATTTTTTTTAATCACTGTACCCAACTTTATCTTCAGAGCCAATTCTGGTAAAAAAAATTTTTTGAGTACTATTAAAAAGCAAATTGCATTAATGTTTAAAAACTAGATGTCATTTAAAACAATTGCTTAGGGAAATAATGAAGTTATTAGCTTTGGGGTTTTAATAGTTACACAGAGAAAAGTAACTCCGCAGCAGAACTCGTGTTTATAAATGTAAAAATGGTTCAAGATAATTTTTAAAATCAATTATTTATGCTTGCCTAGTTATAAGGTCAGAAATAATCAAGTGACTGATGAAGTCAGCACCTAACAACTTCTCTGTCCGGAAAGGGGGTTCGATGAGAACGTATTATTTGGAGATAACAACTTGGTGTAAGAGCCAAGTGCTGAAGTTCCATTTCTGCCCACCACAGCTAAAGCTCTGCTGATGTCTCCCACCCAGTTCTACTTCCATCAGTTAACGAATCTCTTGTATAAATGTATCCATTACCAGGCTCACAGACTGGGAGTGATGTTTCTCCTTTGGAGCTCGTCCAGAATCCATCAGCCTCACACACATTTACCTGCAAATCATTGGAAAAGCAAAAATGTTTAACTGCATGTATAAGGTGGTTGTCATTTGCTTGAATACCCCCTTGAAAAATGTTGATTCTTGAGCATCAGTGGGAAATAGAGGTGTCTGAATAACCATTTTACATGATTTCATAAATAGGAGGTCTCTGCATTAACCATGTTTTGCTTGCAAAGTGGAAACCTTTTAGATGTGTAACTTGAATATGTATCAAGATCTCAAGTGCTTAATGATAAGGTTTTGACTTGTTAAATTAAACCATTTGGAATATATTGTGTGTTTGTAGTAGTCATTTACTAGATATCTGTTTTCAGATTCCTGCAAATTGACATTAAAGTCACTTCAGCTGTAATATTTCACTTAGTGGGTGGAAGAAGTGCCTTTTAATCTTTTGTGTAGTCTTAGCCAAAAATGTCGGCTCAAGTTTATTTTCGGATCGTGATGGCTTTGGTTCAAATATCACGCACCCCCAACTTTGAAGAGTTGGCTTCCCATCATCAGGTGTCATTGTGTAGAAGATCTCATTACAGCGGTACTGAATCACCGCTTTGTACGTGGTCACTTCAGGGCCTGTGGTGTACTCCACTTGGCCGCTGGGTAGGTCATCAGGAGGGCCACAGTCAACTACTAGTGAACACGGGAGGAGGAGGCCAGTGAGAAGACTGACAGGTGGTTGTGCTCGGGGTGCTGGAGCTCGGAGCCATATTCATCACCCCACCCCACCCCACCCCCCGTGCGGTGGACATCCTCCATCTCTCTGAAGAGGGAATCGCCTTAGTGTGATTTTAAAGACAACCTCTCCTCCCTGTTCTGAACTAAATGGCTAGAGTGAGGTGAGGCCCCTGGGGTAGGAGCCCTTTGATTCATAAAGGAAGGGAGTTTGAAACCACTTGGACTCCTTAGCGCCCTGACTTTTTAAGATTTTACTTATTTGACAGCACAAGCCAGGGGGAGAGGGAGAAGCAGGCTTCCCGCGGAGCAGGGAACCCGATGCGGGACTCAATCCCAGGACCCTGGGATCGTGACCTGAACCGAAGGCAGACGCTTCACCGAGTCATCCAGGTGCCGGGCGCCCTGACTTCTAACCTCCAGGTCTGCTGCAAGCAGCCACACGGAGGGAAGACCTGGGCCAGCCTGCACGGTCCTGCCCGGGCTGGATCCCGGGAAAATGGTCCTTGGTTTGCAGTTCGGTCGGCCTTAAAGGTCAAAGAACAATACAAAGAAGGACTTGGCTGCTTCTTAGGTTCCTTTTCATAAATGTGTAGGGGACCCGGAAGTCATAATACCTTGACTTTGCATTAAAATGCACACCTGTGGGGACATAACTAATGTGAAATAACTGCCCAGTTTAGGATCCCAAGTGACTGCAGTCTAGAAGTCTGGTTCCCACAGTAGAGCTAAAATCGATGGATTTCTCCCTGGATATTTTAAAAGGTTACGTTTAAGTAGTTTTCTGCAACTTTATAGCTGTGTGCCTGGTTCTGTGCCAAGTGCTGTCCACTTCTCTGTAGAGATGCCCACACCCAACTCACTTAAGTGGCCCGGCTGGGGTTCATATCCAGACCTCTCCTAGCTCTACTGCTTTTGAACTAAGGATAGACAGTCTCATTGGTGGGAATGTAAATTTATGAAATGAAAATATTTAAATTCCCTAGGAATTCTGTAGAAACGTTTGCATGAAGTATGCACAAATATATTTACAGGGGCGTTCACTACGGCAGTGTATGTAATAGTGAAAATCTGGGAGCACTGCGGTGGGGGCGCCATGCTGTCGTTAACAGGGATGAGTGAGCGGCTCTGCTAATACTTGGATTGATATGGAAAGAGATCCCCACGACATGGAGGGAAAGAGCACAGTGCGATCAGACTTAGTATCCCATTTTGGTTAAAAAGTATATAATAGCAGGGGCGCCTGGGTGACTCACTGGGTGAAGCGACTGCCTTCAGCTCCGGTCATGATCCTGGGGTCCTGGGATCGAGTCCTGCATTGGGGGGGGGCTCCCTGCTCAGCCAGAGGCCTGCTTCTCCCTCTGCCCCTCCCCCTGCTTGTGCTCTTGGTGTCTGTTAAATGAATAAATGTTTTTAAATCCTAAAAAAATGTAATTTTTAAAAAGTATATAATAGTGAAATCCGTTCGTGTATACAGCGTAGGAATGAAGGAATGGGCCCTAAACCCTCAGCAGTAGTTTGGGGATTTGGGCAAGAGAGGTTCTCACTGTGTTTTTGTAAATTTATTTTTTCTAATTAACATGTATTTTATAATTGAAAAATATTTAAAATAAGACGGACAAAATGGTAACGTACCCCCTCACCCCAGCTTGGTGTGTGTGTGTGTACGCACGTGTGAGAGATGTGTGTGATTGGAGGGATGTGATAACAGTGGGGTTGGGGGAATTGAAAGGTCTCATTTTCTCTTTCCCGTCCTCAATGAATATTTTACACTTGGAAAAATATTTTTAAAGATCATGCTTTTCCAAAGGAAATACTTTTCCTGGTAGCTTGGTTCCGTTTGAACCTGTAAGTGCCCAGAGAGGCTGGGGAAGAGAAGCAAATTTGAAATTCAGTCCCTGATAAGGAGACGTTTCAGAAAACAACAGAAGCAGTGATCAAAGCAGGCAAAGCAGCAGAAGCCGTCCCAGAACCCATGGTCACGTGGCCTTACTGCTGCACTTGGGCATCGGCTGGTCCCAAGATCCAACTTTCTGACAGACCGCAGCAAATGATTTCAGGGGCAAATCACCCTAAAGAAGAATTCAGCAAATATTACTTACCTTGTTTATATCATGATGCCACACCCCAAGGCTGTGCTCCTACAGCGGTTCCTCTTTTGGGGGGGGGGTTCGGGAGGTGCCTGGAGTGGGGTGCCACACCCACATGACTGGACACACCCCAATAGCTCTGCGGGGTTTGTCCCCTACGGGATAGATCTCCTCTTTCAAGATGTATTTGGCACTGTACGAATCAAATGTGGGCCTCTGCAGCAGTTTATGAATATTTCTTGCTTTCCCCTTAAATCCAAGAACACATCAGATCTCACAAGTTCCTGCTGATTTCCCACCAGTTCTTTATATAAAGTGCCCAAGGGGGTGTGGTCGGAATCTGGGGAAGACCAACCTGCTCCAACACAGAGCGAGTGTGCCTGGATTTTTCTAGCCTGTGGCCATTAGCTGCAGGACAGTTATTAAAAATACTTTGATAAGCTTCACACGTGTATTCTCAGTTTTTACTGCTAGTATTGTTTATGGAGAAACATTTTTCTAAAGATTATGAAAGATCACTTTGGCAGAAGAAGCCTTTATGCTTAAGTGATTTTTTTATTTTTATTTTTTTCGGATCAGAAACAGAAGAGGTTTGCAGTCCAAGGAGCTGTGGGAAAGAGCCTTCCCCAGGGAACTTTGCAAGGTGGGAAAAGTGCCTTTTTGGGGGGCGGGGGGAGGAGGATTTGTCCCTCCACGGGACTGGATTGAATAGCTAGCTATCATTTCAATGTTATTACTTTTTACCACTGGGATTCAGTGACAATTCTGAAGAAGGTTAATCCCTTACCTGTGCCCCTAAAGCAACACAGTAAGCATTTTAAAAAATTACCCTCCCTTTCCCTTAACAGAGGTCACTATTTATAACTTTGCAGAATATACTGTTTCCCAGGGCCCTTTAATTTTTTGTGGGCCCAGGAGTGGAGGCCAGTTAAGGTCATCACGTGGCTAGGGGCGGGGCCTCATTTAACGCAAGGCTGCCTCGCAGAGCAGGTGGAAGGAGGATGGCAAACTCAACCTTCCCTTGTTTCAGCCGCTTTACAAGAGCTGCTGTGATGTGTGAACGGAGAAGAGTCCACTTTAATCACCAGCTTTCAATCAAAAGCCTTTTTAAAGCTCTTTGTATAAAGGCACAATTCCTAAGAATAAAAAATTCTCCATAGCCATCTCTCTTCTCAGCCGAGTTTTCTTTGATTTGTATTGTATAGGCAAAAGAAACCAGCATGCTGACCACAGCTATTTTCCCACTTTCGCACATGTATGCGTATCAGACCGATCGCGATCCTGCTGCACTTACGGTTTTTGTATTAACTTACTTGGAGAAGCTCATAACCGGTCTCGCAAAAGACGGCGAAGCGATCCTTCAGGATGTACTCGGGTTGCACCGGCGCGATATGGCCATTAGGTGGCGCCACCGGACCAGGGCAGGGATGAGCTGTTGAGGGTGGGGCGGAGAGGGAGGCCGGGCTCAGTGAGGGGTTTTGATGCGGTCTCCAGCGCGCCGCTCTGAATTTAGCCATTTAAAGGTCTTGATTTATACATGGATCCCTTAACACAAAAAGGGCTCGCCGCAAGTGGGGTAGAGTCCGTCAGATTTAAAACCTCAAAGGCAAGATTACACTGGGCCGCTTATTGCGCAAATGAGGAATTGCAGCAGTGCCTGGGCCTCAGCCAAGGCTGCCAGACAGGCCGGCACGCGGGGAGCCGGTGCGGTCTCCACACTCTCAGGGCAGCGTCTGCTCCGCGCCAGGAGCCTGAGCCACGCGGCCCAAAACCAAGCCACGGTGTCGGTTGGAGGAAAAGAGCTAGACCGCATTCCCAGCAGTTACTTTCAACTCCGTGTGCCTCAGTTTCCTCAGCTGTGAGATGGGAGGGGAGAATAGTCACTCACCCTCCAGGGTTGTCGTGAAGGCCAGATGTAAAGCACCTGGGCTGGTGCTTGGCTGAGCTTGGGCAAGAGTGGGTGCATGTGACCCCCCCACAACAGCCCTGTGGCACAGCCTTCACTGCTGGGGGAAACCTGGGGTCCAGATCCTCTCCGGCACCCAGGAAGCCTCCTGCTTCCCCTTGAAAGCACGTGCCCACCGTGTGCAGGCCTCCAGGGAGACTGTCCTTCACTCTTGCCCCCAAACCCCGGCCTGTTGTCACCCCAAGCCTTCAGCCCACCCCCACCGCTACCCCTCGGCCTGTGCCAGTCTTCTGCTGAGTCACCTTCTCCCTCCAGCCGCTGGGTTCTGTGTCCCAGGGCAGCTCTCAGTCCCCTGCAGGCCCCAAGTCCCCACCTCCAGGGACAGCACTGGCCGGCATCCGGCTGGCACCTTCCCTCCCTCACACAAGCCTCAAGGCTCTGTCCTGGCCCTTCCCCCACCAGCCTGGCAGACCTGACTCCCTCTTTGAGTCGCTCTGAAACCAGCACTTCAGTTGTAGTTTTATTACTTTGACCTACAGGAAAATGAAAGACTCTCAGAAATGAACAGGAGACAAACGAATTGTTCTCAGAGTGCTGGGCTCCCTCCTCCCAACCAGTCTCGCCCCTTCCCACATTTCCAACAGAGGTGGCCCAAGGGTTAATCTTTTTTAATCCAATTTTCTAATTTAAAAACTACCCCAATCCCTTTAATCCAATTATCACTTCCTCTATGCCACACCCCGCACCCAAAGCTTTCCCTGCATTAGCCCATGAATTGACACCTTTTGAAGGAGATGTTGTCCTTAATTGGAATAATTGGGACATTAAGGCTCAGAAAAGTTATATGAGAGGTTCAGTGTCACATAGCCAGGAAACAGGTTTGTGCCTGGACACAAACCTAGGCAGTCTGACACCCAAACCTGAGCTCTGAGCTTCCTGGATGGGTGGTTGGTTAGAAAGAAGGATGGATGGATGGATGGATGGATGGATGGATGGATGGATGGATGGATGGAAGGAAGGAAGGAAGGATGGATGGATGGAAGAAGGATGGAAGGAAGGATGGATGGATGGATGGAAGGAAGGAAGAAGGATGGATGGATGGATGGATGGAAGGAAGGAAGGAAGGAAGGAAGGAAGGAAGGATAGAAGGATGGATGGAAGGAATGATGGATGGAAGGAAGGAAGGATGGAAGGAAGGAAGGATGGATGGATGGATGGAAGGATGGATGGAAGGATGGATGGATGGAAGGATGGATGGAAGGAATGATGGATGGAAGGAATGATGGATGGAAGGAAGGAAGGAAGGATGGATGGATGGATGGAAGGATGGATGGATGGAAGGATGGATGGAAGGAATGATGGATGGAAGGAATGATGGATGGAAGGAAGGAAGGATGGATGGATGGATGGAAGGATGGATGGATGGAAGGATGGATGGAAGGAATGATGGATGGAAGGAATGATGGATGGAAGGAAGGAAGGAAGGATGGATGGATGGATGGAAGGATGGATGGAAGGATGGATGGATGGAAGGATGGATGGAAGGAATGATGGATGGAAGGAAGGAAGGATGGATGGATGGATGGAAGGATGGATGGAAGGATGGATGGATGGAAGGAAGAATGGAAGGAAGGAAGGATGGATGGAAGGATGGATGGATGGATGGAAGGATGGATGGAAGGAAGGAAGGATGGTTGAAAGGAAGGAAGGATGGATGGAAGGAAGGAAGGATGGTTGAAAGGAAGGAAGGATGGATGGAAGGAAAGAGGGATGGATGGATGAATGTATGGTTGGAAGGAAGGATGGATGGATGGAAGGAAGGAGGGAGCCAAGGAAGGAGAGAAGTTGGGAGAGATGCAAGGTCACCAGGAGAAGGTGATCTTGCCTAGAACAATCTTTTCTTTTGCTTATTATCTTTCTTGCCCTACCTTCTTTCCTATGAAAACCCTCCATTTTGTACAGCTCCCTTCAGAGCTCCCCTCCACCTGGTAGATGGGATGCTGCCCAATTCACAAATCATTTAATAAAGCCAGTTAAGCCTTCAAATTTACTCAGTGGAATTTGGTTTTTTGTTTTTGATGGATGGATATGAAGGTTGGCAGAATATGGCACTACAGAATATGTTTCTTTGGCATAAGGATTATTTTGAGCTGATTATTTTCAGAAATAGCAGACACAGGAGAAGGTCTGAAAACAGAGTAAAAGTATCCTTTTGTAAGGGAACTTTATATTCACACAAGAAATGTCCATTAAGAGTGTCTCCCTCTCTGTCCCAGGAGAAAGACGACTAAATCACTAGAAACTCGTCCCTGGGGAAGGCAGGGTCTTACATCTGTATAACAAACCTTACTTTTGTTTACCGTACTTTTCCCAGTCATGGGCACCTCCCCATAACTGGCTTCCCCCACACCCTCCTCTCTTTTGTCTTTAGCTGAAGATGGTACTGACACCTTGAGTTCTAAGTCCCCATTCTCCCGTGGGTAATCTCCCACGTATGCGTGAGACATACACCTTAACAAACGTGTTTGTTTTCTTCTTGTTCATCTGTTTCTTGGTCCCAGCCAATAATTTAGGAGGGCAGAGGGAACATTGTTTTTTCCTCTCCTACAGATGGAAGGAGGGCCGGTTGAGTGGATGGGTGGTTGCAAGAAGGGAGGGAGAGAAGGAAGAGAGAGGAGAGGGATAGGTGGGTGGGTGGGTGGGTGGGTGAGTGGGTGGCATTTCCCCTTAGGAACCACTGTCTCACAGACCACCCTCACTCAAACCTGGTTTGTCTTCTGATGGAGTTCAGGATGCACTACCCCAAAATACGGCCCCTGGCCATGTTGAATATTTTAAGCTGAAGGAGTTTGAGAAAACAGAAGCAGGGAGATCCCTCGGACCTCCGCCCCCTCCCTCACCCTTCTTCCCCGTCACAGTCAGAAGACCCTCACGTACCGTCACGTGACAGTTGCCCTCCCTATACCAGGAGGGAAGAAGCATCCTTATCTCCAAAGACAAAGGGAACCAAGAAGAATCCAAATAAAGAGGCCTTGCTAAGTTTCCCCCATTTACAACACTTGCCTTAACCTGTCATTTTTCCCCATGACTGTCTCCTCTTCTGCAACCCCCCCCCCCACAGAAATACGCAAGCCTAAGTGTTCCTCTGGGTCTTTCCTGCCTTGCAAAGTCTCCCATGCCACGTAGACCTTATATTGCATAAGTGTGGATGTTTTTCTCCTGTTGATCTGTCTTTGTCAGTTTACTTTTCAGACCCAGCCAGGAACCCTAGAGGGCCGAGGAAAACTTTCTACTCCCCTGCACTCCCCAGGCCTAGTCCGGAAGAGTTCCATCCTATGTAGCTCCTCGACACTCCGGGAAGAGCTTGCTGCTGGGATCCAAGACCCACTTGCCCTCACCTGTGCTGGTGTAGTGGATCTTCCAGCCTGTGTGGTCCCCCGACTGATCAGTGACAAAGGTGATGGTCACAGCATTGCTTTTAGTTTCAATCCTAGGGGGCAACGTTGTCCCACAAAATGGGCCATATTCCTCTTTGTTGGTTTGAATCTGAAAGCAGAAGGGGCCCTGTCACCTCTGGACCCGCCAGAGCCAGAGGAGGTGTAGATCCAGGGGGCCGGACCTTGAGGGTGTCGTAGGGGCACTGGGTGTCCGAGTGTGTCTCCACATCGAAGGACCCCACAAAGTCCAGGGATGCTGAACCCCTCCTCCAGCTGGATGCCATAGGTGCAACTTGAGAGTTTGGGGTATGGCTGCGGGTATTCAGGGCTGCTGAGAACCCCCGACCGGTCGGTGAAGACCTGACCTGAACACAGGGTTGAGAGAGGATGGCCACAGGGCTGTGAGCGGGTGCCAGCAGCCTGATTCCGCCCCCCTGGCTGCCCTCACTGCCCTCTGGCTCAGTCAGATTGAACACCCCACCACATGGGTGAAGGAACAATCTAGAGTTTCTTGGGCTTCCTGGATTTGGCTGAAACAGGTGGCACTCAGATGTATATCCTCCAGGACCCCCCCCACACCCCCAGGGGCTCCTGGGCCTGGGGAGTCCTGGGCCCAAGTCACAACTCTGGGGGTGACAAAGTGAGCGAGGTTAGACTCTGCTGAGGGGGAAGGAGACGAGGGTGTCCTTTATCCACACCTGACCCCAGCAACTCCCAAATTCATCCACCCCGGGGGCTCCCACCTGCACCCAGCTGGGACCAGTCCAGCCTTCCCTGGGTCCCCACGGGGAACAGAGGGGCCTCCCCTTGTCCACTTTGCCTCTCACCCAGGGTCTGGGCACTGCCCTGGGGGTTAGTTGAGGGAAGTTCAAGTTCACACTGATCAAAAGCATGTCTGGTGCCCTCTTTCCCCACTGGGCCAGCTGGTCATGCGCTTGCAGAGTGAGCTTCTTTCTGCACCAGCCATGGGAGGCATCTGCCCAACCCCACCCCGGGCTGCAGAAGGCGTCTGAGCTGGGAGCCTTCCAAAAGTGAGGAGTCCCAGCACGGCCTGCCTTCCTCCATGGGCCTGCTCCCCACAGGGCAGAGGGAATAGCCCCTGGATGCGGGCGACCAGCCTGCCCATCGATGACTATCTCCCTGGGCCTTTCTGCTCTGGGTCAGGCTCCCCCAGCCCAGCACACCTGGGGCATGAGTCATCCCCTGAACAGGAGCTGGTCCAAGGATGCTCCCAGCTCAGCCGCTGGGGACCCAGTGGGGGAGTAGAGAGATATTGGTTTCCCTGTGTGAACTCAAGCAAGCCCTCATCCCTCTCTGGGCCTCAGTGCCCCATCTTCAGAATGGATTGGGGGATGCTGGGCAAGGCTTTCTGGCAGAGGGGCCGGTGGCCCCATGGAGGGGGTTCCCACCAGCTAGGGTTCATCCAGGCTGTGATGAGGGGAGGGAGAGAGGGGAGGGGGCCAGAGTGCACACAACTGCCCTCTCCCCACCGTGCCACCCAAGAGACACGAAGCAGTAGGTGGAGCCGGAAGCAGGTTTATTGTTAGGTCCACGGAGGGATGCATGGGGTGGATGAGGGGCTGCAGGTAGCAGCAATCTCGGCCCGACCCAGACCGGAGTGAGAGGTGAGGCTAGGGGCTCTGCTCTGGAAGAGAGAACAGAGAGACAGGGAGAGACACTGGGGGAGAGACCCCGAGCCGGGGAAGGCAGGGGGCAGCACTGAGGCTTGGGGCTGCCCCCTCCCTAGGGCACCCCCGGGTTTCCCATCTGGGCACCTGGCACCTGGCAGGAGCTCGGAGGGTGCGGGCAGTAGAGGCCAAAGGGGTCGGCCTGCTGGGGAGCCAGCCGCCTTGGGCACGCCCTGCCCCGACTGGGAAGTTTTGTGCAGGGAAGCCTGTGTGAGCCGGGCCTCTGTTCCCCACTCCTCCAACCTGGGAGCCCGAGGAGGGCCAGGTGGCTGTAGCAGGGGCCTGGAGCCCAGACACGGTAGGTACATAGGGGGGGCCCAACACATATGATCCAAGGGGCGGGCTGAAGACCCATGAGAGGGAGCCAAGGATGGAACGGAGGAGGGGGAGGGATTCCGGATTATGAATGGATGGACAGATGGCAGGAGGGGACAGCCTGCCAGGAGGAGTACCCAGTAGGCCAAGGTCAGTGGTCCCTCCAGACCCCTGGGCAGAGCACTTATGGCTTTGAGGAGCTGGCTGTATTCTGGGCCAAGGTGGGGGCTGGGCCGGGCACAGTGACTGCCCCATACTTTCCCCAGCCCCGGCGCACCTGAGCGGGTGCGGCTCACCTGAGCAGGTGTGCTTGTTCCTGTGGAGGACGTAGCCCCTGCGGCAGGAGCAATAGAAGCCACCCAGGTGGTTGTGGCAGTGGTGGTCACAGGGAGGTGCCTGTCCCGGGGGCACCTGGCACTCATCGATGTCTGAGGGAGGGGCGGGTCAGGCAGGTGGTCAGAGGGGAGGAGACGAGGTGGTACTGGGGCCCGGGAGCAGACTCAGCCTCATGGCTGACCCAAGAGGTGTCTCCTCATGTCTGGAAGTGGCTGATGCCCGGCCAAGCATCGAACAGGCTGAGGCTCACTATAACCTTCTCAGAACACTTGGAGGTAGATGTCAGTACCCCCCTTTTTTCAAACGAGTGATGGCTTAAGTGTCCTGCTCAAAGTCATGCAGCTAATGGGCAACCAGCAGGAGCAACCAGCCGTCGAGCCCAGCGAGCGGGGCTATGACCCAGGTTCCAGCAAGCCCTGCTGCAGCCTCCTGAGGAGCACAGAGAGGTGGAGCCACTTGCCCGAGGTCACACAGCTGGTCCCCGCAGGAGCCCCTATCTGAAATCAAGTGTTCGGCTGGAAGCCCACGCACAGGGAGCACAGGCTGGGTGTCCTCAGCGGGGCTCAGGCCGGTGGGGCTGCACTTCCCACCCAGAGGTGGGGTCACTGGGCCCTAGCCTCATGGGGGAGCGGGGGGGGGTGGCGCTAGGAGCACGTCCCTGGCTCAGCACGTCCCAGCTCAGCACCCCGCACACCATGGGGCTCAGCCGGAGGGCAGGGGTCACGGCTGTTGCTGATATTTGCCCTGGGGCTGGTGTTGGACGGAGGGCTGGACTCCTCACCCGCTGGTTTGCGCCCGCTGGTTTGGCAGGAGCCCAGCTTCAGGGAGGTGAGGGGACCGAAGGGAGAGCTGGCCTGGCCTAAGAAAGAGTCACCCCCGCGGGCCGATGGGCCATCTCGCGTCCCTCCGCCCGACCCCAGCCTCCTCTCGCCTCACCCTCTGCTGCGTAGAAGGCCTCAAAGCCCGTGAACGGCTTCTCGTTGGAGTAGTCGGAGCGGAAGGTGACGTCCAGGCTGGAGGCCGGCGAGTAGAAGGTGTCATTGCCGGGGGCGCGCTCCGTGTCCGTGGTCTCCTGCCCGCACAGCGTGGCCAGCACCTTGCTCCCTGAGCTCAGCTGTAGGGTTGGAGTCACGGGGAGGGAGGGCGAGACGCAAGGCCCGCACTCGCTCCCTCCCTCCCTGCCCCCAGGGGTCCCTGCCCCCCAGCCCTCCAGAGGGTCGGGGTCGTGCCCCCTCCCCGCTGTCGGCACCTTGACATAGTCGTACTCGCAGAGGTAGGAGAGCTCCAGGTGGAAGTGGGTGAAGTAGAGGCGCAGGCGGTAGCCGGGGGGTGCCGTCAGGGTCCAGCGCTGCTCCCGGTTGTTGGCATACTCCCCAGGGAAGCCAGGCGATGCCAGGCGCCCAAACACGGGCTCAGGCCACTGTGGGCCGGGGAGTGTGGCTGCTGAGCCCCACAGCAAGCCCAGGAAGACCAGCAGCCTGAGGGCGGCGGCGGGGGGCGGCGGGTGAGGAGCCCTGTTCTGACCCCTCGCCCCTGCCGGGGAGACAGTGGGGGGCTCCCAATCACCTCATTGTGCACCCGTCCAGCTGACCAGGCCCGGTCTGGAGCCGCACGGCGTCTCACCTTTGGTCTGTTTGTCCAATGCCTGGCCCTGCCCCCAGCCTCCCTGACCCTGGGATTCTGGGAGTTGACCCCATGACTCCGGATTGCCCCGAGTGTCAGGTAAGGCGGGGAGGTCGCTCCGGGAGCCAGGAGCTGGACCTGAACAACACTTAGCCCCGGAATAAATCCTGGCTCCGTCCCTTACCCTTAACTTCCGTGTTCCCTCCCTCAGTGTGTAACTTCCAAGGCCAGCCGGGGTGTGGGGGTGCCTCCATGACAATGATCAAGACAATGATGGCTTCTGGGGAGACTTGGGGATGCATCTATTTTTGCTCCCTCCCTCCTGCATCTACTTTTTCCCTACGCAAGATGGGAAAGAGAGTTTTTAAAAACACACGTGTGCATGAGGATGGGGGATATGGGAGAGGAGGCAGCCTCACCATTTTGAAAGCTGGAAACACAGACGGACAGGTGAAAACTGCCCTCTAGAAAGCAACTCTAAGTCCCGCTGAGCAGGGAGGGACAGCCAGAAAACAGAGCGCTGAGCAGACAGACTGAATGTTGACAGCCCCAGCCTTCCTCCTGATTCAACTCCTAGAACCAGGCAGCCCCCCGGGGCAGGCTTCTCCCTTGTTGCTGGACAAGTGTGGCCAGTCCAGGAGGAAAGGCCTGAGGACACTGACTTGGAAGGTTCTCCCAGGAAATGGCTCAGCCACGTCCCCCGGGGTGAAAACTCAGCGGACAAGCCCCAGTCATGTGCTCAGAGCTTCCAAATAACTTTTTAGTCCCCACTCTTACATATGAGCAGAACATTCAAGGAAAACCTCAGACACAAGAGAGAGTCTTCCAAATCAGCCAACCAACCAAAGAGTACAGAAACAAAGCAGGGAGAAGAAAATGCCCCAAACCAAAGTGAAATAATCATTAACATCTTCAGAGGGAAAAGAGAAGCAAAAATAAGAAGCAAGAACAGGAAAGTACTTAAAAAGAACATTCAGGGCGCCTGGGTGGCTCAGTTGGTTAAGCAGCTGCCTTCGGCTCAAGTCATGATCCCAGGGTCCTGGAATCGAGTCCTGCATCAGGCTCCCTGCTCAGCGAGGAGCTTGCTTTTCGCTCTCCCTCTGTCTGCCGTGCTCCCTCTCTCTCTGACAAATAAATAAAATCTTAAAAAAAAAAAATAAAAAGGGGGCGCCTGGGTGGCTCAGTCGTTAGGCGTCTGCCTTCGGCTCAGGTCATGATCCCAGGGTCCTGGGATCGAGTCCCGCACCGGGCTCCCTGCTCTGCGGGGAGCCTGCTTCTCCCTCTCCCACTCCCCCTGCTTGTGTTCCCTCTCTCGCTGTCTCTCTCTTCGTCAAATAAATAAATAAATAAATCTTTAAAAAAATTAAAAAAAGAAAAGAAAAAACATTCAGAGAACAAAGAATGGTTTTGGGAAATAAAAAGTGGGATAGAAATGAAAAGCTCAATCAATTATTTGGAAGATAAGATGGAAGAAATCTTCCAGAAAATAGAGCCGGAAAGAAATGAAAAACAGTAAAGATGAGAACATGAACAGATTTGTACCGTATGTCAAAGACTGAAGAAGAGGAATTCCAGACAGAGATAAAGGAAATAGAGGAGAGGAAATTATAAAGAAAAGAATGCAAAGAAATGTCCCCAAACAGAACATGAGTTTGTTGACTGAAAGTGTCCCCAGTGCCCAGAACAACAGATGAAAATGGAAGTTTACACATCATATCTCAAAAGGCTCAAGAGAAAAATGATTTTTTCTACAAACTGAGGAGAGAGAAAACAGAACAATCCGCATACAAAATATCAGGAAAAGAATTACTTTAGAGTTCCCCAAACAACACCAGAAACTAGAAGCCAGCCTCCAAGATGGCCTTTAAAGATTCCCGCTTTGGGGTCCTCACACCCTTGTATGCAGTCTCCTCTCAAATGGAGTAAGGCTTGTGGGTGGGATATGGCTGAAGTGGTGTGTTACTTTGGGACTTGGCCATATAAGACCCTGCAACTTCCATCTGTCTCTCTGGGATCCGTTGCTCTGGGAAGCCAGCCGCCATGTTGTGAGGACACTCAGCGTCCCTATGGAGAGGTCCGCATGGGGAAGAACTGAGGCCTCCTAGCAACCACTGGTGTGATTTGCTGGTTGCGTGAGGGAACCACCTGGGAAGCGAATCCTCTAGCTCCAGTTAAGGTCAGGTGATTGCAGCCCTGGCCTACAGCTTTACTGCAACCTACGAATGACTCTAGGCTGGATCAACTAGCTAAGCCACTTCCCAAATCCTGACCCACAGAAAAGACATCACTCTGCTATGTTTGGGCGAATCTTCAACACAGCAATAGACAATCTAAAAAAATGGAAAAGAGCAAATGCCAAAATGCTAAAGGAAGACGATTTCCAACATAGAATTCTATACCCATCCAAATTCTATACCCACCAATTAAGCACGAAGATGGAACAAAGATGGGTGTCAGAGTTGTAAAACTTTGCATCCCCTGTCCCCTTCCTCAGAAAGTTACTATAGAATATGGTTCACCCAGACAAGGGAGTAAACCAAGAAACGAAGGTATGGAAGTCCAAGAAACAAGACTTCTGATGGGGAGTTCCACTGGGGGTAGTCAGAATGCTCAGGACAGAACACTCGTAGAGTCTAGAGATTTAAAAAAACTTTTTCCGTAGTTTTTGTTTCTTAAATGAGAGTGTTATATACTTTCTGGTATAAATCATAATGGAGAAATGTATATTATGTAGATTAATATTTCCTATTAGTGAAATCTCCAATTCAGTGTGATCGTGAGTTAACTATGAGTTATAATGTGCTGGATACTAGGATCTCATAACCAAAAAATTGATTAGCATTCTGTCCAGATCCTCATGACATATATTGAGTCCAGAGATCTTAAAAAGAAAAAAAAAAAAAAAAAGCTTTCAAGATTTGGTAAAAAGTTCGAGGCTAAACTGGTGTGATGAATTTATTACAAATTAAGCAAATGCGAAACACCTCCAGGGACAAGCAGCAGCTGGACGGGGGATAGTCTCGACTCCCGGCTGAGAGCGGTGTTTACAGAGATGTGACGGCGTCAACACTGAACATGGCCCTGACCGAGGTGATCATTTCGTTGTTGAGAGTGCAGTTGGGTCAGGGAAGGAAAGAACTAAATCCTCAGCTTCCCTAGTGGCAAGTCAACAGATTATGACTGAAACCGACAAGCTAAAACGCGGTAATACAAGAGGATAGAGACGTGCAGGTCAATACCAGAACCACCAGCTGGGAGAGGTACACGTGGCTGGCTCTGCGGGAAGCCAAGTGGCTGAGGAGGGCCGCCATTTTCCTTCTAATGATCCACCTGCAACTACTGGAATCCTTAAACCGGGGCAGCGCTAGTTGTGATAAGTAACTTCCAAACTCTAGGCAGGGGGGCGCCTGGCTGTCCCAGTAGGTAGAGCACGCGACTCTTGATCTTGGGGTCGTGAGTTGGAGCCCCGTGTTGGGCATAAAGCTTACTTAAAATAACAACACAAAACCCAGAAAGGTCTAGACAGGATCAATTTTATCCTCGATGCCACAGGCGGGGCCTGTTCATGACCCTCTCCGGGATTTCTGGGGCCTCGGGGCTCGGGTCACGCCTGCTCCGAATGCCCCGCTTCTGCTTCAGGCCATCAGTCCGTGTCTCCATCCTGTCTGTCTAGATGTGGGGTCCAGCGCTAGTCCTTTTAACATGCTAAACTTAACTTTACTAAAAGTTGGGGAAGTGGAAGGATTTACACAGAGACAGCCTCAACGTCCAGGTCAGGCATCCTTGTTTCCCCAACGACCCCACTCTTTCAACAACTTGGGGCCTCCTCTTCCCTTCCTGTGCCCCGACGGGCAGTCCTGATTCCCACTAAGCTGCACAAGCACTGCATGACCAACGCTGCTTAACGGAGCGTGTCACAGGTGAGGACCAGCGCTCCCAGAGACTTGACAGACAAGGCAAGCAAGCCAGGAGCTGTGAGCGGCTCAACGCCACAGTCAATGGGGACGCAGTTGAGATTCAGACTCAGGCCCAGAGCCCCTGCCAGCAGCATTCCTGGGGTCACCCTGGGGATGGACCTTCCTGGAGCTTGGTAAGATGAGCTGGAGGAGAAGAGTGGACGTCTGGTGATGTCCCTGTTGGGGCCCAAGGATGCTTGGGCTGAGCTGCAGAGGAGGCACGCAGGGCAGGTCGAGTGGAGTGGCTCTCCGAAGGCCGGCTGTCTGGTGTCCTCCACCGTGTGCTTACTAGGTGTGTGGCCTTGGGCATGTCATCTACCTTCCTCACGAGCAGCTATAAGGTTTAAGGAAGGAGACCTGGGTTGGGTAAGGGCCTCATAAGTAGCCACCACGTCTTCCTTTAACGGACACTCTGCCGTGTGGCCCACACATCATGACCCCACCTTGTCTCCCTAGGAGTGGGGAGACCTGGGGAAACAATGTTCACCCCCAAGCCTGGGTGTAAGATTCTTCTAGAGTTGGGGGGTGGTGGAATGAAGTTAACTTGCAATTACACGCCAGAAGGTGCTCCAAGTCCAGTGAGGGGCTGGGGGTGGGGTGTGTGGAGCCCAGAGCGGGCAAGTGACCTCCCTGATGCCACTCAAGAAGTGGGCTGGGCAGCTGGAGGCTTGTTCCCCACCCCCATGATGACTGCAGTTCCAGGCGCCCTGGAAACTATCAGGTCCAAGGTAGCTGCGCAGGGCAGGTGCAGGTCGGGGCTGTTCTAGCACCCCACCTCCCTACCGGGGCCACTCCCTTGTCCCCTTCCTGCCAAGTCTTCCAGATCAGCCCATCCTCTGGCAGTGCTTCTGTCCATGGTGGAGAAAGGGGTTGGTGAGGTCAGCTTTTCTAGAGAACAGGGCCCTTTCCTGCAGACCCTGAGGCAGGAGTGGGCTGGAGGCCCCCTTCCCCAACCTGCACCCCGTTATGGTGGCTCTTCTCCTCCCAGGAGGGCCTCAGTCCTGGTTGTTGGGAAGGGTGAGGTGCCTGGGGCAGAGGATGGAGGTTCAGGACCTTGGAGAGGGGACAGTCCTGTGCCCAGGGAGTCCTGGTACAGCCACCCACACACACCTGCTTTCCCAACCTCTCAACACTTGGGGGGTACTTCTGAGAATTTACCAGAGCACGCTCCTGGGTTGGCAGGCAGGATTTGAACCTAAGTCTGAATCCTGAGCCAAGTCAGGGCACCTGATGTGCTTAAAACAGGCCCAAGTAACTGGACCCCAACCACGCACCAGCCAGCCACCTCTGGAGTCCCATCCAGCATCGCCCTGAACCCCCAGGATGGGACCTGACAACCCTGTGAGTGACCTGAATTCTTCTGAGACAACAAAGCCCCTGAGTGACCCCACACCATGATCTTCTCAACCCCACAGCCCTTGCCCCAGGGGTCTGTCACCTCCACCCTCTGTGGGGCTTGGTGAAGCAATGACTACGGCAGTGTCTTGGTACGGATTTGGGTCCGGTCTGGTAACTGTTGTGTCCCCTGGTGCCAGAGGTCAAGGGGCCAGTCCCAGGTGACACAGAAGGGCCAGGTCTGCCTATTCACTGACACGTGGCGGATACCTGGAGGCCAGACGCTGAGGTCAGCTCCAAGCCCAATACACAGGAACGCCCAACACTGGCTGATGTGGCACCTGCCTGGGCCCATTCAAGGTCTGGGGACACACGATTCGGAATTTGTTATAAATACACGTGTTTGGTGAGTGAGGGCGACAGGAGGTGGAGAAGGTGCTGTACACAGCTGGTAGAGGCTTGGAGGCTGGACGCCACATCGACAGAGAGACAGTCCGCCCAGCAGGGCAGCCCGGGCAGCATTCTGGGGCCTGTAACACTTGCTTGGTGGGCACACCGGCGGGGCGGGGGGTGGGGGGGTCTCGTCCAGGGCTTGTCGCGCCCAGGCGCCCTGGAGGCTCCCTGGCCTGAGGTCCTGGGCGGCGTGGGCAGGGGCGCCTGGGCTCAGCTCACATCATTCAGGGCCTGGTGGGGACAGAAGGCCTCGTCAGGAGGATGCTGGGTCACATGGGGGCTCGGGAGGCCCCGAGTTCCCTTGGTTGTGGCCCCGGCCGGCAGGCGGCTCACCTTGCGCGCAAACTCGGGCAGGACAAAGGCGGCCTGGTGCACATCTGAGTTGTAGTACTTCAGCTGCATCTGCTCCACCTGCTTCTGTGTCAGAGGCTGCACGGGCTTCCGGAAGTCGGTGCTCTGGGGACAGGGGAGGCGGGCATCAGAGGAGGCGGGCATCAGGGGAGGCGGGCATCAGGGAAGTGCTTTCAGTGCCCGCCTGCCCCCCCTTCCGGCCCCCAGGAGGGCACGCAGCTCACGGGATTTTTGCTGCACAGCATGAAGCCTATCTGGCCGCTGGGGTAGGTGGGGATGGTGCAGTACGCATAGGCCACCACGGGGAAGAGCGACTTGCAGAACTGCCGCATCTGCTTGATGAGGTCCAGGTGCAGCCACTGACACTCGCCTGTGCGGGGAGAAGAGGGGTATCAGCCCCAGCAGGCAGGCCGGCCAGCCGCCCCCACGCCTACTCCCATGCTGGAAGCCTGCCCCGCCTGCCCACCCCTTGCAGTCCCCCACGCTGGCCTGCTCACCCTGGCAGCAGAGGACGCCATTGTCCTTGAGGGCCGTCTTCATGAGCTGGTAATAGGACTCCTTGAAGAGACTCTCTGCAGGGCCTGCAGCGGCGGCACAAGGGACAGTGAACACTCTGGCTGAGGCCTCCCAACCCGGCTCTGCGGGGGAGCAAGCACCGCTGCTGCCCCACTACAGATCCACACAGCTGCCAAGGGGGCCAGGCCAGGATTTGAACCCCGCTCTGTGGATCCAGAAACCAACCACAAAGACGGTGCTTTTGAGGAGCACAGGGATCCACTGTCCCAGTATCTGAGGGGGCTCCATGTTTCCATCCCATTCCTTGGTGGGGGTTCCTCACTGCCACTGTGTCAGGGGACTCTGCACCCTGGGCCTTGGGTTGAGACTAGGTCCCACCCCTCGCCCCGATGCTGGCCTGTTAAAAGCAGAGAGGAGACTGAAGAGGAAGCTGGGGCCTCCGTGGGCCAAGGCCAGAGCCCTGCTCTCCTCCAGGTCCCCAGTCAACTCGTACTTTGGGCAGCAGCATCCTCTCCCTCCTCTGCTGAGCCAGGTCTGGGGTGGGGAGGGGAGCGACCAAGAAGGGCAAGGTGCAGCCTCACTCTGGACCCCTCTGTCCTCCGTTCTGCAAATCAGCTGTGGGCCCAGCGGGAAGGCTGGCCTCTGGACGGTGGCTGCCCGGGGACCCTAGGCCCACGCCTCGCTTACCCATGGGGTCTGAGGAGTCAGTGATGATAACATCGAAGGCATCCTGGTTCTGTTTCATGAACTCAAAACCATCGCCCACGTGTAGGGTCAGTTTGGAGCTGGAGTAGCCCACGGCCATGCCCGGCAGGAACTTCTTAGAGACCTGGATGACGTCCTGGGGAGGGAGGAGGGACCCGGCTGGGCCGTAGGGGTTGAGGGCCCTCCAGCCCTCCAGCCCTCCCTCTAATACTCTGGTCACTTGGGCAAGCCATTCGTTTTGTGGAAACCCGGTTCTCTGCTGCCTCGCCTTCCATCATGGAGGGCTGGCTCCTGCCTGCTCCTCAGCCCACACCTCATCATCCCCGGACCAAACCGTCCCATCCGAGTGACTTTCTTGCTGGGTCAGAGGAAGGGGAGTCCAGCCTCCACCAAGAGGACTTCCCCTGCCTCCACATGGCCAGCTGCTTCTCATCCAGGCCTCAGCTGAAACCCATCTCCTTGAGGCAAGCACTGGCCAGCCTTCACCCAAGCTCTGAGCCTGCTTTTTCCTTTCATGCCCTGCGCCTGCCGTGCCTTCATCAGGGCTTCTCCTCACTAGAATATCAACTTTAAGGGGGGGCAGGGACTGGACCTGTCCGTTCACCACTCTTCCACCAGCAACTGGATCATTGGCTGCCACGTAAAAGATGCTCATTAAAAACGTGCCGAGCATCAAGTGTAGACACACAAGTAGTTGCAATGCTCCTGGGTCTTGCCTGGGACTTGACTTAAAAACCAGCTTAGTCTTACTAAGAACCAGCATCTTGGCACATCCACTATGTGCCAGGCCCTTTGCTACCCAGTTTTCCTACCGAATCCACCCAACACGTTTTTGAGATGCACAAAGAGGCCAAGCAACGGTGAGTGACTCGCCCAAGGGTATATACAGCCAATTCAGGGCGGAACTGGGATTCGAACCCAGAGCCCGGCGCTGCACTCACCTCATCGATCTCACACTGGACCACAGACTCCACGGAGGAATGCTTCAACACCTCCCGCAGGACACCTCCATCCCCACCCCCGATGATCAGCACCTAGGAGGGGCAGGATCATTCAGAAGCACAGCCCCGAGCCTGAGCACTGGCCCCTGGCCCCGTCAAAGAGGCTCCAGCAGGACTCAGGGGGCCCGGGCCCGCATGGGGCAGATGCACTCACACACCACCATCCCAACAGGGTAGGTTTCTCAACTCCTCAGATGCACAGACAGACCTCATTACTTCATTTGCTACTCTCAGAAATGCTTTCCCGCCTCAGGAACCTGTCACGAGGTGTCCCCTTTTCCTGGAAACTCCTCCCGGCTGCTCCTTCTTATGAAGCAGGCCTCAGCCAGAACTGTTTGCTCCTCAGAGGCTGTGGCAGCCCCCACCCCTTGGGCCACTCGCCCCACTTACTTCCCTGGTTCTTGCTAGCACTTTCTGACAACCATTTAGGAAGCACCTGGGCTGAGCATGGGCACAGCTGGAGCCTCCTGCACTGTTCTGCGGGGCACTGAGCAGTGGGCTTCCTATCTCTGGGCTCGGGGCTGAACCCTGGCTGGAGCGGTGATACCTTGCGTGGGTTTGGGTGGCTGCAGAGGGGCAGGTTGGCTATCATCTCCTGGTAGGAGAACTCGTCCCTCTCCGTGCACTGGATGACGCCGTCCAACACCAGCACGTTGCCGTAGCTCTTACTGAAGGCAGGAGTGACAGTCAGGGACCTGGGTCCCCTGGAGTGGGGGCAGTGCGCTCCCACTCGCCCCGGGTGAGAAGAATCTCCCCCAGCCTGCCAAGGGGTCCAGGGGTGAGTGCTGGGGGTGACACGTGGCGAGGATGGGCAGGCAGGCCCGCCGGGTGGGGGGGTGGGGGTGGACTCAGGGTCCCGGCTCTGACGTGTCCGGGGCTGACACGTGGAGCTCGGCGCGTGGGGCCGGCGCAGACTCCGGCTCCCTCCCCGCCCAAGAAGACCGCCCGAAACGCCGGCCCCCTGCCCAGGGAGACGGGATGTAGGGTGCGGAGGGGGTCTCGGGAGGGGAGGGGCCTAGTTCCCCAGAACTTCTGACAGTTTTGCAGGGGTGGGGCGGGGGCAGAGACGGCCCGGCGCGGGGGAGGGCGTCCGGAGGTAAAGGGCGCAAGACAGGGGTCCGGCAGGAAGAGGGGCGGCCGGGGCCGAGACCGGGGCAGGAGGAGCCCCGGCTGCCTCTGGGGAGGCGGGCAGCGGGCGGTCTGGGCTGAGGGCCGCCTCACGCTCGGGGGCGCGGGCCCGGGCCGAAGGTGGTACCTGCGGAAGACAAGGATATCCTGGTACCGCGAGCGCTGATGGTGTAGCAGCTGCTCCACCTGCAGCGACAGGGCCTGGCCGGGCCACAGGCTGCACGTCTCGCGGAACCAGCCCTCGTGGATGTCAGCGGGGCCGAAGGCGGCGGGGCCGTCGGGGCCGGGCTCCATGGCGGGCGGGCGGGCGGGCGGCGCGGGGCGCGGGCCCGGGACTGCAGGCCGCGCGGAGCCGCAGCACAACGGGACCAGCTCCGCCCGCCGCCGAGCCGCAACCTAACGCGGCCGGCGGGGCGGGGCCCACTGGTGGGGGCGGGACCCAACCCCACCAATGGAGACGCGAGCGCGGGCGCGCGGCGACCCCCGAGGCCCCGCCCCCGCCGGCAGTCAGAGCGCGCTTATTGGCCGCCGGTCCAGAGCGCGGTGCCCAGTGGCTGCGGCGGACCGTCTGTCGGCGGCAGCAGGGTAGTGCGGCTCGCTCCGAGGGGCCACGTGGGGGCCGGGGCCGGGCTGCCGGGCCCGGGTTCCGGCTCGGGGCGGGCCGGGTCGGCGGAGGGGATCCGGCTCCGTCCCTGTGCCCCGCGTTGGCCGGGCGGAACAGCCCCCGGGGCCCTGCCCCGTTTCTGGGGGCCGGGAGGCGCCGAGGGCCGCAGAGAGGTAGCGAGGGGGCTGCTCGGCGCGGACTTTCCGAGCGCTGGGACAAGCGGGCCACCAGCTGGAGCCTTCGGGCTGCAGAACCCGGAGCAGGGGGCTACACTGTCGAGCGCAGAGTTACGTTGTTGCGCCGGGACGGTGGGGTAGAATGTTATCTCTCGCCGCGTCCCCAAATGTGGCTCCTGGTTGGACTTGAACGGAGCGTGTGGCTCGTCGGGGGCTCACTGAGGGTTTTTATTTACTTGAAAAGGACCAGCACAGCTCCCTGACTTTAGGGAGATCTTGCCATTTTCTTTCGATTCTCCGATCCGTGAGCCGTGCGGCTGCTAGATAAGGAGTTCTTTTCTAAGCGAGTTTCTAAATTTACCAGCAGTGCCCCGGAAGAGGCCAACACATGCATATTCAGCACCAAATAAGACTGGCACGCGGTTTTTTTTTTTTTTTTTTTAAACAAACGGCTTTGCTCTTTGAAGGGTGGGCGGGGACGTGCTGTTTTTAGAAAAATGTCAAGGAAATTCTCTGAATCACATTAAGCATGCTAATTACCAAATATTAAATGCTAATTGCTCTACACGCATAGTTCTTCGCATGCCAGGGAAGGGAGATGAAACTGGTATAAGCTACTGGGGACATGACAGGGATGTTTTTTGACTGACGTTCTGCAGCCTCCACTTGGAGGTGGGAAGCATATTCTCTGTAACCTCAGATGAATAACAGACTAGTGTTTATCAGTGCAAGCCTCAAGGCTTACAGCAACAATGTGTCTTGGTTGATTTTAAGCTCCTTTTCGAGGGAAGGTGAGCCAAGACAATAGAAGAATTGCTCGGAGATGTCTCATAGGGAGCTGCTGCGAGACCCGAGGTCATTCAGGTAAGATACAGGCCACCCCTCTGTCCAGCTACTGCAGGCTTGCCTGGGTTCAGCCCTGTACTTCCTCCACCAAGACATTTACACCTCTGAGCTGTGATTGCCTGTTCACTTGTGTCCGCTGAACCAGACTGTAAGCTCCATGAGACTAGGGATGGTGTCCGTAGCCGGCTGAGTTGACACTGGAGGCTCGGGCGCTGGTCCAGGCACCTCATAGTCAGCTGTCTTGGCCGCCTTCCAGGGATTGCACAGCCGAGACCAGACAGGGGCCCTGGCATTCCAGGGGCACTGCAAGGTGGGGGTGGGGGCAGTGGAAGATCAAGTCCATCCATCCCATTCCTCCCACAAGCTGAACAAGGCTGCTCCAGCACGTATATCCTCAGCGGAGAAGGACCATAAATGACACCCCTTGCCCTCCCGTAGAGGAGGTGAAACCACAGTTTTGGCCTCAATACCAACAGTGAATGGGATTTCTGGGATGGGGTGTATAAGCAGTAGCTCAGACCTTCCCAGTCCAAAGAAAACAAAGGCCCTGATTAAAGTGCAGGCAGAAAAGTCCCTAGATGTCCAGGGCCATGATCCCATAAATGTCACTCAGCTTCGGATCACAAGGAGCAAAGGCGGTGGGTCAGCCAGAAGTAGCTAGCTAGCACAACACTGCCCGGTTACATTCACAACGGATGCGGAGCATCAGGGTGCAGAAAACCAAGGTACAGGATGAAACGTTTCCTTGAATTCAGACCCACGCGCATTTAAGATTCAGTGGGAAAGCATTACTGTCTAGTGGGTCAACTATCCCACCCTGTTAAGGTGTCGATGATTTATCCACCGGGAGAGGGGAGAGGCGGGCGAGGGCCTGCTGTCCAAGGCAGAGGCTGCGGTGTGTGTCTGTCACTGAGAGACATTCAGCAGTTCGCACCTGAGTCTTGTTGCAGGCACTGTGTTCAGCCGGGCAGATGGTGCCGGCCGTGAGAGAATGAATTTGGCCACGGCGTGGGATTACTTGGTTGAAAATGTTTCTGGCAAGCTGACTAAGGTACCACCAACGGCACTGTGCCTCCCGGAGCAAAGAGCCCTTCTCCTCATCAATTCCCTCTCCACCCCCAAGCCCGCCGGCCCTGCCACACCCGCTCGCGGGGCACAGCAGCCGTCCTCCATGGCCATTCGGACTGACACACGGCCCTTGGGACACTCACCCATCCTCCCAGGGCCCTGGGGATCCAAGTGCTCCCCCCATGGCCTTAAACTCCAGTGAACGGAACTACAGCTGTTCCCCAAACATCCCCAAGGCTCTCATCTCCATCCCGTGGCTCGTAGTCCTGGACTTCTGGTTTTGGGGACCAGTAAAATTTCAAAAACACATTTGGGGACTGACATCCGTTTGCCAACTCTTTCTTTTGCAAGGAAGGACGTTTACAAAGACCTCAACTAGTACTGTCTACGGTCCCCATCTTTTTATAAAACAAACACAAAACATTGCCACAAAGACAAAACTAATAAGGGTCATTTCCAAGTAAAGGACCAAGGAATCATCTTATTTCTCTAAGAAACTTAATATACTGTTTTTGTTCCCATGGTGAGCCCGCCTGGCCCACTGCGCAAGGCCTGGGGCGCACTGCCCTGCTTATCCAGTGGTTCTCAGACTTCAGCCGACAGGGGAATCATCTGGAGAGCTTGCTGCGCCCAGCTTCCCAGGCCACTGGCCCTCCCTCCTGATTGGCAGGTATGGGGTGGAGCCCGGGGTTCTGCTCCCTGCAGGTCTCTGGCAGAAGTCCACACTTTGGAGCAGCACTAATTACAAGGTTCTCTGGATTTTCTCCCCTACTCTTCAAGGTCCACACCAAATGTACCCTTCATGAAGCCTCCTCAGGCCATCCTCAGTAGAAAATCATTTCTCGCTCTTAAAAATTCCCATCTGTCCACCTTTTTTTTTTTTTTTTTTTTTTTTTAAGCAGAGACTCCACCATGTTGGGCCAGACTACTTATTGTGCCTCTGTGTCTGCTCTTTCCCAGCTCTGTACCAGAACCTTGGACTTTTGGGGGCCTGTGGACACTGAAATGGCTTTCCCAGTAGCCTCTGCTGTGGCATGTGACTATGTGCTGGCCGGTGGGAAGTGGACACAGGCCGTTATCTTTTTCAAGGGAGACTGGGTGTGCATCTCTTCCCTCCCTTCCAGCTGAATGGAATGCAGATGTGATGGACGGAGCCGGGCCGGTTGCCCAGCCCGTGAGGTGGAAGCCCTGGGTTCCAGTCGAGGGTGGGAGACCCACAAGTAAGGGCCAGACTGAGAACTGCCAGTTGCTGCACTAAGCTCCGGACTAACTGGGACTGAAGAGAGAGAGGAAAAAACCTCTGTTTTGCTAAGTCACCGAGAGTCTGGCTTTTCTGTCAGTTGCAACCATTCTAGTCCCAACTAGTCCAAACTTCAGCCCATCTGGGGCCTGGGCTGTTCTCTGCTGTTCTGCCTGACTAACTGCTCTCCGGCAGCGATGTCTGGGCTCATGGCCCCTCAGGGTACTGCACACAGCCAGCCCTCCCAATAATCTGTGAGAAAAAAAACTAAGAAAATAGGCTCCTTAAGTATCTGTGAAAACAAAAATAATGGTATTTTGTGCTTTCTGGATTTAATAGCCCATCCCAGGACTAAAATCATATGGAATTCTGAAGAAATTCATTGCTACATTATTAATACAAAAATGGAAATCTAAACGTTCAAAAATGGTGAGCTAGAAGGAATTTTGGAATGAGAAAAAATAAAAACTTTGTAAGTGTGAAAAACTGTAGAAACATAAACCCAAGTTTGGAAATGAACAGACATGTGGTACAAAGCCTTGATACCAAGGTGTGAAAGTTTCTCTCCGTGTGGAAGGATTACAGATGTAATTTTTCTCGTTTCCTCATTCTATCAGTGAACGTGCTATTACTTTCCCAATTGGGGAAAACGATGTTAAAAAGAAACAAAAGGGAGCGAGACAGGAAGAGGGAGGAGACCCGGCCTCTGGAGGCCACGCTGGCTCTGAAGCTGCACCAGCACACCTTCCCGAGGGCGTCTGTACCATACGGCTTCACTGACATGACCTAAGGGCGGGGGAAGGAGGTAACATGCCCACAGACCCCCCTGAAAATGCAGAGTCAGTGCTCCGTGCCTCGTGGAGGCCGCCCTTTTCTGAGTCACAGGAGGCTCTCCTGCATTTCCTCTCAGGGGTGATTGTAGATATCTCCAGAAATCGCAGCGTCCCCCAGGGTGCACCTACCCACAGACAGCCGAAGCTGGGGATCCGAACAGGGTGGGATCTGTCTTCTCCTGCCAGAACTGAGGTGGCAGCAAAGGAAAAGTCAGGAATCTGCTTTCTTCCAATAAGAATTATTTTTAATGGTTTAAAAATCAGTCTGTACAAAACCAGCACCACCATTTGGTGCTTCCAGTCCACCGGGGAATTCCAAGGGTCTCTTCCCCCACTATCTCTTTGGCCAGCTGTGCCTGAAACCCCTGCAGAGAGAGACAGTGTGAAAACAGAAGAGTTACTTCTCCCAGTTTGGCTGGAGGTTTGCTCTCAGCCGGTTTACAAAATGCTGCAGACCTCAATGACGCACAACTGGGGAGGCATGGTTCGTTCGGGGCTCCTGGAGAACTGAGCTTGGCAGCAGCATGTCCCTCACACTCCGGCAGTCAACAGGGGGCTGGGGAAGTGCTTTGGGGCCCCATGAGGGTGGCTGTGCTCATCAAGATCTAAAGGCAGATTCCCTCCTCATTAGGCCACACCCTAGGGGTGAGTCCTCTGACTTCAGGCTCTGCCCTGGGGATGAGGGTTTCATGTTTTTAACGAAAATATTTTTAATGACGACCCACATTTACTTCCTGATTTTTTTCCTCTCTCACTCCTCAGAAATGGGAAAATCTGGGAAAACTTCAAGTCTATTTGCTTGGAGGTGACCCCGGGAAGCTATATGGTTGGTTAACAGGCGGTGAGGGACGGGAATCTTGAGTCCTGGGGTGCAGGGACTGTCAGGTGGATGGCACTTGGCAAGGCCCTTCCCTCCTATCTCAGCTGCCCGACCGACAGAGAGGGATCTGGGCAAGAGAGGCTCTCTGAGGCTTTCCAGCTAGGCCCTGTGGGCCCTGTGAGCCCGTATGCCAGCCTCCCCCACATACCTGTCTGACTTTCCGGTTGGAAAGGACATACTTTTGTTTCCCACCAACTGTTTCAGTTTTTTGGGTGCAACGCATTTCTGAAAAGATAAAAAGGCATTTCAGCCGAGGGACAACCTGACCACAGGACACACACGGGAAACAACACAGGAGCCCAGCTGGCCCGTCCAAGACTCCAGCGCCACCAGTGTGACTGGTTGTCTTGCAAATGGACCTTTCTGGGTGCTTCTGAAGGCGAGGCCGTCCGGACGAGCTCCCAAAGGAACAGGAGGGGCTCCACACAGGCCTCAGCCTCCGCATGCCAAACTTGCGGTCACGTTTGGCCCCGCCTGGCAGCAACGCCCACAGGGGCAGATGCAGGCTTGTGTGGGCGCCTGAGGGAGTGTTTGTGGCCTATAGCTGTAATTCCCATGGCAGCTAACAGCAAACACCCCTTCAAACCACACGCCAGCCTTCACAAGCTCTTTAAAAGTTCCTTTTTATTGCTGGAAGAGCTGGTAGGTATTGTCTGTACTTGGGGAGAGATGAGGTGAGGGAAAGGATGTGCAGAGGAAGAGGGTTCCTAGCCAGGCCGTCTTCCCAGCAAAGGGAGAGGGAAAAAAAAGCACCACGAGCAGGCGAGAATTTTCAAGATGATTTTTCTTTTTTTTTTTTTTTTTTAACGGTATCTTGTATCTTGTTTTTCGAATTTGGAATCAAAGCCTGGTTGACATATACGATCCCGTTAGTTTTCCACATCAAGTACATTTCTTACCTTGCTGGGCTGGGTCTGCTGATTTGGATCAAACTGGGAAGAAGGTTTTGGTTTCCTGTCTCCTGGAAGGTGAGAGAAGAGAAATGCCGGTGAGCGTGTCCGTGAGTTAATATACCCAACGGGCTGACCGCGGGGCTGGCGCACGACGTTCAGGAAGGGTGGGCTGTCAGCTCGCCGCCCCCTGCAGGAGGCGGCACTTAGGCTGACATCAATTCATGTGTTGTGTTCCCAGCAGGGGAGGGCAGCCTGAACACCAGGCTCATTTCTCACAGATCTATTCTCAGCTCAGGGGCAGGTGGCTAAAGCACTAGCTCCTCTTACACCAAGGACATCCAGTGTGGTCTGTGTGTGCCTGTCAGGAGGTGCCACTGGCAGTCACTTGGGCCCTGGGGTGACGATCCTGCCCTGTCTTCCCTCTCTTCAAAGGGTTGTGTTGCCAAGGAGGCTGCCCTCCTGTCAGGAGGGGCGCCTGCAGCCCCTCCGAGGCAGATTGGACTCTCACCGGCTAAGGGGCCAGAGAGCAGCCCCCAGGCGTCAGGTTTCTTCGTAAACTCCTTGCCGTGTTTGTGTGTCTGTCTGAGAAAATGTGTTTCTGGGCACGAGCTACTGTGAGGAAAGATGGAGCCGCTATTAGAATGGATGCCATCTTGCGCCACGACCAGCGAGGCCACGGCAAGGTAGCTGCAGCCCAGGAGGGTGGGGGTGGGCGGTGCCTTCCGTCCCCACACCGCAGGTCCCCTGCATGGCTCTCAGAGTGCTTGGGTGAGAGCCGTGTCTTTCTCGGGCCTCATCGGTGCCCAGGTCATGCTTTCTTTCCTCTACGGCTTCCTCCCTCCTAACAGGGCCAGACATTCCTTAAAGGGCACCAGTGCTGGCCTCACCGGCAAAAGCCTTGAAATCCGACTTGCTGTAGTCATAAGGGGTGAAATCCTTTTCTGGCGGATCTGGGTCTTTTGGCTTCTTGGAAGTTTTGAGTCGCTTCTTTTCTTGTTTCTGCTCTGTGGTCCTCGGGTCACTTGTGGTTCGCTCTCTCTTCTTGGCGGCACTTTCCAGCTGTAAGGTGAACACATCGTGGGAAGGACGCATGGGAGTGGATGTGACAGCCAGGCCTGCGAGCCTCCAGGCCTGCTGTGCTGGCACCTACGGGCTTGGGGACAGGGAGAGAAGTGTGGGCGGCTGTGAGTCTGGGCGGGGCTAGCAGCAGGTGGGACACGTTCCTCGGTGGAGAGGGACATCAGGTCGTTTACGAAAGGCACAACAGGCTTGGATATCCATAAGCTTTAGTACCTTGTCTACTACTAGACTCAGGAGTACGGGCTGCTTACCATAAATTCATCACAAAAAATCATGTAAGAGGAATCACAATATAAACGTTTTTGAGGGGAAATGCAGGCACTAATTGACAAGCAAAATGAACTAGAAAGACGTAGAAGCATTTAACTTGAAGCCCAGGACAAGCCCTCCTGCTATCCAGTGAAAATCCTGACCATGACCAGGGGCAGCTCATTTTTCAAAAGAGAAAGCAGAAGGGCCAGCACGTACGGCAGCCTGCTGTCGGACAGACACGGCCTGTTCCGCTGTCGCTTTGTACTCTTCCTTGACCTGGTCCCGAGCAGCTGCAAGAGAGCACGGTCTGTGGAGCTGCTGTCTCCAGCAGCCAAGCCTCCCTCTGCATCTGGCTGCATCGACCGCTGTGGCTGCCACAGCCGGGGCGCCCTCCCTGCCCCTCGTCTCCTGCGCTGGCCCCCCGCCCCTCACGGATGGCCGCCTTGCAGCTCAGGCCCGGATGCTCTTCCTACACTCTGTCTGAAAGCCCACCTGCCCCTCCCCCGAGAACCCAAGCCGCCAGCCGCCAGCCTATGTGATGCCTCTCTGAGGTCTCAGAGGGGCCGCAATCAAAACACGTCAAGGACCAGAACAAAGCCACTTCCCCAACTGGCTCCTCATGCACTCTCACTCTGTTGCTGGCCACCCTGCCTTTCTCGTCGCCCAGGACCAGCCCTTCTGGCACCCACGGCCCCCCTCTTCCTCTTACGTGCCACACACACAGCTCATCATCACGTGCTGTCGGGTCACCCCAGGGTACCCCGGCTCCGGGCCACTTCTCCCCACCCCTGCTACCACGCTGGTCGAGCCAACAGCCCCTCACCTGGCCTCCCACCCTTGCCCTCTTGGCTGGACTCTCCACAGTCTCGGAGTGAGCTTTTCTGGTCAGTGCAGGCCACTGCTCTGCTCAGACCCTCCACAGCTTCCCGGCCCGCTAGGAGCACAAGCCACGTCCTTATATAACGGTCCTGCTCTCCCCGTCAGCCACACTGGCCTCCCAGCCACTCTCTGCTCATGCCCAGTGAGCAACGGCCTGGGGCCTTGGACTCGCTGGGCCACCAGCATGGACCACCCTTCCCCTAGAAGCAGCCAGTCTTTGCTCAATGTCACATTTATCCAACTGCCTTCTCTAAACACCGTAGAGAAGTAGCCACCCCCCCACCCCAGCACTTCCTACCCCTCTCCCTGCCATCGGAAGGAACGTACATTTATGGGTACACTGTCCGCTACCCCCCAGGAAAAGGCACGCTCCACAGGGCAGGGGCTGTGCTTTGTTCTCAGTTGTATCAACACTTTGTTGAACAAACAAAAGGATACATGAGGCCTGTTCTTTGACAGACACCCCGACAGGCTGAGTTACAAGGCAGTGAGGGCTACCTGTTTGCTCTGCTGCCTTCCCCTTGGCAGTTTCTTTAGATTCCTTGTGCACCTGCACCTGGCTTGCCAGCTTCCAGCGGTTGCTGATCTACAATGAAAACAAAACAAAAACACTCCAAAACTCAGCCACCTAGCAATGCTTTATTTTTTTAATGAGGGGATGACGGCCATGCTAACCTAGTCACTACACACATTTTAGTCATGAATTCCAAATCTGATGACACAAAAAATAAAATCTCTCACTGGCTTTATTTATAAAATACTCATCAAGAAGGACAAAGTGCAACTGGATTCCAGGCACGGGGCCGGATGCCTTCCTGTCCGCCATCTCACTCAATCCCTTCCATAATCCCGGGACAAAGGCATCCTCATCACCCCCACTTTGAGATGGGAAACAGGCTGAGAAACTAAATAATTTGGGGGGACACGGTTAGCAAATGGTGGAGCTGGGTTTCAAGGCAGGACTTCTCGAGTCTGGTCTGCTGTTATACGATACCACATCTGCTTGTGGCGTTAGAACATATCTCACCGGTATTAGACAGAAGCACAGTAAGGGATGTGTGGCTGAATGGGCCATAACCCATAGGGGAGTAAGGAAAGAAGCCCAAAAAATCCCCGACTCCTCATTTCTAAAGACAGCAGGCTAACCACTAGCGACAGGGCGGAGGCCCATCAGGCTTTCTGGCCTGACCGTTGCTGCCTAATGAAAGAGCAGGGGGCGGGGGGCGCGGGTGGGCAGAGGGAGCCAAGCCCCTGTCTGATCAGAGCAGGTCCTTCCTGCAGGAAGGAAGAAGGCTTTTAACAATTAACACGCTGGCTCCCAGGAACATCTCATGGGGCTCCAGGGAAGGTGTTTCCTTATGCTTATCCATAATGCTGTTAAAAACAAACAAACAATAGAAGACAGAATTGTTTTAAAATTTAAGCTGTCACCTCTGAGAGCCTTAAAGTAGTATTCACATATAAAAATGCATCAAGCTGAACACCTAACACCTGGGCACTTTACTATGTACAAACTAAACTTCAAGTAAAAACCAAACACAAAGACCAAAGACCTGTTTCTTAAAAGGTCTGCAAAGGCTTCTAAAAATCAGAATAAAGTTCTGGCCCCCTCTCTCTAAAAACAATGCTTATATATACTTATATATAAAGCATTTTTTGTATTCATCTTCAGGGGGCTCAAGATAGGCTTAAGACAAAAACCTCGTTCAGATCATTAAGAAGCCCCCTTTTCTTAGAAAGTCACTCCTGGAAAGGGTGACAAATCCACTTACTTCGTAGATTTTTGACGATGGATCAAACTTTGCTGCCTGAGAAATGTGAGCGCGGTGTTCGAGTGAAGGCAGGAACTGGAGGGATGGAAGGAAACGGTTGTTTAACTGTGCTCAGGACCTGCACGGGGGTTTTCTGGTGGGGTTCATTGTGGGAGGCCTAATTCAGAGCGTCCACCTGGCCACAGCTCACTGGCACTTGAGCGAGGCGTTCTTGCTGGTTTCACCTGAGAAGACCCCAACTCTGTCTCCACCCAGACACCAGGGACAGCGGACACATGCTGGGTTCAGAGACTCCCTCTCTCCAAAGACTGTCAGCTACTTTTCTGGGCAAGAGGCCCCTACGAGCTGCAGAAAGCTCTGCCTATTCTGTTAGCCCTGAACACACACAATGCTTACTTACCATCTTAAATGGATTTTCGAAGGACTCCATTATGTTCTGGGCTTTCTTCTGTGCAACTGTTAATGGGCTCTTTCTACTTTCTTCGGCACTAGGTTCCTGCAGGGACAGAAAGTGAGCAACTTATCCCATAAACATTCTATGGCATTACGATGCAAGCAACGGAATAATCTTGGGTGGCTCAGTCGTTATGCGTCTGCCTTCGGCTCAGCTCGTGATCCCAGGGTCCTGGGATCGAGCCCCACATCGGGCTCCCTGCTCAGCGGGGAGTCTGCTTCTCCCTCCACCTGCCGCTCCCCCTGCTCGCATTCTCACTCTGACACATAAATAAAATCTTTAAAAAAAAAAAAGTAAGAATACCAGCTAACTTTTAGGTCTCTCACATGTACGAGGCAGTCACAGCCTGTGATATAGCACAGGAGAGCGTTGTAACACACATTTATTGAACCAATGAGTTCTCACTGTGTCCTTACAACTTACGAGGTATGTGGTATTATTCTCACCATCTTACAGATGAGGAAACTGAGGCACAGAGCGGTTAAGTCTTCCAGAGCCTGACAGTGAACAGGGGCAGAATGAGGACTGACTCCCAGGTCCGTCTCGCTCTAGAATGTGAGGTTGTAACCAGACACTTACAAATCAAGAATTATAAACTGTTGTGGGCAATCAGTACAATTAAGCGACAAGGTGCTGCTTCCGACTGAGTTCAGAATGTCTGCTATCCTTCTGCTTCCTCCATGGTGACAGTCCTGCCACACAGAGCACGGGGACGCCACTGCCTCCGTTAAGACGAAGCACGGCACTTCCGGGCTCACGTGGCCCAAAGTTCATGCTCCTATTTTTAGCTGCCTGTTCACCGTGATGGCTCAATTAAGCTCCCAGACTTCTCCGCTCACAAATTACTGAAGCAAGACCCAATCTAAATTTGTGACGATGTGAAAAAGAACGTTAACTCGGGGCACCTGGGTGGCTCAGTCAGTTAATCGTCTACCCTCGGCTCAGGTCATGATCCCAGCGTCCTGGGATCGAGCCCTGCTTCGGGCTCCCTGCTCAGCGGGAAGCCTGCTTCTCCCTTCCACTCTGTTTGTGTTCCCTCTCTCGCTGTGTCTCTGTCAAATAAATAAAATCTTTAAAAAAAAAAAAAGGTTAACTCCCAGGAAGTACATTTTACAGGTGGCACTGCGCCTTCCTGGCTTTGGGCCCACACTCTGGCGTGACGGACTGGCTGTGACCCGTGATCCTGGAAGCTCTGGGCGCACCCAGCTGATTCCCACGTGACACCTGCTAAGCTGGAGATGCGTCTTTATCCAAGCGGATCGTATGCCTCTTTCTCTTTCTTTCCAGAAATTATGATTTTTCCTTTACCACATCTATTGTTTGCACTATTCAGAGTTTTCTCTGTGTATTTTCCTTTCATGCTGGCCATTTCAGCGCCTACCCTTCTTGACCAACAACTGCACCCTTGTCCTGCTTTTGCAAAGAGCCTGTAGTTCAAGCCCGGGGAAGAAATGAGACACCTGCTGGGTAGGACAGACCAGGATAAGCTCTGTCACAACTCAATGCATAGTCCAAGAATACAGCTGGGTCCCCGCTGGCCACACGTGGTCCCGGACTGGCCAGAGTCACTGCCTGCCACGACTCAGCCCCTCTTTGGGATGTGAAACAAATTCCTACCCATGTACTAGTGCCTTCCTATCTCGCTCATCACTTTCCCTAATCAGCCACAGTGTAGAGAAATGCTCTTCAAAGCCTCCTCTTTTCCAGCCTGAGCACATGCAGATGGTGCTGGCGCATGTCGCAGAGGGATACCGTCCCTACGGATGAGCTGAGCACTCAGCCCGCCACTTCTGGGAGTCGGGATGGGCTGCGCCTCCCCTGCAGATGGAGGGGGTAAGGTCCTGCTTCTCAATCACCGTGGTGCACACCGTCCTCCCTGCTAGGCACTAGTGAGTGTCCAGATGTCAAGCCTTCCTCGGGGATGTCTCTGCACGGCTTCCGAGAGAATCCCCCACCCACCTCTCACGGACTGGCTTGCAGATCTGTCTCCACGCCTGTCCCCATGGCTGCTGGGTTTTACTTCTGGCATTAGTCTCCAAAGTCGATGCAGCACTCCAGGCAGACAGCCTGTTTGATAAACCCAGTAACTCCTTATGGGTCTACGCACCACCCGCCCAGCGTTTCCTAGCACTCACGTTAAATAGCGTGATGACAGCAGTGGCAATAAGGCATCTGGTATCTGGCAGGGCTTCTTCTTCTCTTTGGTCGGGGAAGAGGCTTGCTTGTTTCTGCACCGGCACAGGCCCTAAGGGGATGGAAGTCAGGTCAAAGCCTTGTGGAGAGTGTGCAAGCCAGTTTCCAGAACGTTCCAGAGACCTCTACATTACCATTGTTTGGGATGACAGGGTAGCCATCTGAAGAGGCGTGGGAGCAGTCATGGGGTCCAAAAAGCACATTCTCCAATCTCTGCAGCAGAAAGAAATCAACAGGCCTCAGGAAGGATTTGCAAGCATGCGGTAGCTTTCTGCCGCAGCGCCGGGGGCTGCCTCTGACAGGGAGGTGTCTTCTGCACCGGCTCTGACTGGTGTCCTCCCCCAGATAAGAGACGTCAGATACAGCACTCTACCTCAGGACCAGGCAGCGGGCCGCTCTTCTTCACGCTGGTTGCAACTTCAGACTGAGGAGGAAAAATAAAGAGCTTCTGAGGAAAGGTGCCTAAACTCGGTGACCGCACGTGTTTCCCTCAGCACAGACTGGGTCCCTTCACTAGATGTGTTCTACAAGAGCCCAGAGATGTTCTTTTGTCCTTCATCCCTTACAGTGCCTAGCACTACAATCACATAGTGCTCAATAATTCCTTGTTGAATGAAAGAATGAAACCCTTTATCACGATAAGGCACAGTGGAGAAGACTTCTAAGAGCTTAAAGAGATCATCCTCTAGAAACCAGGGTTTCTCTTTCTACTTGGCCAAACTGTAGAACTAACAAAAGATTTTATTTTTTTCCAAAGATTTTATTGATTTGAGAGAGAGAGAGTGAAAGAGCATGAGGTGGGGGAAGGTCAGAGGGAGAAGCAGACACCCCACAGAGCAGGGAGCCTGATGCCGGACTCGATCCCGGGACTGCAGGATCGTGACCTGAGCCGAAGGCAGTCACTTAACCAACTGAGCCACCCAGGCACCCCAAAAGATTCTTTTTAAAGAAATTTTAACATGAAGACTGAAAATGTGTCTATCCTCAGTCTCTTCTTTATCAACCTAAAGGAACTGATTTTACATCTTTCTGGATCCATAATCTTTCAAAAAATTGCAATATGATTTACCATATACCGATACTACTAGTGAGGCAAAGCAAAAACTCTCCCCCCAAATTGAAATTCAAATTCAAATTGAACTGGGTGGCTCAGTCAGTTAAGCACCCGACTCCTGATTTCAGCTCAGGTCATGGTCTCAGGGTCTTGAGATCAAGCCCCACGTTGGACTCCATGCTCAGCGCAGAGTTTGCTTGAGATTCTTTTTCCGTCTCCCTCTGCCCCTCTCCCCTGATGGCGTGCACCCATGCGTCCTCTAATATAAAAAATAAGTAAGTGAAATCTTTAAAAAAAAAGAGGAGCTTTAGCTTTTGATAATCATAAAGAAGACATGTTGGGGCACACGGGTGGCTCAGTGGGTTAAGCGTTTGCCTTCAGCTCAGGTCATGATCTCAGGGTCCTGGGATTGAGCCCTGAGTTGGGCTCCCTGCTCAGTGGGGAGTCTTGCTTCTCCTTCTCCCTTTGCCCCTCCCCCATCTCCATCTAATAAATAAATAAATAAAATCTTAAAAAAAGGGGCGCCTGGGTGGCTCAGTTGTTAAGTGTCTGCCTTCGGCTCAGGTCATGATCCCAGGGTCCTGGGATCGAGTCCCGCAGCGAGCTCCCTGCTTGGCGAGAAGCCTGCTTCTCCCTCTCCCACTCCCCCTGCTTGTGTTCCCTCTCTCGCTGTCTGTCAGACAAATAAAATCTTAAAAAAAAAAAAAAAGACCTGTCTACTGGCTTTCCTAACCCCTATTATTTTCTTGGGATTTTTAGAATGGAGACCAGACCGTGTACGGAGGAGACCACAGGTGCCAGCAGACAGAGGGGTCTGCTGAGCTGGAACCTTTAGCAGCAAAGCTTCTTACCTTGAGCAGGGGCATCTCCCGAGCCTGCTGGATTAAGAGATGCATCTCATTGATCTGCTGCCGTACAAGAGGTGGTACAGGGTTACAGCAAGCTATGATGCCCTGAGGTTCCCTGAAGACAAGAAAAAACACAACTCATCACTTAGGGACACAGCCCTCCCCACCGAGGCCTGCAGACGAGAACAGGGAGCTACCACTAAGGTGAAGACCTGGGAAACACATTCCCAGCAGGGCAGTCTGGGCCAGCTGCATCTACGCGTGTTCTTTGTGGCACCAACCTTTGAGCAGGCACCTTTCTTGCACTCGCCTCCAGCTCACCGGGAGAGCTGGGGAGGAGCCCCACAGCTTTGCTGAGCCACAGTACTGCAACAGGCTCAATGGAAGATAATGAAATTTGATTCTTTGCTTATTTTTCAATTAACATCAGAAAGCGTTCAAAATCATCAGGTGCCTTGGTTTGGAACAAATTACAGCTGCGAAACTCTGACACACTTTCCTCCCTTTCAAGTGGATGCTGGAGGCTCGGCCTTACACTGGATCTCATCTGCGGCATAACCGCTGAAATGACTGCAACCCAGAAAGTTAAGTCCCTACAGGGCGGCCCGGGGGCAGCCAGTCTGAATTCCCTGGGCTTGTGAACTTCCTTAGAGCACAGTCTCTGAGTCAACAGCCTTGAGGCAATAACTATCAGAGAAGCTGATTCTGAAGGATAAAATTTCTCTATTGAGAATGGCAGGACATCGTTATCAGTTCTCAGACTCACTTGGGCAGTTCTTCAGCTATCTTCAGCATCATGTGGTTTGGCAGTACATATCTGGAACAAAACACACGGTACGATCACACTACATTCAGCCAGCCAGCCCCGTTAAAGGCTACAACTTGGGGGAAAACATAACCAACTTCCATGGTGAAAAGAAAAAAGGCCATTATTTCCTCGTTACCCGAGTTGCTCGGTCTAGAAAGCAGATATTGAAAGGATGTCTAATCCCTTACCCATAACTTTCATCTTCCCTACGAGCTGTTTTATCCCTCCAAGCGAACAGCAGCTGAAAGGCTGTCAGCTGCTGTGTGTTGAGATGCTTTTTCTGCTTCCTGTACAGTTCAAGGTAGGACTCGTCTGTGAAGATGGGCTTGACGAATTTCTGCAAAATATGACAGAACAGTCACGATCAGTGGGGATCAGAATGGTGCCCTGGGCTCTTCAGAACACTTGGCTCTTTTCAGAAGTGTAAGGAACAAAGCGAAGAACCAGGACCCAGGCAGAGAAAGAGGCTGTACCTTGAGGCAGATGTCCCTGCCGCGTTGCCACACCACCTGCAGTTGCACAGGCTGCTCGTTGCCTCGCTCCCACAGCTCCAGCCTCATTTTATCATAAATGTAAAGCAGGTAATGGGTGTCATCCCGGGCGTAGTTGAGCATTTCCTCGGGCAGAGGTCTAGAATTGCAAGGGAAGAAATTATTTTGCTGCTCACCCCTAGGAGCAGCAACGTCATCTATCAGCTCTGTGTGCACAGACTTTGGATCCCTTTGATATCATAGCCAATACTGTAGTTACATCAACAGTCCCTCCGTCTCTTGTTTTCACAGCTGGGGGGAAAGGGCAGCAGGGTCACAGTGCGGTTGAAAAAAGAGGCCCTGCCATCCTGAGTTTGAGCCTTAGCTCCGCACCCCTGTCCTTGGACAAGTCTCTTAAGCTCACTTTCCTCACCTGTGAAATGAAAGGCGGCACCTCACAGGCTGCTGTGGGGACCACCCAGCACAACACCCCAGAAGCTCTTAGCTCAGTGCCTGGCACATGACAATGGCTAAATGACAGGGAGTGGCTTTTAGACTTCGTCAATTTTCATCTTCTATTCGGGCTTTATCAGATTCTCTAGAAATTCTGCCCTGCAGAAGTGGAGGAAAGCTTCTGGAGCCACTGGAGTGGCTTCTTCAGACAATAGCTGCTACCTCAGGGAGGAAGCCGGCCACCCGACAGTGATCGAGCGGAGCCCAGACTCCAGAAAGTGTGGCAGGACCCCACCACGCTCTTAGGCTACAGTACACATGCATGGTAAGGTGCAATCACTTATGTACCTCAGAATTCTCTCGAACCTCTGGGAGATCACCTGACACACACACACACCCCTCATTACTAGGGAGATCCGAGTTTCAAGTGAGACACAGGCAGGGCCACAGATCCTGACACGGCACACCTCTTCCAACTACTCTCTCCGTGAAGTGTGAGTGCCTAACACACACTCCACGTGGTCACCCTAAAATTTCCGGTTGTGCTTCTGCTGCTGCCAACAGCTGGAGGAGACACCAACGCCAGTAAAGCCAAGGTTCCACTACCGTCACAGCCTGCGCTGGCTGTGTGTGGCTGAGAGGCTCAGGTGCACCCACGCTTCCTGCTGCCATCCACACGTCCTTGTCGAGCACAAACCGTATTCTCCAGTCGGCCAGCTGATACTGCTTGTTCGATTCCACACTGCAGTAGAGTTTCAGGAGGTGGTCCAGGGAGTGCCGGCCCAGGTTAAGGAGGCGTGCTGCCTGATGGGTATCAAACATGTTCACTACGTACAAGCCGAAGTCTTTCTGTAGCCATTCGATGTCTGAGTCAGCACCGTGGAAGACCTGAAAACAAAAGCAGAGTAATGCAGCACAATGCGTACAAGGCCACTAGCGCTCTGAAATAAACTCGGCCTCTGGGTCAGTACAACACTGGAATTAGAAGCCAGAAGGAAGACTGAGATGGGTTCAGTTTTAAAAGCTTCTTTTAATTTGGACCAACGGCCTTCCACACTCATAACTGCACACACTCTTATTAGAGTCTGAAACTGCTCCCAGCCAGTGATTCAAAGCAAGCAGCCCTACTAGCTTCAAGGATAGTCATTAATTGCAAAGGATCCTGATGGCACGAGCTCGCCGCAGTCATCATTAACATGATGGAACATTTCTCCGGGTGGTAACAAGCTACAGCTTAAGCTGTTCTAACTGGGGCTTAGAAACAAACGCAGTTTAGCGTGTGGGGCCAGAATGTAGGAAATTACAATTATTTCTGTCAACTTCACCAGGTCTATGTTAAAACGATGAAATCGTAAAGTGAACAGCACTTAAATCCTAGGCTTACATGCAAGAGCTACAAGACCTGGCTGACCTTAACGATGGCAGGGTCTGTGAGGCTCTCATTGAGAATGTACATGTCACTTCGAAGCTCCAGCGTGTCCACGATGAAGTCTTCTGTTCGGGTGGAGATTTGCATCAGGCAGGTCAGCCCCAGGAAGCTCCGGTACGAGTGGTGCTAAAACCCAGAAAGAGGGGAGAACAGGGAAAAATGATCACACCAGGCTTTCCTTTCTTGATTTTGGGAGGGCAGCTATAAAAACAAAGTTATACGATGGATCAGTTTTTGCCAAAAAACCCCAGATTTGTTAGTCTTTATTTTGTACTCCTCAGGTAGGGAGTGAACTCCTAGAAGATGTAAAATTTCACTCCACGTCATTCACAACTTACCTCTAAGTCCACCGCGAATTCTTGACAAGTCAAGAGCTTTTCATTGAGCTCCACCAGCTCGTCCAGGGAAGACACAAAATGGCAGGGGGTCTCCCCCACCGGCCTATATAACTGGGGCACGAAAGCACAGGTAGAAAGAGCAAGGAATATTATGAATCATCCTTTACTAAAGCACAAAATGAATTAGGAGTTCAAGAAATGACCCCAAGTTGCAACCTTTAAGGATATTTAAGGAAAGCCAAAATTGCACTGATTTGATTCATCCATAAACTAAGTTTGGGTGCTAACCTGGGGTTGTGGCTTTTGAAGGACTGAATCTGGTGGAGTGAAGTGATCTAGTTCATATTGATAAGGATGTGCAAACCTGAATAAATGAAACAAAAAGAAAAATCCTTTTGACGAATTCCGTGATTCAAGGAAAAACAACTGCTTTAGTCCAGTTTGTAAAAACAAATGAGAAGAGGCCATTATGAAAATATTTTCTCGCTATCAAAACTACCATTCTTTAAATGATAATTAAAGGGTATCAAAAAACAAAACAAAACAATACATCAAGTCAAACTGGTTCCCCCTTACGATGTGATCGTTAAAAATGTACTCATCTATAAGGATCTGAGCTCTTATTTCAAAACACTGCATGGCTGCCATTGTGGACGATACAAAAACATACAATGTGCAATTCCTTGTGGTCAGGAAAACAAACCTGTGGGGTGAGGGAGGACGGGACCAATATTGCAGTTGGTCAGATGCCGACTGCTGTATTTTGTATTCCTCTATCCTCTACTTGCATAAAAATCCTAAGTCTGGAAGTTCCTTGAGGGCAGGGCCTCTCATCACCTCTGCTTCTTTAGCACTTGGCCTGTGGCCTCTCAGTGCAGAGCTGGGCCTGAAGGAATGCTGCTCAGGCAGACTCTGGCTACACGTGACAAAAAGACCAACACCAGCCAAGTTCTTACCACCCTTTTCCTTCATGCAAGGTCCATTTGTCTATTTTAAGCCTTTTCCTTGCTGAATGTATTAGGGGGCCCCTACCTCACTGTTTGAGTCCCCACCCACTAAGAAAGGCAGAACGGCAGGGACGAAGGACAGTTTTAAGAAAACTTGGGGTTTCAGGTTCTGGTTGTGTGGGAAGGCAGCATCAGCATCCCTTGTTCTGTCTTCATATCTGGACAAAGAGGGCGAGAGCAACTGCTCCACCTCGGGGCTGCCGTGAGGGTTACCCAAGACGCCACTTGGGCAGGCCCTCTGTGAACACAAACAGGAGGTTTTACCAAAAAGATCCACATTAGGATAAAGATAGCAATCACCCATTCCTCACATTCTTTGTTTACATTGATGTATCTTACAAAAGTGAAATTGAGGGAGAATGTAGAAAGTTCTGACAAATACTTACATGTCCTGCTCCACCTGCTGGGTTCTCTGCTGATGGATGAAATCCGCCAGGGCAGGGGGCACATCCAGGTCCTCCGGACGATCCTGAGGGCGCTCCCTCCTTTCTTTAGAGAGTGCTGGAGACCCAAGCAGTGACAACACCACCATCACAAAAGAGGTGAACACATTCACATCTTGTCTAGTTACGGAGCAGAGCGGGTAAGTGGCTCCTTTTGAAGAAAGGAAGGTGGGAGGGAGACGTTTTCCCCTTTACTAAGGCAGAGTTCGCATGCCTTACCCTGAGGGAGGGGTTTCTGAGCATTGGGCTTGATGAAGATCTTGGGAAGAAATGGAGTGTTGGAGTTGTCGATCTTTTCTCGGAATTTAAGCTGAGGCCGGACGATGTTTTTTGCATGAAGCAACCGGAAAGTTTCAGATTTTGTTTTTTTGCTATATTCTCCTGCCTATGATAACAAATACAAACAATTTATAACACAGCAACTCGATAAACTAGAGAAGTAAATTCCAAAAAAAAAAAAAAAAAAGAGTAAATTCCCATTTGTGTCTTCCGAGGGCATTCATTTAAGAACCTGTGTGTGTGAGGTTGCAGGGGGGGCAAAGGAGACAAGAGGTAATTAGGTTGTGCCTGTTTGTGAAAACAAGTTAGGCAGCGGCCAGTTCTGTGTCCAATAAATCAGAACGGAAATGCAGAACAGAACCAGCAAAGGCCCTATTATAAAGCTGACACTTGAAGCTCTAGTCGATCGGCAAAGCAGCAAGCCCTCACCTTACGGTTCCAGCTGGACACTATTGTTTTGGGAACCTGCAATCCTGCTGGGAGGACAGGCTGTTGATTCTTATTCACACCTGATGCTTCATCCAGTAAAATACCCTAAGGGCAGAGGACATAATAGTTTAGCATTTCCTTTCAGGGTTAACAAGTTAATTACCTAAAATTCTTAAGAAATAGATGCAGAGAGTTACATGTGAGGACATATATACACAAGAGAGTCATCCCAAGTAATTAATGCATTATTTGCTCAAAGACAGGGCGGTAACTGGCCACTCCCCACCCTCGATCAACTCCTTTTACAGCTCTCAGTTGGGCTGGAAATTAAAAAACGATTTAACAGCATGATGTGGCCCACCAAGAATTAAAAAGACCCTAGATTGTAGCTATTAAACACAGAAGGATGGTACTCTGAGAATGAAGGGCGTTCTGATCTCTGTCCCATTGAGGCAGATGTGCAGGATCAGTTTGGGAATCTAGGTGACAAAGAGTAGCATGGCAGGACTTGAAATCATAAAAGATGAGAAACTGCTGAAAGACCTGTGGGCATTTAGATTATGGAAGAGATGACTTCACGGGACAGGAGAGCGTGATTTAAACATCTGCAGGACTGTCACATGGTTGAGGGTTAGCTTTGTTTTGGATGATCTCTATGTATTTCTATAAATAACATTGTGCTGTGGAATTAGGTCTAAGTAGACAGTAAGCTAGATCATATGATGCACATCTCCTTCCAATCATGCGAGTCAGGCTGTTTAGCCGATTACAGATAATAGTTTAAAAAAAAAAAAAAGACTAAATTTTGGCTGGGCTCTGTACCCAGAGGCCTCTTCTCTTGCAATACAAACGGGATTTGCAAATCTGGAACACAGATTTGTAATAGACCTCCACTGAGCGGGGATAGGTTGAAATAATATATTTGAAGACTATGTTATCTTTGGGAAAAAGAAGCCAACTATCAGAAAGGGAATGTTGTTGGAACAAGAAGCCCTAAACTTTTCATTTCCTTGGATGCTGGAGTTTCTTTCCATATTTTAATAATAAAAAAGTTCATTTGTTATCTTTTTTTTAAAAAAGATTTTATTTTTCAGTAATCTCTATGCCCAATGTGGGGCTTGAACTCACAACCCCGAGAACAAGTGTCACCTGCTCTTCCGACAGAGCTGGCCAGGAGCCCACATTTGTTAATTATCTTAAGAGTAAGCTGATGGGGCGGCGCCTGAGTGGCTCAGTCAGTTAAGCATCTGCCTTCAGCTTAGCTCATGATCCTGGGGTCCTGGGATTGAGCCCTGAGTCGGGTTCCCTGCTCAGCGGGGAGTCTGCTTCTCCCTCTGCTGCTTCCCCTGCTTGTACTCTCTCGCTCTGTCAAATTAAAAAGAAAAAAAAAATCTACAAAAAAAAAGTAAGGTGAAACACTCACCACTCTTTCCAGAATGACATCATTGGTATCAACTAGTAAATCAAACTTGTCCTCCAACTCGGTCACTTTACTTCGGTCCTTAATGTTGCTTCGACACCCATGGTACTGCATTACCCTACTCATGCTAGGAAGGACAGGAAAACCAAGGTTACTTTGTATGCTTCTATTCATTTGTTCCCAACCTGGGAGAAAGCTTGAAAGGCGTGGCTCAGACTGTTCCCAATATATAATATATTTTTTTAAGATTTTATTTGTTTTAGAGAGAGACACAGAGAAAGAGAGAGAGAGAGAGCACGTGCGTGAAATCAGGGGGAGGATTAGAGGAGGAGGGAGAGAGAATCTGAAGCAGATTCCTCACTGATCACAGAGCATGACGCAGGGCTCCAGCTCATGACTGAGAGATCATGACCTAAGCTGAAACCAAGAGTTGCAGGCTTAACTGACTGAGCCACCCAGGTGCAACCCCCTCCAATACTTTTTGACCAAACTAGTAAAACTTGCACCTTTATAGCAGCAACACTGCTATTCGTGTGGTCTTGGGCAATTCCCTAAATCTAAGACTCCCTTTCCTCATCTGTTAATTGAAGGGCTGGAAGAAATTACCTCAAAGTTTCCTTTAAATTCTAAAAAATATATCATACAATGTAAATTATATACTTTGCACTCATTGTTTTATCATGAAATCTAAAACATGCTCTAACTCTGTCATGCAACAGTTAAACGAAATCACTGTTTGTGTACTGTCCTCATACACTTATTAGAAAGGTAATACTCACGGCTCTGCAAACTGTGTGAGAGAATCTTGGATGTAGGCTTTCAAGTCCCGTGTTAATTCAGAAAGATTCACTGTCTACATATAGGTGCAAAAGTCAATATATTTTTTAAAAGTTAAACTCAAAATTTACCGGGTGCCTGGGTGGCTCAGTTGGTTGGGCGGCTGCCTTCGGCTCAGGTCATGATCCTGGAGTCCCGGGATCGAGTCCCACATCGGGCTCCCTGCTCAGCAGGGAGTCTGCTTCTCCCTCTGACCTTCTTCCCTCTCATGCTCTCTCTCTACCATTCTCTCTCTCTCAATAAATAAATAAAAATCTTTAAAAATAACTCAAAATTTACCAAATAACATTACCCTAATCAAAATCTATTGACTCATTTTTTAAAGCTTTTATACATTTTTTAAAGTAATCTCTACACTCAGCATGGGGTTAGAACTCACAACCCCAAGGTCAAGAATCGCATGCTCTACCAACTAAGCCAGACAGGCATCCCCACTGTCTCATTTTTATATTTTATAGCTCTTCCTTTTTTTTTTTTTAAGATTCATTTATTTATTTGAGAGAGACAGAGAGAGAGAAAGAGAAGCAGAGCGAGGAGCCCGACTCAGGTCTCAATCTCATAACCCCGAGATCATGACCTGAGCCGAATCAAGAGTCAGATGTTTAACCGATTGAGCCACCCAGGTACCCCATAGCTCTTTATAGCACAGAAAAATATGGTTAAGAAAAAACTAATTTCAGGAAAGACTACCCATTTCTCTATATTTATTCCTCTCAACATGAGAAAATCATATATAGTACTTACCACTGAAGCAATCTGTCTCCCTGTGTTTCACAAAATGCCTGGAAGCCAGGAAAACTTCGGTAGAAATCATACTCATCGCCAAACTGTGGTAGGCCCCCAGATGCCTTGGTGACTGCCACCACTGACCCAAGAGCAAACTGTCAAAACCCAGAAAAACAAGCATGTTTTAAACATGGATCCCCATTCATTCAGCAACTCACTTTTCTCAAGATCTATTATATATAGTACATCGTGCTAGATGATGAATTTTACACATTCAACAAATACTCATTTAGTGCTGATTTTACCCCAGGCTCTGAGGATACAATAGTGAACATGGAACCAAGTTTTAGAGCTTACATTCTTGGGAGAGTGGGGAGAGAAATAACTAATTACATATAAGACAAATATTCAAAATGGCCTAAGTTTGAATCTTGGCTCTGCTACCTATTAACTGTGATCTTGGGTAAGTTATTTATCTGGACCTTAGCCTCCTCCTCTGAAAAATAGGCATAACAACAGTGACCACCCCGTAGAGTTGTTGTGAGGATTAAATGAGCCAAGAAAAATCACACTGGGTAGTGCCTGGTAGGCACATAAGTTCTATTATTATTACTATTTAAATTCAGGTCCATGAGCTTTCTACAGGAATTTATTTTTGTGTTTTCATTTAGGCAAGCATCTAAAACATAAGACTACTCTAGATCCTTTGCTGACCAAATTATAACGGCCACTGCCCACAACTGGACTTGTGTTTTGTGTTTCAGTTAGTGCCAAGTAGTTCTCTAATTGTTGTGGGGTAATAAGAAAAAATCTGAAGTGGTTGTCATAAAGAAATGATGGTGGGTTGTGTGAAGGCCAAATGACATCACTGAGAGTTGTGTAATGAATGTTTTCCAGGGGGAGAAGAGAGAGAAAGGAGGTGGGAACTTGCGTCCTGGTGGGACACATGGTAGCTGGTGAACATGAATGCCACCAATTCAGGACCATGGCTAGTGGTCCAGGAACTATCAGAACCAAACAAATGAATGATGACATCTCCTAAGGATCCACCTAACCCAGTGGAATTTGGGGGAATACACAGTGCTAACTTACAAATTATTTTAGTTTCCTGGTTTTGTAAGAGGTATGCATGAGATGTTTAAACCTAGTTTTGTTTATTCGTATACAAAGCATTACACAAATAATCCTCTGTGTTCCTTCGAGGCGGCAATGGTACACGTTCTAAGGCACCTAGAGGAGACCAGCTCGGTGGCCGCTGTAACAGGTGACATTAAAACCAGCGTCTGGGATTATGCAGGACCGCACCACAGACGAGGAAAAGGGGACCATCTTGGCCGCGGAAGGGGAGGGCGCCGACCGGTGTGGCCTACAGCCCTCCGGAGAGTTGATTAGCTGGCTCAAGCCTGGGCCGAGACGAGGTCACGAGGGCTGGGGGCATCAGGGTGACAAGGAAGCCCTTCCCACGACGCGGACTCGGCTCTCCACACTCTACACATTTGCATGGGTTCAAATGTGAGAACAAGGGCCCTGGGAAGCGGGGCGTCCCTCAGTGTCCGCGTGCGATCTCCGCCCCGGAAAGTAAGTGAGAGACTGTGCCCGGCGCGGGCAGCCGCCCCTGGACTCCAGCCCCGGGCTCCGCAGCGGCGCGCGCGCGGCCGGCTGGGCGGCCGCGGACAGGGCCCGGGCCCGCTTCCGGCCGACCGCGGGCGGCTCACGGTGTCCCCGGAGGCCCCGCGAACTCACCTTTACGAAGCTGTCTGCGTCCGGGAAGCCCGGCAGCACCATCTCCCCGTCGGGCTTGGCCGCGCTCGTGGCAGTCGGGGCCTTGGGCTCTCGGGGACTGGGAGGCGCCATTTTTCCCGGCCCGCACGGCTCTTCTCGCGAGAGTGCCTCAGGCCGACGCGACGTGTGCCCAGCGCGCATGTGCAAAGTTCGTCTGCTCTGGGGATGAGCTGGCGGCGAGTAAGATTTGGTTATCCATGAGCCCCAGCCCCAGCCGCGGCCCCACCCCCACCCCCCCACCCCCCCCCCCCACTCCCACCCCCCACCCCCGGGAAGTTTACATTTTCTCTTTAACCTCACATTTTATCATCTGGATAACCTTGTGATTTACGGTGGGACCCGCGGGGCCCAGGTAATCTCATATTTAAGGCCAGCCTCTCCCAACCTCGTCTGGTGCCCGCCTCACCCGCTTGATGGGGGCTCCTGCAATGATGCCCTCTCTCTGACATCGTCTATCTTCTTCCTCGCCACTGGTTCATTCCTAACGGCCTACACGTATGCTGGCATCGCTGCCAACCACACAGACACAAAACATCACCGCACACCTCCTTCCAGCCCCTTATAGGCAAACTACTGGAGAAGGCTCCACGTGCCCCACAAGCTCATGAGCTCTCTCGAACCCCTCCAGTGAGACGTTCCTGTCCGTCTATACCGCTGGAAACACTCTTGCTGAGGCACCTATTGGGAACTCACACATTTGTGAAATGAATCCGGGAAGAGCTTCTGTTCTGGGGGAGGCAGTGTGGACAGTTCAGGTGAAGGCTGGGAAGCTTAGTGGGGTGTGGCCTTTCTCCTAAAATCACGTGTGGCCCACCCTTAATTCATTTGGCTTAGTAAGTGTTCAATAAATGTTAGCTGTTCCCCTTATTTAGAATATCCTATTAACAGGAATAGGAATATCCTATTAACAGGAAACTTGTTTTCACTCTCCCCGCCCTCCCACTGGCACTGGTACCCTGGCAGAACCAAGACCTAGCCTAGTTCATTTTAACAACAAATATTTTTGAGCCTTGTTCCATATGGGTCAACCTGATACCATATATCAGGCTATGCTGTGTGCTTCATGTGAATTATCTCATCCTCAAAACAACCTTTCGGGCTAGATCATAACGATTATCCATAGTTTCAGAGGAGGAAGCAAGCACAGATTAAGTAAGTAATATGTTCAAAGTCACATGGGTAGTATGAGGTGGAGTTGAGATTTGAAACTAGGTAATTTGACACCACAGCCTTAATTCTTTCAAACTACTTTACATGCCTCCAAGAGTTTTAAGGCCTAACCTATAGAACTGTACCGTATGAGCTTAGCATAATACCCTCTAGTTCCATCCACCTCATTGCAAATGGCAAGATTTCATTTTTTGATGGCTGAGTAATATTCCATTGTATACATATATACCACATCTTCTTTATCCATTCATCTGTCCATGGACATCTGGGCTCTTTCCATAGTTTGGCTATTGTGGACATTGCTGCTATAAGCATTGTGGTGCAGGTGCCCCTCCGGATCACTACAAGTGTATCTTTGGGGTAAATACCTAGTAGTGCAATTGCTGGGTCATAGGGTAGCTCTATTTTTAACATTTTGAGGAACCTCCATACTGTTTTCCAGAGTGGTTGTACCAGCTTGCATTCCCATCAGCAGTGTAAGAGAGTTCCCCTTTCTCCACATCCTTGCCAACATTTGTGTGGAATTTAAGAAACAAAACAGAGGAGCATAGGGGAAGGGAGGGAAAAATAAAACAAGACAAAATCAGAGAGGGAGACAGACCATAAGAGACTCTCAACCATAGGAAACAAACTGAGGGTTGCTGGAGGGGAGGGGGATGAGGGAAGGGGTAACTGAGTGATGGGCATGAAGGAGGGCATAAGATGTAATGTGAGCAATGGGTGTATAAACAACTGATGAAACACTGAACTCTACCTCTGAAACTAATAATAGACTATATGCTAACTGAATTTAAATAAAATTAAAAAAAAAAAAAACGAACTGTACCAATGCATGCAAGGATCCCAAAAGTCATTCTTTGCCACATCCCTCCCTTCTTACAGGGTTACATGAAACCACCCTGGATTGATAGGTTAACGAGACTGTCCTTAAAGCTTCGATTAGCTCATCTACCTTTAGTAATTCACTTCAACAAAGTTGGAAGGTTTTGTCTAGATGTAACTTGAAACCCACTGGATTCACTAAAGATCTAAATCCTGAGGACTCCATGTCTTAAGGGGTATGTCTTTCCCATTGATGGCCACTATTTTCCGGAGTCCATTCATTCCCATGCCCTTTATCTTTCATGAATGGTAACATCACTGGTCATTGATAGTTATTTCATGTAGAACCAAAAAAGTTATAGTGATCATATTTTCCAGAGCAAAAGAGTTGATGCATGGTTTAGAACTACAGAAAATCTGAGACAGGTATGAGACTAACTATGAGGGTTAAAGCTTATCAGTATTACTATTGATATTTAAACTCATCTTTGGTTTTAATAGAGGAGTCCTCCAACAAATGTCTATGGAACAGCACTGTGGTCCAGGTCTCTGGCAGATTTGGGGGATACAACGTCATAGGGTCCCTGGCCTTGTAATGTTCTTGCTCTTCCTAATACAAATTCTTTGAACAGCTTTTATGATTCAGTATTTCTCACTGGGTAGCTGCAGCCCATAGGAATTAGGAATTTAGAAGTAGAAAATTTACCTGAACTGAAAATGCTGTTCTTTGGAAGCACTCCATAGGCATGCTCTCTGTAGAGGAATCTCTGCATGGCACTTGCCACCTTTATTTAATGCTCTCTCCTCCCCATTATTGTAGGCCTCTTTCCTAGGTCCTGCGGCATCTAGTTTTCTCTTTACCTGTTTGACTGGTTATCTGTTTTAAAAATACTACTCAGATTCTACTTCTCAGTTTTAGAACTTCACACGGTTCCCTGTCATCCACACATCAGGCTCAAACTCCTTCCTGTTGAACCGAGGCAGGTCACGGTCTGGCTCCACACTCTCCACTCTGACCCCCTTCTACTTGCTATCATTCCCTTTGTTCTCCACTGACCACTCAGCCAGCTATGCTGAACTATGAGGTCCGACTGGTGAAAATGCCATTTTACATATCAAAGATGGTTTAAGACTTGCATTCGGATAGGGTTCAAGTTAGTATTTGCCATTCCTGCAGGATATTGTGCTTTCAGACCGACTTTCTGCTGAATGTCTTCACATGCTTCATCTGATAAAGTCCCACTCATCCTTTAACACCCGTGGCAAATGTCCCCTTTCCATGAGGATTTCCTGGCGTGGCCAGTGGAATTCACACCTCCCACTGCGGCTCACACCCTGGGTGTGGTTCTACTCCCCACTTGGCTTGGGGGAGTTACCACTCCACTCCGACACGATGCTGACCCCGCCTTGTGTGGCCTGTGAACACGAGGAAGGGGACCATGCCAGGTAGCTCCCGTGTCCTGCGTGGTCCCTCGTACCACATGCTTAGTGAATCCTGGCTGTTGAAGGACCTGCTTCCTTTATAAACTTGTAATTATGAATAAAAAGACATCCATACACGTTTTTAAAATTCTGATGTCATTTATTGGCACAAAAATTATTCAGATACAACGTGGTGTCTAGAATGGCTACACTTGATACTTTGTGCATTTAGTTTACTATTTCTTTTGCTCAGAGTTCCCTGCAGGTACCAGACCTCCCCTCTCTGTGGTCAGCACCTCCAGGACAGCATTTGTTTCCAAGCCCTTGCTCTACACAGAGAGCGTTCAGACTTCACTGAAAACATCCCAGGACCGTGCTGGGGAAGGCTGCTGTGGGCCGCCCTACTGCACGTGGTCTCTGTGCATCTGCTCCACGCAGGCCACCCAGCCATCACGAGAAACTCCCCTCCCAGTATTTGGGTCTTGGATTGAAGTGTGTAAGTTGCAGCATCATGGGTGAGGCAGAAGATAGACACTTTCCACCCATTTTGGCCCATCTTACAAATGATGCTGTCTGCGGACCAGTGAGGTAATGGGATGGGTGGAAGTGACCAAGTCAGCTTCTCCCGATTCCTAACATGTGTCCTTCATGGCCTGAGGCTTCTTGACTGTGCGGAGTTTGCTGTATCCTTGTTGAGAGGAACAACTAGGCCATTCTTCTATCAGCAATGTTCACGATGAGTTCTCTTGTGAGTTAAGTCAAAACCCGTATTTGTAAGTTATGGATCTTCTGTTCCCCCAAATCGATGGCTTGATTTGTGTAGTATTACTGTGTTGACTGTCCTGGGAACCAAATCAAGCCTTGTGTTTCTGACAATATATTCTTCAACAGCAGCTAAAGAGTTGGTTCAAACCAACGTTTAATATACAGTAGTACGTTTCATTTACATTTCAAAATATTAAACAAAGTCGAGCTCTTTGACTGTGGTTTCAGTTTAGTGGAAGCATATATCCAAGTACAAAAGCCTCAAGAGAAACGCGGTGGGCATGTCTGGGCCTCGGGTTACCAAAAAGGACACCTAAGATGACAGAGAGAAAAGGAATATTTTAATAATTTGGGCTTTTTCAAAGCTTTACACGGATACACTGAAAATGGAGAGACCAAGGTCTGACAACCCCCGGGGACATTCCTTGAGATCTCCCACAACTAACTATGTTGGACACACTCATCATTTCCAGTCAAGGGCTGATGCCTGCTGGCCCCAGAAGGACTCTCCCCCATCAGCCTCCCTCTCAAGTTTCTACCTTCAAGCGTGCCTCGGGCAATTAATCAAAGCAGACCCCAGAGCGGTCCTTGAGGTGACAATCCCAGATCATAAATTTGTCTCTGCATCTCCTCTCTGTTGGTGCTTTGGCTTTTCCTTGGCCCTTCCCTCTATTTTTGGAATTGACAGCAAAACTCCAAAAAGAACCCCAGTACCCCCCCAAAAAAGAGGGACTCACCTACATTTCTAAACCATTTTTAAGGTAATTTTCATTTACTTTGGTGTGTGCCTTCCAAATATGCACCCATGTTTCTCAAGTTCCTCCCTTTTCAGAACTGGAAGCGCACATGGCGAATACAAACTTTTTAAGAGATCCGACACTGCGATTCCCCTTTCTGGATCACTGCACCACCCGCCCCAGGTCTTTCCTGCCGCGGCGGGACTGGGGCACAGGGTGGGGCCCTGTGTGCGTGTCCGCGCACCACGAGGCGCACAGGTGCTCACCAGCCAATGTAGCACTGACAGAGGTTCTCGTGTGACGTGGCTTGTTTGATGAGCAGCTCCACCTGTGTCGGGACATCCAGGGTTTCGTCATGAGAAAAGTCCCGACCTAGGACAGGAAAAACACACACAGTCCTTCTGCACCACTCCATCCCTGCCCCTGGTTCGGCTGCCCTGTCTGTGCAGCCCTGCTCAGTTTCTCCTTGTTCGAGAGTATGAAGCCTGCATGGCAGCTGGGTTTTTAAATTCACCTCCATGTGACCTGAATACACACCAGTCTCCTCCTAACAGAGACTTGGTTCAAAGAGGGGAAAGGCCTGCAATTGGCTGAGCTCAGGAGTGGTGAAGATCTGGCCCCTGGGTTTGCAGAGATTCCTTCATCTATTGCAATCATCAGGCAAGTGGATGAGAAACTGTGCTCGGTTTCAGTCCTATAACCTCCATGGTTGGGCCTTTTCTCCCACAGGGAAGCTTGTTTCCATCACAAACCCATCATCTCAGCCCGGAACAGGCACTCATGGCCAGCTGATGAAGCCTCTTTGGCACAAGGGCCATTTCCGCTCCTCTCCTGCCCCTCCCCCCGCTCCCCCCAACTCCGTGTCCAAGTCTTCCAGCTGGCTTTGCACCGTCAGCACCTGCCCTCGGCTCCTACTTGACGAGTTCATTCATTCACTGAGCTCATTGTTCTGGACCCCTGAGGTGTCAGGCAGGGCTCGAGGAGCTGGATCTGTTCCACAGGAGCTCCCTCTTCCGTGGTGCTGCTGCAACCCTCGGGAGCTGTCCCTCCTCCCGCTGAAGGCTAAGTTCACCTGCGTTCCGGGTCCCACGGCCTCCTGCTTCCTAGGGTGCTTTACAGGGTCACCTACCCTCCTCTCACTCCTGTCTTCAAACTTCTATAAACTCATTTCCTTTGTGCACTAAAGAATAAAAGGCTCTCGCGCACTACCCCTGCTGCAGCCAGCCCCCACCCCCTTCCCCATGCGGCCGGCCGAGCTTCTCACAAGTCTGAAACTCGCCTCCTCTGCCTCACTTCCCTCTCTCACTTCACCTTCTCTTCAACCCCTTCGGTCTGGCTGCCAGGCTCTTCACTCTCAGAAGGCTGCCAGGCACTTGGAGCTGTCCTCAGTGCCTGCCGTCCCTCATGCCTCCTCATCGATCCTTCAGATTTTACCTCCTGAAGATCTGGAGGCCACCTCCCTAGTCTAGTCAACTGTCCAGCTGCAAATTTGGCAGCAGCTTCCTCCCTCCACACGGCCTCCATGGCCAGAGCAGGGAGGATTCCCCAGTGCAAACCCACTGGGCCCCTCCTGCCTCCCTGCTCCCCCTCCAAGCCCTCAGAGCCTTCCCATTGCCCTTAGGATGGAGGATGAAAGTGTAAGGCCCTGTATGGTCCCGCTCCGGCCCGCTCAGAGCGTGGGCACTCTGGCTTCTGTGCGCCTCCCATCTCGCTCTCTGCGGCAGTCAGACTCGTCTGCGTTCAGACCATTTTTCTTGCCAGATTCGCTCCCACCACAGGGCCCTTGCATATGCTGTTTCCTTTACCTGGAACACTCTGCCTCTGATTATGTCCTCCTTCAGATTTTAGCTCAAGGGTTGTTTCCCAGGGAAGCTTTCCTGGAACTCCGGGCACTTAAATTCCCTTGTGACTAGCATCAGAGCCCAAGCCCTTTCTTGCACCTAATACGGCCCCTTTAGATGCCAACTCCATGAGCACCTAATACGGCCCCTTTAGATGCCAACTCCATGAGGACAGGCAATCTGTTGGCTCCTACCAGCCATTTCATCAGCATCTAGGGCTTATAGGTGCTCAACAAATAAATACAACTTGACTTCAACACTTCTGTGCCAGGCCCCAACGCTGAGGCTTGGCATCCCATGTCTCATTTGAGTCTCACTGCCTTTTGAGAGAGGCATTCTTCCAGGTGAACAGAGAGGTGCAGGGCTCACAAAGGGTGTGGTAGAGCTGGGGGCTTCGAGCCCCTTGACTCCGCCTCCTGTCACACCATCTGGTCTATAGGACATGTCTTGCTTTCAAAGTTATGCATTTCTCTCCTTCCATGCTCTCCACTCCGTAACAGTCCCCAAAGTGCAGGAAGGCAAAGGATCGGAGTGGTCAGGTCTGTTCCAGTATCAAGCCATGATGGTAAGAAAAACTTTCCTGAATTTGGAACCAAATGAACTTTACTCACCCCTGTCTGGTAAAATGAGATCAACAATACTTAGAGTGAGTTTAATGGTCATTAAAGAATCAGAGAGGGTCCTCAACTGATAGCCTCAGAGACCCTCCAGTTAGCTGCAGAGTCAAAGTTAAGGCACCAACACCGCTGGAAAGGGGCTGACCTCCCACTCAAGGGGAGAAAAATCTCTCAAGACTTTATGTTCCTTTTAAGTAAACACACACACACACACACTCACCAGTAAGCTTGTCTCGAACCCTGTTAATAATTTGAATAGCTTTCTTATTTAGGGCCTCTGGTTTCACCAAACCGTCTCCAACTGGAATACACAAAAGTAGAAATAACAATAAGATGGGATCGTCATAACAGGTTCAATGAATGCCCCTGTTTTTCTCAAACATTCACTTTTCAAAGTGTGGAGTAATTCTTCCTCTGTGTCTATCTTTGTCTTCAGAATAGAATGAGATATTCATAGGCCCTTGTCTGCTCAAAGGCGGGCTTGTTGCTTTATCTTACCGACCCCTCTTGTGGTACACCACAGCTGCTATGTTCTTAATGAGCTAGTCATTGGTGTGATTCCTCAGAGGTCAGACTTACTGAAAGAATGAATGGATTCTGGCACTGTGGTCCCTGTTTTCTTATGGGCAGGTTCCCCAAGTTCCACACCGTCCAAAATTTCTAGGAGGAAAAAAAACCGATTGGCAGAAAATTCCAACACCAAGAAACCACTGTTGCAAGCATTAGCTCTACTTCTTTACACACTATATTCCCTTGAACACTCACTGCTATCTCTGAGGGGAAAGGAGATGAAGAATGGTCACTATGTGTTTAAAAGATTTTACATCTCGGGCGCCTGGGTGGCTCAGTCGTTAAGCGTCTGCCCTCGGCTCAGGTCATGATCCCAGGGTCCTGGGATCGAGTCCCGCATCAGGCTCCCTGCTCAGCAGGAGACCTGCTTCTCCCTCTCCCACTCCCCCTGCTTATGTTCCTGCTCTCGCTGTGTCTCTCTCTGTCAAATAAATAAATAAAATCTTAAAAAAAAAAAAAAGATTTTACATCTCCAAAGCATGAATTTTCAAGCAAACGGCATTTATAAAATGTTCTGACATAGAGGACAGGAGCGTGAATGAATCCCTGGTGACAAAACTTGTCAAAACAACTGATGATAATATAAAGAGCACTAGCTTTCAGTCGGTCACACCCATGACCAAAGTGCTATTCTTTGGAGGAATTTATACATCCTTTCTGGGCAGAGAGAGTCCTCAGGCTTACAGTCACCCTCCACTGATTGTGGCCTTCAGGAGAGAAGAGTCTAGAAGCAGAAGTATGAAGTTATTTACACATTGTCCTTGTACACCATAGGCCTTCAAAATGAAGCCAGGGATGATAATACTTTTATGAATGACCACTTGGAACTTAACTTTTAAGCCACAGAGAACCAGCCAGGTCTAGCCAGAACCATCTGGGGCCAACAGAACCAGCTGTCCCAGTTCCGCTTGGCACGCCCTAGACAGCAGAGAGGAGTCACCCACTAATGTACTAAAGAGGTGGATCCTGAGAATGAAACCTGTTAAGTCTCACTTACTTACTCACATATTTTGGATGAGACCGGTCACCCGCACAAGGTACCCCAGACACCATGAGTAATTCAGGCATCATTCACAAATCCTGTCATGGTGTCCAGGCTAGAGTCCACACCTGTTCACAGAGTGGACCATAACCTGGCACCTCAATTTCCTGCCCAAAACACCTTCCTTCCCACCCACCCAGGAAGGCCAGCTTAAATCCAGCCAACCCAGGAACTCCCTTAACGACTGCCATTCAGAGCGGTACCCTCCTTTCTCTCAGCCCCATGGCCTCTCCTCCGAACCCAACTGTGAGCTGCTGGATCATACAGTGGACTTTACTGTTCTCTTAACAGTTCATAGGCTAGGGGCACCTGGGTGGCTCAGATGGTTAAACATCTGCCTTCGGCTCAGGTTATGATCTCCAGGTCCTGGGATCGAGCCCCACGTCGGGCTCCCAGCTCAACGGCGAGTCTGCTTCCCCCTCTCTGGCTCTGCCCCTGCTTGTGCTCTCTCTCTCTAATGAACAAATAAAATCTTTAAAAAAAAAAAATAGTTCATAGGCTATACTGTTTGGTCAATTCTATAATGTGATTCTGTGCTTCTCCATGGTAATCTCTGTATGTCACATTCTTTTTGCACCCTTAAACATTATTTGGCTTAGCTACGCAACTAGTTGCAAATGTTCCATAAATGTCTGTAGAGAATACCTACTTTTTTACACCCCAACAGTATTTCCAAGATGTGAACTATGTTGTTAGACGTTATGAGGGAAAAGGAGTGGGCTGGGGAGGGGGGCAAGGGTGTGTGTGTGACTTTGAGAGGTTCCATATACAAACCCTGTTCTGGCTCTCGGAGGGGCATTATCTTCCTGGGACCCGACTCTGTGGACCCACTCTTGGAAAGTGTTTCCTGTGGCTTCCCGGCTCCTCAGCCAGCAGCGTAAATATGCTTCTACTGCTTCCATCCTCCTATTCCTGAGCTATTAACAAGGCTCTAGGACCATGTGATACAGCTAATAATTATCCCAGTCCAGACACCACTAAAGGGCATATGACATACTGGCTAATATTCAGACATGCTTTTAATTGTGTTTTTTTGTTTTTGTTTTAAAGATTTTATTTATTTATTTGTCAGAGAGAGAGAGGAGAGAGAGAGAGCACAAGCAGGGGGAGCGGCAGAGGAAGAAGCAGGCTCCCCACTGAGCAAGGAGCCCGATGCGGGACCCTGGGATCGTGACCTGAGCCAAAGGCAGACGATTAACCGACTGAGCCACCCAGGGGTCCCTAATTGTGTTTTTATAGATTAAGCTCGGATAGAAATTCAGATCAAAATTCCTGAGCCTTAGGTACCCACTCCATCCTGAGAGGCATGAAATAAAAAAAACAAAACAAAACAAAAAACTTATGCTCAGTAAATATTTCTAGACCAACTTTCTGAAGTTAACTAAGTACCCATTAGACACTTTCAGCAGGGCCAGAATTGTTGCGGGACTGCATCACTGGTCAGAGCCTTTAGAAAACATGCTTCCGGGCATCTGTCACTGCCTCCGCTGTGCTTCCTAATGGCAGTCACAAAGCTCTCCCTGTTTAAGACACACTCTGGACAAAAGGAAACAGAAACCGCAGTCTCTCAGGGGATGGACCCACCTACTGACTGGCCAGCAGAGTAGGAATCCGTCCTTGTTCGGGACCGCTTGTTGCCTTTGGTATTTGCTAGGGAAAGAAACAGAGGATAAAAAGGGCTTCAAACTCTGACTTGAGAGAAACTTGGTTGATACCATATTTTCTTACAACCATAAAAATACAATTTTTTACTGAAAGCTAAAGTCCCTAAGAGAGAGCCCAGAATGGATCACTCAGGACGCAGGGGGTGTCAGCACGGGTATGCAATCCTGTGGGACACACTGTGTCGCTGAGCTGAATGTAGACGCTTGGACCAGATAACAGAAGGTGAGAGTGGGACTGATCGGTGTGGGTGAGACACCAGGGTCGGTCACCCCCTTCCAAGGAGGAGGAGCAAAGGGGAGACAGACATGCAGCTGCCCTAGATCACAGGCGCTTGTGTCTCCTGTCACGATGCCAGCTTGCTACTCTGTATGAAATCCAAACAGACAAGAATCACCAGGGTTTACCCTGAAAGTATTTTAATCAATATTTAAATTGATAATTGGTGTTTTTTTGTTTTAGTTAATAAGAAAAAGTACTTGAAATTCATTTCCAGCCACTGGAACAGCTCTGTGAAAACATAACCCAACAGCCCAGTAATATAACTCAGGCTCCGGGCTGGCAGGGGGCAAGGTTAGTGAAATGCAACGTGTCTGATATTCCCAGTTTGGAGGGTGCGGGCTCCAGCTCCCAGGCAATTGCATTAACTCACTGTCCATCAGCCTCCAGTTGAGCAAGGGGTCGTAGACAAAGGCTTCCAGCACGGCCATGACACTATCCTTGTGTTCCCGAAGCACTTCCATCACCGTGTGGCATGTGATCCTATAGTTGCCATCCAGACCGGTAACCTGCGGGACCAGAGCCACTCATCACAGAAGTCACCAGCCCTGGCCCCGACCCTGAAGGCCTCGGGACAGAAGCGAGTCGAGAGGGTCTGTCACCCGCACTTAGGAAGCAGACACAGGCCATTACTGATGTATCAGGCTGGGAATGTGTTCAGAGCAAGGGGTCAGTTCAGGCCTGTGATTCATATGACCCAAGGTCTGACGTGAAGCATGGTGAGACTCTCTCAAAGGTCGATCGATCATTTCTAACACAATGGAAAATACCAGGAAACAACCACAGAACCAACCCAGGCATTCTGGGGAACTGATGAGACCGAACAAGCCAGTCTGTGTGCAGAGCTGGTCCTGACTGTGTTGGTCCCATTCCAAAGCAGCTTGTTCCCAAGACCCACTCACCTCCATGGCATTGGTCAGCATTCTTGTTAGTCTAAATGGAATCTTCTCGGGGAATTTCTCCCTGGTCATAGCAACCTATGGGGAAATAAAAGAGAAAAACCAAGTCCAATGGCTAGATTGTTTTCTTTTGTTTTGTATTTTATTTTATTTTATTTATTTATTTTCCAGGCTAGATGGTTTTCTTTAGCTAAAGCCAGGTGAAGACAGGTAAATTTTCTTTGCATTGATTTCAATTAGGGCATAGAAGTGAAGTAGCTTTAGTTTAGTGAGGCAACTTGTCACAGGGCTTTAAAAGATAACTAAAGGGGCGCCTGGGTGGCTCAGTCGTTAAGCGTCTGCCTTCGGCTCAGGTCATGATCCCAGGGTCCTGGGATCGAGCCCCGCGTCGGGCTCCCTGCTCTGCGGGAAGCCTGCTTCTCCCTCTCCCACTCCCCTGCTTGTGTTCCCTCTCTCGCTGTGTCTCTCTGCCAAATAAATAAATAAAATCTTAAAAAAAGAAAAGATAACTAAAAAGACACACACACACACACACACAGGGATAGAGGGAACGAAGATAAAGGACAAGTGTGCATCACACCAGGCCTTTGGCCAGCAGGCCAATTCAGGGATGAAGATTCCTGAGTCAGAGGGTGTGTGAACAGTGGCCCTTGCCTCAAAAGGTGTTAGAGTCTGGTTACAGCAAATATCAACGAGCACGGACTTCACTTCTTAGTTTGACTTCCTATTGCTTGGTAGGAGAGGCAGGGATCAAGATAATGCATTTTGAGCTTAAGTTTGCCTGAATGGTCAGAGGGGGAAAGGTGGTCATCTGGAAAGGTAAGCTTTACGTGGGGTTCTGGAACACGTGCTCACCTCAAAGCAGTCCCCAAAGTCGATGTGCAGGATCTTCCCACTCAGCCGGTCCAACATTAGGTTGGATGGATGTCTGAGAAACAGAAGAGACCATGGAGTGGCCACTAGAGCAGCACAGGCCACTGTGCAAATCAACAAGGATGGGATATTCCGGGCCCTGTCCACAGGCCAAAGCCAGCCCCCACCTGACTCTGCAAACGGTTTTTCTGGACACAGCCCTGCCGATTTGCCATGTACCGTCTCAGGCTGATTCTATGCCACAAGCAGACATGAGTAGCTGTGAGATATCATATGGCCAGCAAAGCCTAAATTATTTCTTATCTGGCCCTTTACAGAGAAAGTTTGCTGATCCCTGCTCCAGGTCCGAAACAAAGATTGATCAGTGTGAAATCACAAGTTGCGTTCCTGAGGTCTTTGGTCACAAGATGAATCCTGTCTGGCGGTGCCGGTGTCTCAGAGTGACGAGGCTCTATCTTTACCCTTCAGCACCCATCATGGGGTCCCATCTCCTGAGCCCCCAGACTAGGAAGGGTCATCTGGCTTTTGTCACTGGGAATTCTCCTGGCTCATTTTAAAAATTAGAATTATTTTTGTGGGAAAAAATTATTTTTACTCTCAATTGCACAAGACATGATCCCAGGAGAAAGAGTAGCCACCAAGGAACTAGTTTTTCGAAGACTTCCAGACAGCCAATATCTGAATATTCCTAAGCTACTTTTTCAGTCAATACATGTGGATAAAATTTATTATGCAGAAATGTCAGAAGGATCTACTGTGGTTGGTTTCAATTACAGAAATAGAATTATTTATCTCAGCACAGTGGTGACTGATAAATGTTTACTGAATCAGTAAAATCCATCATATTTTTAAAATTGTTATTTATTTAAAATTTTTTTATTTATTAATTTGACACAGAGAGAGGGGGAGAGACAGAGAGCACAAGCAGGGGGAGCTGCAGGCAGAGGGAGAAGCAGGTTCTCCGCTGAGCAAGGAACCCAACTTGGGGCTTGATCCCAGGACGCCGGCATCATGACCTGAGCCTTAACCAACTGAGCCACCCAGGCACCCCCCTTTTTTTAAAAAAGTAAGCTCTACATCCAATGTGGAGCTTGAACTCACAACTCCAAGATCAAGAATCACATGCTCTATTGACTGAGCCAGCCAGGTGCCCCTATATATGGTTTTTAACATATTTAACCAGCCTATGGAGAAAGTAGTATCCAAGAACTAGGTTCTAGTTTGCTGGACTGTTCTGTTGCATGGATAATAAAAAGGGACTAAGGCTGGCGCTGCAAACAAGACCTACAGGTACAAAATACAATTTTTTACCAAATGGTCATAAATATTACTGGAAAATGAAAGTAAACTGTTTAAGAAAGGTACAATATAGGGGTGCCTGGGTGGCTCAGTCGTTAAGCATCTGCCTTCGGCTCAGGTCATGATCCCAGGGTTCTGGGATCGAGCCCTGCGTCAAGCTCCCTGCTCCGCGGGAAGCCTGCTTCTCCCTCTCCCGCTCCCCCTGCTTGTGTTCCCTCTCTGGCTGTCTCTCTCTCTCTCTCTCTCTCTCTCTGTCAAATAAATAAAGTCTTTAAAAAAAAAAAAAGGTACAATATAGAAAAAGACTACAAAAACAAAATCAATTTACTCACCTATCTCCCAGGCCCAAAATATACCCAACCATGGACATGACCGCTAAAGAGCGGGTGTAGTTGGTTCTTCGGTCAAACCACACCTGGAACAGAGGAGCACACATGAACCGAGGCTCTGGAAGCTAACTAGCTTCAACATAATTATACCTCAATCAGTTGTCTTCTCATGTCCCATCAGTAACTAGTTAATAACATAAAATGGAATAAAGACCTCATTTGTAATTGTAACAACGGCAAACTATGCTTGGAATAAACTTAGAGATGTATAGAACCTAGATGAATAAAAAAGAATTAACCTTTGCTTAGGAACATAAAGACCTGAGTGAATGAAAGTACCCATTCAAGACCATAAAAATGTAATAACCTCCCAAATTATTTGATACATTTAATGTAATTCCACTCAAAATTCAGTAGTACTTTTTTGGGGGGACCATGAAAAAATGATCCCAAAATTTATCTGGAAGAAGAAAAAATTAAAATAGCCAATGAGAAGAGACTTTTTATTAATAGTTGTATTAACAGTGTGGTACTTGAAGAGAGATCAATGAAATAAAACAGAAGCCCCAGAAAGAAATCCAATGGCACAGAAAAATTTTTTGTATAATAAAAATGGACTCTCTTAAATAGTAGAGAAAAGATGGATTATTTGGTAAATACTGTGATGTTGGCTAGTCATCTCAAAAAAATAAAATTTAAATCTTAAATTCTGAATTGGGTTGAGGATTTAAATGGAAAAACAAACTTTATAATCAGTACAAGAAAATGAATGTAGAAAGATACATATCTTGAGGTGGAGAAGGCCTTGCCAAATATAAAGCCAAAGGTAGAAACTTCAAAGGATCAAAAATCTGGTAACTTCTAAGTTTTAAAAAATGTCTATGTATAAAAAAAAAACCACCCCAAAATCCCAAACCAAGAAACATACCATAACAAAAATTTAAAAACCAAATAAGCAGGAAATTTCTTTTTTTTTTTTGACAGTTTTCAAATACTTTTTATTTTATTATTTTTTAAATTTTTTATTGTTATGTTAATCACCATATATTACATCTTTAGTTTTTGATGTAGTGTTCCATGATTCATTGTTTGTGCATAACACCCAGTGCTCCATGCAGAATGTGCCCTCTTTAATACTCATCACCAGGCTAACCCATTCCCCTACCCTCCTCCCCTCTAGAACCCTCAGTTTGTTTTTCAGAGTCCATCGTCTCTCATGGTTCGTCTCCCCCTCTGACTTACTCCCCTTCATTCTTCCCCTCCTGCTATCTTCTTCTTTTTTCTTAACATATGTTGCATTATTTGTTTCAGAAGTACAGATCTGTGATTCAACAGTCTAAGCAGGAAATTTCTAACACATATGAAAAAGATTTAATATCCTTAATATAAACACAACTCAAATACTATGGTAAGAAACGGGAGAAACATTAAATTACTAAATCTTTATCTGCTAAACTGCACAGCTCGCCCACTTAATTTCTGTTATAAAGGACAGTACATAATCTATAGCTGCTCGTCACAGAGACGAGTCCACCAGGCGCACGTGAACAAACAAGAAAGCCAGCCCCGGTATGAGTGCATGGGCCAGAGGGCAGAGGCGCACACAAGGAGCCCAGCGAGTCGTACCTCGGAGCTGGGGCTTTTCAGCCACAGCAGCTTGGCCAGGTCATCGCCGGCTGTGTTATTGACAGCGTGCTCAAACACCTCCACCTTCTGCATCAGTGTCAGGTGATCGTAGTCTGGAGCCATCTGCATCAGGACACAACCGTTCTGAGAGCAGCCCCCGGACTGACAGCTTCAACCCAGGAGGAAATAAGGCTCTGGGTCCAGGCAGAGCTGGGTTCTGATCTCACCACCCCAGCCCAAAGGAAAAGGAAGTAAGAACAGTACAAAAGGGAAAAAAAGGGTGTGGCCAACGGGACCTGATGACCACGGGAACTGCCAGGCCTAAGGGTGAAACATCAGGTCCCACCCGAGTTCGAGCCTACTGGTGTCAAAGAGAGCACTGGAGCCATCGAGGTTCTGGGTAACAAACAAATCTCTTTCTTTTCTTTTCTTTTAAGATTTTATTTATTTATTTGACAGAGAGAGAGAGCACAAGCAGGGGGAGCTGCAGGCAGAGGGAGAGGGAGAAGCAGGCTCCCCGAGGAGCAGGGAGCCTGACACAGGGCTGGATCCCAGGACCCTGGGATCATGACCTGAGCCGAAGGCAGTCGCTTAACCAACTAAGCCACCCAGGCGCCCCACAAATCTCTTTCTTATTACTTGCATCTCTACTAACATCATTTCCCCATGTGGCCAGTGCCCCATATACATCAGGTGTTCGGTCGATACACGCTGCCTGATGAACAATACTGTGCAGTCTCACCTAGAATGCTGAACACCTAATTTCTGGGCTTTAGGGTCCTGTTTCTTAGAGGTAATCTACTTTAGGACTCACTTCATGAAACCTTCTTCAGTAGAGAATTCTCCCAAATAGATTTTTCCATGATGTACATACCCAGAAGAACGAGAAGAGGAGCTTTGTAGAGATTTCCCAACTTGCAAGTTACGTCAAGACATTCAAGCACTGGGTTTGGCAGCCTCATCACATACCCGCAACATGATGCGATGCTCGATGTTGAGAAGGATCTTCTTTTTCTCTCTGTAGTCCCGGATGAGGGCGTGCAGCGTGTCACAGTGGGGGACCCAGCCGATGAGGCCCGAGTTGGTGGATAAGGGGATGACGGCGTATCTCTGGATGCTGGCACCGCCGGGAAAGCAGGGTTGGTTATCAGACAGTAAACAGAGTGCACCTCTGACCCCCTCACAACACATGCAAGTGGGCTGAATGGCGCTCCCCCCCCCCGCCCCCCGGGCTGCTGTCAGGTGTGCACGAAGACAGCCAGGGCTGGTGGGAAAGCACCACCAGCCTCCTCAACCTGCCTGACAAACTCACTGCTGTCGGGGAGCAGCCCAGGACTGTTTCCAAGCCAAAAACAACCTCCAACTTAATATCCATGTTCTTAACAGAAAGACGAGGAAGAGAGCAGGGTGGACAGGGAAGGTAAAACACACCAGATGTGCAGCATCTCTAGTCTAATGGCCATGGGCCATTCCATTCTGGACTCTCTGGTGGTTGTTACAGGCATTTCCCTTAAAAGTACACTAAAAGTATGGACAATTCTTCTTGTTGTCTTTGACACCTTGGCTACTGATGACTTCCTGTCAGGTACATAGGTCTACAACCGATTTCGTGAAGCGACATGACCACATGGGAGGGATGTAAGGAAACCCTAGAAGACCAGTCAAATCGCTGCTGTGCCCCCGCCGTGTCCTGAATACCTGAGGTTCTTGCGAAGAGACGTTGGGTCATTGGCCAGAAGGGTGTTCACCAGGCCAAAGAGCTGCATCACTCGCTCGTCCTGCCGTAGGTCTTCGTGGCCCTTCAGGAGGAAAACAAACTCATGCCCGTTGCTGCCTGTAGGAATGGTGGGAGCAGTTAGCACAGACCAGCCCTGTATTCCCGAGCTCCCAGAGACTACGAGTACCCCACCCAGTCACACTTCCACACAAACACGAAAAGTACCCTAGAACTGATGAAAAAAAGAATGGCCCTGCTTTTGATGGTCCCCAATGAAATGTTGGTCAAATTAAAAATGAGTAAAATTAAAATCACCTCTGTCTTTGAAGATCAGGAATGATTCTGCACAGAGATGGTCATTCTGTATTGTTCCCTCACAACCCACTCTCTGCCCTTCTCTGTCTTGTTCGGGCCTGTGAAACCTGACCCCTAGAGACTGCATCACCTGGGGTCCCAGATGGGCTTGGCCAATGGGGGCACTGGCAGGAGGGAAGTCAGAGGGCCAAACGGTTTGCCCCTGACAATGGGCCAGGCTCCAGTTCTAGAAGTTTCCAGTGTCTCTCCACCTGGGCTACAGCTTCTGGTGAATGGCCTCTCTTTCCGGGTTATGTGCTCTCGATGGGCTCCTTGCCCTTTCGGGTCTGGAGGGTGGGGGTGAATCATAGCTTCTCACTGTTGGCTCTCTTAACTCTGCTCACAGAAGGAAATAGGTCCTTTCATTCAAGTCTCTAATGAAATACTGTGGAGAGCCTGACTGACCCATGTTTTAGTATCAAGAGACACCAGCCCATGGAGAGATGATCACCTGGGAACCACAATGAACTGGTGCTGGTGAATAACTACTGCATTTAAAAAGAGCCGTATTAAAGGTGAGAACCCTCGAAGGGCCACCAGAGCATCCAGGCCTCCCACAACAACCTACCCTAGGTAGGTCACAGAGCTCACTGTGAGACCTCATTTCCACTTCAGTTGGGTTTCCTTTTACACAGTCATTTCCCATAGAGAGAGACTGTGACGGTGAAAGAGAACATTCAAGAGCCCAGGAGCCCTTTCTTCCGCTCTGCTTGTCACCTACCACACCTGCACCGGATGCCCCTTTGTCGGCCCCGTCAGTCCCTGGAGCTACCTGCCACCCCCACCTGGCCACGCTGCACACCTTTACAGTTCCCTCCGCATATTCTACTGCAGGGCGGTTAGGCTTCACGTAAGCATCTCGACGGTATGAACAAAGTAGGAATCCTGAGGAGGATGTAACGGGAAACCCGCTGGTGCTCTATTTCTCTCTCCATAAACATGGGAGAGATGCCACATGGAAAGATCAGTGGTGTGGATGGTGAGCGGTGATTTCAGAAAAGGGGAGGTGGCAGAAGCACACAGGTCCTTACCCATGAGCGTCAGCTTCCGGGGCCTCTGCTTGGAGGTGATGACCTGCAGGGACGGCGCTATGGACTGAATGCGAATGATCGGCTGGTTGGGGTCATACGTTCCTGGCACGGCCAATTCAAGGTCCCGGCACATCAGAAGTTTGGGGGAAACATACTGCAGTTCTAAGGAGGTGAGCTGTGAATGAATTACCAAAGGGCTTAGCTTTCTGCCTCCAGAGAGAAATTTAAATGCAATTTAGGTGTTTTTCAAGAGATGGCTAACGCAATGACTCATCCTAGAGTCTGCAGATAGAAGTGAGACCAGACGCTTTAGAGTTAGTGTTAGGAAAACATAAGGGACAATGACAGTTAACGCTGCTAGAACCTGAAGATCCTACCTGAGGCAGCTGCTTAGAGATTCGTCTGAACACGTGATAATAGAGGTCCCAGGCTTGGGTGAGGTCCTTGACGTTCCCGGATTTCATGTACTTCCTGCACCACTCTTGGGCCTCCATTAAGTCTCGACCATATGCCTGAGCGGGGAAGCAGGGGAAGTACTCGAGGCGTCAAGGTGTCGACTAAGCTGCAGGCCGAACCCCCAAGCAGACAGCACAACTGCCTGGCCGCACGTTACGGCTGGACGGCTCTGGGCCTTTGCAAGGCTTAGCAAGGACAGCGTGGAGGCCCAGTCCTGGAGGCCCCAGTCTCAGGACGGCTTATGCACAAAGTAAGGAGAGGCAAGATGAGCTCAGGAAGGATCTCGTGGTTTTCCAGCTAAAGCTTTGGGAGGGTTCTTATAAGTTAGTGACAATTAAACTGCTGGTGTTTTTATATTCTGTGACCTCCGTCAGAGTACATTTTATTCAAGTCAGCAGGGTAGCCAGAGAGAAAGGGGTCTGGTAAAGGCTTTGGGTCATGTCAAGCCGTGCTTTCTTATCCCATACCTGATTAAAAGATGTTTCCTTCAGAGTCTGGGGGCCCCGTTCCATCATAGCATGCAGGGGCTCCAGCACCTCGAACATGCCTTTCACGTTTCTCTCCCCAAAGTACAGACGAGACGCTTCTTCTAGGCCTTCGTGCCACATCTCGTGCCAGAGGATGGCCACGCGGATTAGCTCCTCGCTCACCTGGACCAAAGAGGGGAAAGAGAGAAGCGCCAAGGACGAGCTAACCTCAGAAAGGCCTGTCTTGGAGAGACAGGAGGCCCTCTCGCCCGCAGCACCGTTGTGAGGAAGGCTCACTCACCATCATGGCCTGCTGGACCAGGGTGTTACTGTGCTCACACATGTTCTTCAGGATCTTGTTGGCTGCGTTGTGGCGGGCCGTCGTGGTGGACTTAGAGGCCACGGTCAGGGGGTAGATGAGGGCCTGAGGCAGACACGGAAGGAACACTTGCAAACTCTGACTTTCAGGAAGATAAGAGAGAGAAAGAAGATGCTGCTGACACTCATTTGAGTCCACCACTCAATCTTGGGGTGGGTGGGGGTCTCTTTTCTTCAGGATGGCCCCTGGGCCTGGGCCTGCCAGCTGGACAGATGGGATGCCTGGCTCCCAGTTCCTGCACTTGTATCTCTAGAGCAGCTTTAGGAAAAGCTGAGATCCAGATCAAAAGGTCAGCTGCTCGAGGAGAAACTGCCAGGGTGCCACATACCTGGGGGTGGTACCGGCCAATGTCTGTGAGAAGCTGGTGAATGAGGCGGCCCACCAAGGGCCTCGGTGTATCGATTCTTGCGATGAGCTGCGGTATAACCTGGTATTCAGACAGACATGGTATGCAGTGCGTGAGATGTGAAAACAACTAGTTATTCTTCTGGGCAATGACCAGCTCTTGAAACTTGTGGTAGATGCTGGTAAGCTCTAAAATGGTTCATTCCCTTTAGTTCTCTGGGAGAAACTAAAGAAAATATGGAGTCTCGACCTTGGGACCGATTCCCCCCTTCTTTACCACTGTTCACTGAACACCGCATGATCCCAGGAGGAGACAGAGCAGGAGTGAGACCTGAGCCGGCCTTACCTGTAACCAAGTGTCAATCTGGATCGCTTTCACCCCCTCCACTAAGGCTTCATTTACATCTGGCCAGTGACCATAGTCAAACCATAAGGTGAGGACTCTGGAGAAGAAGAATGAGAAAATCACAGAAAATTGAGTTTCCAAATTTTTTTTTTTTTTTTTTTTTTTAATTTTTAAGACTCTTGAGAAAAGAATAATTGGCAAAGGGGCGCCTGGGTGGTTCTGTCAGTTTTGTCTGACTCTTGATTTTGGCTCAGGTCATGATCTCAGGGTCCTGGGATCGGGCCCCACATGGGGCTCTGCGCTTAGCAGGAGTCTGCTTGAGGATTCTCTCTCTCCCTCTGCCCCTCCTCCCCCTGTTCACACTTTCTCTCTCTGTCTCTAAAATGAATAACTCTTAAAAAAAAAAAAAAGAATGATTGGCAGGGCCTCAAATCAGTGGTTCTCCAGTGTCTGGTCTCGGGGACCACCTGGGAAGGGTGGTTGGTGATGGTCGTTAATACTTGGCTCAACACAAGGACGGGCATCCCAAGTGAACGATTATTTTGTTTCAAATAATGTAGAGGGTTCAGCATGGTCTAAGCTCAGAAATCTAACAGATGAGCCCAGGGACAACCTATGCATAATTTTTGCACGTACAGTCACCTGGAGACCAGGGGCAACAGGGTAAATGTAGGACTCTGCTGCCCATCACCCATAGCCTCTGGACTGGCCGGTCTGTGCCATTTGTTTCGGCCTCTCTAAGTGGCCTCTCAAAGCTGAGGGGAGGCTCCTGGGTGGCTCAGTCGGCTAAGCATCTGCCTTTGGCTCAGGTCATGATCTCAGGATCCTGGGATCGAGCCCCATGTCAGGCTCCCTGCTCAGCGGGGAGCCTGCTTCTGCCTCTGCCTGCCTCTCCCCCTGTTCCTTCTCTCTTGCTCACTCTCACTCGAATAAATAAAATCTTAAAAAAAAAAAAAAAAAGCTGAGGGGATTTCAGCACTACTGCCACAAACAGATACGCTTCTTCCCTTCATGACAGAGCGCGCGCGGAGCATTCTCAGGCCAAGCCTCCTCCACAGTCTTGGCCAGTGGAGGCTGGTCAGCCGTTACTCTCGGACATACTCATCATGGTGGGGAAGGTGAAGAGGACATCACGAGTAATTCTGTGTCCTGCTGCGCACACAGCCTACCAGGGGCCCTGCCCCTCTCTGATACCTCAGCGTGTCCTGGAGGTTGTTGCCTCGTGACAAGGAGATGGAACGGAAGAAGCCCTGGACGGCGGGGACGGTGTACATCAAAAGGGTTTTGGACAAATCCTGTTGGAACACACACACGTTAATGGACACTCTTGCCTTAGTTTTCTCATCTGTAAAAGGGGCCTCACAGCATACGAATAGTACCTACACCTCAAAGAGAGCTTATGAAGTTAAATCAGTTAATGCATGAGAAGCCTCTGGATTAGTACCTGGCACACAGCAAGCACTCAGGAAATGCCAACTGTGTCACAATCACTATCATCTTGGGCTACTGGTGGCTTCCTAAACAGGGTGGCAGGGGGAGGGGGCCGAGCCTGAACATGCCACTCTCTGGGCCTGCTAGCTACCCTGGAGCACTCTGAAAGGACAGCCGGAGGGGAGGCGGGGTAGGGGAGGAAGAGGCAGAGGACGGATCCTGCCGGGCTCTGTCCTCAAGTGGACCCGCAGATGTGCACGGCCACCCACACACACAGGTGCAGGCTTTAAGGGGATGAGCTCATTCTCGTGGGAGAATGACCAGAAACTCAGTCTTCAGCTTGGGGGCTAAAGCAGCGCCTCAAATACAAACACATGCACAAAAGCGCCATCTTGAACAATGCTGGCTGACAAATAAGCCACACCGTCTAGGTTCCTCCGGCCCTTCACGGTGAAGCCCAGGTTCCTCAGCGGCCACCACCGTCTCACTCCTCAGAGCGCCTGGTGCCGGGCTCAGTCCTCGCTGGGGGAGGAAGGGAAGGGTACCTCAGTGACCTTCTTCTGCAGAGGAGACGGGGTGGGGCTGTTCTCGGTGCTCTCGGCCTCGCTCTCGCTGTTGCTGCCCTCGGTGCTGGTGGCGGTGGCCGTGGCCGTGGCCGCTGTGGTGGCGGCCGTGGTCGTGCTGGTGATGTTGGCCCCGCTGGTGTGCCGCAGCTTCTTCTTCTCATCACGGGCTTGGTTCTGATGCTTGTAGTGCAGCACAGCTTCGAAGTTCATCACTGCCCACGCGTGCCAGGCCTGGGTGGGGCGAGAGTCGAGGATGAGGGGGCTTGAGTGCCAAGGCCTTAGAGGAGCGTGAGGCCAAAGCTGAGGAAGAGCGCTGGGACTGCCCTTTTTTCTCAGTGGCCAGCAGAGCAAAACTTCACTGAAACACTCAGGAATGGGGCCTTTTACCAGATTCAGCCTGATTCCTTCATTCTGTGGTGCCCTTACTGTATCAGGACTGTGGTGAGGGCTGGGGGGAGGGGGGCACCCGAAGAGAAGCAAGCCAGGCCCTTGTCTCAGGGGCCTTCCAGTCTGGTGGAGGGCCCAGCAACCCAAGGACAGGCAAATGTGAGGGGGCAATGAGACGTACAACGGACAGCCAGGGTCAGGGAAGGCTTCGTAGAGGGGAGGTTTCTGGGGTAGGGACTGAAGGGAAGCCTTTGATGGGCAGGGTGGGGACAAGAACACAGCAGCAGGGACTTTCTGGCCTGGGGAGGTCAGGGACGAAGACGCAGGGTGGCCAGCACAGGGCGGTTCATAAGAAACAAAGAAACGGATCCAACTGGAGCATAGTCTGTGATGGAGGGCGGTGAGGGGGAAGGTTAGCAAAGGGCAGGGTCAGATTGTGGACAGGCTAACATATTAGGCCAAGGAGATCCCATTTCATTCTAGATTTTAAAGATTCCTTGGGCAGCCATATATGAACCACTATTTATGGGAGCAGAGGCGTAGGGGAGTGATGGTAAAAGTCTTAACCAGGTCCTAGGTCAGTGGGAAAGGGAGCACATCTGTCCAGCTCTCCCATCCGGCCCGTGTGTGCCCTGTCAGAGAGCCAGTGCCCAACGACTGTTCACCGGGAGAAGCCTCGGGTGCTTCTTTTGGTAAAGGAGGAACTATCCACGCTCTGCAGTTTCGAGCTGCGGTGACCTATGGTGCAGCATGGCCTTGTGTGGACAGCATGAGGCACACTTTGATTTGGGGCCTCATAAGTTTGCACTGATGGCAGGACACTAAATACTGCACTGGACTGGATATACTTTCTGGATAATCGGGAAATTCCTTTAGCATCCCTTGCTAAAAACCTTTCTTTAACATAAGAGTGTCCACTTTTCTACCTAAGCAGAGTGGGTTGATCATAATTGACCTTTATTTGATGAGTCACAATTCTGCAATGACCCAGGCTGTTTCCCCACACCTTTCATTTATTCAACAGCTCTTCTTTATCCACTCCGTACCAGGCATTGAGCCAGGGGATGTGGTGAGCAAGACAGAAATAGTCTCTGCACACACACAGGACCACCATTACAGTAAGACAGCACAAACCCAAAAGGAGCCATACAAAGAAAAACTTAAAATTCCTGGAACCAGTTTTTTTTACTCATGATTTGTTTCTTTTCTAAAATTTGAGTGAAGAAAAGTAATCTGGTTAAGAGACACTTCCAGTTGGTAAGGTTCCAGCTAATCCAGGGTTTACTGGATGGAACTGAAGCTGTCCTAGTTAGAGTAATTATTGCTGCTATCACGAAATGGGCATTTTTCGGATCAGAATGAAGCATGCTTCAATCAGGATAAGATTTTTCCTGTAGATGCTTCTGTGTCTTCAGATGTATGTTTTGATCTCAGAGGGATTAATTCACAAAGTATTAGCAAGTTAAGGAAATCAATGACGTCTGCTGTACCAAGCAGCTATTACCAGGAGGTAGGTCCCTCAGGAAAGACCTAAAAACTAAGGCTATGTGCTCTCATCAAAGATGTGTTCTTCCCCAAATCCCTCCTCTAGCAGTCAACTGCATCTTTGATACATTTTCTAATTCTGTTTATCTTCCTGAAAAGTTTCCTATGTCATAACAGGATGTTACCTAGAGCATTCCAATAAAAATAGAGAAAGTGAAGTTCTTAGATGAGGAGCAGGCAGGGATGGAAATCAGGAAGAAGCCGGGAAGGAACAGATGACCCAAGGGAAGATAAAGTTCCAGAGATTAACCGTGCGTCCAGATGCTCGTAGGAAAACAATCAGCTAAGACTCTATAAGACAACAAGCATTCCCCCGTGCCACATACGCAATAATGGTGTGATAAAGTGTTTCTCAAAAAAAAGACTCTACCAATCTTTCTGTACAATGAAGCTTGTAAGGGGCCTCTGACAGACTGGCTCCTGGCACACAAACAAGCAGATCCCCAGCGCGGGACCAGCACCAGCAGGGCTCTGAGGGGCTGGGCTCTCACCGGAGGCGGCGCGGCTGGGAAGCCCAGCGGGCTCGGGGTTACCTTGTACCAGCTGCGGTCGTGCTCTGTGGCCGCGCTGTAGTACTGCAGCACCTTGGGGATGGTGCTCTCGTTGATGCCCTGCAGGTTCAGCTGCCACTCCCCGAGTTTCAGGAAACACCTGGAGACAGAGAAACAACCCCACGTTGCTACCCCCACATGCTAGCTCCCCCACACCCACCCCCCAACAAGGAGAACAGCCCATTTTGTCTGCGGAGCAGGAAAGCCTCCCTGATGTTTATGCTTGCTCCCAGGAAGCAACGTGATGGAAGCACCAGGATTCTCAGCCACCCAGAAGGAAAAAAATGGGCGTTAGGGCCACGTTTTGAATGTATCATCTCTTCTCCCTGACCTGTGTTTCAATGCTAGCATCAACCAGTACCTGGTACGGGTAGGTCTGCATGGACCTACCCACACCGACTTCAGTTTTTGAGGGTGTCGGCTGCTGAGTAACTTTTCCTATTGACTGCTACTGGCTTCCCCTCACTTCTTTCTCCCCTCCATTTATAATGATAGATACATATCAGTCTTTTATATTATATCATACATCATATTATATAATGATATATATCATTTATAATAGATCATTCATGATGATAATATTAACAGCCAATATTTACTGATTGCTACTCTCTTCCAGGTACTGCTCTAAACGGGTGACATGTTTGTTCTATTAACCCTCATACCGCCTTTACCACCCTAACAAATAGGAGCTCTCATCATCCCCCTTTTATACAATGAGGAAACTGAGGCAGAGAGCAGTTAAGTAACTCATCTAAAGTTGCATATCGAAGCAGCAGCATAGCTGGCATTTGCAGACAAGGGGTCTGACTCTCAAGCCAGACACCAGGAGGACAACAGCACATGGATGCTCTGGGGCTGAATCCTGGGCAAACAACAGCAAGGGCTCTGGCGCAGCACGATTCGATGGCTGCCTGGGGTTCCTACTGCAAAAGGCGGTGTCAGCAGCTCGCTGCCCAGGGAATTCTGAGTGTTCCGGCCATGCCGCAGAGGCTGCTAGCACTGGGGGGACTGGGGCATGGCTGGCCCCGGCCAGCAGGGACACCTCACCGGGCCATGAGCTTGTGCAGCTCTTGCTTGTGCTGCTGGTCCTCGGTGGCGATGGCATGCTGGGCCTGCTGCTGCATGGTCTGCACGAAGTGTTGCATGTGCTGGAAGGCATCGATCTGTACCAGACAAAAGCACGGGGAGCCGCTTGCCATTCAGCCCGACCTCGCGGGACAGAAACCCCCGTTCATCTCATGAGCCCTCGAGCTGACCGCCCCCCCCGCCCCAGGAGAGCACCCTGGAGCACAGGGCGAGAGTTCCCTACGACAGGGGGCCAGGGCAAGATGCTGGGAGATGGCTGGGCTTTTCAAGAAGACTCATACTTTTCCAACTCAAGTCTCAACTCCCCTTGGCTAACTGTACTGCTATTTTGAGAAGCTTCGGAAAAACTACCTGCCTGGTTACACCGAAATAACAATCCTTAGGAATAAATGTGAAACAATGCTTACTTTGCTGTCAACATATTGCCCCGGGGGAAGCCAGGCTTCTGGGGGATTGTTCCGGGCCTGTAAAACTTTAGTACTTGTTTAGAATTCTATGGTACCTTGGACACTGCAGCAGAGCCCAAACTATAGTTTTAAAAATCCGAAAGAACCCTCAGTACCCAAATAAGAACACAGAGATGGGGTGAAGCCCCTCATCCATCCATCCAAGGAAATAGGGGGAAGACACTGGCTGAGCAGACATCTAGGTGAACGGGGTGGCTTAGGAGTGAAACCGTCACAGCATCCTCAACCCGTTCCATCTATTTACACCACGGGACTTGATACAAAGTGAGCAGAGGCACTTGGGTTAGGAACAGGGAGCTGAACAAGGGAAGGGCAGAGACGCAGAGTCAGAGATCTGGGAATAAGGTACCAGCCATCTGTAGAAGCCCACACGTCCACTCCCACCAGCATCTTGATTAATGGCATCCACACTATTTTTAAAGGGCTTCACGGGTGGAGACAGAGCATACAGACATGAAAAGCTCCAGGTGGGAAAATGGTGGGATGAAATCCACCAACATGGGGAGGGGAAACAGTATGTGAGAGAGTGAAAAAGAGGCAACATGTTCTTTGCTGCAGAAGAAGACGGGGGGGAAAAAACGCTTCCAATAAATAAGGTCAGAATGGTCCCCATTTTGTTTTAAAAACTGAAATGTCGGGGGCGCCTGGGTGGCTCAGTCATTAAGCGTCTGTCTTCGGCTCCGGTCATGGTCCCAGGGTCCTGGGATCGAGCCCCACATCGGGCTCCCTGCTCGGTGGGAAGCCTGCTTCTCCCTCTCCTGCTCCCCCTGCTTGTATTCCTGCTCTTTCTTTCTTAAATGAATAAAATCTTAAAAAAAATAAATAAAAAATAAAAACTGAAATGTGTCAGTAGTGATGGTCTTGAAGGAAAATACAACTCCCTGGCTTGGGGGCCAGGCCCAACCTCACATACCTTTCAAGGGAAGGAATTAATTGGCATCAACAGACAGGGCTCACCCCAGAGCCAGAATGACGTGACAAACAATTTATCAGGCAGCTAATCCACGCATGGGGACAGGGCAGACACACAGATGTTCCGACAGGTAACAAGACACCTGTCCCCCTCAGACAGCTGCCTTCGCGGGGTTCCATTACTCACCCCGGCTTTGAAAAATGAACGACATTAGCAGCCCGCACCTGAGAAGTGATAAATGTTCCTTTAGTTTTTCCTCTATGAGAACTACATTGACCAGACTTAAAGCTGATTAAGAAGGAAACGAAGAACTGCGAGGCAGCACTGGAAAGATCAACCACAAGAAGGGGGACTGAGAAGCCGGTGAGCCGAGTGTGTCCGTCAAGCACGTAAGGACTGAAGCAGGAGCTCTGATGCCAGGGCTGTTCGGAGCCCGCACGCTCCGTGTCGCTGGCAGTCCGGACACACAGTTTAGATTCCTTTCAGGAGACTCAGTCAGGCGCTGAATCAAAAATAAACTGCCCAAACCAGGGAGGACTGCGTAGTAGTTTGGATTTGAAGCTCAGTATTAAGTAAATTTATCCAGCATGGGAGAATCTGTATCCTTCTACTCTGTGGCATGGAGGCCACTTACTTTCAAGGAATTCAAAGTGTTCTATTAAAATACCCTCTTTTCTCCACCTCTGGGAAGCAAGGAGGGAAAAACGGATTCTTTCTCTCTTAGAGAGAGATGAAAGACTGGCCGCTCAGAGGAAGGGGCTTCTCTCGCGCCCAGAGTTCAGCGGCACGCCCTACTCCTGGCTGGTGGGCAAGATCGATGTCCTCAGCTTAGTGAGATTTCACAGAAGGACCGGCTTGTTTCTAGATTCTGGACAGTGGCTCGTCTAGGAAAACACAGGACATACACCTTCTGCATGGTGCCTTCCTGCAGAGCAGGCTCTGCTTTTCTCAAACTCTCTCACCTGCCTTACGCAAGGCAGAATACAATCGCTTTATTGAATTGTTTGTAGTGGAGGAAAGTAAAGCCCAGAGAGGAAAAGGGACTTGCCTAGTAGCACGATTATTATTACATAGTTGGTTCTCTTTGAGTGACTCCTGAAAAGATGTGACATCTCTAGCTCTGGGCTTGAAGTTCAAGCACCTGACCTGAAAGAGGTTTCTAAATTTCTAATGCCTGTTGTTTCATGGCCTCCCAACGGAATCTGGGCTCCTAAGAAGAGGCCGTAATGTGTGCAGAGGTTGGGCTGTGGTCATATGTTGAAAGAAGTCACTCCCGGGTTGAGACATTAGCCAAGAGGCTCCTGCTGCCTCCCTTCGGCACAACGTTCAAACACTTGGATGCTGTACACAGGAAGGAAACCAGACTACACTCAGATCCAGCACCTTCCGTTTTTCTCATTTGCCTGGAGGAAGGTCAGGCTTCGAATCAGAAGTGCTCTGGCCCGGGAAGTTCGCAGAGACTTACAACAAAACCAAACCAAACCCCCCAAAACAACAAAAAGAAAACAAAACCCCCAAATGATACATGCAGAGAATGGAGCTTGGGCCAATCCTGTGGAAGTGAACCCCATCGAAGACCCAGCGCTGGGGTGCAGGGTTCCCGATCCTACTCTGGGTGGCTTTCGCAGTCACAGAGTCAACCACCCAAAAAGAAGTTAATTTCCAGACACGGTCCCGGATTTCCTTAAGTGTGCCTTCCACAGCCTCGGCTGCAGTGGTCGCTCCGTACTCCTTTCCCCAGCAGGTCCTGTGCAGGGACCAGGATGGGGAGAGGAGGAGAGCCGGGACGCTCCCTCTGTTTGGTAAGGGGGGTGAAGAGCCAGGGCAGGGGCTGATTCTGCCTCCAGGGCCAACTTTTTGTTAATCGTCACCCTCATCCAGGGAGATCGTTTCAAAAAAGAAAACCAAAACCCCCACCAGGAGCCACATCTATTTCCCTGTCTGAGGAAGGACCCTGTCTGTAAATAAAGGAAGAGGAATTCTACGCTGGCTCCGAGAAGATGCTCCCTACTGGATTCAGCGTGACACTCTGGGTGTTGCTGCTTCTGAATCCCAACTGATGACTGGAAGGAGATGAGAAGTCTGAAAAACCTGATTGGTCTTATGAAATTTCTAGTCTATGTTTTCACAGATATGCTGCATTTGGGTACTGAACAGCCCACTTTCTCTTGGGAGGTTGGGGGAGCGAGCGTGAGGAGGCCAGAAATTGTGCCCTTCCTATGTTCCAGCATATTCCATCTGCTGACAAATACAACTGTGACTACACTCAAGAGTTTGATCAACGGTTTATGTGCAGGCCCTTGAATACGATTCACTTCTGAAATCAGGCCAAATAGTTTCCTAACAGGAGCAAACTCCCTGACATGGTGGTTTGGATGCTGTTTCCTTCTGGGCCCCAAGGCAGTGAGACACCAGTTAGTGAGCATTCTGGAGAAACATGGTCTACTGCTGGATGGATTCGGATACAGACCTTGCGAGCACTCTTCCACATGTTTTTCATGTAGGCGTAGGTCACCTGAGGGTGAACTGTTGGCAGAGGATGGTCAAGTTGCCGCGATGGATCAACTCCCAGGAGCAACACTAAGGTTTTATGAGCAAGGGCCTTAAAATAACAAGAGAGGTCGCGTGGTAAACAGAACGGGACCGGGAGCGCCTGTCCCTCCTCAGCCTCCCACCCTCCACTGCGGTGGGGGTTACTCACCAGCCTGCCACTCTTCCCACAGAGACTGGCATACTTGAGCCAGGTCCTCATGTCCTCATGAGGGCTGACCACGAGTGACCGCACCATCAGGATTTTCTGCCAGTCCTCCACAATACGCTGGCAGCCCTGGAACATTCAGGAGTGAGAATTAGGCATGTCCTCTGCTATAGCTTTAACCCCCAACAAGCAACAGCAAAACCTGCCTTGAATTAGCAAAGAAATTCATTTTTACAACCTCAACTTTAAGTGAAGAGTACTGTGAAGAAAAACACTTCTTAGGAACCTCTCAAAATCTGAGGATCAGGAGAGTATAGGCTCTGGTCCTTGAGTCCTGGCCCTGCAGCTTTCCATCCGTGGGACACCGCACATGTTATTTAACCACTAAAATGGGGGTAAAGATAGTACCAACTTCATAGAGCTATGATGACGGCAACATGAATTAAACTATTTAAATTTCTTTTCTGGATTGTAAATGCATTTTTTTTTTTAAGCCACTCTTTTTTTGTAATGGATTTTATTTATTTATTTGAGAGAGAGGGAGAGGGAGTGAGAAAGAGAGAGCACCAGTGGGGTGAGAGGCAGAGGGAGAGGCAGACTCCTCGTTGAGCAGGGAGCCAGATATGGGGCTTGATCCCAGAACTCCAGGATTGTGACCTGAGCCGAAGGCAGACGCTTAACTGATTGAGCCACCCAGGCGCCCCAACAGTGCATTTTTAACTTTGATTTTTTTGCTTCAGCTTCTCTGGCTGAAGAAGACGATCATTGACAAATCCAATTTCAAATGTATCATTCAGGGGAGACTGGCTGATTCAGTCGGTAGGGTGTGTGATTCTTGATCCAAGAGTTGTGAGTTCGAGCCCCAAGCTGGGTGTAGAGATTACTTAAAAATAGAATCTTTAAAAAAATGTATCGTTCAAAATTTGAAAGATGAATTAAGGATAAAAGAAGTTTATTTTTATTTATTTATTTTTTTAAAAGATTTTGTTTATTTATTTGACAGAGAAAGACACAGCGAGAGAGGGAACACAAGCAGGGGGAGTGGAAGAGAGAGAACCAGGCTTCCCGCGGAGCAGGGAGCCCAAATGGGGGGGCTCGATCCCAGGACCCTGGGATCATGACCAGAGCCGAAGGCAGACGCTCAACGACTGAGCCACCCAGGTGCCCCTAAAAGAACTTTAAATAAATTCTCAAATGATGCTGCTTGTAAGCGGTGGCATTGTCAGTCCTGAAGTTATTAATGCCTAAACCTGCACAAAGACTTGCTTAGATTCTTTCTGCTTCATTTTCCTTGGTCTCAGATCAAACACTGCATATAGAAGGAAAAGTGCCTCTTTCACTCACACAAATAAATTCCTTTTAATTAAAAAAGAGTGAATTCATTGTTGTCAAAAGGGATAGGCTAATTTTATATCAAAAACTTCTGAGGGTAAGTGGCCCCTTCTCTTCCACCTTTGCTGTAAGAAGCCAGACTCAGAGACAAACCACCAGGGGAGAAGGGCTGGTCACTCCATCGGCAAATCTGTCCATTTCAAAGACAAATGAAACCAAAGAAGCCATCCTCCATGGAGGTGCGTCTGAGAATCTAGCAACAATGGTCGCAGGCTTTTAAATACGACAGGATCCACTGTGAGCCTAAATAAAGAACCCAAGGCAAGTAAGGCTGACCCCTCAAACTGCCCCATGGGAGACTCTGGCAGGGGATTTCAACTTAAATGACTTGACCACAAAATGGCAGTTCTTCAACCGAGGCAGCTCACATTGAGTGAACCCCGTCGAACCCAGTGCTGGGGTGCAGGGTTCCCGATCCCACTCTGGGTGGCTCAGTTTCTCCATGAGGGAAACTTCAGTAGGAAACAGTCTGAAGAGAGACCGTGCATGACTGTGACCAGAGGAACAGTAAACAGCAGGGCTTGGTCGGCTAAAACATTAGGCAGCCCCATTTAAAAAGCTGGATGCAGGCAAGTCATCCACAAGAGCCAAATTTCAACCACAAACTTAATGCTTTATTTTCAGGCCTTGGACCGTATCTTTCCATCCCATTAAGTGTGACAACAGTGATTTGGAAAGTTATGAAAATAGGAAAAAGTACATTGAGTGACTGTTTTGGGAACTTCTCACCATCTGCTAGTTTCTTCCAGAGGCTGAAATAATCTGGCCCCTATAAGCCAAAAAGCATCTTGTCTCAAGGCAGCGAAGTCATGAAGGCCTCAGATGCCGACAGTGTCTTGGACATGATAAAGTCAAACACGGGTTTCCCCTCTCCAAGATGCATTTATTCCACCCCTATCCGGATCTCTATTTGGATAAAGCCTCCCTTGTTAGAATGGCAGAAGACTCATCAGATCTCTGATTTGGAAATTCTTCACCCCATTATGGGCACTTAAAAAAAAAATGGGGTGTGTACAAGTCAGGTGGGAAATGCTTGCTTTGTGGAATTCTCTTCTGGTGTCCAATAGACAATTTTCCATCAAAACATTCACTGGGCATTTCATAATTGCTAATAAAACATATGAAAGAACCGCATGTGCTCACTGCCGCACACAAACGACTGTATTCACACATGCTCCTTTGCCCGATGCTCTTTCCTTGCCAGTGGAATGTGCCCTGAGCTTCCCAGACAGGAATGCAGCCTGGAGTGAAAAGGTTTTGTCACAGCCTACCGAGGGGCCTGGAATCACAGACTCTGATTCGCCTGGAGACAGAATTTGGAAATAGGTGTGGATGGGCCAAGAGGAACAGTCTAAAACTGAGGAGGCTAATTACGATGCACAGGGGACCAGCGGCTTCTGGAGCGGTAAAGGCTTTCTCTCCTTTGCAAATGAACTTGCCCTCCTACCGACTCAAGGAATGGGAGAATTGTCCTTTCCAAGAACACTTAAGACTGCTGACTTCCAGATCTGGAACTGACTGCACCTCATGCTCAAATGATCAGAATGTACAATGAAAACACTGATGGAGGACTTGGAGAAGTTTCTCCATGAGGGAAACTTCAGTACAAAACAGTCTGAAGAGAGACCGTGCATGACTGTGACTGGAGGAACAGTAAACAGCAGGGGTTGGTCGGCTGAAACATTAGGCAGCCCCATTTAAAAAGCTGGATGCAGGCAGCCAGTAAGTGGATTTAGAGTAGTGGTTCTGTGTTAGTCACACACCGGAAGCATCTGGGGCGGCTGAAGAGATATTGATCCTGGGTCTATCCCCAGAAATTTTATTTGGTCTGGGAAGTAGCCTGGGGATCCAGATTTTAAAAAATCCCTGCAGGTCATCCTATCAGGCAGCTGAAACCGAGAACCACTGATTCTGAGGTTAAGATTCTCAACAGGCTGTCTGTAAGTGTCACTTACTAAAGACATTTTCTTATGCTCCTAGAGAAGGGTCAGAGGAGGCTGGAGAACTGGTCATTTGCTCACAGCTAAGGGCTGAGGCGCACAGCCTCTGAATGCTTTGCCTTGAATGCCACCCCAGCTTCTGTGGGGAGGCAGGGAGCATGTGCTGGGCAAGAGCAGGGCAGGGAGAGCGGGGCGGGGGGGGGGGGCTACTGGGGGCTTTCTAGCGGCCTCACCTGCAGTCTCTCCCACCAGATCTGGCGGATGATCTCCCGTCGCTCAGGGACAAGTTTGTACTGGATAACCTCCTCCAGCTCGGAGAGCATGTGGCAAGAGACCATGGCCTGATGGAAGCAAATCACATTCCAACTTAACACTGCATGAACAATCTGAAAGCCAGGATTCATTTCAATCTTTCCTTCTAGTGACAGGGCATCTGCTGAGAATACACAGGCATGTTCCCAGCAGCCTGGGAGTCCTCACTCGGCCACGCTGAAAAAAGAACTGAAATGAGCCTCTAAAACGACCCTGTGCAGAATGTTTCACACTCACCCCATATGCCCGACTGTAGCTTTCTCCTGCCATAGCGGTTAACTCAGCATCCAGCAGGTCTCTGGCTTTGTCGATGCACTAGAGGAGAAATAGGAGAACCACAGAACTGAGCTGTGGGCTTGGGGGCCAGGGGCGGTGCTGTTTTTTTTCAGGCTTGTCAGCTAGCTGGAGTTTATTCATTTCACTTAAATTCTAGGGCGAAGAAAAAAGTTCACTGAAGAAGGGAAGAAACCTTTTACCAGATCTGTAAAGCTAAAGAAGAACGTTATCCAATTTCTCAGAAGAGACAGAATGAATAGCAACTGCAAGCTTACTACCCTGAATGCCGGGGAACTAGGGAGCGAACATGCAGGCTTAGAGACGGAAGCACTGTGCTCTTGCGTCTCCAGAGGACAGCCTGTGGGCCTGCTCTCTTTCATCTTCTCCTTGCTGGACACATTTGTGAGCCTAAATTGTGCACACTCTCAGTAGCCCCAGGTGGTCGTCACTGGCTTCTACGCCATCTTGTCCTCAGGAGGGAGTGCCTCCGCTCCTGGCAGAGGAACGCCCAAACCTGCCCATGTCACGGGGGTTCTTGCGCCTTTGACGCGGCCGGCCCCAGCCTCAGTTCTGGTCCTGTAAAATCCCAGCTTGGAGGATGGCCGCGGGGCTGCAGCTTGAGTCTTCCGTTTCATCAACTAAACACCCTGCACGTGGAGCTTTTCTTTCTCGAATGTTTGAGAGTGAGGATGGCGTCCCCATCCCTTAGGTGCTCAGGTCACTTACCCCAGCACCCCATCCAAGACAGTCCAGTGCCTGTCAGGATGTGATCACTTCATTCTTTTATTCTGCAGGCCAGCATAGGATTTTTCAAATCTGATGCTAGCTTTTCTGGAAGGTCATCACTGTGTGACACTCCTGGCACAGCCAGAAGGGGCTCGTGACTGATCCCTGCTGCAGGGCGGGGACTGCTGCTGTCCCCATCCTCCTCAGGTGAGATAGAAGGTTTCTCTCTACTACGAGGAATGCTAGCAAAGTGAGCAGAGCAATGATGACCCGAGAAGTTCATTGCAGAACAACGTAAATGGTAAGTTCCCCAACACCTTGGTCCCTCTCAGAGCAGAAAGTGGCCCTGGCCAATGTGCTGGAAGTCTTCTTCTGAGTATTCTGCTCCAAAGCCTAGATTCCCATCAGCTCACAGGGCCGAACATTAGAGCGGAAGTACGTTAGTCCCTTTCTACAGGCATTGCGTGCCTAGGAACTGACAGGGCACACATTATCATCTTTTCTTTGCTAGATGGTCTGAGTCCACGTAAGTTTTTACCTGTTGTGCCAAGGAGAAGAGGTCCTGATGCAGTGCCAGCACGGCTCTGTAAAATGCCCCATCGTGGGTGTCCCGAGGGATCATACAGGTGTACTCCTCCATGCTGTCCCACTGACCTACACACACACACACACACACACACACACACACACACACACAGAAAAGCATTGGGGGGGGTCAGCTTGCTGGGCTAGGGCAGCATCTCAAATAGGCCTTGTCATTGTTACTTGCATTTAGCTTGGGCTTCAAACAAGACAAACTTATGCCTGATGTATCAAAACCCCATAGAGACTCTCTATACTCTACGGGGTTGAGTGAGCCAATTTAACAAACAAAGCCACATCTGTCTTCCAAACACAGGACTCCATTGCTGCCCCAGGGAGTTCTGTGATCGATGGGAGAAACCGAGTGAGTGCAAAGCCTACAAGTCAAGAGGCTTTAATGTAGCACCTCATTAACCCAGAGAACTCTCTCTGGTTTCCCTAGGTGAGATGGAATGGCTTTCTTCCCTACTAGCAAAGCAGCTTACAGTTCAATGGTACGTTGGAAATTACATTTTCCCCTAAACAATTGGAAGTGGCCATTACCCAGACACAGGGCAGGATTAGACAAATAGTTTGCCCGCCTCACTCTGGCAGTACCTGTGCCTCAGGAGGGAGGAGATAAATATTTTAAGAGGTTCTTGTAACAGAAAGATGGGCTAGGTCCTAGCATAGTAGTCTCTGTGTCAGGGCAGACGGGGGAAATGGCTGCATCCGAGAAGAGATGTTCACTTCCCCTGATGGGGTGAGCATGTATCACATGCCAACATTTCCAAGGCCATCTGCAGAAAAGATAGCAGCTTCATTAGCTGCAAACTGCAGGGCAGCTGATTTTACAAGGCATTTTCCTGCCTTTCACTCCAGACCATCGGCTCATTCATTTTCTATGCCTCTGGGCAAGAGCAAATGGCAAACGATGACTCCTCAGGAAGCAATTTGTTTTTGAAAAATGTTCTGGATCCAGCCCAGAGCTCATGAATGGGAAGGATATAAGCTCTGTGACTCAAGAGGGATGGAATGGCAGTAGAAGGTTATGTAACCTTCTTCTGGACTCCATAGGTAAAGCTTTTCACTTGGGACAGCCTGTGGATTCTTTCCCCTCTTACTGAGAACATCTCTGGAATAGACAGTAATCCTCTCCCAGCTGGGGCCTGGTGTCAGAAATCTACACGTGTCTGTGGGGACTAAAAGGAAATCTCTGCCTTAAAATACTCAGGGAGTCGGAGTAAGGGGGGTGAGCATTGGGCAGCAAGGAGAAGAGAAAATACAAAACTGTCAAAATTTTTATAATAACTGTTGGAGAAGGTGAGGGCATATGGGGATTCATTATACTATTCTCTTCACTTTCTTGTTTTAGTAAAGTTCTACAATAACAGTTAGGAAATAAAAGGGGACAGAAAGTTGTCCTATTTCTGCTAGGGGTACAGACATGATGGGTGGAGCTCCAGCAGCCATACCGGATTATGAAGTAGACTCAAAAATGGAGCCCTCACGCAAAGCAGAAAATATGGAGAGAGGCTAATGACAGTGGAACCAGGACACCAGGCTGGAAATTTCTACTTCTAGATTTTATTTATATGAGAGAAAAATGAACCAGTAATTTGTTTAACATAAACAATACCAAACAAACCTCATTAAATATCTTGGTTTTGATGCTTGCTCACCAGTTTCCTTGGCTTCCCCAGGAAGGGCCATTTTTACCTGAGTCTAACAAGTTACTCATGGTCATCAGGTAGAAGGGAGAGGTGGGAGAAGTACATGTGGATACAGATTTCTGGACGCTTTTGTGGACCTGACGTCTCTACCCGGAGCCACAGTACCTTCCTTTTCAAATGCGAGCCCCCACCCTCCCTCTCCCTACCTTGACCGGGGTGCCTGCGAGGGAAGCCTCACCTAAACCCCATGCAGCTGCAGCAGCCATGCGGGCCATCTTGGCTTGGGTCTCATCATTAACCAGGGTCCACTTTTCACAGCACTGCTGGTGGAGCTGCCCCCTGAAGGAGAAGAACCATACAGTTGGGTTAAGTGAAATCACCTCCATAACCTGCTCATTTTCCTCTCTAGTCCCTTGGCTAAAGCTGGGGCTACACAAAGACTGGATGACAGGGGCCTGCCTGGAACTGGGAACCTTTATATTAAAAGCATTTTTGACTGGGTCCTAAGATACAGAAGAAGTGGTCAGTGATTTGTTGTTTCTATGGCCTCGTGGCTCACAATTTGTCTGCGAGTGGCTTTATCAAAGACAGGGACTGTGTCTAACTCTGTGTGATCTGAAATGTCCTGAACATCTGGCCCTCTTCATAAATATTAAATAGCCTCTGTCCTATGCCAAGGAACTGTGGGCTCTGTCCCCCAAGCAGGCCTACAGAGAAAGCAATCTGAAGAGACACATCTGGACACATTCATTTTGGGCTCAAAGCTGTAGGGAGAACAGGCTTTTAAAAGTGTGATACGCACGGCTGCATTCTGGGATGAGACTCAAATGAAATCAGCCAGCACAGAAGGAAGAAGGCTCTACCATGGTCACACCCCCAGAAATCCAGATGCTCACTCTCAAATTTTGCAAAACTACCGTGAGTGTGGGTTAGGGCTAGGAAAATTGAGATCTGAACGGTGCTCCCCAGACTTCAATACACAGACAACGTCGACGGCCTCTCAAGAAAGATGTCCTGTTGACTGTTGACGCTGTTGCCTTCCACGTTCCCCTTCTGAATGGAAGGAGATGAGACCTTGCTAGTGGGTGAACAGGAGCCTGTTTTTCTGTGAGCTTTGAGACTCAGCTAGGAGGCTCTAATCTTCTCTGCTTTCTGAAAGAGATGCTGCAGGAATTTTTTTTTTTTTTAAAGGATGTTTTAACTTGGTCTTGGCAGTGGAGTCAAGAGAAAAGGTACAAGTTCCAAGTGGCCCAGCTCAGAAGCCGTGTGGGACGTGAGCTGCACCGCACGTGACAAAGATGCCGAGGTTGGGTGGTGCTGAAGGGCTCTAGGCGGAGCTCACCGAGAAGTGGGCTGGCGACCACATCTAGGATGACTGCTCAGGGCCGTGATCCAGCATTGTGTCAAAGGCAGTCATTAACCTCACCGTCTCTCTGGCGCATGATCAAGAGAGCCAGGGACACAACATTTTAGTTCAACACACAGCTCAGATCAAAAAGAGGAAGAGGAAGTGGGCAGCCTTCATGCCCTATGCACCTACTGAAGCTAAGTGATGAAGCAGGATAAAGTGGGATGTTGGTTTCCTGCCATCCACACCCAGAAACCTTCCACTACTGGCCCTGGGAGGGCTGACCCAAGACCAGCGGTTCTCACACTGCCCGTGCATCACAATCCCCTGGAGGCTCCTTCAAATGGATTGCTGGGTGTCACCCCTTGAGTTTCTGACTCAGGAGGTCTGCAATGGGGTTAAGAATGTACGTGTCTAACAAATTTCTTGGTGATGCTGCTACCGTGGCCCGGGGGCCACAATTTGAGAACCACTGGCTCAGCAGCCGATTTTTGCTGGAGTCCCTCCTGGACGTAGGGGAGAAAGCTACCTGATCACCGAATGGTCCTTCCAACCCTAGGTTTCAAATGTGGATAGCTGGTGGCCACAGGCAACTCAGCATCTCTAGTCTTCTGTGAGGACCATCCAGTTCTGGGCCATGGGTCTGGGGATTTGGCTTTGCTTTTCATCTAGAGGCAGGGAGAGAGTTCAGTATGAAACACCACAACCCGTGACCTTAAACGACAAAACAGGGAGCAGGAGAGGAGCAGCACCCTGGAAACGCGGTCCCCTGACAGGAGACACAGGCACCGCCTTCAGGCCACAGCTATGGCAAGAGCTGCCAGGACACACAGAAGCGGGTTCCTTTCCCAAAAGCACTCGTTAGCAATAAGAACACAGAATATACTGAATCCTAATTCTCAAAGGCAGGAGGAAAACACAAAATCAAATAAATAAAAAAATATGAGACTGTTCGTGGGGCAAACACTAGGTTCTGTTTTTTCTTTTTTTTTAAGATTTTATTTATTTATTTGACAGAGATAGAGAGAGGGAGAGCACAAGCAGGGGAAGCAGCAGGCAGAGGGAGAGGGAGAAGCAGGCTCCCCGCTAAGGAAGGAGCCCAACATGGGGCTCGATCCCAGGACACCAGGATCATGACCTGAGCCAAAGGCAGCCGCTTAACCAACTGAGCCACCCAAGCGCTCCAAGGCTGTTTTCTGACACCTCTCACAACACACAAGGGAACACTGGGCAGAAGGCCCGCCCTCCAAGACTTTGACTTTCCCGCCTAGTACAGCAGCAAGAAGCTCAGAGAACATTCTTTCCTGTGGAACACCTAAGTGGTTGGCTGCCTATGCTCTCCTGAGCAATCTGTTCTCCAGGACCCAGAGGCCGTGTTACGGAGCAGTGTGGGGAGGAGGCTGACTTACATTCACCGTGGCAGCAGGTGTGGCTGTGTGTGCCATGGAGCTGGGGGGGCGGACAGCTCTTGTAGTTAGCTTCCTGGGGAATGCGGTACATTCTCAGCTCACTGGTAACCCCTGATCACTGCGGATGCCACCTCTGCTGACAACTGGCCTCAGTCAGGCATATTCCGGATATATACTTAAAGTGAAAGCCATTTTAAAAAATTGCACACTCAAGAGAACTGACTGAACAAACCATATAAGAATCCTGCAGACGATCAGGAAAAGAATTCTGCTTCTTTCATCTCTTTTTAAAATCTCTTTCAGTCTGCTGCATTTCTAAATCCCCTGGTCAGCATCACCAGCCACTTACACTTTATAGGTAATTATGAAACTGGAATGAATCCAAGAGAGCAGAGGTAGAGGGGGCCGAGTCCTGCCACGGCAGGAGACCCAGATTACTTGCTCTTGGGACCCCTCAGACAGGCTGTGTCGACTTCACAGGGTCAACTCCCCTGAGTGTCACAGGGGATTAGACAGTCACAAAGTTTTGATTAGACATCAAAAGTCACTACGTTTTGATTAGACATCAAAAGTCTCTTCAATACACCCAAACTATCCCTATGTAACCCGTGGAAGGAAGTGCTTGTCTCTAATTCCTGAAGTGAGGGAGGGCCTTGGAGAGGCCTCAAGGAGGAAGCAACAGTACAGGTGGACTCTGAAAGGTGGGGAGAGTGTCCAAAAGTGGAAAAAGGAGCAGAGGAGGAGGTGGGCACTTCAGGAAAGCGAATGAACAAACGCAACAAATTCTGTGGGGTTTGGACAAGAGTGAAGTTTGGCCCGAGTTCGGATTGTGAGGTAAAGTTCACTGACAAGTGGGCTGGAGTCACAATACCAAAGGCCTGGATGTAGGCTGTAACATTTACATGTAAATCCAAGGGCAACGGGGAGACACTAAAACATTTTAGGAATTGGTTAGAGTTGAATTTTAAGAATGTTTACACCTTGTTTTTTTTATCTTTCTCTTAATAACATGGTTGCATGATAACCGATCTGAAAATGGAAAAAAATTGTTTTTGAAATAATGTGGCTAATTCTCAACCCACTACTCTTCTGCTTTAGATTAGTACTGTCCAATAGAAGTTTTGAGAGTGATGAAAATGTTCTGTATCTGCACTATCCAAAGCGGTACCTGCTACCCACATGTGGCTACTGAGTACTTGAAATGTGGCTAGTGTGACTTGAATTATTAATTTTACTTAATTTTAAATAGCTACACTTGGCTAGTGGCTACAGTACAGTTTTAGATACCTGTTGGACATCAAAAAACAAAAACAAAACTTAAAAATCTTAGTTGTACAAACTAATGAGGTAGATTTGATAGGATATGCTTCCTCATGGAGGTGAAGAAGTATGGAATGCTAATTACAGAAATAAATAATGGCACTTGAATCTCCCTAATAATGGTTAAGCCAGACAAGCCAATTTCAAGTAATTTTAGACTATTATTTGTATATATGTGATCCAATGCCTAAAGCTAAAATCGTTGACATTAAATTTTCATGCAGTACAATTACATCTTTTATCTTAGAAATACAGTAACAACTTTATATTAAGAAACAAAAATAGCAATCATTTACCAAAGAATCTCTATAATTAGGTACAGAAAAAATGTGTAGTGGGAGAACGTTCTTTTTAGAAGACTTCCTTTGATTTTTTTTTTCCCCCAATAATAACTGTCCAAGGTATAGAATTGCAAAACAAATCTAAAGTTGCCTATTTAGATAGCCTGAGGTTGACTAATCCAATGGAACATTATGCGGCCCTTCAGAAAGTGAGGCAGCACCTGTAGGCAGTGATGTGAAGGGTGGCTTACACACGTTCTGAGAAAATAAGGTGCAAACGGTGTACAGAGTTCACCACCACAATGTATACGGGTGCACAGACCATCGCTGTCTACACGGAGACCCGGTCTCAGTGGCTGGGGGGCTGGGGGACAAGGAGAAGACTTGGTTTGCCTAGTTCTGACACTGTTTTGTACTAGTGAATTTTGTGCCATGTGCACATTACCTTTTCTAAAAAATAATGCTTTAAAAATAAAAAATGAATACAAGAACGTAGATTAACGGGCGCCTGGGTGGCTCAGTTGGTTAAGCGTCTGCCTTTGGCTCAGGTCATGACCCCAGGGTCCTGGGATCGAGTCCCGCATCGGGCTCCCTGCTCCGCGGGAAGCCTGCTTCTCCCTCTCTCACTCCCCCTGCTTGTGTTCCTTCTCTCACTGTGTCTCTCTCTGCCAAATAAATAAATAAAATCTTAAAAAAAAAAAAAAAAAGTCCCGAACACAGATCCAAATGGGAGGGTGCAGGTCTGTGGAATTCTGCCTCCCCCAGATGGCTCCTTGGAGGCCTGCTTTCAGGGGAACCTTAGGCTTTAGGTTGATGGTTCCAGCCTTGCTTTATTCTGAAAACCAGAACTGTAATTCCTTCCGCTCTCACTTCCACCTCTAATCAGCCTCTAAATCCTGTCAACACCACCTCCTACACAGCCTGGGATCCAGCCCCTTCTCTCCACCCCGTCCCTCTCCACCACCATCCTCTCCCCTTGGGCGGCCTCTCAAGTGGTCATGCCGTCCCTTCTCTGGTCTCCCTTCAATCCACTCTCTGACTTTGCTCCCAAAAGGGTTTTGCGTATAAAGCAAACCTGCCAACCACGGCCCTCCAAGTCCTTGGGTGGCCTGTCAGTAGCCCCAACTCCTCACTTGGGAGTATAAGCCCCACACCATCTGGGTCCTAGCTACCTCTCCTGTCTCACCTTCTACCTTTCCACACCACACCTGACCCTCCAAGCCACACCGAGCTTTCCAAACGCTGAACACACTGTGTGCTCGCTCCTTCTCACTGCACCCATTCAAGTTAGGTATCACTTCCTCCTGGAAGTCTTCTAAACCTGGATTAGGGCCCCTTCCTATTTCCCACAGCCCCCTGCACTTCCTCTTTTTGACTGCATTCACTCTGTATCACAGCAGCCCAGCTGTCTGGCCTATAAGCTCTGGGAAGGCAGAGGTGGTGTCCGCCTTGTACCCTGCTGTGTCCTTGGGGCCTGGTGCAGGTACTGGCCATGAATGAGGGCTCAGTAATTACTGTCTGAATGGATAAACAGGGGGACCTTTGGTCTCATGTCTCAGAGAAAGTCTGGATAATCTACTCATGGGCAGGCAGTATGGCATGTTAACTATTTGAAACTGTAAAATATTTCACCATGGTACTATGGCACTTCGTTTCAACTATTTCAAAAACTGCACTAGATGCTGGCGAACAGAATAGGGGCCATTTTTCCTTCAACGCCCCCCCAAAACTCCCCAGACCAAGACCTCGGCAAGTGTTCTCAGCTAAGCATTACTGTTGCTTCTACCTGGGGTACCCCATTCCCATCTCCTTCAGCTGTCCCCCAGCCTTAGTCCTTCCTCCAGGGAGAATGGCAAGGCCATCCCGCTCCCTCTGGTGGCCTTTCAAAGTTGTCTGCTCCGACCATTGTCACTGTATACTCTAGCCTGAATAACTATCTGCAGTGTGCTTGTCTCATGAGCCTCACGATGGAGGAAGGCCTTTTTTTCTTGTCTTTCTAATCTCTGGAGCCTTGTGGAGGGCTGGGCATGTAGTAAGCATTCCATAAAGATGAAGCATCTGGAGAGGGCAGTGATTTGTTCTTCTTTTCCAAAATCATTAGCAAGAGCTAATAAAGAAAAGAGAACACTGAGGCTACAGACTAAGAACCTGAGGTCCTCCTAGCTGTTGGTCAAGAGGCAGACAGAAGCAGCCCCTGTTGATCCCAGGGGCTCACCTGAGCCTGTCCCGTCCTAGAGCATTACAAAGTCTAAATGTGAAAAAACAAAAACAAACCCCCAAACCCCAAAGTGGTAGATGATTAACAGGAAAATACCAGGTGAAACCAAAATGAGTGTCTTAGGTGAGAACTCTGCATGGGGGAAGCCCTTCAAACCCCCTAAAGCCCCAGCAAGGACGCCTCTGGCAGCCCCTTGGCCACCGGGCCGCGGCGGCTCACCATTCCCCCAGGGCCTCGAGGCAGCGCATGCGGCCCAGCATCAGCTCCGGGTCATCCTTGTTGGTGTCCATCTTCTTATCGTAGGCCACGAGCGCGTCCTCCCACTCGTGCAGTTTCTCGTACCAGGTGGCCTGGATCTCCTGCCAAGGGGAGAAGAAAGAGGACTGCGGTGGGCTGTGGGCATGGAGGACGTGGGGGTGCGTTCTGTAATCCACACACTGCCTTTCCTAAGGCGCTAGATGCTTCACCTATCCCTGTACGGCTTGGCTTTGGATGCAAAGAACTTCAGAATATCTGGAGGTATATTTGGTGGTGGTGTGAATGCCGGGGGACTTGGCACGTGGACAGAACGATCCTGGAATGATAATCGGAGAGCAGATGGAAGGCCGTGTCCCCACAGCTCCAGCATGTGGGGATGCAACGACAGGGGAAATGATTTGGGACAGCAGGAAGCCCCGACCAGAACTCCTGCAAGGAGCCAAGGCCTTGATCCGCTAGAGTGTGGACGGTGGGCCACAGGAGGGGGATGGCAGCTGCTTTCCTGATGGGGCCGGAAAGACCAGGCATATCTGCATAGTTGCTGGAGGAAAATAACTCGCTTTTTAAAAGCTCTTGATTCTCTGCGTTTTTAAACTTTCAGGAAATAATGATTTAAAATACAATATAACACTACCACTTAAAATTCTTCGGAAAACCTTTCCTCCTTCCATCCAATGTTCCCTCCTGCTCAGCGCTTGGCAGCTTTACCAGTGTCAGGGGCCAAAGGCTGGTTTCCATTCCCCAGGCAGATGGTGTGCCACGCTGAAATGCAGTGCTGGCCACGTGAGGAAGAGGGGCTGCAGTCTCAAAGCTGCAGACTCCAGCTCTCTAAGTGGTCAGGGGACAGACTGTTTTATGCCTCTGCCTGCCCCCCACCGACCCCCCACCTCCGTCTGTCTTCTGGGCTTCTCCATCACCAGCCTAGTAAGTGGCTATTTCTCTACCAGGTCAGGGTAGTGGCTCTCCAGGGATTTCTCTAACGGCAAGATGATTCCGCAGTGGAATCTGTATGATATAATGCAGGGCCCACGTGAGTTTCCCCCATCACCCTCCGCTCCTTTCTAAATAAAACTGATATTTGAGTACTATACATGCTGACAGCTACTCCGCTAAGCTCTCTGAAAGGACCTTTTCTTCCTGAACCTCTGTAAGGAGGTCACTTCTATTTTCGGTTGTGAACTCGTGCCGAAGTCCCCTCGTCTGTTTTTGGCACAGCCAATCCCCTCTGCCACCCAGCGGCTCTTTCCCCAGTGTCAGTGAATGGTAGCGTTCACCAACACAGGCGTATCTGGCTCTGTGGAAGGCCAAACTACCTAAACTTCATCTTCCAAGCCTGTTGAGAAGAATATGAAAGAGAAAAGGTAGAAGAGTCACTGTCTTTTAGAAGAGTCACTGTGAAGACAGTGTCCCATGAAAAACGCTTAAATTGAAAAGGAACACCAGTCTTTTCCCATTTTGGGTTTCTACACTGGGTGGGCAAGAGAAAGGGGCTCGTGATTGGCGGATGGCACAGGCTCAGCACGAACAAGCAGAAAGCAGAGGGAGCGGCATGTGGAGCAGGTCAGGCGGGGGGGGGGGCAGGATATTCTGAATTGCAATAGATTGCAGAAACTATAAGGTTTAAGCAATGAATCACGCAAGATTCTAATGAGATTGCTATTATATAAACTGTGCTGAGAAAGCACGGGCTCTGCCAAGAAAAGGCAAACTGTTGTCAAGCTTAATAAGCTGCAACTACCTAAACATAAGAGAAAATCCACCCTGGGTTTGGCAATAATCCTGGAGCAGAGGGCCACCTTTAGAACCTAGAGATGGAGGAACTTTCACGGAAGGTTGGCCCTCTGAGCCGCTGGGTAGAAGCTATTGGCTGGCAGATCACCTGAATGCCAGATGGTCACGAATCCTTGCTTCTCTGGGCACTTCCTGCATCCCAAGCTCTAGGGACATCGAAGGAGGGGGCGTCTTTGCCTGGGAGGCTACGCTAAGTGCCCCCTCGGCTGACTTTCTTCCCTCTACAAATGAGGACGGTGGCAAAGGTGGATGAGACATAGTCCCTTCTGCTCTGTCATCGGGAGAGTTGCCGTCTTGGTCTAGTTACAGATCTGTCTCCGAGACAGCAAAATACTCCCTGAAAAGTTTTAGTTCAATTTCCTAGCCCCTGTGTGAGGCAAAAACCTGTGAAGCAGCCCCGAATTTCTTCACTCTAACACACTGGGCTCTGGATTCTGGCAAATCTGAGTAAGTGGCCTACATGACTAATGAAAGGTTCCTCATCAAATACATGGACCCAGAACATCTTGACCTTCCAGGAAGTCAATGCTGAGTTGATTAAGTCAATGCACCCTCTCAGGACCACAGAGGGTAATGGAAACATTTTAATACTGATAGGGCAAAGATGGCAGGAGAAGCAGCAGCTATGTGAGCAATAATGAAATGGAACAATCCCAATGGCACGTATAAATTACAGTATGCTGTTTTCTGGAGAATTGGCCATGGCTTCTTCTGACGTATGTACTGAGCATTAACTGTGGGCCAGTGGCGACGCTAGGCACCACGGACCACACGGAATGACTCAGGTCGGGGTTATACAGATGATGCTAGACCACCTGGGTTCAAGTCCTGGGGCGGCCAGGTTTCACCGATTCACTGAATGCTCAGGCAAGGCTGTTACTCTGTTGGGACCACCTGCCCCTTTCCCGTAGAATGGGAGAGCAATCAGACCTTTACTCAAGGGGCCGTCGTGAGGACTGAATGAGATGGAGTATAGAAGGGCCAGGCACAGGCCAGGAGTTTGATATATACCAGCTACTCCTTTTAATCAGATTCTGTCCTCACGATCTATATTTGGTTTGAATATAGTTCATAGAGCCATGGTCTCCTTCAATACAGGAAAGTCAGCATCGGACGTCACTGACTGAGGAAAAAACAGAAAAGGAGAGTAACTTTCTCAGGGTTGTGGCCGAGTGCCTCCCTAGCCACGTCTCTATCTCTTGCTTTTCTAAAAGGAACGAGGCACTTACCAGCTCTCCAAAGTGTTTCATGGCATATTCTAACACCCCGGCAGCTGCCTCTGGTTGCTGTAGCTTATTATTAATGCTGGGAAAACAAAAGGAAGAGGGGTTACACTCAACATGTCGGAGGGTGGGAGGCGCAGGGGTCTTTGCAGGCGGAGGGCTCACCGGCACGTTGGGGACAGCATTTTGCAGATGGAAAGGCAGCACTGATTGTGTATGACCACCCAGCAAGCTCAGCCCGAATGACTTCATCTGAGGGATGAGTTCATCTTGATCCCACACTCCTGGTTTTGAGGGGGCAGCGTCTGGTAGACAGGAAGCCTCTCTGACTCTGGGGCCCTTTCTCCAACCAACACAGACTGGTTTCCACTCAGATACTGTCAGTCAGGCAGCATGTGTCTGTTTTCTAAAAACTACAATCCGGGGCCCCTGGGTGGCTCTGTCGGAAGCGACTGCCTTCGGCTCAGGTCATGGTCCCAGGGTCCTGGGATCGAGTCCTGCATTGGGCTCCCTGCTCAGCGGGAAGCCTGCTTCTCCCTCTCCCACTCCCCCTGCTTGTGTTCCCTCTCCTGCTGTCTCTGTCAAATAAATAAATAAAATCTTAAAAAAAAAAAGTATCTACCAATAAATAAATAAATAAATAAATAAATAAATAAATAAATAAATCCCACAATCCCTCGGTCCCAAATTGGCCCAGCTGTAGAACACAACCAGATGAGGTCCCTCTGAACTTCTAACTCTCATTTCCTCTCATCAGTTGCCTTCAGGAATAAGACACAGAAGTGGTGCTGAGGCTGGGTCACCCCCGCTCGTGACAGAGCACCCCGGGGACTGTGGCTGTGCAACCATCTCGACTGCTCCCCTGACAGCCCATTTCCTTCAAAGTCGGATGCTTCCTTAGACCCTCTTCAAGGACCACCCCCGCCCTCTGCAGCGGGCAGCAAACGGACCCCACCCAGGACCACGTGCCTGGCGTCTGGCGCAATGATGTTTTTCACTGACAACACACTACTCTGCTGTCATTGGGCAGCACGTGGCACCGGGACCAACTGGGGGACTGTAACGTATCGGGACAACTGAGCAGTAGCAGCGATGGTCTGTGCCTGGAGCTGGTTAACCAGAGAGGCTGCAGAGAGGTCCTGGACGCTGGACAAGGCAGGGCTGAGACCCTTGTTCCAACAGGAACGTACGTACGTACGAGGGGAAATGGCAACAAAGCCTACGCTTATGTTCAGGAAGGAAACGAGGGACGAAGCAGACCTGAGAAAGTCACGGGCCAACAGTGATGTTATCTGTTCACAGGTGGGGAGCAAACTGACAGTCCAGCTTGGGAGTCTAGACTGTTCTAACGAGCATGGGATCCAGTTTACTGCCCTAAGTACAAACTGTCTACTTGACTAGAATTAATTTTTAAGTGGTTTTGGGAAATGCCAGGATTTGGGTTTAATGTGGTAATATGGCAAGAGATTGCTGGGACAAATACTATTTTTTAAAATTCAAATTCCACCACATTTATTCCAATAAAACCATGAAGGAACTGCCCATAATCTGTCAAACCAGAGAAGTTAACATTTGTGAAAGTAATAATCTAATGCCTCATGTTTACAAAGCACATTTCAAATAATCTTTCCAACCTATCACTCCTTTGACCTCACGCACGCCCGAGAGAGTGGGCAGGAAAGGTATTGTCAGTCTTGTTTCACTCCTGGGGAGACTCAGGCCCAAAAGGGCAGCAAATTTCCCCAAAGCCCACCATGAACGGGGACAGTCCCCGTATGATCTGAAGCAGTCTTGCGACTCTCCCTCGGTAAGGTGAGTATGAGGCGAAGCAGCTTTGGGTGTTGGGGCCAGAAAGCTTGGGCTTATACTCTTGGAGGCCCAGCTCTGCTACCTATAAGCTGTGCGACCATAAACAACATATGTAAATGTATATAATTATATAGTCCACGTATTCTTTTTGGTTCCAGTGTGGATTACTGGGATGGCCGTGGTAGAAATATTAACTGCTCTGGTGAGGAAGACAATGTGTTCCTTGACCAAAGCAAAAGAAGTTAACTCTAAGAATCAGACATAAAAATCCAGGAGTTCCAATAAATGTCTTCCAGTCTTGTGTTCTGGAGCATATGCTATTTTCAAGAATAAATTATAAACATTGCCAAAGCTTGCCTCACTCGGGACAAAGCAACACAAAACCGGAGACAAGCAAAAGGCTCTCCCCACTCCACTCTCCCACTCATTATGCATAAAAAGGAGAGCTTTGCAACAAACTGACCAAAATCAGGCAGTAGTGGTTAGGAACCTCAGGGGAAAAATATGAATTTTACCTTCATACTGCTACAGCTTTGATATCCCTCCTCTAAGGACAGACCAACTTAGGCGTGCGAATTAAAAACAAACACACAAAAAAAACAACCCAAACTCATCAGACGGCCCCCACTCCTTTAAGGGAAAGTCCAAGTAAGTCACCTGCCCGATGCCTCCCACCTAAATGTGGGCGGGGGCAGGGAGGATGCAGACAGAGCCCAGTGAGAAGGAAAGAGAGGGGCTGGCTTCCTTGGGGGAACCACAGACCAGGCCTTTAGCAACTGCCAGGAAGCCTGGAGGTGCGCCACGAGACTCCTGGTAAGCTCTGTCCGAGAGTACGGACAATCACTGCAACACTACAACTTCGACTAAACGGACTAAAACACAGCCATGAAAGAGGGGTGGGGTCAGTCGGAGAAAGGGTCCCTTTCAAACATGAAATCCCTGGCCTCTGAATCGAGGACCTGGAGGGAAGGAGGCGGTACCCACCTACAGTAGGGCTTGAGGACCGTCAGAGCAGGGGTTTTAAGTTACCCAGCTGCTACCCCCGTTTATTCTCTCTTCCTCCCTGTTCCCCCTTTATTTTCCGATAGGACTTTCTCCCCAAGCTCCACTTCTCTCTTCTTGCCTTCCACCGAGTCTCCCACGCGTGCTCCAAGGCTGCTGGAGGGCGCAGCTGCTCATGCAGAAGTTCTAGAGGTAGGTCAACAAAACTCCTGGTTGTTTGGGACCTTTACTTTTTCTCCTCCTCCATGACTTCTGGCATTCCACTGTGGGCGGCAATGTATTATAATAACTACAGAAAGACACCTAAATTTACTGAGAGCTTACTGCATGTATCAGGCACTGGGCTTACTGCTTATATGTATTACTATCTCAACTCAACGAAGTAGACTCTAATATTAATATTCCCATTTTACATATGAACCAACTGTGGTCCAGGTCACGGGCTACTGTACCATTAAAAAGGATCTTAAGTAGTAACTAAGGGTGTGCTGTAAGCGCTGCAATGGGAGGGACAGTGCCTGAGCCTTCTACCCTCGCAGCAGCAGGCATGCACGAACAGCTATGCAGTGAAGGAAAGCAAGAACTGGGTGGCGTGTATCAATTAGCTAACTCTCTCCACACAATTTGCCGTGCAGGAGAAAGCAGCCCTGCCAGGCTTTCATTTTAACTTCCTCACGGATGCCCTGGCTGACACTCCCCTCTGACCCCTGAGCTCCCATCCCCTACTCCTTTCCTTTCAGAAGCTGCTGCTATGCCTTGAAGCCTCCCAACCAAACGGCCAGCCAGGTGGCCACAGCGGGCTCTTCCAAGGCAGCCTGTTTGAGGCTGCCAGGCTCACAGAGCCCAGACTGCAAAGTGTGGGATAAATAAGTGTCTGTTGGAAACTCAGTAGTTAAGTGCCCAGTCTCCTGCCTACTTGGGTGACATGCGGCTGTCCTCTGAAATATTCCCCTTTTAAACTCAGATGTGGTTTTATGAGACTGAAGGGAAAGACTGTATGTGTGGCTCGTGGGAGGAAATCACCTTCACTCAAAGCCCCCTTAATGATGAGCTCTTGTTTTACGGGGCAGCTGGGAGTTTTCTATAGGCCATTCTCTAAACGCTCCCTTGTGTGCCCCTCAGTCTCTCCCTGTTACTGCTGCAGGCTTCAACAGGGCAAACCGTGCCAAGCCCTGGCTCAACGACACAAACCAGACCCCACTGTCATCAGTCCAGGTAAAAAGATCTCACAACAAACAAGCTGAGGGAGCTGGAGGTTAGGCGGCAACGTGCCCAGAGAACAGTGTGCTGGAATGACATGTTGACGGATTTCCCATCTCCTCTGGACGAGCGCTGAGGCCCCAGGACAAGAGAGCTTTGTGAGCTGGTGGATGCTGAATCCCACAGCTGTCTTCACGTGGCGGTGGGTTTATCTGCACTCTGCTCCGTCTCCAGCAGGAAGAGCCAGTTGAGAACTGACATGAATCTCCAGAACAACCAGAAATGACCTCTCCGTGCAGTAAGTCCCAGCGCCCACCACTGAACCTGGTGCTACAGGGACCGTGAAGAGACAGACGAGCCAACACAGTGAGGGAGGACAGCAAGAGGGGAAGAGGCGATTACAGCACTTTCGCTCATTCCCCACCTCCCCTTCCCCACCCCAAGATTTAATTTTTATTAAGGGAAGCTGAGTTGAGAACCAGAAACTGGGAAAATTCCTGGCAACTGAGGGAAACACTTTCTAGAGCCGGGCCGAATTAATGAATAAGGTCAAGGAACTGCCTCAATGCCTTCCCTAGCACACATATTACGTCAAGCATCTTTCCCCCCACCCCCCACCCGAAAATTCCTCTTCAGAAGCAGGGAAAGTGCTAGGGTGAGTAAGTGACTCAGATGCGAAGGAGCATCTCTGGTGGCCTCAGCAGGCGCCCCAGCAAGAGCGACGGCGGAGGAGCTAGGGTGGGGGCGGGGGAGGTGCTGCTTACTTCTCTGTGACCCTCCCTTTCAAGCTCTTCCTCAGTGCTTTTCACATGCAGGATGAGGCCGACCAAAAGGGTCAGTGGCTAACTGCTCAAGGTCTTAATGCTGACCCACAGCACAGCAGTAAGAGGGCTTCTGGCTTGGCATCCAAATGACCTGAGGAATTCCGTTGTTTCCTGAAGGGGTTTTGAAGTCATTGCTCCATAGGCTTCTGGACTGATATCAAATCCAAAGTAATTTGGCTGATAACTAATTCCTTCTTGTATGGCTCATCTGGTTATCGACCTCATCTCTCAGCTTCGGTGCCTCAGTGACCTTTATAGGCTATTAAGAGCAAAGCCCGAGCCTGTCGGAAAGTCAGTCAAATAAGGAGCATCTGCGGTCACATCTGGGGGACCACTTAGGCTTTCCTAGTGCTCCCATCAGGAATTTATGAGAACATTATGCACTCGCTTCCCAAATGGCTCTGGGCTTTCTTTCTCCTGTCTATTTCTAGTGCAGACCACAGTCTGTGTTTTATTTGGTTCCCTGTCAAGTAAGAATTCTCTGAATTCCCTTAGCGCTAGGCTGGTGACACATGCAACACAGCTGACAGGGACCCTGGAGGGTCTGACCGAGGAGCTCCTGACCCGCCAAGATGAGGCCAAGCTGGACACTGCTTTGGGTCCTCACCACTGCATCGAGCAGTCTATCTTGCTTCTCTTACAGAGGAGTCACTGCTCCAGACACCATTCCCGGTCCCTTCTCCGAGCCCCAAGACTTAGCTCTGTGCCCCAAGCATGATTAAAAACAGAACGGCTCGATTCCTACACAGAGCCAGGAAGATGTGAAGCCGGCTGGGCCCCGATGTCTTTATCAGGCAATTACCCTAGGACTCTGGGGAACTCAAGGATGTGACAGCCTCCCTCTGAACAGGGTGACGGAAGAGCAAAGGAGAGCGTGAAGACAGAAGGCAATGTGCAAGCATCTGAAGTGTGACATGAAGAGAGGCCGCGAGGGATGACTTAAACGCAGGAGGAAAGTGAAGGCAGGCCAGTTGGCCTCAGTCATCCACCGAAAGCCACAGTCAGGTGAAGACAATAGCACCCCTCGCTCTTTTAGGGTCAAACTTCCCTTTTCTGCTTTAGGAACTCAGGAAAAGTCACTTCACTCCTTTCCTACATATTAACAAAGGGAAGTCCAGCCTCGTTAGGAGGTTTCAAAGCCGGGACATTCCGTGTCCCTGGTGCTCCCTAGGGCACCTAAGGCATCAAGATAAAAAAAGATTTGATGCAGAAGAGGGGGCTTGCCTTGGACAATCAAATGGGTTCCTGATGTCTCAGTGCAGAGTGTCTAAAGGGGAAAGAGCTCTTGCTTGGTCTTCACCCTTTCCCTCGGTCACAGTTTAAATGGTACGTCTGTCACAATACCTAGAGGACATGCTAAATCTGTGTGTGAGAAAGTAGGAACTCTCAAGAATAAAAAAAGACAGAATGCTAATAGCTGTGTAGGGACAGAGATTAGGGACAGGGGAGACAAAAAATCCTATCTTTCCAAGATTAGAGAGGGGAGGTATGTCTTCTTCTTCAACTTCACTGCAATTTAACCACCTTTTTAAAAATATTGTTTTCAACTATGCATATTCTACATAAATAAGTGGTGAGCAGAGCATCCATATAATTTTGTATTTTGTTTTTTCACATAACAGAGATATTTCCCACTTGATCCAGTCTTGGTAATTACTTTTAACCTCCTTGATTTCGTCCTGCCTATATGGCTCCCGTGCCTGTGACCGGTCTCCCAGGTGCACCTTCCCGGCTGATGGCGGGCGGCACTTGCATTAGGCGCGCTGCTCAGGAGCGCTCAGCGCTCTCCCGCGAGCGATACGTGACCTGCCCAGTAGAAGTGTGCAAGGCCGGCTCTGGGAAGCAAAGCGCCCATCCCCTGAGGACAAAAACAGCGCTCAGCAAGAAGCCAGGCAAACTGTCCTGTTTGACACATCACATCCAGGCACCCCCGTGGCTGGACGTGGGGCCCAGGTGCCCGAGCACAAGCCAGTGTAGGGCACTGTGAGGCCGCGTGGCCCCAGAGTGTCAGGGCACACAATTTGTGCCGGCCGGGTTTCCAACCCAGGGGCCTGTCAGAGGCGTGCTGTAAAAATGATGAATGGCTGTCACATTTCCAAGGCTCCGGCTGACTTAGGGAGCCATGGGCAGACACATCACTCCCAGCATGTCAGCCAGTTAATTACTTCCAACTTTATCTTTCTTGTCAACACTTCTTGACAAATTGTCCATTATCTTTTTATTCTACAACAATGAGCACCGCTCCTTTTCTGGTGATGCCTGGAGGTTTTTCTCCTCCTTAACGCTTCTTGGGATGCGTCTCAGAGCAATCATGAGCTCTGAGAGAGATGAGTAGAAAGAGGAGCTGTCAGGGAGCGAACAAAAGTGGGCTGGGCTGCTCGGGTGAACCCAAAGCTCATTTTCAACTACCCTGACTCCCAAGCAGAGTGGATATTTTGGCTAACATCCTGATTTCCTGGCTTCCCGATATCCATGAGCTCTGGCTCCACCCCTTATGGGCATGAAGCTGGGACACGAAAGGTAAACGAGCTGGCTTCTAGGGATCCAGCAGCGTTGAGCCCTCCCCTCGTAAGGGGGTAAGCAGAGGCGAGATGGCCTTCTGCTCCACTAAGAAGAGAGGCCGCGTTGTTGAAATGCTGATGCCCATTCTGGAATCAGGGAGAAGAGAAAAATAAGCCTACTTCTGGGTCAGGACAGGCCGACAGAAGGTGACCATGACACGCTATCATTGGGCTACCAAGATTCATAGCTTATGAGATGACCAAAAGAATCTGGAGAGACCAGCGGGGTTGCCACCAGCACAGCTAGCCGACACTGGACAAACTGTGTCAGAGGCGGGTGTGGGGCAGAACCCAGCACCTGCTGCATTTCATCAGTTGTAAGACGTGCACTTTAACATCTCTGAATCATGATATGGCATGTCATTCAAGGTTTCGGAGCACTGGGACATGGTTTAATTGCCAGCAGTAACCCCCGCCCGCCCCGGCCCCAGCGGTACATAGAACTCAGAAGCAGCTCCTCTAACTCACCGTAAGAGAGGTCCCATTAAATCTAAAGGCATCCCGGAGGGTGGGCTAGACACAGCGGAGGGACAGACGTTTACTACTGAACTACCGCAAGCTTCCTCCTTTGGTCTTGGGCTGCAATGAAAGACCCTCTGTCCTTTTGGTCAGCTTTACGAGAAACCCCAGGACTCCTCCCTTTGTCCCGCTCCTCGCTGATGGCCAGCTTTCTGCGCTGAAAAGCAGCTTTCCTTGGGGTTTCGAAGGTGCTCTATAAAGACAAGCTGTTGTACAGTGAAGCTGTAGGAAGTCTTCAGAAGAGCCAGAAATAAATGTATGCTCTACCAGTGACTGGCGAGACCTGACCTCTTGAGTCTGGCCAGATGTAAGAGGGCATTACAGAAAAACACAGGGCTCGGGAGATGTGGTCTGTGCTCACGCTCTGGCCGCACAGAGGCTTCCCCAGTCCATGCACCGTCTTGCTGCATGGAGCTGCCCCCTGGGGGGGACAGATTCCTAGAGGCACACTGCACTTCTGAAGTCAGCATGAGCCCAGAGGCTTGGAATGTGTTTTTGTCGAGAAGTGAGGAGCTTTGAGCAAATCCTCACCCCTCTGGCCAGAGTGCTTTTGCTTCCAGCAGAGGTAGGCGAAAAGAACAAGACTGTGCACCTTTTCTGGAAGCCAGGATACAACGGGAAAAGCAAAATTCATACTTCCAAGCAACACAGTGGTGACACTTTGGGAACATGTGTTTAGAATGATGACACAGAGTGGGATTTATACACGCTCTAGGCCCTTGCCTGCAGACTGCAAAGCCCAGGCACGCTTGCCGTTAACTGGTTGCTCTGGTGCAACTGGCTCAATTTCTCAAACATTCTCAAAGAATTACAATCCCCTTTTCCCGTTAGTGCGGCCTAGTCAGGGAGGCAGAGGTCCGGCCTGAAGGGAAGCTCTGCAGTCCCAGGGCAGCTGGGTACGAACTTGTGGTCTTATCCTGTACCTCAGACAGGGTCTTGTCTCCAGCAAGAGTGACTTTCTGCTATTGCAACGTAATGGGCATTTCATCCTCTTTCGGGGACAGCAAGATGTGTCAGGTTCCCAGATAAATTATGGGGAAATGTTACTTTGTTCTGTCTTCAACACAAGCTACTGCACATGGCCCCCCAGGCCACGATAATGGTTCACTAACAGGCTGATGCAGATTGAAGTAATCAGATATGCCGGTTACACAGGCCTCTGCAACAAGGTAGAGCAGGACAAAACCCTGCCCCAAATGCTCTGTGGTCCTCCTGCTGGTCATCTTCAAATGTAAAGAAAGAGGGGTAAGACACAAATCAATGGTTTCCAGGGAGACAGAGTGATTATACAGTAAGGAGGCTGCCTCCAGTTACTGATTAAAATACAAGGTTGAACCAAGTGATCTCAATGCTTCCAGTTTCCACTGCCTTTGATTCTGTGACTAAGACCTACAGAAGAAAAATGGACTCGGAGCAGGACAGAATGTGGTGGCCAATGATGAAGGCCTCACCATGACAAAGTACTGCCAATGACCATGGAGAGAGACTCTAAGTCTCCATGACAGATGTTTATGTAGGCAAAGAGAACCTTCTGTTGGGAATTCATTCTTTCACTTGACAAGTTCCAATGAAGGACGTTTTTGGTCTCAGGCTTTGTGCTAAGAGCTAGATGTTAGAACTACAATGGTAAACAACAGATAAGGTCTTTGCTTTCCAAGAGCTTACAGGTCAGTTAAGTAGATATGCAAAACAAAAAAACAAACCCCAAGATAAGTGCTGTGAAGGTAAATACCGTGAAGAAAACAGAGCGCTTAGATGGAGACTAACGTAGGGGGCTTAGTTTAGATTTGGGAGGGCAAGGAGGGCTTTTCTGGTGAGATGATAATTATATACCTAAATAATAATACCTTTTTTAAAAAAGATTTATTTGAGAGAGAGAGAGAGAGAGAGAGAACAAGCAGGAGGAGCAGAGGGAGAGGGAGAGAGAATCTCAGACTCCGCACTCGGCATGGAGCCGGATGTGGGGCTTGATCTCACAACCCTGAGATCACGACCTGAACCAAAACCAAGAGTCAGATGTGTAACCGACTGCGCCATCCAGTCCCCCCTGAATAATAATACTTACTAATCACTAGACACTGACTATGTGTCTGCCACTACTGTCTCATGAGCCCTACGTATTTTTGAATCAACTTCCTAGTTGAAGTATAACACATATATGTACCCAAGTATACGTAGGGTACAGCTTGATAAATCATCACAAAGTGAAGATACCCTGGTAGCTGCCTACCAGACCCAGAAAGAGAGCACAACACACAATAGAGGCTTCTCCAGACCACGGCTCCCTTCTCACCTCCAGAGGCAACAATTATCTGACTTCTGACACAACTGGTTGGTTTTGCCAGCTTTTGAACATCATCTAAACACTCAACATGATGTTGGGAGATACATCTATGTTGTTGCATGCTATGGGAGTTTGCCCTTTTACTGCTGAAGACTACTGCACTCTATGAATATACCACAACTTATCCACCTGGCTGCTGAAGGGCATTTAGGTGCTTGTTGGCTCTTGGCTAGTATGAGTGTGGTGTTCCTACGAACGTTCTTGTACATGTCTTTGGTGCAAGTGTGTTCGCATTTCTGTTGGGACTATACCTAGAGTAGAACCGTATGGGGTTTGTTCAGCTTTCAAGGACACTGACAAATTGCTCTCCAAAGTGATTTTCCCAATTTACATTTCCGTGGGAAGTATATGAAAATCCCCACTTGGCTACTGTCAGTGTTTTCCACTGTAGCCATTTTAGTTGGGGTTTAGTGGTGGCATGTGATAGTTTTAATTTGAATTGCCATCATGACTAATTAGCTTGAGCAGCCTTTCATGCGTTCACTGGCCTTGTGGAGATCCTCTTTTGTGAAGTAAGTGCCTATTGACATCTCTTGCTGATCTTTAACTTGGCTACCTTTTAAAAAATTGTTGGGTAAGAGTTCTACATATCCTCTGGAGACAGTGTACACAGAGGTATGTACTGGAGATCTCTTCCTGCCTTTTTACTCTCTTCATAGTGTCTTCTAATGAACAGAGATGACTCCTTTTTTTGCATTTGATAATGTTTTTTGGATGGTTAGTGTTCTTTGTATCTTGCTTAAGAAATCTCTGCTTATCCCAAGATGTCAAAGATAATATCCTATGTTACCTTCTGGAAGCTTCAGTTTTTACCTTTCACATGTAGAACTCAAACCTCCTCTGAACTTCAAGTTTTGTGTGTGGTGTGAGGTAAGGGTCAAGAGCCCTCTTTTTCCCCATAAGGCTACCTAGCTGACCTGGAAGAACTTACTGAAAAGACTATCCTTTCCTCCCTGTTCTGTGGTGCTCCCTTGTCATAAATCAAGTGTCTACATATGTGTGGGTGTTTCTGGACATTTGATTCTGCTCCATTTATCTATGAGTCTATCCTCATGCCAACACCATACTGCCTTAATTACTTACGGTAGCTTTATGATAAATTTTGTTTTCTAGTAGTTTAACTCCTCCAAATTCAGTTTTCTTTCTTCTTCTTCTTCTTTTTTAAAGATTTTATTTATTTATTTACCAGAGAGAGAGAGAGAGAGAGAGAGCGTGCGCACAAGCAGGGGGAGTGGCAGGTAGAGGGAGAAGCAGGCTCCCCGCTGAGCAGGGAGCCCGACGTGGGGCTCGATCCCAGGACCCTGGGATCACGAACTGAGCCAAAGGCAGACGCTTAATCTACTGAGCCACCCAGGCATCCCCAAATTTAGTTTTCTTATTGAAGAATGCCTTAACTATTTTAATCCTTTGCTTTATTTAACCAAAAATTCTGTGAGGTAAAGTAGTTATGATTTTCATCTCTACTGCACAGATCTGTAAACCCAGAGAAGTAATTTGCCTAGGGTCATATAACTATCAAGTGATGGGAAGGGATTAGAACCCAGATTTGCCCGATTCTAGACCCAATTATTTCAAGTCCTTCATATACCGCCTCCTTAATCCTCAAGCCAGATGATCCCTTCAGGGCATTTAATATGAATGCGTTAGATTTCAAGAAATTCTAATCTTGTTTGCCAACTACAAAAAGCCACTTTCCCAGTGAGGCTGAGGAAAACAGAGCAACAAGAGGTAAAAGCTGCTTAGATTCCTTCCAGAGATGCCTCTGTCTCCAGAGTAGCAATCACACCCCTCACACCCAGGTCCCTCAGGCCTGGCTCCCCTCCAACTCTCAGCTTTAACTGCCCCCCTTCTCCCCGACCCTTGCTCCCAACTCTTAAGCCACGCTCAACTACTTGTGTCTTCCTACTAAATCAAGTTCTTTCACAAAGCTGCACCTTGCTCACGACGCTCCCTTCCACCCCTGGCTACCTCCTCTTTTTCCCTGAGACCTGGGGATCACTCCCCTTGGGAGGCCTTCCCAAACTCATCTGGGTTGGGCACTCCTCCTCCTCTGTGCCCCTGTCCTCGTGTCACACTGTCCTAGAGCTCAGCTGTCTGTTTCTCCAACTAAACTGAGGCAGCTGCGGCTGGGCCGGCATTGTCACCATGCTCTGCAACTTGCATGCTGGCTCACAGAACCGGTGTTTGCTACAAAGTCTGAGGGGGAGCCGAGACAGACTCTTTTGCAGGGTGCTATAAATGAATAATAGACTCTAGGAGGAGCCGGAGAGAATGCCTTCTAACCCATCCAGAATGCACTCTTTGGCAGAAGTGGCGAATGAGAAGCTTAGGGAAGAGATGGTTGTACCTTCTGGGACGGATGTGGGCTTTTAGCTGGGACAGAAATAGGCTGGAGTGACACAAAGTCAGGTATGAAATGGCTGCATATAGTAAAGCAAGCTGAGAGGCATTACAAGACTTTAGGAGAAGTAAAATACCATTTAGTACACAAACTTAACAAGGCAGGTTCTTCTGAGCTGAATTCATTCAATAAACCGGAAGTTTGGTTCTGAGGGTAGTTGTTTCTCTCCCTCACCAATTTCGCCAGTGATGGTTTTAAGAGCAGGCACGGAGAGGAATACATTAGAAAGGAGGAGTCTCTCTAACCGGGACATTTTCAAGAAAATGAGACCTGACACTGCCATTTGGGTAGAAGGAGAGACCACCTCGAGGCCCTTCCCTGCTCTGTAATCCCCAGGCTGCTCAAACACCTCCAGTCCTTGGTGCCAGCCCGAGGCAGCGCAGCCCCAGACTGTGAAGTCTTCGAGAACTTTTCAGGCTACGAGAGAGCTCACTGGCTTTTCTCATCAAGAATATAAGCTTGATTTTTCATAAACATCTTTCCCAGGAACATCAAGCTGACCCTCTTTCACCACCAGCAAAATAGAGAAAAGGAAAAACTGCAAGGTGTCCAACACAGGCTTTCCAGATTTTCTCAGTTAATTCCCATTTTTATGGTCATTTTATTCGCTGAAGGGCAGAGAAGGGAATAATAGCTTTTTGGAGAAGGAAAACCGGTCTAGTCTGCCACATCCTTCCTGGTTTTCTCCACTGGCTTAGCTGTACTCAAAACAAGGGTTTACTTTTCCTTCTTTCAGAAATTCAAAATCTAGGACATCACAGGGTTGTGGATGTTTGGAGGACTGATAATCTTCTGGCATGGGAAACACTCTTAATTTGCTAAACTTTTTAATTTGGGGTGGGGGTTTACTGACATTTGGGCAGCTTAGATGATGTAAGAAAATCTTCAAATAAGGAAAGCCTCTGTCTCCAACTTATACCTCATGTTAGAAATGGGTTTTCAGAAAATAAATGTCAGAGAGCAGGCATTCATGCAAACAGCTAGATGCTTCTGATCCAAACTTACAAAACCCTAGGACGGATTGCTCCATGGGTTGCAAATACAAATGATTGATTCACTTTCTGCCCAAATACGAAAATCTATTCATAACGGTTTCCTGTTTGGGCCGGGGAAGCGGCCACTGGGAAGAACAAACAAAAAGCTGGCGGGGAATCCATAAAGCCCCACTGTTCTGTGGTACTCTGTCTAGCGTGTTACTGCAGGGGAGCCCTAAGACGGCAGGGTCACACATGATGCTCCACGTGGCTGTGTGGGTCGCGCGGCACAAGCTCACTGCCGGCTGTTGGCTGGATCGACTTGAAGATCCTCACCGGGTTCAGCAGCCTGTCGGATGCTGACAGCTGGGGCTGGGTTTGAGTTAGTGAATGCCGTGGGGCAAACCGCAGTGCCCAGCTGGGCTGGGTATTTGCGTCAAGAGAGCGGGGACTGGCTGCCAATTCTGAACAGGGGCTGACAAGTTGCTAGAAGATGCCAGCCATGTCCTGACCCTCGGTGGGCAAGGAGACTATGGAAAGGAGAAAACAGACCCTGATCTACCCGAGCCACTCCCGCTTTTTCACTTAGAAGGGAAAAAACTGTTTGGTAACTCGAGCCTCCTGAACAGAAACGGCTTTCTGGGTAGCCAGAAGTCCCAACTGGAAAAGGACTCTGGGGGATCACGGCAGGGAAGGAGGGTTGTCAGGTATGAGGCTCGTGTGTGAAGGACCCACACCACACAGCAACAGTACGAGGACTGCCTCAGCGGCTCTGTAAGACGGAAACGGCAAGAGTATGTTGCAAACACAGAGTTCGCTACCGTCTAAGGACGGAGGGACCTCTGTAGACATTCTCAGTGAAAAACTCACGTTAAGTATTTAAGTTCTGCTGAAATCCCAGGTTTTTCCCATTTGTTTTCAAACGAGTAGTGCCCTTCAAACACAGTACATGAGAAAGGACAGTAACTCCATTTTCAGGGATATATATCACACAGAGAGAATAGCTTCAGTTTGGCAGACTGTATTACATAGGACAAGGGAAATGAGATTATAGATATGGATTTATTAGGTGACGGGGATTCCTCTCCCTATGATTTAATGTACTTTCCAAGTTTTGAAATACAGGCCAAGGATGGGCCTGTTCTCTGTTGTGCCTACAGATGGATGGAAGCGTGTATGACCATCCCAGAGCCATGTCCGTCACTCCTGAGTTTTTGTCCCTGCTGTCTTCCCTGGCACCTCCTTGTCAAATGCCAAGTGTGAGAAGCTAATGCTGGCCCACTTGTTGATGGAGAAAGTACGTACAAAGGAAGACGACTGAGCAAATCCTGTGGATACAAACTACAAAGTCTTTTTCTGCTTCCTAAGAGGCTGTGTCTATTTCTAGAGTTCTTCTAAGTTGGATATTTTCAAATGTGACACACTGTTAGATCTAGGTGGAATAAGGGTTTTGTAAAACACTGAATGATGATCAGAGAAAGGAATAACCAGCCTTGTTAAAAGCACACTCAGCAGGATGCCAAAATATACCAGATCCTCATACAAACAGCGTGGATTACATTAACAGGCCTCCCTGGGTGAGCGGGAAGTCTTATTCCCAACTCTCTCTGCCTACCTTAGACTCACCCCATGGTTATGTAACCTTTAGAATGGAATTTGGAAATTCTTCTGACCCTGCCCTGCTTGCTGATAGAGCTGAGCCAGTGGCTGGCAGGGGCATAATCTAATAGGCGAAATTGGAAACACACAAAGTCACAGTCCTCTTGTCTCAGCCCAGAGACTATGCAGGCAAGGAAAGAAAGACTCGCCCCTGTCTTCCTCCTCCCCTCTGGCCTAAGTTTACGCTGACTTCACCCAACAGGCACCTGACCCTCCCAGATGAGCTGGGAGGGGCTAAAGCACCATGCACGTCCACAGTGGGGGTGGAGGTGCAGGCAGCAGATAATATTTAAGATGCTGAGTCTGTAGAGTGTTCAGGGAAAGAAAGGAAAGGTATAGGGAGCCCAATTCATTTGCACTTTTAAACTCAAGCTTTGACAAAGGCTAAGAAAGAGCAAGGGAAGAGAAAGCAAGAGCGTGGTTAGTCCATCCAGGGAGAAAGTGCACACTGGTAATTTGCTCAGCTTTGCAGACCTCAGCTGGGCATATCCAGATCCCCAAAAGGAAGATCATTCCTCACCCAGGCCCAAGAAAGATGCTGAAAAAGACTCTCCCAGGGGTGACCTGGCTCTGCATTTTCATCATGGCCTTTGTCAGCCCCCCAGCGTGGCCACAGAAGCCCCCGAAACGCAAAACACCCGTGCAGCTCCAAGTGGCCACCTGCTGTGAGGAGGCGAAGGAGTTCAAGGCCCAGATCACCAATCTAAGCAGCCTGCTGAGTGAACTGAGCCAGAAGCAGGAGAGGGACTGGGTCAGCGTGGTCATGCAGGTGATGGAGCTGGAGAGCAGCACCAAGCGCATGGAGTCACGGCTCACAGACGCGGAGAGCAAGTACTCGGAAATGAACAACCAGATTGACATTATGCAGCTGCAGGCGGCCCAGACTGTCACCCAGACCTCGGCAGGTAAGGAGAACATGTTCATCTACTACTCATCATCTTCTTGCTCAAACGGCCGAGTGTCTCTGTCTGTAGCATGATTTCTACATATCTTGGCCATCAGATCGGTGACAGGGGGTTCTTTGGGGTATATTTTCTTGGGTATGTGCCACCGGCTCTAATGTTCTGTACATTTCTATAAATTTACCCAGTGCCTGCACCATCTCTTTATTCACAATATGTTTCAGCATATGAAAAGTATGAATTACCATCCCGGAGTGCAGAGAGACAACGTGGTTTGCCCAGAGTCACATCGAAAATCTTAGAAACAGGGTTCAAGTCTCCCCGATTGGTCAACTTCCTTAGCCAGAGCTGACAGGCTGTACCCTCAGTCCCAAGGAAACAGGAATGAACACCAAAACTGTAACATCTGTTGTTCTAGAAGCCAAATTCTGTCATGTCCCAAAGATTTAGTTGTATAAGCATTAATGGATTTCGTGTCTTGTTTGCAAACTTGACTCTTCCCACTGGCTCAGAATTAGGTGTGGATGTTGCCTAGAGCCAGATGAAGGATTCCTTTGTGTTCAGGAAAGGACAGGCTCCTCGAGGTTCCCTGCTTCTGAGATTTCTATTTCTTCCCATGATCTCAAATAAAATCCTCCCATTATAGGAAAGAAGAAAATGCAATGTTGAGATCTGGATTTTTAGTGACCCCAAAATAAGATACATTTAATGTTTTCTAAAATAATTTTCAGTTTCTAGGTACATTGGCTTAGACTGGCCAAGGTCAATTTACTGTTCAGAGAGAAGAGATTTGGGTTTCTGAAATCATCAGGAAATTATTACTTGTAAGGAGAATATCCTATATCTATGTCACTTATTGCTGATATAAAAATTTTTGGTCACATCATAGACCAAGTCAAGGCACAACAGACTAAATCACTGGTTACTCTCAGTTCAAATGAAGAAAAAGCCTCAACATGAAATTAAGTTTCGACATCCCATTGTTAATAAACCACCATGTATAAATCACTTTCTAAGCATGTACTTCCTGCCCCTCAGTGTGGGACTAGAATAGAAAGGTATCCTTAGGACATTTTCCAGATAAGTGGGTTCTGATCTGGCCTGTGAAATGAAACCAGACCCACAGGAGAGCAGGCCAGCTGGGAACCTGCCCCTGCCACCACCCAACACCCCCCCCCCCCGCGCCCCGGCTCCTCCAGTTGGGATTTGCTCCCCTCCCAGCAGGGAGTTTCTTGGGGGGTCAAACAAAGGCAGCTCTCCTGCTGTGCCTCTTCCTCTTCTTGCCCAGGATATCGTTCCTCATTTTTCTTCTCTATTACCAGGTGCTGGGTCACCTTCATACTGTGTTAGTAGACAGGCCAGCGGAGAAAGCAGTAAGTTGATGCTTTCATCGCTACAGAAAATGAAGGGGTTGATGGCGAAGGCACGTGCCTCCCCACCCCCTCCTGCAAGACGCTCTGCCTGGGATGGTTCTTGGCAGAAGTGCCGCCATCGGTGTGTTCTTCTTAAAGGCCCAGTGCAGGGGCCACCAAGGAAAGAATCCCAGACACAGAGGGTAGGAAGCCTCTCCTGGATAGCAAGGGTTCCCGCTCTTTGAATCCTATCAGGAAAGGCGGTTTCTTCCATGGTGCTCTTTGACATTTGCAACATGGAGACCAAATCTGGCATAAGGCAGTAGCCCCCAGGCAGCCAAGGAAGCACTTAAATCAGTCTGTCCAATGCTCTCGTTTGCTTGTTTTAATAATGCTGCCAGGGGAAGGCCTCTAAGCCTTCCTCAGGGTGTGTGCATTTCCATTTGAGAATTGAGCAGTGTTAGATGAAAGAGGGGGGGGAATAAGATGTGAAATCTATCTCCCTTCATTAGGGTCCTAGTAGGTAATCTAGATAAAAATAGCTAATTCTCATAGGTAAAAATAGCCATTACCTCTGAAAAACCACCACCAACCATCACACAAACCAAGCAACCAGGCCAACAACCAAAGCAGACCCTACTCATGACTTATGTGGTAAGAGAGGCTAGCTGTCCCAGAAGCTGAATTTATTAAACAGGAGCATCTGTTATGTAGCCATCACACATTGGAATGTTTCCAGAATTCATGGCCTAGAACCTCAGCAGGATAATCGATTTCAGAGTTAACCTAAAACCACCTGTTTGATTATCCTCCTGATGCTATCCAGGTGAAGGGCTTCCCTACCCCTCGGCCCCCCAACCAGTGAAGCCAAAATACACCCCCTTTTGGTCTCCCAATGCCTACACCTCTCTAAAATCCAGACACGGCCTAGTAATGAACACTCATGTGAATGTCGTGGTAGAAATGAAGTCTCAGTTTTGAAACTCTCAACTGAGCTGCAGTACGGATGTCCACCTGCCATGGAGCCTCCGGGTTTGGATGCTCACCCCTGTGGTTTGCTCCTGTTGTAGATGCCATCTATGACTGCTCGTCCCTCTACCAGAAGAACTACCGCATCTCTGGAGTGTACAAGTTGCCTCCTGATGACTTTCTGGGCAGCCCCGAGCTGGAGGTGAGGTCAGCAGAGCCCACTGCCCAGGTGCTCCCATCTGTCCTCCGCCCCCTCAAAGGGCTGGGGGCAATGGGGCTTGTCACAGTAGAAGCAAAGGGAAACTCAAGACAGAGAATCAAACATACCAAATACCAGAGAGCTAGCCACACACTCAATTTGGGGGGGAACCTCCCCAGGCATCTGTTTTGTCCCTTCAAATCATTATCAACCAAACACCAAATCTTCTAACATAGATTAGGTAATTCTATAATCTCTACCCAACTAGTTGACATCTCTTGCCACGAGCTAGAGCAGTTAGTTATTCTTTGGGGAAGGAGAAAAGAGAGAACATGTTGAGAGCATATGTGGATTTTCTTCTCTTCCGACAAGATGTGCACTTGCCCCCATCCTCAATTTTGACAATTCTTCCCCAGCAAACCACCACCTCGCTCCTGCCGGCCAACATGGCCAAACAGTGGCTGTAGTGAGCCAGCATGACTATGGATGTGCACACATCCATTGGCTCTGCGGAAATGGGCGGAAGGTGGTGCAGCTCGCTGCCCTTACACTCCTCTGCCCGCCTCTGTGGGTCCCTGACCAGAGCATCCTCTCTGCCGCAGGTGTTCTGTGACATGGAGACGTCAGGCGGCGGCTGGACCACCATTCAGAGACGAAAGAGTGGCCTTGTTTCCTTCTACCGGGACTGGAAGCAGTACAAGCTGGGCTTTGGCAGCATCCGTGGGGACTTCTGGCTGGGAAATGAGCACATCCACCGGCTGTCCAGACGGCCAACCCGGCTACGTGTGGAGATGGAGGTGAGCACGAGGCCTCGGACTGGAGCAGGCTGCCATACACAACTGTGCACAACTCTGGGGGTGCCCTTCCCATTCTTGTCCACTATAGGCTTGTGTATTTATTATGATGGTTTTCCTGCAGATTGCAGTACAGTTGAGGGAGACGAGATTTTTTCCTGTTTTTGTTTTTTTTCCACAAAAGCAAGACTGCAGATACACAAGAAGAGGCTGGACTCGGGCCAGAGCAGAGGAATCCCCAGTCAGTGGGGCTGAAATGCGGCGATGTCTGCTCTGGCCTGGGGCACGAGCTCCTGTGTATGCAAACCGTGAGGGCCGTGAGTGGCCTTGGAGCGCTGCTTTCCTCTCAAGCCACTCTACGACATCTCCGAGGGGGATAGAGCCAAACACACACCTACACCTTCCAGGCAGGGCCGGGAAGGGCTACAGAAAGAGAGGCTGGTCCAGGCCAGCTGGGGACTCAGGAGAGACGTGTGGCCCAGTACCCTTGTCCTGACTCCCAGCTTAGTGCGGCCCCCTAAAGGCAAACACGCAGGAAAGTCTTGCTCGGTCCGCAGTGGGAACCGGATGCGCGGCTGCGAGCAGAGAGGGGAGAGTGGCAGCACGGGCTGAAACGAGGGCCCGCCGCAGCTCCCCTAAGGCTCGGCGTCCTCCCTGACAGGACTGGGAGGGCAGCGTGCGCTACGCGGAGTACAGCCACTTCGTCCTGGGCAACGAACTGAACAGCTACCGCCTCTTCCTGGGGAACTACAGCGGCAACGTGGGAAACGACGCCCTGGTCTACCACAACAACACGGCCTTCAGCACCAAGGACAAGGACAATGACAACTGCTTAGACAAGTGTGCACAACTCCGCAAAGGTGAGACTGGTGGGGAGGGGGAGGCCGGTGGGGGCGGGAGAGGGGGCAGTCCCGCATGAGAAGAACGGATTTAGAGCCGCAGAGCTGGTATTGTGGCTTTGGTACTCTTTTTGGGGACACGGGTTCTAACTGCTTAGCCGCTGTTCCAAAAGCAGCTTCACCAACCCTGCTGTCCGGTCTGGCAGCTATTTCCAAGGGGAGGACGAGCTCGGCGTCCCAGCCCCGGTCTGTTTCTCGTGCCAGGTGGCTACTGGTACAACTGCTGCACAGACTCCAACCTCAACGGAGTGTACTACCGCCTCGGGGAGCACAACAAGCACCTGGATGGCATTACCTGGTACGGGTGGCACGGGTCTGGCTACTCCCTCAAACGGGTGGAGATGAAAATCCGCCCAGAAGACTTCCAGCCCTAAGAGGAGGCCTGCTGCGGGGCAGGGGTGGGAAAATGGGGACAAATGGAAGCTGGGTGAGGGCGGGGGAAGGGCAGGAAGAGGGGAGAGAAAGGTAGGGATGGAAAGACGGAAAATGGCCTACCATCACCAATGAGAGAGTCAGGAGCATAATCAAATTTAACTACAAGGGTGTCACCTAAATGGGATGAATTATTTGAACACAATGGGTTATCACACATACTTCTCAGGGGGCTGGCCCAAGGGGGCTCTCTCTCTGTCTGTGATCCCTGACAGACACTAAAATCTCCTTTCCATTTGATTTTTTCTGTGAAAGAAAAGTAATTATGACATCACTTTACCTATTCAGTTGAAGGCCTAGGTGTATGAGGGCAGAAAACAGATTCCTCACCTAAAAAAGAACCCTGTAATTTTGATCGTCAAGGAGGGGTCTTGGGTGTTAGAGAAAGGCATGGAGGAGAGTTTTGACTTTTCAAATCTGATGAAATTACCTTTGGTCTACACATTTTTTTTTTTTAAGACAGAAATTGTTCCACTGGTGGTGGGCTGAGCCAGGCTGGACTTGCTCAGAGGGATCTCTGGGGACCCAGGCCTGGTGGCAGGCCTTTAGCAACTCCCTGCTCTGCCTCTATCAGGGTGAAATGCTGAAAGGCAGAAGTGGGTCTAAGGGTGGCTGGGGAGTTCCAGCAGGAGGTGGGGAGAAGTCCCTCGGGGATGCTTGCACAAAACTGCCTTAAAATGGTCAGTCAATACAGATATATCTATTTTTATTTTTTACTTTGTAAGAAAAGGGCTCGAAGAGCTTTCTCTTTTAACTTGTCTATAAAAAGTGGCTGCAAAATGAAGGTAAATGACACTATGGTTAATAATTCATGCTGTATATAAGTACTTTGCTTTGTAAAAATAAAATACTGTAGTATGTTGTAAACATCTGGAGTTTCTTTTTCCTTCTACAATAAATTCTTTTGAAACTCGTTGGTTTTTTAAATTATTGCCATTATCATTTAGAGCAAGGTAAAAAGCTTCAGTGAAAAACCAGAGGGTGAGCAGTGAGAAAGAGACTCTGATTTTGTTGCAGTCTTTAGGGAAAGCAAGGGAGGAGCAGCCGGAAGCCAAAGAGTGAGAAGGTGGGGGACAAAAAGGGCAGCAGCCACTGGGAGAGGTCAGTTCTATCCCAACGGAGCCCAGTGCCACCACATGGCTTCAAAATACTTCGCAAGCCAACCCTCTTCCTTTCTACTTGAGCAAACTAACACATAGAGAGGGAGCATATCTTTAGCCATAACAGATGCCAAATAATTCTGAGTGTGAGGAAGTCATTTTTATATGACTCTCAATACAAAGACCCATTCCCTTGACCCAGTCAGTGTGAGGTAAGCCATTATTTTTATTCAGTGTTTCCTATTGCACCTACAGTCCCTGGATTGCCGGGAACCTATTTAACCTTAAAAACAAGAACTCAGGGATTTTCAAAGGAATAGAGTGAGCAGAGAAGTGCACTGAAGCAGGGCATCCCACAGGACAGGCATTCACACAGAAACTTCCTGAAGCAGGCGGGGAGTCTGAGATGGCCAGAAACCAGCACACTACTGCCTGGAAAGGGAGCATGAAAAGATCAGGGTGTTAAGAGGAGAAGAAGAGCACAAACGCCTCTGGAAGAAGTAGCTAATAATCCTCTCTCTCTCTCTCATCTCCTCTAACCCCACAACTAAAAAACACCTAAAGCTCTAGGCACCAAAGGTAACAATAAACAATTGGGACTGCCTCAAACTAAAAAGCTTCTGCACAGCAAACAATCAATATATTGAAAAGGCAACCTAAGAATGGGAGAAAAGATTTGCTATCTATAACCCCTCGTAAGGAGTTAATATTCAAAATATATAAAGGATTCATACAACTCAATAGCAAAAAAAAAAAAGTCCAATTAAAAAAATGGGCAAAGGACCCGAATAGACATCTTCCAAAAAAGACATTCTTGGAATGGCCACCAGATACATGAAAATGTGCTCAGCATCACTCATCATCAGGGAAATGCGAATCAAAACCCCCAATGAAATTATCTTCTCACACCTGGTACAATGGCTGTTATCAAAAAGGCAAGAGACAGCAAGTATTGGCGAGGATGTGGAGAACAGGGAACCCTTGTCATTGTTGGTGGGAATGTAGATGGGTACAGCCGCTATGGAAAAGTCTGGTGGTTCTTCAAAAAAATTAGAAATAAAACTCCCATATGATCCAGCAATTCCACTTCTGGGTATATATCCAAACAAAAAGAAATCAGTATCTTGAAGAGCTATACGCACTCCCATGTTCATTGCATCATTATTCACAAGAGCCAAGACATGGAAACAACCTAAGTGTCCAGTGACAGATGAGTGGATAAAGAAAATGTCACACACACAAAAAGGAACATTATTTAGCCATAAAAAAGAAGGAAATGCTGCAATTTGTGACGACATGGACAAATCTGAAGGCATTACACTAAGTGAAATAAGAGAGAAAAAGAAAAATACTGTATGGTATCACTTACATGTGGAATCGTAAAAAAAAACCCCAAACAACCACCCGATTTCATAGAAACAGAGTAAAACCATGGTAGCCAGGGGATACAGAGAGATGGGGAAACGGGGAGGCAGGGGCTGAAGGGCACACACTTTCAGTTGTAAGAGGAGCAGGTTCTGAGGATCTAATATACAGCACAGTGACTATAGTTAGAAGACACTGTCGTGTATTTGAAAGTTGCTAGAGTAGGTCTTAGGCGTCCTCATCACACACACACAAAGGTTAACAATGTGAGGTGATGAATGTGTTAATGATCTTGAGCTTGATAGTCATTCCATAACGTGTAACAAGGCATCATGCTGTACATTTTAAATATACACAATTATATTTGTTAATTATTCCTCAATAAAGTTGGGGGGCCAAGGCATCTAAACTTTACTAATCAAAACCTATAGCTGCTGAAATTTACTCATATTTTTACATTTACACAATTGAGTAAACAGAGGATAAGCTTTCTGAGACAGTGTTAATGTTGAGGGAAAAAACGTTACCATAAACCCCACCCCCCAAAACTGAGCCTCTAAGTCGGCATCTGTGGCTCCCTTCACCCTTCTAGGAACACCTTGTCAGAGGGAGCAGCCGAGGGAAAGGGGAGAGCAGTTGTTAAAGAACAGGACACCCCCAGCCACGTAAGCTACAGTGTGCGGATTCTGAGCAGAACCAGTACTTCTCAAGCACCTCTTCTGGTGCAGCTGCAGCTGGGCACCGAGGACTCAGAGATGACCTTGGCACAATCTCTGACCTTAAAGAGGGCAGAACCACCAGGAACCAAAGGAGAGCTCAGGGTCACCCCTGAAAGTAAAGAACGTTTTGTTTCATCCTCTACGATGTGAGAGAGAAGAAGGTATGAGAGCTGCATGTCCACCTCGTAAGCACTGGCCTCCGTTTTTAATTTTCATTCTGCTGACCTCAATCAGAACATTTTTCAAAAATGGGATTACTTGTCAGGGGCTGGGCAGTGAAAGCACCCAGCTTTGATGAGACCCTTTCTTCTACTTAAAGTGAGAAATAAAGAAAAGCAAGTACAATGGACCGAATGTGTGTGTCCCCCGCAAATTCCTACACGGAGGCCAATCCCCAATTTGACAGTATTTGGAAGCGGGGCCTTTGGGAGGTGATTTGGGTCATGAGGGTAGGGTGGCTCACAGATGGAATTGGGGCCCTGATGAGCTGGACCCCAGAGAGCTGTGCTCTGCTTTCTACCATGTGGGGACTCAGTGAGAGGGTGGTAGTGTGGCAACCTGGAAGAGGGTGCTCGCCAGCACCCAACCGTGCTGGTCCCTGACCATGGACTTTCTAGCCCCCAGAACTGTGAGAAATGAATGCTGAAGCCCCCTGGTCCGTGGTATTTTGTTAGAGCGGTCCGAACAGACTAACGCAGAGAACTGGTACTGAGATGCGGGGTGGCTCTGGAACTGGGTGACGGGCAGAGGCTGGGAGAGTTCTGAGGTGCACACTCGAGAACGCCCAGAGTGCCGCGAATGGACTCTCATAGGCACATGCTGGTGAGAGCTCAGAAAGAAAAAGAGAGCTAGGGAAAGAGCCTCTGTCTTCTGAGGGAACACCTATGTAATCGTGAACAGAAAGGTAGCAGAAATATGGATGGTACAGGCCATTCTGATGAGTTCTCAGACAGAAATGAGGAACGGTTAGCGGATAATAGAGAAATGGCAACTCCTGTTATAAACTGGCAGACAATCTGAATTGTGATTGTGTTCCAGTGTTTTGTGGAAGGTAGAACTTGCGAGCAGTGACTCTGGATATTAGCTGAGGAGATTGCTAAGCAAAGTGCTGAGGGGCGGCTTGGTTCCTCCTGACTGCTTAGAGTAAAATGAGAGAAGAGAGAAACGACATGAACGTGGATTAAGGAAAAAGGAGCCAGAACTTAAAGATCCGGGAAATTTTCAGCCAACCCATACTGTAAGAAATGAGCATGTGTGTTTGGAAGAGAACACGGAGGGTATGGCCACATGAGGCTTTGCTAAGGGGATTAGTGTGGTGTGAACCACGGACCACATCAGCTACTCCAGCAGGAAAACCACAAAACAAAATAAAAGGAAAGAGACAGGAAGGAATGAAGGAAGACTATCAAACATCTTGGGTTTTACAGGACAGAACTACGGAGCTCTTTGGCTGTGAACATGCAATATTCTTCAAGACGAGAAAAGAATGATCCCAAGGTGGTCCAGAGATCATCATGGCTGCCTGCTTGTTTTCAAAAAGGAGGACAATTGCCTTGCTTTTAACAGGCCTGGTGGACTCTGCCCCAGTGGGTCCAGAAGGCAGACTGTCCCCCAGAGGGCTTGGAAGGCAGAGGACCCAGCCAAAACGGATTACTCCCAAGCCTGGAGATTTCATGAAGTTTGCCTTGCTTGGTTTTAGACTTGCTTGGGATCTGTCACCCTTTCCTTCTTCCCGTTCTTTTAGAATGGGGATGTCTCTCCTGTTACTGCCCCAACAGTGTATTCTGGAAGCATGTAACTTGTTTTCACAGGTTCGCAGTTGGAGACAAATTTTGCCTCAGGATGAATTATACCTAGGGTCTCATCCCTATCCCTGATTTAGATGATGTTTACATGAGACTTTAGAGCTGATCCTGGAATGGGTTAAGACTTCAGGGCGGTTGAAGTGATGGAATGAATGTATTTCGCATTTGAGAAGGACATGCATTTTGGGGGGCCAGGGGAGGAATGCTGTGGACTGGATGTTTATATCCCCCAGAATTCCTATGTTGAAGCCTAAACCCCATGTGACAGTATTTGGAAGTGGGATCTTTGGGAGGTGATTAGGCCACAACGGTAGAGGCCTCATGAACGGGATCAGAGCCCTCATTAAAAAGAGCCCAAAGAGCTCGTTCTCTGCTTACCATCATCTGAGTACACAGACAGAAGCTGTCCGCTGGGCAGCCTGTAAGAGGGTGCTCACCACAACTCAACCATGCCGGCACCCTGATCCTGGGCTTCCCAGCTTCTAGAACTGTGAGAAGTGTTTGTTGTATAAGCCCCCCAGGTTATGGTAATTTGTTACAGTAGCCTGAATGGTCTAAGTCAGCAGGCCACCAGCCCTTACCCTAATGCTACAAGCTAACCAAGTAAAAGCCAGATGTGTGTGTATGCATGTATGTGTTTACAAAGAATTCAATACCCATTTATATATATAAGTTTTGAGGAGATGTGAGTAGTTTATACTGTTTCAGTGTTAGTCTGGTTTGGGAATTACATTTGTCCTGGAGCAGACAGATAAAAACGTCAATAGGTAGGGAGGGAATGACACAGATTGATCCAGTAGCAAGAGAACAGAACTGTCAGCATAGCACAGCTTTTTAAAACAAAAACCAAAAGTAAGAAATAGCTTTGCAAAGACATTTTTGTGACCTGATTATTTAACCTGATTATTTCAAAGAGAATTTGAGGCAGCTAACTCAAATGTATAAACCAGAATAAACTTTAAAAAAGTGGACAGTGAAGGGAAAGCAAGAGTAGGAAAGACAAAATAGAGCTGGAAGGGGGGGAGGGCAGCAGACAAAAGAGGTCAGGGGGCTATAGTCCATTAGAAGTGGGCCAAGACTGAGCTGTGAGCTTCCCGGTGGCCACTGTGAGGAAGGGAGCTCAATCTATCACCAAAAAGCAATGCCTCCAACATGGGACCCAAGTGGTAACTCAGGGACATACGACCCCCCCAATGGTGACCCCTGGGGAGGAGTTTCCACAAGGCCCATGCAGAGGACTGGGGTAGTACTGAGCACACATTCTCTAAGAGCAGCTTTGTCTAAGGCTGTTTCTTAAAACTTTCTGCAGTGACAATGATGGCAGGACATTGCCATGGTGCTTAGGAAAAGCAGTTTCACAAAAGCCAGTGGGAAAAGCCGCAAATGGAGAAAGCAACACAATGGGAAGATGGGAAGACAAGTGAAGTGGGCAGAACTGCAAGCTGAGCTCAATCAGGCTGGGACAGAACCACACGGCTCAGAGCCCTGGCTTTGCCTGGGAGCACAGGCTTCTACTGGTTTGTGCTTAAAGTCAAGATCAATCTGCAAGGAATTCTGAGGATGTATTTTCAGTTATATTGGCTTAAGAGGTTAATGGCCTTCTCAAACATTCTTCCAGGGCTCTGACTGTATCTTCCTATTGCAAATCTGTATACACATTAATGCTTCTGTGATTGTCTCAAATATGGGGAAAGCCCTGGGGTGGGACAAGGGGGCTTTCAGAGAGGTGTCAAACCGAAAAAGGTCAGCAAGGAAATTAACATGCAAAACTAGTTATATGACACTGAAATGATTATATTCCTCTGCCAGATCGTCTGTCAATTATCAAGGAAGATGGTGTTACCTAAGCCAGGGATGGGAGGAAGAAATGCAGGTTTTCACATCTGCTGTCCCTAATTAGAAACGGAAACCTACTCCATAGGATGGCATGTTTATAACTGTTTGTATGTGGCATTTTAGAAATCAACAGTCTCCAAGCTTACTTTATTTGGACAAAAACATGATTCTATTTCTATCTTCTTGGTCACTTTTTAAAGTGTTTAAAGGAACACTTTTTAGCATTTACTCAAAAGCAGAGCTGGCAGAGAAGCTGGCTATGTGATGATTCTCTCAAATGGAAGAAGCGCCATACACAGCAGACTGTTTCAGCCACAAAGGAGGTACTTATTAGCTGGGTGATTTTCCCCTCGACTATCTGTAGTGAAATAATCAACCATGTTAGCATTTACATGAAGATAATTAGATCCCAGAGTTAATATTCTCTGATAGTCAGTAGGGGAAGCAAACAGTTCTCTGGGAGCTGGAGCTAACATTTGAGGCTGCTTCTAATTTCGTAACAGCAGAAAATTGATTAAACAACCTATTTTTTCCATACCCAGAAGACTCAAAATCATCTTAGGAGAGGAGAGAACACAGTCAAAGCCAGGGAAAAGATCGCTGAATCTCAGACTTCGCTCTTCCTGCTACACCCGCAGAACTCCAGAGGATGACGACTCAGGCAATAAAACCCCAGTGGCCTCTGAGGCACCACAACCAGTATGTCCTACTCTGACCTGACAGCGCGATCGAACCCGGGCGTTAACATCTATCGCTCCCAGGCTGCTGCTGCCTCAGAACAGCTTCGGGGCTGATGCCACCGGGACAAGCCAGCACAGGTGGGAAAACAACGGGAGCCTGTGTGCTGGGGGTCAACAGAAATGCCAATTACGGCTCCAAGAGTGGGGAGAGCCATCTGCAACCGCATCTCATTTAAACGTGTTGGCCGGGACCCGACGGCAGATTTCACAGAGCAGACGCCTCCACGTGACTCCAGTGATTTGGCAGCAGGCAGTGGGGGGAGAGAGGTCATTTCAGATGAAGGCAGCAATTAAAAAGGGTTTAGAGCCTACCTGATGAGAGACTCTAGGATGGCGGGGGTGGGACCTTTCTGGAACTCCAGTTCTTTGTAGTGTAGTGCTTTGGCGTATGCTCGGCACTTGGCAGCCCTCTCACCCAGCAGGACAATGCCATTGTCATCTCTCAATGGCAGGGGGCCCTAGGGCAGAGCAGAACCCACAGCATAGGAAAACAGCGGCCAAGCATGAACGGGAGTAGGCTGCCTGGGTGCTTCTCCCCTCCCACCTGTTTCCTGTCAGGCCCCATCTGGACAACGGGGCAAAGTCTCACCTTGTCACTGTGTTCCATGAATTCAGCCAAGTTTAAGAGGGTCTGCGTGACTTCGGCGATGTCCTGCGAGGTGAGGGCCAACTCGATGCTTCTGATGAGTTCATCCTGCTGGTCTTCATTCAGTTCAGACCAGCAGGACACAAATGCAGCATTAAAAAGATCCCTGAAGGCAGAGAGCAATGGGAAAAGATGTTGGAAATGCTCTCGTGCCTCCACCTGGTGCCACAAAGTCACTTATCAATCTACTCCTGGCATCACTAATTTTGCTCATACAGACCAGTGCTGTCCAACAGAATTTGCTGGAAATGGTCTCTCTTTCCTATCCAATACGGTAGCCACTGAGTACTTGAACCATGCTAAGTGTGACCGAGGAATGGAATTTTAAGTTTTATTTAACTGTAATTACCTCAATGCAACCACGCATGGCTAGTGACTACTGATTTTACAGCGCGGGTATAGACACTGTGCTACATGGGAAGCCATGTGAGGGTGTGGGGGGGAGAAAGAAGAGCAGAGCTAAATAACCTGTCTCCACAGGCATATTTCTTGGCACTTTTTCCATCTTTTCTCTTCACGGGAGGAATGAACACAAAGGGGACTTCTAACACAGAAGCTGGCATGAACAGATTCAGAATAGAATAATCTTCAAAGGATTCTTGGGATGCTTCTCAGGCGAGACTGGAAGAGGCAAAGGCAGCGCCCGTGACTGCTTTTCAAAATACAACCAGAACCCCTAGTTGAATGGTCTTAAACACAACAACCCAACTTAAGAAACTAGAAGCATTAGAAGATAGAAACCCAATCCATAAATTCTCAAAAGGCCCTCCAAGCCTATGTAACTGCTGGAGACCTGGAACCAGAGGTGCCATTTCTAAGATTACTACAACTATTTTAAATCATTAAAGCAACACACGGACTGGTATATTTGCTGTGCCCGATATCTGAACTTTAATCCCATCCCCTCTTTTATGGTGAATGTTGGGGGAAGGGGTTGGAAACTATAAGATATGCTTATAATGTATGGGTTGAGCATTTGATGCCTCTACACATACTTTCTATCACATATGAAAAAGGTTAGGTCAGACCAACGTACATAATTTTGGAATCTGCTGGAAAACACAAAATTTGAAATGTAAAGGATAACATGAAGACCAAAAGAAGTCCTGTGTAAATTAAAAAATACACTCTCTGACCTACATCCAAGGCCACCCTGGATCCCAAACGAGCACACTTGGCACCACGGGGATAAACACATAGGTGTATGTCTATCACAAGTCTCTTGGATGACATTGTGCTCAGAAGTGACTTGGAGCAGAAGAGAGGTGTACTACGTCAGCTGAGCATATGAAATCTGCACACTGTGGAGTCGGGGGAATCCTAGGAACTATTTTTAAAGCATAAAAAAAATACGATTTTATGCTTCATTATAAATAATAATCATCCATTGTAGGCAAATTTGGAAAATGGGAAAAAGAATAACAAAGAAAATAACTACTCCGTAGACCTTCCAACTTAAACACTGCTCTATTACTTCCTAGTCTTTTTCTATGTATATGTGTTTTTAACAGTTGAAATCACACAATTCCATAGTTTTGCATCCCATTTCATTCATTTACATTATACTGTAAACCTTCTATATACAAAGATTATAAATCAAATCTTTAAAGGCTTCTTAAGATTTATTATTTAAAATAGTATTATTTTATGGCAAATTCTATTTCCTGGAGATGGCCGCAACAATATCTCCTGTTCCACATGCTCTTCTAGAGTCTTCCTATCAAGAGATGGCATCCATATCACCTTCCCTTGAATCTGAGTGGGTTTCTGTGCCTGCCTTGAACAACAGAGTGTGGGAGAAGTGATACTGTGTGACTTCCAAGGCCAGCTCATACAAATTCCATGTACTTCTGCCTCGTTCCCTTGGGGACATTCACTCTTGCAAACCTGCCAGTATTCTGCGAGGAAGCCCAAGCACCCCACAGAACAACCCACATGGAGAGGAACCAAGACCCCTAGCCAGGGCAGTTCCCATTTGAAAGCCCCAACCTGCCAGACATGTGAATGAGCCACGCTGAAAGTGGGTCCTCCAGCCCCTGGACAAACACCCCCACTGACACTGACGCAGAGACGAGCTGTCCCCACAGGTCATGTCCAAACTGCAGATTTATGAGCAAAACAAATGACTGTTGTTGTTTAGGACCAGTAAGTTTGGGGGGTATCTGTAATTCAGCAGTAAATAATTAGAGTTCATTATTATTGGAAAGCAGTTATATAAAACCATTACATAGTTCTTTCCAGAGCTCTAAATGATTGTAATTAAAATTTTGGACCCAAATCTAAGGAAAGGTCTGCTAGCAAGGTTAAGATGGGTGCTTTTCCTATAATATGAGCTTGTTCAACCTGCCTTTTCTTTTTTTTTCTCTTCCACAAGTTGGCAAAATTAAAAATACTAGCCCTTTTTCCAAGTAGCGCCGATAAGACAGAATTCTCACATACTGTCTTCTCTGTGCTGACCCTCTTGACCCCATGCTGAAGCGGGGGACGTACCTGGCCATCGGGTTGTAGGCCTGAGCCAGGGCCCAGCACGAGCGCAGGGAAGGCGACGAAGAGTCCTTCAGGAGCTCCAGACTCAGCCGTCTCAGCCACTCCAACCAGTCATCTTTGGAGACCCTTCTGGCAGCTCCCCAAGCCTGTAATCCCCCAGGTGACAGTGGAAAACCATCAGCTTTCAGGGCCAACTGTAAGGAGCCCTCATCTATTTAATGATTATTCTGTCTTTGATTTATAAAATCATACCTCTCGTGACAAAATTCCCTCAGAGCACGAATACAAAAGAATAATATTTAATTAGAAGCCATAAAACAAAAGCAGCAACCTCTGGAATTGAGCATGATATAGAAAAAGACTGGTTTACAAATCATTTGTGCTGGACTCAGCAAAACAGAAAGCTCTACAGACCCAGAATGGATGGGCCCGACACTCGCAGGGTGCCTTCAACAAAGCCTAATGGCCCCTGCAGCGTGTGACTGGCCCTGGGCGCTCTGCATTAGGATACTGGCTCATTCAACAGCAAAGGCTCACACAGGGAGAGGAAAAATGGTCAGGTTCACAGCACCATGAATCACATTACACTCAGGCGAGCCAGAGCCCAGAGCACAGAGCACACGGCACTGGGGTGGAATGAGACAAAAGGAGTTGAACAGATTTAATTTTTACTTTCTGATTTATCCCCTCCAACATTCCTCAAAACTCTGAGCATTCCAGGCATCAAGAGTTTCGGCCAGGGGAAGCTGAGGGAGGTGGATGGGAAGACCCAGGCTCTGGAGACGGGCAGGACGGTGTCATGGCCCTAGCTGCACTCTGGAGCTCGGTGGCCTGAGTTCAAATGACTCTTATCTAACTCACTGGCTGTCTGACCTTGGGCAAGTCACTTCTCTTCTCTTGGGCCTGTTTCCTCACTTGTAAAATGAGGATAATAGTTCTACCTCCTAGGGTGTTTTCAGGATTAATTAACTTAATATGTGTCACAGATTTATACCAGTGGTTGGCACAAAGTTAGTGCTCCTGGGAGTGCCTATTTCTGTGAAGTCAGGAATATCAGTTGGAATCCTGGCTCCACTGCTCGGCAGCTGGAGCACTCTGGGCAAATTACTTGTAGGTTGCATCTGAGCCTCAGTCTTCTGCATCAAGGGGTAAAATATCTAAAGAGCCCAGCTGGAAGAGATGAGCAAAAAAAGGTTGCTCTTAACAAAACATCATCTCTTTGAGCTAGCCTAGCCCTAACTTTTTAAAATATATTCTTTGTCTTTCTAAAGATTTTATTTATTTATTTGACAGAGGGAGACACAACGAGAGAAGGAACATAAGCAAGGGGGAGGGGGAGAGGGAGAAGCAGGCTCCCCGCTGAGCAGGGAGCCCGATGCAGGGCTCGATCCCAGGACCCTGGGATCATGACCTGAGCCAAAGGCAGATGCTTAACGACTGACCACCCAGGCAACCCTTAAAATATATTCTTAAAAGATTTTACCAGCAGAACAGACATGTGTACTCCCTAAACTAGGGAAACTGAGTAAGTTAGAGCAGAGGTTCCCCAGGGAAGTGGTCCAGGGAGTGGAAGAGATCCCCGTGTGCTACACCACCTAACCATCAACGACTCAACCCCTCACTTTCCCGGGATAAACTGGAGATCTACTGTGGCTTCTGATGAGTTACAAATGAGTGATACCATATAAAGTACTGTTTTATGTCAGAAACTGAAATAGAGACATTAAGGGACAAACTGAAAAATTATGTGCATAATTCTGACGATACAATGGGCCAGTAGGAAGAGTGACACTAGTTACTTGACTTTTAAAGTTTGTTCTGTTGAACAAAATGGAAACAACAAGTCCTTTTCTATGCAGAGGCCTCTGGCTTCCTCCCTACACAAAGGGTCTCCGGATAGCTGCTCTGTAACGCACGGCACTTCAAAAGTTGAACATACACAAGGGAGGATCAAGAACGTCTTTTCCCTCTAGTGATGTGAGGCTGAGCCTGGGTAAGGCGGAGGCAGTTCAGCAAGTGGTTGAGAGACTGGGCTCTGCAGTCACGCTACCTTGGTCAAACCCTGGCTCCACCATTTACTCGTTGACTTTGGGCAAATCACTCAACCTTTCAGGGCCTCAACATCCATATCTCTGCAAATTGCCCACAGTAACGACAGCACCTAACTCACAGGGTGAAGGGTCAATGAGTCAATATCCGTAATGTGCTCACATCAGTGCCTGACACACGGAAAGCACTCCACACACGTTGGCAGTTGTCAGCGCTATTACTGTCACCGTTTGAGAAATGGTAGCAAAGAAGTCTCTGGAAACCTTAGCTTCATGGACAACTGCACGGTCTATCAAATAGGCTAAGTCCTCCATGTGGCCCTTCCTTGCTGTTCTTTCATTTAAAACCTAATCCACGCTCGCTTCTCTGGGTTCTGTGGTAACTGTGTCAACACGAACCAGTCGCCTTCCGCCACCAGCCACAGCTGACTGCCTCCTCCAGTGAGGCCGGTGCATGCTGACGAAATGTCAGCTTATCCATTTAGAAGGTAAGCCCAAATAGCTTCTCCTCAGACAGGAAAGCTGCTGAAAATCGTGGCAGGCACTCTGGAGGTATACATGAATGGCTTCTACGTTTTGTGCCCCGTGTAACTCCCCTGCTAGCATAGGCAGTAGAAAGATGACCAAGGTGGCGAGCGGTTACTCGGAAAGCAGGTCCGACTGGTCACTGCACTGACCCCGAGTTGCCTGCACACAAGTATGAGGAGGCACAAATGGGGCTGAGGATCAGCACTGGAGATTCTGCTTAGGGCTCCTGGACTGGATCTGTTCTCTCAGATGAGATACACTGAAGACTCTTTCTTTTTTCTGTTTGACAAAGGTCATGCTTCTTTTTCCAAGTCCTGGGTAGAAAGCAAATCTTCCTGGAAGCAACCTAGACTACCAGGGAGTTTCCTAAAATAGTCAGGACATGGCTCTAAGAGGGTGGACAGCTGCCTGGTTAGAAGGACATTCTGAACCCAGGCAGGCGGAAAACATCTGGGTGGAAATGTGTATCTGGTATCTCTGCTCGGCCCCTCCCTGAAGGGTGAGGTGTCAGCAGGGTGGCCTCAATGGCGGCCTGGGGATGCCGGGTGCCTGGAGGCCCTCTCCTTCTCCTGCAGTCTTGGACCAGCACTGGCACACTCCACGGAGGGAAAGCAGCATTGCCCCTGCCCCAGGTGTCTTTCACCGCTTCCCTCATAAATTACCCAATCCTTCTCGGTAGCAGCCGCTTTACAGCTACCTGTGCGGGTGAAGGCTGGCTCAACAGTCAGTGATGAGCCCCGGTGTTCCCTGGCTCGCTCGCGCGCGCGCGCACACACACACACACACACACACACACACACACACACACACACGTCTGTGTTCAAATCTTTATGGGCTTGGCCAAAAGAAGAGAACAAGTCCTGCCCAGTTCTCTACCTCGGTCCATAGCTATTCTTGAAGTGCAGCTGCTGTGGGCCAATCGCTAAGAAAGGAAGACTACCACCACGTGGAACTCCAAACACGGAGCTGCTCACAGTCACCAGGAGCACTAACAATAATGCAAAATGTGGGAAATAAGCAACCTGATATAATTATTTAAAAGCCAGTGACAGAACTATGATTACTCCACTCAGATCTACCAGCGATGCTTTGAAACTACCTGTTTTTAAATGGATGGCTGGTGGCATACGTGGTGGGAAGCTGGTTATATCCCAGGCTTTTGTCAGCATAGAGAACTCAGTACTTATCTGCAAAGATCTAAAAGCTTACTACTCAAAGTGTGGTCCCTGGACCAGGAGCATGGGCATTACCTAGGACTTTGGTAGAAATGCAGAATGTAGGCCTGACCTCGGACTGCCCCAGTCAGAACAAGCATTCTCGCCAGCCCCCAGTAGTCAGCAAGCCCTATGAGTCTCAGCAGTCTGAGAAGCACTGCTTTCAAGAGCTGGCATCAGTCTCAGTGCTAATTAGGGGACTCACTGGTTTTGTTCCACTCATGTAAAAAATAAGAATGTTATTTGCAACAAAGGATTCTACTATTAAAGCTCCAAGGAAGTTTAGAACTTTGTTCTACATTTAACCTTTATTTTTAAAAATGTGTAATTTGGACACCTGGAAAAAAGACAAAATGACCTAAGTTCGTGGTATCTAGAGTTTCAGAAAAATGCTTGGGCTGGTCTTTGGTTGTTTTAAACTTATGGTAGCAAGACCTAAGAGCTCTGAACAAGAGAGAAGAGCAGGGCTCTCCTTTCCAAGCCCCCTCCCCCTGCCCCGGGAAATCATGGACTTGCCTTTTGGAGGTTGATGGTGCTGACATGCAGTTTCTTCATGGGTCCTGTTTCTACTGGCCCACTAGCCAATGCATCCCCTTGGCCACTCCTCAGCATTCGATGCTGGTAAATCAAAGGGTCTTCTTCTTCATCAGCAAGGGTGTATCCCTGCAACCAGAGATTTACACAAAAACCCTGCAACTCCGCTAGGTCCTCCAGGTTAGAAAACACCCTTAAACCTTGGGAAGGTCGCATCTTCTGGAAAAGTCAGGATGTCAACAAGAAGGAAAAAGTTATATGCATGGACAAAATGAACAATGGGTGGGCTACACTGCCCACTGCAGACCCATCTTTGCTGGTCACTTTTGGTCAGTGATAGCATTGACTCCATAGCACCAGCACACAGCTGGCAAAGCTAAAACTGTGGGCAGTGATCCAAGGGACCAAGTGCTATGAGCTGGGGGGCAAACAGTCCGCTGTCTGGCTTTGTGTGGCCCAGGAGCCAAGAAGGGTTTCTATATTTTCAAATGATTGGGAAAAAAAAATCAAAGGAGGATGACTATTTTGTAGCACGTGCAAGCTATTCAAGAAGCAAATCCGTGGTGTCCCTGAGTGGAAGTGCACGGGCAGGCGGCCAGACTTACTCTCTTCCATGAGCAGGCGGCTGCTTTCCGGCCGCGGGCAGCAGGGCCCAGTCACTGCCTCAGAGCCCACACCGCCTACAGAGCTGAGAAAAACCTGCTATCTTTACAGAAACTGTTTGCCCATCACTAATCTAGGGCTAAAAAGCCAGATGTGCTCCCAGACCCATGAGGAGAATCATCGGTGGACTCTGGGACAGAAACCAAGCGCAGTTCACCTTGACGATTCTGCAGATGAGGACATCATAGCGCTGATGGTTGATTCGGTGTCGCACCAGGACTTTATTCACCATTGGAATGAAAATTTGGTACTGTCGAAGGAGAGGGAAGAGGTCAGAAATGTTACTCTGCAGAGAAGGAGGCAGACAAAAGAATGCTACAGATAGGTCCCCTGAGTTTGGGGTGGCTCTGTGTTATTCCGAAGAATAACCTACTTGTCTGTCTGTCTGTCTGTCTCACTCACACACACACACACACACACACACCCCGCTACAATCCTAGTCCCTACTCCCTTCCATCTGGGTTACTGTGATGGCCTTTGACTGCTCTCTCTGCTCTTACCCTTGGCCTGGTCTGTTCTTTCACACAGCACTGTGAGTCACCAGGTCAGACCATAGTATTCCTGTGATCAAGATCCTCCAAAATCTTCTAGTCTTGCTCTGAGTAAAAGCCCAAGTACTTATAATGGCTCACAGCAGTGATGTGCAAATTTCTGTGGGCATCAGAGTCATTTGGAGGGCTTATGAAACCAGAGATTGCTGGGCTCCACAGCCAGCTTCTGGTTTAGGGCTGCGCACAGCCCAAGAATCTACATTTCTAACAGATTCCCAGCTATGCAGATACTGTGCAGGGACATCTGAGAACCACTGGCCTACAGCACCTGGTCTCTGTGCCCCATCCCAGCCCCACCTTATCTCTACGACCTGAACTCCAAGCCTTCCCCCTCACCCCCCAGCTCCCTCCTCTGAAGCCACAATGCTTTCCTGCTGTTCCTTGGACCTTTCAAACGTGCTGCCTCCTCACACCTTTGCATTTGCTACTCCTGCCAGCATCCAACTCTCTGGGCTCAGACCTTTATTTGGGTCTCTGGTCAGATGTCAGTTTATCAGAGGTCTTCGCTGTCCACCCTAAACAAACAGCAGCTCTCCCCACTCACTCTACACTCTTATGAGACAGACTATTTATTAGCTTTGCCTCATTGGAATGTAAGCTCCATGAGAACAAGGACACCATTCTGTTTACTGCATTATCCCAGAACAGCATTTAGCCCACAGAGATGGCTCGAGAAATATTTGCTAAATAAATGAAGGACAAAAAAGGCAAATAATTCCTAGTTCTTTGAAGGTAGTTGAGAGCTACAGACTAGCAAACAGAGATGTTCACAAACAAAAGGCATCTTCCCCAAGCCAGGCAGAAGAGCACGTCTGTTCAGGACTCCTGCCTCACCTTCTTCCCCAGTTGGAAGACCAGCGAAGACAACGTGTCCATGGCTGTGGGACGCAGTTCAGGGCTCTGGTCCAGCGTTCGAACAATCGGATGAATGATCCGGGAGGCGTAGTCAGTGAAGTCCAGGGACTCCGTCAGGCGGTCCACAGTCTCTAACGCTGCCCTACAACAATCGTGGACATACGGTAATTGTTAACACATGGTCCCAAAGTACGAGAAGTGGCTGAGGGTTATCTTATCAGCACCAAATGGGAAGGCACGGCCTTGGAGGTACCTCGGGTGACATGGATCCAACATAAGTCCCAGTGGGATAGGGACAGTTAAGATTTCTAGAAGCCTGGGGCATTTCTGGGCTAAAATAAAGAGAGCTGAGGTAACAAAAAAATGGAAAGATGGCATGGGAACTTAAGAAAAGGACATTTTTAACCACACGTGAAAAGCTCGATGGCTGCTTAGTCCCAAAGCACAGGTGCTTACTTCCGAGACGGCAGTGGAACTTCCGGGGCGTCAAACAGCTTCACGATAGGGGGCAACAACAAATGCAGATAGTCATCCAGGTTGGCGCCAAACAGCTGGATGGCAGCCAACAGCTGCAAAAGAGAGCAAAAGCCCGGTGATAAACAAATAAAGGCAGGTACCAAGTATCGAAGCACGCAGAGCGGGGCAAGGGTGTGGGGAATTCCGAATTCTGTGGGGACTCTGACAAGTCTTCTGTAAGTGGCCTTGAGCTACATTCTTTCGGTAGCCTTCCCCTCTCCCCCACTTTATTTTGCTTGTGTATTATTTTGCTTTCTCTGAGCTTATTTCAATGGATAAAGAATCAGTTGCTAGATAATAGGAGAACAGGTCTGGGATAAAACATTTACCAAAAATAATCCAATAAAAGAGAGAAAACACAAGTCCAATCAAGAGAGGACTGTAAACATCCTGTCAACTGCACACATCAGGTATTAGCATTCTTTGGACTCGATCTTGTGGATCGAGCGCCATCCCGTCACTCAGACCAGGGTCTTGCCTCTTAGCTGATCATCCCTGGACTCTGATGGATGCTGGGACTCTCTCTAGAGGACACCCTTCTGGACTCACCTTGATGGAGACGATGCGGCCTGGGCTGTTGTCATGCATGAAGACACGTAGCATGTGTGGGATCAGCTGGGGCAGGTAGAGCTTAAATTCACCCCCAAGAGCTACCACAATCTGCTCAATGAGAAGGATGATCGTGCTCTGGATCGAGGTGTTCATGACCCAGAATTCCTATAAAGAGGGAAGAGAGAGAGAAGCAAAGCCAGGTGCTCTTCTGCTGAACCAGGAATCAAGGAACTGAGACGGCCACAAGAAGCAAAACTGTAGTGAGCACAGTCTGCCCCAAGAGAGACTCCCTCCCCAGCCTCCTCTCCCCAGGCCTCTTTGTATCCTAGGTCACAGTCACAGTGAACAAATTAAACCGCATTTCCCCAAATGCACCAGGCTCCTTTGTTCCTCTGTCCTTTGCTTGTGCTGCGCTCTGCCTAGAACTCCACCTTTTGCTCAGCTAAGCCCTAAATGTGTTTCTAGACCCGGCTCAAGCCTCACTTCCATGAAGGCTTTCCTGTTCTCCTCCCATTACACACTTTGGGTCCCTCTGCCCCCTTCTTGTCTAGTACCTGTAGTAACTTCATTTTCTTTGCCACCTTCTCTCTGCTAGACTGTAAACTAGTTACAGGCAAGAAATCCCTTTGAGCCACCTCTGTCTCTCTAGGATCTAGCACAGCACCTGGCATAGTCCAGCCACCCGAACACATGTTTACAGAGTGAATGAATGAGTAGGTTTACTTTACTCAAGGGGCTCTCAGGCCGCCCACGGTGGATTCTCTACTTTGGGTACCAGCCACCCTCTACCAGAAGGTGATTCCAGTGTTTAACAAAGTTTCGTGCCCTTCCTGGGTTTAGACTTTGCTAGTCTAAACATTGCTAGATATAGATAGCACCTGACGTTTGCTCCAAATCATTTTCAGGCCTGGATAATGCCACAAAAGGAGCACTTTTTCTACACCTGTATAGTTATGTTCCACGTAAGTTACTAAAGTAAAAACTTGGCCAGGTGGCCACAGAATCTGCCTCAGGACCCCAAATTGGTTCGAGTTTCTGACTCCAGGAAAAGCTGTCATTTCAAATCAACTCAAAAAGAGAGTTGTCTACTCCCTTGTTTGAAACCTCCAGAGAAGCAGACTTGATGATGATAGATTAGCCCTACTAATGAAGGCAACACATGCATTTTCATACTTTGGGGCCCTCAACTAATTCAGAGTAAAGTCAATGAAAAAAAAAACCAAAAACTCCTCAGAAGAAAGGCTTTATAGAAGCATAAAGTATTTTTATTAAAAAATGTCTTAAAAATCATAATAGTTTAAAAAGTGAAAACCATACTAAAAGATGCTGGTAAAACTCTCTCTCTGCTTGGAGAGAGAGGTATTTTCTCTGAAAAAGCTATTTTCTCTAGATAAAAACCTCTGCCAAAGAAACACATCCGATTTTATAACCTCTACGGTCGGTCTGATGTGCATTCACTTGGCCCGCACGCTGCCTTCTTTAGAGAAAACCCATCTACCTCTCCACCATATTACCGTTGGCTTCTTACAGGGGCTTCTCTCCCTCAAAGAAGCCAGGTAGCCTGCCCAGGGATCATTGTTAACAGAGACTGTCCTCATCCCAGGCTCAGGGGCGCTCATTAAAATGCCCAGGGTGAGCAGTCAAAGGAAGAGCCCCTGGTGCACTTTACCCATCTTGGAGGAAATGAAAGCTGCATTTTGCGAGTATGAAGCTCCCTGCCTCAAACTTCTATGTTTTGGTCCTAAGTCTTTTTGGGGGACTAAGTCTCCGATTAGTTCTGCTTCCAACCACAAGTACACCGCTGCCTGTTGGGCCCCTCCCCCAGGCAGTCCATTAGCTCTCCAGCACTCTGCTCAACTTCCTTGTACAGAGGCCTCCGCCGCAGGAGTCGGGGAGCAAGCAAGCGGTTTTCATTATTTGTACAGACAGGAGTTTTTCAGTTCTGAGACCCAGTTTCAGGGAAGTTCCAGTTTTGAAGTCAGCCACTTTGATTTTAGTCCTACTGCTTCCTCCAAGCTAACTACAAAGGGCTGGCAGAGAAGAGCAGAAATTAGTGAAGAATTGTCTTCCCATTCTTTGAGGGCACAGCTATCTCTGCAAAGCAAGCTTCCCAACAGACATTTAAATGATACAAAACAGGGCGCCTGGGTGGCTCAGTTGGTTAAGCGACTGCCTTCGGCTCAGGTCATGATCCTGGAGTCCCAGAATCGAGTCCCGCATCGGGCTCCCTGCTCAGCAGGGAGTCTGCTTCTCCCTCTGACCTTCCTCCCGCTCATGCTCTCTCTCTACCATTCTCTCTCTCTCAATAAACAAATAAAAATCTTTAAAAAAAAATAAATGATACAAAACAGCAGGAAGCAGGCCTCCCCCTCAAACAGAAAAACGATATTGCCACCAACGGGGAGTCCTCTGTACCTACTTAAAGCACATTATAAAATCTGGGACGGGAGCCTTTCCTCAGGTGCTGCTGTAGTCAGAAGGTGGCATTTATGTTCTTAAAGGCGGTGGGGAAAAGCCGCGCCTTCTTCCTCAGTGCCTGACAGGAGTTCATTGTATTTAATAGCACTACCGAAACCCAATCCCCAAACCTCTCTTAAGACCGTGGTTTTATGGGCTGTAAGAAGGAGGGCTTTCATGGGAACAGTAAAGCACTGTTGTGATATTAAAGTGAAATTGCTTTGTTGTGTGTGAGGCAGAGAACTCAAGAGTCTATTTCTGGCAGAATAAGGACTTCAGGATTCTTCCTCCACCTTCACAGCTCGTACGGAGGTGCCAGAGCCTGAGGCAGCAGCCCCCCTCCTCTGACATCACCCACCGGGGCACGCTTCCCCACATTTAATACTCGTGTTTTAACAGCTCTATGAAGACCCGTGACAAAAATGTCCGTGCTCTCCAAACCTGCCTCTGAATGTTTCTTGACCCAAACACTGATGAACCAGCTGAAGCACTAACTTCTACTCACTCTCATGAGGGTGACTATTTCATCCATATAAGGTCGGATGTGGCTCTTCACAAAGGACACCAACATTCCCAGCTGCTGGAACAGGAACTGGAATGGAGAAGAGGTCAGCAAGTTGGCATCAGGAAGGATGGAGAGCTCCCAGGGTTACCCTAAGTCCATGGGAACAAACGAACACCACTATGGAATCAGTTTCCACACCATTCATCTACTGAGTGTAAGTCTAAAAAAACCCAACTGAAAGCCTTTGGTGGTGATTGTGGTGGGGGCTAAAACAACTCTCAGTAGCTTTACACCCCAGCCAGGCGAGCCAGTTACTACTGCCCAACAAGGGCTTTGGGGCCAGACTGGCTGTCCTGAGCCTCGATGCTAACTCTTGGCTCTGTGACCTTCATTTAACTTCTCTGCGCCCAGCCTCTTCAGGGAGAAGACGCAGATAACAGTACTTGTCTGCAGGGCTTACTTTAAGTTAAATGGGAGAACACCTGGAAAGCACTAGCACCAGATGTGAATACCATGAAGTGCTCCATGAACACCAGCTATCACTGAAGGATTCGCGGAGTGACTAAAGACTTAAAAATGAACAGGAAATTTTTAATCACCTGTAAATGTATCTTTTTTCTCTTCAGTTCTAATTCACTACCACTTACTTTCTAAAATAAATACGGCTAACTATTATGAGTATTGTGGTTCGTGTGTAGTAATTAACTCAATTAATCAGATCTTAATTCATGAGGTAACTGTTTATCTCTGAGAAACTGTGCACCAAAACAGTAAGCAGGGGCGCCTGGGTGGCTCAGTCGTTAAGCATCTGCCTTAGGCTCAGGTCATGATCTCAGGTTCCTGGGATCGAGCCCCGTATCGGGCTCCCTGCTCAGTGGAGAGCCTGCCTCTCCCCCTCCCTGCCGCTCTGCCTACTTGTGCTATCAAATAAATAAAATCTTAAAAAAAAAATTTAAAACACAGTAAGCAACCTGGGGGAGGGATGGGATAAGGAGATTCTGTTCAGGCTGATACGGTGCAGCTGTTAGAAGGGATGCCATTCACTAAAACAAGGTGGGAATAAAAAGGCTTGGGTAAAGGCGATCCAGCTACTTTCCTGGCTAAAGATGTCTTTAGGGTATGGTTTTTATTTTGTAGTGATCTTCAGATAGTGCTACATGTCAATATGCAATAGCAAATCATATTCTAAACTCCCCTCCCCGAAAAGATTTTTCTAGCTCTCTATGCCTCTGCCTCCTCCCATTAATAAGACAATTTAGCATAATGAACGTACATATTTTCACTTTTTTTAAATTTATTATTTTTTTTATTAACATATAATGTATTATTTGTCTCAGGGTTACAGGTCTGTAATTCATCAATCTTACACAATTCACAGACATATTTTCACTCTTATCTGCATTTCAAAACTTGGGCAAGTAAGGGCGTCTGGATGGCTCAGTTGGTTAAGCGACTGCCTTTGGCTCAGGTCATGATCCTGGAGTCCCTGGATCAAGTTCCGCATCGGGCTCCCTGCTCGGTGGGGAGTCTGCTTCTCCCTCTGACCCTAACCCCTCTCATGTGCTCTCTCTCATTCTCTCTCTCAAATAAATAAAATCTTTAAAAAAAAAAAGAAACTTGGGCAAGTTAGGATTAAATAAAAAATGTTGTTTCAAATAGCAAGTAAAAGACTTACCGACTCACTACCTGAAGAGGTGAGACTCACTGGACATATAGGGTTGGGCTCCAAGGGAGTGTGGATGCATTTTCTAATGACAAGGATACCAATGGATTTTAAGGTGGTTCAAACCTGCCCACCACATGGCACAGGTTTGACTCAGGACAGCCATCCCTACCTACAGCTTGGGAGCCTCCTTATCGAATCGCTGCTGGCCCTTTTTGTGAAATGGTCTCTATAAAAGGACATTCCAGAGATTAAGGGATGTGAGACTCTAAGTATAATGGTTTTCTTAGCTAAATTTTTGTTATGTGAAACCTGAAAGAAGGTAGAAAATAGAAGCTGGAGGAGAAGCAGGGCACTGGGGATGGCAGGGAGGTCAGGAAAACCATGAGACCGAAAGGACAGAGCCTCCTAACCCCTGCTGTCATTTCACATTAGGTGTAATAGGGAATCCCGGGGGTACTAAGCCATCTGCAGGAGCCACAGGACGGATGCCCACAGCAAGTGCCTCCCTCACAGTAAGGAGCCCAGCAGCGCCCTCCATCTCTTCACCCTTAGATTCTTCCATAAGCTTTTCTTCTCTTTTTTTCCCCCTGGGGACATTAGTATATTAAAAGAACACATTTTTTTGTTCTTGAAAACATGGTGGGTTAGATACTCCTGCTATGAAAACCCTAAAGATAAACAATAACATGGGGCAGCTGGGTGGCTCAGATGGTTAAACGTCTGCCTTCGGCTCAGGTCATGATCCTAGGGTCCTGGGATCGAGTCCCACATCGGGCTCCCTGCTCCTTGGGAGCCTGCTTCTCCCTCTGCTTCTCTCTCTCTCTCTCCCTCTGTCTCTCATGAATAAATAAAATCTTAAAAAAAAAGATAAACAATAACAAATACTGTTATTGTGTCATCAGAACCAAAACCTTTTACAGAAAGCCAGACCTTCAGAGGGCTATGTATTAAGAGAAACGGTGACCCCCAACTTCCCCCAAATCTGTCCACTGGCAAAAGGAGACAAAGACATTTGTCAGTCTTGCTGTGGAGTCTAGGTAGGAAAAAAGTCTCTCCCAAGAGCTTGTAATCTCAGCTCAATCTCACATGAGTTTAGGGGGTTATTTTGACTATCCGTGTGGACTGAGAAACTCTAAGCCGAGAAATTAACTTAAAATTTTCCTGGGCCACATGACAGAAGCAAACACAAATCCTCTTCAAACTGAGAGAAGATTTTCTAGTACTGCTTCAGGGAATGCCCAGCTGCATAGGATACATGATCTAAAAGTATAAGACACTAAAGATAGACCACTGCCAGTGTGACTCAGCAGAAACAATCAATAGCAGGATCAGACCCATCACAGATTTTATATATATTGGAATTATTGGATAAAAAATATAAAATCGGTTTAAAATGCTTAAAGGAATAAATGTGAGATTTTAAAAAATGAGCAAAGAACAGGATACCACCCAAAAATACTAAGCATATTTGAAAGAACCTAGTATAACTTTAGATTCTAAAAAAATGTAATTGAAACTAAAAACTCAAGGACAGGTCAAAAAGACATAGCTGAGGAATTTGTGAACAGAAAAGGGATGTGAAGACATATCCAGAATGGATCTCCAAGAGATAAAGTTGAAAAATACGGACAAGAAACTAACAGACATTAAGGACAGAGTGAGCTCTACATGTGAATCAAATTCTGGAAGGAAAAAACAGAGGGGTGGAATCCTCATATTCAGGAAGTCCACACATTTCAAACAGGATGTGAGAAAGAAATCCATACCTAGATACACAATAGTGGAGCTTCGGGGCAACAAACACAATGAGAAGATCTGAAATAGCCACTGAGAAAAGTGAGGTGAAGTGAAAAGGAATCGTGACTTCTCAACAACAAAAGAAATGAGAATGCGTGGGATCATATCTACAGTTGTAGGAGAACCCAGAATTGTATCCTCAGCTAAATAAACATTTAAAAAAAGGGTGAAATAGAAGGATAATGATCCTAGGAGGAAGTCCCGAGGTGGGAGACAGAACATGGAGAATCGAGATGGCAAGTATGTTTGCATAAAACAGTGATAATGTTTAGCTTGGTGGCAGAAAAAGAAAAAGTGATACTACATAAGAGGGAAGGAGATAGTCTGAGCAGTCACTCTAAGTTTTGTATGTTATTCAGGAGAAGGATGGAGATATGGATTAATTTTTTAAATTAGCTACGAAAGTTAGGTATGTGAGGCAAAATCTAAGGGTGAAAAGGATAAAATGAATCCATCCCTCATCCTGTACAGGGGGACATATTCCAAAGAGCTCAAAGACTTGAGTGGAAAAAATCAGGGGGTGCCTGGCTGGCTCAGTCAGAGGACTGTGTGACTCTTGATCTTGGGGTCGTGAGTTCGAGCCCCACATGGGGCCCAGAGATTACAAAAAAAATAAATAAAAAAATAAAAAAATGTGAAAAGCAAGGCCAATCAAGTACAAAAAAAAGGTAAAAATGATGTACATACAAGGCTTTTTGTTACAGGATTATTTTAAGTATCAAAAGAATGGAAAAAACGCAAACGTTCACCCACAAGGACAGGTTCAACAGCTGTGGACACAGCAGGGTGCCATCACCTCTCAGGAGATGTAGGCATTTTCAGGGGATGCAGGCATCCTCGGTGCTGCAGTGGCAGGAACTCCACGACACACTGCTGTGACGGTGAAAAGAAGCAAGTGCACAACAGAGTCTACATTATGTTCTCTTCTGTGGGAGGAAGGCGGAGGAATATGGATTTCCTCACATTTTCAAAAACAAATAGCAAAAACATAAATTGGAAAATGATCAAATAGTTACCTTGGGGGGAAGTGTGGTAGGCAAAATAATGGTAAGCCAAAGATGTCTGTGCCCTAATCCCTAGATCCCATGAATAAATGACCCGGCACGACAACGGGGACTTCTGAAGATGTGATTAAGGTTCAGGACTTTGACATGTGGAGATTATTCCTTAAAAGCAGAGAACCTTGGTTGGCAGTGGGCAGAAAGAAGAATCTGGCAGCAAAAGAAGGGTCAGAGAGACGCAATGTTGCTGACTCTGAAGGCAGAGAAAGAGGGCCAAGGAATGTGGGCAGCCGCTAGAAGCCAGAAACAATAAGGGAGATGGACTGTCCCCTAGGGCTTCCAGAAAGGAACGTGCCTCAACAGCACCCTGATTTTGGTTCAGCATGACCTCTGTCAGACTTAGGACCTACAGAGCTGTAAGATGATAAATCGGTGCTGTTTGAAACCAAGATGTTAGTGAGGGTTTGTTATAGCAGCAATGGGAAACGTTATAGGAAGAAACACGGTAATATGGATGGGGAGAGAAGCTAGACTTTGCTGAAAACATATTTTATAGTTTCAGCTCTGGAACTGTGTTAATGTCTTACATAATTAGAATAAAACTCAAATTAGGAACACCTCAAAGAAATTTCCAGAAACCGAAAATAAGCAGAAACAAATTTAATTATAAATCAAGTTGGTTGCACAATCACTCAAAGACGAATTTCAAGCGACTTTAAACACAGTATTTTGGTGTGTATCCCCGAAAGGACACAGCCTAAGAACGAGGGGGAAAAAAAAATCATAAAAAATCTTGACTTGCATTCAGTAACCTTACTGTTATTACTAATACTGGTCATTTACCATTTATATGTATACAAGATACATGCAGGAATGTATTCTGCAAGATAAAGCAAGTAATTATAGAAATGTCAGAACCAAGTAACGAGTTTTTCAGTGTGAGAAACAAGTATAAAATTAAAGTAAAAACTCTTAAATCTTAAATTTGCATCGGAAAATCTGTATTACTTCATGACTTGTGTTTCTCTTTCTAAAAATTACTTATTTCTGTTTCTGTTCACTGAAATGGCCAAGAAACAACAATATGCCAATAGCAATGAGCACCCCAGCACACCAACTACAGTCTCTAAGTACCATTTCTCACTTAAAGAAACCATAACTCCTTGGAAGTGGCCATGCCCAGGCTTGAGTGAAATGTACTTGATAAGCTCAGAATAGCATTTTTTTTTTTGCCAGAAAGCAAAAAAAACAATCAAAGACTAAGACCACTGGCCAATGTAAAAAGAACACAACAGTCAGGCTGATTAGGATAATTAGATCATGAGAAAGAACAGTGACTTCAATGAATAAAAATACTATATATAGCTCCATGAGTTGATAATGATACTCCAAAAACAGTAGGGGTTGTGGGGTAGTACCTGAGTCACCTTTGAGAAGTTGCAAGGGACTTGATTCATTACTCTGAAAAACTGATAAATAAAAGTAAAGGATCATGCATTTATTCTGCTCTCCCTGTACGAACTATACTTTAAATTAACTGAATGAATAGTTGACAACATAAAGTTCTTTATAGATGATCACTAACTAATAAATCTAGGAATAATGTAATTAGAAAATCACAGCTTTCCAGTCTTTCTAGAAAACAATCTTCAATGAACACTAAAATGATTAGGAGAAAGGCTGAGAGAGAACAAAGGATCACAGTACCTGAGCCCACTGATTAACCTTTACATCACTAGAAACTGGGATGATTTAGAAAAGATTTGCTTACTAACTGTTGTTAGTACGTGAAGTATTCAGTATTCAGTACCGCCTATGAAGCATGTCTTGCCAGAAGAAGGAAGCTGAATTTAATCGACTCTAAATCTAATCAGTTTACAAGAAGTTAAGATATCTTGAAGATACAATCAGTCAAATCCAGAATGGGAAATTCTGTAAGACAAATGACCTGCTTTCTTCCACAAATAAATGGCATAAAAAAAAGGGGGGGGGGAGAAAAGGAGAATGGATAGAAAGAGAATTGGATATATCATATATCCCCCCAAAAATATAAAACAGAACAGACTAAACTATGAGAAATTAATAAATCCACCACTGTAAGAGGAGATTATCTCACTTCTCTCAGTAAGAGATGAAGAAAACAAAAAATTAATAAGAAAACAAAAAATTTGAACACAGTAAGTAATAAGTTCAAATCTAATGACACACATGGAACTTTGCGCATAACATCAGCAAATACCCGCTATTCCCAAGCACAGAGGAAACATCAAAATGGATTAAGCATTTGACTATTAAGGCAGTTTCAGCAAACATCAAAGAATTGTAAACCCAATGCAATTAAGTTAGAAACAGATACCCAAAAAAGAAATTTGAAACCCTGTAAATCTGCAAATTAAAATATCCACTTCTAAATAACTCAATGGTGAAAACAGAAATTATAGGAAACATTAAAAACACCTATCTCTGAGCAATAATGACACTAAATTATTATTCAGCTATGAAAAAGGAATGAACTACTGATCCATGATGAACCCCAAAAGTATTATTATGTTAAGTGAAAGAAGCCAGACACAGAAAAACCACATATGGTTCCAACTCTATGAAATGTCCTGAAAAGGCAAATCTATAGGCATAAGTAAATAAAATGAATAATTTCTTAGGGATGCCTGGGTGGCTCAGTTGGTTAAGCATCTGCCTTCGGCTCAGGTCATGATCCTGGGGTTGTGGGATCGAGCACCACGATGGGTTCCCGGCTTGGTGGGGAGCCCACTTCTCCCTCTCCCTCTGCCCCTGCTCATGCTTGCTCTCCCTCTCAAATAAATAAATAAAATCTTTTTAAAAAATGAATAATTTCTTAGAAAAATGTGACCAAAACTGTTTTAAGAAGAAAGAGAAAAGCTAAACAGATCTTTGAACCTGTAGTTAAAAATATATATATATATATATATTCAGACCAATTCCACTCAGGATTAGTAGATGTAAAAAACTGATATTAAGGGGCGGCTGGGTGGCTCAGTCAGTTAAGTGGCTGCCTTCAGCTCAGGTCATGATCCCAGGGTCCTGGGATCGAGCCCCTCATCGGGCTCCCTGCTCTGCAGGGAGCCTGCTTCTCCCTCCCCCTCTGTTGCTGCTCCCCCTGCTTGTGCTCACTCTCTGCCATATAAATAAATAAAAATCTTAAAAAAAAAACAAAACTGATACGAAATATTAGATATAAAGTCAATGTATCAAAAAATACATCATAACCAAAATGGTTTTAAAACAAGAATTCAAAAATATTTCAACATTAGAACATGTACCAATGTAATTCAACATATTAACACATTGAAAGAGAAAAAAAATATGAGAATCACACCAGACAAATAAAAGGCATTTGATAAATCTAATACCCGTTCATGATAAAAACTAGCAAATTAAGACCATAAGGGAACATTTATAACCCTTAAAAAGCTACCTGCCAAAAACTTGCAGCAAACATTATACTTAGTGGGGAATTCTTAACAGCAGTCCCACTGAAATCAGGAAAAAGATTAAAGATCTCCAGTTTCAGAGTCTAATCAACATTGTAGTACAGGTCGTAGAAATGCAAATGAGGAAAAGTAGTAACTGGTTTACAGATTAAAACAAAAAACTAGAACTTTCTCTTTTTGCACACTATATGATTATCTACAGTGAAAAGCTAGGGAAATTTAGTATTAGAATTAGTAAGAATTCGATGAGGTTGAGTACATAAACTGCACTTCCGTATTCCAGGCACAAAATTAGAAAATATACTTTCTAAAAAGATATTATTTACTCTAAACGTACATCAAATTGAATATATAATCACAGAGGAAAAAACTGATTAAAAAATTAATTCAAGGGACACCTGGGTGGCTCAGACAGTTGAACGTCCAACTCTTGATTTCGGCTCAGGTCATGATCGTAAAGTCCTGAGATCAAGCCCTGAGCCAGGGCTCCATGCTCAGCAGGGGTCTGCTTGAGATTCTCTCTCTCTCCCTCTCTCTCTGCCCCTTCCCCTGCTCATCCACACACATGCTCTCTTTCTCTCTCTCTCTCTCAAATTAATAAATCTTAAAAAAAAAAGCGCCCCCTTGAGTTTTATTGAGGTTTGCTGCCAAGTAGTGGCATAGGTAAATAATCACAGAACCACTCTGCCAGTTGTGTAGTTTAGAGAAAGAAAAGAGAGCAAAAGGGAGAAACAGGGAGGGAAAGGGGGAAATTTCTACCTTACAGGAAAGGGCCAGCTGTTAAAAGGAGAAGAAATGGTAGAACTAGAAAGTCCTTACTTTGCAACCAGTGTGACAACAGATTCAGGCAAGGATCATCCACAGTTGCTCAGTCACTGGGTCAAAGATAGTCAGGGAATAGGACTGTCACAGTCTCAAAGTATCACCCCCAGATTACTTAATGACTCAAGAAAAAGGCACCTTACAATGGAGAGCTCTGACAGAGACCAATTTAACCACGTGCTCAAACTCAGGATCAACACTAATGGGAGAAGCTGACGTTACAAGATCTGGTTAAGAGGTAGGCAATGTCACCTCTGTAATATCCTCACTAAAAATGATGGACATGATGGACTTCAATCTAATTACAAGGAAGCAACAAGTTCACACAAGTGGGACATTCCATTGGACAACTGCACTGAACTCTAGGTACACGCCGCCCCCTCCAACACACACAGTCATCGTTTAGCCATTCTGAGGGGATAACCCAGGAAACTGAACCTGTACCCTCAGGGCTTAGGAGTTAGGGAAGGGGAGGTACCCGGCCCAACAGCCAACAGGGGGCATTGGTAGGAAGTGGGGCTCAGGAGCAGGGGTGGGGTTTTAGCTACTTACTTCCCGGATGGCCCCGTCACAGACCCGAATGACATTGAGGAATGTGGGCATGACCTGCGGCAGGAACTGCACACACTTGAGGCCCAGGGACTTGAAGATGAAGGTGATGGCCTGGACAACCATGGTGTGATGGTGCGAGAGGGACTGGTCTCGGAAGATCCGCATCAGCGCCACCATGGACACAGCGGGGTAGAACTCATCCAGGGGCAGGTTGCCCATGTTGACCAGCATCTCGCTGGTGCTGTAGTCGGCTAGAACAAAACAATGGCAATAATCACAAGCTATACATGCCATGACTCTGACTCGGAGCAGAACCTGGCTAACAACAAACAGCAGACCGTCATTCAGCATTCATGGGGAATACAGGCTGTATTAGGAACCCATGAACAGGCTCTCACCATGAAGAATGCAAGAGCTTTTGGCTGTTCTATTACCCCGACCACAAAAGCCTAACACGGTACATGATGGGTTTTCTTTAAATTGCTATGTTTAACTTCTCTCCTTATCATTACAGTTGACAACTTTGTAGTTGAAACCATCAATAAAAATAATTACTTCCCCAAATGAAAGTAAAGGGAATCAAATTAGGCTAACATCTGTCCAACAGCTGCTCGGTCCCCCTACGGACTTCAGACGAGGGAGCGGCAAATGCTAGCTGACCTGAACAGCGAGGCTCTCAAAGACTTGGTGCGGGGAGGGTGAGTGGTGCACTGAAGAGGCCAAGAACTAGACCAGCCGAGAGACTGGACCGGCGATGCCGAGCAAGGACAAAACCTGCAGGGACTGGGCTCAGACTCTGCTCCTGACCGCCCTGGGTCCGAAAGGTAACGTCAGAGCTATGCTTCTCTACTATACAGAAGAACTGGAAGCAACAGGATTCCATCCATAGAGTTTAGAAGCAAATTATTTTGAGGAGAAGACTTCATAGCTCAGGGGTTAGAGCACTGGTCTTATAGAAACAAATTATTTTGGGAAAATAACATTTTGCTGGAATGGCTGGGAGAGCCACTGCTAAACTTTTCATTGTTTCGGAAATAAGCCCGCCCTCATGAACAATGGGTTAAGTCTAGAAAAACCTGCCGTAGCCCCATACCCTACCCAATCTCTCAGGCTACTTGTCAAAAGGCAGAGTGGCTCCAAGGCCAGAACAGCTGATGAAAAAAGAGCCCTGGATTCTGACTGCTACCAGGTTCTCTATGCCCCTGAGCCTGGCCTCAGGGTTTCCCTAGCAATTAAAACTGGGAGAATAAATTCTACCCTCTTCCTCCTTGGGTGCCATGAGAATATAAAACATCAAAGAAGCACTAACAAAGAATGAGAGATGAACAGAAGTGATGGGGTGATAATTCACATCTCTCTCATCAGCACCAAAAGGTGGGTACAGACTTGGCCTATTGACCCCTGACAAAGAATCTGGACAGATGTAAGGACTCTGGACACGCCGGGAAGCAGCATCCCTATTGTGATTCAAGAGGAAACTTGACTTTCCATTCAGAAGTCATGAAGTGAGCCAATATGCTATAATTTGTTAGCCAGCCCAAGGCTCTTTCTAAACACAGCTAGCAAGGGGCTTTGTGACGTAGGAACTTGGCGAGTCTCTCATGGTTCCCCTCAACTTACAGGAATCCTGACTTGACTTGGATTCAGACAGGCTGACAGCAGAAGCGTCACGGGACTGGTCAATCATGCCAATGTTTACTTTGTGCTTGTAGGGATCCAGGGCCCCCAAAAGCCCTAACACACGGATAGCCTGGGTGGGAAAGGGGAGGGGAAAAAGAAAACATTCATCACACCATCTGACGACAACAGGTTTCATGACTAGTCCTCTCACGTTCCATGACACCCAGTTCGTACCTGAATGACCAGCTAGAAGAACAAAACGGAGGATAGGACATCTAATCAAGACTCAGTCAGAGCGTGTTAATGCCACAATCTCTCTCCATTCTTCCAGCAAAGTCTTTAAAGAACCAAGTTTGCCATGTTCCCTACCTCTCTCCGTGTACCCTGGTTCTGCTCAGTCTTCAGAAAATTCAGAAGGACCTCAAGCAAAGTGGGGTACTTCCTGTAGGGCTCCACCACATAGCCAGTGCTGGCCACCAACTGTCCCAGGGTCCACAGAGCCACCTGGACAAACAACAGATCATGTGGTTTGTTGAGCCAGTAAGAGAGAAGAGAAAGCATGGTTTGTACTGTTTAATGATTGTAATAAAGTGTTAGAGGCTTTTCCAAGAAAAGAAGTTTCCAGGAGAGGCACTAACCATTTACAGAAATCCTTGAGAGTCTGGGTGTAAAATCAAGGCCACCAACCAAAGCAACAATCACTGGATAAAAAGATAAAAGAAGGGTGCCTGGGTGGCTCAGTTGTTAAGCGTCTGCCCTCGGCTCAGGTCATGATCCCAGGATCCTGGGATCGAGCCCCGCATCAGGCTCCCTGCTGGGCGGGAAGCCTGCTTCACTCTCTCCCACTCCCCCTGCTTGTGTTCCCTCTCTCGCTGTGTCTCTCTGTCAAATAAATAAAATCCTAAAAAAAATAAAAAATAAAAGAAGAGCCCCACCATTCTCAAAGGAAATACCCAGTCCTTCCACATCCTGAGTGATTAACAGGAGAAATCCGACTTAAAAGGAAATTAAGATTGTTCTTAATTTTAGTCTAGTCACCTAATGAACTCGGTGACCAAACAAAATGAAGCCAGGCCTGGGGAAGAGTGTGCTGAAGCTCTACTTGCCTCTACAGCCACAGGCTCAGGCTTTCTCCTTCCCTCTAGGGGCTGGGGCTCTGATAGATAATCTGGATTTTCTTTTATCTAGAGGAAAGGCCACTGGCCAGCCCTGATGATTACTGAAAGTGACTCCAGGTCAGGACGACAGCTAATTCTGGCTCCAGATCTTTCTTCATTTTACTTAACAGATACTTCTGAGTACTTATTATGTGCCAAGCTCTGGGTTAACTAAGTGACGAAGAGAGGCAAGGGCCCTGACCTCCCAGGGGCCTGTTCTGCTCAGTCTGGGAGGAGTAGTACTCACCTGCCTTTTGGCCAACAGAGAGGAGTCCTGGAGCATGTCCATGATGATAATAAAGAGTTCATCCACCCATTTCCTCATTTCTAGGCCACTAACCTACAAAATGAAAAACAGGGTGGTAGGTAAGGTTAGAGATTATGGCATTACAAAGTATTTTGATTTCCTCAGAGACTAAACAGTATTCTTTCCATCCTATGGAAAAAGTAGTTGTCCCCCTACCTGAGCCAATTCTCCTATTGTAGCCAAGACATTATTGATCACACCTGGGTTTGGGTCAGGGTCTGGATCTTTCAGTTTCAAAATTAAAGCCTATGAAAAGAAGGTATGATAAAAACGAATGCAGAACAGAATCTACTAGAAACCTTTCTTTTACATAAGTAAAATTCACCCGAGAGACCATTTCAATCCTAGATAAGTTGAGAATCCAGAATTTCTCCAGAATGTGGATTCTAAAACTTTTCTCCATACTGAGCTCAGTTAGATATATGAGAAAGCTAAGAAACACCATGATTAAAAAATGTTTCCCATGCCTTCTCAAATGGTATCTGATCATTTGCCAGATTCACATAAGTTTTCAAAGATTTCACAAGCCTCTAACATACTCAGATTTTAAAGCGAATTTTTTTCATTTTGAGGGAACTATTTTATGCCACTATCTACCTACTTCTCCTTTCCAAGCACATTTGATGATGTGCTTGAAGCACTGTATCTTATCCCTTATAAAAAGAGAGCCCTTTCCTGCAATCGGTGAGATTTTCACTATTCTTTCTGAGAATGCTTGATGTGGCCCTTGACCCTGAGCCTGGGGCCGAAGAAATTATCTACTGAAACACTTCCACTGTCTCAAAGAAGCGGACATAAGATGACCCGGAGAGACAGTGCCAGTGTCTCTAGCTTCTGTGAGCTACCTTCAGAATGGGCTCCATGTAGGGGCGGATGAGCCGTGGGGCATTGGAGACCAGGTGCCCCAGCATGCGGGCACTCTGCTCTTTGATTCTTCCAATGCCGCTGTGCTCCAGCTCCGTCAGAATCTGCAGGGAAGAAAGGCCCGTATGGTAAAGGAAGTTCTAGAGAGGAACGGTGTATAAAAGGGGAAACGTGGCAGGGAACCAGAGGAAGGAACCAGAACTGCATGCGGATCAAGTAGCTGCTGGATCCTCCACAAAGGCCAACAGTCAGGGACACAGCAGTGGTGGGAAGAAAGACTGTTGGAAGCCAGCCCCAGTCCCCACAGTGCCCCAGCCCCCATGGTTCCCCAGCTGTCCCCAAGCACAACTTTAACCGTACGGCACAGGCCCAGGGGGCTGGGAACACCAACGGGGACAGCAAGAGCAGGGGTCTGCAGAAATGAGGAACGAGAGAAGGGCTCTCTTCGAGAAAAATCTTTGTCTGGACAGCAAATCACTAAGGGGGCCTATAAATAATGACAAAGAATCAAGAACAGAACAGCTATGCTGTTGAAAGAAATATTAATACTCAGTAGTGGTTTCAGGGACATCTAGATAAACCCAAACAGTGAGGGATTGTATCAACAGAATCCCCTTGGACCTTGATGAACAGAAATAACATGTTTGTTCTGACATCCTTAAAACACCAGTAAATCAGCACGTTCTACTCATCATGACACAGATATAAACAACTTAATATAGACAGACTTCTGGCGAGCTGAAGTTACCAGAAGGAAATCTCTGAACCGTGAGAAAAGTGCATGTTAACTCAGCTACCCAGAGGAGGAGTCTACAATTTAATAATATATTTTGTCTTAGGTTATTGATTTAATAATCCTGACTTTCTGGATCCCCCCAGCAGCCTGTTTTCCCCCGTCACAGCAGACAGCAGTGAGAGTGGACAGAGAGGGATGCTGAGAACAGACCCACGTGAGCCAGGAGATGGCTGGCAGGCAGAGAACAGATGCCTGAGAGGAGAGTGCCAATCTTTGGAGCACCAGGGGCCAAATCAAAGGTTCCCAAATTCACCTCCAGAGCCAGCGAGGATCGCTGCGCCCTCAGAACAATACCCAACACCCCCTCTGATGATTGAGAGGCATGAGGAAAAGGCCAAAGCACATTTAGGTAATGTCCCTTACCAAGGCATGCAAATATGTGATTCAACTTGTGAAGGTCTGTATCCACATTTGAAAACAAGAAAAATAAAAAATTCGGGGGTTTCAAGGGCTAAGCTCAGTATATGGTAAATTCATTCAATGGTGCTTCACATTCTCCAGTATCAGGAAAAATGAGATGGCCTGATAGCCCGGCAGCTTATTGTAACCTTCTAGCAGACACAGGCCACGCCTGGCTTGTTCGCTAGTGTTTCCAGCACCCAGCAGGACCTGGAACCTGGAAGATGTCCAAAACATCTATTGACTGAATGAACACACTGATATTCTCATTAGGAGATATTTCTATATCAAGCTTCTTTAAGCAGGATTTTGGGCTGGCAGGCTCAACAATGATTTGTTTTCCTTCCCAAAACCTTAGGTATTTTTAAAAAAAGACTTAAAAGGATAGGCACTCCTATCACAGGCCAGCAGCTGAAGAAATAAACCGTTAGGCTACAAACAGAAGTACCAACGTAATATAATCCTCTAGTTCTTTGACTGATGATATTACAGTCACTTTAGTTATGACTGTGAATACACGACATTTCTCTAGGATGAAAGTTCCGTATATTAACGATATTTCTGTGTTTACGTTCTTTATGTGGGTGGGTCAGGAAGCAGAGCGGGAGGGAGGGACAGGGTGGGGTCGGGGGACAGGAAAGGACTGGGTGAAGCACACTGAGACCCAGAAGAGGTGGGTGGAAAGATCTCGAGGCAGGAAGGACTGGACCATGCACCACTCGCAAGGAGGCCAGACAACTTATGTGGGTAGGCGGAGACAAAAACTGGGCAGTTAGGTTTTAGCAGGAATCGAAAATTCTGGGGCGCCTGGCTGGCTCAGTCAGTGGAGCGTGCAACCCTTGATCTCAGGATTGTGAGTTTGAGCCCCACTTTCAGCGTGGAGCCTACTTAAAAAAAAGAAAAATCCTAGTAGATCGAACAGCAAGGCCAATTTGAAGCTACCTTTGATTCTAGTCCAGCAGCTTAGCTTGGCATCTGACATTTAAGAACGAAAGCCAGGGACCACAGACCAGGGGCAATGACCATGAGAAGCAATGTTGGAACCATTCTCATCCTTGGCCTCTGTGCCTGACCTGGCATCAGCAAGAGCAGGAGAGCGGAAGGACAGAGAGGTGCTGGGAAAACTGACACCATCTGCAGCAGACTGAGTGGAGAGGGCCAAGAAGTGGAATCTCTGGTGACTTGCCAGGAACAAGAGAAGAGCTGCAGAAGAGGTTAGCCTGGGATAAGAGGGCCCCTGGAGTCATACTGCCAAGAGGCTTACAAGGTGATCAGCACTGGAACTGCAACTGCGAAGCTGGGAAAACATGGACTCTTGGAGCCAAAGGTGGCTTTTACCAGGTATCTCGACCTTTCTCCCCCTTCCCGGTCCTCGTCTCTCTTTCCCCAAACCGCTCTCACAATGACAGTCCCTTTCCCATTGCCTCTAGGTCTGACTGTCACACCATTACCTGGATGAGCATCTTGCGCAAGAAAGGCATGACGAAGGCCGGGTTCATGCTACTGAGCCGGCCCACGGTGCAGATGGCCAGCTCCCGGATCTCAAACACCTGGTCGTTCAGGGCCACAAACAGGGCCTGCAAATTCTCTGCCTGGGCCAGGTGTGCATCAAAGCGCTCATCCAGGGATGCCAAGACACAGTAGCGGATGTCAGGGTCTGCAAGAGCAATTATGCCTTTGAACGCCTCTTCGATGCCATCACCCCTCTGGTCATTTCCCAGTTTCTGTCCCCACTACCTCCGGCCTAGTAAGAGGATGTCACGTACCTTTCTCTCATCTCACTTGTCAAATCTTTTCTCTACTCATAGGAGCAAAGACAACAGAATTAAAGACAGATTCTGTTACACCAGTAGGCTGGAGTAGCCAAGCCCAGCGCTTTGGCAGAGACATCAGCTGGACATCAGCTGGCTGAGTCTGAAAATCTCTAGAGAGGCCATGCAATGTAACTGGCTAATTCCAACTGCCCCGGGCGCATAAATTCCCCTAGACTGCTTCTGTCTCATAAACCGTACCAGGATCTGTTATCCCAACCACGAGGAGTTTGCTGAGCACATCTGCCACCACTTGCACTGCAGTCTGGCTGACCACGTGAGCGTGGCCACTGATGAGGTGGACGGAGGGCGTGAGCAGACGGGAGCAGGTGCGGGCAGCTTCCATGCGGATCTCCTTGTGTTCACTGTTTAGGAAATGATCTGCACAGTGGCGGACGAACTGGGTCAGAGAGTGGCCTGGATACAAAGGCAGAGAGAAAACAAAATTAACATTGCTGCTCTGGATGGTAGATCTACAACTAGCTAGCTGCATTTTTCATTTCATGGCTACGAATTCAATTTTCAACAAGATACTGACCCAGAACGCTTCTCTTAAAAAAAGTAACAAATGGGTTTCCGATCAGCAGAGAGGCAAAAGGGAGGCGGAGCGGGGAGACACAAAAAAAGGCATTCCAGCCACCCCCCAACCTAATCCTTTATTTCCTTCAAAGAATGAATAATTTTGTTTTATTCTGACCCAAACCTTTATATTCCGAGACTAAAACAATTCTTGATCAAATTTACCTTGTCTATTTTAGTTCCCAGATTTGAATACCAAAAGAAAGTCTGGTGTAGGCTGGGTTTAAAATATAGCTACTTTCTATTCATTAGAAATACATTATCCTGGGTGTCAATCAGTGCAAGAGGAGGAGCTACAAGAGGGAAACCACAGATGGCTATAAGCATTCAGATGGCACATTTAGGCTTTTTGTACTTGCTTGTTTCCCTGCAGTCTTGATCACTGCCACTTGCATGATTTTAAATTTCAAAAGTATCCATTTTTCTCTCCTGAAATAGATCTCCCTAGGGCACTGATGTGGGTTTATCTGCAGCTTAGAACTCCACACTGAACTACACAGTACAGCGCTCTTGAAAATCACACTGCCATAGAAATGGAAATACCTAAAAGCCTCTGGCTTAAACATTTTAAAGCATTAAATACCATCTCAGCTTCATGACCATGGGGGGATGGAGGCTCCATCTCTGACTTTCTCATCTCTGAAGCATTAATTCCTTGGATCAATGCATAATTTCCCTGAACGCCATCTGCCCCCAAATGCAGGATGGGACGAAGAAACAGAGAGGAGAAATTAACAATACATGCAAAGAGCCCAGGAGGCTGAGCTGCTACAGGATCAGCTAGCTGGTCTCCAGGATCCCCAGCCAAGACCCAGGACTTCTAGGTGCCCTCATTCTTTTCTTGGGGTTCCCAGCAACTCTCACTGTCTTGGCAAGAGCGGCTGCAATTTCTTACCTTCAAACTCAAAGCTGCCAAGGGTTCGAAGGGCAAGAGTAATGCTGCCCACATCGCTGGCCTCAGGCAGGGCTGTGAGGCCAGGGGAAGCTAGCTGATGGGCCAGGCCCTTGGGCATGCCCGGGTGCCGGAGGGGTTTGTGCATCAGGACCAGGGACAGCATCTTCAGAAGCCCATCCTGGATGTCCTTCTTCAGCTGTGGAATCTGACGGCTCAGGTCGTAGAGCACAGCAGTGAGGGCAGGGCTGAGGGGAAGGAAACCAGGCACCTATGGCGCTGGACAAGACATCTGTCTGTTCTAGAGAAGAAACAGCCTTTCTTGTCCAGCAAGGGGATTTGGCCCATCACTGCTTGGTCTTTAAAGTAGAAAGGATACTATAAAATAGAAGAAATGTCCTGAACTCTCTTGGCCTGGTCAGAGATTTCAAAACAATCTACGAATTTCTGGTCTTTGCCAGGACTTGCTTAATGTAATTTAGCCACTGCTGAAGACCAAGTCTCAATAAACAATCTGGGAAGCAAACAAAGAGCATCATCCTTATTTTATAGATAAAGAGAACTAAAGCCAGAAAAGCCGGGCAGTTTCCCAATGATAACATAAACAACAGCTACAAACATCAGCCGAGCACTTCTTATGTGCAAGGCCCAGTGCCCAGAGTGCCTGTTTCATGAACTCTTTCCCATTACCCCTTGACAACCTTGGACAACAGGAGCTGCTATTGTGTCCGCTTTTCAGGTGAGAAAACTAAGGCTCAGAGAAGTTAAGTAACTGGTCAGGACAACACAGCTAACCAGAGATGGAACCAGGATGCAAAACCAGCCCGTGTGTTTAGCGTGAGCTCTCTTGCCTATCCAATTTAACGAGCAAACACCCATGCCCCACTCTTTCAGTGCTGTCCCGATGCCGCCGGCCAAGGCTCTTACTACGCAAGACGGGAGCAGCTCAGGTTTCTGATACCCACCTCAGTCCCACTGCCAGCATGGGCTCCAGCAGCTCCTTGATATCCTGTTGGATGCCTGGCCCCATTGCCCGGGCCAGCATGCTGATGCAGGTGAACACTGTGGCATCCACCTGCATGGCCTTCTGTCTCCTGCAGGGGACCAAAAGTGGCTACTTCAGACACAATGACATCGTGTGATGCTCCAACTCAAAATCGCCTTGGGGCAAGGAGGGCAAGTGATCCAGGCAGGGCCACAATTTGCTGGTGTGCAGGTTATCTACTGCACAATTCTAGGGGGCCCATCACACCAGACACACGGTAGATTTGAATTTACAACAATCCAGCAGATGGCAGTCATGTATCTTGAGAAAGGGCCCCTTTCTGAATCACACAAGGCACAATAAGGGTTAGCGTGGTGCTGGCCAAGGTACCTATTTAGGAAGCAAACTGAACAATGTGTACATCAGGGACCAGGGGGTAGGGTACATCCATCATATGGAAAGAAATTCTCCCCCACAAAGAGAAGCCTGGGCTTTAGAATGGGAAGGCTTATCCCTTCACCAGACCTATCCTTGCTACTAACACAGAGAAAGATCAAAACACAGCTTTAGTCGACACTGACCCCCCGAGACTTAGAGGAGACACCCTGGCCTCTCCAGCTTGTGCGGTGAAGGTTTTTCTTGTATTTTATTCACTGGGAGGTTTCAAGGGGTGGAATAATGCACCCAACTTCAGTGACAAGGAAAAAGTGACCATTAGTTCTCTTCAGTTCCAGTCCAGAAGCTCTCTCTTTAGGCCTTACATCAAAAGACCTTTGAAAACCAGAGAAAAGAGCAAAACTAGGAGATTCCCAGTTAATAATAATATTGAAAACAGCACTGATATCTAACGTGTTCACAGGGTATTCAACCTCCCCAAATATTTATATATATATCACTTCATTTGAAAAAGGCTGGCACTCAACTGAGGAAGGGTTGTGCTTTGTATGATTTGCTACACTCTGGAGCTTAGTGATGTGGAGAATGGGCTTAAGCTCCATGGAAACTGGGATGGAGCATCCTTCTCCCCAGCCAAATGGGGGTGGAAAGTGAAATCACAATAGAGATGCTTACTTATGGGCAAAGTCCTTAGGGGGTAGGGCTGCACGGATGATGTCCAGCACACGAGGTAAATAGACCTTAAACTCAGATCTCACAGCCACAGAAAGCAGCCCCAGGGCTTGGAAGGCTGCTGTACGTTCCTTCTCCTTCTTGACACAGCTTAAGACATGGTTCATGGTGTCTTGGAGGTACTGGGTATCTGATCACAAAAAAGACAAAGCATATGGCTCAAGGTCAGGGTTGGTATATATATCAAAGGTCAGAGTTCCTAGAAAACACTTAAATTGGGGCGCCTGGGTGGCTCAGTCGTTAAGCATCTGCCTTCGGCTCAGGTCACAATCCCAGGGTCCTGGGATCGAGGCCCGCATTAGGCTCCCTGCTTGGCGGGAAGCCTGCTTCTCCCTCTCCCACTCCCCCTGCCTGTGTTCCTGCTCTCGCTGTGTCTCTCTCTCTGTCAAATAAATAAGTAAATAAAATCTTTAAAAAAAAATAATGAAACACTTAAATTTAAGAATAAATTAAGAGAGGGGAGTCTGGGAGGCTCAGTCGGTTAAGCATTTGCCTTTGGCTCAGGTCATGATCTCAGGGTCCTGGGATCGAGTCCTGAGTCGGGCTCCCTGTTCAGCGGGGAGTCTGCTTCTCCCTCTCCCTCTGTCCCTCCCCTGCTTGTGCTCTCTCTCTCTCAAATAAGCAAATCTTAACAACAACAACAAAAAAGAATAAATTAAGAGAGCCTGTTGGAAAAAAGTAAAGAAGAATTTAGAGGATGTATTAACCAAAGTCTTATGCTTAATAATCACTCCTCAGATACATCTTTTGGAAATATTAGAAATATTAGATTTTTTCCACTTTAATTAAAAAAAAAATCTTAAAGGGTCTCCAAAACAATAACGTTGTATAACTGTCCCCATTAGTGCTATATTTTGAGGGAAAAACTACATGCTCTTAAGAAATATATGTTAAATCTTGCTTAAAAACAAAGAGATGATCATCTAAACTATTTTATATTATATTGAAATTTAAAGTAATTTTGAATACTGTTTGCAATAAACAGGCCACTCTATTCAGCTTAGGCCTGGAAATCACTTTGCTATTACCCAGAGATTTCTGTTATAGTTATATTTAATAGAACAAGATTTAATCTGTAATTTGGGAAGCCACAAGTGTATCTTCATTAAGTTTCCATCAGCCAATGTGTGCAGGTAGGCGATTCTTGGGCACTTTATTTATTTATTTATTTATTTATTTATTTATTTAAAGATTTTATTTATTTGAGAGAGAGAGAATGAGAGATAGAGAGCACGAGAGGGAAGAGGGTCAGAGGGAGAAGCAGACTCCCCGCTGAGCAGGGAGCCCGATGCGGGACTCGATCCCGGGACTCTAGGATCATGACCTGAGCTGAAGGCAGTCGCTTAACCAACTGAGCCACCCAGGTGCCCCTTCTTGGGCAATTTAAGGGAAAGTGTTATTACTCCTCCAAAGGTTGGAATTTCCTGATTTTTGTCTCTTCTATTTTTCCCTTCCGTCTTGCTGGCCTCAAGTCCATGCACCAGCAGAACATACACAGCAGCAGAGAAGGCAAGACCACACATCCATTAGAAAGTGAGGGGTGCTGAGGGCCCCCAGAAGCTCATTTAGGAGGCAGTGGAGTCCCAAACAGCATAGATGCCTCCCTGCATTTACTCTAACGAGAAAGGTCTTCTTTCATGGCTCTCATGGTCAAAGCACTCTGGGGCTTGAAAACAGAAGAGTAAGGTGATGTATGTAAACCTTAAAATCAGAGCACAACCATGGGGAAAACGGGACTTCTGCACAGGGACAGCATTTCAGCAGGAAAGGAGCCCAAATCAAGAGGGTGACATCCTTTGCCCGATTTAGCACCCTAAGAGACTAGGAATTGTTTGAGGTTCCAACCCAATCTTAGCATGTTTTTGATATGGCCAAAAATTACATCATTGGGAAGTTCGAGCAATGACTTCCAAGCTGCAAGCTTTAAAAAAGTGGCACTTTCCCCATGAGGCCACATGTACGGGGGCTGCCCAGGCTGAATTTCAATGACACATTTTAGTATATTATTTAATAAAACAATAAAAACCCACATCAAAAGAATACACCTAGGGGCCCTCTGGCCTTGGCATGCTGCTCCTAGGCGGTCCTTTGAACTTACTGGGGTAACTGCTTCCCCAACATGCCAGACTTTCATCAAATTCAGCCTAATTATTACTTTCTTTTGAACCACAGACTTTCAAACCACGGTTATTTAAAGCTCTACTGAACAGGGGCATGTCTGGTCATTAAAAAGGAGAATAGCTGCTGGGTACCAGGTAGGAAGAATGGAAAACTGAAAAAAATATGGGTGATTTTCATGATATCATTTCTCTCTGGTTCATTGATTTTATGTGGCTAATTGTCTCGTCCTTACTCAACACATTCTCGTCACACACAGCACATTTCACGCCAACCATGCATTTGTCCCGTTTCGTCTGAATTGGGTGGTGTGAAATGAGTGTGTGTGCTAGGGAACGGCATCTGCGAAGGGTCGGGCTGACCTTCTACTTCCACTCCTGGCTCTCATTTGCTCCCGAATGCTTATCAAGCACAGGCAATGTGCACCGCAGTGAGGTGCAAAAAGATGTTCGAGATGGGGTTTCTCCACTCAGCAAGTAGGGAGGTAAGATAAGGATATTAAGTATGAACAGGCAACTGGAGTATTATTACAATTTTTAACCTTGACCTTACTTCTAAAATGGATTTGAAGGAGGGAGAGGGGGGCAGTAAAAGCAGAATAATGGTTTCCATCTACTGGGGCTTACTCTGCCATTTGGATGAGCTGTTCAGGCATTAATGCAGTTCATCTTGCAAGACAAGGACTGTTATTCTCCACTGACAAGTCAAGAAGTGGAGGCCTAGGAAGGTCAAATAACCTGTCTGAAACCTCACAGTTAAGGACAGAAGCCAGATTCATCCCAGGTCAGATGCCAAAGCCTTCCCACAGCTGGGTACTCTAAAGGAAGGGGGAAGAAAGTACTCCCAGCAGGAGTCACCCAGGAAGGCCATGGGGAGAAGCCAGCACCTGAGCTGGGGCCCCTCCAGGAGCCAGGGAGTCTCACTGCCCAGTGCAACCAGGGCAGGAATATGGGAAACCACAGTCCGTCATCCCTGAAACTTGCCTCTGAAACCTCCAGGCCCTGCTCCCTCTGAGCGGTGAGGCAGGTGGGTAACCAGGGGCTGAAGCAGGACGGTCACTGCATCCTCCCTGCCCCAGAGAGGCTGCTGCAGAGTAGCTAAACCCAAACTGCCCTTCTTTGGTCTCTTCGAAGCCTGTCACCAACTTGTTGTCTTCCACACATGCCAAGTTGCTTGGCTCCAGAACAGCCTCTCTGCCTGCACTCTGATTTTTCCCGTGACATCTGTAGCAACCCTGAACGAGACCCAGCTGAAATCAGACAGGAGGCAAAGATGCCAGAGACGAGCCCCGAGGCTGGCGTTGCTTCAAACAAAAGGTAGACATGACTCTTGGGAATCACTTCTGTTTGATTTCAACAGGGAATGACACGACATGTCCGTGGACATCCTCACCTGTGAAGGCAGAAGGTCGAAACGCGGCCAGGCGGGGCAACAAATTAAGGATTGTCATCTGGATCAGCGAGTTCTTGCTATTCCTGCATTTCAGCACCCACTGGCACACCTAAAGGAGGAGGGCGCAGGGTTGGTGAGGGAGCGGGAGCATGAAGCTTGGCAGGGGAGGGCGGGGGGGAGTCCCCTCGCCACTTACCTGATCAAATTTCTCCTCCATCAGGTCTCTGCAACACCGACTCTCCACCAGGGTGGACTTTGCTGGGCTGGGGGAAGCCCCGAACCCCATGAGGCCTTGGTGAGAGCTGTACCCCAGCAGTCCCACCAAGGCATTGGACTGCGGGGGCTGGACAGCCTGGAAACTGGTGAAGGGGGTAATGTGGCGAGGTTTCGTGCCGAAGCCCATGAGGTCCTTGCAGTACTTGTCATGCACCAGCTGCTGCTGTGTGATTTCTTCCATTTCTTCTCTCAGGCGCTGTATGGGGGGTGGGGGATCAGCTTTACTCACAAGTGCCATTTGCCTAGCCACTGTGGGGTCTACAGAGCGACTCATCTGCCCCACCCTGAAGGGGAACTATTTTCAAAGTGGGGGGTGCCTGCTCCTCATCTTCCTGGATTTCCCAGAACCCTGCAGGGGGACTGGTTTTATTCCAATTCAGGCAGAAGAGCACCACCTACCGAATGATGAAGCAGCAGCAGCAGGGGGCTGGCTGCGGAGGACCGCTCCCTTGGTTTGGGAAAGCTGAGTTGCAAATGGCTGTAACTCCAGACCTAAGGTTGTGGCCACGAAGCCTCTGGCGAGGGTGTCGGGCAGCCCCACGCCAGGGTCCTGGCGAGGCCAGGCTCCTCTCTTCAGAAACCCAGGCAGAAACAACTTGGGAAAGTAATTTTCTCGGGATCCGAGGAATTCCGTGGCTGGTGGGGACTACCCTGACTGGCTGAGAATTCACATCTACGTCCTATACAAAGCGCTGCTTAGTAACAGTCCAAACAATTCATTTCTCAACTTCCATACTGTTCTCGACACAGATACTTTCACTTTTCAGAAATTTTCTGCACTATTCTTATCAAGGTCACCAAGGACTCTGATGCTGCTAATCGGATGGTCAATTCTCGGTCTTCATTGTATCTAATCTGCAGTGTTTGAGCCAACTTAATATTTCCTCCTCTTGGAAAACTTCCTTCCTTGGCTTCTTGGATCCTGAGCTTTCCTGGCCTTCCTCCCCTACCCGCACCAGCTGCCCCTTGGTCTCCCCTGGTTGCTCATCTCCTGACCTTAGGTACCAGGCCCTACCTCTTCTCCAACGACACCAGTGCTCTGCTGGGGAACTAGTCACCCGGTCTCGGGACTTGAAGTCATGGCTATGTGCTGATGACTCCCAAATCCGTGTCTCTGCCCAGAATCCCCCTAGAAAGACCCAGTTCTCTGCTCAGATACCCAACATGTGTCTCAAACTTAACATTCAGAAGCAAACTCCTGACCTTCTACCCCAAACCTGCTCCTTCCACCTCAGTCCTCCTGTCTCAGCAAGTGCCACCCTATCCTCCCAGTCTCGCAGGCCAAAAACCTTGACTCCTCTCTCTCTCAGTGAACCCCCTCCCCCCAGTCCCAAATTCAGAATCCAGCCACTGCTTGGCCTGCACAGTTTCCACTAGGGTGCAAACTGCAGAAGTCCTCTGCTAAGGTTGCTGCTGTTCCTTACTAACTGGACTCCTGGCATCAGCCCGAGCCCTGCCGATAATCCACTCAACATGGCGGCCACAGCAATCCTTCTGAAACATGAGTCAAATGTCACTCTGTTGCTCAAAACCTACTAACAGCTTCCCACTTCACACCCACGGTCTGTACCGTGGCTCCCGGGACCCCACACGATGTGCCCCTTTCCGCACCCCAGGTATTCCTCTGACCCCATCGCCCACCACCTCTCTCCTGTCACACAGCTCAGTCCCAGTGGCTATCTGGCTCCCCTCCAAAAGCAGCAAGCTCCCGCCTCGAGGCCTTCGTGTCTGCAGAACCCGCTGTCTGGAATGCTCTGTCCAGGTCTTTATTTGTATGGCTCTTTTTTACCTCCTTCACAACTGTGCTCAAATGGTACATTTTGAAATGTAATCCTTGATCCATGCTAGCACCTCCTGGTCCCTTTCCCTGCCCTACTTTTCTCCAGAACATTCATCACCATATGATACACTACAGCTGATGCTTGAACAACAGGAGTATGAACTGCACCGGTCCACTTACATGTGGATGTTTTCCCATAAATCCAGTACGGTGCCGTAAACATATTTTCCCCTTCTTATGATTTTTTTTTTTAAAGATTTTATTTATTTGACAGAGAGAGCGAGAGAGGGAACACAAGCAGGGGGAGTGGGAGAGGGAGAAGCAGACTCTCTGATGAGCAGGGAGCCCGAAGCGGGGCTCGATCCCAGGACCCTGGGATCATGACTGGAGCCGAAGGCAGACACTTAACGACCACGCCACCCAGGCGCCCCCCTTCTTATGACTTTCTTAACATTTTATTTCTTCTAGCTTACTTTATTGTAAAAATACAGTATATTAGACACATAACATACGAAATGTGTGTTAACTGACTGTTTATGTTATTGATAAGGTTTCTGGTCAATAGGAGGCTATTAACAGTTAAGTTTGGGGGAGTCAAAAGTTATACGTGGATTTTCAACTGCATGGGGGGGTTGATGCCTGAACCTCTGCGTTGTTCAAGGGTCAACTGTATTTATTTTTACTTAATTGTGTATTGTCTCTCCCTGCTAGAATATAATGCTTTATTCACTGCTGTATTATTCCAGCTCTTAGGACTTGGTATAGCTGGCCCACAGCAGGTGCTCAATAAATATCTGTTGAATGAATTAACAAGTTACAAAATTATAATACCTTACATTTGGATAGTTCTTTAGAATTGACAAAATGTACAAAATTCTATTTTAATTAAATTTAGTTAGGTGATGTTCTGTTTTCCTGCGAGAAAACAGAGATCCCACAGCTGTACAGGCTACAGTGGAAAGCCTACATTATACTTGGGTGGGGAAATCTCTGAGGGCTACCATTTATGGAATGCCCACTCCATCAGGTGTTGTGCCAGACACTTCAAGTATACAGTCGACCCTTGAACAACGTGGAGGTTAGGGGCAAAGACATCCTATGCAGCCGAAAATCCATGTGTAGGGGCGCCTGGGTGGCTCAGTTGGTTAAGTGTCTGTCTTTGGCTCAGGTCACAATCTCGGGGTCCTGGGATCAAGCCCCGCATTGGGATCCCTGCTCAGTGGGGAGTCTGCTTCTCTCTCCCTCTCTGCCCCTCCCCCCTACTCGTGCTTGCTCTCTGTCTCATTCTCTCTCTCAAATAAATAAAATCTTTAAAAATAAATAAATAAATAAAAGTAAAAGAAAATCCATGTGTAACTTCTGACTCCCTTAAAACTTTACTAACAGCCTACTGTTGACCAGAGTCTTAACAATATTAAACAATTGATTAGCACAAATTTTGTATGTGTATTAGATGCTGTATTCTTACAAGAAAGCTAGAGAAGGGAAAATGTTACTATGAGAAACATAAGGAAAATACATTTACAGTACCATGCCGTATTTACCAATATCCTAAGTGTATGTCATCTATTGACAAGATGAATCATCTGTCAGTACCTACGTGAATACTGTCTTATTTGAAGCAAAACAATGTAGATGTTAATATGCATTACTAACACCAGACAGCAAAAACGAAAAGATAATGTGAAAAAGAAAATCGTATTTATTTACAGGTATAACGAACGATGCAGGCACCGATGACCAAGAAGCAGCAATATGATTGTTTTATGGCAGCTTAGTGTCATCAAGACAACTGCTTCATGGTAGCCTAGCCTACACACGAATGAATGAGCCGTCATTGAATTTTTATGGCGTATGGTATTATAGTCATATTCATAATACAGTACTGGAAACACCGATTGATACATTTTTTAAAAACCCACTTACCTGCGATGATAGGCTGATACGCAGTTTCTCCAATTACGAGAAAGGTATACAGTACGGCCATGAAATTCTTTGAAAGCAAAGTTACAAAACGGTAAGAAAACCAACACATTATTACCTTTAACTTTACAGTAAACATCACTCACCCTACGCCCACACAGGGACAGGCTGTCCACTTCCACACGGGCTTTGCACACGAGGTTCCACATGATCGATTCACAAAAACATCTCGTACAGTCTTGCTATACAGTCAACAGATTTTCATATAAAGACTCACAAACACACAATAGGTAAGTTTATTAGCTGTACGGCATGATGATTCTTTCCTATTCGCTAGCAGGACGTGGCTCAGCGGAAGGGTCTGCATTCTCATGGGTCTCATGGTGAGTAGACTGAGGCAGAGGAGGGGCCGGCTTGCTGCTGCAGGGGTGGCAGAGGCGGAAGAGGTGGGAGGGGAGGCAGGAGACACGGCACACTCCGGGCAACTTCACAGAAATACATCATAATTTCTGTTTGACTTTTTTGCTTTTTCATTTCTCTAAAAACATCTTTCTATAGTACTGATCCCTCTTCCACGGTCTGCTTCATTTCAGTGCCTGCATCACAGAAGGATCCACGTCATAAAAGACATCAACAGCAGTCTTGAAATAATCAGACCCCTCCTGGTTCCTGGCACTGCTTCTCCTAGGTTGTCTTCCTCATCGTCCGGCACCGGTTCGGAAACACTCCCCTCCCTCAAGTCATCTCCTGTTCGATCCCCTGGTGTGGTGTCTATTAGCTCTTGAAAGTTTCCAAGATCCGTATCACCCTTCAGCCCCCACCTTTTCTGCCATATCCACTTTCTTTCAATCTCTTTCATGGTTTCCTTGACTGGCCCTGTCATAAGTTCTGTGAAGTCACGTGCAAGATCTGGCCACGGTTTTCTCCAGGAGGAATTTGTTTCAGGCTTCATGGCATTTGTGGCTTTTTCTACAACGGCATTTTCAATGGTGTAATCCTTCCAGACTTCCCATCAGGGTTCTCTTCCACAGTGTTGACAATCCTTTTCACAAAGTACCATGTGTAATGAGCCTTAAAGGTCATGACCCGGATCTAGAGGCTGAATTAGAGACGCTGTGTTTGGGAGCAGGTAGACCACTTCGATGACTCTGGTGTTGAACCCATGGGGTTCTGGGTTGCAAGGGGCATTGTCCAATACTGAAAGAATTTTAAAAGGCGGTCCCTTACCAGCAAGGTACTTTAACTTCAGAGACAAAGCATTAAGGGAACCAATCCAGAAAGAGAGTTCTTGTGGTGTTTCTCTCTTCCCTTCAAAGCTCCAGGGTTAGCAATTTATAGATAAGGGCCTTCTGATCATAAACTACACTGTGTTGCATGAGAGAATTAGCCTGCCCCTTCCTGCCTCGAATCCTGGTGCCTGCTGCTCCTCCTAATAAATGTCCTCTGTGGCATTTTCTTTTCCAGAGTAAGGCACTTTCGTCTGCATTAAAAGCCTCTTCAGGCACATATCCTTTCTCTTCAGTGATCTTCTTTATGGCATCTGGGAACTCATCTGCTGCCTCTTGGTCAGCAGAAGCTGCTTCTCCTGTTATCTTGACTTTTTTTTAAGTCAAACCTCTTTTCAAACTTATCAAACCATCTTTTGCTGGCATTCAATTCTCTAGCTTTCAGTCCTTCACCTTCCTTTTGCTCTAAGTTGTCAGATAATGATTTCGCTTTTCCTCGAATCATATTGGTCTTTAAGTGTGCCTTTCTTACAGCAATCCTGTACCCACATAAAAGCTGCATGTTCAATATGAGATAAAAAGAGATTTCTCAAAAAGTGCAAGATTTTTGTGCCTGTTGGCATAGATGCAGCAATAGCTTCACGGATTTCCTTTTCTTTTTTTGCAATGGTCCTTATGCTGGATTCATTTATCTTGAAATGGTGGGCAGCCACAGCTGCAGACCTCAATCTGCGGCACATATCAAGCGATTCAACTTTTTCTTATAACATCATGACTTTGCTTCTTGGAAGAACCTCACTAGTGGCACTTCGTCCGGGTTCCACAGTATTATTCAAGGTTTACAGTATTGCACGAAACACAATGAAAAACACATGAGAAGTGTGACAGGGCACTTTTTATTGTGATGCGCAATTTACTGGAGGGGCGAACTGTGCACACAGAAGATGAGCCTTGCAGTGTGTTAACCAGACACTAGCAACACTTGAGCTCACAGCAACAGCAATAGGAGCTGGCTGTGAAATTACTGCAGAAGACAGTGTGTCCCACAGTCGATTTTATGCAGTTAGGATTTAATACTGTACCTTCATATTTGTTCACATTTCTCTCGACTGCGAACGGCGCCATGTATAGTCTGTAAGTGCTGGTGTGCGTAAGTTTAGGTAAATTTCTAATTTTTGTAATAGATTCGTGTACATTTTGTGGTAGTACATAATTAGACTAGTATCTACCTGTATTTTGTGCATTTGTGACATACCTAACTTCTTAATTTTTTCAATATTTCTAGGCTATTCGGTTAATCTGTTGAGTTTGTTGAGGTGCCACAAACCTCCAAAAAATTTCCCAACATATTTACTGAAAAAAATCCACGTATACGTGGACCCCTGCAGTTCAAACCTGTGTCATTCAAGGGTCAGTTGTATTTAGAAACCTCACAGGAGCCCAAGGAGGTGGGATGAGATCCCCGTTAACACTAGGAAAATGAGGCTAAAGGAAGTAAAATAACGTACCCAAGTCACACAGTAGAGAGGAGCGGGGATTCCAAGCTGGACTCCTGGGTTCTACATGTACAGCGGCAGACGCTGCCCAGTGCCGACAGCACCGCCATTACCAAATGGCCCCCGGGTCTAGTAAAGCAAGAAGCCCTGGGACAAAATTGCACACCAACTCGCTCCCCATAGAAGACTCACAGAGGGAGCTCTACTCCCAATGTATCCTGCAACCAGCGGACTGACACTGAATCTCCTCCGCGTCTGCACTGCCAAGACCAGTGGAGGCCACCACCATCACCCGCCCAGGCTACTCCATAGACCCCCTGGCAGCCAGGAGAACGGGACCCCCGACTACAAGGAGTGCAGTTGACCAAGGGCCCCTGCTGCGACTCTGAAAACGCCACCATGTTTGCGCCACGGCCACGCTTGCCATCGGCTGCCTCTAGCCACTGACAGCACGTGGGAGGAACGCTGGGGAGGGCTCACCTGAGAGCCAACTGCGGCCTGAGGCCCCCATGGCGGCTCTGCACGGGGGCCTAGCACGCTTCCAGCCCACTTTCCTTTGCTGTCTTGTTCACTTAGGGACAGCTGTGCCCCGCATCTGATGACTTGCCAGTCTCTCCCTGCTCCGTTTTCTTTCCCGGGCTATTTCCCTAACAAAAATGCTGGCACGTTTAACCACACCCCTTAACTAGTCTCCTGCTTTCATTCCTGCCGCTGCACAAGATTTGCCCCACAAGTCGCCAATGATTATGAAAAATGAGGCCCTCACACCACTCCCCTGTGTACACACCTCTGAGGTTTGCAGTGAGAATAAAAGCCAGTGTTTACCACGAACCGCGAGGCCTTGGAATTTGGCCCCACCCCTCTCTCCCTGGCTCTCGTGCCCCAGCCACATTTCCCTTCTTTCTGTTCCCTGAACTTTCAAACTCTCTCCCACCTCAAAGCCTCCACCTGGAACACAATCTCCCTGCCCTCTGCAAAGCGCGCCCCTCCACGTCTTGCAGGTCTCAGCTCAAATGGCACCACCCCAGAGAGGAAGTCAACCCCTCCTTCCTGCTACCCTCCATCCCATTACTTCCTAGGACTTAGTGCTTTTCTGAAATGACTTTGTTTACTTGCTTATTGCCTGTGTCCCTTACATCATATCCTCTGTAAGGACAAGGATCTCGCCTGTCCTGTTCACAGAATGGCACGAGGGAATCCAAACTCCCTTCTGACATGGCTTCTCACCTCTCCCTCCATGCTGCTGATGCGGACCAACTCGTTGAGGATCAGCAAGGCTCCATGGATGCGATCATCCCGATTCATGCCTTTCTCCTTGGCCAACGTCTCATCAAACCCTTTCTCTGCTTCTTCAAATGTGTGCTATGAGAGATACAGAATGTGTTAATTATCCGAGGTCCAAAGGTAGAAAGAACACAGCCCACCCCTTCTACACAGGGGGTTGTGTGGTGTGACCAGGCCTGCTCAGTGGCTTGTGCCAGCGACATCAATGATACGAAGTTACCAAGCTCTTTCCTTTAATTTAGCTTCAACCCGCACAATGCCATGAGGCAAGAGACCATGACCATCCCTATTGAACAGATGAAAAACAGAGGCTCAAGGAAATTAAATGACTTGTCCAAGTTCACATAGCAAATTGTGCCAAGCCTAGGACCCAGGTCTCCAATGCCATGTTCAGGGCTTTCTCTCTTTGTAGTACAAGCTCCTTGGTTAAGTGTTCTTGGCAACAGCAATCGGCACAGGGCTTATGACTCTGGAGGAGAGAGAACCAGCCCTTTCTAAATTAGTATCATTGTACGTTGCTATTTTTCAGATACCCATTTTTCTATAATTTAGTATCTCTGAGAAGAGAGCTCTTATAATTGTTGATAAGAAGATAGTAAATCACAGTTTAACTGCATCACATTTTCACTCTTAGTGGCACATACAATAATGGTGTGGCTACCAACAGATCTTTGCTCCAGTGAAATACAATGAAATAATTATTGACCCACACAATGTGACACATGCTCTGTGGCAAGGCCCCGTCGCGGCCCTTTCAGACGGGTGATGCTGTATGTACGCATGGTTTGCGGGGATGGAATGGCGACGTGCTCACCCGGTACCACTGAGGCTTCTGCATCTCCTTTGGCTCACGCTGGGTGGTGAGGATCAAACAGGCACGAAGGGCAGCTACAGCTCCTTCCCGGATGGCCTGTTTGGGGTCCCACACGGCCACAAAAATGTTGTCAAAGAAGGGCTGCACTTGCTGGAAGAAGAAGGTGGGGACGCTGATGGCCAGCTCGCGGAGAACCAGAACCTAGGAGAGAAAAGCACACAGAGGACTCTCATCTGTATCAGAGAGTTTGATTCTGTCACAATACAGCCTATTGTCATCATGCAGTATATATATACATCAGGAAGAGAGCAAACTTGTCCACCCTTCTAAGTAGGAATCTCTGGGGACCTAGGAGTAAAAGTAAAATTGATCAAACATCCCAGTGTTCATTATCCTAGGGTGTTTACAAACATCAGATGTTCCTCATGTTGGAACATGAACTCTGGAAGGCAGACGTGTTTTATACTTTGTATACTGCCCTCAACAGCCTAAAACCATCCCTGGAACACAGTATTCAATAAACATTTATTGAATGAACTAATAATCCTGTTCAATATTTAATCATGCTATTATGTTCATCTGACAGTGGAAGAAACTGAAGGTCAGAGGTTGCTCCAAGTTTCAGAGTCAGGAAGGACAAAACCGACTTGCAGCAGGCTCCATGTGTGTGTCCCTCACCCAGTCCCAGGATCCCTCCTCGTGGGGCTGGATCCTAAAGGGGGAGCTGACAGGAAAGGATCCAAATGATGCTTTGATCCCCACCATATTTATTCCCAGATTTTCTCTCTCTTTTAAAGATTTTACTTATTTATTTGAGAGTGAGTGAGAGAGCACAAGCAGGGGGAGCTGCAGAGGGAGAGGGAGAAGCAGGCTCCCCGCTGAGCAGGGAGCCTGATGAAGGGCTCAATCCCAGGACCCTAGGATCATGACCTGAACCAAAGGCAGATGCTTCACCAACTGAGTTACCCAGGAGCCGTGACCCCAGATTCTCTCTCTTAAGGACAGACTCTCCCTCATCTTGCAGCCTGAAAGTCTGGGCCTCCAAACCAGCCTTTTTCAGGGACAAGCCTCAAAAAGCAGTGGGGATGTGGGGCACCTGGGTGGCTCAGTCGGTTAAGTGTCTTAATCTCAGTTCAGGTCTCCATCTCAGGGTCATGGGTTCAAGCCTTGAGTTGAGCTCCAAAATGGACATGGAGCCTACTTAAAAAAAAAAAAAAAAAAAAAAGCAGTGGGATACACCACGAGAGGAGGAAAAGAGGCCCTCACTCCTCCAGATGCAGAACAGCCAATGGGGAAAGAGGAAGTCTGGGCTAGGTACCAACCAATCAATAATGCCTAAAAAATAAACAAGAGTGGCACCTGAGTGGTGCAGTCGGTTAAGTGGTACTCTTGGTTTCAGCTCAGGTTGTGATTTCAGGGTCATGAGACTGAGCCCCAGCTCGGGCTCAAGCTCAGCGGGGAGTCTGCTTGAGACTTTCTCTCCCTCTGCCCCTCCCTGCACTCACACATGCGCTCTTTCGCTCTCTAAAATAAACAAATAAATTTAAACAAATAAATAAATAAAATAAGCGTGAAAGGCCTGAACGGAGGGTGGGGAAGTGAAGGTCCTACTGCCCCTGCTCCTCTCCTACTCCTAGTCCTTCTGTATTCTCACGGTACCGCAGAGAGACCCTGACAAAGACGCTGATGGGATCATGCAGACAGTTATCCGGGGCTCTGGAAGCTTTTTGGCTTGTGGCTTCTTCCCTTGCCTATGGCTGAGGGGTGCCTTCTGCTTAGGAGGCAATTTTGATTCTAGGAAATTAGAGGGCAAGGTAAGTGCTGCACTTAGGGCTGCCTCTCAAGCAACAGAAGAGAACTTTAAGTTTCCTCTTCAGGTATGGCGCTCAGGGCAAAAAGAGAAAGGGATTCAGGACAGAACCGAAGGCCTCTAAGAAGCACAGTGCCTATGCCTGGAGCGTCCCCTCATTGTGCCTTTCGGGGACCTGAGCACACTGTGTGGGGACCCCTCCCTGCAGGCACTCACAGCTGCGTGTCTCCGGCCCTCGTTGCGGTCAGCGCCCAGCCACTCCAAGGCTCGCTTCACCTCAAACTCCACATACTCAGCTGTAAAAGTGTCCCCTGCCATGGCGAGGCGGCCAATGGCCTTGGATGCCATCTCCATGACAACTGGGTCATTCGAGGGGAGGAGGTTCCGAAGATAGTTAGCGAATCTGCCAATCCGAGTGGCATTCCCGCCTTCCACTCCAATGAGGCTGGCTGGGAAAGAGAGGAAGGCAAAAGGTGAGGATGGGCGCATCCTGTCCAGGAGAGCGCACTGCCCTGAAAGAAGGCTGGCAAGTGACCCCTTCCTTCTACTTTGAGCACAGAACGCAACTTCCAGATGGGAAGGATGCAGATAATTTTCATTTTAAAGCAACAGACTTGATGTTTGTGCCAGAACTACTTACATAAAGCAAAATAACTTCATTTTAGTAGAGAGAATTTGTTTTCCCAAGAAGAAAGAGAAAACAAACTGAAAATGAATAGGAATTCACCAGACCAGTCCCTGGGATTTGAGAATGACATGCTTTTTATCATTGTTCCCCACCTCTCCCTTTCCATCCGTGAGCCCCGCTGCACCAAAATGCTCTACAGAGACACTAGAGCTTGCAACAAGCAACACGGGGTGGCGGCGGTGGGGGGGGCGGGCCGGCAGAAGGAAAGCTGACTTCTCGTCTCACAGCGGCCACTGCCTGGCCCTAGAAAAGCTGCGTCACAGTTCTCAGACTCTGTATCTGAAAATACCAGCTTTGCCCACATCCCAGGACCATTGCTAGGATCGATACCTGAACAGGTACACTGAAAGCCACAAGGCTCCTTAAAAATTCCTCAAACAGGTAAGAACAAAGCATCAGTGCGCAGCAGACACAGGTGCAGTGGACACAAAGGGAGTCACCCTTTACTCCTGGTCGTTCCTGTCGTCAGGCTGTCCTTACCTATGGCCAAGATGCCACCTTTTCTCTCATTGGCATCTGAGCTAGAAACCAGCTCAAAGATGTGATGGTTCAGCTGATCATAGAAGCGCGTAGATTCCTCCTGACTCATCTGCAAAGGAAGGTGTGCTCAGAACAGCTTCCGATGACCCCCCGAGGCTGGGGCAGCAGTGGAGGCAGGGGGTGGGGGTGGGGCTTCCAGAGGGTAGGACTGAGAGGCGGCCAGCAGATACAGCTCAACCCAGAGAGGACAAAGCTGCTGCCCACTCTTATAGCTGTAAACTGTTGAGCAACTGAACTCGCAGTTCATCTGTTTATGGAACAAACACTCGTTGAGCAGGCCGCATCCCGGGGTTACAAGGACGCAGGAGACACTGTCCTGACGTCACATGAGCTCTCTATCTAGAAAGCCCCAGGCTACCAACTCTTCAAACCCATCCCAACCACTATTATCAGATGGAAAGAACTGAAGGTCTGGAATATCGTGGGAAAAAGAAAAAAAAGAAACATGAAAAGAAACAGCTGACTCTACACTGACTCCTAAATGCCATCATAACACAGGACATGCCACAGAACTGTGTACCCGCTGCAAAGGAACCTGCATATCCCACAGACAAGAGAAACTGGGGGCCGTCATGTTCCAAACCCTCACTGAGCTGTCAAAAGGAATCTAAACCGGTGCTGGTACATTTGGACCAAACATTCCCTGGAGAATCACAGAAGCCCCAACCTCTCGAAGCTCCATGGTGACGTAGTGCTGGAGCTCCTTGGCAGCTTTGGCCCTGGTCTCCTCATTCCGGCTCTTCAGGCCACTGGCGAACTGCTGCAGGACACTCACGTTGCTGGACGTGGTGGTAGCTGTGGTGGTGGCAGCGGGTCCGGTTCCGAGCATCCTGACCTGAGGTTCTTTGGAGAGAAACTTCCTTTAATGTTCTGGATAACAAACCGCAGTGGTGAATTTATGGCCACAGTTCCTCAACACAGGTCTCCACCCTGCCCATGCCAGGAAGGGGATCCTACAACGGTTGGGAGACCTCCCTGAGGAATGTAGAGAAAGCCTTGATTAGTCAACGGTGACTGGTGTCTAAAACAGGCAGTGTAGCAGACAGGGTCAAACTGTGGGCTGTGGAGCCAGACTTCCTGGGTTCGAATGCAGTCCAAAATTATAGGGCATCTGCTTTCATCAGAGAGGATGAAACCCAAGGATGGAACCCAGATCAGGTCATGATCCGGGGGTCCTGGGATGGAGACCCGCATCGGGCTCCCTGCTCAGCGGGGAGTCTGCTTCTCCCTCTCCCTTTGCTCCTCCCCCAGTTGGTGCTCTCTCTCTCAAATAAATAAAATCTAAAAAAAAAAAAAAAAAATCATTATCAAAATTATATACCTTGAGGAAGATACTGAAAATGTCCCAGTTTCCTCACCTGTAGTAGGATAACATTACCTAACTCATAGCGTTGATATGAGGGTTAAATAAGTTAATAAATGTTAAAAAGTGCTTAGAACAGTGCCAGGCACACAGTGAGTGCTTAGTAATTGTTAGCTATTATTATCATCATGACTACTCCATACATGGCCCAGTGCCAGGCACTAGAGATGGGGAGGTGGAGAGAAAATAAAACAAGCCTAAGACTGTCCCTTTCCCCAAGGCATTCAATTTTAAAAAGGGTCACTGATTATTATTCTATAGCAGCAATGGCCAGTAGAAATACAAAATAAGCCATAAGTGTAATTTTACATTTTGTGATAGCCATATCAAAAAAGGTAAAAAGAAACAGGAGAAATTAATACATTTTTAAAACCCAATACATCCAAAAGATCATTTCAACCTGTCATCAACATACATAGTACAGATATATATTCCATTCTCTTTTTGTACTAAGTTTCCAAAATGTGCTCTGCACATGGCAATCTCAATGTGGATTAGTCGTGTTTCAAATGCTCTAAGCCGCCTGTGGCTGGTGGTTATTGTATTGGACGGTGCCGTTCCATAAAATACTAGTACTTGGAATGTGAGCTAAGAGACTGACTAGTTCCTGAGATCACATATTCATTCCTCAATTAAGTACCATCCCTTCCCTCAACGAGCTTAAAATCTAGGTGGAAAGTGGCCATTATAGGGCTCAGCCCAGACTGCTATGGAAGGAACATATATACCTATCCTAGGGATGTCCAGATTATATTAAAAAATCAAATTATCAAAATTCTTATTTTTGAAAGTATTTGTGAGATGCAGAGGAAAAAAAAAAAAAAAGACCCCAGGTAATAATTGGTTTTGTAAAGCTATTAAATGCTCCAATGCCAAGAAAAAGACTGCAGAAGGAAATGTCATCCTTCAGGGGAGAGGAAACTCAAGGATCCCTGATGAGAAAACTAACTATGGGGTGTGTGCCCAAGGGTCTGCGATGAAGGGGAGGGAGGCTGGCAAGAAATTCTCCTTCTCAGGAAAGAACCAGCGTACCTTCACAGGGTCTGAGGCCCACAGGCCCATCTGCTCCAGGCACAATTCAATGGAGATATTGGAAGTCAAATATCCTAAGAGTCTTGGTGAGGGCTTGCAGAAGTTAAAGTTGGGGTGGCTGAAACTGAGGATGGGGGCGGGGAGGGCAGAGAGGATGAAACACGAGCATGGAACCCAGCTCAGCTCTGGGGACTGGGTCGTTGAAAGGTCCCCAGGGGGCACACTGAGGGGCACACACTGACGTTGCTCCTCTCTGAGGTCAATCCGTAGGTGGCTAGGAAGAAGGGGCGACTGCACGGCATGAAGACCCAAAGGCGTCCCGGCACTACCGGGGCTGATGGGCCGGCCTTCGCGGCGCAGGGACGCACGGCAGGCTGAAGGGTCCGGGGGTCTCCTGGGGATCCGGGAGGAGGTGGGTGCTGCTTCGCCGGGTGGGGGTCAAGGGGCTCTGACGGCGCCCAAGCCCGTGGGGCCGGTACGGAGGGAAAGCCCCACGTCCCAGACGGGCAACTTCCCGGGTCCCCCCTCCCACGGACCAGGCTGACCCTGGGTCTGGATATTCCTCCGCCTCGGAGGGGTCGGTGCCAGGCCCCAGACTCACCGCGCGGCTTCGGCCAAGGCCTCAGCTGCCGCCACCACCGAGGCTACCGCCGCTTCAAGGCCCCCGGCCCCACCACCCGCCTTCCCCGCTGTCCTCTAAGCCGGGCGGGTGGGAGGGCGGGCTCCCAGCCCTGTGGACCAATTGGCAGGCGCAAGAAGAAGATGGACTGGAACATAGACCAATAGAAATGAAGGAGAAGTGAGGCTTAGGGACCCGGCTTCTCTAGGGGGCGGGGACTGTTCAAATAGACAAACCACGCGGCCAGTGGCAGGCGAAAGGAGGCTTACGTCAATTCGGGAGAACCAATGGGTCCTGAGTTGATTTCAGTCACTTCCACGCGCACATCCGGTGCATCGCTACTCTTACTCCCCTCTGCATCTCCACCGTGGTGGTGTGGAGTTTGCCGTGTGGGTACCGCGGCGTGGGACTTGGAGGCTGTGCGTCCCGCCCGCTTTAACCGGAGTGTGAGCGACGTCAGTGCCCTGTGATTACCAGAGCACAGACCTAGAACTTTCGGACTGGCGCTACTTATGCACCCTTGATTCCTCTTTTGTTAAATGCAATATGCATTTTAAGCATTTTTAGTTAGACTTTCCCAGTTTTCCAAAATTATCTAGTTCACAAGATCTTTCGCGGGAGACAATAACCCAGTTTTAACTAAATGACCTACTCCTAAATAAATAATTTCCAAATAACATCATTTAAAATCATCCTTCCAGGGGCACCTGGCTGGCTCAGTTGGTGGAGCATGGGACTCTTGATCTCTGGTGGTGAGTTCAAGCCCCAGGCTGGGCGTAGAGCTTGTAAAGCTCACTTAAAAAATAAATAAATAAAATAAAAACATCCTTTCAAACAATCAATAGCAAAAATGGAATCTGACTACATCTCAATTTTTTGGGTCACGGTTATTATAATCAAAAATTCCTCAATTTCTTACAACGGGTCTGATTAAATAAAATATGATGCATTCATATTAAGGAAAATGTACGGAGCCATTAATAATGGTAATATAGATTAATATTTGCTAAGAAGGAAAAATGTTCACAATTTGTTAAAAAAATACAAATTATACAACAATATAAGTATAATATACCCCTTAATAAAACATTTATATATTTATTAGGTGTCTGTATTCACAGGGGGGGAATATACAACTAAGATGTAATAGAATATGGAAAAGGCATACTTCTGGGACCCCTGGGTGGCTCAGGCGGTTAAGCGTCTGCCTTTGGCTCAGGTCATGATCCCAGGGTTCTAGGATAGAGTCCCGCATGGGGCTCCTAGCTCAGCGGGGAGCCTGCTTCTCCCTCTGCTTGTGCGCTTGCTCTCTCTCTCTCTCTGACAAGTAAATAAATAAAAATCTTTAAAAAAAAAAAAAGGAAAAGGCATACTTCTTACACATTACCACCAATTACTTGTATAATACAAAGAAGTATCTATTGAAGAGATGTAAGTTTCCAGAAGTTCTAAACTGCCAACTTAAAGAGGTTTGGCAATATTCTGTGGCTAACAAAACGCTTTGGCAGATTCTTTTTTTGATTTAATTTATGGTTACTACTTTAGGTTTAGAATCTTTTCATTACACTGTTTCTACTCTGAAATGATTGTCCCTCTGAACTTAACATTTTCCACTTGTGTTCAACATCTCTATATTTAATCAAACATTTAAAAATATATAATATATTCACTGTTCAAATCCCAAAATAAATAAAAATTATATTTATCATGAAAGGTCTCGCTCCACTCCTGCCCTTTCACTATTTTCTTAGTTCTTATGTATCCCTAGAGTTTCATTATGTAAATATAAGCAAGTATAAATGCATATTCTTATTTTCCCCTTTTGTTACTATCTATGCTTGTCTGGACTTTAAGAGATTTTAGTAGGTCTTGGGGCGCGTGGGTGGCTCAGTTGGTTGAGCGTCCAACTCTCGATTTCAGCTCGGGTCATGGTCTTGGGGTCATGGGATCAAGCCCCGAGCAGGGCTCAGTACTCAGCATGGAGTCTGCTTGTCCCGCTCCCTCTCCTCCTCCCCCACCTCACTCACACACTCTCTCTAAAATGAATAAATAAAATATTTTTAAAAAATTTTAGTAGATCTTGGAGATCTTTCTTACTATATAGAAAGCTAGCGTGTTCTTTTGTTGTTGTTATATTTGCATAGAATCCCTTCACATGGATGTACCATAATTTATTTTTCCAGTCCTCTGTTGATGGGCATTTGTGTTGTTTCCAAATTCTTGCTATTATTAATGATGCAGCAGCAATGAATGCCTTTGTACATATGTAATTTTTTCCCCTGGCAGCTATACCAAATAAACACCCAGAAATGGAATTACAGGGTCAGGGTAAATGCACGTGTAGTTGATGGACAACGTCAACTTGATCTCTATAAGGGAGGTACTAATTTTCATTTCCACAAGCAATATATGATATTTTTGCCACCCTAAAATATAAGGCCCTGTTTTCTTTCTTTTTTTCTTTTTTAAAGATTTTATTTATGTATTTGACACAGAGAGAGAGGGTGCACAAGCAGGGGGAGCGGCAGGCAGAGGAAGACAGAGAAGCAGGCTCCCTGTGGAGCAGGGAGCCCGATGCTGGGCTCAATTCCAGGACCCTGGGATCATGACCTGAGCCAAAGGCAGCCGCTTAATGGACTGAGCTACCCAGGCGCCCCAGGCCCTGTTTTCTAATTAACAATCAAAGATGTTTTTATAGCAATAGTAATCAATGCATTTGTAGGTCTCTTTTCAATTTACAAAGTACTTTCTTATGTTAAATAATAGCTAATATTTATTGAGCATTAGAATATCAGGCATTTTGCTGGACATTATAAAGTAGTGGTTAAAAGCAAACTGGAGTCTAACTGAATCTGAAACTTTGCTCCAACACTTACTAGCTATACGACCAGGTACTTAATCTCTTTGTACCTATTTCTTTATCATAAAACTGAAAGGATTATAACGTACTTGCCTCTATAGGCAGTGTACTGGGGTTAAATGTTAATACACATAACATACCTAAAACACTCTATGACACATGTGAGCAGTCGATAAATGCTATCACTTATTCCTGAACATTTCTGTGAGACAGGTCGTAATGTTCCCACTTTATACCTGAGTAAACGGACATGGAGAGGGATTGGGTCATAGAATTGGTAAGTGATAGAGCCAGGATTTTGAAATATCTGCTTCTTCCTCTTGTCCAGTTTCGCAACATAGGACACTTGGGTTTGGCCAGCTTTGCAAGAATGTGCTGGGTGGTAGAGTTGTAAATGTTTAACAACCAGCTAGTCAATAAGGGAGGGGGCATGTATGTATGTACAGGGTTGGCTTCATGGCTGTGAGAGGTCGTACTTCTCTGTCTTAAAATTCTTAATTATTTTTTTTTAAATTTTTTTATTGTTATGTTAATCACCATATATTACATCATTAGTTTTTGGTGCAGTGTTCCATGATTCATTGTTTGTTCATAACACCCAGTGCTCCATGCAGAACGTGCCCTCCTCAATACCCATCACCAGGCTAACCCATCCCCCTACCCCCCTCCCCTCTAGAACCCTCAGTTTGTTTTTCAGAGTCCATCATCTCTCATGGTTCGTCTCCCCCTCTGACATACTCCCCTTTTCTTCCTCTCCTGTTATCTTCTTCTTTTTCTTTTTTCTTAAAATATGTTGCATTATTTGTTTCAGAAGTACAGATCTGTGATTCAACAGTCTTGCACAATTCACAGCGCTCACCGTAGCACATACCCTCCCCAATGTCTATCACCCAGCCACCCCATCCCTCCCACCCCCAACCACTCCAGTAACACTCAGTTTCTTTCCTGAGATTAAGAATTCCTCATATCAGTGAGGTCATGTGATACATGTCTTTCTCTGATTGACTTATTTCACTCAGCATAACACCCTCCAGTTCCATCCACGTCGTTGCAAATGGCAAGATCTCATTCCTTTTGATGGCTGCATAATATTCCATTGTGTATATATACCACATCTTCTTTATCCATTCATCTGTCGATGGGCATCTTGGCTCTTTCCACAGTTTGGCTATGGTGGACATTGCTGCTATAAACATAAAATTCTTAATTATTTTTGAACAGGGGCTGCACATTTTAATTTGCACTGGGCACCGTCTGTCCCATGTACATATATGTGTATTATAACTTTCACCATGTAAAGGAGGTATAGCATATAACTTATAAATAATAATAAAATGCACAATGCTTTTTATGGCAAATTCCATATGGTAAATCGATTCTAACAGTATGCTTTTTTGGGTGGGGGGGATATTGTATAGCCTCTCTAGGTTGCAACTGACCAATGAGTGTAGTTCCGATATGAATGTTGGTTGATATTTTCTTTTATGTTCTGCTGCTATTCACAACATAACGGCTACAGAGTTGACACACTCTTAAGTTTAATCTGCATTAACTTATCTCTGTCAATTCTTAAATCCAGATGATCAAGAAAACAATTATCAAGCATCTGCTGATCTGTGTGGTATAAATACTCCCACTATGGCAGATTCCAAGCTACCAACGGATGTCACCGAATGAAAAGCTGGGAAGAGATGAACAAATCATATTTCCACAAATGTAGATACAGCAGACATAAACAATCTGAAGAACATAAGTGGTAAAATGGAGTGAAGTAATTAGGAAGTAATGAGTTTTGTTACCTTTGTTTTTAATATAATTTATCTCATAAGTTTGTATAATTTGATTTTTAATAATGGCTGTGCTTAATGACCAGTTCAGAAAATTCTTAAAAATTGAACAATTGGCTCCTTCCAGCCGGGACAAACTACTGATACGGATCATAAGCTTCCAGAAGGCAGGCAATGAAGAAACAGAGCTGGCCACGTGGTAGAGTGGGGAGGACGCTGGTTATTTGCATGAGTCAGTGAGTACCCTAGAATATGGACAGAGAGAAGGCAGGCCAGTATATGGCAAATGGTAACTGCACAATAAAAGGGAAGAATTATTGCCGTTGTTATTATTACTAGAGCTAATAATTTCCTGGACATCATTTCCCATTTAAAAAGCGGGAGGTTATCATACCTTTCTCATCGCCCTCCGTGTGCTCCCGGATTTTTGTCCATTTTGTACACTGCTGCCTACGATATAGTAAGTGCTCAGTAAATGCTTGTTGAATGAAAAAAATGAATGAGTCCTATTTTGGTGAATTGAAGCTCCAGGTAATTCTTAAAGCGACACGCAATCGGGGTCGTCCTTTTGATACTAAGTGAGGCTGCGGGTCCGGGGGCAGCTGCGGGGCTCGGATCCTGGCCGAGAGAAGGGCTGGACCCCGCCAGGTCTCCGCCGGCCCCGCCCCCAGCTCCGGGGCCCCGCCCCCGCTCCGGCCCGGCCCGCGTTGTCGGCCCCTGTTTCCGGGCGGGCCTCCGGAGGCGGGCGCACAAGATGGCGGCCCCGGTACCCCAGGGAGGGCGGCCGCAGCTAGGCCCTGGCCTCTAGCCCGGGCCTAAGGTCCAGAGACAGGCTTCGCCCGGGTCACAGGAGGTTTGGGCGGTGCCGCTGGGCCTCGTGGGCTGCCAGGTCCGCTCGGTGCTACCCCCGGGGCCCGCCCGCTCCCCAGCCCTGGCCGGGGGCGGAACCGAAGGAAGGTCAGGTCTGGCCGCCCAGCCCCGCACCCCGTGGCTGATCCGTGGGCGTTCACCATTAACTTTGACTTCAGCCACGTGTAGCTTCCATGGCGGCCTCACAGGTCCCGGGGGAGATTAACATACAGGCGGGAGAGACGGCCGAGGCCGGGGACAGGGACCTGCTGGGGAGCGACTGTCCGGAGCAGGACGGGCTTCTCCAACGCTCCTGGAGGCAGAAGTGCGCCTCCTACGTGCTGGCCCTGCGGCCCTGGAGCTTCAGTGCTTCACTCACCCCGGTGGCCCTGGGCAGTGCCCTGGCCTACAGATCTCAGGGCGTCCTGGATCCCAGGCTGCTGGTGGGTTGTGCTGTGGCTGTCCTGGCCGTGCATGGGGCTGGCAATTTGGTCAACACTTACTATGACTTTTCCAAGGGTATTGACCACAAAAAGAGCGATGACAGGACCCTGGTGGACCATATCTTGGAGCCCCAGGATGTTGTTCGGTTTGGAGTCTTCCTCTACACTTTGGGCTGTGTCTGTGCGGCTTGTCTCTACTACCTGTCTCCTCTGAAATTGGAGCACTTGGCTCTCATCTACTTTGGAGGCCTGTCTGGCTCCTTTCTCTACACAGGAGGTAAGAGTTGGCCTGTTTTCTGAACAATGCATGTACTAGACACTCCTCCGCAAAGGAGTCAAAGGAGTTACAGGGCTGGAGAAGAGGTGTCAAAGGTTCTTTTCTGAGTTAGGCCATTTACGTGAAATCTGTAATGTGTGGGTCGTGTGGATTTTTTGAGAACAGTAGTGAGTTGAGAAGATCCTGGCTTGGTTTGTGGATGTTAGGAATCACAGATACGGACATTTTTCCATCTAGTTTCTTTTCATTGGTCGTTATCTTACGACGCCACCGTTTCAAATTTTAGTGGAATTAAATTTGAAGAGCTCAACGTTATACAGCTAATTACTTTCAGCTAGTTTGCTGTGTGATTCCTTGCCACGGCTTATTAAGGTAGTGATGGGCAAGTGGTCAGGTCCTACTTACTGAGCATCTGTTATGTGCCAGGCACTGTTCTACGTGAACCCAGCAGTCACAGATCCTGAGCAAGGGCTCTTGTGGAAGTTATTTTATAGATCTTGAGGAGAGAGAGAAAGTAAAAATAGTAAATTCTATTCAGGATGACCAACGTCCTGGTTTGCACAGGACTTAAGACGGTTCCCAGGATGCTGGACTTTTGGTGTGGAACTCAGGAGAGTTCCTGGTAAGCCTGAATGAGTTGGGACCCTGATTATAGTATATAAAAACATGATTAGTGCTATAGGGAAAAAAATAAATAGAGCAAGGAAGGAGGACATAGCTGTTTGAAATAGTTTGATCAGGGTAGGCCTCCTCAAAAAGGTAATGTGAGCAAAGATGGTAGAAAGTTGGCTAAGCATGTATCTAGAGGAAGAGTGTTTGAAATCTCAGAAAGGCAGTTGCCAAAGTCCTTAAGGCAGGAGTGTTCCTCAAAAGTTTGAGGAACAGCATGAGTCCCTTATGCGTGAGTGAGGGAGAGAGTAAATACAAGGAGGTAAAGGAAGGGAAATGTGTGTGGGGAGGGCAGAGAAGCACACAGATGATGTGGGCTTTAAGATTTTCAAGGAATCAGTCTGGCTGCAGTATTGAGAATGGGTAAAGGTGAGTGGGCAAGGACTGAAGCAGGGAGACGAGGAGGCTGTTAAGCAATCCAGACAAGAGAGCTTTGGGCGGGCTGGATCAGGGTGGTAGTGGTAGAGAAGGGAAGAGGCCGTCAGATTCCGAATATATTTTGAAGGTAGACACGGTTTGCTGCTGGATGGGACGTGAGGCAGGAGAGAAACAGGAATTCAACGTAACTCAAAAGCTTTGGCCTGAGCACCTGGAATGATAGAGTTGGTATCAAGTGAGATGGAGAAGGTCGAAGGTAGGGTTTGGGGGAGAAAATTGGGAGATTGACTTTGGACATCTTAATGTATTAGATCTCCAAGTGGAGATGTCCAATGGATGTCTGGACCTAAGCATCTGAGTTCCAGGGAGAGGCCTGAGCTGGAGCTATCTGGGGGTCTCTGGCACCTAGATCTAGTTTTGTGACTGGGTGAGATCACCAGAGGAGGGAGTGGAGATAGAGACACAAGGGGACCAGGACTGAACCCTGGGGCACCCCAACATTAAGAGGGGGAGAGAAGAAGGAACAGGTGAAGAGAGTGTGATGGAGGAGCCTGCTGTGAAAGCTCAGTGAAGGAAATCAGTAGAGTTCATGGGGCAGCAGCAGCAGGATGAGGCCCTCTCTGTGAAGGCGACTCATACGTGAAGGATAAGGAACAAGTGACGGGGCAGAAATGGGTCTGATTCGCGTGCCAAGTCCTTCAGGGCTGGAGGAACAGTGCATGCAAATGCCCTGGAGTGGGCGAGAGCTTGGCATATTCTAGGATTTATGAAAGGCCAATATGATCGAGAGGGACAAGGAAATACTGTTGGGGAGGCTGGCCAGGGCTGGATCGTGCCGGTCTCACAGGGCCTCCAGCGCCCAGCCTCCAGCCTCAGTCCTTGGACCCCTTTCCTCTAATTCCGTCTATTTCTTGGGTGATTTTAGCCCATCTCGTGGCTTCATATGCCATCTGTTAACCTTGTGACTCTCAAATGTATAGCTCTGGCCCAGATCTCTGCACTCAACTCCGACTCGTCTGACTTCTTCCTTACTAGCTGCTCCTAAAGGCCTCACGGGCATCTCAAGCCAATGTGTCCGAAGCCAAAGTCCTGATCTCCCCTAAGAAACCTGCCCTACCCCCAGCTTTCCCCCATCTCGTTCCACAGCAACTTCCTCCTTCTAGTTCTTCAGGCTAAAAGTCATGGGCATCATCCTTGACTCTCCTCCTCCCATCCAGTCCATCAGCAAATCCTGTTGACTCTGCTTTCAAAATGCATTTGGGATCTGACCATGTCCTGCCACCTCCCACCCCCACTATCATCTCCTCAATTATGGTGGCAGGTTCTTTACTGATCTCTCTGCATCCACCCGTGTCCCTTTCAGGGTGCTTCCAAATGAGCAGCCTGAGTAGTCCTGTTCGAACATAAGGCAGCTACATCAGTCCTCTGCTCACAATTCTCCAGTGGCTCCCATCTTGTTCAGAGGAAAGGCCAGGGTCTTCACAGGGACCCCCACAATGGAGCATTATCAGCTCACCCTCTCCCTTCCCCCTTCCTCCCAGCTCTGTTGCCCCCTTCTTTCCTCGTGCTTACTGTGCTCCAGCCACACTGCCCTCCTGGCTGTTTCTGGTACCGTCAGGGCATGCTGCTGCCTCAAGTCCTTTGTAGATGCTTTTCTTTGGCTTGGAATGCCCTTCCTCCTTCTGTCTGCCTGATGCACGTTCTAAGCTCTACCCATTTGCTCACTTGTCAGCTGTTTTGTGAGGCCTTGCTTTCTATCCTATTTAAAATTATAAAGCAATAGAGTTTTTTTGCAGCAACTGAAAATAAAAGTGCGTACACACACACACACACACACACACCACTGTGTTTCCCCCCACAGTACCTTCCCTATTGCTTTCTTATGCTTTATTTTCCTTCATAGCACATACTACTTCTAACACACTATCTAAAGTACTGACTTTGTTAATTGTCTTCCCCCTTAGACTTTAAGCTCCCTGCGATTAGGTCTTTGTTCTTTGCTGAGCCCATGGTGCCCAGAACACTGCCTGGCATGTTGTTAGTACTTGATATTCATTGAGTGAACAAATGGGGAGACACTGAAACGCAATGAGCAGAGTCATGACATAACCTGATTTACGTGTTTTTTTTTTAAATATTGACCTTTATTGATAAAATTGATTTACTGTGAAATGCACAGATCTTAAGTGTTGTAGTGTGATGAATTTCGACAAATGCATACAGTTGTATAACCCACACCCTGTCCTGATACAGAACATTTCCATCACCCTCAAAAGCTTTCTTCCCCGTCAGTTCCCACTCTCCCCACCCCTATCCAGAGGCCACCACTGTTTGCTTTCTTTCACAGAGATTGTTTTGCCTGGTCTAGAACGTTATGTAAATGGAATCGTTCTGTATGAATTCTTGTGCTCAGCATGGTAGTTTTGAGATTTCATCATGTTCTGATGGGCATCAGTAGTGAGTAGTATCCATTGTGCAGACAGAACCACGATTTGTTTATCCTTTCTCCTGTACAGCGACATTTGGATTGTTTCTGTATTTTGGCTATTATGCCTAAGTACTCACGTTGAAGTCTTTCTGTGGATATTTGTTTTCATTGTTCTGGGGTAAATGCCTGGGAGTGGAATCTCTGGGTCAGAGGGTAGATGAATGTTTAACATGATGGGAAGCTGCCAATGTGTTTTCTAAAGTGGTTGTACTAGACTTATGTTCCCCCACTGGCAATGTGTAGGAGTTCCAGTTACTCCGTGGCCTTGCCAACATTCTGATTTATGTTTTAATGAATTCATGCTGGCCACTGTGTGGAGAGCTCACCCAGTCCTTCACCATGTTGGCTCATTTGGAAAGTGGTGTTGGGAGGGGTGGGAATGCCCAAAAGGAGAGATGGGTCACATTCTGAAGCAGGCGGAACCCGTGAGCCCTGGGCCAGACTCCGGAAGCGGCTTTCTCCCCGAGGGCTCTATCATTTTCTCGTGTCAGAGAACCTTCAGAAGGTTACCAGACCGCTCTCAGCTGCGGAGTGGGCTTGTGGTTGGTTTCTGTATAGAACCTGTTCAGGGTGGGGGTGTATCCTTGCACGTACAGGATTCTGTTCAGCTTGGCTCACGTCGTTTCTTGCCAGGGGACCTAAGGAGATCCAGCCAGATGGGTAATCTAGCCGGATGTCACGGCGAGAGAGCTCTCGTATTTTCTTCCATATTGACAGCTCTCGTGTCTGCTTGGAGAGCTGGGAATGTCAGCAAAAGGGGGCAGCTGGGGGAGAAACTTGCTGGGTCTCTGTTGGGAGTATTCCCGCCTGGCACCTTCCCTGGGTGGGGGTTGTTCCCTCAATGTGTGAGATACTGCAAGAGCCATTGATTTACTACTTTGTAACGGGAGCCAATGTTCTGCTTGAGAGAGCTTCCTCCTGGAGGGCATGTCCTCAGACAAGCAAATAATTTGTCACAACACTGCTTGGGGAATGCAGAATGACTTCACCGCGTGTTGGTGGCTGCAGGGCGCCATGGCTGTGACCCTTTCCTGGGGATGCTTCGTTCTAAAGAACCAAGGGTGGTCACTTAGCCACCAAAGCACCCCGACTAAACGGAGATGTTAGCTAATGCTTTGGTGGTAATTATCTTGCAGTATATGAATGTATTAAGTGTCACGTGTCCATTATCTTTCAATAAAGGTGGAAAAGAAACAACAACCCAGAACCCCAGCTACCAGTGTGAAGGGACTCTTGAGCCCAGTCCTGTTCTTTGGCTGCCCTGGCTTTAGATCCTCTGCAGACCATGATCCCTTACCGTTCTAGGCTGGTTAAAGTGCAGTTGATGACCCAGTACTTTTCTTTATCTCCTGATCCTGAGGCCGCGAGTTGGAATCTTGGTTAGACTGGGAGGTTTCCCAGGCCTCTGTAGCAGTCTGTGTGGGTCCCACCTCTCAGCTGCTGCATACTGCCTCACTCTGAGTTGGACATTTTTCTTCTCCTCGGCCCCAGACTCCGGGTGCTTGTTACTGTAGCTCTGTATTCCGTTCATCCTTTGTGCCGCATGTTGGGGAGCGAGCTGTGAATGCACCACACCCAAGGCCCTGCCCTCATAGAACTTACGGTTTGAGGGAAGGACGGAGATGGAGTAATTAGAAGCATGATGGATTTTACAAAGCTGGAAATCTGGGTGCCCTGGGAGCATATGTATTGCAGGGGGACCGGTTGTGGCCTAGGGGATGAGGGAAGGCTGCCTGGAGGAATGGTCTTTAACGTTTTGAAGGGTGAATAGGAGTTAGCCAGGCAAGGGTGGGGTGGGGTGTCTGAAGGCCCCGAGGAACCTACGGAAATATGAGTGGAGGAGCGGGGAGTTCAAGGCGAGGCTGGAGGGAGGCAGGGCAGGCCCAGAGGTGAGCTGGTGAAAGAAAGATCTAAGGACAACCTGTGCAAAGGGTTTTCTGGTGTATGTTGGGGGAGGGTCACGGTCGGTGAGTATTTCCAAAGGACCCCTCTGGCTGCCCATGGAGATCAGGGGAGGGGGGGGAGGGGAGGTCCTGAGAACGGGTGTCACAGTGTGCCCCGCATAGGGTGACCATGACTCAGATTTGGGGATGGAGTGAGATCCGATGGAGTGTGGCATCGCTGGAGAGAACTGGGCAGGTTTGAATGAAGTGGTTTAGACAGGATTTGAAGAGGGTTGGCAGTGCAGGACGAGGAGTTTGGGGTGATTTAGTTGTAACTTCAGGGGAACCAGAGAGGGGAAGCAGCACTGTAACTTCGTCGTCTTATAGCCGTTTTGTCACATGAGTGGAAGGTTCTTTATGTAGAGTGGGTATCCTGAAATTTCACTGAGGTGCCCTGGGGGTTTTCAAAACCAGATCCCCCCAGAGGTTGTGGAAGAAGGAGGCAGCAGAGACTGAGATGGGTATTCTGTGAGGGACTGGCCGACAGAAGCCATGTCTTGCAGGGGTCGATGGAGGGAGAAAGAAGCCAAAGACCCAGTTTGTAAGACCTTTTAGAGCCTTCACAGGCTCTCTGGTTAAATCATGTGTGTAGTGGGAACCCACTACTCTTTGTTGCAGGACTTTGCTGGGAACAGTAGGAAGGAAAACTTGACTCTGAAGCCTGACTGGGTGCTAAAAGATGAGTGTTCTCTGCCCCTCTGTGTCATCGGAGACAAAACTCAGTTTTGCTCGGTGGCGGGGGGGGGGGGGGGCGGGTGGCGCAGGTAGCTCACTGACTGGCCGTTCTCACCATCCGAGAACTCACTGCTCCCAGCCAGGAGTAGCCTGCCTTTGGACTGATGAACAGCCCCTCAATTTCCAGCCCTTGATCTCACACCAACTCTCTGGGTTTTCTGGCCGTAGGAATTGGATTCAAGTATGTGGCTCTGGGAGACCTGGTCATCCTCATCACTTTTGGCCCGCTGGCTGTGATGTTCGCCTATGCCGTCCAGGTGGGGTCCCTGGCGGTCTTCCCACTGGTCTACGCCATCCCCCTTGCCCTGAGCACCGAGGCCATTCTCCATTCCAACAACACCAGGGACATGGAGTCCGACAGGGAGGCCGGCATCGTCACGCTCGCCATCCTCATCGGCCCTACCCTCTCCTACATGCTCTACAACACGCTGCTCTTCCTGCCCTACCTGATCTTCAGCATCCTGGCCACACACTGCAGCATCAGCCTGGCCCTCCCCCTACTCACCATCCCCATGGCCTTCTCCCTGGAGAGACAGTTCCGAAGCCAGACTTTCAACAAACTGCCCCAGAGGACTGCCAAACTCAACCTCTTGCTGGGGCTCTTCTATGTCTTTGGCATCATTCTGGCCCCAGCGGGCAGTCTGCCCAAACTGTAAGGGGACCTGGAGCTCCCTGTCTCCATTCCCCGTATTGGAATGTGTTTGTTGAAGGCAGAGAATCCGAGGAGGAAGGGTGATTTAGCAGCGAGGGGGCTGAGGTTGGCTTCTGAACTCCCACCTTTTTTTTATTATTATCTTTCTAAAGATAAGGTTTTGTTTTTGTATTACTCCATTTTATGGTGAATCTCGAAACCAGGGGTAGTGGGTAAACTGGCTGTGTGGTCCTCGTTTTATTTATAATTTCCACTAGGGGGTGTTGTTAGGTCACTTTAAAGCAGATTAAAAGGCCCTAAGACTGTGAAGGAGCTGCCGGGTTGGCCTCCTGTCCTGGAAGCGCAGTGGTCACGGGGCTCCCGCTTGCCCCGCTCACCCGCCGGAGGTGTCATCCTGGTAGCTTGGTCTTGCAGGATGTGCCTGCGGTCGGTGCCAGGCCCCAGTGACCCGGGGTGCATCTGTCTCTTACCCTGAGCCCTTGGGGCCTGAAGTATACTGCTTGAGAGAGAAAGTCCCTCATTAACAGCCTACCGTGGCTCCCGGCTTTTTGCCTAGGTTGGGATTCGGACACTTGGACTCTTCATCTCTCCTTTCACTTACTGCCCCAGCGGAGAAGTGGCAGATCAACCTGCAGCCAGCTAGCCAAGCTGAAGGCTGGGGAAGGGAGCAACCCCCACCCTGGAGGCAGCTGAGAAAGTCACTCTGCTTTTGATTAGAAACTGGTACCGCTGCTGTTTTCCCTTTGCAGGATCTACTGGATGACAGGAAGGACTCCAGCCCTTTCAGTAACTCTTAGGAGCCCTGAAATCGTAGGCATTTTGGACTCCTTAAAGCTCCTTCCCCTGACCCATCGCCTTTCCTCCTGCTTCCCTGTGTCCACCTTCTGTCCGGTTCCCATTTGTGTATCTCCCAGCCATGGAGCCTATTTGGGTAGCAGTGTAGCAGCTGAGTTGGGGACAGTTGTCATTTCCTACAGAGCCACAGGATGAGCAGACCAGGGACGTCTGCTCATCCGTGAACGAATAAGCTGATAGACACAGTCCTGACCCTGTTCAGCCAAAATGGCAGGCCCTGCCAGGGAAGGCACTGTGTCTCCCTCTTTGAAGACAGACGTGCAGTATTGACCCTGCTTCTCCCAAAGTCTTCCGTCACCTCGTGCAAAGATCTTTTGCTCCCAGAATGGGGGAATTCCAATGCTGAGCGTAGCTGCTTCTCCCTTGGCTGCCTGCAAAGTACAAGTTCTGGGCGAGAGTGGCTCAGCTGCGTTTGGTCCAAGACTGAACTAGATTGAGACCATCATCATTATACTTTTCTGTTGTGATTATAGCCTTTCTGATTGGTGTTTCAGGGTCTTGGCCGCCGAAAGAGATAAGAACTAGTTCTTACCCCTTCAAATCAGGTTAATTATGATTTGGCTCCTTGGAGTTAGAATTGGTCAGTCTCCTTGGAAAAAACATGTTTGGAAATTGCAGGCATTCCTCCAAAGCTAGAGGTGGTTTGTCTGCAGAGCTCCAGAGTCCTCGAATGGTGGTCAGAGCCCAGTAACAGGAGAAGGAAGGACGGCCCTCCTATCCTGCCATTCTTCCCAGCACCATTTTTGTTTTACACCAGGTCCAGGGCATTGTGCTTCAAAGCCAGGCTTTTGTGGCTCCTCTTGAGAGCAGGCCGTTCTCACACAGGGCTCCCTCCTGCGGCTCTAGGACCAGAGCTCCCTGCACCCCAGACCACACCCGCCTTCGTAAGCCCTCATGCCAGGAGGTGTCCATTGGCCTCTGCACTGCATCATGGTACAGATTTTAATGCATATTTTTATATATAAATATTTCTAAAAGGCCAAATTTAGTGCCAGGTTTTATATGCAGGCCACCATAATTTGTATTACATCTCCTGATTCAATGAAGGTCTTCTTTAGACTTGTTAATAAAAACAATATTTATCAGTCGTCTTTGCTTTCCTCATTCTTGTCTTACTGTGAACTTGGAATCGTAAACCTTAGGAGACCAGCATAGGAACACTGGACATTTGGTGGGGGTGGGGGTGCGTCCTCTGATCTTTGATGATGAATCTGGGGAGGGTTTGACCAGACTTGAACCTTGAGGAGAGACCGGAGGGACTGCTGCGAGCCAGCTAGGCCAGATTACCCTCGCTTCCCCTGTCCTTAGCTACTTTCATTTTTCTTTTTTCTTGATAGGGTCACTGTGCTGATGGATGGAGAACATGTAGTAGAAAGAGTATGTTTGGGTTTCAGCGAGGCATTTGACAATATGTCCTTAGGGACAAAGCAGAGATATGCAGAATGGATATCAGTTTAGCCGGAGGAATTTGCGGGAGACAGAACAAGCTGTGGGAGAGTGGGCCGGTTAGGGTGTCATGCCAATGGGCAAGGAGGCCTGTAGCAGCCCGTGTGAGCCTGCCCTCCGCCCTTTGCCTGGCGGGGCCCGACACCTGTTGTCAATGACTGGAGTTAGCCGAAATCACAGGTTTTGTAAACCTTGGAGGAAGAGCTTATAAAATGGCTGACCATTAGGTACCTCATAAGTCAAAAGGCTGCTTTGATGAGTCAAAGGAAAAATTGAGCATGGATAAATATAAATATACTTGGGTCCCCCAAATCAACAGCATGACATCAGAAGGGGAAGCTCCGTGGCATGGCAGCCGTAGACGTGGCGGGTATGAATTTCTTCAATGACCCTGGGAGGCCGTATCATGCGCCTTTATTTCTGTGAGTCAGATTTATTCTGCTCTCCAGTGGGGTGGCTGGAAATTCAGCCTCAGTCACTTGTTGGGCCCACCTCCTTCCCTCTGGGATCACCCAGGCCTCCTGGATCTCCGGGGGGCAGGAGCTAGGCGTGTTGGCCGGGTCCTTGCTCGCTCACTCACTATCTGAGGTTGCTTCCCGTCTGCTTGAACTCATGCTGGAGTTCAGCCCTGGAATCCACTCCTGTTTCTTGGATATTGCTCTAGAAGGGTTCAAATGCCCCTGACAGTAGGTCCTCCTTGCTTAAGAGTATTGTGGGCCTGGAGGGCGTGCCTTCCTGCCACCCAATCCCCATTTTGGCCTAGTCTCAGGGAAGCACCTGTTCCCTCCACCATCTACCTTCTCCACCTCCTGTATTCAAAGCATCTCTCTGCTTCCCCACCCCTTGTAGGACCTTTGCACAAAATCCACCAGGGTGGGGTGGGGGGCTCAATGCTGGCCTCTTCTGGAGGGGGGCAACAAAATATATCCCATGGTATTAACTCCTCTGTTAATCCTGTATCCAAACAATCACACCAAAGTCTGAGCCTGTTACCTGGCCCGAAGGTCAGTGTGAGTCAGTAACGAGTTCTGACTTCCATGAAGGTTAACGTGATCCGAGGCAGAATTAACAGGTGACCAGTGTCCAGAACAAGGAAGACGCAGATCCTGCCCAACCCTGTATTGTTGGATCGAACCTGGGGGGGCTGGGTCCCTTTCTGAGCTCCTTTCCTTTCTTAGAAAAAAAAAAGTTTTTTCTTTTCTTTTTTTTTTTTTAAATATTTTATTTATTTATTTGACAGAGAGAGAGAGAGAGAGACCGTGAGAGCAGGAACACAAGCAGGGGGAGTGAGAGAGGGAGAAGCAGGCTTCCCGCAGAAGAGGAAGCCCGACGCAGGGCTTGATCCCAGGACCTTGGGATCATGACCTGAGCCGAGGGCAGACGCTTAACGACTGAGCCACCCAGGCGCCCCTGTTTTTTCTTTTGATAGTCAGTATGGAGATGGGTCAAAAACATGCTGCGGATGTAATATACTTGGATTGCGGCAAGGCATTTGACAATATGGCATGAAATGAGAAATGGATGAAAATGCAGTCAGAGGAACTTTATTTCTGTGTGCCCGCGTGTGTGCGTATGCGCGTGCCCACGCGTGTGTGTTTTCGTACTGGTAACAGCTGCAGCAAAGATTTTACATCTCTCAGGATGGGAATTGCATTTTGAAGATGTGATTCACAGACCGGGTCTTGTCAAGAAAGCAGGAGGCACACTGGGGAGGGCACTTAAAACCATGTCCTCGTGGCAAGGAGACTCAGGAGAGGGCTGTTCTGGGGAAAAAGGATTTGTGTGTGTGTGTGACTTCAAAAGGCAAACCTAGGACCAATGGGTAGAAGCTATACAGCTCCAAGTTTAAGCTCTCAGCTCAGGAAGAACTTTCTAGCCACTTAAGAACTTTCTAGACCTTAAGGGTCTCCCAATCCTGTGATATGGTTGTTCAGTTTTTCTGGAATTGTCTCTCAAACCTGCCCCCAGGGGTCGGGAGGACAGAGGACAAGAACTATGTCACCATTTCCTCTCTGTGATGTCATTGTTGTTTGTGCCTAGTTTAACAGGCACAGCTGTGATTAATATTCCTTTTTTTAGAGATGTATACACACATGTGTGGGCATGCACAGGAACACACACACACACACACACACACACACACACACACACACACACACACACACACACGGTTGATTTTGCCCTTGGAGTGAGGTGCATGGCAGACAGCTTCTTTCCTCCGAGCCCTGCGGACCACTCTGCTGCTAATGGACTGTCAGCCTCTTTCATTACGGGCTCCAGACGGTGCAGGCTGGTATTAAAGCAGTGCCTCTGGCAAGGACCTGGCACCTGGGTCTCAGCCAGCTGACATTTGTGATTTGCCCTCCTTCAAATCGGTACAGCCTTCCCGCTGTGAGTCACTAAGCCAGGATGCCAAATGCCCATGTAAACCAAGTCAGGTCCCCTGCCTGCAGAGGTGACAAGGGCTGAGCCCCGGCTCTTCAGGAGCGCCTGCAGATGGTGGGGGAAAGGCGATCATGGCAAGGCACGGACTCCTTCAGTGCCCCTGACCCACTGGACACCCCGAGGGCTCTGGGAGGGTCTTGAGGAGGACAGCGAGGGCCTTGATCACATGCTCTCAACCAGGTTTTGGGCATCAAGGGAAGCTGGTCTGGGGGTGTACTACAGTGCTAATACATCCAGAGAGGCCGCTCTCTGTGCCATGTGACTCAAGGGACATCCCAAGTCCACACCCCTGCACCCCTGCCACATCCCTCCCTGCTCCCCCCAGCCTGCCTCAGCAGCACCCCCATTAGGGTCACGGTGGGTTTCACAGGGAAGGCTGGGGCGTGGGGTCTGTCAGTTTGCCAACGTGACTGCCATCAGTCTCCCCCAGCAGGTGGCAGGACTGGAGCTCAAGGACCGTCCCTATTTTACTTATGGTCCTAAGTCAGCCGGAGCACAGTGCCTGGGCCCACAGTGCAGGTGCTCAGGCACTGGTCGTCTCCTGACCGAGTTCCTTGCAGGTGGCTAGACCTTCCTGGGCTGCCCGATGGTGAGAGCCTGCACTGCTGCCTCTCACCTGCTGACCCTGAGCAGTAAGGACAGGTGCGTTCCCCTCGGGGTAGGGACTGGAAGGGAAATAGGGCAGGAACTCGTAAGCTCTTCTAAAAGATCCAGCTCGTCTTCTTGGTACATGGAAGCCTCTACATAAATAAGTGTTTGCTTAGCGACTGAGTGAATGACAACAATAAAGCTATCACTGTGTGTTAGGCATTGTTCTAAAAGCGAAAATACATTCTTTTAATACCCCATGAGTGGGGTATTAAGGTCTCTTTTGCAGAAGAGAGGAAACAGGCTCAGGGAGTTTATTAAATTTTCCCAGGGTCACCCAGCTAGTAAGTGATGGAAGCACAATACAAACCCTGCACCTCATCTCTGTCTTGTGTGCCCTGCAGCGCCTGGTACACTGGGGACTCAGTCAGTTGGTCTGCTCTTAGCAGTGGGGGTGGTTGAGGAAGCGGGCACAAGGCTGATGGTGGGGCTGCCCAAGAAGGGGGCTTCAGAAGCATCAGAGAGGGACCAGCCTTGACGATTTCCCTGACCCCGCCGGTGCTCATAGGCAGGGGTTCCTGGAGTTGCTCCCAAGAGTGTGTGAGTGATTGGGCCAGCTGCCGGCCCACAGAGGTGGCCCAGGGCCCAGGGAGGCGGTTCCCAACATGGAGGGATAGCTACCTCTTGGCAGGGGGTGTCCCAGCGAGGCATGCAGAGAGCCTACAGCTGGCAGAAGAGACAAGCAGTTGGAGGGAGAGGAGGCAGCATGGACTGGGTACTGCCCTCGGCCTCCTCGCTGGTCCACTGCCCTCTGGACTTCAAGCTGAGCCCCTTCCCATGCACCGCCTCCCGGGGCCCACTGCCCTGCCCCAACACCTCCAGGGGGCTGGCTCTGCAGGGACAGTAATGAAGCAGCTTGCCTCACCTGCTCTGGTCGGTCTCTCATCCCCAGATCATGGAGAGTGACCACTGCCCACGCACAGTGACACGGGGAGGTCCGTTAGGGTTAAATTTCTACTCCTGCACCCACTGGCCCATGTTCATTTTCTCTGTTTCTTGCAGTCCCTACCCAGCCACTGACTCAGAGTGCCCACATCAGGAATAGTGGGTGACTCTGCTTCCTGAAAATGTGGTTGGCTGCCGGGCGGAGGGGGTGGGGGAGCCTGAAGGAGCCTCTCCCCACCTTCAGGGTAGGGCAGCCCCTGGAGCTGATAGTTACACGGCGTTTGGGACACAGAAGACTCAGTGAGACAAGGCTGATGCACGTCACCGAAAGAATAAACACTGGCAAACACGGTGCCCTGTGGGTAGAAGAGGGGGCGCTGGATGGAGCTAATCAGCAAGGCTTCCAGGCAGGCTTCCTGGAAGAGGTGATGATGAGTTGTGATCAAGGCTTCCATGAAGAGGCGGCCATGAGGGCGATAATTTCCGTGGAAGCTGAGGTGCTGGCAGACCCCAGCTGGAGAAATCCCCTGATGGCTGCCTGAGAGTTTGGGTGAAGCTTCCCTCATGAAGCTCTCCGGCCGCACAGCCAGACAACTGCAGCACCGAGGCAGGTGTGCAAAGGGCCATCCCACCACTGCCAAGGTCAAAGCCTGAAGAATGAAACACCCTGACACCCCCTTGCTGAGAAACAAACAGGAGGGGATGGTGGGGCATTTAGTCAGTCCAGGCTGCCAATACCTAATCAAGATGAATGACCATGAGGGACGAAGCCCAGGGAAAGCACTCTCAGGGGCTGGGAAGACTGCCTCAGCTCTGGGCTGTACGGGGTCCCCCGGAATGCCAGCAGCGAGGTCCGGATTCAGGAGAGATGCCCAGGTGGTTGGAGGTCACCACTGTTACCAGCTGTCCCCACCCAGGGCCTTTCAGTGGACACTTCCCTGGCCAGCGACCTTTACTGAGCATGCTCTGCACCAGCTGTGTCTCAGGACTGAAGATAAATGGGGCACACCCCTGCTCTTGGAGACTCACGGTGAGCTGGTGGCGAGAGCACACACGCATACGTTATTCTCATGCCGTCGCAAGTGCTGTCATAGAGGCCCAAAGGGTTGTGGGAGAACGAGGGTGGCCGAGATTAATTTCTCCCCGCCTCATTGTTCCAGACCCGGATCATCAGTTCCCGGCTTACAAGAACCTCTCTCACCTGGGCTTCTGACCGCGGGTCCTCTCTGGCGCCACCTGCAGGCGGCCGCGGGGCCAGCCAGTCATTCACGGTTAATTGAGCAAGTACATGCGGTGTTAACAGCCCCGGGCTAGGCTCTAGTATGCAACGGTGAGTGATACCTGGTCCTATCCTCAGGAATCGTGCAATCCCAGAGGAAAGACAAACGGGCCCTCCTTCTATCACTCATGGAGCCTGACAGCACTGAGTTTAATCAAGTCCAGGCTGTATCGCTTGCCCACTGCGTGCGCTCAGCCAAGCTGTGTAACCCCTTTGACGGGGTCCTTTTCCCCAAATGCACCCTGGAGAGAGGTAACATCATATCCTTGGGCTCCCCTCAAAGTTCCACAAGGGTAGGACATCCGAGAAGTGTCTGAAGTCTGTTTTATCAGGGTTGTCATTATAGTAAAAAAATTTGCCCATTTGCACACATGTGTGCCTATGTGTGTGTGCACTTACGTATGTGGGGGGGCACCTGCCCTCTGCCCCCTCACCAACAGGATAATTATTATTCTGGGTATTCAGGAAGAGCTGAAAGTTAATGGAACCCAATGCAATGAGCGACACCTTGTAAAACAATCTCAATTACCAGATAACCAATCTCCATGCAATTCCAGAGAGGATAAAAGGAGACCATGGGGGTTTGAGCAAACGAGAGCCCAGAGCTGCGGGCAGAGGCAGGGAGACGGAGCTGTTCCTTATCTCGCCAGCTCAGAACAGAGGTTGGGCACAGGGGCAGCCTGCTGCGCTAAGAGCCATTCCTTTTCCAAGGGACGAGGAGGGGATGGTGAAGAGCAAAGATAATCGAGTTAGTCAAGTGGGAAAGAGTGCTGTGTAGCCTCTGGCCACCCACCTCCCCACCCCCCAGCGGCTGTAGCTCAATTCACCCTGACCTGCCCCGGATAGCTGGGAGACCTGCTTCCCCAGGTCCCCTGGGAGAGGCCAGGTCCTGCCCTGGAAATGCCGCTGGCTGCCCGGGTGACCCAGGATGCTAGTTCTCTAGCCCCTCGGGGTGGGTTTGGCGAGCTGGTGGGGGGATGGGGTGGGTGGGAGTGACATCAGCCCGTCCACACAGCCGAAGCACCTTCAGAGGGAGAGTCTCCATCCTCTGGGTCCGGGAGGCAGGCTGGCGTTCACCAAGCCCTTCTCCATGCACCTCTCGGCCTGGCCTCCCTGCAGCCCGGACAGGTATGGCCTCGGCTGGTGTCACAGGCTGAGTGGTCATGGGACTCGCTCGAGGTCACAAGACCACCGAAGGGCAGCCCCAGATCGGCTCCTCTCCAGCTCTAAATGCAGCACTCATTCGGTTAAAAATCTCATTTTCAACACTTCTTCTTTCTTGGGAAGGGGGCAAAGCACAATGGGTTGTTTTTTTTTATAAATCTCACTTTGAATTTAAACCTCTTTAAAAATGTTGAAAGAACCACAGCTGCCTGTCATTGTCTTCCATTCTCCTTCCTGCATCTCCCCTCACTCCCCTCCCTTCCCCGGCCGCACTGAGCTCCCCCTGCACAAGCTGGCTGCTCTGGCTGCCGGAGGAGAAAGAGAAGAGGTAGGGTCAAGGGCCTGTCAGAGAGAGGGTCTTGGGGTTCCCACTCTTTGGGAAGGGGCTGGATGATCCCATGCTTTGTGCCCTCTGACCCCAGAGATCGTCTTAAGCCATCCCTCCAATCTGGAGCAGAAGCGTGGCTCCTACAAATTTGGTAGCCATCATCTTCAGGCCAGAGGGTCCTCAGACCAAATCACCTAAGGAAAGCCACACTGTGGGGCCTCCTCGGCCTGTTCTCCCTTCTTTCGCCGTCTGACCCAAAAGAGGCTCACACCTGTGTGTTATCATCCTGGAGACTCATAGCAACTCCATGAGGGAGTTACAACCGTTCCCGTTTTAGAGATGAAGAGACTGAGGCTCCTGCAGCAAGATCAAGCACCTTGCTCTCAATGTCCCCAGGCAGATACAGCCACTCATGGTTGTGGAGCCGGTGGTCCAGCCAGGATTGGAAGGCAGGTCCTGTGACTCCAAATCTAGTGCTCTTCCCACCATGCTCTGTGGCATGCCGAGCCTCAGTCCCAGCCTCCAGAAGGCTGGGGTGGGATTGCTCCTGAAACCCGGGCCCAGCCCACGACAGAGACAGAACGCAAGCAGAGCGGCAGGCCTGACCCTGCGGAGGGCAGGGAGAGCAGGGAGAGCAGTGATGGCTCCCTGGGTGGGAATAAAGCAAACAAGTGAGGAGCCGCTGATGGGGAGATAATCTCATGAAATGATCAAGCGCCAGTTGCTTCCGCAGCTGCAGGGCTGCATCTGGGCCCAGTGCTGACGTGAGCTCCGCCCCCAGATCCACATTGTCACCGCTTGTTGGAAAAACAGATGTTATTGTCCTCTGTTCCCGTCTCTTTGTCCCTAATAGGCACTTAAGCGCAGGAGGGGGAACGGTGAAATGGGGACGGAATCGTGCGTCTATTTCAGGCTCTTTCCGGAAGCTTGCACTTCAGTGGGACTTGCGGTTTGGGACAGAGTGGGTGCAGGGAAGAACCTCCTCCCCCTGCCCCGAGAGTCCCAGGGCTGGCAGGTGCCGAGGACTGGTTCTGGGAGGACCTGCCTCCTGGTCTCTCCTCGGGGCAGTACTTGGATGTTGGAGGAAGGGACGATGGGTACCCCCGGCCTTCTGCCTTGACTCCCAGGACTTGGGAGGTTGGATGAGGTCAAGGGCTGATGCGCTCAAGGTCTTGAGTTCTATTCTTGTTTCGGATTCACTCATTCATTCATTCATCTGCTCATTCATCTATCTGCTGCTGAGCACATTCTTAAAGTCTTAACCTTCACCCAAGCTCCGACAGCAGCATGCTGATTTGCAGGCGAAAACGTCTCGTGGAAGAGCGGAACATCCTCTTCCATCAGGTCACCTCGGCTCTGACTTGATGGGAGCTCAGAGGCTCTCATGCACCGAAATAGCTCCGCAGCTACCCGCCCAGTACCTCTGCCTCTCTGCCCACCATCAGTCAGTCCTCTGGATGAGAGCATTCTCTTTCCCAAAGGTCCCTGCCAGAATACAAGTGCATAACTGAAGAGGGCTCATGGCGGCGGGTTGGGGGGGGGGGAACCTGCCCGTCACCAGGGAGAACAGAGGATGGGGCCCCAAATGAATGCCACACAAGATGGGTAAGTTTTGGCAGGGGACAGATGAGAAGAGAGATGTCTAGCCCCTGCACTGCTGCCTGGGAGGGAGGCTCGAGGGGCTCTGTGAGAAAACGAGGGATGCAGGAGAGCGGTTCCCAGAGGGGCCTGGTCCTGAGCATCACTGGTTGCCCAGCTCTGCTGAGACCCGCCGCATAAGACTAAAGACCTATCCCAGCCGTTCCACTCCTGCTTGGAGTGGGAGGAAACTTTTTATGCCCCGCTGACTCTCAAACCCCAGAAGCTCAGAGACGGGGCCACCTCTGTCCCCACAGGGGCCTCCTCCGTATCTCAGTGGGGTAGAGGGGGCAGAGATGGGGTGGAGATGGACCCACACCCCTGCTGCCTTGCCTCTTACCACCCCCTGCTCTGTGTCTGTCTCCTCCCCCAGCAGGGGCCACGGGCTTATTCCAGGTGAGGCCAGGCCCCCAACAAACCACTTCCCAGGGACAGAGAGTGCCCTGGGCCATCCCAATGAGTTTGATGAAAGAAGAGAGAACATCAACGTTGATGGGGGCAGGGGACTCCCTGTGCTGTCATCCTCCCTTTACCTGATGGGTATTCGGCAGCTAATTAACTGGGGAGGTGCCCACCAGGCAGAGATGCCCTTTGTAACCTCTTACTACTTAATATTCAAAACCTATTTCACCTCCCTGTAGCAGAACTTCTAAAAAAAAGTCACATAATTAAAGCACATTAGAATTCATTTGAAATGGTTTCCATAAAGACAATTATTATCTAGTGATGATTCCCGGTGAGTGCATGGGCTTACTGAAGAGGAGAGCTGAGGGAGGGCTTGCCCCCTCCCCTGTGGCCCACCCACTTTGTTCTGCTCCAGGAACAGAACTCAGGAGCATCTTGGGAATGCCCTTGGGCCCCTCCCCACCTCACTGTCTTCTGCACCAGTGTGAATACACCATCCCACAGCCTGTCCCGAACCCCCCCGCCAAGTGACAAGGGCTTGGGGGAGGAACATCATCCAGAACAAAATGGAAGAAATCTGGCCAGAGCCCCCAAAGGCTTGCTTACCTCTGGTAGCTCTTTATTGCCTCCCCTGACTCTTCTGCCCCCTCCACACTCACCCCCATCCTCCCCTGCTCCCATGCTCAGATCTGGTGTGGCAAAAGAGGTGCTTTCTGGAGCAAAGGGTTTTGCCCTAAGGACGACACTCAAAAGACTCAGGATGGAGAGGAGCCCTGGGAAGTTGGAAAGCCATCTCCTTGCCCCCAAGCGGGGACTCCTGATCCAGTAGCCCTGAAGGCAGTGACCATGCCTCAACCATTTCCCACGGACCTGGGCTGGGCAGATGGGCCTTTTTCAAGCGTGTTCCCTCCGAATATACTTTAAAAACTAATCCACGGTGTCAGAAGTCAGGAGAGTGGTTGGAGGAGATTCGGGGCCCGTAGTAAACGGATGCATTCACTTTGAGAAGATTCATCACAGTATACCCTTATAACTCGTGCACTCTTCTGAGTGTACGTTGAGCCTCGATGAAACATTTGCCCCAAAAGCCCTTTGTCAAGTAGAGATTAATACTTCCACAATTATATCATCGACATTAAATAATCACTTTTAGGGTGAGATGGCACAGACGGTAGAAAACAGTGGATAATCTACAATTGTTTTGGACTTGGACTTGGAATGAGTGCATTACACGCAACATGCCTTTGTTCACAAAAGACTTGCTTCTATAAGTGTGTAATATTAAAATTACAATATTTTGTATTGTATATTAAATACATTAAATATTAAAATTAGGTGGGAATTTCTGAAGACATACTACTGAGCTTTGGGGGTGAGATGGCCCAGAAGCTTCCGGGTGGCAAGGAAGTCAGATTGAGGCAGAAGTAAGAATTTGACAGAGGTCACCTCCTCCCTCCACCTCTTGTCCCTTCACTCAGTGTCGGATGTGCTTGCTGCCACGTTGCTGGAATGCACATTTCTCTGCTGCTTTGATGGGTCCCAGTGTCAGGTCTTTTTTTTTTTTAAGATTTTATTTATTTGTCAGAGAGAGAGAGCACAAGCAGGGGGAGCGGCCGGCAGAGGGAGAAGCAGGCTCCCCGCTGAGCTAGGAGCCCCACGTGGGACTCGATCCCAGGACCCCGGGATCATGACCTGAGCTGAAGGCAGATGCTTCACCGACTGAGCCACCCAGGGGTCCCGCCCCAATGTCAGGTCTTGAATGAGAGTCACCTCCTCTTGGTCTGAAGGATCAGAAAGGAACTGCCCATTAGAGGAGGGCCCCAGAGGCAGATTCCAGATTGGTGACCGTGGTACCCTGTGTGCCACGAGCCCTCTTCCCCCTGTGGCATACCTGTTTGCAATGTGCCTACTCTCCAGTCTCCTTGTCAAGAGGCAGAGTCTCCTTCACATGCCCCTGAATCTGGGTTGATCTTTGGCTTCCTTTGGCCAACACAATTTAGTGGAAGTAACGCTTCCCAGCCTAGGCCCTGACAGGCCTTGCAGCTTCTGCCCTCCTCCCCTTGGGACTAACCTGAGACCACCAGGTGGAGGAGTCACGTACAGCCTCATGAGAAGCCACGTGAAGCGGAGATGAGCTGTCCCAGCTGAGGCGCCCAGACCATCCAGCTGACAAGCCAGCACCAAGCACCAGATGTGTGTGCAAGGCCCGTTTTAGATCCTCTGGCCATACTAGCCACCAGCTGACTGCACATGAGTGAGTCCAGGAAGGACCAGCCCAAGACACCCACCCACAGAATCACGAGCACATAAATAGTCATTCTAAGCCACTAAGTTTTGGGGGTGGTTTGTCACACAGCAACTCATAACCAATTACTAACACCCTTGCCCGAGCACCTGCTGGCCAATGCCAGCACCCCAGGGGAAAGGACTGTGCCCTCCAGTTCTCTGTCTGTACTTCCATCTAGAAGCCCTGGAAGCAACTCTTTGCCCAAGATTTGTTTCTTTGCTCATCCCCACCAGTTTCCAGGGCTGACACGGCACTGCCCATTGCTCTTTATTAGTTTAATATATGTTGAAGCCTCCAAATAGATGCTGGGGCCCAGGTGGAACAGATGAAATGTGACTAAGTTCTGGGGGATGATTGATAATGAGTAGGGACTGGAAAATCAATTGTGTTAATTCCTAGTCTGTCACTGGGACTGAGAATTAATGAGAAAATCTGTCTAACTTAATGGTATTTACACATTATACAGAGTGTGATAAAATTGTCGGCAGGTGCTGCCTGGCATTCCAATTATACAAGGCCCGCACAGCCCGAGGGGCAGGCAGGTCTGAGCTGTCCAGGACCTGGGCTGGGCATATGGAGATTTACCCCAACTACCACACTAACCTCTGAGTAGGTCCCGGGACCCTGCGTGGATCACAGTGGCACTGTTGGTCCCGGCCATGTGGGGGTGTCTAACTGGCTAGTGTCTCTGGATTTGCTGGAGGGCACGTTTCCAGGCCTGCTCTGGAGATAAGCACCCCAGAAGCCACATGGGCCATTGGGCAACGGCCACGGGTGGGTTCAGTCTCACGTGCTGGCATGATTTGAGAGACACAGAGGGTCCTCCCAACCGACCTGACCCCTTCCCCGTGAGGAAGGCACCGGCTCTGGCCTATACCACACGCACCTGAGCAGTCAGTGTTGGAAGGCACCTTGAAGAGCCTCGGTCTGAGTGTTTGCTTCCTTGAACTTCTGTAGACCAAGGCTTCTCCTGACCAGGGACATGGAGGTGTCCCCAAGAATGCTCAACTCCTGGTATTCATACCCTTGTGTGGTCTTCTTTCATACCCAATAGGGCTGATCTGAGGATCCAATAAGATATTGCAGACAGATAACTGATACAGGTGGGAGGGAGAGGGGTGGGCAGCGCCGGGGGATCCCCCACGTGGGGTGTCGAGCTGAGCGAAGACATCCCCAAGTATCATTCCTTTGCTCTCACCCTGAGTTTTATTCAAATGAAACCTACTTGTGTGTTCACTGCTTCCCAAATACACCCTGCCTCCCACCCCTCCCCCTGCCTTGAATATGCTGCTTTCTCGGTGACTCAAGGCAGGGTTGGGGTCTCAGCCCTTCTTGCACCAGAGCCAGCGGCCCGCGGGCTAATAGAGCGATCACAGGATTGCTTGCGAGGGAGGCTCCGCAGAGCACAGGGAGCTCGGTAGATTTTAATCCTTTCCCTATTTAATCTTTCCTCTGCTTCCTTTGGCTCACACATACCCACCTGCACTGCGGAGTTTGAAAAGATAAGCCCCACAACGAGAGATGGCAAACCACCAGGCTCTGCCTCCAACGGGAGTCGAATTCAGCCAAGCAGGAAACCACAGACTCTCCGCTTGGTCTCTGGGAGCTGGAGGGGCCTGCGGGAGTCAGGGACCTGGGAACCTCCACCCCAGGCTGTCACTTCCTTTGGCCTCTGTCTCAGGCCTGCTCAGATCCCTTAACGCCCCTGGTTGGGCTGGGAGCCAGAGGGGGCCTGCATACCCCTAGCGTGGTTGGTCAGCCTGACACAGCGAGGCCTCAGGGTCAAGAGCAGGGGTCTTTGAAATCAGATAGGCCTGAGAGCAAATCTCAGCTCGGCCACTTCCCGCCCTGGGACTCTGGACCAGTGACATACTTCTCTGGGATTTGATTTTGCTGGGCACCCAATACGTACGAATGGCCGGCAGTGAGGCTCGAGTCTGCAGGTGAGCCCTCCCTGGTCACAGCCCCTCAGTGAGGCGGCTGTCTCGCCTCTGAGCACCAGCCAGCCAGGCTGGGATGCCGTGCGACATAAGGACATTAAGCGATCCTGCAGGCCAAAGAATCCCCACATAACAAATTCATCCTGTGTAATAAAGAACTTGGCTGCACCCCTGCTCAGAGCGTTGGAGATCCGAATTGCTGCCTTGGCACTTGAGAGACACGGAAGAAATGAGCTCAGGGTCTCTGGGAAAAGATCTTTAAACCTGTTTTGGAAATCAGATTTGTCTGACTGCTGCACATCTCCCCTCCAGGTCTGGATGAAGGGAAGGGACTCTGGAGGGCTGCCCGTGGGGCACAGGAACAGTGGGCAAGGAAAGACAAGGTTCAGGGAAGGAGTGTGACAGTGTGACAAACGCGGGGACCTTCCAAGCAAAGCCCTCCCCCCCGCCCCAGGAATGTCTGGGGGCAGCAGGAGAGAAAGGCTCTCTTGCTGGTGTTAGAAGGAGCAGACCTGAAACTCACAGACCGAGATGCAGCCCGCGCTCCTTCCATTCACCCAGGCCAAGCTCTGCCCTCCTGCCCACCTCGCATGGACCCTCTCTTCCTCCCCAAGCCTGCCTTCGACATTTATTCATTTATTCATTCAACACCCTTATGTTGAGCAGCCTCTGGGTGCCAGGGAACAGGGAGGAAGGGCAGAGTGGATTCATGGAATTTAAGTGCTGAATTCCAGAGTTTATGGAACCAAGACTTGCAGCTCAACCCCCTCAGGTATCCATGAAAATACAGGTTATCCCAGGGGTGCCCCAAAAGGTGACAAAAACTGCCCGTGAGAGACTGGCATGAGAGACTGGACGAGAGACTGGGAGAGAAAGCAGCACATTCAAGGCACAGAGGTGGGAGAAGCATGGGGTGTTTGGAGAGGAATAAAACACAGAAGTGGACTTGACTTCAACTGTGTGGAGGAGGTACACGGAGCTGTCTTCCCTCAGCTCCGCACCCCACGTGGGAGTCCCCCGGCGCTGCCCACCCCTCTCCCTCCCACCTGTTATCAGTTATCCATGCTGTACAAAGAAATACCCCCAAACCTGGCAGCTTCAAACAATCACAAACATCTAGATCTTTGATCCCTCCCAGTTTCCGGGGGTCAGGTATTCAGGAGCGAGCTCACTCGGGGTCTCCCTGGAGGTTGCAGTCAAGATGTCAGCTAGGGCGGTCGTCATCAGAAGGCTTGACGGGCTGGATGACCCGCTCCCAAGATGGGGCACTCTCACGTGCTGGTTGTTGGCCGCAGGAGGCCTCGGTTCCTCCCGACACGGTGGCGGCTTCCCCAGAGTGAGTGGTAAGCGAGTGGGCGAGGCAGAAGCTGCCATGGTTTCTATGAGCTGGCCTCAAAAGTCTTAGCTTCCCCTATATTCCTGACTGTCACTGCTGACAGTGTGGCTACCGGGGGGCCCTGGGGTGGCTGTGTCTGCTCCCAGAGTGCCCAGCCCCTAAGGATTGTGATATAGGTGTCCCCAGGACCCTGTTTTGGAAATACTGACCTGAGCACCTGCTGTCTGGGAAGGTAGACCCTTGCTGTGCACCTGCTCTCAGCTCTGTCATCATCCCATCTGCTCCGCCCATTTTACCCTCTGCTTGCTGCACCCCACCCCCCCCGCCCCCGCCCTGGTGTTAGAAGGAGCAGACCTGCTTTATCTTTCATATCCAAAGACGGTGCTATCAACACGATTGGAGCCTAGGGGGAGCTGGGAACAATAATGGCCCATCTTTATGGAGTACTCACTATGTGTTAGGTTGATAGTGAGCATGGTCCAAGGGCTGACTTCTTACAGCCTCTCTGTGGGGTTGCTATGCCCCATTTTGTAGTTGATGAAACTGAAGCACAGAGAGGGTAAGGAGGCTTGCCCAGAGCCACACAACCCTAGGGGCAGAGTGACGATCTGTCTCCAGAGCCCACTCTGCTAACCTTATATTTATTGCATCTGTGACGTGAGGCTCCACTCCCTCTCAATGAGGAAGCCTTGCTCATCGGACAGAGGTGGGGGTTCACCGTACAGCAAGGAAGTCAGAGGTTAGACATCTAGAAGGTTCTCCAGGCCACATGTTGCGAGGCCTCAGAGTAGCTCTGTCCCGCGTTCAGGGAGTGGGGTCTCCCAGACTACAGTGAGCCCTGAGGCAGCAACCAGGTCAAAGGGCTATGGCCTTTCCTTTTTCAATTTTTAAAAATTGTGTTAAAATAGACATAATGTAAAACTTACCATTTTAACCATTTTTTTTTTGAGTACAGTTATTGCATTCACATGGTCTTGCAACCGTCAGCACTATCCATCCCTGGGATGTTTTCGTGTCATCTTGAGGTCTCTGCGGGTCCCCAGTTCTGCCAACCGGAACCCCCTCCCTCCCTGCTCCCCCAGGCTGGGACAAGCCTGTGGGCGCAGGCTTTCCTTTTCAGAGGTGAGGATTAAAATGACCCACCTCTGATGTCTGCTCTGTGCATCAAAGGGCCACAGCTGTGCAGATGACGGGCCGTAACGCAGCATGAAAGGGGATTTATCAATAGTACCCGGAGCTCGGTAACTCATAAACCTTTCATTAGTTCTACATCGATGACGGCTCAAGTCCTCGGAAGTAGATTTAGGCTGGAAGATAGATGTCTCTATAAATCATCATCTCTGAAAATTAGGGAAATGGAAGGAGCCTTTTTATAGGATTTCCCAGCAGCTCACTTGGGGGGCTTGCGTTCTTGCTCCCTTTTGAGCTGACGTGGGATTCCAGCCTCGTGTCCTCAGAAGGAAAAACAGTCTGAGGCTCAGAGAAGGGACTAGAAAGGGCACCACAACGCTCTTTCTTTTCCCGGGGCACCTCCAAGCCTGGAGGCTGCAAAGCTGGTCATATTGGGACAGTCTTATTATCTACGCAGAGGCTCAGGGAAACAGCTTTCTGGAAGGTGTTTCTGTGAGAGAAAGAAATGAACAGCCGCACGGAAGCAGGCAGAGGAGCTTTAAAATCAAGCTCTCACCGGAAATGGGAAAGAAGAGGGGAGCCTTTTGCTTGCTAATGAGCATAATAGTGATCATAATAACACTTAGAGCAGTCTCTGCCACAGAGACAATTTATCAGTATGTTTTAGGTATTATTGGGAATGTTTCTTATTTGCCATGTGCTTTGTTAATGACTTAATATCATTACTCTCCCACTTTATGGATAAGGAAACTGAGGCCCAGAGAGACTAAGTGACTTGCCAGAGATGACGCAGCCAAACGTCGCAGGGCTTGGGCCTGACACCCCACCCCACCTTACACAGCTGTTCCTCATCCTGGGGGCAGCCTCTCTTGGGCTTGACTTTGACAATGCCGCCTTCCCCCCTCAGTCTCTTTCTTCATCCCTCAAACAGAGAATCAACTTCATGTCCCCCAGACACAAAGTGGGAGGCCAGCCAGCCAAGGAAGCTCCAAGCTTCGAGCTCTTGGGGAGGATAAACTTCCTCCAAAGGCAGAGAAAGTGGTCTGTTTCAGGATGATCGTCCACACCTTTGATTCATAGAGCCTTTGCCATGTCTCATGGAGACTTCGCAAAGGTTCCCGTTTTGCAGATGAGGATGTTCAGCCCTGCCCTCTCCCTTCCCCCACCCCTCCCGCCTCTGTTTCAATCACACAGCTAGTGGATGGCCGAGACAGGCTGGAAGCGGGTCCTGGCTTATACTGTGGTGTCCGAGGCGGCAGACCCCTTAGCCAAGCACAGATGAGCTCTGCGAAAGGCCGTGTCTCCAGCCAGGATGTCAGGACATGGGTCCCCACGGCTCCCTTTCTTCTGGGCCGGGGTCCCCCTGCTGGTTGGCTCTGCAGCTGCAGCCTCAGGTGCTCCTACCCCCACTCCCCAGCCCACCCCCGGGGCTGCCCTCCACGTTCGGACAGACTAATTACAAGAAACCCGCAGAGAAGCGCTGGCAGGGAGTTGGGCTTGGTGATTTGATGCACTGGGCGGGCCTCAGGACTCAGTGATGTTCGCCAGGTGCCGTTAGGCTCCCCAACAAATCAAAGACTTTTCAATTTCCTTTCCTCGCCCCTGCTCCTGCCCCTGGATGCCTGAGCTGTGATGGAGCACAGGAGGAAGCCAGGGGGAGGTGCTGCAGTCTTCCGTGCTGTGGAGCAGCGAGAAGGCTCCCAGCAAGTAGTGTCCCAGGAGGACTTTTACTCAGAAATAATATGCATGAGGATTTATTTCCTCATTGCTGGGCTTCCAGCTAAGTGCAAGCTTGTTTCTGCTCGGCTCTGGCAGGAGAACACCCCTCACAGTTTTCAGCGAAGCAGCCAGAGTCTGATTCAACTAGCATTTACTGAGCACCTACTATGTGCTTTACTCACCCCACCGAACCTTCAAAACAGCCTTCTGCGTTGGGGATGCTTATTCCCATTCTACAGATGGGGAAGGTGACTTCTTCAAGGTCCCTAGTTAGTAATAACACTCGCAGCTGACATTTGCTTTCTACGCCGACGTGCCAGGTGCCAGGTATATACTCAATGAGCTCTACCCATTGAACTCACTTCATCCCCACAACCTTGGGAAGTAGGGACTGCTATCATCCCCATTTTGCAGATGAGGAGACTAAAGCCCAGCGAGGTTAAGTAATTGCCCCAGGTTACAGAGGTTGTGAATGATGGAGCTGGGATCCGAATCTGGGCCAGCTGGCAACACTAGGGATCACGCGGCCGAGCTAGAAATCGGGGCCAGTTCTTGGTTCATGCCCAGTTCCTAAAAGCCACAGTTATTCTTCCTGTCCATGGGCAGGATGGGGTTTGGAGGGACTGGATCCAGGTACCTAAGGATCTCAGCAACTTTAAGGCCGAGACTTGGCTGCCCATCTTGATCAGGACATTTCAGCAGTGAGTTATGAAAACCCAACTTAAGTGGTTTAAGCAAAAGAGGGGCTTTCTTTGACTGCAGTGACTGGGGAGTCCACAGGTGGATCTAGGGCTCAGATGATGGCATCAGGGCTCAGTCTGTCTGTCTCTGGACCTCATTCACCAGCCGCTCTCTCTTCTGCCCTCATTGGAGGGGGGCTACATACATTGGCAGTGTGGGCACTGCTCCAAGGCTCCCAGCTAAGAGCCTGAGTGGGAACCAAAGTACACCCAACACTCTGCTTGCCAAGCTCTGTGCCCTGCCTGATATGCAATGCAGCAATGGCCCAGAGGGGCAGTTTTCCTAATTCCTCTGCCAGGACGACTCACCTCTTCCTACTATATGTAAGATCTGTATAGGCTACTGGTAACCCTGACCCATCCTCTTGGTGCCTAAGACCAATTGCACATCAGCACCCTCCCCCCACCTTACCTGGCAACTCTATCAGATTCATACACTCAGCGAATATTCATGGAACCCCTACCACTAGACAGCTGCTGACATATTCCTGCAAACTTTCTGCACCCCCTGCAGCTTGCATTCTGGTAAGGGATCCAGTTGGCTTGCCTCAGGTCACATGACTGTACTTGGACCAATCACTATTGCCCAGGGCACTTGATTGACAACCTCACCAGGACCACCTAGAACCCTCCTGGTTTCTCAGAGGAAATTGCAGGGCTAGGCTGCAGAAGTAACTGACATGCGCCGAACTGTGGGATCCCAGCAAAGTCACAGACCTTCTCTTCTTCGGCCAGTAACCTTCTCACCTGCACTGGGAGATGCCTGGACCCCGATTCTCAGAGAGGAGTGTCGTCCCTAAAGGGCTCAAGCCGTGGGCCTATCACAGGTGAAAACTCCCTCAGATCTTGCTCAGAGAGAAAAAGTCAGGGGTCAGGACTGTTTACCCAACATCATCGTCACTGTGACTTTCAGTTTAGGGAAGAAGAAAAATGATGAAGCCCAGGGGGTTGTCCATGTCAGGGTGCAGGGCCTAAATGTGGCCCCCAGTTCCGTTGTCTGTGGGTGGGTGGAGGGCTTACTGGGTCTGATAAACATGGAGTACTAGTTATGTGCCAGGAGCCTCACCTGCTTTGTCTCCATTAAGCCCCACACCTGCCAGGTAGATGTTATTATCCCATTTTGCTGGTGAAGAGACTGAAGCTCAGAGAGGTAAAGTAACAGAAATATGCTTACGCTGCTCTGCTGACTCCAAAGCCCCCCCCCAACTGAACCCACAAGAGGCATCCCAAGCAGAGGGTGCCCACCCCAAGCCACCTCCCACATGCCCAACGAGGGACCTCTCGTGGACCCCATTTCAACTCCTGGTCCCTGCCTCTCCTCCAGCCCACCGGCCCCTAGAGACTCAGCAAACCCTCCTGCAACCCCACCTCGTACCATTTCCCCTGCTCCCACTTACATCTGGGCGGCATCTCCCAGGCTCCTGAGCACTTCCATGTGCTCTCACCAGCAAAGGATGAACATCATCTGTTCCCTGAGGCCACCTCATCCTTCTGGGACACCTGCCCGCCCATCCCAGGCACAAAGTCAAGCCTAGCTGAGCCAATGCCCTGTCTGCCGCTAGAGGGAGCCCCCAGCGTGGCCTTGTGCCTTTCTCGGGTGCTGAGAGGTGGGGCCCTAGAGAAGGCCCTAGGGATGCCTTGCCAAGAGTCTTATGGAGACCGGGATGACCTGACAGGATGGTCCCACTGGAGACCGAGAGGCTCTGGTCTGTGTGCTCAGCGTCTCCATTACTAAAGGCTGGGGAGATGCAAGGGGCTGGAAATGGAGCGACAGCATCCAGGGCTGTGGGCTGAGGCTCTGCCTTCCCTCCCCCGTCCATTGCTGGTGCTGCTCACGTCCACTCCAAGTCAGAGAAGAGCACGTGCGACTCAGCAACCCAGCAGCAGCTTTGCCATCCCTCGTTCACTGATTCACTGACTCATTCGAAAAACATTTAGTGAGCACCTACTATATATAAGCACTGGGCTAAGCCTTGGAGATACAGACCATGGTGACCCAGACACTGCCCCTGCTGTCATGGAGTGGTTAGTCTTGTTGAGGGGCGGGGAAGGGAGAGATGCATAAACAAGCAATTGGGGACGCCTGGGTGGCTCAGTCGGTTAAACCTCTGACTCTTGGTTTCAACTCAGGTCATGATCTCGGGGTCCTGGGATCGAGCCCTGGGTCACGCTCAGCCAGGAGTCTGCCTGAGGATTCTCTTTCTCTCCCTCTCCCTCAGCCCCTCTCCCCCCAAATAAACAAAAAAAAAACTTAAAAAAAACCCAAGCAATTGCGATGTTGTGTATTAAGTTCTACAAAAGCACAGGAGACTCCAGGAGCAAAAAGGATGTGCTTAAACCTCTACCTGGGGGAGAGGAAGGCTTCTCAGGGGAGAGAGGACGTCTAAGCTGAGAGCCAGAAGAGCTGAGGGGTCAGCTCGGCAAAATGAAAAGTGTTCCAAGCAGAGTGATCAGTTTGTACAGATGCCCAGAAACGAGAGAGCATGCGTACATGTGTGTATTCATCCCACAAATACTTTACTAGCACGTAGTGTGTGCCAGGCACCCTTCTAGATGCTGGGGTTTGGCTACAGTGGTGAGCCAGGCAAACAATATCCCTACCTCAGGGTGCTTACATGCTAGTGGAACGTGGCCATTCAGGTGATCCAAAGAGGCCATAGGGAAAGATATGGAAGGGACAGTGGCCTCTCCCCTGCTCAGAGTACCCCGGGCCCCATTCACCATCCTCCTCCTGCCAAACCTGGTGGCTAGCCCCCAGGCCTTCCTGAAATGGTCAGTTGTGGGGAGGTTACCCAGTCCATGGAGGGCAGGACACCTGGGCCAACGTGGCAATAGCCCAGCCGAAGGCCTGCTGAGCCATTCTGCTAATTACAGTGACGAATGGGTTTAATTTACTTAGAAGAGTAATGTGCTGTCACTCTGTTGTCAGAGCTCAGCCCCAGTGTCTGCTGCCTCCCCTATCCTCCGACAGGTGCCTGCCCAAGCTCTTGTACCCTCCCCACCGGTGGCCCAGGCCCTTGCCTGCTCATCACCGTGCCTGCCTGGGACCCATCTCTGGCAACCAGGGGAGGAGAATTCATACCTGTCGCCACTCTTGAGAGTTGTGGGGCCACAGCGTGTCGGGGGAGGGTAGACCTTCCCATTCTCTGTGTCAGCGCTGCACAGGTGCACAGAGCCCCTGAGCTCTCGTTTCCCCCTTCCCCCACCCCTCTATCTCACCGCCTAGCTGAAGCCATTTCATGTGGTTCCCTGTTTCATGGCCATCTTCTGGCTCCAGAGCATGAGCCCCCTTGAGGACAGGGACCTTCTCAGCTGCTCTGTTGAATGAATGAATGAACGAATGAACGAACAGTCCATGAAAGCCTCACTCCCCCACCCCATGTGCCTCAGGCCTTGTAATAGGACGACTTTGGATCTGGTGCTTTTCTTCCCCAAATCTTGTGTGTCTTCCTTCTCAGCTCTCCTCCCGGGTGATGTCTGTAGGTGACAGGTGGCCCAGAGTCTTCATCCTGCAACCTGGAGAGGAGCAGGATCACGCAACACAGAGGCTGAACAGAAATGAAGACAGAAGCCGAGGCCTGGTGGTCTGAACCCATTGTGGGCGGAGCAAGGACATGAAGACCAGAGTGTTCTGTCCTGCAGCCAGAGAAGCCCAGGAACCCACTTCTAGGAGGTAGTTTCCAGCCTCCAACTTGAGCTTCCTTTGACTGCTCTCATTTCTTTTTTTTTAAGATTTTATTTATTTATTTATTTGAGAGAGCGAGAATGAGAGAGAGAGAGAGAGAGAGAGAGAGCATGAGAGGGGGAAGGGTCAGAGGGAGAAGCAGACTCCCTTCTGAGCAGGGAGCCCGATGTGGGACTCGATCCCAGGACTCCAGGATCGTGACCTGAGCCGAAGGCAGTCACTTAACTGAGCCACCCAGGCGCCCTGACTGATCTCATTTCTACAGTGATCCCAGGAGGGGCAAAACTTCCTTGTGATTGAGTCTTCTCCTGCTGTCTGAACTGACTTGCTCCCTTTGCACTGGATACTGCTCTGCATCAGTGCGGCTGGGCAGGGCTGTCTTTTCAGAGCCAACCTAGGAGCTTTCTTCTACTTTCCAGGCCAATCCTGAGTCCGTGTCCAGGTCTCCCGGCTCCTCCGGGTCTGAGGACAATTATTGCCAAGACTGCCCTAGCCCCGGGTCATGGCATCAGCCTCGCCCCTCCCCTCCCCTCCCCTCCCCTCCCCTCCCCTCCCCTCTGTCTCCCCAGGGCAGCTGGGACAAGCAGGGGCTGAGTGGATGGCCTGGGTCAGGGGAGACAGGGGTGGTGTTTAATTCATTCACTGCCACGCTTGCCCGAGGAGGCAGCGGGGGCGGCAGGATGCTCTAGGGAGCCCTTCCCCCTACTCAGCCAGGCACCACTAGTGCTGGGAGAGGGGCAGGGTTTGGTGGGGATAGGACTGTGTTTCCACCCACTGTCCCTGTGGGGGCAAGAGACCTCCCCTGTCCATCCTTCCACCCAGTTAGAATGGGACAAAGGCAGCAAGGGGGTTTGTAGCCAGCCTCAACGGGAGAACACATCCTCCTGGAGGGAAGCCAGTGGGAGAACCCGGACGTCATCTGGGAGTGAGAGCCCCAGCTCAGCTACCAGCGGTCTCTGACTGAGGCAGGTCGTATCCTGCTTGGCCTCAGTTCCTCCATCTGTAATGGAGGGGAGGACAAGGCCTCTTCTAGGTCTGGGATTCCACAGCTATAATTCCTGCCCCAAGGCACGGCCGGGAACAGAGCAGGATGGACCCCTGAGCCCTCATGGGATGTCCAGCACTGGCCAGAGATGCTGGTGCCAGAGCTGGTACCCATGGCCCGGCCAGCTCCCTGCAGACGTGGCAACGGCTGGGTCTCAGCGGGCGAGAGGCCACACTGATAACTGACTGCCGCCGTGGGGACACTGGCCTGGCCTCATCAGTATGCAGTGCCCGTGCAGAGTGCTTAAGAAAAACTTATTAATTTCCCCTCCACAAAGACTGAGGGCTCCGCAGTAATCACAGTATCAAGTTGTAATAATAATAATAAAAAAAAATCCCTCCATTGAAAAGAGCAGTTGGGACTCTGGAGAGTTCAACAGGAAAAGATTGTATTAAGATAAAGGAGATGATAGCAGAGCAGACATTAAAGGTTGTCATTGTCTGGTAAATCACATCGAGGAGGCCCCAGGACTGCTGTATCCCTGCGAGGGAGTGAGGACCCCACTCCTGACCTGGTTACACACCCACCGGTCTACTTCTGGCCCGCCTCCCTGCCGCCCTCAGGGCTGGAGAAAAGGCGGGAATCCCAAGTCCCTGTGACCTGCAGCCGGCCTGCGGACCCTCATTAGGGGCAGACGGAGGGGACGGGCTGCAGATTCTGAAGACAGAGCTCTGCCCTGGGCACTCTTACCGTCTAGCCCGATGGTGGGGACTCCGGAACATTTGTCAGCAGCAGAGGGGCCTGGGAGAAAGGGGCGCTTCTGGGTCACCTGTCCTGTGGGCATGTTCCTCGTGGGGACAGGAGTACTCGGGCCTGAAGCCCCCGGACACTGCCCTGACCTGCCTCCTAGACCTAGGCTGATTCAGAGAGGGTGTCCCGACTTGCCAATGGGGAGGGCAGTCCCGGGGGAAGAGCCCAAAGGATCCTAGTAAGGAATGATCAGCATGAAGCCACATACACTCAGGCCCTTGCCCCATGGGGCTCTCACTAAGTAGTGGGTGGGCTGGGTGGGGTGCAGCGCAGAGCCAGGGTGCGGTGGGGGTCCTTGCTCTATGACATCTTCACTTGGCCAAATGGGAGGGTGTGCAGGCTGTAAAATGCAGTCTGAGCTGAAAGTTAAACTGGACTCAGGACATGAAGTTTCCAGCTGTTAATGGCTGGGCGTCCACCTGGAAGAGTGGGGTGATGATGGGCTTCCCCTGTCATTACTGAGGGGGCATTGCCATTGAGGTTAAAAGGACAGACTCCTTGGCTTTGAGTCCTGGCTTTACTATGTATTAGCTGTTCGTCCTTGGGTAAGTGACTTAACCTCTCTGTGCATCAACTTTCTAATCTATAGAATGGTGGTGAGAGTGTCTACCTCACAGGGTTGTCATGAGGATTATCATACATGAAGAGCTCTAAGTAAAAATCTGCTCTTATCCCCCAGTCATCCTTACCTAAGGTCATGTAGTCCGTCGGTGGCCAAACCACATCACCGGACCACTTTTGGTCTAGCACCTTCTTTCCCCAAGCTACTTTCTTGGGGAGCCCACAGTGGCAGCCAAGGGCTTGGGCTTTGGAGCCCAGAATGCCCAGGGTTCAAATCTCAGGTTCGGCTTCGGCAAGTGACTTGACTCATCACACTCTCAGCTTCCTCTCCTATAGAATAAGGAAGGTGAAGCTGGGGGTACTATGAGTAACTCAGAAAGGGGCAACCAAGGCAGGCTGCTTCCTTGGGGTCTCTGCCTATAGATGTCAAGCCCAGTGGGGCAGGGTTCCTTCCCCTGGCCCTCCAGGTGGTATCTGTCCCTCTGCAGCTGTAAGCCTCGGGCACCGGGGACCATTCTGGAGTTGCCCTGAGTTTATGAGCCTGAGCGGAGAGGACCAGACATATTAAGTGTGATGGGGTTGTGTGGAGATTAATGTGAGGCTGGGTGAAGTAGCGAAGGCAAGTCGTTTTCCCAGTTAATATGCACATTTAAGGAATGATTTGAGTGTGAAAACATTTAAAAGGAATGCTAATTTCAGCAGGAGAGATAAACTCTGGGAAGGAGACCCTGCAGAGAGGAGAGCTGGGTGGGGTTGGGGTGCAGGTGCCAGATGGCCCGCTCTGAATTCAGCCTCACGGGGTGGTTCTCTGAGGACCTCTCTGTGCCCAGCTATCTCTAGGAGTACAGGCCTAGGAAGACCCAAAGCAGAGACTGGGGTTCATGGGTGACCCTGGACCCTGGAAACTTCTGGAAGTAGGGGTCCTGGTCTGCATTGTCAAGAACGGGAGCAAACCCAGGGTCGAGGGGCAAAGTCAGGGTAAGGGCTGGGAGGGCTTCCTGGAGGAGGTGTTGCTCGGACTGAGCCTTAAAAGATGGGTTACAAGGAGGATGTGGGACCTTTTGGAAGTTGGACCGTTCATCCAGGGGGTCCAGGTGGGATGGGGCAGCCTGAATACAAGGTGAGGTCCAGGCTTCTTCAGGCTTATGTCCAGGCTCCAGAAGGGTCCTCATGAACAAGCTAGAAGGAGGCCAGGAGTAGCCTCGTCTTCCTCGGGGAATTCTTCCGCTCCTGGAGCCTCTGGAAGGGACCTGCAGATTCTCTGCTCCCACATGCTGCAAATGTCACATGCCCCCTCAGTCCTGGAGGCTGGACATTGTACTTACCTGCACGCTCCCCACTTCCTGTCCAGGGCTGACCCTTCCTGCCAGAGTCTCATCCTTCAGCACTAGCAAGTATATCACCCAAGATTTTCCAGGGACCCTGAAGCTCCTCTTGGACTCCAGCCCATCCCATCCACTCATCCAGCTTAAAAGTGGGGTGAGCCCTTCCACCAGCTTCTTGTTCCTTCCATCTCCACCAGAGACCTGAGTGCTGAGGACATAGTGCTTGCAAAGCTAGCTGGGATGAAAAACCTTTACAAGTGCCCAGTGTGGTTATTAATAACGTCTCTCGGCTCCGAATGCCTCTTTAATTCCTCTGCTTAAACCACTCAGGAATCCATAACACTTGCCCCTTAGCCTGTGGTTATTCTACTCCCTTAATGGCCTTTTATGGAGGGACCTTATTGAAAGCTTTTCCCCAGCCTGAGTAAATCATGTCCTCTGGGTCATCCTTGCCTGCAATTTTATTAACTTCTTAGGAGAAGTCAGAAGGACCAGAGGGAGGCCAGTGTTTCCTCTGTGTTCTGTCCCGCCCAGACCCAGCACTGTCCCTTACCTGGCTGGGGTCCTCAGAGGAGGCGGTGGTTGGAGCCAGACCTTGAAGATCAAGAATGGTTGGGGTGTCCCAAACCAATGCCCCTTCCTCCTGTACTTTCATCGGTCAGTCTTTCTAGGTGTGTAGGGGCTGGGAGGCCACGTAGTATGAGCTGGGCACAGGGGGAAGTGGGGACAAGCACCAGGAAGGGCAGTATTCACATCAGTCACCTGGTGCGTCAGTCACCTGGTGTGTCTGTCATTTAGTGAGCCCTAGATTTGACAGTAGGGAGGGGGAAACAGAACCAGAGCAGGACACTGGGGCCCCAAATTGGGAATTGGAAAGGGTAAAGGACCACACTAATGCAAGATGTTAATAATAGGGACAACTGTGTGCAGGGGAAGAGGAAATATACTGAAACTCTCTGTACTTTCTCCTCAATATTTCTCTAAGTCCCCAACTGCTCTAAAAAAATCGTCTATTTAAATTTTTGAAAAAGGCAAAGGAGACCCCAGAAAGCGGAGATGCCTAGAAGAGATCAGGGGTCCCCCTGGGGGTCTGGGATGACTTTCAAGGAGCTTGTGTATCTCTCTCCTGCCCCAGGAGGGAGAGGGGGCCGGGGAGGGCTGGGAGAGGTGGAGAGGGTAGAAGTGGGGCTGAGGTAGGACTGGGGTGATCCTGGGGGGCAGGAGGGGGTTCTCAAGGGAGCCTGAACCCACCTCTCCTGTCTGTTCCTTGGGCCAGTGGCAGAGGCACTGGCAGAGGAGGACCATTTCGGACGGATATCCAGCTGTCCCTACTTGTCCCAACTCTAAACCTCCCAAAAGATGCCATCTCCTCTTTTCTGGGCTGGTAGAAATTCTTTTTTTTTTTTTTTTAAGATTTTATTTATTTATTTGACACAAAGAGAGAGAAAGAGAGAGAGAGCTGGGGCACAAGCAGGGAGAGCTGTGGAGGGAGAGGGAGAAGCAGGCTCCCCACGGAGCAGGGCGGGCTGGTAGAAGTTCTGGGCAGCCCCCCTGCCAGCTCCGGAGCTCCGCTGAACTTTCTCCCCACGGAGTGGGTTATAAACCATCTTTATGACTGCAGCAAAAGGAGGCTGGAGGAAGGGGGAAGGGCAGGAGGCAGGGCTGAATCCCACTGTGGGAGGGGCCCTGTGTCTTTCTCCAGCTGTCTCCAGGAAGGGTCTCAGAGGGGTTTCCGGCCCCGGATGACCAGGAGTGACAGAGGATTTTGCAAACGCTCTCTGGAGCCTAGAGAGACGGATTCCCCACGAGTGACTCTGAGGAGCCACTGTCCCTTATGTCCCATCATCTGGGCCCAGAGGGCTGGTCATGGGAGGAGAGGCCTGGGAGTCCCCTGTCCTTCCCCCACTCCAAGAAGTGGGGTGAGCGCCAGACCTGGGGTTAGATTAGAGAGGCCAGTGGCAGGGGAGAAAGCAGGCTCCGGCTGTCCCTGGCCCCTGCTTTGGCCAGCTCTGGGCTTGGAGCTGAAGGCCCGTTCTGATGCCCCCACCCTCTCTCCGAGTCCCTAGCAAGAGTGGCTAGTGGGCTCTGGCACGTGGCCTGTGGCAGGCGATATGATCTCAGTCCTGCCTCACAACCACCTTCTCTAGATGGGCCCCCTCTTCCTAATGATCATCTGTTGCTCTATCCCTACTCTCTGCCTCTCAGCCCTGATCCCAAGTCACGGGGTAATTGTTGACTTGTTGCCCGGGTTCCCTCTGAGACTGCAAATTCCTCTTGTTTGCTGCAGCATCCCCAGCATCCATGCTAAGTCCTGGCACATAGTAGGTGCTCACTAACGATTTGCTGAACACATGAAGGGCTTGATTAAGTGGATAGGCTCAGAAAGGTAAGTTGTTTTTTCAAGGTCACCCAGCTTGCATCTGGTCAAGCTGGAAGTCACAGGCAGGCTGTGGAGAGCAGTCTTGAGTTCCTACCCACTCCCCTGTGCTGCTGGGAGGAGCGGGACCCCCAGGCCCAACACAGAAGCCAAGAATAACCGGCATCCCGTGCCTTCATTCTCCTCGGCAAAATGGGTTGAGCTTCTCGGTGGTGCTAGGAGCAGAGTGGGAGTCTCCCCTGAGCTGCAGCCGAGGTCCCGCTCTTCTTCCCTCCGGGCAGTGGAAGACGTGGCTTCCCGACTGAGCTGGGAGTAAGAGTGAGCCGCAGCTTGGGGAGGCAGAGGAGCAGCCCAGGACCCAGCGCCCGGATAGGGGGCTATGGAGAAAGAAAGGCCACACTCCTCATCCCTGCCGGGAGAGGTGGGAAAGGCGGAGAGGCCAGGAACGTCTGTGCCGCCTCAGCCGGCTCAACCTGCGAGATACGGCCCGAGTCCCAGGAGCCTCACTGCTCTCCCCGCTGGTGAGGTTCCCCACCACCCTGCGCCTGCGCAGCCCGGCTGGCCGCCTCCTCCCCCGTGACCCAGTGGCCAGAGTGATTTTGGAAGAACAAAACTGCCGAAGACGTCCAGTGGCTTTTCCTTCTACTTACAACACAAACCCAAAGTCCTCTTTGTGCCCTCTGCCTGATGTGGCCCCTTCTTCCTTCTCCAGCTTCTTCTCGGCCTGGGACCCCTCCTCCACCTGCCCATCAGGCCAGCCCGGCCCTTTCTGCCCCGGGGTAGCCCGGGCTCGATGCTGCTTCCCTACCTAGGCCCTTGCTGTCCCCTCTGCCTGACACACGCTCTCCTCAGATCCTCGCAAGGCCGACTGCCTGTCATCACTTAGGTCTCGGCACAGATGTCACCTCCGGGGAGAGCTCTCTCTTGACCTCCTTGTTGAACGCAGCCCCGGGCACTCCTGATCTGCTTTTCATTTCATTTCATTTCATTTCATTTCATTTCATTTCATTTCATTTCATTTCATTTCATTCACTTACTGGTAGTTTCCTCACTTCTCGTCTGTCTCCTCCACTGGAAAGTCAGCTCCGTGAGGGCAGAGACTGCATTTGTTCGCCGCTGTGAGCCCGAGGCCTAGACCAGTGAGCATGTCATAGTCGATGCTCAATAAATGTTTGTTGAATGAATGAATGAGCCTTTCACCTCTGGTGGGAGCTTCCTCCGGGGCATCCCTGCTGGGCAGCTCAGCTCCCTCCCACCCCAAGGCCTTGATATGCCAATACTGGGAGGTGGGGAAGGTGGGGGAGGGAAGGGGGAGCTGGGCTAGAGCTCCCAGCCCGAGTGCTGTCCCCATGGGTGCTGAGCACTCCAAGCGAGGTGGATGCTCCTGCAGCCGGCAGCAGCCTGGGGAAGCAGTTCCCTATTAATAATGGCAGTGGCACGTGTCAGGAGGTGGGGGGGAGGGAGGCGGCTGTGATGGAGAGGGAATGATGCCCCCACTCCCACACCCCGACACGCACACAAGCCGGGCTGGACTCTGGTGGGGGAAATGGCACCATATTTTCTAGAAGACAAGAACATCACTTTTTTATTGGGGTTGGCTTGTAAATGGGTCTGTGGCTAATCCTGGGTCCTCCCTGGAGAGTTCCGCCCCAATGGGTGGACCCCACAAACCAGTCAGGGAGAGAGGCAGAGGGATGTCCCCTTCCCATCTCTGTCCTTGGCTGACCGGGCCCCCACAGAAGCCCCAGCTGAGAAGGGAACAGTATGGGCCCTGGGACTGGAGACGGTGAACTTTGCCTAAACTCCTCTTGACTTCTACCTCTGGGGGCGGAACTGAGGGACAAAAATAAAGCTGAGTATGGGAGGGAGGAGAAGGAGAAGGGGGGGCGGGAAGAGTACAGGCTGCTTCGTGGCAGTTGGGGCGTAGACAGGGAGGCCTGGATCAGACCCCACACGACACCTGGCTTCGCCCTAGCCCTGGAGTGGGCACGGGGCGGGGGGGTGGCTTCGGGGAGCCAGCAGAGCTGCTGACAGAAGCAGAGTTGAGCGGCTCTCTCCTGATCAAAACCCCTGTCACTGTGATTTTTAGGGGAAACACAGCACCCTGTCGCCTCCTGAGACACCTCTTGTCCCCAGCAGACAGTAGGTCTCAGTAGCTGTGAAATAAGGGTGCTGTGGGCAGCCCCCACCTGAGGCTCTGGCTTCTCACCCTCACCCAGATGCCTTGACAGAACCCCTCAGTGGCCCAATCTGTGGCCGTCCTGGTCCCCTCACCGTTGCTTGCCTGGAGCCCCCGCCCCTGCCGCTGTCCCTCGCCAAGCCCCTCCTCCCTGGGCCTCGACCCCAGCTTAGTCTATCTTTAGACCCAGCCCCTGCCTCTCACTGGGCTGCCACCCAGCCCTGTCTCTTCTCTGAGCGCTGATCCTCCAGCCCGAGTCCTGTGGCCCTAGACACGTCTACACTTCCATGATCAAGGGTCTTTGAAAACCGTTCAGGTGCTCTTCAGAAGCCCCAGCCTCTCATCTAAACAGTCTCTGAGCATACCCACAGCCCAGCCCCGTCCCTCAAACCCAGACATGCCCCCAGCCCCGCATGCCATGACCTCCCACGGCTAGGGGCGGCCTGAGGTCGGCAGGCAGGTCTGGAGGCTGCTCATTCCGTCCTGAGCTGATAGGGAATGTCATTATTAGCAGGTTCCTAACTGGGCCATACTTCCTGGCTGTGGAGGAGGTTGTGCTCCTGTGTCAGAGAAACATCACGCTCCTCACACCTCCCTCCCTGGGGGGGGCACCGGGGACACCCCCTAGGGTGCTTGTGAAATGCCCTGCTCCTCTGATGCCTTCCAACCGCCTCTATCTGACACCCCCCTCTGCTGGGTTGGGGTGTGGATGTCTAGGGGTGTCACTGAGGGGCCTTACACATTTTCAGCCCTCGGGCCCCTTCCATCCGTTGAGATGCCCTCTCTGAGCCTGTCTGTGAGCTGCTGTGCCTTCGCCCAACCCTAGGATAGTCCCTGTGACCTCATAGGTGGGAACCCGCATTACACCTGGTGTCAGCCCAGGTAACAGGGATTCAGAGATGTCAAGCCATTTGCCTAAGGTCACAGAGCTAAACACGGGCAAAGCCAGATCAGGATCTGGGTTTGGGTGGCCCCGACCTGAGTCCTCGGGGCTCACGTTGCCCCATACCTGAGTGGGGGGGACCCTGGGTGAGCATTTCTAGGTGACAGAGCCTGGCTAAGAGGTGCAGGGGAGAAGCTGGGTCTGGAGCAGAGTGTGGGGCTAGACACTGTGATCTCCTCCCTCATGACCTAATCACCGCCCAGAGGCCTCACCTCCCAATCCCATCAGAGAGGGGATTAGTTCAACATACGGATTTTGGGGGGACACATTCAGTCTATAGCATGTAGTGTGTATGCAGTGCATATAGAGGGCGCTAGAGTGCATATATGCTGTACATAGGATATACGCAATACACATGTGGTATATTCACATATGGTTAGTGTGTATCTAGTGCACATGTCGTACACATATACGATTAGCGTATACATGGTGCTCAGTGGTGATGCTCCTCCTGCCTGGTTTCTGGGGCCACCTCCACACTAGGGAGGTACGCCCCCCCTCCCTGCCGGAACCACTAGCCGCCCCCGCCCATGGAAGCGGGTGGAAACTGCTTTTTATTCAGACTAACTTGTTATTGAAACAACTTGAGTTAGCTTCAAAGTAAGTTAAATGAGCAGAGATCGTCTTTCCTTGTCTCATCAATCAAGGAGGCTACAAAGAAGGCGGGAAACAAAGAGATCACAGGAGCCTGGCAAACAGATGGGCTTGCTTGGCCCCGAGTTCCCCCCCGAGGAGAGGGGCCGGTTTCTGGGCCAACACGGTGGGCTGGGAACAAATCTCTTCCTTCCTCTAGCTGAAGAGGCTGGTCCAGCAAGCCGTCCCCGCTCCTGCTTCTGCGCTTGCGAGGAAGAAGCTAGCGTCTCCGTGGCGTGGGCGGGTGTAAGTCTGGGGCCCCTCGTCCTCCGCAGGCCGTGGACATGCCCAGAGCGCCCTCCCCGCCTGTTGGGGGTGGGCTACACTGAGGGGCAGGGGGGACATCTCCACGGTAGCTGGTTTGGGGGTGGCAGGGTGGTGTCTCCGGACGCCTGTGGGGAGATGTGAATTTTCAAGTGTGGTTTCGAAGCCCAGCTGGCGGAGACTGCTCAGGGCTGGTCCATTGCGCTCCGGGTCCCCGCCTGTGCGTGTGCGTGTGCGCGAGCACGTGTGAGTGCCTGTGAGCATCTGAGCATTCTGTGGGGTCGGGCCTGGAATACCAAATGCACTCCTGATAAAAGGGAGCCGCTGGTTGCCTGCTGTGTTTCCTCTAACTACGGGGGCTGCCTCGCCTTTGTGCCAGGCTGCCTGCCGCTCAGGGAAATGTGGGGGTTCCCTCTCCTGTCGCAGCGCTTGGCTGGGAGACCCCATCTCTCACTCCCGAGGCTGCCTGGAACTCACTACCCAGGGCCGGGTCAGAGCACCTGTGGTCGGTGAGCGTTAGAGACTGAGGCCGATGCCAGTTGAAAGATGGGGGACCCGGGGGGACACACCAGGAGGGGGCAGGTAGGGAGAGACTTCGTGAAGGGGTAGAAAGTGCCAGGGGCCCGGAGGCTGACGGAGAGAGCGGCTCCCAGGGAGTCAGATGGCCCGAGAGGGAGGCAGGAAGGCCCAAAGTGCTGAGCAAGAAAGATCTAAGGCGAGGGAGGCCAGCAACAAGCCGGGAAGCTGCAGGGACAGAGACAGGAACCAGGGAGCGAGGTACCGAGCAGGGACAGCGGGGCGTCCAGCTGCGGCTGCGCGGAACACGTAATTCTGATCCCTGCCACAGTTTCCTACACTTGGAGGGCTGGTGGGGAGGCCTGCTAGGCTGTGATTACTTTCTTTCTTTTTCTTTTTTTAGAGATGGATTTATTTTTATTTCAGAGAGAAAGAGAGAATGAGCAGGACAGGTAGAGGGAGAGAGAATCCCAAGCAGGCTCTGCACTGAGCATGGAGCCCAAGGCTGGGGCCTGATTTGACCCTCCTGAGATCATGACCTGAGCTGAAACCAAGAGTCAGTCACTTCACCGCCGGAGTCCCCCAGGCGCCCCGAGGTTGTGATTCCAACCAGGTCCTGGGGACGTCTGCAGAGAAACAAACTCAGCGAAAGGCCTCTCACCGGCCATCACCTTCATGTCACTTTTGTCTTTGGAAGAAAGAGAAGTGGGAACTCCCGAGGTGGATTTCTACACAGCTGAATTTCACGTACTCCCCACCCCACACCCTGTCTTCATTGTTCTCCGCTCTCTGCCAGTCTTCGCCCCCCAGCTGTGGGCCAGCAGGGGGTGGCCTCTCCGACCGTGCATCTCTGGCTATAGCTAGGTCCCTGTCCTATGTCCTACCCGCATCTGGAGTGCCCGGGTCTCTGCCCCCTCACCCCTCACTCCACCCCACCCCCACACTCCTGATGACCCCTGAGCCCCCTGCGGGCCTCCTCTCCGAGCTCCATCCCACCTCAGCCTGATGGTGGCTCCTTCCTGTGGTCTCCTGGACAGCCTGCAGAGTGACAGAGCCCATAAATCACCATGGCGGGCGGGGCCCCAAAGAGCTGACACAGCACCACCCTTGGAACTGGGGTTTTCGGGTGTGCGGTGAACTGTAGGGGCACACAGCCCGGGACTTCTCTCCCTTCCCAGTTCAACCAAGCCTCTTGGTGCCTTGTTGGAAGCTCTCTAGCTGGCCTTGCCCAGGAAGGTGGGGCGAGAAGAAAGAGGTCAAATATGAAGCGAAGGGGATTTAGGTTAGGCTGACAGAAGATCTTACTGTGCCAAGGATTATCATCTGTCAGGCGAGACAAGGGAAATGGTGAACTTCCTTGGCATGGAGTTTATAAAATTTGGAAAGATTCTGTCTGGTGATTTAGATATAGTGCTGCCTGGAGACAGGGGGATGGACTCTATGACCCATTCAACACAGAAACTTCTGCTTGGCTTGGGTGGACCCTGGGGGTCCGAAGACCTCGATTCCAGGCTCCGGAGGCCACAGAGCAAGGAGTCACACAGGATGGCCTCAGATCCTAGCTCCCCTCCGACCTGCTCTGTGCTTTGAGCGATCACTCCCCCTGGCTGGTCTTCATCTGTAAAATGGGGACAGTCCTGCCTCACAGGGGGTTAGTGTGAGGGTTTAAAGGACAGCGTATGTAAAGCGCTCTGCATGGGGCTTGGCCCAGAGGACTCTCCAGAAAGTTCTCTCTAGAAAGTTCTTATAACCGGGCAAATCCTCAACCTTTCTATACCTCAGTTTCTTTCCGTAAAATTGAATGCCTGGGGGCGCCTGGGTGGCTCAGATGTTTAAGCGTCTGCCTTCGGCTCAGGTCATGATCCCAGGGTCCTGGGATCGAGTCCCGCATCGGGCTCCCTGCTCGGCGGGGAGTCTGCTTCTCCCTCTCCCTCTGCTTGTGCTCTGTCTCTCTTTCTCTCAAAATGAATAAAATAAAATCTTAAAAAAAATTGAATGCCTGACCTCACTGACCCATTCAATGCACATCTCCTGAAACCCTGCCCCCCGCCAGGTCCAGTTCTAGGCGCTGGAGATAGAGCAATTCACACAACAGACAGCATTCCTAACCTCATGGAGCTAATATTCTAATGGGGGGTGACAGACAAGAAACATATATGTACTATGAGAAAATGAGACAGGATGAGGGTGATAGAGAGTGACTGCGTAGGAGAGGCTATTTTATAAAAGGTGGTCAGGACAGGCCGCTCTGATAAGGTAACATTTGAAACAGAGACCTGCAGGAAGTGAGGGAGTGAGCTGCAAAGATACCTGGGGCAGGAGCGAGTGTGTGGGCAGCAGGAACAACAAGTGCAAAGGTCCTGAGGCAGAAGTGTGCTTGGTGAGTGTGAGGAACAGCAGGGTGCGGTGAAAGTGGTTGGAGTGGAGCAAAGGAGAAGAGGCTATTGACGCAACGTAGCCCGCTGTAAGGACTTAATCTAGTGCCCCAAGGAAATGCCATGTTCGTGCAGAATTTTGATAGTGGGGTTCACCTGCATCACGAAGCCCTTTGGTTCCAACATCTTGGAGGAACCGAATTTCCTGCCTCTATTTGTTCAGGACCTGGAGACAAGCACGTCTGAGACTCCATCCCCTGCTTGCCATGCCTGTTTCTGGCCTGTAGAATGTATGGCTTTTTAGTAACAATTAAAAATAACTAAATTCTTCATTGCCATAAGTGAGAGAGGACTTTAAAGCATTCAACCTTGCCCCAACTTGCAGCTTTACCTTCATTTTGTAAATACAGCAACAAAGCTCTGGAAGGTTCTGTGCTTGCTGGAGATCATACGGGCCATATGGTGTGGAAGAAAGGGATTTCACTGACCATTGATTGATGAGCAGCTTTGTAAACGTGTATCTTTCAAAATCACACACACACACACACACACACACACGCAACCCCCAAGCCCAGAGTGACACAATCACACGGTCCCTCCCCTAACGGCCATCCATCCCCAAAGGTATCATAAATGCTGAGAAAGTGAACACATGGCCTGAGCACCACCACCTCCCAGGCCACAGCTGCAGCAGACATCCCTAATCAATCACAGGGCTCTTCTTGCTGAGCTCAGATGCAGCCTCAGAATTCTGGAAAGCCGACATAGGGTTGGTTCATAAACATTTTTTGCAGGGGGTTGGGAAACAGCAACAACCTCCTCTCTGGACTTGGGACCCCATTCCTTGAACTCCAGGCAGCTTTCTCTGCCTGATTTATAAACTGACCACAACTCTAGGATATGAGACAGAATCAGGGCAGCTGCCAAGGGAGATGGGGCTTTCCAGCTCCAGGGGCCCCTGCCCTCCCCACAGGTGTTCAGAGCAGCTGGGGGCTGTTGGAATCCCCCCTGGGATTTGTTCCAGTTGTCAGACATGGATCAGGCTTGTGATTGGTGAACCCCGACAAGAGTACCTGCTGTTTAATGAGCTGGAGATGGAGGTGGCTTTTGCAAGCAAGTCCTTTCCTTGGCTCAGGTGTACAGATCAGATATGAAACCAGGAGAACTGCCTGGCCAAGCATGGTAACCAGAGGGAAATGAGCAATGCTGATCTGACAGAGAAAAATAAGGAGGGGGAGCGGAGAGATGAGGGATATGATGGCGCAGCCTTTGGCCAGATTCCAGGGCTCTGCTGCAGGCTTCCCAACCCCTAATGTTGTCTCAGAGGGGACCCCATTTTATCATGGGCTCCTGGAGGTCCTGAGCCCTTGTTTCTGGGGTCTGTTGAGAGCAACAAGAAAGGTAGAGTAATGAAGTGGAGACAGACCTGGGTTCAAGTTCCGGGCCTCCAGTCACAACCTCAGATGCCTTGTCTCTAAAATGGGCTTCGTAGTTCCCCGAGGAGGGATGTAAGGCTCCCAGCCTTTCCCCGCCTTGTCACGCATTCTGCAACTGAGCTTCTGGCAGGTGCTAGACCTGGCGTTTTACCTTTATCGATGGGGTTCCAGTGTGTGTCTCTCTCAGCTGGATCCGAACTCAGGTGGGAAAGTGGCGAGTTTATTTAGTAGGACCTATTAAACTTTAACAGCACCCACCCCATGAGCTTGGTGTGAGGATGGAAAAAAATGATGGGGTATTTATAGCCATCTCTCCCCATCTCTATCTCTACCCTCTACTGTCACCCCTGACTCTAGCATCGACACCGTCTGTATACCTTTGGACCCAGCACAGACCCATGCTCAGCCTCATTTCATGGGTCCTTCTTTTCCAGGCTCTTCCTCTGATGCCATTGTGGGAGGCGCCAGAGAGCATTCCACTGCCTTCCTCCCAGAATGGAGCCACTCACCAGGAGCAGGGACAGGGGCAGCAACTCCCTGCTGCCCAGTCGTGGTTTGGCAGGAGGGATTGGCTCCCTGTGCAAAACCAGGGCTCAGACAGGCCAGGAGACAGGGTTTTGGTTTTTTTTTTTTTTAAGATTTTATTTATTTATATATTTGAGAGTGCATGAGCGCGCGCGAGAGAAAGAGAGAGAGAGAGAGAGAGAGAGAGAGAGCGCGAGCACACGCATGAGCGGAGGGGAGGGGCAAAGGGAGAGGGAGAAGCAGACTCCCCGCTGAGCAGGGAGCCCTACGAAGAGCGCCGTCCCAGGACCCTGGGATCATGAGCTGAGCCGAGGGCCGACTCTCAACCGACTCAGCCACCCAGGCGCCCCAGGAGACAGTTTTAATTTAACCCCACTCCTGCTACCAACAGCAAGGGGCCTGGGGCTGCAGGCCCTGAGGGAATGGGTGAGAGGACACAGTCTCCCAGAAGTCAGAGAAGCAGGACTAACTCCGTCACTATCCCAACCATCTCCTGGTATTGACGGAGGGCTGTTCTGTGCCCGGCATGGTGCTGGCTGTCAGGGGCTGACTAGTACTATGCTCTGGATAATAAAAATCATGAGAATGCTCTTGGTCCACAGTCCCTCTTAGAGAACTTTGGGGCTATATGCATTTCAGATTCTGAAAATTTTCCAGATTTTAGAAATGTAATGTCCTATATATTATGGAACACTCCAACATATTCATATTTCTGTAGCAAAATACATATTAAGAGTTCCAGCAAGTGGATAAATAAAGACCATAAGTACTTCCAAGGTGAGGTTAGTTCAGGTTCTGCTGCCAAATGAGTTTTGAAAGCCTTTTGGTTTTCAGAGCTTTGCGGGTGTTGGAACCGTGGAGATGGAACCGGGGCCTGTCCGCTTAGTGAGCCCTGGGCAGGCGCTGGGCCAAGCACTTTCACTGGATGAGTGCATTAAATCCTCCTACCCGCCCTAGGAGGTTGGTTCTGTTTGTATTATTTCAGCTTTACAGAAGAAGAAGTCTGGGCACAGAGAGGTTCAATAACTTGGCTAAGGACACACAGCTGGCAAGTGGCAGAGTCTGGACTCAAACTGAGGTCTGTGGGGTGCCAAAGCCCGCCATCACCCCAGAGTTTACAGCGCAGTGTGTGTGCTGGGGTAGGGGGACATTAACAAAGAGATCCTTACAATAGGATCGAGTGAGTGTGGGAAGAGGGGAGTCCAAGTCCCCAGGCCCTGAGGAGGGGCGGAGGCCAGCTTCCGGGGTTAGGGAAGGTGACTCAGAGGAGCTGGCGTCTCCCTATCTACATCTACCTGGAGACTTGAGGGGTGAGCAGGCACTAGCCAGGCCTTGGTGGGACATGGAAAAGTGTTTCAAGCAGAGGGAATAGCATAAACGGCAGGAGAGAATGCATTAGAAGTCAGAGAACTTAAAGAAGTTGCAGCCTGGAATGGGAGGAGGGGTGGGGGCTGAGGGGCAAGTAAGGGTCAGCCTCAGGAGGGAAGGGGGGGCGCTTGGGGGCCAAGTTGTCCCTCCCCCGATCCTTGCGGGGGCCCCACGCTGGGCAGAGGTCAGGTCCTCCTGCTCGCTGGATCTGGACAACAGGAACCATGCAGGAGTCCGAGTGTGCAGCGCGCGTCCCCTCGGGCTGAGGGCGGGGGTGGGGAGGGTCTCTGGGGCACACGCGCAGGGGGGGCAGGATTCCTGATCCCCTGATCTTTCCCGGGGAGCCCCTGGTTAATCCCGGCTGGCTGGCTGGCTGGCTGGCCAGGCCGTCAGGGGGACACCTCCTCCCTCTGCGACAGGCGACAGGCCGGGGAGCTTGGCTCCTGACTCTGGGAGCGCGCTTGGGCTGCCTCCCTCCCCGCCTGACAGCTGAAATCTTTATTACCACGGGGTTTATTTGGGGGCGCGTGTGAGGCGGGCGTGTGAGAGCGCGCGCACATCTGCGGCCACCGCCGCCCACAGCCCCGCAAACGCGGCTCATGAATATTCCACGGCGGTGCGCGCCACACTTTGCAGTCATCGATTATTTATACATGAAATAACGAAAGCTTCATAAATAATGAAAGAGCCTGTGTCCCAGCTGCCTCTGCCGCCTCCCTCCCTTCCCTCCGCCTGGCCCAGGTGAGGGGATGGGCGCACTGAGGACCGGGCAGTCACGCGGGGAGCGGCCTTGGCATCCGCACACGCCCCTTCTCCCCGCAGAATCCGAGTCCAGTGCGGCCCAGCAGTGTGCGTGCACGTGTGCGGGCTCACACGCACACCCAGGGAGGGGGCTGCGCACACAGGGCAGGGCAGCTCGGTTGTCCGCACTGCAGATTGCAGGAAGGCTCCAATCAACAGAGAGAAAGGCCTTGTATCATATTAAGCATGAGCTGGGAAAACATCAGACACATCCTAGTTAAATTCACTTCCAACCTCACCTCTGTGGCTGTAGGCTTGGAGTGTACCAGTGTCTGATTCAGGAGGGGAAGTCGTTTTAGAAGTTCTTCCCTGTGTTACCCTCTTAGACACACAGTGGGTCTTAACAGACACAGAGAAACCTTGGAACCAACCTTGACTCCTAAACCCTGTACCTGGAGGATTGGGCGGGGAGGAGTGCAGATGTGGCCGTGTGCAGGGTACCCATGCGCTGCGGGGGGGCCCCAAGTGGAAGTGAAGACCTACACCCAGCAAATATTTGACCACAGCTTCTACCACCGAGCAACTTCCATTTTTCAGGCTTACCCCCTCCCTATCTCCCAACCTACGGCTGCCTTTTAAAGCAGGTGTAACTAATGTGCCACTTTGCAGAGACATTGGTGAGGTTCGATGCTTTGCTCAAAGTTGCAGAACTGGTGAGTGGGAGAGCCTGGGCCTGTCCAAAGTTCCTGCCTTTCCATTGCTTTGCAATAAGGGAATTGTCTGTTGTCTGGCTAGCGCTGGGCCAGGCATGGACATCCACATCCTGAATGGGAGTGCACTTTCTTCTTGACCCTTGAAAGGGGCGGAGGTGTGTGGACTGTATTGACTGGGACATTGAATACAAAAAAAGCCAACTATGGCAGGTGTTCTCATTCCTGATTGAACAGAATCACTAGAGGAGCTTAAAGAATGTTTTTTTAAATTAAACTTTTTATTTTGATATAATTGTAGATTCCTAAGCAGGTGTAAGAAAGAATGCAGAGAGGTCCTGTGTGCCCTTCTCCAGTTTCTCCCAGTGTTAACATATTTCAAAATTGTAGTATAATATCACGCCAGGGAATTGACAGTAATATAATCTACCAATCTTAGATTTCTTCAGTTTTACATGTACTAATTTGTGTGTGTGTTGATGCAATATTTTCACACTTGTAGGTTTTCATATCCACCTCCCGTCAGGATACAGAACGATTCCATTGGCATAAGGGTCCCCGCGTTGCCCTTTTGTGACGACATCTACCTCCAACCCCGTCAACCCCACACCCACACCCAACCCTATCCCTGACCTCTGACAACCCCTGATCTCTTCTCTGTCTGTAATTTTGTCATTTGGAGAATGTTATATAAATGGAATCATATGGTGTGTATGTAACCTTTTGAGATTAGCTTTTTTACACTTGGCACAATTCTCTGAAAATCCGCCCTAGCTGTTGCGTGTATCGCTAGTCTGCTCCTTTTTATTGCTGGGCATCATTCCATGGTATGGATGTACCACAGTTTGTTTTGTGAAGAATGTCTGGGTGGTTTCCAATTTGGGGCTATTGCATATAAAGCTGTTATTAGGGAAGCTTTTTCAAATGTCAGCTAACAGACACCTCCCTTGGAAGTTGACTCAGATGAGGGTGGGTCTGGGGGGGACCTGGGATTGTGTGAACGTGTGCAGTCACTGATGATGGTGGGGCATGGACGTATTGCTACAGGAAGAGAGTTTGGTTTTCAGAGGGTCCTCAGCATGCCTCCAGAGTGTAAAACAAAAATATTTTTGTCAAAATAAAAATGTATACACTGCAGGAGCAGCTCTAGGTTTTGCTGGGATTCCATCTCTCGTCTTTGTGTACGAGTAAAAGAGGCAGTTTGGGTTTGGGGAGTAAGTTCTGGTCTGGATTTTTGAGGATGTGTGCCCCACCGCTCTCCAGACTGTCCCTTTGATCTCATTGCTGACTCTCGCTATGAGCCTCAGCCTCTCCGTCTGCAAGCTGGGCACCGTATTTCACTCCTCCAGCTCCCGAAGATGGAAAAAAGCTGTTGGTGCCATGACATTCTTGGGGTGCCTCCAGCAGAAAGACCTGGGCTCATCTGAAGGAGCGTGGTAAGCTTCCATCCCCATGCTGCCTGAGGGCCAGAAAGGCAGGGAGCGTCCCGGGAGCACCTGGTCCCTGCCGCCTGGGTCCCTGTTGCGGCCCATTCAGCTGGAACTGCTCAGATGTGAGCTTGTCACTTGCAGCTCAGGCCCCAGCCTCTGTCCCTGTATCTTAGAGAAAAGACAACTTCAGGGTGAACTGATGAGGCCAGATTGCACACCTGCTCCTCCCTCTACCCCTCCCATCTTCCCTAATCTGCCTGATGGCCCCATGGCCCCCTTCTCCCACTCCCCTTGGTCCCTCCTTGGGAAGGGAAGTCAGACCCTCTCTCTGCTTCCAGACCAAGGCTGGAATTATTTAATGCCAAATCAGTAAAAGTGTCAGCAGCTTGCAGCTTAACTGCTAAGAGGAATGATTCATCACCCCATGCCAGGCACCGAGTATTTCCTCTCCATCCCCATGGCCCACCCCTCAAGAGAAAGGAGATAAATTACTGTCATTGCTTTTTATGGTACATATAATTGGGTGGCAACATGGAGCCTCGACTCATCTCAAAGTCATTTACAATGAATTATTCATTTGGCTGAAGACGTCTTCAATTGGAGGGGAAATAGCCTCTCTACTCTCTGGCTTCGGCTGCCCTCTCCTAGCTAGGGAGGGAGTCCTGGGTCTGAAAGACCCAGATTCCCCTTGGCAACCTCTGGACCTCAGAATCCTGGGGTGTAGGATTGGGGAAAAGGCAGGGGGAGGGTGTCTGAGCTGCAGGAACCCACTTACCTAATCTATCTCTGGAAGATTCCTCTGGGGTCCAGAAGTATCTCTCTCTCTCACTGCTCAGAGGGGACCATAGCTCCTTGTTCACATCCCTCCCACCTACCACTCTTCCTTTCCTCCCTCCCTCCCTCTTCTCTTCCTTCCTTGTTTCCGTCTGTAGAGATTTATGAAGTCTCTATTAATATGTGCCATATCAGTCAGGGTATGGTAGGTTATGGTGCAGTAACAACAAACATCCTTCTAATTTCAGTGGCATCAGATCACAGGGCTTATTTCTCATTCAAGTTACTTGTCATCACAGATCATCCAGGTTCTGCTCTGTGTCATCCTCATTTGGGAAACAGGCTGGTAGAACAGCCACTATCTCGAATGTTGCTGTCACACATACCTTCTCTTAAAGCTTCCGCTCAGAAATGATACATGTCACTTCCACTCCTATTTCATGGGCCCAAACAAGTCACATGACCACATCGGACCTCAAGTGGGTAGGAAAGTGTCACTTAACCATGTGCCCTGAAGGGGACATAATAGGAATATTGGTGAATGCCCCTGATGATTATCTCACAGGTGGGGCATCAGTCCTGGAGGACAACAGTGAAAGGGACACAGTCTTTCCTCTCCATGAGCTCATGGTCAAGTGCAAGAGGCAGATGGAAGAGGCAGACACATGGTCAGTGGTGATCCAGGGGGCTCAGCACCAGGAAAGAGGTCTTCCGGGAACTCACAGGGGCAGAATGATACAAGATCTGTCCTCAAGGGGGTCTGACCCCTTGGGGCTCTTTGATGATGGGCAAGAAAATTCATTTTTCTGAGCCTCCGTTTCTTCCTCCTTCCTTTGGGGATGACGATGGTGCCACAGTAACACCCCTACACACCGGGTGGTTGTGAGAAGTGCGTGAGGTAATGTCTGTAAAAAACTTTGGAAGGTGAGGTACCCACACTGTTTGCTCTGAATTCACTGACACTTTTTTAGAATAACAATGCTGCGTTGTTTCCCAGGGGTACATTCGGTTCCTGAGCTCGGCCCCCACCCTCTGTGCCTCTGAATCAAGGCACAGCCCTGGTGGGTTTGGCTTGCTGGGAGCTCTCTCCAAGGGGCTGCCCCCAGCTCTATGAAGACAGAGCAATTACCCCCGGAAAACTAGCATGTGCTGGGGCTGGGGGCTGCCTCTTGGCAGGAGAGGCTTTAGGGTGAAAAGGGACATGAGGACGGTGAGCCTGGAGCTCACCCAGTGGGCTCCTCTGCTGGGAAGGCCCCAAGGCCTAGCGGCAGCTGCCCATAAGCCCCAGACCGTGGAACAACCGTTCAGTTATTTAATGCATGTTTACTGAGTGCCGGCATGTGCAAGCGTTGTGCTGTAGCTTGAAAACACAGCACATGACAAGACAGAAGAGCTCTCTGCTCTCATGGTGCTTACGTTCCAGCGAGGCCACAGGGCATTTTTGCCGTGGCCACTGTTGGTTGACCAGATGTCCCTGGCGTCCCTGCTGCCATTTCTGTGTGTGCATTCCTCACCTTCTGCATGCATTGCTTCTAATGCAGCTTGGCCCCGTGACCCTCTTTAGAGGTCCGCCCCTGGGCTCTCCGAGCTGGTGCACCCATATCAGAACTGGACGTGCCTGGATGTGCTTGGAGTTCACCCTTCCCTACAGATAGCCCTTAGCCAATGATTGATGAGTGTGGAGAGTCCAAGTCCCACTCCCTTGCCTTGAGCCAGGACAACCCCTGAGATGTGATTTCTGTTCTGGAGCTCTCCCAGACAGCTTCTCTGTCCTGCTTTCCTGTTCCCTTATCAGTCCCTTTAAGGACATTTCCTTAAATCACTAGCATGCAAAGCTTCATCTCAAAGCTGGTTTATGGGGGGACCTCACTGACTCCCTTCCTTCCTCAGTGTGCCGATGGTCAGTTTTGTTCTGGGGTCCTTTCCTCCCCACCTCTATGTGAGTCAGCGTGAATACCAGGTAGTCTGACCAGTCAAACTCACCCCCTTCTCCTTTGACCTGGGTTGGGTTAACGGGAAGCAGGTGACCCAGATGTGGCCCAAGACACAGGATGGGGTATCCCCTGGGGGCTTCCCGCAACAGTTTTCTTAAAATGAGAAACAGAAGATGAACCCACCTTCCCTGCTGGATATACTGCATGTGATGGCTGGAACCCTGGGCCACACTGAGGAAGCTAAACGGACACACCGACAGTGGTCCACCTCCAAGGTGAAAGGCACCAGGGTCCTGGATGATGCCAATAAAGCTCGGAATTCATCCTACCTCAGTGTGTCTTGTTCTTCAAAATGGTAAATCCCCTATTTGGTGATGCCCTTTCGAGTTGGGTCTGTTGTTATTTGTGACTGAAAACATCCCAATGGATATAATTTTAGATGCCGTGCAAAGTGGATCCTCTCCAGGTCTGTATTAATTCTGTCAGATGGATCCCATCTAGTTTCCATCCTGCACCAGGTCTGGGATAAGTCACATAACATCACATGGCATGGGTTAAGGAAGAGGCTTATTGAAAAAAGAGCAAACTAACAAGGCAGGGCCAACAAGCAAAAAAACTGAAAGCATGGGGGTCAGATACCAGCAGGGACGAATTCAGGTAAGCTGGGAATGTAGCCTCGTATTATTCTCTTTATATACAACACTTCTCCCAAACCACCTCTCTCTTTTCTTCCATTAAGGACCGTAAATCTTGTTTCCTTCTTTGCTCTGGCCACCAGGCAGCCCAGAGCTAAATTTGTGGCACCTCTCACATAGGGTGCAGACCTTAAAGCCTGCACGTTTGTGTTCTCCCCTCAGCCTGGCATTCTCTTCCTTCCCCTTTGCTCCGCGTTCCTTAGTCATTTGTTTTTATTCTGTTGGTCCTCTGTATATTTCTGTAATTTACATCCATTACTCTTTAGAGTGAAGCAGGGAATGCCTCTGTCAACCCTTCCACCCCCTGAAGCTGCACTTAGAACTTCCCTCAGGATGGTGGCTGCTAAGTGGCTCTTGAGAGATGGAGGAAGGCATCTGGCAGACGGAGGAAGAACCCAGAAAGGCCTCTTCCTCTGCAGTTCCGAGGAGGTATTCAAGGCCACCCTTCAGCCATATTTCGGCTGCCAATCCTGACATTCCTTGACCTTATTCTCCTTTTCTGGGGTCGGGGGGGAGAGTGATGGTTCTACCCCAGGGTCCCAAATGCCAGGCGTGGGCAAATGAGTGGGAAATCCTTTGAAATTCCCAATAAATAAATAAAAATAACTTTGAGGGCTTGTCACCATGGAGACCAAAGGCTTGGTTAGTTGTCATGGCGACCCTTGGGTAGGCTCTCTGCCTGAAATGATCAGCATCGCTGAGAGAGAAGAGCAAAGATTTGGAGAGACAGGACCACATGCCATGGATGAGAGCTGAGCACCAGCAGATTTCTAGAGGCAGGTCAAGAACAGGGGCAGCGTGTGTGTGTGTGTGTGTGTGTGTGTGTGTGTGTGTGTGTGTGTGTGTGTGTGTTGGGGGGCAGGTAAGGAGAAGCAAAGGGGAGAGCACACTGTCTTCTGGAACTTTCTTTTCTGGCAAGCTGCCACTCTGACATCCACATTATTCCAAGAGGCTCCTGATCCCTTCTCTTCCTGTGCCCCATGTTGCCAGGACTCCAGCCTTGGCAATGCTGCCTGGGAGTCTCCATGACAACACCAGCCCCCACCTGTGGGAGAAGAGCCCTTGACTGGGACCTTCAGGGAGTTGCCTGGGTAACCAGGCTCCCTTGCCCCACTTCCCCACCAACCAAACCTCCTCAGCCCTTCCCCCCAGTTCGTGATGGGAGGGTGAGTGGACAGGGTCACCATGGAGACTCAGCTTCCTCCTACTGCCCCCTTTCCAGAGCACCCATCTCAAGATGGCCATTGAGAGGAGATCTCTGGGTGAGATCCTTGTTTGGTGAAGAACAAAGGGCATACTAGGTGTCAAGAGTTCAGAAATAACACAAATAAAAAGAATGAATCACAGAAGTAGTAATTAGGAAAAGTTTAATGTGCACACACCAAGAAGTTTGCAAACCAGGAGCGCTCAAACCAAAACATAGAAAGAAGCTCAGGGGTATATGGCTCTAAAGCGGCTTGTACAGTGTGAAGGCAATGGCTGTTTACTCTTCACTGGGATCAGTCCTAATACTAGAATTTTCTTAAATGATAGGAATCGATCATCCGTCACCTCATATCAACCTTGGGAAACAGTTTAAGCTTTGCTTATGATTTTTGGAGGCATAAGCAAGAAATGACGCAGATTGAGTTAGCCTTGCAAAATAAGCTAAGTTAAGCTTCGTTTGCATGACTACACAGGTTTCATCTGCTTAGAGAATTTTCAAGTGTGGTCTCCATTTGTTTTTTATTTTAACAATTCCCTCCCTTTTGATCATTTTCTCAGCAGGTTTAGAGTATGACCAACCAGTATGACCACCATTGACAGAGCCGGGCTGAAGAATCAGACATTCTGTGTTTTCATCCACTTGAGTCACCAGGCTGGAGGGCCACGTAGTCACCATCTTCATCATTTCTGTGGCTGTTGTTGATTTCATCCAGTCGTCTGATCCTGAGGGATACCATTTGGCAAGTGAGGGGCCGCTAACAGGCATTTAGAACCCTTGCGAGTATGCGATACACTGGAGAGGTTGATATGATGAGTATAAGGAGAGAACAGTGGCCAAGGACTTAAAAGTTCTGCAGAGCAGAAACTCCCGGGAGGCAAGATTTAACCAATTAAACGGGTCAGTGGGATGACATGTCTTAGCAAATACATACCCTCGTGACTGCTAAGGACAGGATGAACTTGACGATGTTGTATTTTGGGAGGTGGTGTTGCTGATGAGGTTTCACCTAAATTAGGTCTCTGTGCGATGTGAGCAATCAGGTAACTTCATGAGAGGCATTTCTATGGAAACAAAAGAGAAACAAAGGTTAATAGTTCAAGTAAATTAGAAATTCAGTTTCTGAGTTTGGAGAACAGCCAGTTGAGATTTCTGGATGTTGGGTTCTGAGCATCTGCAGATGGAGTGAAGGCAGGCAGTGGCCATCTGACTCACTCTCCTCGTGTGCAGTTTGAACGTCTCTGGTGATCTTTCTGAGCAGCCACATGCCAATAGGCATGAAGATCGTCTGCACATGAGCTGTTGGGCTGATTTCTCTGAAGTTCATATAAAGTTGTCCGGGTTTAGCTTCCATGGCTTTAGGAAGAGAGTAGTGTAATTTCATAGTGATTCTGAGTCCAAAGAGTGGGAGCAAATTAGAAGTGTTAGTTTGCAAAGTTCTAATTAAATATTGGAGGAAAGTAGAATTCAGATCCAGCCCAGTTTACAGGTAGAAAGTGAAACCTCAAAGACAGTGAACAGCACTAGAATCTGATATCCTCACAGGTATGTTACTGAAACATAGGTGTTCTCTTTATAATCATCTCCATTCTATCAAAGACAACCACAGTAAGACTAATTTGTTTACAAATTAATTCTAGTTTCAATAAACTTGGCCTGATTATTTACATAAGTGCAGAAAGAATCGTGATTGACTATATAGTCTCTCTCTCTCTTTTTTAAAGATTTATTTATTTATTTGAGAGAGAGAGAGTGAGTATGCAGGGGAAGGGGCAGAGGAAAAGGGAGAGAGAGAGAGAGAAAGAAGCAGATTCCCCTCTGAGCCCGGAGCCCCGAGCCCGAGGTGGGGCTCCACGCAGGGTTCAACATGGGGGCTCAGATGCAGGGCCCCTGAGAGCATGACCTGAGCCAAAATCAAGAATTGGTTGCTTACCTGACTGAGTCATCCAGGCGCCCCTATATAGGCTCTCTTAACTCTACTTTGCTGGAATTTTTCATAAGGAATCCCAGATTGGACTTTTCAAATCCTCTTGAGGCTGCGAAGCCAAGCTGAAGACTTGCCTAACTATGTCCTGTTACAAGAACAGATTCTTATTGCACTTATGCAAATACATACGTTGTCATGAAAAATAAGAATATTTAGTAAGAGTTTCCGAATCTGGAGGGAACAGGTAAGGAGAAAAAGATAAATGTTTCAACGTCTTTGCAAAGATACACTTAACCAAATTGCTGTACATTACAGGTACCTTAAAAGACAGAAGGAAAAGGTGTCCAATAAATCTGGAAAACAAAATATTAATGAACCAGCAATGTTTCAGATGAGATAATAAAAATCATAATCATCTTCATCAGTTCATTCATTTTTATACAGTTCATTCTTGCTTTGCTGCATCTTGGGGTAAGCAGCTTTATGAATCAGTTTTCCATTAGAGTTTTAGAAATTCTTACCCCCAGTTTAGTGTTACAATCTTGAAGTTATCAGAAACCTGCTTTTTAAAGCACTTGTCTGGGTCCTTTCCATGAATTTCTTTGAAGATGAAACACTTTTGTTTGTAGTTGATTGTAAATACTTTCAGAGAAGAACCAAGAGTAAAAAAAATAACTGTGAGTGAGAAGACTTAAAAATGGTCACAGCTAAAGGTCTGGTAAGAGTTCACACACGTGTGTGTGCACACACTTGTGGGTACACACTCATGCATGTACACACACAGAGGTGCAATTGACAAGTACATTTGATTACCTTTGTGATATACAATATTTTAAGATAATAGCTGGAATTATGACTGATAACATTACGTCAGGACACATGAGATATTTCGGAATGTCATATAATTTTTGAATCACTTATTTTAATGATATACAACCTATATAAATATGATCTAAGAAGGTTAAACATTACTTTTCATTTGACAATGTTTCCCATGGAACTTAAAATACCAAGTAAGCCTAAATAAGTGAACGTTTCTCTTTTTACTTCATTCAGAATTTGGTTTGGGGAAGTTTGTTAAATGTGTCAAAAGAGGGGCGCCTGGGTGGCTCAGTCGGTTAAGCAACTGCCTTCAGCTCAGGTCATGATCTGGGTCCTGGGTCCTGGGTTCGAGCCCCATGTTGGGCTCCCCGCTCAGTGGGGAGCCTGCTTCTCCCTCTCCCTATGCCCCTCTCCCCTGCTTGGGCTCTCCCTCTCTCTCAAATAGATAGATAAAATCTTTTAAAAAAATAAAAATGTCAAAAGATTTAAAACATGATCAAATGGGATTGTAGGTGAAACAATACTGAGTTACCCATTCAACTAAAGTAACAAAAGACTTCAAAAGCAAACACAGAAAGTTACATAGTTGTAAAAAACCTTAGCTCTTTTAATAGAGAAGACTCAGGGTTCTTTTTTTTTTTTTTCCTAAGTTGTCAAAGACCGGCCAAGCACCACATAGAGCACAGGAAATTATCTTTACAAGATACAGAATCTTTGTTTCCTAGGCAAGTTACATTAAAGGTACAGAAAGAACTTTGCTTACAATTTTTTATTAAGAGCAGACCAAGAATCTTTTTTTTTTTTAAGAATTTTATTTATTTGTCAGAGAGAGAGAGAGGGAGAGCGCGAGCAGAGCGGGAGAGCGGGAGCACAAGCAGGAGGAGTGGCAGGCAGAGGGAGAAGCAGGCTCCCTGCTGAGCAAGGAGCCTGATGCAGGACTCGATCCCAGGACCCTGGGATCATGACCTGAGCCGAAGGCAGACACTTAACTGACTGAGCCACCCTGACATCCCAAGAGCAGACAAATAGTCTAAAAATTTTGTGATTTGGGGGCTCCTGGCTGGCTCAGTTGGTAGAACGTGCGTGTGACTCTTGATCTTGGGGTTGTGGGTTCGAGCCCCACACTGGGTGTAGAGATTACTTAAAAACATTTTTTTTGTGTGATTTTAACAGAGAGAAAACCAAATCCTAATTTTATACCAATATACTTTTGATAGTAAAATTTTCTTTTTTTAACTTAAATCAATCCGTTCCAATCTAAGTCAGCTTGACCACATGTTAAATTCCTTTCTCAAGATTCTTTTTCCACAAACTTTCTGCAATTTCCTGTATCCATTTAGGTTTTGTTCTATTTTTTCTTTTCTTATTCTGGAATAATCATTGTACTTTAGGACAAAATCATTTTCTTTTTTCCCTTACCAAAACAGACAAACCAAAAACCCAATGTCCTTCATACCTTTTCTTATCTAAAAAACACATTCTCTATTTCTTACCTACTTTTCATATATAGGCATTGTCTTTCATCCTTGTTATTTCTTGTAGTTTTATTTTTGCATATGGATTATGAATTTAAATATTAGTAATTTTTGCTTTTCAGTGAAAACTAGGAAGCAGGCACTTTTGAATGATCACATATTAGCATCCCATAGAAGATTAACAATTTACAAATACGTTTCAAAATTTCTAGAAATATATTGTTTCTTTTTTTTTTTTTTTAAAGATTTTATTTATTTATTTGACAGAGAGACACAGCGAGAGCAGGAACACAAGCAGGGGGAGTGGGAGAGGGAGAAGCAGGCTTCCCGCTGAGCAGGGAGCCGGATGTGGGACTCGATCCCAGGACCCTGGGATCATGACCTGAGCCGAAGGCAGATGCTTAACGACTGAGCCACCCAGGTGCCCAAATATATTGTTTCTTGTAGTAAATTTTTCAGTGCGGCACAAACATGTTTATTAATAGACCCAAACATCTTTTGTCTGTCTGTAAAAATTTGAAAAGCCAAAAGTAGATAAACTTATGTTTAGCATTTAATTGTTATGTTATTTGGAAAAGATTTAGTTATTCAAGGACTATCCATTATTTAGTTTAACTTAGTATGAACTTTTATCTTATTTACACTTATTTGAATTACTTGATTTTAGCAATTATGCTTGGATTAGACATTAAACAGCTAATCACCACCTTAAGTTATTTTTCTCATTCACAAATTTTGAAGACATGCCTGCTTTTATTAAACCAACAAGCTTAAACTATCTTTTATTTATCAAAGATTATCCCAGATCATGTGAATTTGAAAAATATTTGGGTTGGTTCCTATATCTATATTTCTGAGTGTATACTTACTTGATTTATATAAACACCTAATTTTCTTTAAGCCACTTCGATAGAGCTCTTTACAGATTAATTTTGGCAATATCATCCAAAGGTAGAAAAAGCTCATGTATTTACCTATATAACGTATATACATGCATAGACATACACAAACATGCAGACAGACACACATAGACAGAAACAACAGAGATCTTATAGCTTTTGTTTAAAAAATTTTAGCCATGTCTCGGGGCACCTGGGTGGCTCAGTCGGTTAAGCGTCTGCCTTCGGCTCTGGTACTGATCTCAGAGTCCTGGGATTGAGCCCCACGTTGGGTTCTCTGCTCAGTGGGGAGTCTGCTTCTCCTTCTCTCCCTCCCTCTGTGTGCTCTCTAGCTCTCACTCTCTCTCAAATAAATGAAAACAATCTTAAAAATTTTTTTAGCCATGTCTCATGTACAAAACTCAAAAGAATAGTTGGATCCAAATTGTGTTTCTGGCAGTGGCCAAGGTTACACGGACAGATGGGCCAAGTTTTTTACTAAAGACTTTTTATTTGCATGTTGTAAGTATCTTTTAGAGCTGTTTTTGGAGGCATTTTGTCTTATAGAAGCTTCTGTATACCAATCAAAGAATTCATTCCATTGTCTTTGAGAGGTTTAGAACGCCTCCCTTTTAAGGTGCTCCTTAAAATTAACTTATATAAGTTAAAGTTTCCCTAAAGGGGCCACTACAATTCCAAAAGTTCACTCATTTTTCCAAAAAGGCACAAGAGCCTGGTCCACAGACCAGGTGGAGCCCATCTTTGTCTTTAGACTCCCCAAGGTGTCTTAACTGTCAGGGGCCTTGGCTTCCATCAGCTGTTCCAAAACACAAGGCATCAAATGTCCCCCAGCGCTCCCCACCCCTTTCAAAGAGAATAGTGTGACCTACCAAGAAGCTTCAACAAACACAATACAGATATGCGCAATAACGCCCGAGAGCTCAGAATGCAGAAAGCAGAGCTCAGATCCAAGAGGTACTTCTCCTTAAAGTCCAGGGTCATCAAGAAAGCAGTCAGCGGGCTCTGTGGGTACCGGGACCTGTCCGCTCACCAGCCTCGGAGTCGTCGGCGGTGGTGTTTGGATTCCACTTCTGACACCACGAAATGTCAGAAGTTCAGAAATTACACAAATAAAACCAGTGAATCACAGAAGTAGTAATTCGTAGATGTTTATTGCACATACACCAAAAAAGACATTTTGTAAACCAGGAGCATTCAAACCAAAACACGGAATGAGGCTGGGTAGATGGCTATGAAGCAGCTTGCAGAGTGTGAAGGCAGTGACTTTATTCTTCACAGGGACTGGTTATATTAGAGTTTTCTTAAGTGATAGGAATTGCTCAGCAGTTACCTCACCACAACCTTGGGAAACAGTTTTGCTTAAGATTCTCAGAGGCATAAGCAAGAAATGACCCAGGGCAAGTTTTCTTGCAAAATAAGCTAAATTAAGCTTTGTCTGTATGACCAAACTGATTTTATCTGCTCAGCGAATTTTCAAGGCTGGTCTCTGGTTTTTGATTTTTAACATAGGCGAGCAGAGAAATGACTGGAAGGAGAGAAACGGCCCCGGGGGGAGGTGGACCTGTGGGGGCCGCCCACATGTTGGTTCTTCAAGAAGTGTCACTCAGGGCTGTTTGGGGTCCAAGGGAGGGGCTGGTCTCTCCCCTCTCCTAGCCCCCCCTCCCCCAGGCAGGTGCTGAATGAACATCCCCTGTGCGTGCCCCCTGCCCTCCCTGCTGGAAGTCCTGGGCTCAGTGGAGTGGCGTTTGCCTGGGGCAGGAGGTCAGGAGGCTGGCTGGGTGACCTTCCTGCCTCCAGCAATTCTGTAATCTGCTGAGCTCTGGTCCAGGGCTGTGGCTCGTTCAGCAGCCAAGAACTCAAGTGGTTAACGAGCATCTATTTTCCAGACAGAAGACAGTTATATGATTAGTTGTTATTTTATCTTGCTAATAAAAATACATAAAAAACAAAATGGCCAATTAGCAAGACCATTTATTCCCCAGGTCTTGGCTGTTTCCTCTTGGAGAGCGCCATTCTCCGGGCATGCGACTGGCTCCGCCGTCAACTGCCTGCTGATCTCTGAGGTCCCTTGTCCTCACCCCTGCCCTTGGGCCCCCACCATCTTTGCTGTGATTCCTGCTGCATCTGATCAGCATCCAGGTGACCCCTGGCGGCCCCTCCCCTTTTCCACAATGACCAGACACACCTCATTTCTCTCCTTCTTTGCTTACCTCTTCCTTCTCTCACTTCCAACAGAATATCTCACTTTCACCCCTTCTCCCCTAACCAGACTACCTCACTGTTCCTACCTTCATTTCAATGTTGGTTTAAATCCCTCCTCTTCCAAGAAGCCCACCCTGATAGAAATGGGTTAGGCCATCTAATAATTGTTACCTGCTCTCCGTTCAACCAAGCTTCTATGAAGCTACGTCCTCAACCCTTGCTGTGAAAATTGGAAGAATCCACCTACCCCTCCCAAAGTCAGAAATAGGGAATTTGCGCTGCAGTGCTGGTGGCTTTGGGGTCTGCCTTGAGCCGATCTCTTGCACAACCTGATAGCACCTAGGCCATCGAGAGCAATCAAGTGGATGACTGGAGCAATCACACCTTTTCCATGGTGGGAGATCTGTTGCTGCGTACAGAGAAATGAGATTGATACATTCTATATTTATGACCTCTTGAATTAAAGGGAAGCAGGTGCAAAGGAGAGAAAAGGCAGTTGGGGAGGCATGCTGAAAGGGAACCCCACCTGTCCCTGGCAAGCTTGGGGACCAGTGAGCAGGACAAAACATTGCAGTTTGACTGGTTCCTGCAAATGCAGGGAAGCTTCCTCCTAGGGAGGTGTGGTGGTAGCCCATGGGCATAAGCTAGAGAACCCAGAAAGACACACTCCCTGGGAACCTGAAAGTCACAATGGCCCCAGCTCAACCTTTACATGTGCAGCCTACAAAGTAGGTGCTATCATCCTCATTTCATGGATGAAGAAACCAAGGCTCAGGGAAAAGGCAGTATATCCTCAAGGAGGCTGTAAGTCACAGTGGTTAAGAGTATGCAGTGGAGAGTTGCTCACTCTGTTTAGCTTTGAATTTCTGCCTTGATATTTTCTGGCTGTGTGACATTGAGCACACAGTCTCAACCTCAGTCTTCTTGTCTTCTCAACACAAATGTGCTTGTTACTTAACTGATAACGTCACAGTAAGAATTAAATTACAAAAATGCGTGTCTAAAGGACTTAGCACAGTGCTTTGCACTAAGTAATAGCTCATAAACAGTAGCTTTTACCATAGTGTGTCTCCTGGACAAATCTCATCCCAACCATCCATCCACCCATCCATCCCTCCACCCATCCCTCCACCCATCTACTCATCCACCTATCCATCCATCCATCAACATCCATCTATCCATCCATCCATCCATCCAACTTTGATTGCCAAACACCTGGTAATGATGATTAAGGAATAGTGCTCGCAATAAGGGGCTTTGCAAACTAGGAGAAGTGACAGACACACAGATACATAATCAAATATGCACGAACCATGACAGGTTTGAACAGAGGCTGTGGCTAGGGATGAGGGTGGGCCTGAGGAGGTGGCAGTCGGTTCTACTCACAGACGGGTCAAGGAATGGAGAGCTGACCTCAAAAGGAGAGGGTAGGGAGACTCCTCTGAGCTGGGAAGCCTTTTCTTCTGGAAGTGTCTGATCAAGCCTATCTCACCTCCTTGGCTTTCCTATTCCACCAGCTCCCGAAGTCCCTTGGATATGGAAAGTGGTTCATGAATTCTGTAAGCAGCTTCTACAGTGCCGTGCGGCCTCGCCATGGCAACAGTAGGCATGACGCAAGCCCCAGATGCCTACTGATGAGGAGGGGGTAGGGGCCCCCAAAGATTGCCCTCTTGTCTCCACCTCCTACACTATGTCCTGGTTTCTGCCATGTCTTGAATGTTTCATTCTGTTGCAGTGAACAGACTCAACTGTAAGTGCAGGGACTGGAGTTGATGAACTCCACACTGAACATAGGGTCCAGTGTGTGCTTTGACAACAGGACAGAACCTCAGGATTGCTGAGAAAATGGAAAACACACAGCTGGAGGGTCATACTTGTGTGGTGTGGCTGAAGGGACTGCATGATATGGGCCCCCCCCGCCACCATCACCACTGTCACTACCACTTCACACATTCATACCCCCCCACCACCCCTAACTTAGATCCCAATGCCTGGAATTTTACCATCAGAGACACGTTTTTCCATCTACCATTTATTTATACATTCAAGCACCTGTGCATACGTGGATGCTTTCAACAAACATCTATTGAGTTCCTCCAGAGTGCCAAGCCCTGGGCTAGGCACAGAAGACCAGAAATGAGCAAAACCCAGTCCCTGGAGGACCTGGGTGGCTCAGTTGGTTAAAGGTTAAGCGTCTGACTCTTGATTTCTGCTTGGGTCATGAGCTCAGGGTAGTGAGATCAAGCCCGCAAGATGTTGGGTTCATGCTCAGCGAGCAGTCTGCTTGTCCCTCTCCTTCCCCCTCTACCCCTCCCTGCACTTGCACACACATGCTCTCTCTCTCTCAAATGGATAAATAAATCTTCAAAACATAGCAAGGCCTGAAGTAAAGCCTCAGGCATGAGGTGCTGAAACATTGTTGAGGACCATCTAGCATTGCTGAGGGCCAGCCTTGAGGATTGGGGAAGGCAGGGAAGGGTTCCTGGAGGAGGTGTCTCCTCAGTTGGGTATTGAAGCTTGAGTAGAAGCCAGCTTAGCAAAAAGGATAAAACACAGATATTTTATCTCCCCTTTATTTGGGGGTATTTATCCTGAGTTCCCCTCAGCTGGCTGGTTGAGCAGGGTCTGAGCCTTCTATTTCTTTACTTTTATTAAAACAATTTTTAAGCCTCTGCACATTGGCACTGCTTAATAAGTGATGACTTTTCTCAAAATATGGGGCTCTTGTTGGGTTTCCAGAAAGTTTGCCTCTGGCATTCACAATTCTTGAAAATGTTTCCAGGATCCTAGGAGACAGGTGTTCTCGTGGGAATCTGGGGCCCCAGGTCCTAACCCGGGGTAAGTCCACAGACCTCTCTGGGCCAAAGATTGCTCATCTGTGAGACAGTGGTGGGGCTTCTCATGACTTCTGAGGCCCTTCGAAGTGGGATGCTCTGTAGCAGCCTCCTGCACTCCGGCACAATGTCAGTCCTGTTTTCTTTCTCTCTTTGGCCATCAACCATATCCTCAGAAATTGTTACTTGGGGTCAACCTTTGGATCAGTGACAAGTTCTTTTAATGAGTTTATCAAGTCGCAGGAAGGCTACCCTGTCTGTCTGCATGTGCGTGTCCTGCTGCTGCCCTCAGTCTCTGTCCATCTTGTAGGTATTCCAGAAACTATTCCCATCAGTCCAACATGGCCAGCCATCCAGGGGGAGGAGTCTGGGCTTTCACACTCTGGTGTATACAGCGGGGAGGGAAAAGAGGAGAGGGAGAAGAGCAAGAGAATACATAAATAAGGGAGTAAGGAAACAAATGTATTAGTCAGGGAAGTACAGGTTATGCTGCATAACAAATGAATCACCAAACCATAGGGTTAACACAATGAAGGTTTGCTTCTCAATTTATACGTCCAGTGTGGTCTAGACAGGATAGGAGATGCTCTGCCCAGCACACTTACTCAGTATGCAGGCTGATGGAGGCTCTATCATTTTGGGGTTGCAACATCTGGAAACGAGGTCCTCATGGTTGCTAGAACAGCACAGGTGAAAAAAGTGAAGTTTGCACACTGGCTCTTAAATGTTTCAGCCTCGAAGGGACTCATGTGACTTTCACTTACAACCTTTCAGCCAGAATAAGTCACATGGCCCTTCATGCTTGCAAAGGGTCTGGGCAATGTGGAGAAGGTGGATTTTTGGTGGGCTGTACAGAGATCTCTGTCACAGTGACCCAGCGGTGGAGGGAGGGAGGGAGGGAATGATCACCTGAGTGAAGAAGCGAACGAGGGGAGGAGTGAATGAACAGGTGAGCGAAGGGTGCGAGTGAAGGCCTGTTTCCAGCCTGAGAGCCCTCTACGGCCAGAGAGCCATCCCTCCCTTGGGGGCTGTGCCAGCTGCAGTCTACCTGTCACATCCGGGATTACATTTCAGAAACTCATTTTGAGAAAGACAAGCTGGGCCCAGGGGGGCCGTATCTCCGTGTCCTTGTCCTTGGGAGGCGGAGAAAGGAGAAGAGGAGGAGGAGAAGGAGGAGCAGCGGGAGGGATGGGCCAGGCTTCGGAAAGCAATTAGTCGAGAATGGGAAATTAATTTTTCTGTGTGAGTTTGGCTTTGGCAGCTAAGCCGCCACCATTCCCCAGGGGCTTCAGTAAGGCTGTGCTGAGGGCCAGGCTGGTGTACCTTGGCCAGGGAATCACTCTGGGGTGGAGGCCTAGGGCTAGGAGGCCCAAGGGCTCTCCCCTGGCCTCTCCTTGGAAGCCCCTTAAAGTGGCCTGGCTGTCCTGTGGCATAGAGCCTTTCTGCAGATTATTATACTTAGTGGTATCAAGAGCAAGGATGATGTACCATTTCATCATTGCATCCCTGTGGTGCCAACAAGTACCTGGATATCTTAGTTGGGGCCAGCCCCTAGCCAAAGCAGAACCTGAAATGAGGACTTCCATGCAGGTAGTTTAATTGGGAAGCAGGCAGGAGGGGGCAAGGACAGAGGGACAGGGACGGAGGACAAGCCACATAACGGTGCCACAGTGAGGGTGCAGTGGGCAAAAACAATGCCTTCCAGTATGCCCGCCTGAGGGACAGAAAGTCTGAGCGTTTATCCACTGGCTCCCTTCCCCATCAGCTGAGGGTTGCCTTGGGAGCGTCAACTCCTCTGACTCTGAGCAGCATCCACCTGAGAAGGTCTTGGATCCGCAGGGCATCCAGGCGGGAGGCTGCCAGCCTGAGGTGTCTGAGTTCTCACGGATGCGTCCTTTGAAGCTGCAGCTAACATTAGAAGTGGGCTCTGGGGACACAGCCTTGGCTACTGGCCGCATGGGCTACACCCCACTTGTCAGGTGGTGCCTACAATAGGGCAACCTTGGAGCACTGGAGTCAAGGACCGCCCCCTCCCCGTGGTTGATGCCAGTCCCACTGACACCTTCTCCACTCCCCACTCTGTTCCTGCAGGCAGTGAGTTCTGGAGAACAGGGAACCTGCCTTTTACACTTCTGGGCTCCCAGGGTCTGGTCCAGAGCCCAATATGGAGCTCGGGAAACTCATGTCACGGGGAAAAACATATCCTTGGGTCTCCCTCCTGCTTACCCACATGGGGCGAGTATGAGGGTTCCCAGAAACACCTGCGCCCCACCCCACCCCGGGATGTGGCTCCTGCATTCCACTTCTGGCTCTGGTATAACGAAGGGCCAATGCTCAGTGTGCCCCGACACATGGGGAAATGCAACCCAAGCTGGTGCTGGGGGTGTAAGGGCCTCAGAGCCCCTGGAAGGGTGGCGGGGCTGTCTGCATTTTTTGTTTTCTCTCCTGCTTCTCCCCTTTTCCTGACAATGCCCCCCTCGTACTGGAGAATCGCTCTCTTCTCCTCCCTCACTCCCTGTGCTTCTGGAGGGGCTGCGAATCACATGACCCCATAACCACCATGTGACCCAGCCACAGCCACAGTGATTGGCTCAAGGAGTGGACACATGACTCCAGCTGGGCCAATCAGGATCCTTCCCTGGGATTGCACACATGAACACTTGGAGAAAGAGAAGCCTTCTCTTTCCGTGTGAACTCGGGGCCGGCCGGGCGACTCCTGGAGTCCAGGGGCGGTGTCCTCCAGAAGAAGTGGTAACGCAGACAGAGGGGGAGAGGAGAACAAGCTCCTGGTGTCTGGTGTCTGCGGCATCTGGATGGACCCAGGTGGGGTCCTGTCCTCCTGTGGGGAGACCCCAAGGGGACAGCGTCCGTCCCAGGATGCTGCTGGCTGCCTCAGGACCCTCCGGTCTTTTCATTATGCAGTTGTGATTGGCGACCTGTTCTAAGGTAGGCAGCCAGGCCGTCATGAACAAAGTCTGACTGCCTTGCAGGTAGAAAGGTTAGATTTGCATGAAGTGGCCTGTGGATTTTCTGTTACTGTTGTGTGCCTCTGACTCACAAGTTGGGGCCTGGCTGAAACATGGACTGTCCAGCTGCCTGAACTTCTCTCCTCCCTTGGGTCCAAGCCCGGCTCCCACCCCGCTCTCCAGACGTCAGGGCAGGCTGTTCCTCTGGTCCTGACAGCGCCTCCCTCCCTCTAGACCCGCACTGTCCAGTAATAATGTAATTCGTGCCACGTAGACAATTTAAGATGCTCTGGAAGACACACGAAAAAAAGAGAAAGAAACAGATGAAGGTAATTTTAATATCCCACACGTTATTATTTCAACGCATAATCGATAAAAAAAATCACTAATGAGCTTTTTTACACCCTCTTTTTCCTGCTGAGTCGTTCCCCTCGTCGTGCAGGTCAGTGTGGACCAGCCACGTTTCAAGTGCTCAGCAGCCACGGGTAGCTGGTGGCGCCACTCTGGACAGTGCAGCTCGAGGCCACCACCTGGGGCGGGGGAGCAGCCTGCTGCCTGAGTTTGCATGCCTTTGGCCTTTTCATTCCGGCTCAGCTTCTCATTTGCTCGAAAACGCTGTTGTGTGTTCACTTCTTGGGATCTGTGGTCAGACCTTGGCAGTTAGCCTGCAAACCAGAAGAAATAAGGCAAATCCTCGCAGGCAGATATTCCTCACCCCTGCAGTAGGCAGAAGGGAGGCATGCGGGTGTTGTTTGTTTTTAACTTTTCGGGGGAATAACTTTAGATTTACAGAAAAGTTGCAGAGAGGGTACACAGAGTTCCTGGACACCCTTCACCAAGTTCCCTGTAATAGTAACATCTTATATAATTACACTACGTTTATCAAAACTGAGAAATTAGCATTGGTACAATCTGTTCACTCAACTTCAGACTTGGTTCAGATTTCATCAGTTTTTCTACTCGTGTCCTTTTTCTGTTTCAGGATAGAATCTAAGATGCCACAGTGCATTTGGGGGCCTCGATTTTTAATAAATAAATACATCTATCTATCTGTCTATCTATCTAGGTAGTTAGCTAGCTATTTATAAAATAGCTTTATTGAGGTAAAATTGACATACAACGAATTGCACATGCATATAATACATTTTGTTAAGTCTGACATATGTATACACTGTGAAACCCACTATCTGTCTGCAAGCCAATCAGAAGCAATGGTGAACTAGGGGTACCTGGGTGGCTCAGTCAGTTTAGCGACCGACTCTTGATCTCAGCTCAAGTCTTGATTTCAGGGTCGTGAGTTCAAGCCCTGCACTGGGCTCCGAACTGGACACGGAGCCTACTTAAAAAAGAAGAAGAAGAAGAAGAAGAAGAAGAAGCAACCGTGAAACTATCACATGGTAGGGATTTTAGCTGCACCATACAGCAACAAATATCCAATCTTATTTAGATTTACTAAATGCCAAAACTATCTTAAACGTTTTACGTGAATGCATATATTTAGCCCTTATGCCAACCTGTGCTAGATAGGATTAATGCTGTCATCTCTCCACTCCCTCCTACACAATTGTGCTCCTACACCCTCTGTCCAGTGACTTGGCAGGAGCACCAGCTCTAGGGGGCGTTGATTTTTCCATCTGCTATGGACTGAATTGTTCTCTCCCCCAAATCCATATGTTGACGCCCCAATCCCAATGTGACTGTATTTGGAGATAGCACCTTTAAGGAAGTAATTAAGGTTGAATGAGGTCGTAAGACTGGAACCCTGATCTGATAGCACTGGTGTCCTTATAAAAAGAGGAGGGGATGCCAAGGGTGCATGTGCCCAGAGGAAAGGCCACGTGAAGACATGGTGAGAAGGTGACTATCTGCAAGGCAACCAGAAAGTAACCCTGTTGGCACCTCGGTCTGGGACTCACAGCCTCCGGAACTGTGAGAAAATAAATGTCTGCTGGTTAAGTCCCCCAGCCACACCCCCTCAGTCTATGGTATTCTGTTAGGGCAGCCTGAGCAGACTCACACACTACCCTGCTGACACTGACCTTGGCCGTGTGTCTTTCCTTGGCCAATGATGTGTTTGCTATGTGACTCTTATGAAGGCTTTAGTGGGCTTGGTGTATGTGGCTTGTCTTTCCATGCTCCCGGGCTTCTCTGTGAGATGGACAGAACCTGGGAAGCCACTGGTCCACGGAGGATGAGGACACACATGGAGCTGACCTGAACCCATTTAGTGGCCTGGACCCAGGCAGGCCTGATCCCAAGTAAGCCCGGCAGAACCTCAGCTGCCCTACAAACCTGTACGAAAGAAAATGAATATAGAGGTTGTGAACCATGGAACCTTTGAGATTATTCGTGGTGCAGCCCAAACTGACGAATAACCAATGAATTGAAATACTACTGTTTTATCTACTACGGTTTAATACTACTTATTTTATCAGTGAGGTGGGGCACAGAGAGTTTAAGTAACTAGCCCAAAGTCACACAGCTACTTTGTGGCTCACTGAGGATATGAACACAGGCAGCCTGGTTCCTGAGTCCATGCTCATAACCACTACATTATAACTGGTTCTTACACGCTCAGATTTCTTCACCAACCTCTGATGGGGTGATTTAATTCATTCCATTATTTGACTTGCTAATTCATCAAACACTTTCTCACAAAGTTGTCTGCCCTGTTAGTTTCTCTCTTAGCATCCTTTCCTTCTTAGCAGTTATCAAAATCCGTCACTTATCCGTGTCTATTTCTATGCTGGTTGGTCTGTTCCTCTTGCCAGATGTTAAGCTCTGTGAAGGCAGGACTGTATCTTTTTTGTTCCTACTGGATACCCATCAATACCAGCCATTAAGTGCTCGTTGAATAAAAATGATCTAATTGCTAAATGCCAGTCCGGGCTACATCTTGGGGATGTAGAAACAAAGCATGTTACCTGTCCTCAGGGAATTCTAGAAACCTAGACACCAAGACTGACGTTGGGGGGAGCTGGAGGATGAACCGGGTGTAGAGGCAGGTTACCAAGACGGATCCTTTATCCTGCTGTCAGGGGGTATGTCCCAGAAGGTTTCACAGAGGAGCTAGGTAACTGGAACTTGAAGAATAAGGGGGGAAATTCTTTGACTCACAAGAGAAGGCAACCCCTAGCAGGACAGCCAGGGCAAAGGCATGGGGGTTTAAATGTGTGCTGGGTGCTGGACCCTGCAGGTCATTCAGGCTGGCTGGAAGGGAGGGTGTGCAGGGGAAACTGTCTGAAGGCCGCTGGAGGAGTGGGCAGGGGTCTGATCTCCAAAGGCCATTCCAAGGAGTTTGGACTCTCCCTGCATGCCACAGGGAATCGTCAGTTGCCCATCCCTGGAGGTGTTCAAGCCAACACTGCAGCTACTTTTGTTAGACTGTGTGAAGAGTATTCACACAGCAGAGGATAGTAAATGCAAAGATTGTGCGGCTCTGAGATTTGCTGATTTGTCCGATCGGGGTGCCCAGAGCAGGGAGGAGACGGGGCTGGAGAAGCAACTGGGTGGTTGTCGCAGAAGTTACGTGAGCTGGGGTGGGGGGGTGGCAACCACAAGGGAAAGAGGCTAATAGGGCAGGTGTTTGAAAGAAAAGTGCCCTGAGCCTACCAGCCTGCCCAAAGAGCAGAAGGGGGCATGAAGAAGGGGGCCGAGTCAGAGGGTGCTCCAAGTTTAAGCAAGGGGTTGAGCATAATGCCCTTGAGCGGAGCCTGGGAGGAGCTCAGTCCGTGGTCATTATTGCTGCGGTGTTCACGATGCGGGGGGTGGGGGGGTGTAGATGCTAAGGACCCGTCACGGGGGTTTGGGAATCAGTAGCAAGTGACAGACTGTTCTTATACATTTCAGACAAGAAAGCAGGTGAGCTGGGATCTAATTAATGGCACAGCACAACTGCACGTAGGTCCTTTAATGATGTTGTTAAACATTTTTTTTTATTATGGTAAAATACACAGAGCATACGATTTTAGCATTTTAACCATTCTTAAGTATACAATTCAGTGGCATTAAGTACATTCACATTGTTGTGAGCCATCACCACCATCCATCTCCAGAATGTTCTCATCATGGCTGACAGATGAATCCACTAAGCAGTAATTGCTTATTCCCTCCTCCCCAGGCCCCTGGTAACTTCTACTCTTTGTCTCTGTGGATCTGCCTCCGCTAGCTATTTCAAATAAGTGGAATCACCCAATATTTGTCCTTTTGTGATCTGGGTGTCCGGCTTATCTCACTCAGCATTGTGCTTTCAAGGTTCATCCATGTTGTACCACGTAGTACAACTCAATTTTCACAGCTGAATAATATTCCCCAACATAGCAACACCATGCTCTGTTTATCCGCCCATCTGTTGATGGACATCTGTGGATGGACACTCCTCCTTTTGGCTCTTGTGAATAATGCAGCTATGAACATCCACTTACAGGCATCTCTTTGAGTCTCTGTGTTCAATTCTTTCGGGGATCCACCTAGGAGTGAAATTGCTGGGTAACCATATGTGGCCAGCAATTTGCTATGTGCCTTTGGTTAAAGTCACTTCTACTCTTTGGAGTTATTTATTTCCTCATATCTTTAAAACGTAGGTTCCTCTTGGGGTGCCTGGGTAGCACAGTTGGTTAAGTGCTGGACTCTTGATTTCGGTTCAGGTCCTGATCTCAGGGTCCTGGGATTGAGCCCTGCATCAGGCTCCATGCTCAGCGAGGAGTCTGCTGGAGAGTCTCTCTCTCCTTCTCCCTCTGCCCCTCCCCCTGCTCATGCTCATTCTCTAAATAAATAGATAAATAAAATCTTTTAAAATGTAGGTTCCTCTTGATCTTGCTCAGCTTTCCAAGCCAAGGGATTGGCTGACTTGCTGGGAGATAAAAAAGAATGGTGTGTGGGGAGGGCTGAGGGTTGGCCTTGGTGGGAAGCCCCCAGTTATGGGGGAGGACTGGTGACAAAGAGGAGCCAGCAAAGGAAACAGAGGAGTGTCAGCGGCAGGAGGAAGAACGTCTTCTGTAGGTCGGGACGGAAGGCTAGGAACAAGGGAGTGGAGAGAAAAATCATAGTCTCACCCAAAGGAGCACTCAGAATGAGTTTGCTAATTTCGTTTGATGAGATGAGGTTGGGCTCAGCATAAAATCCAGTGTGAGAGTCAGCAGCTTCATCTCTGGGAAGCAGGAATTGTGTGGAGGGAAGGGAGGGCACCCGTGGCCGGTGGGGGGCGGGCTGGGGGCTGGGGAAGAGGCTGGAGCAGCTCTTGGGTGGACCAGGGTCAAGGTGGAGAAGTAAAAGGGCTGGTAAGCCAGGCTTTCATTACTGAACTCACGGGAAAGAATTGGTATTTTCAAAAAAAAAAAAAAAAAAAGAGAGAATTGGTATTTTCAAAGGGAAATCAGCATTCACTGTGGTTGTATATATTACTCTACTTGGTTCCATATAAAATTTAAAGAGGAGAGATTGGGGAAAAGATTGTAAGTAAGTAGAATGTGATAAGCTCCTTTCGTTAATGTTTAATAATAACTATTAGTATTGAGTTGCAAATGACCCGATGTTGTCTCACCTAATCTTCACATCAACCTGAAAAGACTTGGTTACCTTTTTTAGGTAACCATCTTGCAGATGAGCCCACTGTGCAGATGGGGAAACCGAGGCTTGGAAGGAAGTGACATCACCCTGAAGGAAGAGCAGAGAGGAGATTTGAACTTAGTCTGCCCAGCTCTGAAGTGCATGCTCAGAACCTCCGTGCTCTGGAATCTTGGTCTTTCTGGGGAGGGCTGAGCAGACCTTTATCCTTGATCTCCACTGGCTCCTTTGCCTTCTTGAAGATTTCCAATAATGTGAGAGATAAGGCTGCCAGAAGACTGGGGGGGGGGGGTTGATGGGATGGCCCCTGGTCTCCTCCCACGGCCTGATTTCCCCTCCCACTGGAGCCCCCTTCTCAGGCCTGTGCGGAGTGCAGGGATGGAAGGAGCACTAGACGGGAGTCAGCACACCTGGGCGACCCTGAGCAAGTTGCTTGCCCTTTCTGAGCATCCATAGCCCAGCTGCCATCTGGAGATCATGACGTCCCTTAGCAGGGCTGCTGTGAGGATCAGGCCAGTTGGGAATGTGACAGGTTTTCTGAACAGCCAAGCCTGGGGCAGATGAGGGAATGTCGGTGTTGACTACACTGCCCACAGGGCTCAGCCTCACCACCGTCCTGCTTGCTCTCCGTGGTGTTTTCAAGGGAACAAGGCCCTTTAGCTTCAAGCCAGATCCAGGCTTCGAAAGACCCGGGAGGGAGGAAAAATTAGGAAAGGTTGCAGAAGGGTTCTGGAGAAGAGGGGTGTGTGTGGGGGGACGTGCAAATCCTTGGCCAATCAGTGCCTCCCTTGTGCATGTGTGTGAGTGTGTGAATGTGGGGGTGCGTGTCTGTGTGTGCGTGTGTATGAGTGTATAGGGTGAGTACATAGGGTGTGTGGTGTGTCGAGTGTGTGTTAGTGTGTGTTTATGGGTGCGTGTGTGTGTGTGTGTGATGTGTATGGGCTTGTGTCTGGATGTGGGGTGTGGAGGGGTGTCTATGTGGGCCTGGCACCCCCACCCCACCTGCCTTCCCAATATCCAGCCTGGGCTGCTCCTGGCAGAACCTTGGCTACCACAAGATGTGCCAACGGCAGCCCCAAGGCACCCCCAGCCTGTGCTTTCTGCCTCCTCCCCTACCCCAGCCCGTCCCCTGCTGGGGGGCCCCTAGTCTCCCTCTGACTGGGCCCTACCCACGAGGGTACTCTCAGGGTGATCACCTTCCTGCATGGCTCCTGGAGCCAATGCCACCCCCACTCAAAGAGACTCTTGATCCCCAGCAAGGACAGGTGTTGGGGTATAGTACCTGGCCTATTTCAACCCCTGCCCAGGTGTGCCCCATTGTAGCCCTGGACAGGAGCTTGAACTCCAGAACTGCCCAGAGTGAGGGGTGTGGATCTCCCTCTGTGAGGGGGTAGGGACACCTACCCCGTAGATGGCTGGACTTCACTGAAGCGTTTATGAGGCTTACCATCCTCCATGGTCAGGGCAGGGAAGATATTTGAAAGAATTCACATAGTTTGGCAAGGCACTGACCAGTCAGAATGGATTCTGTGCTTGATGAATCTCTAATCTCCACCCCTCCCCCCCACCGAGGACCATCAATAATCATTCACAGAGGGATGAGGAGGGAGCAGACCTGAGCCCCGGGGAACTCTGGGGCTCTCCCTGGTCTCTGCTTCCCTTACTAGTAGTGATGACTGCTGTTCACTGAGTAAGCAAGTGCCACATCACTCTGTGCTGGGCACTGTGCCCAGCACTTTGTATGTACCATTTCACGTAAGTCCCACCCAACCCTTTGAGGTAGGTACTATGGTTATCGTTCCCATTTCACAGATGGGAAAGTGGAGCCCAGAGGAGTTAGGGCCCTTGCCCAAGATCACACAGCCAGCAAGAACCAGAGCTCAGATTTCATCCCAAGTGGTCTGGACTCTCCCACTCCGACTCCGTGCTCCCATTTCCCTGCTGGGGGTGGGTGGGGGCTGCCCTGGAAGGTGGCTGCTGCAACCCTCCCGGCTTCCTGCAATAGAATTCCCTGTCATTTCATCATAAATCGTATTTCCAACTAAGCTGGCTCTGAAGGTCATCGGTAATCAAACTGTCAGCAGGCCACCTTCGGTGGCTGCCACAATCAGGACCCCGAGCCAGGAGAGCCCTCGGAAATCAAGCTTCCTGCCCACACCGCTGGGAGTGGGTGAAACGGGTGAACAGGGCTGGGGGGGCAGGGGACCGAGGGCCTGCGTTGCTCTGGCCTCCCGATAATGAGAGGGGAGAGGGCTTGGGGTTGACCCCACTGTTGGCACCACCACCGGGCGAGCCGAACTCCTGATCCAGGAAAAGTGGCACCTGGCAGAGTTCTGACGACATCACCTGCATGTGAGGCAGGGGTCTTCCCCAGGACAGGGAGCCTGGGGGAGGAGGCAGACGAGTTACATTTTCTGAACCACTGCTGAGTGGCCGACACACCTGTCACCCTGTGTAATTCATAAGAGAGTCCCGTGTGCCCGGCAGTTTCCCACATTCTCTCTATTTCTTGGAGGCCCAGGTTGGCAAAGGGGCCCAAAGCTTGCCAGGGTTCAGGTGCCATTTGGACTCCTATCTAGGTTTTTTCTTTTAACTGTAAAGGTATTTTCCAATTCTGAAATAAGGTGGGGGAAATGCTGGTTAAAAGAAGGGAAAGCAGTTTCTTATCTGCAGGAGTTTTCAGAGCCTTTAACAAACTGGATCATCTCTCTTCCCAGGAGGAGGGATGGGGAGCAGCCTGGGACTCTGGAAGCTCTGGCAAGGACAGGATTAGTACCTCACCCCACTGCAGCGTGGGCAGGAGCCTATCCCAGCAGGGGAGCACGGGCAGGCTTCTCTCTTAGCCCCTGCCCCCCCCATCTGGGTGCAAGCTGCTGCGGGGTGAGCTGAGACCCAGCCCCACACACCTCACGGGAACCGCCTGGAGCAAGGCAGGCTGATATCAGGGCATGCTCTCCTTTCCTGGACTGTTAAGGGCTCACTGGCTCACCCAGGTGCAGGCGGATTGTGCTGTCCCACACACGCCCTGGCCACTTCTCGCTTCTGCGGGGGCAACAGCAGCTTCTGCCTTCTGGTTCCTCTAGACACCTGGACACCTGGATTCCAGGTACAGCTTCCTCCGAGGTGGCTGCTCCTTAGATGCCCTGGGACAGGGCTGGATAGACCAGAACTCCCAGAGACCTCCCAACTCACTCCCCGTCCCTGCCCTCTCAGTTAGCGCCTAGGTTTCCCCACTCCAGGAACAAACAGCAAATTGTTGAAACAGATGGGCCCTGTCTGCTGCAGGCTATTAGCCTTGCTCCCTATTTTGAGAGCAGGAGCCCAGCCTCCTCTCTGTGGCTGAAACTGTCCCAAACGTTTTCTCCTGTGCTTTGGGCACATAGCTAGACTACATTTCTCAGTCTCCTGTGTAATGGTGGGGGGCGGAGCTGGGAGCCATCACGGCAGGGTTCCAGCTCATGGGATGCGGAGAAGCAATGAGTCCACACCCAGACCTGGCCTGTGAAACCTCCCATGCAAGGGCTTTCTCTCTCTCCTATTGGAGAGATGCAGAAGCTCCACCAGAGAAGCCCAGTGCTGGGAGATGGCAGAGAACAATCTGGAAGGAGCTGTTAAAGTGAGAAAGATCTGAGTAGAAATCCCAACTCAGCCATTTACATCTCTGTGATCTTGAGCGAGTCACTTACCTCTCTGAGCTCATGCATAAGTAGGGGATGATGATAGTGCCCTCCTTGTGGGGTTGTAGGAGCTTCCTTGATTCGGGACAACTCTGAAGGGCCATCTGAGCCCCAGAGCCCCCTGTAGTATTGGCTGTGGTCTCTGCATCAGGGTGCAACTTCTTTTTCTGCCTAGTTCCGTTTTGTTCTCCGTTACAAAAATCCCTACCTCTGCGTTCTTTTTTTTTTTTTTTTCAAATCCATACCCCTGAGTTCTGATTGAAGACAATTAATATTGGAAGAGGTTGTAGGAAATAGACTTTAAAATGGGATTTTCGAGTTGCATGGCTTGCCAGTCAGCAGGTAATGAGAAGCCCATCTCTGGTGGTAGGTGGGGTATTGATAGGACCTGCCATGCTGTAGCAACGCAGTGACTAAGTCTGGGCTCGGGACGGGGGATCTGTGGAAGGGGATGCATCGGTGGATATAATATCCCGAGTATCTGAGAGCTTTGGAGGAAGTCATAATTACAAGGACTATGGAGTCAGATAACTATTGCTGGGGACGAGGGAAGGCTGAAAGGCTGAGGAGGGTTAATCATCAATATAAGTGAAGAGTGAGAGCCGGAGAGCCTCCTTGGCAGCACGTATCAAGAGGCTCTTGTCTCCTACAGCTTGAGGACAACAATAGCTAAGGATCAGGTCCAGAACTTAATCATAAGTGGAGCTGCAGGGAAGGATGAATCCTCAGCTCTGGCAAGTCTGCCACTCCAAGGTCAGAGCCTGATTGGAAAGAGTGGGACGCTGATGTATGACATATGGATGGAGACATCTGGGTTGATGCATTTGAAAATCTCGAATCACCCAATTTCCCTAATTCCCCGCCCGCCCCCCGCCCCCGGTAGGCGTGCAGAAGCAGCCCACGCCTCCTTGTTAAAGACAGGTGCTCTCCCCTTGCTTGAAGATGATGCAGAGGCCTCTGGTTTTTGAGATAAGTACCTCCACTTCCTGTTCTGGCCACCAAACCTTAGTAACTGGAGTCAAGTTACAATATAATCCAGTTATGCCGACGGAAGAAAGGGGCCACATGCCAAAGAGGCTGCAAGATCTAGTGAACATGTACTGGCAGAAATCAGAAGAGTATTATGGGATTAGACCATAGGGGTGCCGGGATCAAAGTCCAGGGACACGGAGTTGGATGGGGAGACCTCATCACCATGGGAACCCCTCCCAGGATGCAGGATTTAACAGCCTGGCAAGGTGCTAAGCCGACGTGGGGATGGTTACAGGAAACTTGGGAAACGCCAGCACGCACACGAAGCGAGCTAGAAATGGCAGAACTGCTGTGGCAGATGGTGAAGGGAGATCTCAAAAGGTTTGAAGAAGTGGGCAAGCGGTAATGGATCCACGACGGAATGCCAGAAAACCCGCCCGCTGAGTGTGTTTGTGGGAAGGCCCAGAGGACAGTCCATTTACCAAAATGATGAGGCGTGCACAGGTGGGAGGAGGGGCGGCGTGGTTGGAGAGCTCAGCGGCGGCTGTCCTTCATAAGCCAAGGCTGATGGCTGGAGATGCTGTGACAGAACGGGGGCCCTCTGACAGCAAGAGGGATGAGAGGACCCTCTGCTAACAGGGGCCCAGTGGTGGAATGTACGCATTGTGCGCAAGGTGGACAAAATTACCACAATGAACCACGAGGTTAGAGTGGTAGGTGGGGAGCCTGGCTTGCCGATGCTATAAAGACAGTTAATAGAACATGGTGTTTGCAGGGGCAAGCTAGGGGGGCAGCCAAAAAGAGTATTACATAATTTTCACACCCGAAAGAATTCACAGGTGGGTGCTCAGGAGGCTGAAGCAGCTCGCTTGATAGAAGGCGAGTGCTCAGACCCAGAACCCATTCAGTGAAGGCGCGGTGAGGGCCCCAAGAAGGAGCTGCTAAGCAACGTGTACATGGTAACAATACCCCAGTCCTTCTGCAAAGGGACCTATGGTTATTTACCTGGGTAACTGTACCCTGGGGAAAGGGGCATAACCAGATATTTCTAACACTATGGGATACAGGGTCCGAATGACATTGATATGTAGGAATTTGAGGTGTCACCGTGATCTCCTGTTAGGGGCAGGGGCCGATAGGAACCAGAATCCTGGCCCAAGCTTTGGCCATAGTGGATCCACTGAGTCAGCGAACCCTCCCAGTTCCCCGATTCCTGAAAATAGAACTCGAATGGACACACATGGTTGACAGAACTCCCACCAGCTCCTTGGCCCAAGGGCTGAAGCTATGGCAGTGGCAAAGGCTTGATGGAAGCCTTTGAAACTGTCCCCCATCCTGGCCAAGCACGGAGCAAACCAACCAACCAAAAACCCAGGGGGGATGGCAGAGTTTAGAGTCACCTTGAAAGACCTAAGATGCCTCCTTGATGCTCTTCTTAGCCTCATGCACGTCATTATTTTGGGCCCTCCAAAAAAGCCGGATGAATTCTAGAAGGTGAGAGCAGGCCTCCATAAACACAAGCAAAAAGTAGCCTCAACACAGCTGCTGTGAGGTACATTCTCCCTCTTCTCGGGCAGGTCAAGGGCCCCAGGTACCCGGCACGCGGCCGCCAATCTGCCAAAGGCATCCTCCCCCCACTTCTATCAGGAAGGGAGCTGGAAGCAGTTTGCATGCACGTGGGCTTGGATCACAGTATACACGGACGGTTCTGCCTTACGCATATGCTAACTTTGCCGCGCTCTGTCATAAAAGAGTGTCAAACAGTGGGTTTTAACGAAAACATTTGGCAATGTCTAGAGATGTTTCTGGTTGTCACAACTGAAGGGGGTAAGAGGTTCGGGATGCTGCTAACTGTCCCCAGTCAGCAGCCCCCACGCCGAAGAATTACCTGGTCCAAAATGTGACCAGTGCTGCAGGTGAGGAAGCCGGGATGCTCCGGAGCACCCCATCATTCCGTGGAGCACCTGTTAGATCAGCTACATCATGGGATCGGTCTGGGCGAACGAGCCGTGGCAAGTGCTCTGGAGGCCCTGCTGACACCGACGTGCTTGAGCAGGTGGGGATGGCGTACCCGTGACGTTTTTAGGGGAACAGCAGGACGTGCCCTCCGAAGGAAAGGACATTTGATTGCATCTTACACCTCCCACACACCGGGAGAGAACACAGCATCTGGTAGGCCTTTTTAGGTTCTTTAAGCAACATATTCTACACTTGACAAATACTGATCCAGCCCATTTCCCCAAGTGACGGGGAAGACGGCCCGCTCTGGAGGGGCCCGAGGCAGGAAAGGGTCTGCCACAGCTCCGGGCCCCCTTGCAAGCACGTGACCCGGCAGACTCCGCTAACAGACAGCTGCGGTGGGAAAAGACACAATGCGGAGTTGATGGCAAGCCTCGATAGAAGAATAACAACACAGATCCCTAGAGTTCTGGAACAAGGCCATGCCATCTGTAGTGGAAAATTATACCCTGTTTGAAAAATAGCTTTCATGTGCTTCTGGGTCTTGGTAGAGCCAGAGTACCTGATTAGCTTGATAGAGACAGCTGACACATGACACCTTCTGAGGATGGAGAGCCATTCTCCAGAACACAAGACACATCCCAAATTCACGGTCACTATTTGGTGCTATGTCCCCAGTAGGCAGAAGAGATGAGTCTGGAATCTAAGGGGTGCAGGTAGGAGTGGCCTTGCTCACCCGTCACTCTCAGGGACTTACTTAGGAAACTTGCTTCCTGTCTCCACAAGGGTAAGCTCTGTGTGTCTAGAGGTCTGTTCGGGTTCCCAGATGGGGAGTACTTTCCCCAGGGGACAGAGGAAGAGTTCCATGAAACTTCAGCTATTTCCGCCACTAGGTCATTTCAGACTCCTTGTCCCAAGGCCAGCAGGCAAGGAAAGGAGCCAGCCCCCCTGGCTAGAGTAGTTGACCCTGATCAACGGGTGGGAGAAGGTAAGATTGCCATTACACAATGTAGGCAGAGAGAAGATCCATTTTGTTACTTAAGGGATCCATTAGATTGTCTCTTGGTGCTCCTTTGTCCATTTTTGACAATAAAAGGTCAGGTGTGGTAGTCACAAAGTAAGAAGGGCATGGTGAGCAGGGGCCCGCCCAGGTTCGAGATGGGTCTGGGTCATGCCACGAGGCAAAGTCTCTAGACCAGCAGAGGCACTATCTGGTTGAGGGGAGTCTAAAGCAGGGGACTGGCAGTGAAGTTGTAGTTCAACCCACAAGCCATCTTCTTCTATGTTTTTATAGGGAAAGAGACCAACCAGAGTTCTGGAAAAACTGTCCCTGGATGGGTGGGCTTAATGTATGGAGTAAGTGGGTCCCAGCAGAACAAGGGGTGGGCCACCGTGGATGCTGTGGTGACCCCCACAGATCTTCCATTGAGGACCACGGCACCACCCCCGGGCTGCTGGGGATGTTGGCTGCCGATGGTCCCTTCCCTGGAACTGCCCTCTGCCAGAGGGCGTTGTCGCCCAGGACTATGCCCCACTCCAAGGGCAGCCCGGATTTACTGATGGGTCGATGCAGGGGTACAAATGCTTGACCCCCTTGCTTTGATTTGGGACAGCTTCAGAGGGCCAGCCCAGCTCCAGGTCTCCCCGGGGGACTGGCTCTGTTGTAGCTCGTCGCATCTCAACATCTCTCTGTGCCTCATCGGCTTCCCGCCCACTCTCAAAGCTGTGATCCTGAGAGGCTTCTCCCTGATGGGCCTCCTTGATGCAAATCATGCAAATCTGGTCCACAGTTTGTTACCTGGGGAAGCTGACCTTAGACACTGCAGATGGTGAGGCTGGTGGGGAGGGGGTTGGTTTCGTTTCCGTCCCAATGGTTTAGCTTAAGGGAAGCCACACAGGGCTAAGCTGTGTCGAGGTGCTGCCCCTCCTTTCCATACCAGCCCCAGGGAGGTCAACAGGCAGCTCTGAAGCTTCTCACCCCTTATACTCCTTCCGTGGATTTGGAAATGAGCACAGAAGTCTGGAGGGACGAGGGGGAGAGAGCCACCGTCCTAAAGTGCAAGACAAAGGGTTCGGGGGAAAATTTGAGGATGACTATTTAGTGGCACAGACTTACACCCTGAATATGAGCACCTGGGCCTGCAAAGTGGGGACATCAGGGAAGCTCATTTTCTTTGTCAAAAGAATCAGGCCAGAACTCACCTACAGGGGAGGCTTCTACTGCATTTAATATGTACTCCGAATAATAAAATAATAGGAATGGGTTTGTACATGGTGCGGTTAATGGCGCTGCTCTCTTGGTGAAGGCACACGGGAACCCTGTGAGGATGGAACTCTCCTATCTCCATTTCACACAAGGGGAAACTGAGGCTCAGAGAGACTAAGTGACTGACCACGGTGACATACTAAGGAGCAGAATCAGGTGTCAAACCCAAGGTGCGGTGGTAACGAGGGAGGCCTGCTGCTTTGCGGCCCCTCTCGGGAGGACATGGCCTTCCTACCCTCGCCTTACGGATGCTCTCTCCTCTCACGTCCTCTTGTGGCACGCTCTGGTCCTGCCCAAAGCCCAGGTCATGGGGCCACGGAAATGGCCCCGAAGCAGACTTGCGGGTGAGGCCCTGGTCCACCTGCCCCCCTCTGCCTCCCTATTCCTCCCTCCCTGTGTCTGGGCCCACCTGCCCCCACCCCCAGTGCTCACGCTTGCTCAGACCCGGCTGTGGGCTCAGGAAGTCCTCCGCCTCCCACTTGTCGCACCTTGTCTTAGTGCCAAGAGCATGAAGGGAACCCATTCTGATAATAAGTTCAAAATAGTTGCCCACGTTGGCCCAGCTTGTGTTTTGGAGTCAGTGGCCCTTTCACTGTGTGTCTTTGGTGGGTAACTCAGCCTCTTTGAGCTCAGTGGTCTTATCTGCAAAATGGATGTAACGGCATCGTCCTCTGGAGATTACTGTCCAAGAGGACGCGTGGTTCTCCCTGTGCATCCTCTGGTCCCCCCAGACTGAGGTGATCTTCATTTGCATTTCAGAGGAAATGCTGGCCTAGATCTAATCCCTCCCCAGGACCCAGGAGAGTGCCATCCTTCTGTACCTAGCCTCCTCCCCCTGGCTGGCCGTGGGTCTAAGCTGACCTCTCCCCAAGCCTCTCCCCTTCCCTCTGCCCTTTCCTGCTGGCCTGGCCTCCCAGGCCTCAGCCCTTTGCTGCTATTCACAATTGCCTGCAACTCAATTGCCTCCTGGTTTCCAGTTCATTGTTGCCACTTTTGATTACATTTTCCAGTCTCTTTTCAAGTTTATTTCCCCTGGGGCCCCTGGCTTGCTTAGAGCTGGGAGGAAGCAGGGGAGCTGAATCTCTGGGGATGGCCCGGGAGACAGGAGATGAGGGGGAGGCAGGGAGAAGCGACATTCCCACTTTGGGGGAGACACCCCAGTAGCCCCCTGATGCCTGGTATCCACATTCTGGACTGGGGGACCTGAGCAAACCCACAGTCCTGGACCTTCTTTCTATAACTTCTGTCCACTCCCCACCACCCTAGTCCCTTCAGACCCTTTCCCAGCTCCACGTGCTAGCTCTACCCAAGGCCTGGGACCCAAAGACACTTCGTGCAGCAGGAGGCTCAGCTGACCCAGCCCCACCTACTGTCTTCCTCACCCCACCTGGAGTCACTGGAGTGGATGTATAGCCATTTGCCAGTCTCCTCTCCGGGTCTCTCTGACACATGAGCTTCTCTCCGGCTATCGCTCGAAAGAGCAGGCCTTTGTCCTTCTGCAGGAGGGACAGTGCCTAGTTTGGACCAGTAGATGAGGACATAGGCCTGGGGGTGCGCCTCCTGCATCCCAGCCTCACCTCTGTTGATCAGATGAGTAGTGCGACCTCTGGCAAGCCGTGCAGCATCTGCCTATGAAACACTCGTTGACCAAGTTGGAAAGCATCTTAAAAGGCCCAGATCGGGAAACATCTCTCCATTTGGTAGTTGGTTCATCAACCATCCTGAATCCCAGATTCCTTGGTGCCCCCCCCCCGAGCCCCTCAGATGGGGCTGTGGGGGATGTTAGAAGCGATGTATTCCAAGTACCTGGCTCAGTGACCAGCTTGTGGTTTGTGCTCAAAGACTGGTGGCTGTTCTTTTTTTAAAGATTTTATTTATTGATTTATTTGAGAGAGAGAGCGAGAGAGAGCAAGAGAGTGCACGTGTGTGTGTGTGTGTGTGTGTGTGTGTGTGCGTGTGCGTGCCGCGTGCGCACACACGTGGGGGGGTGGAGGGGCAGAGGGAGAGGGAGAGAGAGAATCTCAAGCAGACTCCCCACAGAGCGTGGAGCCTGATGCAGGGCTCATTCCCACCACCTTGAGATCATGACCTGAGTCGAAATCAAGCGTCAGATGCTACGCCAACTGAGCCACCCAGGAGCCCCTTGAGTTTTCTTAAAGCGTTGAGTTTAGGGTATGGAAGACTAAACCTGGCTTCACCAAGAGGAATTTGGGTGCCAAAGTTACGGGGGAGCCTTCCTTGTTTACCCAGCTTGGGCTAGTCCTTGGATCTCAGGCCAGAGGGAGAGTCCTTCAAAGAGATAGCAAAGCCCCAGGACAGAAGAGAGGAATAAGGAGTAAAGGACTGGAGGAGAGAGGTAGGGAGTCGAGTGGACAGTCAAGCCGCGCATGGTGGGGGGCTGCAAATGAGTGAGTGGTGAGAAGCACAAAGGTTTAAGAAAAGGAAGGCAGGTCCCCACTTTCCTGCCCTCCCCACGTCCTCTACCCCCAGACCTTTAATACGGTGGTCACTCATCATAAAGCTCCCTGGAAGGGCTAAATTTCTCGAAATCCAGGAGGGAGACCTAGTGTAAAACCCCGGAAAAGCTGGGTAGGATGGCAAGACGGTCCACAAACAACTTATCTGGGTGAAGCCAGAGCTTGGAGCCCAAGTGACCGGGACAAAAATGGAAGAGGCCCCCATCCCGTGCCACAAAAATGCCCAGAAAAACTGGGGAGGACGTGGAGTCACTTGACTCCTTTTTAGAGTCTTTTCCTCTGAAGTGTTTATTTTTAGATTTCGAAAATTTCAAACGGACAGAAAAGTTGAAAGAGCAGTCCATCCAGCATCGCTATGTCCTTCACGCAGACTCACCGATTCTTGACATTGGCTGCTTTTACTTTCTGTTTTCTTCTGATCATTTGAGAGTGGCTTACAACCTTCACAACTCCTTGTCCCTACGCACATCAGCACGTATCTGTGGGCAAGGACCTTCTCTGACATTACCGTAATGATACAGTTATCGTACCCTAGGAGTTTAACACTGGTCCAATAATGTTATCCGATGAAGTGCTCATATTCAGATTCCCCAATTGTTCTAAAAATGTCTGTGATAGCTGTTTTCCCCTCTAAGGATCATGCACTGCATTTAATTGCCATGTCCCTTTAGTCTCCTTTAATCTAGTCTTTTGGTCTTTCTTGTAATTGACATTTTGAAGAGTCCGTATCAGATGTCTTGTAAAATGCCCCGCAGTATGAATATGCATGGTTGTCTCCTCCATTGATTTGATTCATCGAGAATACTGCATGAGACATGTCCTGTACCCATTAGTGCATCACTGGGAAAGACACACAATGTTAATTCGTTCTTTTTTGTGGGACCCTTCCATTTGATCACATGGTTAAGGTGGCATATGCCAGACTTCTCCATTGGAAAGGTCTCTTTTCCCTTTTGTGATGAGTAGAGATATTGCAAGACTGAATATACTACCACATCCACTGACGATCCTTGCCTGGATCAGTTACGACACTGAAATTGCAAAACCCTGCTTGTCTCTTGGAGGCCCGAGCTTTCTGCTGGTGTTGTGGCTTATATGCATGGCAGTGTGAGTTCGCTCTGCACTGGCTGGGGGTGGCCTCATGAGTGTGATGGCCAAGGACTGTCCTCAGTGGCCTGTCTTGGCTCCTTTTCATCAGTCTTGTCCTTTGCTGTCCTTCACCACAGGGACTGGCTTCTCTGGCCCAATTAAATGGCTGCCAGTCCACTGGGCCCGCCAGCTGACTGTTGGGGAGTGTGTGTGTGTGTGTGTGTGTGTGTGTGTGTGTGTGTGTGTGTGTGCGCGCACGCGCGCGCGCGCTTGTGTGCTGTGTGGGAGGGCTGTCTGGGGACTTGGAACCCAGAGGTAGCACATCTGCTATATGCCTGGGAACTCCAGGGTGCTGGGCTCTGGCTTTGGTTTCCATGGCAATGGGCAACCTCATTCTGTGGTCTGTTCTTCTCTGGACCAGCTGACAGTCATGGGGCCAGGGGCTTTGGGCCAGAGACAGAGGATGGGGAGGGGGCACCATCAGATTCTCTGAGTATCTTGGAGAAGAGAAGCACCAGATCCTGCTTACATATCTTGGAGATGAGAACTTCAGGCAATGCTGCCTTCATTGTGTTGTAGAACAGACTTTTCCAGGGGGCTCTACTGCCCTCTCCCCCTTTGCTGTAGCATAGACTCTTCCATCAGAAAAGTCTGTGACAAGACCTAGGTGGTGGCAGGGTCCAGCCCCTTTCTTCTGAATTCAACTCAAGATTAAACAGATTCAGATCCCTGACTTCTTGATCTGATATGAACATGATCTTGGCCTATCTGTCTTGCTCTGCAAGTCTTTGTGGGTGGGTGTTAATATGATTCTTATTTTAGAGGCATAAAAATCAAGGCTCAGAGGACTAGAGCCACATGGCTGGTAAGGGGGTGAAGCTGAGCTGGGACTTGAGGAAAACTTGTGGTATATCAACTAAGAGCATGAGCTGCAATGACAGGCAGACCTGGTGTCATCTTGACTATTTCACTTATTAGCTGGGGGGTTTTGGCAAAGACAGGGGCTCCTTGGGACCCATGATCTACTCTCAGGCTTCTAGGTTCAGATACTCCATGTTCTCAGTTTCCCCAAGGCTCTCGAGGGAACTTATACCAATCAAAGTCCCCAGAGATAGATGTGTCCATGTGACTAAGTTCTGGCCAGTGAGAAGTAAGCATAAGTGATAGACTGGACTTCTAGGAAGTCTCTTTAGAAGAGAAGGGCTGTCCCTTTTGTTGTTTTTCTCTCTTCCTCCTTTCTGCTGCCAGAATGTAGTTGTGATGGATGGAGCACAAGCAGCTATCTTGGACTAAGAGGTAACCTTGAAGAAACAGAAAGATCCTGGGTCCCTGAGGATTCATGGGGAGACCCTATCAGCTCTCCACTGTCTACATCTGGACTTTCTTTGAAAACCTTATTTATTATTGAGGTATAGTTGAATACACACACCTGGACTTTTGTATATGAGAATATAAACCCTTGCGCATTTGAGGCTCTAGTTCATGGTGGTCTGATACCTGGTGGCTGAATGTTATTCCTACCCAATACACCAACTGGTCAATCTACAGTGAGAAAAAGCCCTTCCAGTGACCCCGACTCCTACTCCTACTCACCCACCATCTAGGACACCTGGACTGGGAATTCCCCAGAGGTCACAGCTAATATGGAACCAGCAGAGTATGCCCTGGGAGGTGTCTGATTCTGGTCAGGGATGAGACTGGAGTATACTTCCTGCCCATAGCAAGGCTCACCTCATGCCTAAGCAACCAGCATCCTCATGCTGTCAGACTCGGTGGCCCCGCTCTTCAGGACAGCAAAGGAGAAACACTCTTGCATACAATAGGTAGGTCATAGCATAGTTGGTTAGACTCAACTCTCCAGTCCCATGGAGAAACTTTCAGATGTGCCCCCCAGCCTGAGAGCCACTCTCTGCCCTCCATTTGGATGCAGGAGCCACCTGGCCTCCTTTCTTTTCTGCAGCTCTCACCCACCATCTCTGAAGATGGTACCTCTGCCTGTTCTTGGTTGTTAGATGTAAATTCTGCTGACCTTGGAGGGTGACGTGTCCTGGCCTTAGATTCAAACAAGGTCTATGAATAGCGGTGGGCAGGGTGGGCAGCTGGCTTGTAGACCCTCCCATCCATTTGGCCCCATCTGGGTGGACTGGCTGGTTTAAGCTGCTTTGCATGGCTCTCTTTTCTGCTCTGGATGCTCCTTCTTGCAGCTCAAGGCGTTGGGTTGTGACTTGCAAATTTCCAGCCCCAAAGTGTCAATCTTCCCCTCTGCCTTTGGACTCTGGCTTTCTCTGGTTCCTGTGGGGAAGAGGGATTCAGTGTCATATTTTGGTAATATCATCTAGGGAATCATGTAAGCACTGGAGGGGATGCCATCAGCATAAGCTGAAAGCATATTTTCCACAATGCAAACACTCATTGCAAAAATTCTTCTGCCCATTCATCCGTCCACCCAAAAACCCATCCATTCACTGAGCCAACATTTACTGGGGGGCTCCCTGTTCCTGGCACTCTACCAGGCACGAGAGATAAAGAAATAAATAAGAGAGTTCCTTTTCTCAAGGAGCCCACAGGCCCACAGGCAATTATAACACGAGTTAGATGTGCTGGGAGAGGGGAGAAGTCAGGTCCCTAGGAGCACAGAGAGGCAGCTGTTCCAGCTGGGGGTAGTCTTAGAGAGGGGTCTTAGAAAGCTTCCAACACAAGGTGATTTTTCAGCTGAGACCTGGAGGAGGAGAGGAAGCTGGTGGGGGAAGTGGACGGATACCTGGCAGAGGTAGAAACACTCGCCAGGGCCTGAGGCCAGAGCATGGAGTGTTCACTGTGTTGCAGGCAAATGGGTCTGGCAGGTGCGCAAGGCACCGGAAGTCGTGAAGGGGAGGTGGGCAGCATGTGGGTCTAATCTATCTGAGATGCTAAAGGCAAGGCACTTTGTCTGCAGAGTTTCACAAGTGTTTGGTTTGCTTAACGAGGCAGGAGGGAGGGAACAATTCCTTATGTGAGTGCCCTAATCCCACAGCCATTCTCCAGCAGGTGTCCTATTTCTAGCCCAACCTTGGCTCCAGGCCTAGCTCATCCCCAAAGTGCTCAATGTTGGGAGAGCTCCCCTATCCTTCCCAGTCCCACTAGAGGAAGCAGCTGGAGCCATGTGCCTGTCCCACTCCCCGGACAGCCTGTGACTCAGCTCAGCTCTCCCCTTCCCTTTCTTGGCTTTTGACAACCATCACCACCAGTCCTGCTTCCTGCTTCTTGTCCCTCCAGCAGAGCTGGTGACATTCTCCTGTTCTCCGAGTAGTGCTCCAGTCTTGAAGCCCCGGGAGTGGCCTGACCTGGGTCAGGAGGTCCAGGAGGGCTGGAGGGGCTGCTCTCCCAGGCAGGCTGTGGGGCAGCGAGAACCCCTCAGCTCCCTCCCCTCCTTTCTCTGCCCCTTCCCCAGGGTGGGGCAATCCCCTGGGAAACTGGTCATCTTGGGTCCCCTGCGTTGGCCCTGCAGAGTTGTACATTAGGACCATTTTGCCTGACAAGGGGCTTCTGCAAAAAAGGATGGACAGCTCAGAACTTATCCAAACTCTGGGTCTGGCTGGGCCCTGAACAGAGGAGGCCCTGGAGGCTGGGTTTCCTACAATCTGAACCAATTCAAGGGCAGGGCATTCATGTATGTACTCTACACGACCCACAGACCACCCAACTCACACAGTACATAAAGCACACCATAGGGAACATACAATATACACATCCCCCACATTACACACCCACAAAACCCCCACACACCACAACCATGTGACATGCACTGTGCAACTTACAGACACACAGACCCAACGTGCAACCCAAATTCAGTGAGTGCACGCGCACACACACACACACACACACACCCATATACCATGTACATCCCACACAATGCATCCACTGAAATACATACAGAACCTTGTGATATTGATCATGATAATAGCTAGTGTTAATTGGTCGCATACAGTGCCAGGCACTGTCCCAAGAACTTCCCATACATAAACGAATGAAATCCTTACAACAACACTGGGAAGTATTTACTACCATCACCATTGTACGGCTGTCACGCTCCGGGAGAGAGCAATGTCCTTGTCTCTCTCCTGTGTGTTTCCTGTTGCCTTGACAGGATGCATTCTCTTCTGCTGCAGATGACCTGTCAGCCGCCCCCTCCTTTTCCCTCCAGCCCCAGCATCGGTCACAGTGACAACAGTGCCTCATCCAGGCCCCTTCTCTCCAGCAGAAGGAATGTGGTTGCCACAGTGATGATTCTCTTTGTTCCCAGCTCCCCAAGGACTCAGCCCACCTGCCAGGACCCGGCTGGCTCCCTGGCCTCCCGTTGCAGCTCAGCACGTGTAGGTGGTGAAAACATCAGATACAGCAGCCCAGGCTCACAGACCTCTCCAGTGTCCCCTCTTCCTGTTCCTCCTGGCCGCCCCTACCCCCGTCCTCTGCTCCTCCACCCGCCCCCCCACTTCTCCCCAGACCAGAGGGAACCTGTCCGCAGGGGCACCCCAGTGCACTAAGGTGTCTGCCTGGTTGACCTTGCCCACAGCCCTCAGCCCCTCTCTCTCTGCTACCTGCTTTCTGTCTGGGTGTGGGGTTCCTGCCAGGGGCAGTGGCCTCTCTGGGGACCCCAGGGCAGCAGCCACATCAAACCAGAACTTTGTACTTAGCAGAGAGCCTCAGGGAGGCCTGGGGGCTTATGGGTTCCTTCACGTGGACCTGCCCCTGCCCAGATGCATTAATGATGGTCACAGGGTGAGACCTGGCTGGGTGGGCTGGCCAGCGTCTGTTGAGGCTTCCTGACTAGTCAAAATCCCATCTGTCCTCCAGATAGAAGGAGACTGTCAAGCCTTCCTCAGCCTGCGCCCTCCCCTTGGCAGAGAGCCTGGGGGCTGAGCAGGTCAGCCGGGAGTGGCCCCATGTCAGCCTGGGGCTGCTCTCTGGGGGAGTCGGGACGCCCCGTTAAACCATCCACACCCCGTCTTGGGCACCGTGTCCAGGCAGGAAATGTGAAGATGTCGGCCAACTCCTCCTCTCCAATTTTGTGTATGAAATGTAGATTTTAGGATTTGTGAAGCACAGAGGTGGGGTGGCCAGTTTGAAATAGTAAAGCCAAAGCACAGCAAGGGGAGGGAGCAGCTCCATGGACACTGCTCTGTCTGCGCCCTCCCCCGGCCCCTACAGGCAGCCCTGGGTCGCAGTGTCAGGGTCTGGTGGTTACTGGGTGGGAGGGGTGGGCTTGGGGAGGGGAGGCAGGAAGTTACCGGCACTGGGCAGTGGGGGAGGTCTTTGTGAGGCCTCTTTCCCAGATGGACGGGTCCTGGTTGCAATGTCTGTGTTGGGCCTGAGACAAAGCTCCAGGGCAGACCCCGCTCTCAAATCTGAATAACCGAGTAACCGGGTGGCAGAGAAAATCCACCAAGCTGTGGCCTCAGTTGGTGACTGAATGCCCGTTTCTCTACCTGGCTGGGCTCTAGAGGGGGATATGCAGCATGTCTCCCCATCCCCACAAAATCATCTATCTTAGCTCTTTGAAAAGCCTCTCTGGCCCTGTCTGGGGACAAGGATCCCACCCCTCACCCCCCAGGGACCGCACTGTTGCTCCACCTCCTTTCCTTCCTCTGGGGGCACAGAGAGCACCATGGCCCAGTTTGGGGGGGTGTTATGAGAGCACGGGCTTGCTCCCCACCATCTCTTCCTCGCTGTTCTCCCTCCTCCCTAGCTCCCTATCCTGCTTTCTACCCGGCCTCTCGGGAGGGAGAAGGAGGGTAAAGAAGCAGAAGATAAGAGAGAGAGCAGGGGGGCGAGGGGAAGGCATTGGGAGTGGCAGGTGGGAAGGAGTGCAGGACGGACAGCGGGGAAGGGAGGGGAAGGGCGTGAGGAGGTGAGAGAGAAGGGGGCACCCCTGGGCAGGAGCCCTCTCTCACCTCCTTCAGGTCTTCATTCAAATCTTCTTGAGGGATACAGTGCAGGCCTCCCCAAAATATGCCACTTTGGCATTTTGATTATTTTGAATTAAAGTTATTTAAGAAACAGCCAGTATAAGAAGGACCCTCTGATCCTCTCCTGTCCTGAAAGCAGGAAATAATCTCCCATATGAGAGGTACCCTCCCTGTACCAGGAGAAAGAGAGACCTCCTTATCCCCAGAGACGGGAATTCTGGGCTGAGAAGGCCATACAAACTAACCTTGGTACTTCCTCTCCAACGTACTACCCCAAGCCCCAAACCCCTTTTGTCAATTCTTCACAAATGTATTGTCTCCTTGTCAAAAAAAGGCATTAAAAGCTGCCTGCTTTGGTTACTTCTTTGAGTCTCATATTTTTACTTATAACAGATTTTTACACACACACACACACACACACACACACACACACACACACACACACAAGCTCTATGTCCGGACTTGAACTCACGACCCCGAGATCAAGAGTTACATGCTCTACAGACTGAGCCAGCCAGATGCTTCTCCTATTATTATTTATTTTAAAATTGATTTTTCTCCTGTTAATCTGCCTTATGTCAATTTAATTATTAGATCAGCCTAAGGATCTGGAAGGCAAGAAGGGGAGCTTTTCTCCCCTATGCGGCTAGCTGGCCAGGACACGGACAGTCTGCTCGCCCGGGGCTGCAGCAGCTGGGAGACCTGGTGCTTCTGACAAGGTAAGAATTCTTACCACATCAGTCTTCAGGACCTCTGTCTGCAGGGGTCTTTCTTTTTCTAAATTTAGATTAGTAGGGGAAAATGCTTGTGGAATTAGTTCCTGGGGTATGGCGACTCTCGTAAGGATTTGGTGATGAGTACACTTATTTACTACTGATCCCTTTCCCTCCCAGAGATGGTGGTTGTTTTCTTTTGTCTACTTTATGACCAGTGAGAATATTCTCTCTGGTTCTCCCAGCGAGAGGATGCATATGTATTTGAAAAAAAAAAAAAGTGGTGGGGGTTTGGGGGAGAAGGTGAACTTTTGGCTTGGTAAAGGCACCTTATTCTGTTCAAAGGGGTGGAGGCGGACAACGTGATTCCCTGTATTTTGGAACAGCCCTTTAAAGAGCCCTTGAGGCAAGGCGCCTGGGTGGCTCAGTCGTTAGGCGTCTGCCTTCGGCTCAGGTCATGATCCCAGGGTCCTGGGATCGAGCCCCGCATCACATCGGGCTCCCTGCTCCACGGGAAGCCTGCTTCTCCCTCTCCCACTCCCCCTGCTTGTGTTCCCGCTCTCGCTATCTCTCTTTCTGTCAAATAAATAAATAAAATCTTCAAAATAATGTTTAAAAAAAAAAGAGCTCTTGAGGCAGGGGGAAAATTAAAAATTAAAAAAAATAAATAAAAAATAATAAAATAAAAACAGAGATTCCCGCCACCTGGGGAGGCAGAGCCCCTACAAAACTGGGGCTTTGGGGCACAGGCAGGCAGGATGGGGTCACTCTCCTTCTACCGGTGCCCAGACCCCTGCTATCATGGGACCCAATGGATGAAGATGTTCTGGTGTTGGCGGTGGAACCGGAACTAGAAGGAGTCAATGAGCTTCCGGACCTGTGTCGGGGGCACAATGAGTTTGACTTCACTGCGGACGTTCGGTCCCTAAAGATGGAGGAACGAAGCCACCTATTCCGTTGTCGATAAAAAGGAAAGTTTCTTACAAAGAAAAATAAATAAATAAAAATAAACATAGAGTCCCTCAATGCCTTTCCTTTCTTGGGCTAGTTCTGGGAGTGAACTTTCTGGATCTCGTGAGGGCCGCATTTTTTGCACCCGTCTTGTGGGACACCACTTGCATCCTTGGTTAAAAGCCGTGAAAAGGTTTATTGGTTTGAGTTGTTATTGAGATGAATATAAGATCTTATTCATCGATGACCAAAGGATCAATGGATCCTTTGAATTGGCTATATTTGAAAGAAAAAAAAAATTCTTTTAGAGAGCTCTCATCCTAAACAATCGTTTTATTGGTACCTTTGGAAAGACCAAATTAAAAAGTAGACACAAAGAAACGTAAGAGCTAGCCTTAGGGACTCCCTTTCAACAAGATGAAAGAACAGAAATTAGAATAAAAAGTGAAGTCCCCATCCAACATAAATTCCCTGTCCTAAAATTCCTCCCTGTCTCCTCAGCATATTCCCCCCAGCCCCCAAACTCCTCCACCTTTCCTAGAAAATCCTTTAAACATCAGCTGCTTATTTCGGCTTCCCTTTTCCTTCAAGATTTACAGAGAACAACCCAGCCTAATCTCCAGGCTCAGGGCATACAGGTTACTCATGCAAATGCTAAAAGCCAGGAAATAAATTTAACAGAAGCACCTGGGATGGACAATAGGCTTGTTTTGCTGGACTTTATAATCAGTCTCTGCCAGATTCAAGTCTTCCTAGGCAAGGTCCTTTGTGGATATATTCTAAACCCCCACCCAAAGAATTCATGTCCCCTGGACAGCAAAACATAGTTATCTTTCAGTTTCCATCTTCACTGGAAATTTTCTCCCTGATATAAAAAGGTTAATTCAAAAGAGTGTGGTTCAGCAAGCACATCAATGCTTAAGCCTAATGATGGAAGAGACTACTCAGTTCTTTGAAGATGTCTTACAGGAATGAAGACCAAAAAAAAAAAAAGAGTGAAGATCAACAATTCTTAATTTACGACTTGACGGTTTAGAAAAACAAAAACGTAACTCTGAAAAGCAACTCAAAATCGATTCGGAGGCTTTCCTAATTGCCTCCAGGCATTTGCAGATATTATAAAAACTCAGGACATTGGAAGAACAATTGTCCTGCACTTAAAAAAAAGGAAAGAACATTTTAAATAGGAATTACCCTAAACATCTGATAATAGAGACATATATATGCAAAAGTCCTAGGAAAAACTTGGATACTCTTTCTGTCCCTTGAAGATGTAAATCTTACTGTGTCTTTGGAATGTAAACACCCCAGGAGGTCATTAAAACTCTGTCCAGGTGGAAGAAAAAAGAAAAGAAAGAAGGAAAGAGGCCTTTTAAAAATACAAACTACTAGAAGGGCTCTCTTGCCCAAACTCTAGATCACAGCCTCCTTGAAATTACTCATCAAGAAGAAGTACAAATCTTAAGACTTCTCTACAAATATTAAGCAAATTATCTTTGCTTTTAGGCAAATTATCTTAACTTATTCCGCCCCAGGCAGAGACACGATTATTTGTAAACTCTTGAGTTTTGTATCATACTAGCGAGCTTTGTGGAGTATTCTACAAATGCTCTGGGCTTGATGGAATGAAAGCTATGACATCTGTGTGTCTGTGTGTCCATCATGCTTATTGTGTACATTATAAATCAGATTTTTCTCCCTCCGGATGGTACTCCCAGAATGAGTGTATAGAGCTCTATGTAATTGGGTTAAAAATAAGTGCTTGTAAATTAAGTATTTCTTAAACCTCAGAAATAGAATAGACGCTAACCCAACTGTTTTTCAAGTTGGCATGATCTAGGATAATTTTTGGTAAAGAGAAACTACTTTAAGTTTGTTGATTCAATTAATACAGACATGTCTTTAGAGTTATTGGCATTAAGCATAATACTTTTATTTTACCTAGATTTCCTGAAAGTCAAATAAGCTCATTGTCTTTGTTATAAAATTTGTCAGCACGACAAATAACTTGAAATTACGGCTAACCGCTTTAATGTCTCATGAAATCATTGTGGGTGATCTAAGTATGATTGTGAAGAACAAATGAACTAAACAGACGTATATAAGAGTTTTCAGGTGAATGTTCTAGCAATGATTGTTTTATGACACATCTCCTTAAATAGTTTCCCAAATCTCTTTGATGACTTCCACCCTTAGAATTTTGCTAAGTAAAATTAAGTGCTGGGAATTCACGGAATGTCTAGATCATTTCCAAATAAGATAAACTACTAAACATCGATTGCTACACAAGTCTAAGCTCACTTACTTTTGACCTCTTGTCACAGAGGATCCGTTTGTGAATGCATCTTATGACCCATTAAAAAATTAAACTGTGAAGAATCCTATGCTTCTAGAAATTGTGAAGCATATTGGCCTGGGGTGCTTGGGTGGCGCAGTTGGTTAAGTGGCCGACTCTGATTTCGGCTCAGGTCATGATCTTAGGGTCATGAAATTTGAGTCCTGCATCAGACTCTGCACTGAGTGTGGAGCCTGCTTGAGATTCTCCCTCTCCCTCTGCCCCCCCCCGCCCCCACCCCACATACTCTCTCGCTCAAAAAAGAAAGAATGATGGCGTAACAGATATCTCACAATCGCTTACTTTTTAACTTCTACTACAAATTAAGGTGTCTAAGGGCTAAGAATCCGAGCTAAGATAAAGCTACTAGAAATAATAAGAGAAACATCTCTATATACAAGGAATGTAAGATACGCGTTTTTGGAAATAAAAGGTATGAGGAATGGGGATGCATTTTTGTTGAGGGAAAAGAAAGTAATTTTGTCTTAAAGTAAAACTGGTTATTTCTGAATGGGAAAGAAAATAAGGGACAAGCTAAGGTAGAAAGTTGTAAAAGGTTGTGAAAAAGGAATCCTGGGGAATAAATTTTACGTGTGATCAAGCAGGATAAAATTGAATGAATTTGTGTAAGGGTTTTAAAAATAAGCTTTAATATCCATAGTGTACTTATGTAAAACTAGAACTTAATTTTCTTCCATCCGCTTGAAGGAAAAATCTGCTTGGACTATTGGTTTGCTCCTGATAAGAGATTATAAAAGGGTTTTCCTCATTTTTTAAGTAATCTGTCTGAAAAAGCAAAGGATTTGTATTTTATCAAAATAATTTCTTGTGTTGCTTTTATCGGATTTTTTTTTAATTTAAAGATTTTATTTATTTATTTGAGAGAGAGAGCATGCACACGAGTGCGGGGGTGGGGGGGGAAGCGGCAGAAGGAAAGGGAAAAGCAGGCTCTCCGCTGAGCAGGGAGCCCAATGCAGGGCTCCATCCTGGGACCCTGGGATCATGACCTGAGCTGAAGGCAGATGCTTAACTGACTGAGCCACCCAGGCGTCCCCTAGATCTTTGATTACTTAAAAAAAAAAATGAAATCGATTCTTCTTTTTCAAAAGAGCTAAGTTTTACTTATAACTATTTAACTTTCTGTGTGTACCTGCAAAGTTTTTAATTGTCACCATGGTTAAATGGATAGCTAAGTTGTTTCATAGTAACCTATGATCCTGTTTGACCAAGTGTTTTAAAACCTTTTGGTATTTTGACAAACTTCCCCAAAGTTAAATTTGAAATAAAGCCTTTTGACCTGGAAGTTACTTGAGATTTTCCAAAGGGTCCCTGGAACATCTCAAAAGATTTGTTCTCTTTCCTTACACAAGGAATTACACTAATTAGGCTTATTCGGTATGTTAAATTATGTGGGTAGCATTGTCAAATGAGTGATGATAAGCTTTCTTAGATTATTAGTCTGTGGGTGAAAGTTACTCATCGGTGTTCTAGAAATTGTATGAAGTTCCCAAAATTCAGATAGGTCCTGGTATAAAGTCATCAGTCACGATTCTAGTTTTTATCTTAAAATGTTGCATGTCACAGAAAGAACCAAACCTCCTTGTCCATTGCACTGTAATGAACTCTAATCAGATCTTTAGCCACCGGCATGTTGAAGTCTTTTTTTGTCATTCACAGTTACTGTTTATCTCTGATGCTTTCGCAGGCTTGTTCCTGCAGAAGTGCTTGGTCTTCAGAGAAATTCACAGGGAAGACTCTGACAGGGGCTCTCTGATAACTTTCAGATCATGCCACTGAACTGGGTAAGAATTTACAGACTCCTAACCAGAGAAACTAATGTCTTCATGACTTCTAACAAAAGATCAACAAGAATCAATTACATGAGGCTGAATTAACTGATGAGGATGATTATAATGTTCTTTGCTTGTTTGGAACATTGTTGATTTTTAAAAATGTTTTTTTTCTCCCAGATTTAAGGAAAATGTGTTCTCTTCTCTCTCAAGCTATCTATGGTTCAGAGCAATTTGGGGAAATCTGCCTTTCTGAACAACAATGAAACATTTATCTTTTTCTCTTTCCCAGATCCCTCCAGAATTCAGAAACCCTTCAGTGAGTATTTTTATTTTTATGGCAATGTGGTGATTTGCATAAGTTCACTAAGAATCTGTTCTCCTCGTAACAGGACACAACTGGAAACATTGGTTATATTACCAAGCCTTTGACTGGAAGGTCATATTCAAGAGAGATGTACAAAGGCTCGGGTGTGACCAGACAGCTTGAAGGGACTAAGGTTGACTAAAGAGAGCCAATAAAACCCCTTGGCACTTTGCTTACAGGGCTCCCGGCAACCTTACCAGGGAGTAAGGAAGGTCACTTCCTGGCAGGTGCAAGAATCTCAGGATATTTGGGGGAACTGGAGACGAGGAATTCACCAAAGTCCGTAGGTATTGGCTCGACTTCTGAGCTTTGAGAGGCTTTTAAAAGTCCAATCTGAGATTCCTTATAAAAGTTCTAGCAAAGCAGTTTAAAAGATTCTACATGGTCAATATATATTCTTGCCGCATTTATGTAAATAATCAAGCTGAGTTTATTAAGATGAGACTTATTTTGTAAATAAATTTGTCTTTTATCATTTCTGATAAAAATGGGGGTAACTGTAGAGAGAAATATTGTGTTTTAGCAAAAGTCTGTAACACCCTGTGGATATCTGATTCCAGGGCTATTCATTGTCTTTGAGGTTTTGTTTTCTGCCTGTAATCCGGACTAGATCTTAAATCTTCTAGTTTCTTCCAATATCTGGCTACAACTCTCTAGACTGGTATTTTCCATTTTTCTCCCACTCTTCGTACTTGGAATCATCGAAAACTAATGCAGCCTTTTTTCCGAAGCCATGCAAGCTAACTTGACAACTGGATATAAACTTCAGAGAAACCACCACGACAGTATGGAAGATCTTTGTGCCACTTAGAAAGTTCCCCAGAGACGTTCACACTACAGACTAGGAAAATCTCTTAGAGGCCATTGCCGGCCCTCGCTCTATCTGAAAATGCTTCAAGCCTGACATCTAGAAATCTTCCCAACTGGCTACCCTCAAAACTCAGAAACTGGTTTATAATTTGCTCCAGTCACTAAGCATTGTTTTTCTTTTGTGCCCATAGAATTTCCTCTTATTAAATACCTGACTGCTTGTGCAGTCGGAGCCTCACTTTGGGAACCCACCTGCATCAGTGTGTCCTAAAGAGACTCAGGGAACTGATGGGGTCCAGGGCAGGCCGCCCCAAGATTTGCTGCTTTGGTATATGGATTATTTCAAATTAAAGTTACTTAAGAAACAGCCAGTATAAGAAGGACACTCTGATCCTCCTCGGTCCCCCCTGAAAGCAAGAAATAATCTCCCATGGGAATGTTACCCTCTCTGTACCAGGAGAAAGAGAGATGTCCTTATCCCCAGAGATGGGAATTCTGGGCTGAGAAGGCCATATAAACAAACCTTGTTACTTCCTCTCCAACGTACTACCCCAAGCCCGAACCCTTTTGTCTTCTCAGTTCTTCAAAAATATATTGTTTCCTTGTCTAAAATGGATAAAACCTACCTGCTTTGGTTACTTCTTTGAGTCTCCTATTTTTATGAGCTCTCGTATATATGAAATTTTTTTTCCTCCTGTTAATCTGTCTTATGTCAATTTAATTATTCGAAGATCCTAAGGATCTAGAAGGGATTACCTTCTGCAAGAAGCCTCCTGTATCCTCACTATTTGAAGTGACGACTGCTCACCCCAATCCCAACCTCCTAAATCTACTCCGCATTTCTTTCCCCTTCAGGGCCTGTACCCTCTTCTAGGACACCATCTGATTTACTTACTTACTATGTTTTATTTCGTTATCATCTGTTCCTTCTTGCCCCACCCCCACCATTGGACTATATTTTGTCTATTTTGTTTACAGCTGTATCCCAAGTGTCTATAGTGACCAGCACCCAGGAGGTCCTCAGGAAACATGTGTTAATTGAACATATGCATACATGTCCTTGAAGCTGAGGAATACTAAGGCTGCCCTGCGGAGGGGCGACTCCAAGTCTGCAGTGCTAGAAGTTTCCATCCAGGTACATTTCCTTGGCATGTTCGGGTCTCTGCAATGGCCTGTGGTGGTGGGGGGCTCTCAGCATGGGCAGAGTCAGCTGCATAGGCAGTGGATGATGGTGGGGGCAGGGGACTATTGCTCCATCTTCCCAGCCATTGACCCCCTCCCCGCTCCTTCCCGACGGCTGCCTCAAGTGCTGTGTCCAACTGGATACAGTCTGGTCTCCTCTCCCTCCAGCCCTCCCAGGACCAAGCAAGCAGGCTCTTGGGATCCTTCATCTCAGCTGTGATAGGGTCCATTCCCAGCTCCAGGGCATCCTGGGAAAGCAGGTGCTTGGTGCCTCACCCCTGCAGCCAAGATGTCAAGGACCCCAGCTCCGGGTGTTGGCTCCTCAAAGGCCTTTGTCCACATTCATCTGTCCAGCAGTGGTGTCTGCCCCAGCCGCACAGCCTCCCCAGAACCCTGCGGAAGCTTCTCTGGAGAGGCCCAGCAGCTGTGCTGGATGAGGCGAGGCCTTACTCCAGCCTCCTGCTTGAGGCAGGGCCGCACTGCCTCTTCCCCATGGGGGAAGGACACAGGGCTCTTCTCACCTACTGCTGTCCGTTCTTCATCTTCAGGAAGTGCTTTTGTGGTCAGGCCTGGACCCCCCAATGTCCTGGGAGTGTGGATCAGGGACCCTGGAGCTTTCCCATCTCCCGGGCCTACCCTGAGGGTTCCCGACAGGCTTCCCAGACTTACCAGATCCAAACTGCATTCCGTCACCCCCACCCCAGTCTCCCTGCCTTCGTGAATGGCATCCCCAGTTGCCGAGGTGGTCAGCCCTAAAACCCCGGAGCTGTCCTTGGTTCTTCTCACACGCATGCCATCCCTCAAGAAGTCTTGTGAGCTCTCCCTCCAAAGAACAAGCAGAATCCTACAAATTCTTACTGGCCCCTGTCTGCCCTGGTCAGAGCCACCACTGAGTCTCACCTGGAGTGTGGCTGTGGCCTCCTAACTGGTTTCCCTTGTGCCACCTTTGTCCCCTCTGGCCTATTGTTTGCCCAGCAACCGGGGGTTCCTGCTAAAACCTAAGCTGGTTATGTCCCTTCTCTGCTCACAGCCCCACCAAGTCCCTCCCCCCTGCCCCTGGTCCCACAGGATCGGCTCCCCTCCTGCTCTCTGAACTCATCCTCTGCCCTCACCCCCACTCCCCTGCCCTCCAGCTGCACTGACCCTTTGGCTCTTCCTTGCATTCAACAAGCAAGTTCCTGCCTCAGGGCCTTTGCTCTTGCTGTGCCCTCAGCCTGGAATTCTCTTCCTCTAGACAGCTGCATGGCTCACTCACTCCTTCAGGTCTCTGCTCAAGTGTCACCTCCTCAGAGAGGCTTTTCTCGACCCCCCTGTGTAAATAGTCCCCACACCCGGCCTTTCAGCCCTCCCACCTTAATATATGTTTCTACATAGCCCTTTCCAGCCTTATGTTTTATAAATACTTGTCTGTGTGTCATAATGTCAGCTCCACGAGAACAGGGATATTGTTTGGTGGGCCCCTTAATTTCCATTGCTTAGAATTTCATAGTCCAACGTGGCAGCCTTTCACCACACGTGGCTATTCAAGTGTAAATTAATTAAAAGAAAAAAATCCAGCTCCTCAGTCACACCAGCCATACTTCAAGTGCTCCATAGTCGCATGTGGCTGGCGGCTGTGGGCCTGATAGTGCAGAGCTAGAACACTTCCTCTGTCAGAGAACATTCTAGTGAGCAGTGCTGTTGAATGAATTAATGACTGAGTGGTGCTCTTTGGAACATCACCCTTACTGGAGAGTGGGAAGTTCCTCCCACGTGTGGGACATTAGGTGGGGAGGTTTTCACATATTAACTCAGCTTTATAACAGTGGCGATGAGATGGCTCTCGCAAATCCCCAGTTTACAGGCAAGGAAACGGGCTGAGAGTCTAACAGATTTTTTAACAGCTTTATTGAGAGCTTTTAAAATATATTTCACATACCGTAATATCCTCCCATTTAACGTGTCTGAATCAACATCGTTTAGTATATTCACAGAGTTGTGCAATCCTTACCCCAATCAATTTCAGAGTATTTTCATCATCCCAAGAGAGTTACCCCTTAGCCATCACTCCCCATGCTGCCATGAATCTACTTTTTGTCTCTGTGGATTTGCCCGTGCTGGAGGTTTCACAGAAATGGAGTCATTCAGTGGGTGGTATGGTGCGACTGGCTTATGTTATGAGTGGTAGATTTCGGGATCTTGTTATGAAATAACCAATGGGTACACTACACATTTTCATGTCTTAGAAGGGAATGATAATAAATAGTTGGAAGACGTCAGTGAGGCAGAGCGATAAGTCAGAAGAAAGGCCTGGGTCTTGAAGAGATGTTTGTACATTACTGTTCATAGCAGCGTTATTAGCAGGAGCTAAAATGTGGAAGCACCCCAAGTGTCCATCGGTGGCTGAATGGATAAGCGAAATGATGTCTATAGATACACTACAATATTATTCAGCCAGAAGAGGAAGAACATCCTGACGGGTGTCCCAACGTGCATGGACCTTGAGGACATCATACTGGGATTTTGAAAGGAGCCAGTCAAGAAGAGATCAACGCTGTGTGATTCCACTTCCCTCAGGCATGTCGAGTAGTCAGACTCACAGAGACGGAAACAAAAGGGTGGCAGCTAAGACCAAGGGAGGGGGACAAGGGGAGTTATTTCTTCACAGGGGCAGAGTTTTAGTTACGAAGATGGAGAGAGTTCTGGAGATGGATGGTGGGGGGTTCCAAACATTATGAATGTATCTCACACCACTGAACTGTACATTTGAAAATGGTTAAGATGATAAATTTTATGTTACGTGTATTTTGCCACAACAACAACAACAACAAAATTGGGGAAAAAAGAAGAAAGACCCCGGGCCAGGAGTCATGGGTCTTGAGTTCTAGTCCTGATTCCGTCCTTAAGCGTGTGACCCTGTACAAGACAGCAGCCTCTCTGGGGACCTGCTAACAGGTCCGTCCAAGTCACACGGTGACCGAGGGCAAGTGCACACGGGTGCCGTTCTTCCTGCAGGCCGTGCAGGGGAGCTCCTGGGGTAAGCCCTCAGCCGAGGAGGCTGGGGCGAAAGCAGTCCCAGCAGCGGCTGTGGGACTCCTGCTGCCATCTGCCAAAATTTCTCTGGTTTCCTGGGCTAGCTCCTGGGGAACTGAGGAGCAGCCATGGTCAGGAGCATCTTGAACGGGTTCCCAAAAGACCCAAGTTCAAATTCCAGCTTGCTCCTTACCAGCTGCATGCCCGACCTCCATGACCTCAGTCCTACATACACCTGCACAGCACGGAGCTGCTGCAAATGAAACGTGAGGAGATACTTGGGCTGCACACAAAAAGTGTGTGACAAACCATCTACTATGTTCTCTGTCTTGGGCTAGAGCCTTCTTCTGAATGAAGGTGGCAAGGCTGGAGAGAGGCCAGTTTGGACTTTCAGGCTTTTTTGCTTATCAGCTGGAGTCCCTCCCCCACCCCAGTGCCAAGGCTGCCAGGCGGTGTTGGGCACAGGGCACCAGTGTGGGGTGGCAAAGTGGGTGCAAGGGCTTATTATTTCTCCCTGCCCGGAGCACCGTGGTCTTCTTGCTGGACCATCTATCTCAGTGGAAACCTTTGCTGAGATTTATCGTCCTGTTCCTGCTGGGTACAGACTGCAGGAAGGTAAAAAATGTCCTTTTTGAGGCAATAAAACATGAAATGGAACCCAATTTCTCTCCAGGGTAAGAATCATTATGTTTGACAATGGCCGTAAAGTGTGCAGTGCTGAGGAAAGGGGGCAGGCGGGGGCCTTGGCGGATGAGGGGGGCAGAAGGCACCCCTGCAAGACGGAGCCATTGTGCAAGCACCAAAGAGGGCCTGGAAGGAGACCAGGGGCCAGGATGCCACCCCACAGCCCATCTGATGCCCAGGTACACTCACGGTCCCCGGCCCTTGAGGTCCCCACGTGGATTCAATGCATATTTATCAAAGACTTCTACTGGGCAGGGGGTGATAAGAAGGCCACCCTGCTTGCTGTACCCAGCACTTTAGAGAGAGCAGAAGAAATGTGTGCTCCATTGAATTGAATTGAGTGTTAAGGAGTCTAGGTCTTATTCAGGAAGGACCAAGAAACCAGGTTTGTATGTGTGTGTGTTTACATTTTTTGAGATATAACATATAAAGCTCTCAGGTCTTGGGGCTCCTGGGTGGCGCAGTAGGTTGAGCATCTGACTCTTGGTTTTGGCTCAGGTCATGATCTCAGGCTCATGGGATCGAACCCCACATCGGGCTCTGTGCTCAGAGGGGAGTCTGCTTGAGATTCTCTCTCCCTCTCCTCCTCCCCCACCTCACATGCATGTGCTCTCTCTCTGTCTCAAATATATAAATCTTTAAACAAAAAATTAAGCCCTCAAATCTGAAGTGTACAACTTAACACATTTTTTTCACCTGAACATATCCAGGTAACCACCACCCAGATCAAGATCGAGGACATTTATGGCACTCCAGGAAGACCACTTGAGCCCCTTCCCAACAAAGGCTCCAGAAGATAACCACTACGGACAAGTTTCTCTCTTCCTGAACGTCGTGTAATTGGAAACGTACAGCATGCGGTTTTCCCTTCTTTCACTCATCAATGAGATTCATCCGTGTTGTTGTGTGTACTGGTGCATTCTTTTTCATCACAGTTTGTTATTCCATGTTAGATTCCATGTTAGGAATACGTCATGATTTATTGATCCATGATGATGTTGATGGACATCATGGCGGTCTCACGTTTGGGGTTTTGACTAGCAAAGCCGCAGTGGACATCCTTGTACATACCTGCCTTCTAGTGGACGTAGTGAAGAGTTTAGAGCAGAGGAGTGAAGGATTAGATTGACTTTTTTTTTTCTTTTGTCCCTGGTGATGGTTAATTTCATGTGCTAAGTTGACTGGGTCATGGGATGCCCAAATATTTGGTCAAATGTTGTTCTGGGTGTGTCTGTGAGGGTGTTTTGGAGAGAGTAACATTCGACTGAGTAAAGCAGAGTGCCCTCCTCGGTATGCTGGGACTGACCCTATGGGGTAAAGGCCTGAATAGGACGAAAACACTGACCCTTCTGTGAGTAAGGGGGACCTCCTCCTGCCTGACGGCCTTGAGCTGGATCATCAGTTCTTGCTTTTTTTTTTTTTTAAGATTTTTATTTATTTATTTGAGAGAGAGAGAGCACACAACTGGGGGAGGGTCAGAGGGAGAAGCAGACTTCCTGCTGAGCAGGGAGCCTGATGTGGGGCTCAATCCCAGGACTCCAGGATCATGACCTGAGCCGAAGGCAGTCGCTTAACCAACTGAGCCACCCAGGTGCCCCGGTTCTTGTCTTCAGACTTGAACTGAAACATTGGCTATGCAAGCCTGCCAATATTCAGCCTGGAAGTAGCCCATCAGCTCTCGGGGTCTCCAGCTTACTGGCTGCAGACCTTGGGACCGCTCAAGCCTCTATAATCATGTGAGCCAATTCCTTATAATAAATCTCTTTTATATATACACATGCTATTGGTCCTGTTTCTCTAGAGTAGTCTAATACATCCCTCTAACTTCTTATTTTGAAAGATTTCAAATTTATTGAAAAGTTAAGACAAATACAACTGTGGCAAGTCGATTGCATTAACCATGCTTGCCTCCCCATGTGATGCTCCCTGGAAGTGTCTTCCAGTGCTGACTCTGGGCTTGGCCACGTGGCTCGCTTTGGCCAATGGACAGCAGTACAACGGATGTGAGCAGCAGCTTAAAAGCGTGCATTCCTTCTCCTCTTCCTCTCTTGGACTCCTGCCACTGCTGGGAAGACACTCTCAAGCCAGCCTGGCTGCGGGAGTTGAGGGACTCGTGGAGGAGAGCTGAGATGTGCAAGCCGTGGTCACCTTCGTCCAGCCAGGCCACAGCCCACCCACTAGCTGCTGACAGGTGCATAAGCAAGGCCAGACCACATCTGGGGAATTTCCAGTCAATGACCCAGGGGCTTGCAAAAAAGTCAGAAGTAGCTGTTGTTTTAAGTTTGGGGATGGTTTCTAAACACAACCAGATACAACAAGAAACACTTATCTATCCTTTACCTAGATTTACCGATTATTAACATTTTGCCATATTTACTTTATTCTTTGTATACTTCCAAAACATTGGAACGTTGCCGACATCATGACACTTCCACTCTACCTACTTTGGCATCTGTCTCCTAAGAACAGGGCTGTCCTCCTGCATAACTCTACTACTGTGATTACACCGAGTCACTTAATATTGTTACAGTGATATCTAATAGAGAGCTCGTATTCAAATTTCCCCAATCACCCAAAAGTGTCCTTTGTAGCTGGTTTTTTTTTTTTTTTTAGACAGGATCTATTTAGGATCGTTCCAGTACACTGCCCACTTCTACAATCTACACAGAAGTTTATAGGCTCAGCCCAGCATCCAACCATGAGGACTGAGGTAGGGCAGGCACACTGTCTGGGTTCCTGCATTGCCACTTCCCAGCTGTGTGACCTTGGAAATTTCCCTCATGTTCCTCATCCTTGGATGGTTTATATACAAAGCGAGTATGTTATCAGCACCCACCTCATGGGGTTATTGTGAGCATCTAATGAATTACACACAGAGGGGAGCCTACATGGTAAGCCCCTGTACTTATGTTAATGACTTTAGTCACAGAGATGATCATTACTACTCTTTGTGTCTGCTGACTTATCACACACCTTTCCATGAGCTTCCTGAGTGGTAGCATGTGGTTCTATTGTAGCTGGGAAAGCAGGGTTGGGATTCCCGCTCTGATAATCCCCACGTAGACTGAGGGAGGCTGCACCATTCTGGGGAGAGAGCACCCTAGTCCTTGCTTTACCTCTAACTTGCTGTGTGGCCTTGGACAAGTCACTTCTTCTCTGGACAAGTCCCTTCCTCCCAACTCACCCCCCTTCCTTCCTCCCTCCCTCCCTCCTTCTTTTTTCTTTCCTTCTTCCAATTGTATTAATGGAAGTTTCTCCCCATTCCATTTTATCCTCTATTAGTTTGGAAGCTAGAATTCATGCTATTTTTATTCTCTTGTAACAACCCTAGAAATGCATCACGCATCTTTAGGTTATAATTGCCAGCCACTAGTTCTGTCTCCGCATCCCTCCTACACAATTCCAGAGACCTAAAATGCTTTAACTCCAGTTGCCTGTATTTTGATTCTCTCTTGTTTGTTTGTCTTAACCCCGCAAATTAAACATTTCAAATCATCAATGTTTATTTAAATTTACCCATGTGTTTACCATTTCTTCTGCTCACTATTCTTTCTTGTATCTCAACCCTTCCTGCTGGGGTCATTTTCCTTTCTTCCTGAAATCAATGCTTTCAGAACTTTCTTTAGGGAGGGCCCCGGTTATAAACTCTGACAGTTTTTGTTTAACTGAAAATGTCTTTATTTTGCTCCCATTCTTAAGAACTAGTTTCAGAGGTTATGGAATTCTCAAGGGACATCTTCTCTCAGGTTTTTGAAGGTTCCTCGACTGTCTCCCGGACTTCCAGAGTTTCTCTGAGAACCCGGACATCAATCTATTTGGTGTTTCTTTTTAGGTAATCTCTCTTTTATCTCTGGCTGCTTTTAAGATTTTCTCTTTGTCTATGACACTCTGTGGTTTCCCTGTGGTGTGTGGAGGCGGAGATTTCTTTTTATTCATCCTGCTTGGGATCCATCGAGCTTTCTGAATTGGAGGATTGGAGTCTTTCACGGTCCTGCAAGACTCTTAGCTGTTTTCTCCTGAAATTTGGCTTTCTGTTATTCTAGTATCTCCCAGAACTCTTAGGAGACACATGTTAGATCCTCTCCTTCTAGCACCCATGTTTCTTAATCTCTCTTCTGTATTTCTCCTCTCTTTGTCTCTCTCTGCTTACTGCCTTCTGGGAAGCTTTTCTTACCTTTTTTTTCCAGTTTACCAATTCTCTGCTCAGCTTTGTCTCATCTTCTGTTGTGCCCATTGTATGATTTTACCTCTTATGTCTAGATACTTTATCTGATTCTTTTTCAAATCAGCCTGGTGTTTTCTTACAATCTTAACGCCTTTTGTCATACTTTCGGTATCCACGTTTACGGTTTAAACATACATTCGTTTTATATTCGCGATCACAACTCCAACGCTTTCGGTCTTTGTAGGTCTGATTTAGTTGTCCTTCTGCTGATTCTTGTTCGTAGTTGCTTGTTTCCTTGTGTGTTTTGGCTTTTTTTTTTTTTTTTTTTTTTTTTTTGGGCACCCATGTTTCTTGGAACTTGTTTTCTTAGGAATTCTTTCAGGACTGGGTTTAAGAGGGTGTTTCTTCGGAGAAGATTTGTTTATGCTTTGGTCAGGTGCCATTACCAATAGTGAGCCAATTGCTTGTGGATTTTTAGGCTTCATGTGTAGCATGAATTCTGGCCCTAAGCCCAAGTGAGGGTGAGCTTGTGGGTAAGAATTCTCTAAGAGGGAGAGTTTTTTCTCTCCATTTTCCCCTTCCCACCAGAGCCACAGCAGGCTTTCTTTGTTCATGTTGGGAGGACCCTACTTTATGCAGGGGCAGCAGATTTGATCTCCCCACCTTGCTCGGGCTCAGACCTTGTCTCCTGTCCCCTTTAACACAATGTGTCAAGCCCAGGCTTTGGGTTGACCAGATGCCCGCAGGGAGAAGCTCACTCAATTCTCTGGAACTGCATTTCTTATCCTTTCTGACCTCTGAAGATTTTCTTTACTTTTCCACCAGCCTATCCATGCACAAAATATCTTTTAATTTGTTCAACCAGCAATTCGAAGTGTCCTGTATTGAGATGATATCTTGAGATTAGAAGTCAGTCCTATGGCCCAGTTTTATTTGTTCTTCATTCATTTCCTTATTCATGCAACAACTATTTCCTTGAGCACCTAAGAAGGGCCAAGTCCTGGGTGAGGCAGAAGGGGTACAGAGATCAATAAGACACATTGCCTGTTCTTGGGAATGCACCATGAAGAGTCTTAAAACATGACTGATGGTGTTCGGGGAAATCCTTCAAATCCTACAAATTAACACTTGCTGCCATTTACTGAGTGCCTCCATTGTGCCAGGCACTGTGCCAAGGCCTGTATGTGTATCATTTTATCAGCTTCTCTTGACAGCCCATAAGGGAGCCACTGATGGGGAAACTGAGGCACAGAGAACTTAACTTGTCCAATGTCACATAGTTGCAAGATAGTTGAGCCATAATTGGAAACCAGGCTGTTTGGCTTAGGAACTAGGATCTTAACCTCTGTGCTAAGGGATGGTTCCCACCTTTCTACCCTCCTGCCTTGAAGATGTTCCCATCCCCTAATCCTTACCTCCTCCCTCAACCACTTAGCTCTGCCATGGAATCTGATCCAGAGCCATGCTGGGCATGACTCCTTCTGAGCCTGCCCTTAGAAAGACCTCCTCCCTGCCAAGAAGCAGCTCTATAAAAAGGATATGGCGAGGGCAGCCTCATTAATATTCTTTCCTTCTGTCAAATTGTCAGGGAACGGCGAGCCACTGGGGGAGGAGGGTTATGCACCTGGCAGGAGGAAGGGTCTTGTGGCATCATTGTGAAGGTGGGTTTAGCCTAGCAGAGGGGTCAGGCTTTGTGGAGGGATAGGAGGGGTCCTCAGGAGGGGGTCTCCAAAGGATGGGGAGGGATGGCTTGGAATAGATGAGGGGTGGAGGGACCAGGTACCCACTCCCCAGGAGGTCAGAACCAGGGCCACCTCCCAGCTGGGGCTGACTCCTTTGGGCCCACAGGGGTGGGGCAGGAGATGTTCTTTACAACCAGCCCAATGTGCTCACATCCACAACTGGGTACTCCCTAAGGAAGGGCCTGGACAGTCTGAGTCATCTCTTTGCCCACAGCACCCTGGGCCAAAAGCATGGCTCTTAACTATAAATACCTGGTGAACAGATCTGGCTCTATGCATTACAATTTTTTTAAATTACATGTGCCATATCCGAGTATAAGTTCATTATGTAATCCAAGCACTAAAGAAGCATATTATGGAGAAAAAGTGAAATTCCTTCCTTTATAACCACCCCCTTCTCATCCCCTCACAGAGGTAACTAACCACTGAAAGCAATTTGGTATGTCTCCTGCCAGATGGCTTTCCAGAATGCACAAATTTGTACTCTGATGGAGCAGACCACCACACACCCCTGCATGTGCATGCATGTGCACACACACACACACACACACACACACACTCCCCTCCTGCCTTTGCTTTGGCACCCACAGGTCTGGAAGTAACCCCCTTCTTCCCCTCCTCCTATTGCTAGGTCATGTTGCTCCCCAACTACTGCTCTGTTCAGATGTCCTGGGCTTGCATGGACTCTGAACAGGATGGCCAATGTACCCCCGTTCCCAGCATTCCTCCCCTGCCAAGAGGAAGGGGATGGGGCAGGGGAGGGGGGACAGAGGAGGCTGGAGGGGAGGTCCCCAAAGAGTAGGGAGAGAAATCAAAAGACCCAAGAGTGTCTGCATAATCAACAGGAACCTCTTCCCTGAGAAACCCCTTCCTCCCCTCTCCCTCCTCCCCATCAGCCCTGTCCCCCTCTGACAGGGTCCTAACCTTGCACCCTCTGCTCTGATCCCGAACCCTGCATGGAGGTCTCGGCTTGCTCTGAAGGCTTGTCATGTCTGCGTTTAATGAAGTTTAATTATCTTCCAAGATTCAATGAATAATTATAAATCTTTTCAAGATGCAATCACACGGGTTCATGCTTCATTAACAGTGGAAAATCAATTGTAATTCGTGTAATTCCTCTCTTCTGGAGATCAGTCTGTTTGTACACGCTCTCCCCCTTCTCATCCTGCTTTGTCTCCCCCAAGAAGTACATCGGATGCCTGGCTTTTTCCTTCGGAATTGATGAGCCTTGCTGGGGGTGGGGGGTGGGGAGGGGAGCAAGGCCTAGGTGGAGGAGGGGAGGGGTGAAGAGAGGGAGAGAAGGATGGTCCCAGTGGGGCGCAGGCCTGGGTAGATATTTGTAGGAAGCAAGATTGCTGAGAAAGGGGGGGTAGGGAGATGAGAGAAAGGTCTCTTCAAGGCCACAAGAAAGCAGAGTGTTTCTTAACCTTGTTACTGGGAGGGGTCACAGACCCCTTTGAAAATCTGATGAATGCTATTGATTGATACCCTTTGAAAATGCACCCAGAGCATCTTGCTGACAGTTTAGGGTGTCAGGTCCCAAGACCTTTCCCCCCAGCCACTATGGCCTCCTCAGTGTCCCAGATAACTCAGAAAAGACAAGACAAGGCTGCTTCTTGGTAACTTGGGATCCTCCTCTATCTCTGAGAAATTGAGGGGCTCCACTAGGGGCTGGGTGCCATCTGAAGCTCATCTCCAACAGAAACTACAGCCTGGAATTTTCCAGACCACAAAGAGCCCTGGTCGAGGGCAGCTTTGCTGGAGACTCATCTTTGAGACATCTGTGGCCCCAGCTCCTCTGACCAGCACAGCCTCCTCGCAGACAAGATGCGTATCTTGCTCTTTAAGGTGGTAAGGTGCCTGCATGTACGCAGCAGAGGGGAGTGGGGCCCTGTCAAGTCTTTGGGGGGGGGGCACAAGGACATGGGGAAGTCCTCAAGCAATCAGCCAGACCAATGGTGAGAGCAAAGGGAAGCCTTTGTGCAGAGGTCCGGACTCTCTCAAATGAGAGGGCTCCGTGTCCCCCACAGCTGGCCCGGTTTCCTCCCCTGAGCTGTAGATGGAAGCCTCTAAGCAGCGCTGGCCAGTAGAACTCTCTGGAAGGTTGGAAAATTTCTATCTCACACTGTCCACTACGGTGGCCACCAGCCATATGTGGCTATTTAAATTTAAATTAATTGAGCTCAAAGGGAATTAACGATTCACTTCCTCAGCTACATTAGCCACAGTTCAAGTGCTCACCCATCACACGTGGCCAGTGGCTGGCCTATGAGACCACACAGAGCCCATGCCCACCATCGCAGACAGCACAACAGGACAATGCGGCTCTAGGGGCCTCATGCGCGCTAGCGCCCATCAGATCGCTTGAGCTGCCTCCAGGCTTTGTGTTAGACCTCTGGCCTGTATCAGTTTCCAACTGCTGCTGAGACAAATTCCTATAAATTCAGTGGCTTTATTTTTTAAAAATATTTTATTTATTTGTCAGAGAGAGAGAGAGGGGAGAGGGAGAGAGCACAAGCAGGGGGAGTGGGAGAGGGGGAAGCAGACTCTCCGCTGAATAGGGAGCCAGACATGGAACTTGATTCCAGGACCCTGGGATCATGACCTGAGCCGAAGGAGACGCTTAACTGACCGAGCCACCCAGATGTCACCACTCAGCAGCTTTAAACAACACGAATCTCTTATCATAATTCTGAAGGTCGGAAGTCCAACGTGGATCTTACCGAGCTAAAATCAAGCTGTTAGCTTGGCTGTGTGCCATCTGCCTTCTTGCCTCTTCCAGTGTCGAGAGGCCACCCACAGTCTTTGGCTCTGGCCCCATCTTGCTTCTCTCTCACACAGCTAGGGCGGGGTCTCCCACTCCACTTCCCCCCTTATTTAAATAAGATTTAATCATTCGTTTTTGAGAGAGAGAGCACAAGTAGGAGGAGCAGAGGAAGAGGGAGAGAATCCCAAGCAAACTTCCTGCTTAGCAGGGAGCCTGACATGGGGCTGGATCCCACAACCCCGAGATCACAAACTGAGCTGAAACCAAGAGTCGGACACCCAACCAGCTACACCACCCAGGTGCCCCAGGACTTATGTGATTAGATTGGGCCCACCCAGGTAACCCAGGATAATCTCCCCAGCTCTAGGCCCTCGATGTCATCACATCTTCAAAGACTCTTTTTCCACAGACGGTAACATATTCACAGGTTCTGGGAATTAGAACATGGGCATCATTGGAGGGGATTCTTACTTTCACAAGTCCCAAACTTTCATTTTTCAGATGGGGACCCTGAGATCCAGAAAGGAGACACTCTGATGTGGAGATACAGAAGTCTGTCCCTTTGCCTTCATTTGGGACATGTTTATATCTTCAGACAGAGCATCTTGCCCAGAGTGGATGCTCACCGAGTATTTGTGGACTGACTGTGAACTTGGCCAGCCCGGTGAGGTGTGTTCTGTCACCCCTGCTTACAGAGGAGGCGAGCGAGGTTGAGAAGTGAGGGAGACCCAGGACACAGCCCCATCCGGAGACTCCTTTTCCTAAGAAAAGTCATCCTGGCAGCTCCCCAAACTCCAACAGGCTAGAATTGGGCTGGACTTGCCAACAGCTGCTTGGATCCGGAGTTAGACGAACAGGAGCTTCGAGTCCTGCCTAATGAGAGACCCCTCTCCCGCGCATATGTTCCTGCTAATCAATTGGCGTGTCCTTAGCCCATGGTAGCAAGTCTCTCAACTCCAAATGCAATGCAAATGTCATCGGTTTCCTTAGGCCTGGTGGGGGGGGGGGTCCGGCCATCCCCAGGCTCCCCTCTCAGGAGGGACTAGCACCCCTCTGCCAGATGGCGGACATTCAAGACAGGAGGACCAGCCAGCACACCGGGGGTTTGGACTGGGGCTAGGGGAAAGAAACAACCCCCCCACGCTCAGCCAGTGATTGGGGTAGGGCCCTCACTCCAAGCTGGGAATCTGCAGGGAGGGGAGGCAGTGAGGACAGGAATCCCGATTTGCTGCTGGGGGGGCGGGGCAGAGGCAGGGCCCTGGGTCCTCTGATGCCTGAGGAGCCCTTCCACCGGCACGGGCTCACGGAGACCCCAAGTGCCTGACAGAGAAGCCACGTGAGGCCACGGAGTCTGGGCTCATCTTCTGCTCCACCACCAACCAGCTACACCCCTAGGCCCCTCTGTACAATGAAGAGGCATTGTGCGACCTTGCAGGAAGCCTGTGAGGATGGTATACGATGTGCCCAGGGTTCAGGGTTGGAGCTTAACAAGTAGACGGGATGATAATATCTCACATCTGTTAATTGCTTACATGTGCCAGGCCTTGTTCTGTTTTGTGTCCATAATGTCCTTCTGTCCTTACAATGGTACTATAAAGTATGTGATGGTATCCCCATTTTACACATGAGAAGGTTGAGAGAGTAAGTAATTTACCCAAGGTCACATAGCTAGGAAAGAGCGGAGCCAGGACTAAAGCCCAGGTGGTCTGTCTACACAGTCCGTGCTTGTCGTCCTCAATAGGCTACACCATCTCTGAACATGCATCCTCCCTCTGACCCTCCTAAATGTCCCTGCTTTCCCCCTTCCTCCCTGAGGACCACCAGGTGGAAGTTGCCTCCTGAGCTCTGGGATCTGCCCCCTGGGAAACAGGTAGGACTTCCCTTGTTTCTGGAGTCTGATCGGCTGGCCCCATGCGTGGCACAGCCAGAGTCCTGGCCAATCCTGTCTCCCTTCAGCTCTGTGACATTCGACCAGTCACCTAACCTCTCTGACCCCATTATTCCCAGCTGCGAAACAGCAAACAGTAGTGCCTTCCTGGAAGTTGCCGTGAGGGTTGAGATTATGTGATGCAGAGCACCCCACCCTCACCCCCGCCATCCACAACAGAGCCACCCCGGGTCCTGCCCCTCTGTGGGACTTTCTAAATGTCATTGCAGCCCAACTGCCCCTGTTGCCTCTTCTGGGCCTCTTCCTCCTCCGGTGGGTACCCCCTGGGTTAACCAGACTTGTCACTGGAGGTGAATCATGTCATGTTTCCAAAATGGTAGCTGTGGATTGATCGAATTCTCTCTCTGTCCCAAGCCCCTTCTGCTGAGTGGCTTGAGAGGGCAGGGGACAGTGATAGTGTCTGGTGATTATTTCAGGAGGGTAAAGGTCAGAGCTCCCTGGAACCCCTGGCAATGTGGGTCCCTGATATGGGCTAGGTCCCTGGGGAGGAGGAAAGGGGCTCTGGCTGGTTATGTAGGTGGTCAAACAGGACAAATCCAATCAAATCCATTTGCTTAGTTGTTTGCTAAGACCACACACACACACACACACACACACACACACACACACACACACACACACACACACACGAACCACATGATCCTTCCTCTCTACTTGGCCAAAGCCTTCCTGTCTTAAAGGCTCACCGAGGGGTTGCCTGCTACAGGAAGCCCTCCTTGACTGTCCAAGCTCCTCTCAGGTTTTGGGTTTGTTTGGTTTTCCCTAACTAGCACCACAGTCTGCTTACCACCCTGGAATGCAGTTCAGTTGTGAATACATTCAAGCAACGTGTCACTTATAATCATCGAAGTACCAACCCCGGTGAGTAATTTGCTTTTTTTTTTTTTTGAAGATCAAGCAGAGTGGATTTAATGTTCTCTCTCTAATAAGGTCGCTGTCACTCATCCCATGTGCTTCCTTGCGGGGAAGAAGGCAGGGGCATTATATCTGGGAACAGTGTGGCCCCCAGGGCTGTCTCATCAGCGTGGCAGCCCGAGAGGGTCATAAACGACCAGGGCAATTGTGAGCGATCGTGGGGGTGTGTGCACTGTGATATTATACCTCCAACCACTGCATTTTCCATGCTGGATTTTATTAAACTCTGGATGAGCTTGGGTGGGGGAATTATTGAACTGCTTATAATGAGGATACTTAACCCCTCTGGAGCACTTTGCCACATCCCAGATCCTACACTCAGAAGTCTACATGAACGATGAGCTTCTTAATCTTCCCACAAGCCTGCAAAGCAGGTGCCATTAGTCTCCATTTCAGAGAGGAAAACTGAGGCTTGGAGAAGTTGAGAAACTCCCTCAAGTCCGCACAGAAACTTGCTTGAGGTCGAATAGCTGCTGGGTGATAGAACAAGGATCGGGACCGAGGTTTTGTCTGAGCCCAGAACTTGCTTTTTCAAAATTCTTGCGAGCCTGGGGCGCCCGGGTGGAACAGTCAGTTAAGCATCCGACTCTTGGTTTCAGCTCAGGTTGTGATCTCGGGGTCTTAATCTCAAGGTTGTGGGATTGAGCCCCATGTGGTGCTCCGCGCTTGGTGGGGAGTCTGCTTGGGATTCTCTCTCTCGCCCTCTGCCCCTCCCGCTCAGGCCCACGCTAAATCAATCAATCAATCAATCAATCAATCAATCTTGCAGGACCTATGCCGATCGAGTCCCCTTGTATTCCCTTGCTCACCCACCACCTGAGAGCCAGGCATTGCGCTGGGTGCTCAGGAGCATCAGAAGGTAGGTCGTGGGGGGAAGCCCAGCACCTGCAGGGGACACTTTCCCCAGAAAAAGTTGCTATGTCCCCGCTCAGGGACGACACTCCAGTGATGCTCTCCCTTCGCTCTCTCTTACATCATCTATTGTGTCTCTCCACTGGTCCTTCCTAACACCATAAAGCATGCCATTATTTTTCTCAGCTAATACAATGCTTTCCTCTTCCCTGCCTCTGGATTTCTCTCTTCCTTGACAGCAAAACTAGTCTTGCTGTCTCTGATGACTTTCCTCTTGAATCCACCCAGTCAGGCTCTCACCCCATCACCCTATCAAAACTATTCTTGCCAAGGTCACAAATGACCTCCTCATTGCTAAATGCAATGGTTGGTTCTTGGTTCTCTTTTGTACTTGTCCTAAGTGCTGCCTTGGACGCAAGCGGTCCCCTCCTCCTTGAACCCTACTACCTTACTGTCCTCTGAGCATCCATCATCTTTCTCCTGGTTTATTGCAATAGCTTCCCGACTGCTCTCCCTGCTTCTGCCCTTGGCCCCTTGGCTGTATTCTTTGCCCAACAGCCAGAAGGATCTTGTTAAAACATAAATCAAATCATGTGACTTCTAAAAACCCCTCAAATGTCTTCCTATCTCACTCAGAATAAAAGCCAACGTTTTATTATGACCTGTGAGACTTCACAGGATCTGACCTCCCCTCTCCTCTCTGACCACGTCTCCTCCCACTTGACCCCTGTTTGCCCCACCTCTGCCTCCTTACTGTTCCTCAAACCCCCCCAGGCACGTTCCTGCCCCAGGGCCTTTGTACTGGCTGCTTCTGCTCCTGATGCCTGCTACCATCTTTCCCAGAAGTCCACGGGGCTCCTTCCATCCCTTCATTCAGTGTTTTTGTTTTGTTTTGTGTTGTTTTGTTTTTCACTAATTGATCCTCTTCAGTGAAGCCTTCCCTGGCCTCCTTCTAAAATGTCAACCTCCACCATCATGCCCATCCCTCTTCCACGCTCTGTTTTCTCTCCTCAGCACTCACTACTAACACAACATACATTTTATTTACTTGTGAGGTGATTGTCTGTGTCTCCCCCTGGAATGTCAGCTCCACAAGAGCAGGGACTCTTGTGTTGTTTTTTTTTTTTTAACTGCCATACGCCAAGTCTCTGACACAGTGTTCAATACATATTTGTTTAACGAATAAGCAAATGAATACCCTCTCCTGTCCCGTATGAATGGATCCAATTGTCCACAGCGACCCCGTCACCCAGGGATGGATGGTGTGGGGCATGCTGAAGAGAATCTCAAGCCAGCAAATGGGCTCTGAATACAAGCGGATTTTCCATGCTCTCAACGAGAACATTAAAATAGTTTGTTGGGCCAACTTGAATTTATATTTTCATATGCCACTGGAAAAAGTGGTTAAATATCTACTTATAATATTTAATTTATTAGTTTAATCACATGTGTCTATTTAAAAGCTTGTATCTGAAATCGGATGTGCTAATTTAGGAACGTGGATTTTCCCCCCAGTGCGTTTCATGAAATTATTTTACTCAAGCTCCTCTCCAGGGACTCCCCCATCAAGGAGTGTCACCAAAGCCCCATTTCCAGGTGCCTTCAGAACACAGACATTGCTCCCATCTGGGGTGTCTGAGATTTGGCACTTTTGAGTCTTCGTGTGTGGCTGTCGCTGGAAATTTTAGCCAAGCTACAGATGCCTGTTCTTTTCAGAATAAGAAAATTTTGTTTTTCATTCATCCGGGGGGGGGTGTGTGTGTGTGATACGCCCACAACAACACAGCCAGTGGTCTGTAAATAGGGTGACTGTCCTGGCTTATCTGGGACTTCCAGTCCTGGGAAAACCAGCCCAAGTGGGTCACCCCACAGATAAAGGGCTTGTTCACAGCCATAACCTCATAGTTCTGAGGTCACCCACCCAAGAACAGCTAATACATTTGGGTCAGTTTACTTTCCTGCTTTTTATAAAAGCTGATTCACCACCAGGAGATTCTGTAAGGGTCCCAAAGTATCATTTTTTTTAAAGATTTTTATTTATTTATTAGAGAGAGAGAGAGCAAGCAAGTGTGAGCACAAGCAGGGGGAGCGGCAGGCAGAGGGAGAAGCAGGCTCCCTGCTCAGCAGGGAGCCTGATGTGGGACTCGATCCCAGGACCCTGGGATCATGACCTGAGCCAAAGGCAGACGCTTAACTGACTGAGCCACCCAGGTGCCCCCCATGCCCCAAGGTAGCTTTGACTGGAGCCAAACAGTATGTGTGGTCCAAGATAAACAGTTGAGAGAGGAGTCCAAAAAGAGGCTTTGTTGGAACCCAGATACAACCCTATAGCCAGGCCTTCTCGGGGTTGTTGTAAATCTTCAATAATGGGAGTTCTCCCCATTTCCTGCTACCCTCCCTGCCCCACCCACCCAGTGGGGTCTGGAGTAAGTACATTGCTCATCACCCCCAACTCCCCACCCGAGGGGCCAGAATGACCGTTACCGTGCGCCAGGCTTCGGACACCATTTCTAGAGCTTACAATGACTCATCCCCATTTTAGAGTCGGGAAAACTGCGGCTCTGCGAGGGGGAGCCACGCCTCTAGCCCCCTCCCTGCCATGCACATCTGCTGTGGAACTCTTGTTCAGAGACTCTCCCTAGCCCTTCCCCCACCACCCCTGGCCATCATGTGGGTGATTTGAGGCTTGCCCAGATTTACCCTCCGGCAGGAACAAAGGTTTATCCAGGCATTTGTCCCCCATTCCTGGTGCCCGGGCCCATGACCCAGCCCCTCAGACCTTTTGCCTTCGGGATCCGGACCCTGAGCCTCAGCTTCGAGAGGCCCATGCCGGGGACAGGGTGGAGGAAATGTCTTTTCCATACATCTGCCTCCAGGTCCCTGGCCCCACGACCCTCGGCATTCATTCTGAGTATAACACAGAAGAGTAAATTAAATTAGCCCCAGTCATCTTAACTGCTTGTAAGTAAGTCATAACTCGGCTCAATCTTTTGCACCCACAGCTGATTGGCTCCCTTCTGCGTGGGAAGGACCAGGAGCAGAGAGGCAGGACCAGCAGCCCCAGGGAGGCAGGGGCTGGGGGCTTGGGAACAAGCTGTGCCTACCCGCTTCTCTGCAAACATCTCTCGAGCACCCACTAAGTGCCCGACACGTGCAGGGCGCTGAGGTCTCAGCAGTAAGCAAGGCATGGACCCCCTTCTCCCATACTCACCCCAGGCGGAAAGTGGGACTTGGTGAGCTGAGAGGGGCATTACGACTACGCTCAGTCCTGATCCTCTCTCCATTGTCTGCCTCCCCTCACACTCAGACTCTTCCTGCTTTTCAAGTTCCTCCTCCTCAGGAAGCCCTCCCTCACTGGCCCAGCTTACAACTCTCCTTCCTGGGGTCTCTACCACACGCTTGAGCAAGGACCCAGAGATTAGGGAGTTCTTCCGGAGGGTGGGGGCCAGGTCTCTTGTTCTCTTTATCTCCAGAATGTCCTCGATAGAGGGAAAAACCAATGGTCAGAGAGGGGCAGTAACTTGCTTGAGGTCACACAGCAGGTTAGCGGCAGAACCAGGACTAAAATGCTTCTCTCTAGGGTCCTTTCCCCTCATTTTGATAATACCCAACCTTGACAGAGCATCTTTTTACTTGTCTAGATCTGTACTAAACACCCAGACACATGAGCTCACCTGGCTTGTCAACAGCATTTCAAGAGAGGTATTAATATCACTGTTTCCTCTCCACTTACAAACATGTTACCTGGGGCCTGGAGAAGCTATAGAACTGGCCCTCCGATTTTTCCTCGTCCGTAAATGATGGAGTCAAACTTCCAACATCCCAGCTTGACCAGATGGCCCTCAATCCATGCCACCATGTCAAGTCACCGATTCAAAGTTCATTGGGGCACCCAGATAGGCTTCAGGGGCTGTGACCCCCCCCGAAATTGCATTCTTCAGGGGGAGAGAATCTATAGCTTTTTTCCGGATTCTCAGAAGGGTCTAACCTCCCCCTGCAAACTAAGGCTCACTCTTCTATGTGACATTTACTAGATGGTTACTTATGAGGATAAGGGTGGATGTGAGCTTAGTGACGTAAGGAGGTGTGTGTGTGTGTGTGTGTGTGTGTGTGTGTGTGTGTGTGTGAAAGAGTCACAGAGAGACACACAGACAGACAGACACACACACACACACACACACATACACAGAGGAGCCCACTGGAGTGGAGGCGCGTGGGGCAGGCACCCACTCTCTCCATCTTCCTGTCCTGCCCTCCGATGTTCCCTGCCGACAAGCTCTGCCATGACAGCAGCCCGTGGACGGCCGGGCACACGCGTGTGCTCCCACAGGCAGCAGGCTGGACTCACCACCCGCTGCCACGCCATGTTCCATTTCTCTCCGCCCATCAGCCGGGCCTCCCCAGGGCCCGATCTCCACGGTTGTTTTATGGAAGGTGTCAGCTCCCCGCTCCACTCTCTGGCCTGATGTAGTTATTAGAACAGCTACAAGAAGAGACAAAACGCCAGGCGAGGAGATGGGGGCTAGGGTCCCCGAGGCAGCTGCTGAGAACGAGAACGTGTAATCCCTCATTCGTCGTGTCACCGAAACCGACTCTCTGCTCCTGCCATCACTTCCTATTTAGAACTGCATAATAATTAGGATGTGTATTTGGAAACAATTAAAAATAAGCTGCCAGCATGTGGCTAATTTTGCTCAGGCTGCGAGGATAATATCAGTGTAGAAGAAGGTGGGGACACAGAGCCCATGGAAGCCATCAAGACCCGGGTGGCTCTTGGCTCTGCTGCTGGTCTTCCTTTGAAGGCCACCGGCCGCGTTGGCTGGGGGCCCAGGCCTGGTGGAGGCGGAGATGGCTGGGGCCAGCAGCCGAGGACCCTGGTGGCCAGTGGGCAAGGCAGGCTGCCCTGGAGGAGCCAGCTCTTCTGCTCGGGTCCACACGCCCAGTTCCCTCATGCCACCCAAGGGCTGAGTCCCATGCGCCTGGAGGAGACACCTTCCACCCACCCTTGGCCAGCTCCCCCACAGCTCCTGCAGCTGGACAGCATACACGTATGAACTGTGAGCCATGGAGGTCCTGGGTTCGAGTCCTGGCCCTGCCTCCTATTGCTTGGGCCATCTCAGTCGAGCTCCTCGGCTTCCTTTCCCACTGCTCTCCCTCTGCTGTTGCTCGGCGCACAAGAGGACCTCAACTTTGGCCCCCGGCAGAGCTGGTTCAAATCCCAGCTCTGCCCCTCACCGGCTCTGTGATTTTGTCCCTGCAATATGGGGACAACAGTACCTACATCCTGTAGTTCTTATGAGGCTGAAATGAGACAACGCATGAAAAGTCCGTGGCCAGGAGCCTGGCTCGTGGCAAGTATTCCGGGGATGTGGGACTTGATCACTGTGCTATTTGCTGTGTTCTTACTCGTGGTGGCGTGGCCACTCGTGAGCACCACCCCCCCCCCCACAACCTACTTGTCTGTAGCTCCCTCTCCGTGCTGTGCCCCGGGCAGAGAGCTCAGAGAGGGCAGGGGACAGTCCTGGGGCATTTTGTGCGCCACCACGGAGCCTGCCCCTGTGCCCTACCCTCGATACTCCGTGCAGATTTAGCAAGTGTCTGTCCCACTACCATGGCGCCCTCCCTTCCCCTCCCCTCCCAGCCTTCCCCCTCCCTCTGCACTCAGTAACACAGACTTCAGCCCACATGTCCCCTCTGCTCGGAACCTCCCCTGGGTCCTGTTTCCCAGCGAATGCTGGAGCCCTTACTATGGCCTCCATAGTACTTTTTTGGGGCCTCAATAACAAATTATCACAAATGCGGGACCTCAGAATGACGAAACTTATGCTCTCGCGGTTCTGGAGGCCAGACGTCCAGAATCAAGGTCGTCTCTGGCAGTGCCCCACTCTCTCTGTAGGGGCAAGGCCTTCCTGGCCTCTTCAGCTCCTAGGCTCATGACCACATGTCTGTCTCTACACAGCTTCTCCTCTTCTGTCTCTTATAAGGACATTTGTCATTGGACTTAGGGCCACCCAGACAATCCAGAATGATCTTCTCATCTCCAGATCCCTATTTAGTCACACACAAAATCCCCCTTTTCAAATAAGGTCACAGTCACAGGTCCCAGGGATGAGGATGTGGACGAATCCTTTTGGGGGCCCCCTCTGGTCCCACTAGAGCCTCACGGGGATCCCTCTCCTCTCCCCTCAGCCACGCTGGTCTGCATGCTATCCCTTAGCCTTTCCCATCTCAGGCCATCCTCGGCCTTCAGACAGCCCTGCAGTCCGTGTCCTCATTTCTTTCAAGGCTTTGCTCAGATATCAGCCTTTCAGCGAGGACAGCCCCGCTGCCCTGTTTAAGGCCTGTTGCAAGTCCTCCCTGTTCCCTGCTTTATTTTCCTTCACAGCACTCAGTGCCTCTAACCCATATTGTTTCACTGATTTGTTTTCTGTTTTCCTCCCCCCAGGAGAACAGACCTCTATTAGGGCAGGCACTTCCTCTGTTCTGTTTGTCGTATATCCCCAATGTCTCAAACAATCTCTAGCACACAGTTCGTGCTCAAAACCCATTTCTGGACTAAGTGAGGCACTAGGCTGGGCTGCGAATACAAGGCGGCAAGACGTCTGAGGCCCTGGCACCCGGGAGCTCACCATCCGGGACGAGGGGTGGCCAGGGAGCTGGCCTAGCTCTGCTTTCCCACCAGTGAGCTTCGACGGAGCACCTGGTACACCAGCCGAGGGTGCAGAGATGGGTTTTCATCTCCTTCAGCCAGAGCGCTGGAAGTCCCTCCTATTGGTGGTCCTGGGGCTGCAACAAGGTCTTCAGAGGTAAATGAGTGTGACCCAGGAGGGCAGCCACCTGCTCTGTCCTGCCCACTGCTGTGTCCCTCGCGCCCCGCACCTCACAGGTGTCAGTGAAGATTTGCCAGGTGAATGAATGGCTCATCTCTGCGCCAAACCCGAGGACAACACAGTGGGGCTAATCAAGAGGAAGGTTGAGTATTGGAAGTCTCTGGTCTGTAGAACAGGTGTGCCCGGTGAAGGAGGCCAGGGGACCATGGCAAGCCCTCTGCCCTAGGTGTCGGATGGGGGCGGAATGCATGCAGGGATTCTGTCAAGGGGTTGGGCTGGGAGCAGGGCTGGGGGCTGGCCACTGTCCAGATCCTCAGGCTTCGTGGACCCCTGGGCCAGTTGCCCAGGGCACTGTGGAAGCAGCCCTCCACATCGCATTGGCCGGCCAGTGTACCCACTCCTTCCCCCCGTGGCCTTGGAACTAGTCTGTGCTGGAGACGATGCTCCAAGAATGATTGCCAGGCTCTTGAGCCAGGAAAAGCAGACTGAAGGGCATGTCATCCATTAAGGGCCCAACCTCTCACCCAGGAATGCACAACTCACCATGTCATCTGTCACCCCCTCTATCACCTGCAGCTCCAACCTGGCCTGGCTGCCAGCTGCACCCACTCCCCAGGGACCTTCTCCCACAGCTCATGGAGGCAGGGGCTGGGAGCCTATCTTAGCTCCCTAGGGAGCAGGCAGCACATGGCTGGGGCAGAGCCATGGTGCTCCCAGTGGCTGCATGTGGAGGGCGCTTCCTCCACCTCTCCCAGGCCTGCATCCAACACTGATGCCCGAGGAAATTGAGACACCCCGTCACCTGAAGGCCTGGGCCCAGAGGTCCAGAGCCAGACAACATGCTCACACTGGGGGGCCGCAGAGCAAGGAACCCTGGCACCTCTTTCCTCCTAAGCACCTTCGGGCTCAGAGTCTGTCTCACAAAGTCCCAGACCCATCTGGCTTCTTAGCAGCAGGTGGGGGCCCGGGCTTTGAGCTTCCCACCACCCTCGCCCATCCTCTGTCCTGCCTCTGAATGGGGGCCCAGCTCTGTGTCTCCCACTGGCAGGATGTGAAGGACAAGCTGCCCGCCTGCCTGCTGCAGCCTCACAGCCTCGTCAAAAGCAGTAATTGTCAGGAGAAATTTGCCAGCTGAGTGAAATAAAGGGCCTTGAAGGTATAAAGAGTCAGAGCCGCCGATAAGAAGCTGTTTTATATAGACTTTCATTCCCCAGATCGGAATGAGAACATAGGCTTTTAGGTCTTTTTTTTTTTTTAAATGTGAACCAAAGCCTTATTGTCCCCCAAGAAGTCCAGTTTGGGTATAAGAGAGATTAACGGTGGGGCAGATGGGGGCCAGAGGAGGCTGGCAGCACAAGGACCCTGTGGTGGCCCAAGGCTTTCCTGTCTTCTTGGCTGCCTCTGAGAGCCCCCTCGGAGTGATCTTGTGGCTCAGTGCCCCCCGCCCCCGGCCGGCAGCTGCTGCCCTGCGCCCCTCCCTCCCACTCAGCTCCGGGACCAGGGCCTGGGGGCACCCCCAGCAGGACCCCAGGAAGGATGAGTGGGGTTCTCTGCTGGTGCCCCACTCTTCTCGCTCCTTTTCATCTTGAGGCCCTCTCTCCTTTTAAATAAATTGGTTTAAGTGACACATATTCATGGTAGAATATTGAGAAAAGTGATTGAACACAAAGAGAAACATTTAAATAGCTTGTAAATCCTTTCTCTATTTATTGTGCATTGTGGTTTGCCAGTCATTTCTCCCTATATATTTATAAACATGGGCTCCGATGGTACACGTTTCTTTGTAAGCAGCTTTTCTCCACTGCCTAACGTATATAAGGAACACATTCTGTGAAGCCTATTTATTCAACCTGCAACTGGTCCATGGGGTCCCACCCGAAGTTAGCCGTGCTTTCCCACTAATTGGTTGAGAACATTCTATGTGACAACAAGTAACTATGAATCCAGCCAATGCACAAATGTATCCTTTATGAACCGCAATAGCATTTCCCTGCCCTTGACAATGGTCTTACGTAGATGGCCAAGACACATTATTTCTTTAATCTGCAGGCAGTCGGTGAATGTGCGAGTGGACCCCTTTGTAATCAACTTGTGGCCCCTTGGGATCCGTGGCTGGCTCAGGTCAGGAGAAGCCAGGGGGAGGGGCCTCTGTTCAGGATGTTCTTCCCCAGAACTTTGCATGGCCACTTCTTTCCCATGATCCAGATTTCTCCTTACATGTCACCTCAAAGGAGCCTACCCTGTCCACCCAAAGCAGCAACCCAGCCAGTCCCTTTTTCTCATTACTGCCCTACCTTAATGGTTGGTACCATTACCTGAAATAGTCTTCCTTTTCCATTTGCTTGTATCTTCCTCTCCCTCCCGCAAGAGGGACTAAAACTACTGTCTCCCTAGAATGGTGCTTGGCATAGAGTAGGTGCTCAGCAAACACCCATTGACGGAAAGAGCAAACAGGGATGGGATTCTCACCCCCAAGGGGGGCAGCCCACTGCATCTGGGGAAACCGCTGTTGGTTAGAACCAACCAGAAATGGCAGGGAAAGGCTTCATTTCATGTATCAGGTCCACCTAATGGGTAGTGGCTGCCTGGAGCACTGGGTTGAAAAAGGGTTTGAGGTCACATTCAACCTCTGTTGAGGGAGGGTCATAACCGATCAGTGATAATCCACCATGGGCATAATGGCAGGAATAGTGGTATGTGTGCCACGTATCTGCCACACCTGGATTAGACTAGAAACCCCCTTAAAAGAAGGTAGGGCTTTATTATTCTCCTTTGCAGCCCCCTAGCACCTGGCACATTCTAGGTGCTTGGTCATGACTGCTGTTGGCTGGAATCGCTCAGCTTTGAGGCCTTGGCTCCCAAAGAGATAGGAGAAAACATCTAAGCCAAAGGTTTTCCTTTTTTTTTTTTTAACCTGCAATGTTCTTTCTTCAAAAGAACATCTTACATGAAGTCCAGGATATATTAGCAGACAGAAGCAAAGCTGCTCTGACTGAATCTGGGTTTGAGGTCCGGAGCCCCCACTGCCCGCACCCCCACTATCAGAGGCAGCCCGGAGGCACCTTTCAAGGAACCTAATGGCTCCACAGAACCCAGTCTGAGAACCCTGGACGAGGAAACCAAGATCCAGAAAGAGGAAGTGACTTACCCAAGGTCACACAGCAACTTAGAACTGAAAATGGGGTACCAGCCAGGGGACTCCCAGTTCAGTGCTCTTCCTGCCACATTTCCAGGGTCTCGCACAGAGCAGGTGCCCTCAGTTCTGGGCTGGGCCTTGAGGCCGGGAGAGGACATTCCCCGCGTCCTTGGGCTGGATGGACACCTGAGCAGCTCAGTCCAGATCCGATATAGGAGCATCCACCCTCCCCCACAGGCGCCCGGACTGCGGCATCTCCTTTGTTTATCTTGCTCTTGGAGCCCCGGGGTGTAGTGTCGGAAAACAGCTCCCTCTCCCTGACTGTGCTTTATTAATTAAAGCATTTCCCCTCTTTGGTAGCAGCTGCTTCGAAAGAGCTCGGCAAATGTTTAATTCATCGTTTCAGAGCTGGTCTCCCAACTCCCCCCAACACCTCCTTCCTTCAAAGTGCTTTCCCGGGAAACCCTCCCGGCATGAGGGCTGTTTCCCTGCTTTTCTGCCGAGCTCCTGCCAAGCTGCCTTTCACCGAGCTAGCTGAAGGTGATTTGTTATGCTGCACCAGAAATCTATAAGGAGTGAGCAAGGCTGGGTGCAAGCCCAGGTTCTCCTCCTTGAGATGGTTTAAAAGGCCACGATTTGTCGAATTAGATGAGTATTTAATGATCATCTTCCTTGGCTGTTCAGAGGCAAAAAACGAGGGCATTGATTACCCAGTGATGCTGATTAGAGGCTGGGGTTCCCCAAGGTATGTGTGTGGGGGGGTTGCTGCTGGCACAAGGCTGTCTCCAGGAGGGGACCTGGGGAAGCAGCACCTGGGGGGGGTCCCCATCCTCTTCGCAGCTGTGATCAGTGGAATAGAAGGGTCCCATCGCCCAAGGGCGGCTCATCTCCAATGATGGGGCTACATGGGGCCACTGAAGGGCTCACTGTCTCAGGTGGGAGCTCCTAGTCCACCCGCTCTCCCCCTGTCCCCCAGGATGGGCTTGTCTGCTCACCTGCGCATGCACTGGAGCCCCACCCCGCCCCAAATTCCTGCCCTCTGGAAAAATCCGGTTTGAGCTTGGTGGTTGGATGTATATGAACCCTCTCAAGATTGAGAGACATGAGGCCCTTTTCCTTCTGCCTATAGGCTGGTGGACTGGGAGACATACATCCAGCCCAGTTCAGTCCTCCTCTTCTGCCCCCTCCTTGAGCCCCCTGAGTCACTGTGGCTCCCATGCACGACCCCTTCCACAAGTGTGTCCCAGGGTTCTGTCCAGGTCCACCTTCTCTCCCACCCAGGGAAGTACAACAGAATGTGGTGACTTCATAACGCCAACTGATTTTATAACGAGAAGCGGATGTTGTGCAAACTTGGGAACCTGAGGGTATCAGGAGCAGACCACCGGGGGCACACCTCCCCAGGGACAGGGACCCAACAGGGGCCTCAAACCTGGGGTTGGGACCCAGTGGATCAGCTAGCCCGGCCCACGGCCCTGCGTTCTGCATGTGGGCTCCCCAATCAGTACGTTGGATCTACCCACTGGCCGGGTCATCACCCCCTGGGGCTAGCCCAGCAGGGTTGCCCTGTCTTCCTTGAAACGCTGAGAAATACTTATTAGACATCCCGCAAGTGGTAATAAGAGCAGCCAGCATTCCCTGAACACTTGGTGTCTGTAGGCGCTGCATAGTCGAGAAGCATTAGCTCACCGAATCCTCAGCCAGCTCTAGGAGGTAGGTGCCATTTCATGGATGAGTACGCTGAGGCAGGTTGAGAGTACGCAACTGTGTTAGGTAGCAAGTCCCGGTTTGCCCCCCAGGTCTGTCTGACCCCATGCCCACTCCACCAACAGGAATCGCGTCTTTAGACCGGGCAGAACAGCTTTGCGTCAACCCCAGCCAAATGCGGGGGGGGGGGGGGACCCTGGACAGCGCCTGGTGGGGTGGGGGTTGGTATAAGAACATAGCTCTGGGGTCAGGAAGACTGGGTGCAGATCCCGGGCCTGCCACCTAATGCCTGTGTGGCCCTGGGCGAGATACTGAACCTCCCTCTGCCTCAGTTTCCTTGTCTGTTAAAGTAAAGGTAATGACAGTGCTTACCTCCTAAGGTTATTGTGAAGATTCTTTTATTCAAATAATACATATTAATCGACCGCAGAATATGATCCTAGCCTCCGTCTAGTGGTGGGAGAGACCATACGCATACTAAGTGAGTTAAGGGTGTGGTATTACTGAGGGACACGAGAAAGATCAGCACAAGAAGGATCTCGAGCGTTGAAGGCAGGGGTGGAGTTGTATGCGTGCGTGTGCGCACGTGCATGTGCGCGCTCTACGCACAGTGGAGCAGCCAGTTGTGGGATTTAATGGGGGAGGCGTCAGGACAGGCTGCACAGAGACACTGAACCCAGCGGGCCGAGCAGACATCCAGGGAAGGAGGGTCCCAGAGGGAAGAGCAGTCAGCTCAAAGCAGAAGGAGCATGCCTGCTGTTTGTGGCTGGGGCGGAGAGAGGGCGAGGGAAGGACACGGCAGACAAGGGCAGATCAGGCGGGGTCACAGGGGTGAGGACTCTGGCTTTACTCTGAGTGGAATGGGGACAGTGAGAAATCCCAGGGAATGGCTGATCCCAGTGCTCGGCACACACAGTGCCCACTAAATATTATCACTTGATATTCCTATAAAATACTTCTCATTTTTGTAATGGGGCCAAGTGGGGTCCCGGTGTGACCTTGGAGAGAAGCCCCCTCTTGCTCCTGGAAACAAATAGCCTAATTGGATGCTGGTGCATTTCAAGGGGGTTTCTTTCCCTGTCCTTGCAATGTAGACCCGCTCCCTTGTCCTGCTTCCCACTGAGAATAAATGGACTTAGCAAAGGGAGGCTCCCTGCAACTTGGGCAGGAGAGGGGAAGCAAGGAAGAAGAGAAGGGGAAAGAGAGGAGGAGGTTGGAGAAGAAGGAGGAGGGGGGAAGACGAACGAGGAGGAGGGAGGAGGGCAGGGAGGAGGGGGAGGGTCGAGGGGAACGGTGGAGGAGGAGGAAAGAGGAGCACTCTCACAGGGTCAGAATGTCATTCAGCCCCCTCAGCTATGGGATCCCCACGTGGCTCCCTCCCAGCTGGGCTCTGCCAGAGTCTCAAAGAGGTGGTTATTTTGGGTGGCAGCGTGATTGGGAGCTTGGAAAGCAGGAAATTGAGTGGTGATTAAGGTTGTAATAAGTTGACAACATCAAATATCATTACCCTCAGAACATGCAAATGATCCCTTCTTTACCCAAGATTTGCCATGCAAATACCAATTAACAGAAAAAGTATTTGCCTTGATAGGGAGAGGCTGCTTCTCCTTCCAGTGCCCCCACCCCCACTGCCCCTGAAAGAGGGTAAACAAACAGGAGGGGCTGTGCTTGAATGTCACCAGCAGAAGAAGAAAGTGAGGATCCACAGCAGTGACAGCTGATCTTGTGAAAGGCTGCTGGAAACTCTGGCCTAGAGCTTCCCTGCCATAGGCTTGGCCTTTCACACTGGTCCAGAAGCTGCTAGAAGCTTCTTGGACCAGCTCCTTGGGCAGCTGGTCCCTGGGCTGATGTGTGTGGCCTCTGTTGCCTGGCCATACTACACTGTCAGAAACCCATGTTCCGTGGCTGGGTGCTCCCCAGCTGATAGTGCCCTGCAGAGGATGGGTCTGCAATGAGACACACAGGGCAGCCTTGAGGCTATGGCCCCAGAGCCCTGGCACTACTGTGTCTAGGGGATTGACTTCTGGAGGATCCAGGACAGATGGCTGGGAGTCACTGGGTCGGAGCCCCTGGTGTTTCCTTCTCTTGGCCAGATATTTGGCCCTGCCCTGGATGTACTTGGCACTATGGAGGCACCATCACTCATACTGAGATGAACGCAGCACAGTGCCTGCCCTCAAAGAGCTTCTGGTCTCTTTTGGCGGGTAGAAGGACCAAGGCCAGAGAGAGCAGAAGATGTGATGTAAGGTGAGTGGTACCAACTGAGCCTCTTGGTCTGTTTGCAGAGATAAACTTGCTTTTGGCCATGGTGGCCTAAGAAGATGGAACAGAATTTGGGCTGAGCCCTGAAAGAGGAGTAAGAGAAGGGGAGAAGAGGAGGGAAGGAGTTCTTGGCGGGAAGAATGGCAAAGCTGAGATTTGAAGGTTGGGAAATGCATACTGTGTTTTAGGGTCAGTGAATCCACCATCCATCCTATCCAACCACCCATTGTCCAGCCCTAATCCAGCCATCTAACCCACCAAACCAATACCCATCACCAACCACCTTTCTACACACCATTCAACCAACCAAATCAATACCCAACCCATCACCAACCATCTTCCCATATGCCTCTCAGCCCTCCAAACCAACCCACCAAACCAACACCCAACCCATCACCAACCACCTTTCTACACACCACTCAACATACCAAACCAGCCCACTCATCCAAGCCACCAACTTACCCAACCCCAAACCCATCATCACCCAACCTCCCAACCCATTGTTCAAACCATCAGCCTACCTCACTAACATGAATCAATTCACCCCCCTATCACCCAACCCACTAATCCAGATGAAGATCATAAACTCCAGAGCAAATGGCCAAGGCTCTTTAAATGAGGGTGATATGAGAAGTTATGAGAAGTTGATGGCCCCTTGCGCTAATTCATGTCAAAGGCTTGGCCTGGTGTTTGGGATATAATAAGACATATGGTGGCACTTGCTCTTTGGGTTGATGTGATTTATTCCCCAAAGCCAAAAGGGTCCACTATGTAGGGGAGACCTGGGTTTGAGCTGAGCTGGAGAAAGGTTAACCCCCAGGGAGATGTAAGTGGGATCAGAAGAGGCATACCTTGGAGCTGGGTGCCTGGTAGGCCATTTGTCCCAACCTGAATCCAACTGGGAGGAGATGGTTGCTTGGGACTCCTCCCACCATACCATCCCTCCATGCTGCCTCAGAGGAAGACCCACTCGGGAATCTGGGCACCCCAAAGTTTGTCATCAGGGAATTTGTTCTTATTCTCAACCCTCACATCTGAATCCCAGCAAGCTGGCCCAGCCAGGGCATCAGAGAACAGGTAGACCTATAGATCTTGCTGCCCTCTAGAGCCCCCCTGGCCCAATCCCTCTTCCACCCTCCATCTCAGAGCAGGCCCCTGCAGAGGGGCCTGAAGGCTCCCTGCAGCTCACATGCAGCTGGTAGTTTCCAGCAGCTTCCATATGGCCGCCTTTCCAGAAATGCTTTTGATCCTCTAAATCCAGGTTGTATTAATTCACCAAATACCTTAAACTCAAAGGGATTTTTCTCTGGTGTTCCTTCCCTGGCTCCTTGGAGCATCCTGTTGCCTCTCAGGGCGTATGGGAGGTGGGGGAACTTGAGAGAAGCTTCACTGGGCAGCTACCCCTCACCCAGCTCTACTGTGCCTGGCCATGTGGGGGTTGGGATGCCCACCTCTCAGCTCCTGGGTGGGTCAAGGCTGCCCCAGTGGGTTATTAGCCCCTGGCCTCCGGCTGGCCGAGCTATTACAAGGCACAGTGCAATTTCATGCCCTGTTTCCTCCTTCCTTGGTCTGCAGTTTCTGCTCTATTTGTCCAAAATGAACAGAGATGAAGTGAAATGAATTACAGCCTGTCCCTCCCGCTTCTCTGCCCTCTCCCCTCTTTCCCTCTCTCTGCCTCCTTGGTATTCCCCAGCCAGCAAGACCCCCCTCCCCCTGGCCTTCCCCCACCTTCTCCTCTGCCAGGGTTTTCTCTTCTGCTTCTGCTGTCTTAGGCTTTGCCTCCCTGCTCTGTGCCTCGTCGCTCCTCGTTTGGTTAAAATCTGTGACTCTACCCCACCTAGCCACTCATTCATGCAACCATTCAGCAAACACTCAAGGAGCACCAGCTGCATCCCGGAGAAGGCGCCCCGTGCCATTTGCCCGGCTCCCACCCTCCCTTCCTCCACGCCATCCTGCCTAGCAGGGAGGTGCCTGGGCTCAAGTCAGGCAACGAGGGTGCTGGATGTCTTCCAGGAGCCCCATCTACTGCCCTGGAGCAAGGCGGGGGCACTCACCTTAGATATGAGTGCTACCTCCCTATTTCAGCTCAGGGGGTTATGGCAGGACAGCTGGCCTTATCGGACCCCTTAAATGGCAGAGTCACTGCCAGCCAAATGTCAGGGTCACTCGCAGTGCTAACAACCCATTGGGGGCTAACTCTAACACCCAACCACAGCTTCCCAAGGCCTCGAAGAAAATGCATCTCGGGGTGGGTCCAGTCCAGCCCCTCTTCTCTGAGAAATGCGTTGCCACCTGAGAGCTAAGCCTTGTGTCATGTTCTAGCCAGCCCCTTGGGTGGGCTGGACCAAGGACTTGGGGGCCAGACCAGGCTGGGCCCCAAGCATCCTCCATGCAGAGATCTGGAGTGGGGCACCCAGTGATTTCGATGTCTCCGGGGGGCAGCCACTTGAACGGACGTGGTGGGAAGCTGGGGCCTCAGTGGCCACATCTGACCCTCTGCCTGGGACAAGGGGAGAGCTATGTGCTGACGGAGGAACCCAGCGGGCAGCCTGAGAGACACTCACAAAGAGAGACAAAGACAGATACAGAGAGACGGAAACAGTGACATTGGTAGAAGCAGGGAAGCAGCGAGAGAGATGCACAGAGGAAAAAAAAGAAAGAGACAGAGACATAGAAGCAGAAAGACAGGGTGACAAAGAACAGTGAAAGGGACAGAGAGAAGGGCTGATACACAGAGAAAGACACGGAAGCAGCCCCTGGAATCGACCATTTTGCCATTCAGCCCCGCCCCACTCCTCCTGTCCTTGGGGGCCATGAGGTAACTGAAATAACAAACCCCCTTTTCTCCCAGGTCATCAGAACAGGGGTCTTGAGGTGACCTTGGTCCCTTTGGACCCCCACAGGGAGCGCAGCACAGCCCGGGCTCCCACGGCCCCTCTGGCACCGCCGTCCTGCCTTGCTGTTCCTCCACAGTCCCTCCGTCCGCTCCGCCCCCTGCAGCGCCCCCAGCCCTCTCCCCCCTTACCCTGGGGCATTCTCCATTCATGCAACACCTTGATCCTGCTAAGTTCCTTTCACCAGATCCTGTCCAGCATTTACCAAGCACCTGTACCATGCGGAGTGCTGAGGCTGGGGCTTAATTCATTCCTCCCAACACCCTTGTGAAGTTGGCACCATTTCTCTCCTTTATAGAGTAGGAAAGCCGGTGCAAGAAGGTTGAATAATTTGCCTGGCTCATGCAGCGGTTAAAAGGCGAGGCAGGGGTTTGCTTCCTTTCCAGCCCCGGGTCCAGAGCTTTTCTCTACTGCAGTCAGGCTAAGGTGCACCAGGCCGACAGGGTCTCTTGCTTAGGGGAGCACTGAGAGACCCACCCACCCCAACCAGAGCCACCTCTCAGCAGCCTCCTTGGCCCTGAGTCAAGTGGGGGAGGCAGAATGGAGTAGGCACATTCGTCCAGATGGGCAGAAGCTCAGCAGGGTGCAAGGACCTGTCCAAGCTCACCCAGCAGCTGCCCCACCCAGGGGCCACGGCGCCTGGCTCTCATTCCAGGCTGGAGGTGAGGAAGGTTCAGGGATGATGGCGGTGTGGCAAGGCAGGAATCAAATTCCCTGTGAAAATGTCCAGCAAGATCCAAGACTCTTGCCCCCTCCCTCTCTGGTGGCAGCTCCTGGTGAGGAGGCTTATGTGCTAGAGCAAGTGTGCTTTGGGCATCATCTAAAATGGGGAGGGGCTGGGGCTTCCCCACCAAGGAGGTCTGGAGGACAGGAGAAGGTAGGAGCTACCCCTTCCCTAGCACGTTCCTTCTCCTGGGTCAACAGCTAGCCCCCGCCTCGGCTCCTGGCTCCTAGTTCTTAGCTCTGGGATCCCAAACCTCTCCGTTTCTAAACTTTCCAAAACTCTAAACCAGGAGGTGCAAATTCAAGTACCTCCAGGACCCACACAGGTGAAGCAAATGGGCCAAGTGGGCTGGGCGTGGCAGGCAAGAAAAGTGCCTATCTCCAGAGGAACCGTCACCGCTCAATCCAGCCCTCTGTCCCTATGGGGGATCCTGGTCCAGCACAGCCAATTTTCTCCATTGCTCAAGAGCAATTAGAAATCTGGGTTATTCTTTATTTTTAAACCTAGTGTAGACCAACGTTTAAAAACAGGTATGCAGGAGCGCCTGGGTAGCTCACCAGTTAAGCATCTGACTCCTGACTTCGGTTCAGGTCATGATCTTAGCGTCATGAGATCGAGCCCCACGTCAGGCTCCACACTGAGCGGGGAGTTTGCTGGAGATTCTCTCTCTCCCTCTGCCTCTCCCCACCCTCTCTTTCTCAAATAAATAAATAAATCTTTTTTAAAAAATTAAATAAAAAATAAAAACAAGTATGCAGGCCAGATTTGGCCCTCAGGCTGTCAATTTATATCCATTGTCCTAAATGCCCTGGGTTCTAAATGCTCCAGAATTCTCCAGAATGCCAAACTCTCCCCTATGCACATTGCCATCCAGGATGGATGGGTCCCATTTGCTGGGCTGAAACTGTTTCCAAACCACTGCCTTCAACAGAAGGGGTAGTAATTACACTCTGACATTAATATTTAAACCACAAACAGAGTTAGTGTGCTAATACTGTCCCCAAAGGCTTCGGACTTGTTTAAGTTTTATCCTTGTGAGACCTAATTATTGTCAGCAATGAATCCTGTAAGACTGTAGGATTAGGGCGGGGGAAGGGGAGCTAGACAGATCCCTGGGGCTTGTGACTTATGGGGCTGAGGCATAGGGTGGCCTGAGGGCTGGGTTCCATGCCCACTGGTCACGGGGGCCATCCCAGATGCCTATGAGGGGGCAAACGTTTCCACTGTGTCCTCCTAACCATCCTCATAATTAGGGAGCTTGCTCCTAATACTTGCCCCGTGAGGATGGGGACAGCTATGCCTCACAGTCTGGGAAGTTGACAACAATCTTTGGCCTTTGATCCCTTGGCCCAACCTCATGGGAGACCCCCAGCCCAATTGGGAGAGATCTCAATAGGGAAACTGGCATTTTGTGTTTTCTGTGCTTGTTGGGAGAGAAGAAAACGGGTCTGTGAAGGGGTTGTTAGTTGGCGGCAAAGGGCTGGGGCAGGTGCGTGGTATGGAGAGGAGGCAAAAGTCGACTTTCCAGAGACTGGTTTCCAGAAGTTTCCACGGCTGGACCAGTGGATCGCATTGGACAAGAGTGGTATCTGCATGGGTGAGCTGCCTTAGCACAAGTGAGCTAATGGCCGAGTGGCCATGCCAGCCAGGAGACCTGTGCAGGAACAGTCCGGAAATTTTCCCATCCCCATCTGCAACCAGCGGGTCTGGGTGGGAAGGAGGGGAGGGCCGTGGAGCCCTCCACAGGCAGGACCCGGGTCTCTGCCAGGAAAGCCAGGGTCCTCTCCCGCTGGAGGATAGGTGCTGAGAGGTCAGCTGTCGAGCCAGCGAGGCCTGAGTTAGAATCCTGCCCTGCCCCCACACCAGCTGGGTGACTGCGGTGAGTCACTTAGTTTCCCCTCTGTAAAATGGGATCATTTCTGGGCTTTAGGGTTTGCGGGAGAGTTGAGTGAGAAAATGTAAACATAAGGCCGGCATGCAGGGAGGGCTTGGTGAGTGGTAGCTGCCAATCTAGTTTTATTGCTCGGGGGTCTCTCCCTAGGGGCCCATACTCTCTGCCGAGGACACTTTGTTGGGAGCAGAGCAAGTGCACTGAGGCCCTTCCCCTGCTGGTCCCGGTGCCCCATCACAACCCATGAACACTCCAACCCATGCCTCTCCAAAAGGCCCTGGTGTCTCTCCGTGCCTCCCCCTCCCTAGGCCCTTCCTCCAGGCCCATAATGCCTTCCCACTCCCAGCTTGTCCCGAGAACGAAAAGCAGTCTGTGAATTTTCTCAGTTTATCTTGGGGAAAGAAAGGCCCAATCTAAGGTCCCTTGGATGAATGCCCTAGAAGGATGGAGAGGGCTGTGACTCAGCCAGGCCTCTCTGGCTGAGGGGTGGCAGAGGCTGAGACCCTCTGGGGCAAAGTGGAAAAGGGGCTGTCTGCCCGACCTGGTTTCCTGGCTCGGGGACAAGAGTCAGAGAGCTCCCAGAGGCATTCATGTCGGCAAGGAGGACCGTGGATGGGGAGTCACCACTTGCTCCCCTCAAATCCAAGGAGAAGCCACTGGAGACCCAGAAGCAAGTTGGACTCAATCCCTTAGCCCTGTTCTCCCACCCAGAAGGTGGCACTTCCAGCCCTCAACACAGCGTCTGTCATGGGCAGGGCCACCTCTTGTACGAACGAGGAGAGGCATCTCTCAGGATTAACAATACACAAACCCTTTGATCCAGCAGCTTCACTCCAAGGAATGCACCTACGGAGAGATTCAGCGTGTATGCCCAGAGCCGCCGGGGGCAGGGGGGTGCTAGAAGCCACGAAATGCCCATAAGCAGGGGACAGGTTAGATACATGGTGGCCCAGCCATGCAGCATTGCAACCAGGTTCAGGAGGGATGAGGCAGCTGTGATGTGCAGGTGGGGAATCGTCACCAAGATCTGCCGAGGGACGGAAGGATATGCAAGGGACCGGGAAGAGCGGCCGCTCTAAGGAGGGAGGCAGAGTTACAAAAGGACAAATCCTGCGTGGTCCCACTCCTCCAAGGCTCCTGGAGAAGCCAAATTCAGAGAGACAGAGCAGAACGGTGGGAGTCAGGGGCCGGGGCAGGGGGATGGGGAATTACTGCTTCGTGGGGCGGAGTTTCACTTTGGCGGGATGAAAAGAGTCCTGGGGATGGACGGTGGCGGCAGCTGTACAACAGTGTGACTGCGCTGTAACTTAAACACCGTTAAAATGGTAAATTTCCTGTCATGCGTAGTTTACCACGATAAAAAGAAGGAAAAGGAAGGCGGGGGGGAGGGGATAGTCGAGGGGAAGCTCACTCTTGCTGTCTGTTCGCACTGCTTGGACCTAAATAAAACCACACACTGGTATTACAAAATGCATTTAAAAAATAGTTCTGCCATGGAGACTCCTCTTCTGCCCACACCAGCCACACTCTGCACAACCCACCCTGGGCCGAGGTGATAGAGGTCAGCGCTACTCGGTGGCTTTGGCACGGGGCTGATGCTCTTGGGAGAGTTGTAGGGGGGTGTGTGGTCCTCTCTGGGCCTCATCGACATCCCCATCTGTGCAAAGAGAAGGCTGGATCTAGTCCCACCCTCGCTGACCTTGGGCTGGTGGTCTCCGTGGCGCGGCTGAGCAGGACAAGGACAGACGGATGGCGTCTCGGCAGGGCAGAGCATCCTGGGCAGGACCGGATGCACTGCCCTTGTGAGTTGGGGCCGGCGGCGGTGACCCTTGGGTGTGTACTTTAATGAGAAGGAGGAGATAGCCTGAGCCATCTGCCGCCGCCACTGCGGTGCCTCATCTCTGCGAGCCGGCCGCTGCCTCTCATCTCCTGCCAAGCCCCATCTGTCCCCCGCCCCCAACAACAGAGGAGGTGAGGGTGGCCCCGCTCTGTAGCCATGATGTTGAGCAGGCCCTGGGTCACCCACCCCCTGGGCCAGAGTGGCTTCTCCTCCACCAGGACAAGGCTCTGCTGAGCAGCGATTGGGTGGGGAGAGGGCAGAGCCGTTGCACTTCCTCCCAAAAGAGGCTGAGTACCTGGGCTCAGGCTGGGAAGTGGGAAGCGGATCATGGGGGAAGGCAGATTGGAAAGGCTCATCACCGGGAGAGAGAAGAGGGCAGGCGCTGGGTGTGGCAAGAGGAGCACCCACCAAGGGGATGTGGAGCTGGCTCTGGAGCCCTGCTCGGCCTCAAAGTCACTGCTCGTCTCTGAGCCTCTGTTTCCTCCCTCTGGAAACTGGCATTGAACTCACACCTACCACTTGGTGTTGGATGAGATGAAGGTGCAAAGCACCTGGCGGCACACCTGCTCATCACGGGGGGCTCAGGAGTGGGGGTGGCCTTTGTCACTGTTGTCGAGGCCCCAACCTGGGACGGTGGGTGGTCTCAGCCTGAACACCTGAAAGCCTGGGTTTTGAAGGCACATCTGGAGAAAAAGGGAGAAAAGAAGGGAAGAGCTAGGTTGGGGCTGGAATGGGACAAGGGCGACCACAGGCTAGGGCGGGCTGGGAGAGCAGTGGAGAATTGGACTCTGGCCTCAGGAGCAGCATCTGGGAAATGGGCCACAAGCCCCTTCTCCACTGGTCTTCCCACCCACACCGCTAGGCTTCCTGCCCTGCCTTCTGCACTCTCCAGTTTGCCTCCTTCCGGGCATCCATCCACGGGTTTGGCCCCTGCTTAACATTCCCCAGGAAGAATTTAAATTGGAGCAAGAATTAATTATGAGAGAGAGAGAGGTTGCCCCGTGGGCTGCAGTTAGGAGCCGGAACCTGAGCTGACAGACGGGCTGACAGCTAAGTGGGGACATTGTGGGACTTCCTGGGTGCCTGGCTGCCTTTTGTCTCACCTCAACTGCAAGAGGGAGAAAACAGCCCTCCAGAGACCAAAGAACCGGCTCAAGGCGGAGAGACAGAACCACGGCCCTCCTGGGATGCCTGGGTGGCTCAGTCGGTTAAGCATCTGCCTTTGGCTTAGGTCATGATCTCAGGGTCCTGAGATCGAGTCCCGCATTGGCCTCCCTGCTCAGTGGGGAGCCTGCTTCTCCCTCTGCCTTCTGCTCCCCCTGCTTGTACTCTCTGACAAATAAATAAAATCTTAAAAAAAAAAAAAAAAAGAACCACGGCCCTCCTGAGCCCTGAGCAAAGCAGCTGTAGTGCTGGGCAAAGGAAGGGATAGCAAGTTCAGGGCCGGGGCATCCGACCTGAGAGCCACAAGCATCCTCCTCGCAGATCTCAGTGGTTGGGGACAGTGTGTTTTTTTGGGGGGGGTGCTCATAAAAAAGGGAAGGGCCGATCTGTGAACTGCTGGCTTCCCCCGACATCTCGAACTCTCTTGTGTGAACTCAAGAATTGAAATGAACCTCAGAAAAGTACTGAGAAGGGCGTGTCATCCCAGACTGGTGCATGACTAACCCTTGCTGAGCACGCTCTGTGTGCCTGGCCCGTGCAGGGGCTTGACGGGGGTGACCCTTCCTGAACGTCGGGGGCATCGCAGCCTTGGGGGAGCCCTGGGCACACCTGAGTTCAAACAGCAGTTCTGTCACTTTCCCTGGACAGGTCGCTTCTCAGGGGAGCTGGTGCCTTCATCATCACCACTTGATAGACAGGGAAACTGAGGCTCCTAGAAGCTGACGGCTGGTCTGAGGACCCACGGTCATTGGGAAAGCTTGGCCTCGAACCACGGTTGATTGGACTCCAGAGCCTCTTCTCTGGGCTAAAGGAAGCTGGTGACATCTTCGGCAGAGCACAGAAGGGAGGTGGGTGTCCCTGGGTCCCATTTCTCAACTCCTGTTCCTGAGTCCAATGTTCTCACCATCCCTGCCCACTGTCACTCCTGCCCCGTCCCAGCCCCTAGCCAATCTTTCCTTCTGTACTTCCCCTGATGTGGAACGAACTTTGATATGGGCTGCAAGCAGGCATCTTGGGCTCCAATCCAGGCTGCACCCGTGACCTTGGGGAAGCTGCTTCCTTTTTCCAGCCTTATCTGTGAAGAAGAGATCTGCCCTTGACTCAACCAGCTTGATAAAATTGAGCACTGTGAGGGACGCCTGGGTGGCTCAGTTGGTTAAGCGACTGCCTCTGGCTCAGGTCATGATCCCAGGGTCCTGGGATTGAGTCCCGAATCGGGCTTCCTGCTCAGCAGGGAGTCTGCTTCTCCCTCTGACCCTACCCCCTCTTGTGTGCTCTCTCTCTCTCTCAAATAAGTAAATAAAATCTTTAAAATTGAGCACTGTGAGAAGGTAGATGACCCAAAGATACCTCCCCCATCATGAGCAGCCGAGCCTCAAGCAGAGACCGTGGGAAGTGGGGGGGGACCCCTGCTGGAGCTCTGTGGCCTGACAGGTAGCTCTTTATACCGGGGAAGGGGAGCTGGCTTGTGGACAGGTCCCAGATAACCAATCATTCTGGCTGAGCCTGAGGATGCATTCCACTGTCATTGTTAACACCTGAGTTACCCCCCTAATCCTCCAGACTCAGGAGGCTGTTCAGACGAGCCTGCCTTTTCTGAGCAATCATGGGAAGCACTGAAAAGGAGCAGGCTGGGAAGGTCAGTGTGTGCCGATATGGTGTGCTCGGGGTGAGGGCCATAGCAGGCTGGGAAGGAGGGTTGGGGGCCCAGCTCCAGCCTGGCCACACATTCCCTTGGCAAGTCCCTTCTCTCTCCGCTGTCCTGGGCCTCTGCCAAGGGCTCCCCCCGCTCTGTCCAGCCTGGGCACATACCAAGGCATACGGCAGGCCCCACACCTGTCTGCCTCACTGCTGCAACCCCTGTAGCTGACTCTTGGGGGGTCTCAGCCTACCTTAGCCTCCTGTGTTCTACCTCTCCTCTCCCAACTCCCCATCCCATCCCATGCCACCCCATGCTTCCCACCTGACCCACGGCCTGTCTGTATCCCTGTGCGGTCCCAACAGAGGCCAAGGCACCTGCCCCTTCCAGGACCCCATTCTTGGCTAGCTGTGGTTGGAGCCGCAGGGTGGGGTGAGCTGGGTGGCCGGACCACGACAGGACAGCAGGAGGACTAGGCGACCTTACCCAGAGCATCCCGAGCTGCGGAGCTTTAATTTATTTAATCAATTCCGGCCCCCAGGCTGGGGAAGGAAAACGGCAGGATATTAAATCTGTTGCTCTCACCAATCTGTCATAGGGATGTCAGCACACATTGATTCTTCTTCTCCCGCCTTTATTAACTACCTCCTCCGGGGGCCACTGGTTCTGCCAGTTCCAGCCTGGACCCTGCCCAGGAGCAGAGAGCAGATTGCAGGTGGAAAGGGGGGGGTGAGGCGGGGGGAGCACAGGAACCTTTCAGGGGACAATTATTATAAGAAAATGTTTAGAATTGGGAGGCGAGACCTTGAAGATCATTTGTAATCCAAATCCTCGCTGGAGAGGGGAGGGGAGCTGCCCCAAGCAGTGTGGTCAGTTAGGGGCAAGATGGGGAACTGGAATCCAGGACTCCCGACACCCAGGCCAGGGTCCTTTCTGTTCATTTAATCAACATATTTTTCTTGTGTGACGACTAAGTAGTGACAGCATTGATTGCTGATTAGGGACTGCGTTCGGTCCCCTATTACTGCTGTGACACATTCCCAGAGACATAGCGGCTTGAAACAAACACAGACTTATTACCCTACAGTTCTGGAGGTCAGATGTCCAAGATGGGGCCCCCAGGGCTAACACCAATGTGCCAGCCAGGCTCTGTTCCATCCCTCTACGTTCAAAGCCGGCGATGGCTGGTCAAGACTTTCTCATGCCAGGTCACTCTGACATTGACTTCCTGCTTCCCTCTTTAACTTCAAAGGATCCTTGTGATTACACTGGGCCCACGTGGGTAGTCCAGGTCCATCTCTCCATCTCAAGGTCGACTGACCTATAACAACCTCTCCCCTGCCTTGGCCCACAGAGCGAAATGAAGGATCCACGCTTTTAAAAGGGGGGCACATGGACAGCCCCCCAGGCTTTGGGGGGCACTTTTTGCTCTAAATAATTGAGCATCCTACCCCCCCTCCCTCTTCCCAGCCCAATCTCCCATCATATGATTTATTTGCTCATAAAATTGAAGGCCTTCTTCTCTGGCACCATTTTCTATTCGGCTTAGACAAATATTTAGCAGCCAGACCTGACCTTAATTTCCTTAAATATCAGGGGCCTTGGAAGATAGAGAGCCTGCCCAGGGGGTGAGGACACTGTGATTCCAGGGTGGGGAGAACGGCTGGGATGCTTCCCCTGCTGAGGACTGCATCTGCCCGTGACCAAGCAGGTGCACAGCCTCTCCTTCTCCCCCCACTGTCAGGCGCCCCCACTGCTGAGGCTGCAGGAAGAGACAAGATGCAGGTGGCGGAGCTCTGGTGACTCTTGTGCTCACTGGAGCTGGCATTCTGGGCCAGGGTCTGTCTGCTGGGGGTGACAGGCAGAGCTCCCCTGCCAGGTGGGGGCTGGGCTGTACGAGGGGGAAAGAGGAGGCAGGAGTGGCCTCAGAGAGTGGGGGTGCCTTATGGGGGGCTACCAAGACTCCAGACTCCCTCATCTGTTCCTTTCCCACACATTGACTCAGTTAATCATTTCATTCATTGATTCACAGAGAAGTATTTCCCACGTTAGGCCTGGGGATCAGAAGTCAAAGCCAAGAGCTATATTCCTGGAGGCTGGCCAGTAAAAGGAGGTGCAGGGGGGTTTGGAGGCAGGAGGATGGGGGGGAAGGAGGAACGTCAGAACTGTCCTCAAGAAGAGGAGTTGGCCAACATGAGTCCTGGAGAATGAGCTGAACAGTCTCCCTGCAAATGGCTAGATGTCTGAAGGAGTTCATCAGGTGTACAGGAAGCAGGGGGTCATACTGTCAGGACCTGGGGTGCAGCTGGGAAGACCAACGGTTGGTGCCATCAGGAGCCAGGGACCCTTGGGTCCTATCCTCAGACCCTGCCTCTGAAGTCCTCCCAAATTCCTTGTTGCCCTGCCTGCCCCCTGCCCGGAGCCTGTCCCTGCCTTCTGTACTCCCTGTTGGTGGAAGAGGGGCCACCAGCAACCTCCCAGCTGCCCAAGTGGGAACCATCCCCACCTCCTCCAACGTATAATGATAGAACCAGCCACTGTGCTAAATGCTCATGATCTCACAACCCTCTCGCGGCCACCCTGGGAAGCAGATGCTCATATCCCCGTCTTGTAGAAACTGAGGTCTACAGGGGCTAGCCTCCCTCCAAAGTCACCCACCAGCATGACATAGAGCTGAGAGTTTGCCAAGAGGACCAGGCAGCGGCGAAGGCACCCAGGCACAGAGCTGAGAGCATGTGGCACCTTCGGAGGACGGCGGGTGGCTCCCTGTCTGTAAAATAACACTGTCCAGATCCCTGCTCCTGGGTCACTTCCTCCAGGAAGCCTCCCCGTATCTGTATCTTTGTCTGTATCACATGTCCCTACTGAATGCGCTCGGAGCTCCAGATACACATCCCCCCCCTCCCCACTATCACTGTTGTGCTGTTCCCAGTATGGCATGACTCTGTGCAACACACTCCTGGGTCTGGGTCAGGTTTGGGGGCCTGCCACATTTCAGCTATGTGTCTCCGAGCCTCAATTTTTTTCGTCAGTAGTCTGGTTTCAAAAGTGGGCATAGTAATGGTACCAACCCCATACTTCAGTCGTGAGGATCCAATCAGACAGCTCATGCGTAGCTCCTAGCAGAGTGCGGGGCATCAAATAAGCCGTCCGCAGACGTGAACTTCCTTGTGGGTTGAGTTGTGCCCACCCCCCAAAAGGTATGTTGAAGTCCTAAGTCCCCGGGACCTGCGAATGGGATCTTATTTGGAAAGAGGGTCTTTGGAGATGTCATCAGGCTAAAATGAAGTCATAGTGGCTGAGGGTGCAGCTGATCTGGTGATTGGTGTCCTCATAAGAAGAGGGAAATCTGGCCGTGTGAACACAGGGGCCGAGGTTGAAACAGGCATCGAGGAGCCCCAGGACACCAAGCAGCTAGGGGAGAAGCAGGGCACAGACTCTCTCTTCAGAGCCTCCAGAAGGAACCATTTCTGCCAACACCTTGATTTCGGACTTCTAGCCTCTAGAATGGTAAGAGAATACACTTCTGTTGTCCTAAGCACCCCACCCCCGCTCAACCCCGTCTGTGTTAATCTGTCATAGAAGCCATAGGAAACTAATACAGTGTTAGGATACAGCAGTAATTCTCAACACAGGTCCGGGTACACAGTGGTGCTCAGTAAGCCCCGGCTGCCTTTGGTCTCCTGGGTGCCACGCTCTGCCTCCACCCTCCCCTCCGCCCCCTCCTGGTGCCGGTGCCCACCCTCCTCCCGCGCCAGGCCAGTCTGGGCTGGGGGTGACCGGGGCCGGGACTGGTGGCCAGAGCAGGTCCTGGCCCCGTGCCCGGGCCCACGGCACCTCATTACCAGGCAGAATGTAATGCAATTTCACCCATGGACAGCGCTGAAAGCCGGGCCTTTGCTGGGGTAATGGATGGGCCAGCAGGGCTCTTGGTGCCTCCTGCCACCTCCCAGCCCTTCCCAAGCCTGGCAAATCTCTGACGCACCCACGAAACTGGCATGCAGCACACTTCACAGCTGAGGCGCCCAGATAAACCTCAGCAGAGCGCTGGGCTCTTCGCTCCTGGTCCTGAAGCAAACACCAGGAGATTAATGGGTATCTCAGTAGGCAGTGCCTCTCGGCTGGCCCCCACTCCCGGCTGGGTGCCTCACTCCTGCCTCCCCATCTCCCCCGTCCAGGGCTTTGTTCTTTTCTTCCCTTTGTTTCCTGTTTGCAATAAACATGATTAATGCCAGCCCGGCTGGGCCCCATCACCCCGCCCGAGGCCGGCTGTATATCTCGGCGATGAGCCGCTGTGGCCGTGGCCATTGGGGTGGCAGTGGGCACAGGTGGCGTGGGTCCGACAGGAAGCGGCACCGTGGGCGAAGGCAGAGGTGATGTGGGCGCCACCAGGAGGTAGAAGAATGCCAGGTCTCTTGGAGGTGCCCCTGTGTACCAGCCACCCCGGGGGACTCCGAGGAGTAAGCATGGCCAGGCGCTTTGGGATTAACCCTCTCCACCCTGACAGCTGAAGTGGCTCAGCTCCTGGCTTAGTTCCTGGGGCTGCTGTAACAAAGTATCACAAGCCGGGGGCTTAAAAAGCTGGGAATTTCTGCTCTCACAGTTCTGGAAGCCAGAATTCCAATATTGGGGTGTCAGCAGGGCCATGCTCCCTCTGAAGGCTGGAGGGAAAGATCCTACCCTGCCTCCTCCAGCTTCTGCTGGTGGCGGGTACTCCGTGGTGCTCCACCACTACCTAATGCCAGACGGCCCCTGGCTTCACATGGCCTTCTTCCCTCACGTGCCTGTCTTTGCGTGACATTCTCCTCCCTGTGTGCCCCTCCTCTTCTCGTGAAGACACCAGGCATATTAGATGAAGGGCCCACCCCACTCCAGTGTGACCTCATCTGAACTAATTACACCTGCGATGATTCCTTTCCAAATAAAGCCGCATTCACAGGTCCTGGGGGTTAGGACCTCAACACAACTTTTGGGGGGATACAGTTCAAGCCATAAGAGCTCCCAAGGCTCCCGGGCGGCTGGTCCCTCCCTCTCTTACTCATCTCTCATCACTACCTCTCACACACACCTGATATCTGGCCATCCTGGGCTACTTGCAATTCCCTAGATGTGCCATGCCTTCTCTTTCCTCTGAGCCTCTGTGTGTGCTTTTCCTTCTGCCTGGATGCCTGACTTGTGTCTAATTGTCCATCTGTCCCCCATGATTGTCAGTCCTGATGGACTCCTTGGTGAATAACTCTTCATCCATCAAGATTAACCTTAACTATAACCTCTCCCGGGAGCCTTCACTGACCCTCTGCCTTTGGGCTCCCTTAGTGCCCCATGCTTACCTGCACTGCAACTCACAACTCACGGTGGGGGGCAGAGGGGGTCTTTTATCCGTTTGCCTCTCCTCCTCAGCCTCTTCGCTTGTAGGCTTCGAGTGGGCAGGGTCTGTGTCTCAACTCTGCATCCCCAGGGCACAGGTGCTGAGTAAATAAATTATTGAATGAAGAATACTATCAACCTGTATTTATTGAGCACTTACTAGGTCCTAATGCCACTCACTGTCCTAAGCCCTTGACTTGAATTAACTCCTTTCATCCTCACAATAATCCTACAAGGGAGGTCTATTATTGTGCCCATTTTACAGATGAACAAACTGAGCTCAGAATGGTTAAGCAACTTGTCCAAGGTCTAATGATTGATAAATTACAGAGGTGGAGATTCAAATCCAGCAGTCTGAATGAGAATCCTACCCCTGCCTTGAAGGGCCATGCAGCTGAGCCTCAGGGAGAGGATCACGTACTTCAGGGTCCAAGGAGAGGCCCAGACCATCAATGCTGTGGAAGCCAGGGCCCTCAGATGTGTCCTTGGACTGAGGATGTGGCACTATTCTTGCACCTTACTGTGCAGGGGCCCTTCATCTTCTTCCCGAGACAGCGAACTCCCTGGGTTCGGGCGAGGGCTGTGGTTCCCCCTGCATCTCCCCTCCCAGATCTGACAGAGCCCACAGCAGGCAGAGCCTGGCATCTCCTGGCCTGGGGCTGAACCAGTGGGGCTTCTGTGTCCTCTGTCACGGCAGAGCAGCCGTCCAGGGAGTCTCCGAGAGAAGCAGCTGATAAGTGCACCAACTTGCCACGGGAAGCAGGAAAGGTTGGCTTTGGGGTCAGACGGACTGGTCCCTCCGTGCCAGTGCTGTGTGACCCTGGCCCAGTCACTTCAGCTCTCTGGGCCCTCATTTCCTCATGTGTACAGCTTTGACAGACAAGGAGGGAGCAGAGCAGGCAGCCGGTGGCGAGCACCACGCCTCCCTGCCTCTCCCCCACGGTGCTCCACTCCATCCTCCATGGGGTGATGGATGCGGCCTCCGTTTCCCCGGCTTTCAACTCACATACTTAAATTCTCACCATTTTTCTTTTAAGAAATGAAGCACAACACAGATAAACAGCCATTGAGAATCATGACGCCGTAATCCAGGAATTCTCCTTCCAGTGCAATCTGTTCAGCAATTATTCTGTGAAGTGGAGGGAGAGCATCATGGGTAAGCGCAGCACGCCAATTCCCAGGGGGAGGTGAAAGCCCCGATTCTCCAGATTGGTCTTTTCTCCCCAGAAATGTCAGCACATGTCCCAGTTTGGGAATACTATGTCTCCCCGTCCTGGTGAGCCCCCGAGGAGGGGGTCTCTGCCTGCCAAGTCAGGACCCTGCTAGCAGGGAGTGGGGTGCGGGGCAGCCCAGTCAGGACCAACATGTCTGGTTACTGCTGTGAAAATGGCCAGTGGATGTCCTCTGGGGGCAGCCACGCCCAGGGAGCCAGGACCTGGGAGGGTAGATAGATGCAGGGGGGAACACAGCCCTCGCCTGCGCCAGGGGAGTTCACCCAGTGGAAATGCCCGGGCTTATGGTCAAGCTTTGGCTCTGACACCTGCTGGTTGTGTGGCTTTGGGCAGGTCCTTTAGCCTCCTTGGAGCTCAGTTTCCTTGGCTGTAAAATGGGTAGCAGTAGTACTTACCCAGCATCTGGGTGGTGAGGACTGAGAGGGAGCCTGGCGGTGCTCAGCATCATTTCTGGCCCATGGGGAGGGCTACACACATGGCTGTCTGGCTGTCCATCATCCCAGGCAGAAGAAATGAGGACGGCCTTGATGTGCTGCTGAAGGACAGAAGAGAAAAGAGCTGGGAGTTCTACCCAACAAATCGGGAAAGGCTTCCTGTAGGAGGTAGCCTTTGAGCTGGGCCTTGGAGGAGGAGAAGTTGGATTCCTGTAAGGGAAGGAGACACAGGCATGAAAGCCAACTTCCTGAACTGGCATAAGGTTTCATTGGGTATGAGGCTCCGCACACAGACCTTGGAGCATGGGAGGTACTCAATCCACGTTCCCCTCTCTCAGGGCCCCGGGCTTAGGGAGAATGCGCTTTCCCTCTCATGGGACTTGGCACACAGTACGGGCTGAGTACATATTCCCCTTGCAAGGTTGGCACATGGTAGGTGTTCTGTATACACTCCTCTCCCTCGGGGACTGATAAGGTGCTCAATGCACGTTGTCCTCACACAAGACACGGCATACAGCTGTGTTCATCACATGCCAGGATCTTTCCCCTTCTCATCCCCCTTTAAGAGCAGGGACTGTGCCTTCTCCTTGCTGCCCCACGGCATCTCACCCATGGCTGAATGCACAGTAGGTGCTGGTAAATGTGGACTGAATGGGCCTCCTCCTTCCGAGCAGGGCTGAGCACAGCAAATGGGAGCATGCAGGCAAGCTGAGAGAGGGCAGCTTCTCCAGATCCCTGGAACTCGGCTGGATGTGTGAGCATGCTTACAGCCGCAGCACTGCCTTCCCCGCCTCTCTGGCATCAATAATCTGACTGCAGTCACTGCCCCACTAACCTGCCCATTGGCTCCTCACTGGAGACCCGGGGTATGACCCTGCTGCCTGTCTGCCTCCCTCTCTTCCTCCCTTCCACTTCGCCAGGAGGGAGTCAGGCCAGACCGGCTGTGCAGGACAGCCTGGCAGCTCGCGGGCTCTGCACCTCTCAGGCCCACTCCAGGACTCTGAGTGCCAAAGGACTGGCAAGTGGGAAGTTGGCTGATATGCTGGTAGAGTGAGGTGCAGAAGGTGCCATTAGCAGGAGTATACTGGGGCCCCTAGGACATCTTGCCCCTGACACTGGTAATCTGGGCACCTCATTCAATCACGTTTGTCTCGAGCATTTATCCCTACCAAGCCCAGGGCTTAGCGTTAGGGATCCTGATGGGTCCCTGATCTCCAGGAGCCACAGTCCCCCAGGGGAGGCAGACTATAATGGAGATGCGTAATGCAGGCAGGACATGCTCCCATCTCTGTGCAAGTTCAGCTGTCCCTGCCTGGAGGCACAGGGGACTTCATGGAGAAGGTGACATTTGAGTTTGGCCTCAGTGGTGCATTAAGATTAGACCAGAGGAGTACAACAGGGAGTGGGAACGAGCTGTACAAAGCGTGGGGGTGTGGAAGGGCATGAAGGTGGAGACAGGTCACCTGCCCCCTTGACACATTTTTCTGGCCCATGTGGATGCACCAGCTTCTCTATTTCTCAGAGCCTGAGGAGGAGGAGAGAAAAAGCGCTGGGTTCCAGGGTCCGGGGCCTGCCACTGTCACTAACACTGTGGAGGGGCCTCAGAGATCAGCCGGCACCTGGGATGGTAAAGAGACTTAAATTTCAGTGCCACCTGGGAGGGCCGCACTGCCTGTGGGGGTGGGGGGAGTGCTGAGAAAAGTCCGGGGTCAGTCTGGGCACAGTGGGGAGCAGTGCTGTGGCAGATGGGCAGTGTGCCAAGGGACTCTAAGGAGGGTGACAACCCCGATCTGCTCCACCCCTCCCTCATTTACACACATGGAAACTGAAGCCCAAAGAGGGAGAGTCCCCCACCCAAGGACACACAGAGCCAGGGACAGATGCCAGAGCTCCTCTCCCAACCCTGAGTCTGTCCCAGAATTACCGGAAAGGCTGCTAAAGCATAGGTTCTGGGCCCCATCACCAGAGTTTCTGATTCAGATGTTTGCATTCCTAATAAGTTCCAGGGTGATGCTGCTCGTTCTGGGGACTTGACTTTGAGAACCACTCTTCTACACTAACCTGCTAGGCTGAAAAATGAAGATAACGCCATTTCTGAAAGATGGAAACAACCAGGCCCTCCTAAGCTACCAGGGTTGTAGTGAAGGGCCCATGAGGTCAAGTTTCAGGATGTACTCTGTAAAGTTAAAGCAGTGGTCCCCAGCCTTGGCTGCCCATTAGGATCATCACTTGGACCCTAAAAAGTCCTGCTGGAAAAGGGATGACAGTTATGTGATGTGATGGAGGTGTTAGCTAACGTTACTGTTTTGCAAGATATAAGTGTATCAAGTCATCACATGTACACCTTAAACTTATACAATGTTAAATGTCAATTATATCTCAACAGAGTCCTGCTGCCCAGGTGACAGCCCAGACCAATTAAATCAGAATCTCTGGAATATATCCAGGCACCTGGGTTTTCCAAACCTCCCTGGATGATTCTAATATGCGGCTAGCCTTGGGAAACAGTGGAGAACCTTGTTGACATTGCAAACTCACATTTAGTAGGTGCGAAATGGGACTGAGAGTCTGCACTTTTAACAAATGCCCAGATACTGTATTTGCATAATGCAATAAATGCATCTGCATTTTAAACAAATGCCCAGGTATTGCCAATGCTGCTGGTCCATGGACCATGCTTTGAGAAGCAAGGTCCAGAGGAGAAAGAGAGCCTGAGGCTATCATCTCTGAGGCTGGTCCATTCTAAGGGTTCATCCTCACATTTGCAAACCCTCCCTCCCGGTTACCAGTGTTACCAGCAGGCCATCCTGGTTACATTGTTTCCATCCTCTCTGCAGCCCTGACTGGGGGGATCTGGGGACCATTCCAGAGCCCTGCAGGCCCCCAGCTGCTTTGTCAGGCAGGAGCGAAGCACACCATCCGCTGCTCCTCATTTCCTTCATCTCCATTCGAGTCTTTGGCAAACAGCGTCAGATATGATAGATTTTTTGTTTGCAAACCTAGGCTCCAGGCTGGAAATTGACATCTCCCTTTCTCCTGATGCATCCTTTGCATGCTGTGGTCTTTTTGCCCATGATTGCTCCTTGTCAGTTGCCCGTAAAGCATTTCAGCCAATTCATGAATTGATTGAGTACCTACTGTGTGCAGAGGAGATGACAATTTGCTCTATGCCCTTCGGCAAGTGTATCACCCACCCCAACTGAGCAGCTTGTGGGTCAGGACCTTGTTTTAGTCACCTTAATGTCCTGACACCTTACTACAGTGCCTGGCAAGTAGACTGTGCTCAATGAGACTGCTGAATGAATAGCTCATCAGGGACCCTCAGAGCCTTGGCTTCTTAGCCTGTAGAATGGGAGTGCGAAGGCCCATTTCATAAAAGTGTAGTGAGGCTTATCACTATTGGGGAAGGCTCCGTTTTTCAAGTGGACAAATTGATGCCAATTTATACAAGTAGCAAGCCCCTGGAGAAAGTGGAACTGGAACCCAAATTATTATACTCAGGAACCTCCATGCAGGGCAAAAGAGCCACTTACCTTCTGAGGAAGAATGGCCAGGCCAGAAGTGAAGCTGGGTCCAGGAGCTGTGGCCAGGTGGGAGGCCCTGTGGGCTGGAGAGGAACACAGCCAATGGCAGCCTGGGTCCTGGCAGAGAGAAGTGGTCCAGCAGCCAGTTCAGCCATTGACACCTTTGAAGATCCTCTCAGCAGGTGGAGAAGCCAGCGCGAGATGTGATCTTCCGTTCCTTTTCCTGAAATATCTGCTCAGAAAGGTCAGCCAGCAAGAGTGGGCACTGATGCCAAGAGGGAGGTTGGCACACTGGGCCAGGCGCCTGCCTCAGAGCAGTCTGGTCTGGGGCAGGCTTTTCTGCTGGCCAAATGCAGCTTTTCTAAGGGGTGTCCTCATCATCCACCTCTCCTTCCCAGCAGCACTGCTTGCACTGCTCAGAACCCATCTCTTCCCTGCATGAAAGGATAAAAGGGTACCATGCAGAAGGACAATCCCAAAGGGCTGTCTGGGATTGTGCATCTCATTGCACATGGCTCTCCCAGGCCAATCCACAGTCTAGTGCTTGGAACTGCAGGAGCTCCTGGTTTGGGACAAATGCACTGGCACCAGTGGGGGTGCATAAAGGCAACTCGGGCCCTCCCCTGCTCCACACCCATAGCTTTGAGGTCCTCTCCATATTCCTTTCAGTCAGGCTTAGTCTCTAAGGACTTAAACTCTGAGATTCAACCAATTTGGTATTATTTTTCTCAAAGATTTATTTATTTATTTTAGAGAAAGAGAGCGAGAGAGAGTGCAAGCAGGAGGGACAAAGGGAGAGTGAGAGAGAACCCCAAGCAGACTCCACGCTGAGCATGGAACCCGACACGGGGCTTGATCCTATGACACCGACACCATGACCTGAGCCGAAACCAAGAGTCAGATGCCCAACCAGCTGCAACACCCAGGCGCCCCAACAAATTTATTATCCTAAGCATCCTTGGCGTTAGCTGCCCCAAATTCCATGATTATGGCAGTCCATGATTATTTAATCAGGACTCTTTCAGTTATAAGTGACAGAAAACCTTTTCTACCCGATCTAATAGCTGAAAAGTCTCAAGGTAGGACTCAGGCATAGCTTGATCCAGGAGCTTAAGTCAAGTCTCCCTTTGTCCCTTAGTTCATGGTGAGGCTGGCATACTTTATTCTTGGAATCAGTGTAGTGCCATGATGGCTATTAGTAACACAGAGTCTATAGCCTCTCAGATTCAAGTCCTGCAGGAAAAACAGAGTCTCTTCCTCGCTTCCTTCTCACTCCTCATGTCATGCCCAGAAATTTTTTTAAATTTTTTTATTGTTATGTTAATTACCATACATTACATCATTAGTTTTGGCTGTAGTGTTCCATGATTCATTGTTTGTGCATAACACCCAGTGCTCCACGCAGAACGTGCCCTCTTTAATACCCATCACCAGGCTAACCCATCCCCCCACCCCCTCCCCTCTAGAACCCTCAGTTTGTTTTTCAGAGTCCATCGTCTCTCATGGTTTGTCTCCCCCTCCGACTTACTCCCCTTCATTCTTCCCCTCCTGCTATCTTCTTCATTTTCTTTTTTCTTAACATATATTGCATTATTTGTTTCAGAAGTACAGATCTGTGATTCAACAGTCTTGCACAATTCACAGCACTCGCCGTAGCACATACCCTCCCCAATGTCTATCACCCAGCCACCCCATCCCTCCCACCCCCTACCACTCCAGCAACCCTCAGTTTGTTTCCTGAGATTAAGAATTCCTCATATCAGTGAGGTCATATGATACATGTCTTTCTCTGATTGACTTATTTCACTCAGCATAACACCCTCCAGTTCCATCCACGTCGTTGCAAATGGCAAGATCTCATTCCTTTTGATGGCTGCATAATATTCCATTGTGTATATACACCACATCTCCTTTATCCATTCATCTGTCGATGGACATCTTGGCTCTTTCCACAGTTTGGCTATTGGGGACATTGCTGCTATAAACATCGGGGTGCACGTACCCCTTCGGATCCCTACATTTGTATCTTTGCAGTAAATACCCAGTAGTCATGCCCAGAAATCTGACGAAAGTTCAGGACTGAATTCTCATTGGCCTGGATTTGCCAGGGGTCTATTTCTGAATCAATCACTGTAGCCAAGGAGACAATGGGATGCTCTGATTGGTTTAGGCCTGGGTCACATGTGCATGCCTCCCACCAAATCACATGGTCTAAAGGGGAAATGGTGGTTCTCCATTGGAAATTGGTGGGCCGCTATCAAAAAATGGTGAACTGATGAAAATAGAAACAAATTGCTAAAAAGTGTCCCCACACTGAGGTTCCGAAGCCGTGTAGATGAGTGGTCCTATGAGAACTTGACTCAAAGCTTTGAGGGGCCCCTAAAGCTCACCTTTCAGATTTGGGACAATGGGTAGTGCTGGAAGATGGGGGTGAGGATAGATCTCCAGCACTCTCCGCCCTTCCAAAGTTAAACAAACGATGTGCCTCCTTCCTCTCCCTTTACCTTTAACACTTGGAGCCTGAGTATTCTCTTTACATTTCTTTTCCACCATTGTTTTGCAATCAGCACAGCTAAGTTTCAGATGGGAAAGGTGGAGCATCCGCTGAAAGCTCTGTGGGTAGTAACTGCAGGGAAGGAAGCTGAAGAGACTTGTCTAGTGGCTTGCGGAGCAGTCAGCGATCGATTTCAATCTGTAGGAGGGAAGGTGGAGGCATAAACTGAATTATTGGTCTTAATTCTCCAGCCTCCCCGATTGGTATTTTACATTTATAGCCTTGCTATGGCTACATCATGAGCTGAGTCTCCTTCATCCCCAGTTGACTTTTTGAGCTTGGCCAGGGGACTTGCTCTTGTCATTGGGATGGCAGCACATACAATGAGAAAAGAGCCTTGAGATGTGTTTAGGCGGTTGTGCTTATGTTCCTGCATTTCTGCCACAGCCACAAAAGGAACCTAATCAGGGTAGCTGCAGCCCCTTATAGGATACATGGAGCATACATGAGCTGGACCACAGCCTGAAGCAGAGTTCTCCAGTCAGGTTCTAGACCTGTGAGCCAAATACACATATTAATGTTAAATCCTCCTGAGACTTTGAAGTGGTTTGTTACACAGCATTATTATGGCAATTGCTGACTAATAAAGGTAGCAAGGATCATTGGAGGCTCTGGGTAGCAGAGACAGTGTGCATCAGCCCAGCTGTACAACGGGGACTTTGGGGGACCCCACAGGATCAGGAGTCGGGGGCCCAGGTCCTGTAGTTTCCCCATGAAGTGCCATGTGATCATGGGGAGTAACGCCTGACTCCAGATTCTGGCCTCAGTAGCCAGGGCCTGGAGCAGATGGTCCTGGAAGTCCAGGCTCTGTTGCTTCTTAGGATCTGCCCTTCATGCCCTCAGCCCTTGCCTGGTAAGTGGCCCCCTCCGCAGAGTCCTCATGCACCTTCACACCTCATGTGCCCTTGCGCAACACACTCTATATAGAAAACAAGTCAGACCGTGACAAATGCAGAAATAGATGTGTGAAATTGTTCCAGGAGCAAAGAAGAGAGAGAGCTAAAGACTCTGGGGAAGAGTGGGTGTAGGGTTGGGGGGTAGCTCCAGCATGGAAGGGATTAGTTGGGCCTTTAGGATGAGTAATATTTCAGCCGGTAGAGAAGAAGAGAAAGAGCCTTTCAGACAGATGGAGTGACGTGAGAAAGGCTGTGAGGCATATCTGAGCCATCACTGGCTCTTGGGGCAGGAGTGGAGTTGAGGCTCCTGGGGGCGGCGGGGGGCTGCAGTAACAGGGTTGGAGAGAGGCCATTGAGGAGCAAAGGGCCTTGGGTGTCATATTCGCTCAGGGCTGTGTCCTGTGGGCAGTGGGGAGGGTGGAGCCATGGAGCATTTGGATCAGCAGACCCTTCAGCAGGGAACAGAAGGAGTCCTAGGGGCTTCCTGGATGCCTGGGAGCTCTCCTGGCTTCCCACAGCTCATGTCAGCCCTGGGGGAGAGCAAGGCTGGACTCAGGGCCACTGCAGGCTCCCCATGGCTTGGGAGCCCTGCAGAGTGAGCAGGTTTGGGAATAGGAGTACCCAGGGAATCTGTAAGAGTTAAACGGGAGTCTCTTTGAAATAAATGACTGAATGGGAACATCAAGAGGAAGTAAGAGGGTGGCAAGTGAGCTCATCTGGGTCATGGCATTGGAGGAGCTGACTGAGCCTCGAAGCCCCATTCTCCTCTTCCCTCCCAGACATGTGACTGCAATGCGAAACGCGGAAGCCTGGGAATCAGTCAGAACTGGGTTCAAATCCTGTCTCTGCCACTTACTAGCTATATGACCTTGGACCAGTGACTCAACCTCTACCGGTTACTTCTTTTGTAAAACAAGGATGATAATATCCACTTTCTGAGATTGGTGTAGAGATTAAATAATAGTGTGTGACATTTATACCAACCACTTATCAAGGCTCGGCACTGATCTTGGTAACTTTCCGTGCACCCCCAACTCCTCATCGCACCTTTAGGAAGTAGGTGCTGCTATAAGCTCCTTTGACAGATGAGGACAGCGAAGCACAGAAAGGTTAGGTGACTTCCCCAAAGTTACACAGCCGGTAAGTGGCAGAGCCGGGATTTGAACGTAGGTTGTCTGGCCCTAGGACTTATGCTCAGAACCCACACGTTCTATATGAGATGATATGACCCATTCACATATCACACATGGGACACATACAAAAATGCTGGCTATGACCGTGCTATCTAAATCCTACCAAAAAATATTTGGAAGAGCAATTTCTGGGGAATGAGTACCAGGGGAACCCCCTGGGCTAGAGGGAGTATGTTTCTCTAATTCTCTTGACCCAATATGAGATGGAGAAGGCCATGGCCTGTGGACTGTGTACCAGACACACTGTATACACTATCTTATTGATCTTCACGACCACTCCTCGAGGTGAGTACTGTCTCTCTTTTATAGGCAAGAACGCTGAGACTCAGAGAATTCCGGCAGGTTGACCACCATCACCTGGCCAGTGGCATAGCTATAAATGGACTCGAGACTTTGACCCCAGACTCCATGCTCCTAGCCACCTGCACTGCAGGCCTTAGTTATCCATGGATTGAAATAACCATGATCATGAGGCACTTGGGTGCCTCGGTGGGTGAAGCATCTGGCTCTTGATTTTGGCTCTGGTCATGGTCTTGAAGTCGTGAGATTGAGCCCCACGTCAGGCTCACACGCTCGCCATGGAGCCTGCTTGGGATTCTCTTGCTCCTTCTCCCTTTAACCCTCCCCATCAAGGAAAAAAAAAAAAAGCTTTGAAATGACCATGATCACAAAATCCCCAGGGTACGAGGGGAGTCTTCTGCACTTGGCCCACTAACACCTGGTCCCACATGGGTGTGGTGGTCTGGTTGCATTTCCTGACTTAGCGAGCATGATGAACAGCTGACTCTGGGCTGCTCATACACACTGTGGGAAGGGAAGGGTTAGAAGGTGCCGAGAACACAGCCATCCAGCGTGGGGGGATGAAATCAGCTTCGAGCTTTAAAGGAAAATCAAAAGACAAAAAAAACCCCACATCTACCAACAATCCATCCAAGGCTGAAGAGAATGGATCACACCACCTCTGGCCTTCTTGCCCCATGTGTGATGACGTGCTATGTCCCCAGCAGCACAAAGGGACAGGAAGAGTGTGGGCCTTACATCCTGACTTCTCTGAGCCATACTTTCCTTATCTATAAAAGAGACGTGATTATTCTCCAAGGGCCTGTTGTGCAGATCGAAGAGGATGGTGCAGGAAAAATGCTTGGTACGGGGCTTGTCACACAGTAAGTGCTCAGCAAATGTTGACTGTGGTCATTATCAAGGGAAGGAGTAAGTGTAAAGGAGGGAAGGTGAGGAGTTTGGAGGTGTTTAGGGGTGTGGGTGGAAAGAGAGGAAGGAAAACAAGGGGGAGGAGGAGCAGTGGAAGGGCGGGGAGAGAGGAGATGGACAGGGAGGACGAAGAGGCGGAGGTGGGTAAGGGGACATGCCACCAGCCTGGCTCCCCAGGCACAACCGGCCGTGTCAGCCTGGCCCGGGCTGCTGCCCCACGTGGTCATTAAGACTATTCACACATTCCTCCTGCATCCTGCTGCCATATCTGCCAGATGTGGCTCTGGATGCCAGTTAGAACAGCTGTCCCCAGACGTGCCCAGCTGCAAAATGAGGACTCAGAGGTGTTGGGAAGGACACAGAAGCCTTGGAGGGTTGGCCAAAGGGACAGTGCTGTCAGGAGCCAACCACACCACTGCAGTCACCTGCCCTGGGCCTTCGTCTTCTCATAAACGAGAAGCTAGGAGTCAGCCTGGCATTTTGTGTCAGGTGATGTCTGCAGCCTGTGGCCCTGGCCCCTGCATCTTGTCCTGGGAGGGATGAGTATGACCCTGTCCTTCTGGGTCCTGGGGACTGTCCTGCCATTTTGCAGAATGGCCCTTCTAGTGTCCATGGAAGAATGTTATCAGACAAAGGAATTCTCAAATTAGAATGCGAGCTCTGTCTTAGCATGTTGCCCTTGGTAGACTGGGGCTCAGAGAGAGGCAGTGACTTCCCTAAGGAAGAACAGGGAGACTAACTTAGTTGTGTTTTAGGCCTAGGAAGGGGACTCTGAGAGTGGGCACCCAACCGGGACCTAGTTCCTTGGGGAGCAGTGGCGTGAACAGATAAACGTGGTATCTCCAACATCAGGCAAATCTTGGTTCAAATCCTCTCCATCACTGACCCTTCTGTGAACTTAACCAATTCCTTCACCTCTCTGACCCTCAGTTTCTCCACTTGTGAAATGGGAATAACAATATGGTAAAGAATCTGAGCTATAGAATCAAACTGCCTAAAGCCGAGTCCTCAGTATTTCCCTGCCATGTGACCTGAGGCAACTTAATCTCTGAGCCTCAATCTTCTCACCTGGAAGTGAGGATGATAAAGGACTCACCTCCTGGGGTGGTTGTGAGGTTAGACGAAGTAATACATATATGGGGCCTGGCATGCAACAAATTGTAGCCATTAATTATTAATGATGCTGATGTTGTCAGTAGCATCCCTTGCTGCCTAAAAGGTATTTTAACTGCCTGAGCACTGATGATCTCTCTACCAGCCCTTTATTCCAGCTTAGGGGCCCTGGCCACAGAGTTCTCTGGCACAGAACGTTCCGCACCATCCCACACTGGATGTGCTGGAATAGGAGCTGGTACTAGGGCAGCCCATCAGAGCCATGCAGATTTCTGACTGGGAAAATGCCAGAAAAGCTCTTTCTTGCTGTTACTGCTGAGGCCCAGATGGGGCCTGGTGGTCAGGGTTAAAGACAGCTTGGCTCCTGGCGCCAGTAGGCCAGCCAGGCTTGAGGCAAAGGGAGGCACTGGCCAACTTGTACCAGGAAGCTGAGGCCAGAGGGACAAAGGGTCAGTGTTGGGGTGGGATTGGGGGAGGGGAGATGGGGCTGGAATTCCATGCTGAGTCATGAAAGAATTCACACACAGGCAGGTGCATGAGGAGCATTAGATATTCCTGGGGAGAGGCTGGGAGACAGGCCCTATACATGACCCTACTCTTAGGCAATCCCTCTGGGCACTCAGAGACCCCCCACCATGTGTAACTGAGTTATTCTTGAGTGTCAGCATTGCTCACACTAAGTTATTCTTGAACATCAGCATCATCACACCATCTCTGAGGATCCAACTGAGTGGCCAAGTCCATGTCCCTCATCCCTCTGCCCTCACCTCAACCATGGCCCAGGTGTTTGGAGGCTGGCATCTGCCACTGTCGTGGTCCTGAAACACCCCACCAGTGAGAACTGTGCTGGGAACTTCTACCCAGCCTCTCCCAAGTAGTTCTGAACCAGGTGATGATCTTTATTCCCTGTCTTGATAAAAGGTAAGTGGTTTCTTTTACTGATGCAGAACCAACAGATTAGTGACTCTAGGCTTAACTATTTATGTAACTGGTTTCATGTTCTCTTGGCAGTTCCATTACATTTACCGCTGCCATTCACCCCCGAATAATTGGGGATTCTACCCTCCCCATGGCCTCCTACCCATTCTAAACTCATTTCTTCTGCTCATACTCTTCAAAAAAAATCAGTTAGAGGGGCTCTAGAGCTCACTAGCTTCGTGCCCTCATTTGTCAGGTGGGAACAAGAGGCCAGAGTAGAAAGGACACCAGGACCACAGTGGGAGTCATAGCAAACTTGGGTTCAGCATCCAGGTCTCTTAACCCCCATCTACCTCATTCCCCATTGCCTCCCACGTCTGCTCCCCTGCCAAGGGACAAGGGACCCACAGGCAGCACAGAATCTCCTGCCAGGGCTTTGTCCATATAAAACAAAATACAACTTATTTCCAGCTCACCCCAGGCCACTTAGTGTGTTGCTATGTGCTTCTGCATAGCGTTTCCCTGAATCTCCCTCCATGAAGAGGTGTGACCACCGTCCCCAGTTTATAGATAAGGAAATGAGCTCAGAGTCATGAAGGGATTTTCCCAAAGATGCAAAGCTAGTATGTGACTGAACTGATTCAAACCAGAACTTTGGGGACATTTCTGATCTCTCCCTTGCCGGGACTAACAATAAGACCCTCAAGGAGTCTATTTAACCTGGAGGTTGTATTCTCTCCTATATAGTGGGATAGTCTTTGGCTAGTGCCACACAGTGGGCTAGATCTTTGGCAAGGTCTTGCTCCTTCCTGCCGTTGCTTTGGCCCTGCTATGTGTAATGCCCCTCAGGGTCTAACCCTTGGGTGACTTCCACTCTTGAAGACCTCAGGAAAACTTGGTCTTCTCCAGACGCTGGGGTCAGAGCAAAGGCCCCTAAAACATGGATGGAGAGTAGGGTGGTATTGGGGGAGAATTATGCAGCAGAGTGAATATTGTAACTGGCTTTCTTTTCAGAGCCTGGGTGTCTGCAGGCCCAGGTACTGGGGCTAATTGTTGCAGGCAATTAATAACTTGGATTGTATTCACTCTGGTGCAGGCTGCTTGTTTCCTTGGAGGAGGCACGCAAGGCTGGGAAAGGAGTGCTAGGTCTGGCTGCTTACAGAATTCTGGAGGTAGGAGGAGAGGGTTGCCATCTGTCCGGGCTCCCCAGGCCCTGTCTATTCCAGTCTGGCCCTATCACCTTTCTCCAGACCTTTCTATCTTCTCTTGAATTATTGGCCCCTCTACCCTTTGCCCCCCATAAGCTCACACTCACCTCCTGAACAGAGCTCCAGGGAGAAGGAGGAAAGATGGTGCTTTGGTAGAAGCTCAAGATTGAACCCAGGGAGGCCTGGGTCCAACCCAACTCTTCCACTAACTTCCTACATGACCTTGAGTCAGAAATTCATTCACCATGAATGTGGGCAAGTTTCCTGAGCTCTTTTGCATCCATTATATCAAATGAAGTGCAGTCAACCCTGAAAGTCATGGAAAGAGGGAATGATCATTCTACCCATCTCTATATATAACTATAACAACATCTAACTATATATGTGACTAATTATCAGATGGTTGCCTATAAATCCGTGCTCCACCTCAGCTGAAAAGATCATTGCAGGCATATTATAGGCACAGATCATTATACTCCCATTTTGCAGCTGAGGAAACTGAGTCTCAGAGAAATAAAGTGACTTATCCAAGGTCATAGAGTTAGTAAAAGACTTCTACATCTAGAGCTTTTTCCAGCACACCCAAGTCCACTTGCCTCTACTCAACGGTTTCCTGGAGAAGTGAGACTAGAAGTTGGGGTCAAGAGCTCCAAAGTCAGTGTGTTAGGAGATTGAAGAGAGAATTACTTTTAAATGTAATTATTGTATTCCTTGATGCTGGAACAGTAGAACAACTGTCTTAATCTACCATATTTTTCAGGATAAACAATTCCAACCCTCCCCATATACTCTTCCCCTGAGCTGCTCAACCATCTGGTGAGAGACTTGGTTTGTACACAGTTCATTTCATCAGGGGTGGGGCAAAGAAGTGAGAAGTGTTATGGTCACCTCCAGCAACACACCTCCAGGCCATCTCTTACTCAGCAGGCCATCATCATCATCATCATCACCACCACCACCACCTAATATTTATTTAGAGATTGGTTTATGCCATACACTGTGCTAAATGCTATTTGTGCACTGAGATTTACTCATTTAATAAACTCTTTATAACCACTACTATGAGATAAGTACTTCTCCCACCCCCATTATATAGACAAAATAACTGAGCTCAGCAAGGTGAAGTGATTCTCCCAAGGTCACACAGCTGGTAAGGGGTGGAACAGAAATATGGCTTTATTGGGAGTGGTGGACTCAGAGGTTGGGCTCAGAGGCCCTACTTCAGACGTAGTTGAAGAGAAAATGAAAACAGAAATAAAGGGATGGGAACGAAGGACAAAGCAGCCCTTTATAGCTCAAACCCCTTACAAAAGAAGCTTTCAATTAGTCCTGAAGACAGAGTATAAGGGAAGCCGCTTATCGGCATTAAGAGACATTTAAATCAGATCCAGGAAGAACTTCCAGCAGACAGCACTGGAGCGGCAGAGGGGGTGGGGAGGTGGGGGGGTTAGGGGGTAAGGTGGGGGTACGGACTGTGGGGGATGGAGAATCTCAGTCTCTGCTGCCTTTCTGTTGGGCAGATCACTGAGGCTTCAGGGAGGTGCCCTGAGGTTGGGCAGGGATCTCTGAGTCCAGCATGCCCAGTCCCCCATAAACACTCGTCCTACAGGCAGTGGGGAGTGGAGGGAAGGAAGTCTGAGGATGAGGCCCTGCAAGGAGGTTTCTCATGACTTTCTGCGCCCGCGCCAGCTATGGCTGCCACCACCAGTTCCACTTTATGGCAGGCATATTTCAAAGGCCCGGTTCCATTTGCATTTTTAAAACTCTGCTGATGGCCTGGGAAAATTGCATCCTTTCAGTGTTCTTGAGCACCACATTCCCTACCTCCTTCCCCACTCTGTGGGCCTCTGCCTCTGCATCCTCGGTACCCAGAAATCCCTGGACAAGGGCAGAGCAAGCCCATCCCCCACTGGAGAGCATCTGGAGACCCCTGGAGGCAGCAAGGGCTTGGAGGAGGGTGTGGCCAAACTGGCCACAGCTGTGGCTAGCTACAGGGCATGAAGCTAGGACCCCCATCCGCTAAAAATAGTTCCCAGGGGAGTGGGGACTGTGTCCCCAGGTGTGGGCCAAGGGTGGCACAGCACCATGGGGGCTCCCTAGTGGCATTCCCTGTGGATCTGTCAGACTGAGAGCAACAGTGCAGGAGGCTTGGAGAATTTCGAGGAGGCTCCTGGAAGCAGCCATCAAACCAACTGAGAAGAGTAAGCCATTCACCCAGCAAAGAAAACCCTTTGCTCTCAGCTGGGCTTGGGAACACACTTTGTATCTCCCCTATTACTCCCTTAAAAAAACCAATCTTTTCTTTGTTCTCCTTCCTCCCACCCTCTCCCATGGCTTCACATTTTCTGGCTTCCTTCTGGGATGTGGCAAGAGAGACCAGAGATGTGCACAGTGGCACTAGGTCTGTTCCTTTGTACTCCTATGTCATATTTGGCGACTGATCTTGGGGGCAGCAACACACATACTCCCCACTTCTCAGGAGAGGCCTCCTGTCTCTGTCTCCCTCCCCTCCCAGCTCAGGGTGGCACCCTTGGAGTCAGGAGCTGCTTCCAACCCTAAATTTCTTCAAGGCCAGATGAAGCCACTGGGAGTCTCCTAACAGGCTTGGCCAGTCTGGCAACGGCTCCCCTGGGGATCATGAGCACATGGGGAGTGAGTGCTGGGGCAGGGACACTGGCTCGGGCCATTTGTTTCTGCATAGATGAGCTCTCAAGGCATCCAGGGTCATAAATACCAATGTGTCCAGTTGGCAGTGAGCCAGTGGGTACAGCTCCCAGGGACTGGACACCACAGAGCAGGAATGGTAAGTGAGCCACAGACCAGGAGCTCCACTCAGCACCTTAACATTAGAGGTGCCCTCAACTCCGTTTTCCTCTTTTAAAGAGAAGGGCTGGAGAAACTGGCATGGGTTGAGTACCTGTGTGTGGGTATGGGGCTTGGTGTTTCATTTTAGAATTCTCTCGTGTTCTTATCTCTCCCGGAAGCTGGGAACTTGCTGCAGGCTGAGTCGTGTTTCCCCCATCTCTGTCTTCCCTGCTCCTTTCCACACACACTCTGAGGATATATGATAAACTGGCTCACCCCTCACACAACAGTGGTGGTGGCCTCCCTACTTCCTGGCTTCTCTAAGTGAAACCTCTCCATTCTGCAGCTGGGGTGCTGTGGCTACCCCACTTTTGAGGCGACCCCTCAGACTCTCCCCCGGTGACACCAATGCCAATGCCTTCTGAGCCCTGATGGAGAGAAATGGGCCAGGCATTGGTCTTTGCTGCCCGGCCCCTTCTCCTTGTAGCCTTTCGGACAGGGGTGTCAGGCAGACCACGTGCAAGAGCTGGAGGGATGCCCGGCCCCAGGGGCTGGCATGGCTCTGGGCTCGGGTGCCAGAAAGGTGGATGAAGGAGGGAAGGAGGGACGGCGCCAGGAGCCCGGGTTTGGCAGCTCCCTCTGGAGAAGACCCGGGGATGCCCTCGAGTGTCCAGGCGGCTGGTGATCTGCCAAGGCTGTGCGGACGGGGATACAGGAGCGCAGACGGGAGAGATCTGGGGACCTAGGAAACTTGTGGGCGGGCAGGAGTCACGGCCTGGGCCGTTTGCAGAGGCGTGCATCGACCCCCAGGGGTCGCTACGCCGCTTGCAGCCCCGCCCGCCGGCATTGTGAGCCCGGCTGTACCACCGTGCAGCTCCCGCAGGGGGAGCGGCGGCCACCGCGGCGCCAGGCGGCGGGCTCCAGAGACAGCAGTGCGCGGCGGATCGCAGGCCCTCACCGGCCACCGACGCAAGGCCAGGCGGCGCGCAGGCTGGAGGCACCAGTGGCTGGGGGGCGGCGCAGCTCAAGAGACTGCTCCGGACACCCCCACACCCCGTGGTAGGAGCCGGGACCCAAACAAAGGCGGGCGGCGAATAAAAGGCGGCGGCAGCGCCGAGTGCTTGGGTTGTGCACTGGGGACCAGATTCAGCGCCAGGCTGTGCGCGGTCTGTGCTCTCTGGAGCGGAGTGGGAAACCCCGGCCTCCTGCAGCTCCGAAGAGCTTCTCCCTGAGACTTCCGCGAGGGGACAAGTCCTCACGGCGGGGTGGCCGAGCCCCCAGCCCCTCCGGTGTGCCTCCTTCCCGCGCCCGCGGCTCAGCCAGCTCAGCTTGGCAAGCCGAGGTGAGTGCGACGGCCGCTGCGCGCCATCCGGGTCGGGGCTGGGGGATGCATTGCTCGGAGGAAGGGGCAAGCCCTCCGCGCCGCCCCCACCCCGGCCTGAGCGGGGCTGTGTGTGGAGTCCTCTAGCTCTCTGGCCAGCCTTGGGTGCAGGCCTTGGCTTCCCCGGGAAAGCCAGCTGGTGGTGGGCAGAGCCCGGAGCTTGCCCCACGCGACCGGGCCCCGGGTCCGCACCAACTCCTCCCGGGGCCGGAGCAGCTTTTTCATTCTGCATGGGTCAGTTTTATGTCCACAGTTGGCGAGATTTCCGATCTCCGGGGACGCTTCCGACCTCCAGCCCCCTGCTTGTCCTCGCGGGTGGATGACTGATTCCGTAAAAGTTGAGTGTAGGTCTAAAAGCCGCCCGGGATCCGGCTCTCGGCCCGGCTAGAGCGGAGGGAGGAAAAGGTTAATGACCTCCTCTCCATCCACTCCCCACCTTAGCGCACTCGTGCTTTCGGCCGGACATTTCCCGAGTCCTGGAAAGCAATTAACCTGGCTGCAGGTCCAGTTGGGCGCGCGGGAGCTCTGGGGCAGACTGGGCGGGCGATGGAAGCCGAGCGCGATAGGGTCCCCGGGCCCTGTCGAGACGCGAGTGAAGGTGGAGGTGGGTTGAGCAGCGGGCAGTGGCGGCGCTGAGGCTTGGGGTAAGATTCCTGGTGTGAGTGGCGCGGAGTCCCGTGAGCCAGCCCCGCCGCTGGGAGAACTTTTCCCAACTCCCCGGGGAGACCTGCAGCTGGACTGGGAAGGCGCCTCCAAGGAAGACTTGGAGACTTCCTTTCTGAGGCCCCTGTCTGCTCGACAGCTGGCACCAGGCTCCTGCGGTCCCCCTGAGGCTGGGCGCAGGTGCCCTCCTGTCCACGCCCCGGGTCAGCACGGCGGACAGCGCCGCGAGCTGGCCTTGGAGACCCACAACCCCCGCGCCCGCCCACGGACCCACGGTCCTTGCGCACACTCACACAGACCTACAGGCCACAGGCCACCTGCAAACCATCCCCACACCGACTCATAGTCCACTCATGCAAATATATATCCACTCACAGTCCACACACAGAGGGACGATCCATGCACTCACACGTGGGCAAACTCAGGTCTTCCCACAAGCACTAGCATCTGCGCAGCGTCTTCCTCCAGGTCCTGCTGTCTCCGGACATCTTTCTAAGCCCCAGACTCCAGAGCTCCTCTCTGGGTGCTCGCAGGGATACCCAGTGATTCACAGAGCTGTTCAGGCTCCCCGCACAACACACACATACAGACACACACTTCGTTGGGGAGGGGGGGTTGAAATTCCCCCCGCCCCCCCCCATGCAGACCTGAGCAGGAAGCCGGGCATCTGCCAAATGGAAGGAGGAGGCTATGGCCCAGTGGAAGCTGTGGGCAGAAGCCTGGCCTTACAGAATCTGGATTTTAGGCTCAGAGTCCATTTTGCTCAGCTCACCACCCCCATGCCTGCTCCCCTTCCTCAGATCCTACTCCAGACAGATCTTCTACAACCAGGGTACGTGCCCCTCTTTCTGCATCATTTTTTGTTTGCACTTTCTCTTTGTTTCCCTGCTCTGTTGTCCTCCCCCATGTATCTCCCCCTCCTTTTTTTTTTTTGGTCTTTCCCAGTTCCTCCTTCCCAGCTGCCTTCACTCTCTCACCAACTTTCCTTCAGCCTGGGTCTGACCCCAGTCCATCTTTGCTCCAACCTGGACACAGCTGACCTTTAGGGGGAGCTGACTCCATTCTCCAGGCAGATTCCATGCCTCCACTCCCCTCTCTGTGAAAGTCTGACACCACCCCCCTCCCTGCCCATGGCCTCAGCAGCTTCCGGCCCCTCCCTGGGAACATATCTAGGGCCAGATGCCCCAGAGCCCCAACAGTCTCTCCAGGGGGCCAGGATTCCTCTGTTCTGGAATCACAGCAAGCCCCCAACCCATGGGGATTTTGAAGTATCTGGTACCCATGTTCTGGCTTGCCCTTTGATACTTCTTCTGCTATTGCCCTTAAAATCCAAAATGGTGTTGGAAGAGCAAGAGTCCCAGCGTGATGTGGTGGAAAGAACACTGGAGTGGGAGTAGGGAGACCTGCATTCTAGTCTCAGCTTGGCCACAGTCTCCCAGTGTGTCTTTGGTCAAGTTATTTCCCTTCTCTGAGCCTCAGCCTTCCCATCTTTGCAAGAACAGGGCTGGCTGAAGTGACCTTCAAGGGTCCCTGTTTGGTCCTAAGAATGTGGAACATTAACTCACTCTTGAGTGTGGGTGGGATTGAAAATCAGCGTTCTAACCTCAGAGGTTATAGTACCTTTCCCCCCTGCTCAAAGCACCTACCACTGGTGATTTCATCTGTCCCCTGAATGAGGGATGTTCATTTCCTTTATAGGACCAGAGATGTCAAGTAATTTTCTTGAGGTCACATTGCTGAAGCGCATTCTCCATTGAGGGGGACATTGTTGTGTTCTGCATGAACCACTGGTTCTGCTGGTGGATGCTAGGTGAATGAATGAATGAATGAATGAAGAGTAGGAACTTCAACCTGGATCTCCTGACCCTAAGAGCCTTAGAATTATGGTTTAAGCCCTTTTCTCTGACAGTTTAAACACATTTCTCTTGTCTCCTCATCTCCCCTTCACTCATCTGGTCATCCAGGCAGATGGAGTTGTCTGAGTTAAGGTCCTTCCTCCCTGAGTTAAGGTCAGCTCTGGGCTGGTTGTAAATGACCACAGAGAAGGGACTCGCTGAGCACACCTTTAGAGGCCTGCCTGGTGGGTAGGGTCTTGGCAATCAGCCCCAAATCCCTAAGACCTGGACCAAGTCAGATGTCCATGGGCAGCTGGCCAAGATCTGAGGCCAGGAGGGAAGAGAGTCATGCTGCCATCTGACTGAGTGGCCACTTCTTACAGCCCCACTAGCTGAGTACTGCAAAATCGCCTTTACAGATGAGCACAGTGAGATGCTGCAAGATGAGGCGGTTTCTGTAAGGGCAGTCTTCCGGGCCACTGTCAGTCATAAAAATAGGCACCCAAAAGTGGTGGTGGTGGTGAAAGCAGTGGTTGATAATAACATTATTGGTGTTGATATTGATTAGCCTCTTCAGTTTTTTTCCCCTTCTTTGAAATTGTTTCCCCACCTGAGCCTCTTCTACTCCTCCCCCACCCACCCAGATATGGAGAGACGGAGGGCTGGACCAGTGAGGCAGGGGTGTCTGATTGTTGGTGGATCCTAGCTGAGAGAAAGCTTGTCATTTTAAATCCTCTTCCCCCTGCCCATCCTCCCCCACCAGAGCATGTCTCCTGCCAGAGGAGCTGGGAGGAGTGTCAAAGTCTGTCAAAACACCCTTCCAAGCTGGGTTCCAAATGCAAAGCCCAAGGAAAATAAATAAAGAGGGCAGTGTCAGCCCGAAATAGAAACATGCACCAACTCACAAATATGCATGTTTTCTGAAAGTCGCATTTCACGGGCAGACAGTGGAGCTCACACTCCAGCTGCTCGACAAAGGCCAGAGGCATAGACACTGCCAGGATAGCCCAGGGAAGGGGGCAGAACTTCCCCCAGTGAGCCAGCTCCCTGCCTGGCCACAGGGAGACCAGAAGGCCACTCCTGCTCCTCACCAGCTGGAACGCACTTGTGTGGGAGGACAGCAATTAGCGTGTGTCTGTGTGGTCATCAAAGCTCTTTGGAAATGGGCACCATTCAAGGCTAATGGCCTCAGGTCCCCTGCCTTCCAATGGGAGCAGCAGGCTGGTAATAACAATGCTGATCATGAGGCTGCCGTTTGTTGAGTACCTACTAAGTATTTACATATACTATTTCCTTCAACCTTGTAGCCACCTCATGGAGGAGGGATCATTATTCCCATTTAATATATTGGAAAACCAAGGTTCAGGGAAGTAAAGAGGCTTGCCCAAGGTCATACACCTAGAAGAGGCCGGATTAGGGACAGATTTTTATGGAATAAGCCTGAAGTCCCTATTTTGCCCAGTACTCTGCTTTGTTTCTGGTATTCATCCATCTATCCATTGAATGAATAGTTTTTGTCGAGAAACCATTTACATGATGATTTCAAAAAGAATGTAAATTCCTCTGCTGGCCCCAACAAGGGTGAAGCGTGATGCTGTGGCCTGAGTTTAGATCTGGCCATCTCTCAGGGACCAGGGGTGGGTACCTGAGGTTTCTGGGCTAGGGCTGGGACTGGGGGCTTTGCCTTGGCATCCTGGACTCTGTCCCCAACCATGGGAACCCAAACCTGTCTGCCTGTGGATGGGCTCAGGTGGGAGCCCCTTATGAAGCTTGGACTAGGAAAAATGATTTAACTCTGTGAGATGTCAGGGCTTTAAGAGGCCTCTGCCGATAGGGAAGTGACTTCAGAGAGGGCAAGCTGCGAAGCATTACCCAGCAGTGCATTGGTGACAGACCCTGAATGCCAGGGAGCCAGGCTGGTGAGTATGTGGGAAGCATCCAAGGGCCCCCAGTGAAGAAGCTGAGTCAATGCAGGTGGTAAATGTAATACTTCCTTTCCAAGGGCAGGGGTGAAATGCAGCTGGCTTTCACTGCATTTTATACCAAGTCCTCTCCTCTGCACCCTGCACCCCCACCTCAAGCCTGACCCTACTGACCTGCCCACGTCCCCACCTGTGCATCATCATAAACAGCAACACTAGCAAAAACAGAACATTTGTCATGTGCCAGGCACCGTGCTAAATGCTTTACATGCATTAATTGATGTGATCCCTACAACAACCCAGAGGTAGGTGTCCTTACTCCACTTCACAGCTGAAGGGACTGAGGCTAGAGAGGTTGACTCACCTGCCCGAGGCCACACAGCTAGCCAGGAGGTAGGTGGAGCCCACAGAGCCCCTGTTAGCAGGTTTATTCTGGGGGGTAAGGAAGGGGAAAATCCGGAACTGAAGCCAAGGGGAAGGAGGAGCTGATGGGCAGCAGCAGGCTATTTATATTACACTTCCAGGTCTTGTCACGTTTGCCGGCATTTGTGCCAGGAGGAGCTGTGTCCCTGCCAAAAGCTGGAAGGAAGAAGCCTGATTCAGGGTCCTGGGACCATCCCCTGGGGGACTTTACTGAAGCTTCAGGTCTGGGTATGTTTCTCCCTGAACTCAGGGGAGAACCCACTGGGCAGGCGGAACCCCTGGAGCACACCCTTGATTCTTGCATCCTGCTTCCTTCCTTTGTTCCTCCCTCTGAGGGAACCAGACTGGGAACCTGGGAAATTCAGAAAAAGCCATCACGTGGCAGATCGAGGGTCTTGCTGTATGCAGTGAACTTGACCACTGGAAATGAGGAGGTGGTGGGGACAATGAGGAGTGGCTTGGATTCAGATGCCAGCAGGTGCCATCTAGGTCTCTTATAGGGGATGCTCCTTGGAACCAGGGAGTGATGTCCTGGGAGACTGTCCAGAGGCTTAAACCTCCTCTACCAGGAAGAGTCTTCTCCTTAACCCCCCACCCCCATCCCACAGCTGTCTGCCCGGGCAGCCCCATTGTGTGCCAGGCACTGGGTACAGAGGTGGGAAAGCCTGTCTCGTCCTTGTAGGGCTCACCAGAGTCTCCCATCCCCATCCAGCATCTCCTGCCTAGAGCAGAGGTGATAGATGAAAGCGATGGCTCCTCTAAGTCCCCTACCAGAAGTAGAAGAGGGACCCAGGTGTCCTCTGGGGCTCAGACGATATGATCCAAGCAAGCAGTCATTCCTGGGTCAGGAGAAAAGTCTCCCACGGGTGGTGTCTGCAGCACACTTGGGTGCTCTTCCCGGCTTGATGTCTTGGTGGGAGATGGGGTGTGGTAGGGAAGGCTCATCCCCCACCCAACCATCTGCCCCTGGTATCCAACACACATACTGGCACCTGGACAATACATCCTTTGCCAACCTTCTTAATAGAGGAGAGGTGACTGCCAGCTGGAAGCCACTCCCATCATGGAGGAGAATGTGGTGATCTTGTCTCTGGGGAAGGCGGCTTAGATGGGGCTGAGCTGGGCAAAGGGTTTGGCAAACTGGTGTTCCTGGGATGTTCGGGGAGGAGCATGTGTCCCTCTCCCCCATTCTGGCCTTTGCCCTGTCCCGGAGGATTTCTCATGTTCTTGGCTGGGAGAGCTCAGCGAGGTGACCACTCCAATGACGAAGATGATGATGATGATGATGATGATGATGATGATGATTCTAATAACAGCCAACATATTTGGAAAGTTTACTACTTGCCAGGCACTGGGCTTAGAGCTTTATAGATATTACAGCTTCATCTCCATGCCTGCCCTATGAGGACATCACTATTAGTATTCCATTTTAAGGATCAGCAATGTGAAATGCAGAAAAATGAAGCACCTTGCTGATGAGCAGTGGAACGTGGGCAGGCTGGCCTCAGGTGCCATAAGCACAGCCACCATATGATGATTGAGGCCTTGCTTTGGCCTTTATATTAACTTGATTTGGGTCTCTAAAGATTGCAACCGAAGTACCTTTGGATCCTTCAGTAATCTGAGAAATTTTTACGTATGGATCTGTGTCCTGGTTGACAGGGCGACATGCATAGACCATTTGCTTCTTGACTGCCAAGCATCCAAAACAGATCATGTTTCAGATGTCCAGATGTGCACAACATCTGGCAGACTGGCAGGACTTGTCTGGCTTTCCTCCAGATGTTTCCCCCTTTCCATTCTATGTAGACACAGCTGGGACTTGGATCCCTCTGGACATGACCGAATGTGTGAAATCCCTGGTTGAAAAGTATTTGCTGGCTTTAAAGCATCATCTGTGACTTCCCAAAGGCAGGATGTTGGTTTTGGTTCCTTTCTGCCATCCAGGCCTGAGACATATTAGGCTAAGCTAGAGAGAAATCAGGCTTTGGAAAAGTGTCAGCAGCCAGAGGAGAAGACCCTGCCTTCCCTTCTTCAAGCAGAGAAGCTGGAAAGAAGCTGACTGGTGGAGAGCATTGCAGGTAGTAGGTGCTGCATGTTCCTTGCAAGCGTTCCTGACTTTATGACCCAGTCTCCAGAGGCTTTGAGCAGATGGTTCCAGAGTAACAGAGCCAAGAATTTGTGATGAACAGGGATGTGTCAGCCAAGAGGCCCTCTTGGACATGAATGAGCATAAGAATAAATCTGGGGTGGGAAGGTTCATAGAGCCTTCTGGGGGAAAGGAGTTCAAGATAAAGGCGATTTAATAAGTCTTTATTTTATATAGTGAGCACCAACGAGTGAATGAATGAAGACAACGAATGAATGAATCAGGGAGTGAGTGAATGAATGGGAAGTGGACTTCGACAGAGAGGTCCTGGATTTGATAGAGCCTGACCCCAAGTACTGACAAAGGGAAGGGACCTGTTCTTGTCCGCTGGAATGTCCTTCAGCTCAGGATCAGGGAGAGAGAGTCTGAGTCCTTGGACCTTGCCCTCTTATTGCACACCCCACCCCCACCCATTCTGCTGGACCCTCTGGTCACCCTCTGGTCACAGGGCCCCTCTGGTTCTGGCCATGGCAGGGATTGGAACCAGGGACCTGCAAAGCTGATGGAGGTGGCAACCCCAGCACCCTTAGAAATCTGCAATGCTCTTCACCTTCCCAGCTGCTCCCCGAGCCCTAAACCGCCCGTTTCTTTCTTGTCATACTTCTGTGTCCTGGCCCTTTGGGGACTCCCAGTGACAACTGGGAGGTATCTGAAATCTCATTGACTCCAACTCTCCCATTTGACAAAGGGCAAACTGAAACCCAGGAAGGAAGACTAGCCCGAGATCACAAACAGATAGGAGACAGAGCCCCATTACTGTGGAAGGATTTGGGGAGAGTTCCCACTGACTTAGGGTAACACTGCACCATTGAGCAGGGTAGGGATGGGGCAGAGAGGGACTGAGATCCTTGAGCCCAGGTAACTTCACTGGGGTCTCTCCTGGCCTCTGGGGCTGGGAGCAACAGTTAATTCCTGGGGCCCTGAATCTCCCAAGCCTTTTATGGGAAAGGCAGCAGAGTTGAAGAGGGATGATACTTGGAGATCTGCTCTTCATCCTGGGCCCTCTGCTCTGACTGCTCAGCTCCAACCCTCAATTCCTGTCTCTGGAGGTAGCTGCACCTTCACAGAGTGTGGGCCAAGGCTCAGAGCCAGTGTCAGACTCCGCACCCTGCCAGAGGCCTCTGTGCTGGCCTCATGTGCACAGAGGTACCAGCTACCCCTCCTAGACTGACCCTTCGACCCCCGACTATAGGCACCTGATCTGTCCATCATCAGTATAGCCAGGAAGCCCTTCCCCAGAGCCACTGACCTGTGCAGGCACTGAAGCTGCGTTTCCACCTAGGCACCCAAGTTGATGAACTTGCTTGTTAGTCCATGATGCTTCTCTCCTCTCTTCCCTGGGGCCAGAGCTGTGCCTAGACTGCAGCCAGATAACTCTGAGGGCAGACACTGTGAGAGAGACAGAGAGAGACAGGGAGAGAGCAAGGAGGAGCTCACATGTGTGCACACCAGTGGGGGTCAGGAAGGCTGACTCCACATCTCGGAGAGTTTTCAACATGTAACACTCAAAACCGAATATAGTGAGAAGAGTATCAAGCTTATCAGAAATCTGGTTCAAATAAATCCCTTTACTTCTTTTAGCCTCTGTTTTCTTGTTTGCAAATTAGAAATAATTCCTAAGACTTGGAAACCCATATGAAAATGATCTACAAGCTGTTAGGTTGCTGCATGGACACAAGATCATTCAGTCCCCCGGGATGGGAGGGCAGGGAGCGCGGTGGCTCTGGCCTGGGAACGCAAGGGCCCAAGCAGCCTCCAGGATCTCTTTGCTGAGCTCCTTGATGAGCTTTCATCTGGTGCTGGCCTTTTTGGCCCTCCGCAAACCCAGGAGCAGGGGCTCGGGGAGCCCCGAGGGTTCAGAGGGAACATTTGCCCTGAGGTTTCTCCCTTTTTTTCGGCACAATCAGGCTGGGGTCGAAGCCTTCCTAGAACTCCATCCCAAACCAGTCTTGGTGGCCTCTCTGGGGGTTTGAGCACTTTGCATTATGTGCTTTGTATCTTTCAGCTTCCAGTTTACCCCCAAGCTTGTCTTTTGCGGTGTGGGGCCAAGAAGGGTCTTGCAATGTTCCTGGACCCACAGATGTGGTCTGGGTGTGCTGGGGGGAAGGGAGGGATAGTCTCCAAAGCCGCCCCCAGAGCTAAGACCCTACAGACGACCACCTGCTGTGTCCCAGCAAAGCTGCTGACACTGAGCACACGTATGTCCCCGGGCCCCCCAGTTACACAACAGCTTCTGAATGGGATGAAAGGGAGCCCTCTCCCCATCCGTTGTCTTGGGCAGAGACTGAGAATCCAAAGGGGGAGGGCTTGAGAGCATCTCTCCTCAGATGGGGGACTACCATTCAGGGGTATTAAGTGACTTGCTCTGAGTCATACAGCAGCAGGTCAGTGGCAGGGGCGTCCCTACTCCCAGCCCCTGGGGCCGCTTTTACTGCCCAGATGGGCATCCCCTGCTCCTGCCTCCTTCCTAGTCCCTGACCTTTGAGCTGCGGGGACTGCTGGCTGGAGCCAGAGATGGTAGGGGAATTGTTCTACATATTTGTTAATCAGGTCTCAGAGAGAGAGAAGGACCCCAAGCTCATCATCCACGAAGGAATCCAATTTGGCTTTTATGGCCATGGTTATTGGTCATACTTTGTGGGGATCTTTTTTTTTTTATTATTAACCCAGCAGTCCGGGGGCTTGGGGGCTGACTGGCTGCTGGGCCCAGTGGGTCCTCCAGGTTCACACTGAAGTCCAGACAGCGGCCAGGACTTGGGACTGGGGGTGGGGAAAAGATGGTGGGAGGGGGACAGGCTGGCCAAGGCATGTAGTGAGGGTTTTCAGGAACCTTCTGACCCTTCAGGCAAGGGGTGCCTGGGGGCCTGGCTATATTTTTTGGGCTCTGTAAGCGTTACTGGTTTTATTAAGCTTTCATTGCCTTTTCTTCAGAGATGCCAAGACTGCTTGGCGGGCTCCAGGAGCCAGGGCTGATGGGTCTGGGCCGTGAGGCCTGAGTTCCTAGGCGACAAGAGGTGGGTGGGGTGGGGGCAAGAGTGGGTCAGTCTGAGTGTGATTCCCCCTGCCAGTAGAGCACAGAGGCCAAAATGATGGGCTCTGACACTGGCCTGCAGAGGCCCGGACCCCACCCCCCCACCCCTGCACACTGCCTCATAGAGCTGAGGCTGGATTAGAGATGACATAAATAAATGAAGTGGCCAGCACTGGGCACATGGCAGTGCTTGGTGGATGCAGGGCTCCCTGCCCAAGCCCCTCGCACGGCTTCTGCCAGACAGTAAGCCCTTGGCCTTCTATTCTCTTTCACTGCTCGTTGAAGAGCTGGTTGGCAGATCTGGGCATCCTGGTTGTGTCCCTCTCTCTGGACATAAAGTCCTGGCCCAGGTGCCATCATTTCTTCCCTCCCTACGGCTGGAAGGAGAGGCGCTTGGAGAAGTGAGCCCTGGCCGGAGTTCCAGGAGACTGAGTCCATCCTCAGGATCAGGGGTGTGGTGAGCCTGCAAAGAGGCAAGTGTGAGCCCCAAGGTGGGGAACACCAACAGCTAGACCACCTGCTGGAAGAAGTCTCTGGGGACTGGGGAGGGTGACCAGGGCAGCAGGGTCTTTCAAAGAAGGATCCTGGACCATCTGCAACAGAATCACCTGGGCAGGTGGCGTGACTAGATTCCTGGGCCTCACCATCCTCCCCCACCCCCTGCGCTCAGAGTCTGATTCACTGGACCTGGTGTCTGGCCTAGAAGTTTGTATTTTAACAGGTGCACCTGGGGCCTGACGCATGTTAAAGTCTGAGGGTCTAGGAGGTAGAGAATGAGAGTCGGCTCCAGCCATGAGCAGGGGCCGGATTTGGGGCTCTCCCCACCTCTGAAGCTCATCTCCACTGTACAGATGAAGAAACTGAAACCCCAGGCCCCCCGTGGGTGGCCGAGCTATGGGGCTCAAGCCCAGGTTTGTCTGACAGCAAAATCCATGCTTAGCTCCCCACCGCCACCCCCCAAAATCAGGCCCTGGTGCTCTCAGGACCCATATCCTTCTTAGTGGTGGGGGGACGAGCTCTGTCCCCCTGAGCCCACTAGAGACAACACAGAACGGGAGAGGGCAGCAGTGCTCCTGTGACCATTAATACTGGATTCCTCTGGTGCTGGCTGGGACGTTTCCCCGGGTGATATATTGACCAGAGCAAAGCTTGTTTGCCGGATATATATTGAGCTGTTGGGCTCACGAGTCAGTGCCCAGTTTCCTCACCAGCCGCCAACCCAGGAGGCCAGCTGTCCTCCACACGCTCTGTCTCCACAGCTCGCCCTGCTCTGGAAAATGAGGGGCTGGACAGGCTCGCTGCAGAGCCCCTGCCGACTCCCACTCCCACCGCTCCTGGCTCCAGAGAAATAAGCCCAGATTTTCTTTGTGGGAAGGGGTCATGTGCATCTCTCTGAGCTTCCTGCCCTCTGCTGCCACATTTAGCTAATGAGGCTGGTGTTTCTTGGGGGGGGGCAGGAGGTCTGAAGGGGCATAGGTATAGGTGCTTGCTTCAGCGACAGCTACAAAGCCAGGTTTCCCAGGGGCTGGGGCAGGGAGGATGGGGGTGGGAGATTTAGGGTGTTCTTGCTGCGGGAAGGGCTCAGACGCCCTGAGAGCCACCTAACCTCGCCCCTCCCTCTACAGATTTGGAGGGCATTCCCTGGCTCTTTAGCCATTTTCATTTGAGATGCTGGATAAGACTTGCAGCTTTTTGAGAGAAGACTCTAGGAGACACCTAAGATCTAGCTGCTGGGCTGGGACTCCCTGCCTCACCTCTACTTTCCCTCTGGGGAAAGTGTATTAGAAAGAAACAGAACCAATAGGATGTAGATAGATGGATGGATAGATAGATAGATAGATAGATAGATAGATAGATAGATAGATAGATAGATAAAATAATTGGCTCACATAAGTATGAAGACTAAGAGGTCCCACAGTCTGTAATTGGCAAGCTGGAGACCCAGGAGAGCCGATGGTGTAAATTCCCACCTGAAATCCAGCAGACTTGAGACCCAGGGAGAGCCAATGTTTTAGGCCGAGTCTTTTAGGCTGGAAAAGACCAATGCTCCAGCTCCAGCAGAAGTTCCCTCTTACTCAGCCTTTTTATTCTCTTCAGGTCTTCAACTGATTGGATAAGGCCCACATTAGGGAAGGCCTTCTGCTTTACTCAGTCTCCACACCCACACATTGGTCCAAGTCTGAACATCCCATGGCCCAGCCACATAAAGTTAACCACCAACCCATGTTCCCATCAAAGGGAAGACCAGGCTTCCGAGACTGGTGGAGACTTCCTTTAAGTCACGCCTTGAGCTGTCATGTACCAGAAGCAGAATTGCTGACACCTGAGTGATTTCTGGCCTTGTGGGGCTGGTGTGGGCTTGCTAAAGAGCTGTAGGTTTCCTCCATGGGTATTGACATCTCAGCTCTCAAGGAACTTAAGGGCTACCTGGAATGGAGAAAAGATCATGAGCTTCAGAATCTGAAGACCTAAGGTTCACTCTAGTTTCACCCCTTATTACCTGTGTGACCCCAAGGGAGTCACTTAACCTCTCTGTTTATTGTGCTGTTACATGGGGAAGCTTGTAATGCCTCCTTTGCAGGACTGATGTGAGTACGAGAGAGGGTGGATAGAGCACCTGCACATGGTAGACACGCGGCTGATTATTAAACTATGATTATCTTAATGGGTGGCAGTTTCTGCATTGTGCCAGTTGGACTCTTGGCTTCACCCCATCCGTGTGATTCGGCCCCAATTTCACCACCATGTCTCTAATACTTCCGCAGCCTCCTGAGATGCAGTGCCCCAGTCTCGGAGAAGGGCTTGGGATTCGGAATGGCAGGCACATAGCTGGGGCATCTGGAGGGTAGCGGACTCTCAGAAGATGGGGCATTAGGACTTAGGACATCGCTGCCCAGGAGGGACCTCCCTTCTCCTGTCCTCCCTTCTCTGCCTCAGATGAGCTGAATTCACCAAAGGACCAGACGCAGAATCAGGAAGCAGAGAAGAACACAATGTCCCTGCTCCAGCGTCAGGGGAGAATGGGACTGTTCAGCTCAAACGATCTCATTTTGAACTTGTGCCCAAATCTCTCAGCCGAAGGGTAGGAGAATCAAAGACCCCGAGATGTTTCCAAGGACCAGTGCTGCTGCATCAGGGAGGCAAACACCCTGAGACAGGAAGAAAAAGCTGATTATCTCCTAATTGCCGTTAAATTATATATACATACACGTATTTTAAGTCGAATCTGCATGTCTAATGTGATCTTTTTTATTACATTTTAATAGTCTGGCTGGGATAAGGGAATGAAGAAGGAAGGTTTCTGTCACCCACCATGGGGAGGAGGGAAGTTGTAACTAGGGCCGAAGGCAGCCTCTGGTGTGGGGCCACATCCCTGGGAGCCACTCTGCAGGAGAGCAAGGAGGGGGCTGGGGGTGTCTTTGAGGCAACATCGCTTCCCACCAAAGCCCCATTCTGTCCAAGTGGGGGAGTCCACCTAGCTTGGGACTTGAAGAATGCTTCTTTCCCTAGACCTTAAAAATAGCTTCCCCATTTGGCTCTTTGGGTGCACATGCCTGGTTGTTTCCGGGGACTGCCAACCCCAACTCCCCACCCCCCGCCCAGAATCTGGCGATGGAGCTGACTGAGCACTCCAAGCTCTCGGCTCTTCCACTTACTCTCAGAGGTGGCCAGAATTGAACTCTGGGCCTCCCAGGAGCCCATGAGCCAAAGTGGACATACATCCACAAAACAAGCTCTCCTCCCTTCTCTTGGGAGAAGCAAGTGGGGCAGCTGCCTACAAGGAATGGTAGACCCTCGGGGCCTGGAAAGGAAGAACCTGGCTTTACCCAATAAGGGTAACATCGCCTCCCACCAAAGCCCCATTCTTACCCAATAAGAACTTGGGTTAAGTACCTTCTCTTCACTGGGTCTCAGTTTCCCTAGCTGGAGGATGAAGGAGTTGGACTGGCTGCACTCTGGTGTCCCTTCTGGGCCCAGTGAGCCATGATCTACTCCCTGTTCATTTTAAAGACCCTTCTGTTCGTCTCAGGGGAGCAGGAGATTTTCACACTCACTCACTCATCGGGCATTCTCCAGGTCCTTCTGCTGTCTAACCAGGGTCTCTCCTGCTGCAACTTGGTCACCCCTCCTCATTTGGTCACCCTTCCTCATTTGGTCACCCCTCCTCATTTTCTCTCCTTGGTAGACAGAACCCTCCTCCCAGGCTGATTATAGTAACTCCTCAAAGAGTTGAGGTCTGTTAGCAAAATCCCTTCCATGCACATACACACACATTCTATTTTTAAATAACAGTATCTCACTCTAAAAGTAAGGCTGCACCTGATCACTGCAGAAAAACTGGAAATAGACAAGTATAAAAAAGAAAATAAAAATCACCCATAATCCTCCCAGACCGAGATAACCACTATAAACAGGGGTTTTTTTTTAATGCATATACATGTGGAATTTTTTTTTTCTGTTATAAAACTGAGATTTTGCTTCAAATGTGGCTTTGGATTGTCCCACCCCTGGCCCTTAAAAGTGGGCCAGGTTCTTCCCTTCCAGGCCCTGAGGGTCTACCATTCTTTGTAGGCAGCTGCCCCACCCGCTTCTCCCAAGAGAAGGGAGGAGAGCTTGTTTTGTGGATGTATGTCCACTTTGGCTCATGGGCTCCTGGAAGGCCCAGAGTTCAATTCTGGCCACCTCTGAGAGTGAGTGAGTGTGTGTGTGTGTGTGTGTGTGTGTGTGTGTGTGTATCAGAGACAAAGCGGGCGAGGAGCAGAAGCACTGCCCCAAGGGCCCACCCTAATGGAAGACCATTAAAGGCACAATGGAAGTTGGCTCATGACGGGCACTGTGGAGATGTCCTTAGCTCCTATCCATGGAGCAGCTGGAGCTCCTTGCTAAGCTAATCAGTTCCCATCATTTGAGAAAGGAAAATAAATGTGCAGTTTGCTGCCCACCCTGTGGAAGGGCCCAAGAAGGTGGTTGCCCACTGAGGCATCGCTGTCAGCCCCCACCAGCCAGCTGGGCCTCCCTGGGTTTGGGGAGGGTCTCTCAGATCTCGCCCACCCTTATTGGCCTGCAGACTAGGCCTCCTCTGCAATTTGCAGGGATGTCACCGCTAGAAGGACCTGGCTCTTCAGCATCCCAATGCCAGATGGGCAAGACAGGGCCCCAGGAAGGGAGGGACATGCCCAGGGTCACACAGAAAGTTGGTGGCTGAGCCAGGCCTGCAGCCCTGGTGGCCAACCACCAGTCTGGTGTCATTTCCCACATGGCAGCTTTTCTTTTCAGGGGTGGACTGAGAAGGTGGGCATGGGGGTGGAGGGGGCGCGACAGACAAAGAACTCATCAAGTCCACTGCTTGTCTGTTTCATCCTCTTCAAGATTCTCCCCCCACCCCCAGGCAGAAGTAACCATACTCTCGGCCATATGTTTATATTGTTTGGTGACCATCCTCTGTCCAGGGGGAAGTCCTATCTAATATCTAACTCAGATTCTCCAGAGATTCCTTTGCCTTATTTCATTCAGCAATATCTGTTAAGCACTGATCACCACCGCCTGCCCCCCACTGAGTACTTTAGGCCACATGGAACCCAGCAGGGAACATAACAGCGAAGTCCCTGATGTCTTGGAGTTCATGTCTACCCAGCTGTGGGGCTCTCACCGGGAGGCAGAATGGCTGTGCCCAATTTTCTGGTCACTTAAACCCAGCAAATGTTGTCTGCAGGGCATGAAGTCACACATAGGGGTCAGGGATCCATTGCAATTGTTCCAGTTACTATTACTATGTCAGCAATCATCCCCAAACTTAGTGATGTATGACAACCAATGCATTATGCTCATGGACTTTCAGGACAGGGCGCCAGGAGAGGGTGGCTTAGCTCTCCTCCACAGTACCTGGGTCTCAACTGGGAAGACTTGAAGGCTTGGGTTACTCCTTGACTGGAGGTGTCTTTACCCACGTGTCTGGTGGTTGATGCTGTCAGCAGGAGCTCCTATGTGTGGTCTCCCTGCCTGGGCTCGTCTGGACTTCCTCCCAGCGTGGCAGCTGGGTTCCAAGGACAAAGTGTCCCAAGAGAGCCTGGGGGAAGTGGCCTCTCCCTTTGTCTCAGAAGTCTCAGAGCACCACTTCTGCTGTGGTCTCAACACCACCCCCCCAGGCCCCCAGATTCAAGGGGAAGGAATGCAGACATTACTTCTGGATGGAGAAATCTCAGTCATACCATGAGAAAAGCACATGAGATGAGAGAGATTGTTGTGATCATCGGTGGCAGATGCAATGGGCCACGTGGGTCTTGCAGGAGTTCGCAGCCTTTGGGGAGAATCAGAGTATAACAGGACAGTAGTTGTCATTTCCCAGGGACTGTGGTCAGCCTACTGTGTACATCATCCAACCACCTCTGTGAGGAGTACTGTTAGCCCCATTTTGCAGATGGGAAAACCGAGGCTCAGGAAGGCTACCCTGTCGGCCCTAAGTAATATAGCTAGGATCGGCACCCAGGTCTGTCTGCCTCCAAAGCCATAGTCCTTAACATTCTGCCTCCCCTGCCTTGTCCTTAAGTAATTTTTACCCCTGAAGTATGGTGAGAAGCTTAGGCAGGCAGCTGGAGGCTTCAGATCTGGGAAGGCTTCTTGTCAGAGGTGACACTTGAGCAAGACCTTGAAAGATGCTTTAGACTCAGACACCTGGGGAAGGGAGTGGCATTCCTGGTGGAATAGCAGTGGGTTAGAGGATCCCTCAAATCACTCGGGGAGTGCAGCTGTGATCCAGAATCCTGGCCTTGGGACCCCCCCCTACACACACACATCAACATATTGTGAACTGTACACCCCGAAAGGCTGGGGATAGGGTGGATGGACCCCAGAAAAAAGGCACAAGTGGCCCCCGTCCCTCCATCATATGCCATCAGCATCCTCCTTCCAAGGCCGGGAGTGGGGCTGGGGCTCCCACCTGCCCCCACCTCCACAGGCTGACTTAGTTCTCCCCTTTGGACACGGGGTGAGTCTGAGCTGCCTCTGGTTCACACTTGGGAGTTTCTGCCGATACAAATTGGGCCCCGGAGCAGATAGCATCCCTTCCGCAGGCTTGCTTTAGGGCATGGCAAATGGAAAGTCTGATGATCTCATCATAGGAATCTTGCATATTACAGGAGCAGTCCCCACCCCTGCCAGACCTCTCTCCCTTTCAAGCCTTCTGTTTTGCCCTCCTCCTCTCCCACCCACCCTCGCCCCACTCTGTTTCTCTCTCTCTGTTTCCCTATTTGCATCTCTGCCCACCCCCAACCCAATTCCACTCTCCTCTCTGTCTCCTCTTTCCAACCGTCTCTTGTCTCTCATCTCTCCCATTTCCTGTCTCCCTGTCTCTGCTCCCCCCCTTCCCCTCACCCTTTCTTCGTCACTTTCTTTGGGCCGTCGGCAGCGCCCTCTCTTCCTGGACAGACCGTCTAATTGAAATGGAGCACTCTAGAGAATGTTAATAGGAAAGGCAGCATTAATTAGCCAGCTCTGGCATAATTAGCTTCCTCTTCTCAATGCCTGGCGTCTAACTGGATAATGAGTCTCTCTCTGTCCAAACAGAGGACAGGACAGACAAGGGGGCCAGGCCATGTCCAGGGATGCTGGAAGGCCTCCTGCCTTCGGGCCACCCTGCTGGAGTCCTCAGGCTGCCCAGCCTGCCCTCTCCTGCCAGGCCCTCCTGCTGCTTGTGCCCAAGTCCCGGGGAGACAGATGCCTGGCCCCTGCTCATGCCCAAAGGTTTGACGTTGCTGGAGCTGCATGTTAAGCGGTCTGAGTCTGACAAACAGTGGCTGCAGCTGCAGCGTCCCAAAGAGGGGGTGGGGAGCTATTGAGAGTTCTTGAGGAGAGCCATGACAGGCATCTAGTTCCGGCACAGCCCCATGGGCAATGGCTGAGCACATTACAGCCCCCAGAGGGGAGCAAAGAAATCTGTTTATGTGACAGATAATAACGAATATACTGCACAGACTGCAGCGTGCTTCCACCCTTGACCTTCCTTGCAATTGTGTGAGGCAGGAATGGCCACGTCTATTTTATAAAGACTCTGAGGTTCGGAGAGGTTTCCCACCTTGCCAATGTTCACGCTACCAGGACCCGAACTCGGGTCCATCTGATTCCAAAGATCACATTCTTTCCCGTCTACCCTGATACTTCTGCAAGGTACTTCAGAGTTGCTGATTAAATAAAAGTGATTACAGTGGAGTAACACCCCACATTGGCCTTGAGTTCTAAAATCAGAGCGTGGGAAGCAAAAGTTGGGAAATTGGGCGCAAAGTTCCCTTCAAAAAGCCCTTACGTGGGGAGGAATGTCTCTTCTGTTTGCAACTGGGCTGTGATTCTCCCTTTTCTGTGACCTTGAGAGCCAAGATCTAGTTGGGGGAGGTGATGGACAAGTAACGTATTTTTTTCTTTCTGTTTTGTGTACGAGTGATTAAATTCAGCTGAGTTAAAGGCCTGCTCGATGCAATTCCACTGTAGTATGTGTGGACGCAGTCGATTCCCAGGGCCGGGCAATTGCAGCCACGGGGCACCCTCCTCTCCCTCTCTCCAGCCTGCTGACCCTCTCCCTCTCCTGTAGGCTATGGACTCGGAGGATGACCCCTTGCTGCAGGATGTGTGGCTAGAGGAGCAGGAAGAGGAGGAGGAAGCAACCGGTGACGCCTTTAGGAGGGCCCAGAAGCCAGGGCCGCAAGCTGGGGAAGGAGGGCAGTGTTGCTGGCGGCGTTGGACCTTGCCTTCCCGGCCCCCGGCCTCGGGCTTCTGGAGTACCCTGGGCTGGGCTTTCACAAACCCGTGCTGTGCGGGGCTGGTGCTCTTCCTGGGCTGCAGCATCCCCATGGCCCTGTCAGCTTTCATGTTCCTCTACTACCCGCCGCTGGACATTGACATTTCCTACAACGCCTTTGAGATCCGCAACCACGAGGCCTCCCAGCGCTTTGACGCCCTCGCGCTGGCGCTCAAGTCCCAGTTTGGGTCCTGGGGGCGCAACCGGCGCGACTTGGCCGACTTCACCTCAGAGACGCTCCAGCGCCTTATCTCGGAGCAGTTGCAGCAGCTGCATCTGGGCAACCGCTCTCGGCCGGTCAGCAGGACCACCCCGGCCGTCTTTGCGGCCCCAAGGCGTGGCCCAGGCCTATCTCCGGACCCTTCCACCGACCAGAAACCAAAAGCCGATCGGATTGGGCGTCTTCGGCGCGAGGCCCCACCCCCGGTGGATCTGGCAGCCAACCAGAGTGAAGGCCCAATGAACAGGCGGCTGGAGAGGAACGGGCGATGCCAACCCAGCGCCCCGCCCCCTGCTGTGGCTGCGGCCAATCAGAGCCGAGCCCGCCGAGGAGCCTCCCGCTGGGACTCCTCCCGCTCATCTGTGAGCGCCAACACCCAGACGCATGCGCACTGGCGCATCGAGCTCATTTTCCTGGCACGCGGCGACGCAGAGCGCAACATTTTCACCAGTGAGCGGCTGGTCACAATCCACGAGATTGAGCGCAAGATCATGGATCACCCCGGCTTCCGGGAGTTCTGCTGGAAGCCCCATGAGGTGCTCAAGGACCTTCCACTGGGGTCCTACTCTTACTGCTCGCCCCCCAGCTCACTCATGACCTATTTCTTCCCCACTGAGAGAGGGGGCAAGATCTACTATGATGGCATGGGCCAGGACCTGGCTGACATCCGGGGTGAGCAGCCCTGTGTGTGGCTGGGGGTGGGGGCCGGTGGGGAAGGGCTTGTGAGAGATGGGGCCTTGGGTGGGCAGGGCCTTGATGAGGCTGGGGGTTGGGTCTTCTTGGGGCTGAGACAAGGTACTTTAGAGGTGCACAGGAAACCCGGCTTCGGACTCACACCTGAAGGAGGCTGGGGTGGGACTCGGCTGCGGGTCGGAGGCAGGCTGGAGCTGCCTGCTGGGTGTGATTTGAAGGTGACAGGTCGAAGGGCTGGGAGCAGTGTTGGGTGTGAGATGGGATCCAGGGGAGGCAAGGAGGGAGGTTTGGGCACGCACCTGGGTTGGGGGAAATTGGGAGTTAGAGAAAGCATGGGCTGGGGCTTGGGCTCGAGGTTGGTTAGAGGGAAGCCCGGGTGCGGTGACAGAGGACTGGACATCTAATCAGGGGAAGATAGGGGAGAGACTGGGGTTGCAGGGAGACCAAGGTGGGCTTAGTTCGAGGTAATTTAGGGATGAGCCTTGAAGGGGGCTAGAGAATGGCCTCGGGGCTTGGGGGCTTAGGTATGCCTTGTAAGGGACACATGGACAGGGTTTTAGGCAGATGGAGGGGGACTGGAATGGGAAGGTGGAGTTCGGGGATTACAAAGACTGAGCCTTGGAATTAGGTGAAGTTCACATGCAAATAAAATGTGAATTTATTGGGGGCTGCCTGAACAGGTCTGGGGGCTGCTACTCTTGGGCAGTGAGTTCTTTAAACCCTCTCTCTGTCCCATCAGGGACAGTTGTAGGCAGCCTGAGGGGGAGTTTCCTACGTCCTTAGAAAGGAGTCAGATGGTGAGGAGGGCAGAGTGATGTTGATGGAGGGCTGGGGGGGAGCTGACCCTCTGAGCTCCTTGGGCCCCCACCCCTGCAGGCTCCCTAGAGCTGGCCATGACTCACCCCGAGTTCTACTGGTATGTGGACGAGGGCCTCTCCGCAGAAAACCTCAAGAGCTCCCTCCTGCGCAGCGAGATCCTGTTTGGAGCACCCCTGCCCAACTACTACTCGGTGGACGATCGCTGGGAGGAGCAGCGGGCCAAGTTTCAGAGCTTTGTGGTCACCTACGTGGCCATGCTGGCCAAGCAGTCTACTAGGTAGGAGGTCCAGCTGCACCCAGTGTGTATTTGCCCTTGTGTATACCAGGAAAGGGCTGTGTTAGGGCAAGAAACTGTCTTCCTTCCAGGTGCTTCTTTCTCCTAAACCCCAGATCACCTGCCCCTCAACTTTCTCCCTAGGAGGTCTTTCTTCCTGAATCAGGGGCAGAGCCAGATGCATCTGTCACTCGGATGGCTGAAAGACTCATTTTCTTGATCAGTGCTAATGGGCAGTGAGCATGACAGCTTTGGCAGAGGCAGGAAATCCCACAGTTCTTGCCCCTGGAGGTGTGGGGTATTGCTTTTCTCCTGAGATGGTGCTAAAGGGCTTTCTGAAAAGAGTATTGACTGGGGAGTATTGGCCTCTCTGCCTCTGCTACCCAGGGAGGTAGTTGGCAAGTCACTCTTCTTCTCTAGGCCGCAGTTTCCCTGCCTTTAAAATGGGGATGGTGAGTCCTCATACCCTTCTGGAAGCATTAGGAGATGAGCCAAGAGATGTGAAGGTGCTCTCAGGCAGTGGGTGCTTTGGTTGTCCTCCAAACCTTGGGATATGTGTCTAAGAATACAACTAGGCCCCTCCTCACCCAGAGAGAGCATTAGATAGTTCATCTGTCAGTCCTGATGGACAATAACTGGAATGCCTCTCAGTCCTCTGCCCTGACAGGCCAGCCCCAGACACAGGAGGAATCATTCTGCCTGAAATACCCTTGTTCCCTCCATTACTCATCCATTACATTGAGCAACTACTTTGAGCAACTACTGTGAAAATCAGAGCTAACATTCATGTGGCACACAGCAGGTAGAAGCCCCTTATACACAACATCTCATTTAATCTTCACACCAACCCAATGAGGTAGGTGCTATTATGATTATCTCCATTTTACAGTTGAGGAAATCGAGGCACAGCACAATTAAGGAAGTTGTCCAAAATGATAAAGCCATAAGTGGTGGAATGGCATTAAAATCCAGGCTTTCTGGGGCACCTGGGCTGCTCAGTCGGATAAGCATCTGACTTTTGATTTTGGCTCAGGTCATGATCTCACAGTCCTGAGATTGAGCCCCACATTGGGCTCTGCGCTGGGTGTGGAGCCTGCTTAAGATCCTCCCCCTCTGCCCCTGCCCACTTTTGCACATGCTCTCTCTCTCTCTCTATCAAAAAAAAAAAAAAAAAAAATCCGGGCTTTCGAATCTGGGCCCCTTACCCTTTGTGCTTTTACACCAGTTGCTGCACTAGGAGCCTTCTCCCAGCCATGCTTCTTTGCCAAGGAAATCCTGTTCATCCCTTAAGATCCATCCTGGGCAGTTTCTCCCTAAAGCTGGATCAAAAGCCCACTCTGCCCCCTTCCACCGTGCCATTCCTTCTTTCTAAAGGAGGCAGGGAAGAGCATGTGTTGAGTTAGATATATCTGGGGTCGCATACCAGCGACTCCACTTAGTTGTGTGAGTTTCAGTGGGCTCTCTCACCTCTCTGAGCTACAGTTCCTTAGTAGCCCTTGGCAGTCTGTATTTTATTGTTTAATTCCTTGTCACTCAAAGGGCAGCCCTCAGATCAGCAGCGTCAGCATCACCTGGGGGCTTGTTATAAATGCAGAATCTCAAGGCCTTTCCTTGACCTGAAGGATTCCCAGGTGACTTGTTTGCACATTAAAGTTTCAGGAAGTCTAGTTTCATTATGTTTCAGTTGAGTGTGAGTTTGTTGAGGCCTGGGATTGTTCCTGGTTCACTTCTATAGGCCTAGCCCCCAGTACAGTGCCAGGAACCCCTTAGGAGGGATTTGTCTTGGGAATGAACGAGTGGATGGGTGGATGGATGAATAAATGGAGGTGTTCCTGAGAAAGGTACTTGGCTGGCTGGATTAGGAAGCCAGGAGAGGCTGGCTGCAGGAAGATCTGTAGGGTTTCAGATACCGACAGTTACCTCTGCGTAATATGTTCAGCTGCTGAGTCAAAACCTCTGCCTGAGTAGAAAAGCCTCTCTTCCCCTTCCCATCCCCCTAGAGCTTCATAGGTGTGGTGACAAGCAGAGTCCCTATAGACTTGACTTTAGTATCTTCTTGTGGAATAATCACATCTTTTTATTATTCTATTACTGGTTACCCAAGAAATGGCAACATGCTCCTTGACTTATTACAGAATAATACACATGATCACTTTTACTACTTCCCTGATAATACTAGAATTTTAGAACATGTTCACTGTGCTTATATCTTGTTGCATGCATTTAATTCTATATACATTTAAACCCCATAAGACTTTACATTATTACTCTACTGAGTCAGTACTCATTTATATTTACTCACATATTTACTTTTCCTGTTGCTCTTCATTACTTTCTACAACTTCATGTTTCCCCCTGGAATCGTTTTCTTGTATCTGAAGAACTCTCTTTAGTAGTTTGTTGCTTTGTTTTTGTTTTTGTTTTTTTAGCACAGGTTTGCTGGTGATAAATTGTGTTGTTTGCCTAGAAAACATCTTTATTTTACTTTCATTTCTGAAGCATATTTCTGCTGGTATAGAATTATAAATGGGTAGTCATTTCCTTTTAATACTTTAAAGCTCTCAATCCATTGTGTTCTGACTTCCATCATTTCTGTGGGAAAGTCAGCTGTAAATATTTTGATTGCCCTTTGAAAAATTGTCTTTTTTCTCTGGCTTCATTTAAGATTTCTTTTTTGGCTTTGGTTTCACCAAGAGTGGTGAAACTATGATTTATGTTGGTGTAGTTTTCTTTGTATTTGTTCTGCTTGGGATGCACAGAACTTCTTGAATCTGTAGGTTGATAACTGTCATCAGTTTTAGGAGTTTCCTGGCTATTGCCTATTCAAATATTGCTTCTACCTTTTAGGATTCTTTTTTAGGATTCTAATTACACAAATGTTAGACCTTTTCACTGAGTTCCATGTGTTTTCATTGCTCTTTCCAAGGTTTTTATTTTTTTTCTATGTTCTAGTATATGTACTTTCCATGTTTCATTTCTTTCTGTGTTTTAGATATTCCAGTTCACCATTATACTCCAGTCTTCTGTTATATCTAATCTGCCAATTAATGTCTATTGAGATTTTAATGTTAATGTTAAGTTTTTCTGTGGAGAATTTCCATTTGATTTCTTGTTATTGATCTAAATCCCTGGTGAAATTCTTTAGTTTTATTTCTTTTGTCCATATTAACCTTTCTCTCTTGAAACATATTGATTATCATTATTTTAAAGTCCTTATCAGCTGACTTTCAATATAGGGATAACCTGTGGATTTGTTTCTGTAGTCTGTTCTTTCACTTGGTTTTTGGTCATGTGGTCCTGCCAATGAGTATGCCTGGTAATTTTTACTGAGTGATGAACAGTGTGTATAAAAAACAAAGAGGTCCAGATGATATTTTTTCCTGCACAGAAAGTTTGTCCTTCTCTCCGCTAAGTAGACAGAATTGTGATTGATCACCTTAAGTAACCAACCATTTCGCTGAGTCAGGGCTGTTTTGCAGCCCTGCAAAGTTTCAGTCTGCCTCTTGTTTGCCCTTGATTCTCTAGAATTTTCAACTGGGAGCCTGGTGTATTCTGCACAACTCTTTTCCCTAACAGTTACAAACTCTAATATTTGTTTCTCAAAAGTACAAAAAGAAAAATAAAACAAAAACTCCATGCCACTTTTTCAGAGGCTTTCTGCTTAGACTTGCAGCCTAATGCTTCATGCAGCTCCACTACTCAGCACAAGTATTGAGGGAGAAACTGACCATATACTCTGCTGGTCTACAAGTTTCTGCCCCAAACTATGCTAATTCATCTGACTCCTAGCCTTGATTTTCAGCCTTCTGCCTGTGTTCAGAATCAGCAGATGCCTCCAGGATGAAAACAGCTATAGAAGGGCAACTTACGTTTCCTAGGTTCTTCTGTTTCCAGTCTTTCTGGAGTTCCTCTACTTCTCATTACTTTAGGAACTCTTTACTGTCATTAAATAGATGACTTCTGAATTTCGTCTGACTTTTTGTAGTTCTTGGCAAGAATATTGTCTTCCATGAGCTATTCCTTTATACCTGAGAGTAAAAATTTGGACCTTTGTCTTTTTATAGCCAGCAACTAAGATAGGACCTAGAACTTCAAAGGCACTCTATAAATGGTATACAAATGAATGAATGAGGGCGCCTGGGTGTCTCAGTTGGTTAAGCGACTGCCTTCGGCTCAGGTCATGATCCTGGAGTCCCAGGATCGAGTCCCGCATCGGGCTCCCTGCTTGGCAGGGAGTCTGCTTCTCCCTCTGACCCTACCCCCTCTCACGTGCTCTCTCTCTCATTCTTTCTCTCAAATAAATAAATAAATAAATCTTTAAAAAAACGAATGAATGAATGAATAAACAGTTGCTTGAACTTTCAGTGTTCTACTCTAATGAAAGATCAATTAACCTATTTAGTTCAACAAAGTAGATAATCCAAAGATCTTTTCTACTTGGCTTTTAAATGTTCCATTTGGTTTTTTTAAACAGCTTTATTGAGATATAATTGACATACAACCAACTGCCCATACTTGAAATTTACAGCTTGATTAGTTTTGACACATGTATATACCATAAAACCTTTACCATAATCAGATGGTGAACCTATCCATCTCCCCCAAAAGTTTCCTCCTGTATCCTGGCTAATCACTCTATCCTGCCCCTTCTTGTCTGTCCACCCCTACCTCAGGCACCACTTTCTGTTTTCTATCACTATATACTGGTTTTCATTTTCTAGAATTTAATATCCATGGCATCATATAGTATGCACTCATTTAGTTGACCTCTTTCGGCCTAATTATTTTAAGTTATATCCATGTTGTTGCAGGTATCAATAGTTCATTATTTTTAGATGCTGAGCAGTAATCCAGTGTATGGAGATGCCACATATTTTTTTAATTTTTTATTGTTATGTTAATCACCATACATTACATCATTAGTTTTTGATGTAGTGTTCCATGATTCATTGTTTGTGCATAACACCCAGTGCTCCACGCAGAATGTGCCCTCTTTAATACCCATCACCAGGCTAACCCATCCCCCCACCCCCCTCCCCTCTAGAACCCTCAGTTTGTTTTTCAGAGTCCATTGTCTCTCATGGTTCATCTCCCCCTCTGACTTACTCCCCTTCATTCTTCCCCTCCTGCTATCTTCTTCTTTTTCTTTTTTCTTAACATATGTTGCATTATTTGTTTCAGAAGTATAGATTTGTGATTCAACAGTCTTACACAATTCACAGCGCTCACCATAGCACATACCCTCCCCAATGTCTATCACCCAGCCACCCCATCCCTCCCACCCCCCACCACTCCAGCAACCCTCAGTTTGTTTCCTGAGATTAAGAATTCCTCATATCAATGAGGTCATATGATACATGTCTTTCTCTGATTGACTTATTTCACTCAGCATAACACCCTCCAGTTCCATCCACATCGTTGCAAATGGCAAGGTCTCATTCCTTTTGATGGCTGCATAATATTCCATTGTGTATATATACCACCTCTTCTTTATCCATTCATCTGTCGATGGACATCTTGGCTCTTTCCACAGTTTGGCTATTGTGGACATTGCTGCTATAAACATCAGGGTGCACGTACCCCTTCAGATCCCTACATTTGTATCTTTGTGGTAAATACCCAGTAGTGCACTTGCTGGATCGTAGGGTAGCTCTATTTTCAACTGTTTGAGGAACCTCCATACTGTTTTCCAGAGTGGCTGCACCAGCTTGCATTCCCACCAACAGTGTAGGAGGGTTCCCCTTTCTCCGCATCCCCGCCAACATCTGTCGTTTCCTGACTTGTTAATTTTAGCCATTCTGACTGGTGTGAGGTGGTATCTCATTGAGGTTTTGATTTGGATTTCCCTGATGCCGAGCTATGTTGAGCACTTTTTCATGTGTCTGTTGGCCGTTTGGATGTCCTCTTTGGAAAAATGTCTGTTCATGTCTTCTGCCCATTTCTTGATTGGATTATTTGTTCTTTGGGTGTTGAGTTTGATAAGTTCTTTATAGATTTTGGATACTAGCCCTTTATCTGATATGTCATTTGCAAATATTTTCTCCCATTCTGTCAGTTGTCTTTTGGTTTTGTGGACTGTTTCTTTTGCTATGCAAAAGCTTTTTATCTTGATGAAATCCCAGTAGTTCATTTTTGCCCTTGCTTCCCTTGCCTTTGGCGATGTTTCTAGGAAGAAGTTGCTGCGGCTGAGGTCGAAGAGGTTGCTGCCTGTGTTCTCCTGTAGGATTTTGATGGACTCCTGTCTCACGTTTAGGTCTTTCAACCATTTGGGGTCTATTTTTGTGTGTGGTGTAAGGAAGTGGTCCAGTTTCATTCTTCTGCATGTGGCTGTCCAATTTTCCCAACACCATTTGTTGAAGAGACTGTCTTTTTTCCATTGGACATTCTTTCCTGCTTTGTCAAAGATGAGTTGACCATAGAGTTGAGGGTCCATTTCTTTGAGATGCCACATATTTTTATACAGATATCTAATTGTTCCAACATATCTGTTGAAAAGATTATCCCCTCAACAAAGATTGCCTTTGCACCTAGGACAAAAATCTATTGTCCATATATATGTGGGTTTATTTCTGGACTCTGTATCTCTTTATTTGCACACTTAAAAAATACATACACACAGGGCTATTTCAATTTTTTAAAAATTCATTTAAAAAATATAGGGTGATTAACATTATCTATTTCTTCTTGTATGAGCTTTGGTAGTTTTGAGTCTTTCATGAAATTTGTCCATTTCATTTAAACTGTCAAATTTGTTGGTATAAAGTGGTTCATAATATTCCCTTATTATCTTTTAAATATCTGTAGAAACTAGTGATGTCACCTCTTTCATATGTATCTTCTCTCTTTCTTCGTGATCAGTCTGGTTAGAGGTTTGTCAATTTTACTGTTCTTCTCAAAGAACTAGCTTTAGGTTTCTTTGATTTTTTTTTCTGTTGGTTTCGTTTTGTTTTTCATTAACTTCTTCTCTGATCTTCATTATTTCCTTTTGTCTACCTACTTTACATGTAATTTTCTCTTATACTTTTTGAAGTAGAAGCTGAGGTCATTAATTTGAAACATTTCTTCTTTTCTGATATAGGTATTTATTGCTATAAAATTCCCTTTCAGTACTGTTTTAGTACATCCCACAAATTTTCATATGTTGTATTTTTGTTTTTATTCAATTCAAAATACTTTTTTTAATTATTTATTTGAGACAGAGAGAGAGAACACGAGTCGGGGGGCAGAAGGAGAGGAAGAACGAGAAGCAGACTCCCCACTGAGCAGGGAGCCTGACTCGGGGCTTGATCCCAGGACTCTGGGATCATAACTTGAGCCCAAAGGCACTTAACCGACTGAGCCACCCAGGTGCATCTCAAAATATTTTCTATTTTCTCTTCTGATCTCTTTTTTGGACCCATGTGTTATTTAAAAGTATATTATTTAGGTTCCAAATATTTGGTAATTTTCCAGATATCATCTTGTAGATGATTTTTAATGTAGTTCTTTTGTGGTCAGAGAGCATACTTTGTATGACTTTAGTCCTTTTAAATTTATTGGGTCTTGTTTTATGGTCCAGATTGTGGTCTGTCTAGCTAAATGTTCCCTTGTGCCCTTAAGAAGAATACATATTCTGCTATTGCTGGGTGGGGTGCTTAATAAATATCAATTAGGTCAAATTGGTTGATTGTGTTGTCTGGATTAATTGAACCCTTTATCATTTTGAAATTGTCTTCTTTATCCCTAGTAATATTCTTTGCTCTGAAGTTTACTTAGTTTGTTATTAATGTAACCATTCCCGCTTTCTTTTGATTTGAGTTAGCATGGCACATCTTTTTCTATCCTTTTGATTTTAACCTATTTGTGTCTATATTTAAAGTGGGTTTCAGAGGAGCATGTGACTCTTGATCCTGGGGTCGTGAGTTCAAGACCTACACTGGGTGTAGAGACTACTTAAATAAAAAAATATCTTCAAAAAAATCATAAAATGTGTTTCTTGTAGGCCGCTAGGTTTTGATTTTTTTAAAAGCTAGTCTGACTGTCTCTGCCTTTTAATTGGGGTGTTTAGACAACTATAGATAATGCAGTTATTAATACGGTTAGGCTTAAGTCTATCTTATTTTATTCTACTTGTCATATATTCTTTGTTCTCCTTTTCCTCTCTTTTGCCTTCTTTTGGACTAATTCAGTATTTTTTATTATTACATTTTATTTCCTTCGTTAGCCTTTTAGCCATAACTTTTTATTTATTTTAGTGCTTGCTTTAGGGCTTAAAGTATGCAACCTTAGATTATCACAGCGTGCCTTCAGATGATGTCATACACCTTGTGTATAGTGTGGGACCCTTACAGTGGTATACTACCATTTCTTTCTTCCTGGCCTTTATGTTACTCTTGTCATGTGTTTTATTTTCATACATGTTATAAATACCACACTATATTACTATTTTTGCTTATATGGTCAGTTATCTTATAAAGAGACTTAATAAGTAATAAGAAAATTTTATATATTTGTTCATGCCATTACTATTTCCAGTCCTTCTTATTCTTTTGTATAGATCCATGTTTCCGTCTATTATCCTTCTCTTTGTACCTGAAGGACTTCCTTTAACATTTCTTATAGTGCAGAGGTACTGGAGATGAATTCTTTCTGCTTTTGTGTATTTGAAAAGGTCTTCATTTTGCCTTTGCTTTTGAAATATAGTTTTGCTGGGTATAGAATTCTGGGTCAGCTGTTTTCCCAGTAGGTAAAAGGTACTGCTCCGTTGTCCTCTCACTTGCACTGTTTCTGATGGGAAGTCATCCCTATTTTTGTTCTTCTGTGTGTGATGCATCTTTTTCCTCAGGCTGCTTTTAAGACTTTCTTTTGGTCACTGGTTTTGAGCAATTTGATTATGATGTGCTTTGTTGTTGTTTCATTCATGGTTTTGGGGGGTTTTTGTTGTTGTTGTTGTTGTTTTGTACTTGGAGTTAGTTGCTTGAGCTTCTTGAATCAGCGGGTTTATAGTTTCCATCAAGTTTGGGAAAGTTGCACCCTCCTTTAGGGAGCCCAATAGCCCATATATTAGGCTGCACTGGGGCCCAGCAGCTCTCAAGGTGATAAGTCAGGATAACCATAGAACCAATTTTGATTCTCATCTCTCAGGTATTATCGTCCTGTGTTATCTCATGTCCAGAGTCTTGCTTTATATATTTTCTCTTTTTTGTTGTTGTTAATTTCATGGGGAGGGTAAATCTAGATTTGGTCTTATCACTCCATCATGGCCAGAAGCAGATTTGTATTTTAAAACTCAATATGACCAGCTGGTTATGTTTTTGTTATTACTAAGAGTAGCTTGTGGGACGCCTGGGTGGCTCAGTCGGTTGGGCATCTGCCTTCGGCTCAGGTTATGATCCCAGGGTACTGGGATCAAGTCCCATGTCGGGCTCCTTGCTCAGCGGGGAGCCTGCTTCTCCCTCTGCCTGCTCTGCCTGCCACTCCCCCTGCTTGTGCTCTCTCTCCCTCTGACAAATAAATAAAATCTTTAAAAAAATCTTAAAAAAAAAAAAAGAATAGCTTGTGTCACCTGCACACTGACTAGCCATGTAAAACTGCATATATGGAAGCTGGTTTGAATTTAGGATTTTGCAGCAAATACTGAGAATTGGGAGATGGCATAGGATTTGACTGTGATTATTATCTGTGCTGAGTATGGTCTGAACCTTGGCCATACATTTGAATCACCTGGGAGATTTTTAAACACTGATGACTCAGCCCCACCCCAGAAATTGTCGGAATAATTTGTCTAGAGTCTGGCCTGGACATCAGGATTTTTGGAAGCCCCCAGGTGACTCACTGTATAGCCAAGCTAAAGAGCCACTGCGGAGGTGGATATCTCCTGGTCCTCCAAGTGTCAACAGCCATCTGCAACCCACTTCCGTCTTTCTTCTCCACCCCCCCCCCCAGTAAAGTCCAGGTTCTATATGGGGGGACAGACCTCTTTGATTACGAGGTGCGCAGGACCTTCAACAATGACATGCTCCTGGCCTTCATCAGCAGCAGCTGCATCGCGGCCCTCGTCTACATTCTCACCTCCTGCTCAGGTAGGCCTCCTCAGAAGGCCCAGCAGGAACCAGCTCCCCTCTCCCCTCCCCATGTGCTCCTGTCCCACCAAAGCCTGCCTTCTCCAGAATGCCAGAAATCATCTTGAATCTGCCGTGTCAGAGCTGGTGGGTGGGGTGCTCAGAGGTCACCTTTCAACCCCAGGCAGGGGGACTGTGGTCCAGACACAGCTCGGGCCATACCCGAGGGACCCCACTCCCAGGACCTCACATGGTTAACCTTGTGCCCTTTGACCATCATTTCCTTGCTAAAAATTTTTTGGGGGGAGTCTGGAGTATCAGACCCTCCTTTATGGATTATTCTGTAGCCTGTTTTATAGTCCCCAGCTGCCCTTTTGTCCCTCAGTTCACTGTAACACTGCCACCTTCCCACATACCCTGGTTGCTTCTTTCTCCGTATACAGTAGGTACTCTCTATTGCCCACGCAATGACAGATGACAGATTAGCCAGACCTTCAAAAATAGAAAAGACATTCATTCATTCATCCACATAACAAATATTAATTGGGCACCGACTATGTGTCGGATGCTCTAAGGTGCCAGAGATCCAGTGAAGAATATCACAGACACGTTTACTACCCTCATGGAACCTCTAGTCTACTGGGGTGCAGATGTTAAATATATAATAATTCCCTACTAGCAACTGAGTTCAGTTCTATGAAGATGAGGGCCTGTGAACCACCCACTCAGATGGCTCCCTCTGCCACTCTGGCTTCCTGCCTGGCCCCTTCTGTCTGGGCATGAGAACTGTTCAGGACATACCCAGGGTGGTGAAGGGCACTCTGTGGGGACATGGCTGTGAGGCAGAATCCAGCTGTGCCCTCGAAGGGTGTGTGTTCTGCTGGGCCCTCCCACTCTCTCCCGTGTGCCTCTTGCCCTGCCCAGTGTTCCTGTCCTTTTTCGGGATTGCCAGCATTGGCCTCAGCTGCCTGGTGGCGCTCTTCTTGTACCATGTGGTCTTTGGTATCCAGTACCTGGGCATCCTCAACGGCGTGGCTGCCTTTGTGATAGTGGGCATCGGTGAGTTTCCTCTGTGGCATGGTGGGAAGGGTGGAAAGGAGGTGAAGATTTGGAATAGGGGCCTCGTTCTGGGGAAGGGGTAGGGCCAGGGAGCAAGGAGGGTGGGGCTTGGATTCTTGGTGGGTAGAGCCAAAGGCGGATGGGTCTTTCCAAACTCCAGGCTGAGAAGCAGGACTCCCCTGGAGCCTGACCTCTTAGGGGGCCACTCTGGGTTAGTGTAGGCCCAGCGTGGGTCTGATTCTGGAGACAGCAACATGATCCTGAGCCTGCCCCTGCTGGCCCGGGGCTCCCACCCATAGGTGTGGACGATGTCTTTGTGTTCATCAACACCTACCGCCAGGCCACCCACCTGGAGGACCCCCAGCTGCGGATGATCCACACCATCCAGACGGCAGGCAAGGCCACGTTCTTCACCTCCCTGACCACAGCTGCTGCCTATGCAGCTAATGTTTTCTCCCAGGTGAGAGACTGCCTTTGTCCCTGGCCCGGCCTCCCCGTTCCTCCCATGGGTCCCTGGGCTCTGCTCCTCCCACTCACCCCTTCTCTTGCAGCCACACAGCGTTTGCCTCAAGGCACCTGCCATGTCCCTAGACTCCGTTCTTGCTACTGGTTGTCATTACCAGAACTTAACAAATGGGAAAATTATGACAATACAAATAGTATTTATTATTAATGCTCACTAATAGTAATCCAACCTCTGCCCTGGAGGGTGTGTGGCGATTCCCAAAGCTCTTCCACGTTTAGTTTTCAAGACATATGACAGAGGTAGTGTTACATCCCTATTTTCCTAATACCGAAACTGAGGCCCAGAGAGGTAAAGTGACCTCCTCAAGGTCACACAGCTGGTAAGTGGTGAGCCTGACCAAGTCCGCTGACCTCCAGTCCAGAGCTCTTCCCACCAACCAGCTTCACCCTACATTGTCGTCCTTCTCATTGACATCCTTCTAACTGGCCCCATGCTCCTTCAGGCCCCTGAGTTGGGCTCAGGAGAAGGATCTGAGTTATCTGAGTTTGGGCCAGGTCCTTGGTGCCGACAAAACCCGAAAGGCAGTGAGCCCACGCGAGCCTTCGAAACATTTGACCTGGGCCAAGTAGCCCATCTAGAAACCACTAGGTGCTTTGGGATTATTTGGGCCTTGCTAGAGAACTGTGTCCAGAAAACAGGCAGAGCTGGGTTCTAGGTCCCCTTTGTGACTGGCCGTGTGACCTTAAGACCTCTGAGCCTCACTCGCCTCCTGTGTGGATTATTCAGGGACTGAAATGAGCTGGTTGTCAAAGTTTTTCACAAACAGTGAAGGCCTGGGTGCTGTTGGTTACAGTTTCCTTTGACTGCCACATCCCTATGCGGGTCCCTGGGACACCCTGGAGCTCCCCCCATGGCTCCCCAGCCCCGGGTGCACATGTGAGCACTCCCTCCCTTACCCTCACTCACATGTGGCCTGGTCTAACAAGCTGTCTTCCTCTGACCCCCTAGTCGCTTAGGTAATGACCGTTAGTGAGTGCTTGCTCCGTGCTAGGCACCACCGTGGGCAGGGGGCTGCAGTGTGGACCTGAGCCTCTGCCCTGGAGATGGAACTCTTCCTCCCCTGCTGTGCCCCCTTCCGCCAGCCCTTGCCTTCCGATGTCCTCCTGGCAGCCTGGGCCTCCTCACCGCCCCCACCCCCATTCTGCAAGTGGTCTGGGGTCCTGAGTGCCTTTGGCTACAGAGGTCCAGGCTCCCTGGACTCCGGGCCTGAGCGGCCTCACAGCCCGCCTGTACCTCTCCATTGCCAGATCCCGGCCGTCCATGACTTCGGCCTGTTCATGTCTCTCATTGTGTCCTGCTGCTGGCTGGCTGTGCTGTTCACCATGCCGGCCGCCCTGGGCATCTGGAGCCTTTACATGGCACCGCTAGAGAACGCCTGCCAGACCAGGTGAGCAGCCGGTAGAGGTGGGGGGGCCGTGTCCTCTCACCAAATGCCCATAACACGTCCTCCAGCACCGCTCAGCGCCCCACCCTCTCTTCTAAAAGCTGTGGGATCCTTTATTGAGTACCTTCTGTGGGCCCAGTTCTATGCTGGGCACTCCTGCAGGACCGAGGAGGGAGAAGAGAATCCTGCCGGGGAGTTGCCATTTGGGAGGACCTACTCTGTGCCAGGAAGTGGGCAAAGCGCTTTTATACAAGAACTTATTCCCCCCCAGGACCCTCGGAGCTGGGTGCCCTTGTTTTGCGCATTTTACTGACAATGAAACAAGGGCTGGGGGAGGGTGGGCAACATTCTCAAGGTCACCCGTTCAGTAGGCAGCAGAGCCGAGATTTAAACCCAGTGGTCTGACCGGCACCCCCGCGCCGGCCGCCATGTTCAGTGCTTCTCGGGTTTTTGCCTTGGTGGAGTAACCATGTTTAGACACAGTGAGCAGCGTGCAGAGTTGGATGGGTCGGCCCACAGGTGCTGCCGGAGGTCAAAGGGTTGGGGTCTTGCGGGCTGGGTGGTCAGGGAAGGGGGAGGGAGGGAGGGAGGGTGGCCACATGGAGTCAGGCCTGGGTGGCTGGCTGGGCTTGGGTACTAGGAATGACAGGGGTTCGGGGCTTGGGGCGGGGCACACCAGCTCAGGGGACCCTCTCCCTGGGTCCTGGTTGCCGTCACCCTTTGTCTCCCCAGAGGAGGAATGGTACCGAGGGTCCGGGGGCGGGGGGTTGGCTGGGGAGGTGGCCCCGGAAAGGAATCAGGCAACAGGCTCCTGGGAGTCTGTGGTGAATGTCCTCCAGGAGACATCCACAGCAGTGTGAAGCCGGGGCTCATAGGGTGGCTGGGGCCTTGCCCCAACCTCCCTGGGCACCTGGGGCCTCCCCGGGGCTCACCCCTCTCCCCCACTCTCTCCTTAGCTGCCACCAGAAGTGTGGCCGCAAGAGCTCCCTGCACTTGCCCGGGGACGTGTTCGCCACTCCTGAGCGGGCTGGGGGCAGCCCTGCCCAGGGCCCCATGCCCTACCTGGATGATGACATCCCCTTGCTGAACGTTGAGGAGGAGCCAGGTAAGTTTGGCGCTGGCCTGCCCTGCTGACCCTGGCGAGACCCGGGCCTGCATCTGCCAGGGAGGTCACCTTTGATGAGATGGTGTGAGGACAGACTGGTCCTGATGGCCTTAGGGGATCCTCATCAAGCACTTGGACTTCCCTAGAGAGGACAGGGACCAGAGTGGGCTTTGACCTCTGATGAGCCGCTGCTCTGCCCTGGCAGTGTCGCTGGAGCTGGGAGACGCGTCCCTGGTGTCTATGCCCCCCGAGAGCCTCCAGCCAGCCCCCGACCGGGGCAGCAGGGGCCAGCTCATTGCCCAGCTGCAGGAGCTGCTGCACCACTGGGCCCTGTGGTCCGCTGTCAAGAGCCGCTGGGTGATCGTGGGTAAGTGGGGTCTCCACCCTCTTTCCCCTCTGACTTGCAGCTTTTCCCCAGTGCCCGAGGCATGGGGGACAGACACCCCAAAGGACATATCGGCCCTGGGAGCCCAGCCCCCTCCTGCACATGACCCTGGGCTGGCGTCTCACTCTCTGGGCCTCACCCCCTTCCCGTGTAGAATGGAGCTGGTCCCCCATAACTGTTGTTTATGGAGTACCTACTGTGTGCCAGTCATCACATTGGGTGGTAGAGCAGAGCGCTTAAGGCTTGGGCTCTGGAGTCAGACCAGCTTGGCCAGATTAGAATCCTAATTCTACCATGTACTGGCCGGGTAACCTTGGGTTTGTCAGTCAGTCTGAGCCTCAGTTTCCTATCCTGTTCCTGAGGATAAGAATTGTATCTGTCTAATAGGGCAAGCCACGGTACAAGGAAAGAACTCAGACCGGTGTGTGGCATGCAGTAATTGCTCAGTAAATGCTGAGTGCTATTATGATTATAATCACTGACAGTATTTAGAGTTGTGTTTAATCAAGTGGACGTGCCAGCTCTTCAGAAACTGTTAGGTGCTCTAAGGTGGTGGCTGGTTCTTGTCCAAGAATGCAAACTTGTAGCTTCTAGCCTGCCCCCCAGGTGACATGAGTAACATCCAACCCCGACCGCCAGAGGACCAATCCCTGACCAGCTTCAGCCGCAGGCTGGCATGCCACACCTCTGCCAGCTCCCCAGGGACCCTGCCCCCCACTGCTCCCCCATAAAGGGAGCAGCTCTTCCCCAGGGCTGTGAAGGCCCCCCAGGCCCCGGGCCCTGGCCCCCGGCGCCGTCTAGCATGCCTCCCTTCTTGGCAGGGCTCTTCGTCTCCGTCCTCATTCTGTCCCTGGTCTGTGCCAGCCGGCTCCGCCCCGCCAGCCGGGCCCCCCTGCTCTTCCGGCCCGATACCAACATCCAGGTGCTGCTGGACCTCAAGTACAACCTGAGCGCTGAGGGCATATCCTGCATCACCTGCTCAGGTAAGAGTTCAGTCGGGGTGTCCCCTGTGGCTCCCCGCTCTCTTTGGAGCTCAGGTCTCAAAGACCATTGGCCTGTGAGATGCAAGGTCCAGGTCACTGTGCAACCTCAGCAAATCACTCCACATCTGAGCCTGAGTGTCTCCCCATTTCCTGAAACGGGTATTTACCAGGTGCTGGGGAAACTGTAGTGGGCAGGACAGGCTTCCTGAGCTCTGGGAGTTCATCTGCTTGCTAGGAGCCAGCATTGGAATAGTAGATCTGTGCTGTGATGGAGGAAGAACGGGCAGCCTGGGGAGCTCAGCATCATGGAAGGCTTCCTGAAAGAGGCAGTGTCTAAGCTGAGACTCAAAGAAAGGGAAGGAGTTAGCCAGGCTGAGAGAGAGAGAGAGAGAGAAGAGAAGAGGTCTAGGCAGAGGGAAGCACCAGAGGTGGGCAAAACCAGGGCCAAGTTTGAGAGAGTCGGTCTCAGGAGCTAAGGCTAGCCAGGTATGCTGGGCCAGGGACTGGAGGACTGGAGTGAAGAGTCTGCATCTGATTCTAATTGGCAGGGGAGCAACTGGAGGATTTTAGGCAGAGAAGGGCCATGACTGATTCTCCCAGGTGCTGTGTGGAGGTGGTTGGGAGGGACAGGGTAGAAGCTGGCTGGGAGACCAGGTAGGAGGCTGGTGCCTTCATCTGAACAAAAGACAGTGGGCCTGGGCCAGCGTGCTTATGGTGGCAGTGGAGTCAAGAGGTTTCTAAGAGGTGAAATCCACAGGATTTGGTGATGGCGAGTGGGTGTCAGGGATGAGCAAGGAGGTGAGTTGAAGATGTCTCCTCGCTTTAGAGGGAGTCTGATCCAGGCCCTCATTTTACAGAGGGAAGCCTGAGGTCAGGGTTGGGGCCAGGGGAGGTTGGCCCAAGGTCATACAGCTTTGCCAGGTCAGTTAGAGAAGCTCCTAGGAGAAGATCCACTGACTGCTGTAATTGCCTTCATTTAATTAGAGCAGTGTTCACATTAACCTGGCCTTCCCCTTGGTAATGGCATTAGCCAAATGCATGATAATCGACTGCAGCTCAGAGAGGTGCCCAAAGAGCCCCTCCTAAATTGGAGCTAGCCCCGGCCGCATCCCTGGTTCCTCTCTCTCCCGCCCGCGCCTACACATTAAATTCCATTACCACTGCGGCTATGAGGCCACCTGCAAGTCAAAAAGCCACTCCTCTTTCCTAGGTGGACAAAACCCAGGATGGTGCCGAAGTTCCTGGAATTGTCCAGAGAAGGGCCAGGAGGCTAGCCCAAGTCCAGCCTCCGCCCCTTGCCCCTCTTAGCTCCCTGAACTGCTCTTAGGGAGACCTGTTGGTGTTGCAGCAGAAAGGGCTTTCAGGGCCGCCAAGACTGGATCCAGTGAGGCTCTGCCTCTTACTTCCTCTGCAGGTCACAGAACCTCCCCGAACCTCTCTGCTTTCTCCTCTGTCATATGGGGTTAATGATAATGACCTCCGAGAATTATTGTGAAGATTGCATCTTTGAAGGTGTAAAATTTCTCTCATGAAACAACAACAAAAGAAAACAGAAAATTCACCCCCAGTGGGTGAGGCAAAACAGGACAGTCTCTTGTCATCTCTGCTGGTTGATGATGTCCCATTTCTAATTGTCCCCACTCATGGAGCATTTATCACGAGCTAAATGCATGAGATGCAGCATCCCGTTTGGTCCTTCCGCCACCCTCTGGGGGTTCGGAGTCACCCCATTTGACAGAGGCGGTACTTGAGGCATGGCGAGCACAAGGAGGGAAAGCATCAGTGTCTTCCTTTGGATGGAGCTGACAGGTGTCTTCCTTTTGCCTCCAGATTCCTGTGAATTCAGTATTTGGCATTTTTTTCAGTTCCATCCAGTTTCCTTCAGACCCCTGTCACCCCTCCCCCAAGCCGAGGGCCCCAAGGCCCGTGTCCCTAGGGTGGCCATCTCTCTCCACCTCTGCCCTCCCCTGCTGGGCTCAGCCAGGGAAGCCCTGCTGTCCCTAACGAGGCACGGGGGTAGGTCTGTTCCAGGAGAAGCCCCACAGCCTGCAGAACAACATCCGGACATCCCTGGAGAAGAAGAAGCGGGGCTCGGGGGTCCCCTGGGCCAGCCGACCTGAGGCCACCCCACAGGGTTAGTGGGGAGTGTGGTGTGGCTGGTGGGGAGGGCCTCGGGAGATCCTGCCTAGTACTAGGACCTTCCTAGGAGAACAAGAGTCTGTGTTGTTGGAGTCACCGAGGAGGGGTTGGGTTGGGGGGTGAACTCGGGGCCCTTGCCCACTATCCTACTAGCTCTTCTCAGTCAGAACAGTAGGCATCCCCTCCTGCCACCACCCAGCCAGGCCTCTGGCGCCCCAGCAACCTGGTATGTGTGCCAGATCCATCCTGAGTGTCTGGGGGAGGGTAGGGGCATCCTGAGCCCCGGAGGCTGGCTTATCCCTGCCCGGGTCCCCATCAGAGGTGGATGCTGGGACACATGTGGGATTTAGCCCCGCTATGGGGCAGTTCTGTGTCCTTGTCACCCCGTGGCTGTTGTCACCCTCTGTGTGCCTGCTGTTGTCATTCGCAGCTCCAGCCCCACCATTTACCCCGCCCCCCATCACGGGCAGCACCACCACTACCCTAACCCAGATGGCACATCTTCACCACGACTTAGGGTCAATCCATCCACCTACACTGCCACTCCATCCTGGTGACCACTGCCATCTCCCGCTTCATCCGTGCCACCACCCCATCCCCACGCCCACCACCAGGACCCCCCATCATGGTCATCGGCTCGCCCACCACCAGCAGCCCCCATCACGGCCATCGGCTCGCCCACCACCAGCACCCCCATCACGGCCATCGGCTCGCCCACCACCAGCACCCCCCATCATGGCCATCGGCTCGCCCACCACCAGCACCCCCCCATCACGGCCATCGGTTCGCCCACCACCAGCAGCCCCCATCACGGCCATCGGCTCGCCCACCACCAGCACCCCCCATCATGGCCATCGGCTCGCCCACCACCAGCACCCCCATCATGGCCATCGGCTCGCCCACCACCAGCACCCCCATCATGGCCATCGGCTCGCCCACCACCAGCAGCCCCCATCACGGCCATCGGCTCGCCCACCACCAGCACCCCCCATCATGGCCATCGGCTCGCCCACCACCAGCAGCCCCCATCACGGCCATCGGCTCGCCTACCACCAGCACCCCCCATCATGACCATCTGCTTGGTCCAATAGAGAGGAACAGCGCCAGCATTTAGAGAGGAGCCCAAGTTAGGGCTCAGCTCCTCGGTCCACAGAACAGAGAGTGGGCTGCCCCAGGTCAGGGGAAGCCAGGCAAGGGGACTGTCCACCCCTCCTCCATCCTTCATTTGTCTCCCAGACTCCCCAGGCACCGTGTATGTATCCAAGGTGAAGAGTAAGGGCCACCCGGCTGTGTACAGGTTCTCCCTCAACGCCAGCCTACCCGCCCCTTGGCAGATCGTGTCCCCCGGGGACGGGGAGGTACCTTCCTTCCAGGTGAGCCTGGGCGGCCGTGACCTGAACCGCCAGTACCAGGGAGGGGGAGGCAGGGTCTGTGAGGGAGACGGGGACCCTCTCCCAGCCAGGTCTGTGGAACCTACAGAGTGGTGACAGTATGCGCTTCCAAGTCAGCCAGACCTGGGTTCGAGTCCTGGCTCTGCCATTTATAATCTGTGTGTCTTTGGGCAGATTGCTTAATCCCTCTGAGCCTCAGTCTCCTCATCTGTGAAATGGGGTGTGTGAAGTCCAGCCAGGGTTGGAGACACGTGAGGTAATGGTATATAGCATGTAGGACACAGGAAGTGCTCGGTAGGCAGTGGTTACGTGATTGTTCTCAGCAGCTGCTCCAGCTTCTCAGGGCCACCCCAGGCCTCCAGGGTCTCCCTCTCAGGAATCATCTGTGTTTTTTTGATAAGTTACACCCTGTGTCAACTCATTTGTTCAGGGTTTCTATTTCCATCTGAATGGTGAGGTGTCTGAGGCATTTCCTGACTCTGAGCCTTTGCCATGCTGTTCCCACTACCTAGAAAGCTTTCCTTCCAGTGGAACGCACGGCAGGCCCCTCACTGATATCTCAGCATGAATGTCGCCCCCTCAGAGAGCCCTGCGCTGGCCCACTTCTCGTCTGCCCTCCTCCTCCCTGACCATTTATCCCATGTCTTATCATCCTATTACATTCATAGACCCTGAAAGACCCTAAAGCCATCGTGACTGGCAGCTCCATGGGGGCAGGGACCAAGCCCATCTTGCTCGCTGCCGTACGCTCAGAGCCCAGCTCAGGTCCTGGGTAGAGTAGATGCCCCGCTGGAGGAAGGACTGAGGTTCAGCCAGGGAGGGAAGGATTTGCTCCATCTGCAGATTCGAACCCAGGCCTCCTGAGCTTCTGCCCAGGGCTCTGCCCCACCCCCCACGGCAGGGGGGCTTGGACAGGGTGGGGGACCTGCCTTGGTGGGAGGGGCCGGAGCCTGAGGCCGGGCCCAGGCCGAGGCAGCCCCCCGGAGTCACCTGTCTTGTCTCTGTCAATCCACTGCTTAGGTATATAGAGCGCCTTTGGGTAACTTCACCAAGAAGCTGACCGCTTGTATGTCTACAGTAGGGCTGCTCCAGCCGGCGAGCCCCTCCCGCAAGTGGATGGTGACAACCTTGGCCTGTGACGCCAAGCGGGGCTGGAAGTTTGACTTCAGCTTCTACGCGGCCGCCAACGAGCTGCAGCACACGCGGTAACGGCCTCGCAGATAAGCCCCTTTCCCCCAGCCGGACCCCTCTCCCCCAAGAGATGTCAGCAGGCACCTTTAGGAAGCCCCTGTCCACATGCACACATGTGTTCGGAGAGTTCTTGGCCCAGGACTGGGGAGTGGGGGACGCCGGCACAGAGGACTGGCCGGTGACCGGCTCCCTCCCTGCCCCCCTGCCTTGCGCTGGCGCCACTGCCCCTCCCCCGCATGCCCAGCAGGTGCCGTCTGGGGCCTTTTGCACTTGCTCCTCCCTCTGCCTAGAATGCTCTTCCGTAGCGCCTCCGGTGTGATGGCTTCTCTCCGGGATTCAGGTGTCCACTCCGATGTCCCCTCTTGGGAGAAGCTGTCCCTGAGCAGAACTCCCTCCCCGTCCCGAAGAACCATGCCCGGTCCTTCTCCATGTGCTACCCCTGCTCCCTTTCCGGCCCCCATGGCCACCTGGAATCACTCTGACCTGTGGTTTATAACCTGTCATTCCTTGGGAACATCGTGCAGTGGGTACATTGACTGTGTCCCCCGCTGTGTCCCTAGCACCTAGCGCAGGGCCTGGCGCCCAGGGGGTGCTCAGTGAACACTTGCCAAATGAGTGGATGTGTATGCTCTGTACCTCCTCTCCAAGGCACTATTCACTCTTTCTATGTAATTAATTCTGCAAATATTTTAATGCCATCCCCTCCCCCGCCCCACCAGACCGTAAGGAGACAGGACAGAGACTGTGTTTGTTGTACTTACGTGCTGTATACTCAGACCCTGCCTAGTGCCTGGCATGTAATTAGTGCCCCAAAACACTTAACAGGTGACAGCATTCTGTTCCCCAGGGGGGCGGGGGCCTCTGAGCAGCTGGGGACACCTGTGTTCTGACCAGGGCCCCACATTCGTGTATCCATTGAGGCTGTATTTCGTTGTTCATTGAACAAACACGGGGCGGCGCCGACTGTGTGCCGGCACCCCGCTGGTGCTGGAGATACGGTGGTAAATAAGACAGATGTGGCTCCTGCCCTTAGGCTGGCTAGCGGGAGACAGCAGCTAACAAGTGAACCGCAGTGTCATTACAAGTGATGGCACGTGCTCTGCTCTGGAAGGGGGTGCGGTGCTGGGCCTAGAGAGTGACAGTGCAGGCCCTGCGCTGGTGACGTGAGGGGCTCTGACTCTGACAGAGCCTGACCTCGGGGTGCTGGGCCCCCATAGAGGCTGGACGTCACTTGGGGCAGAGGGCAGTGGTGTGGAGGTGGGGGCGGGTGACCAAGATGGGCTCACCGGGCTCTTCCAGCCCAGGGTGCCTTGGCTCAGGGGGTGGGGGTCCCTCTGCCCATCCTCCCCTGAGCCCAGGGCTGGGCTCACTCTGCACATACACAATAGCAACCAGGATCAGGCTGCCTGGATGAGCTTAGAACATTCTAGAAAGAACCTTGAGCTATGTCAGGTCCAGTGGTGAACAAGCTAACCATGGAACCCTTGCTTCACACAGAATCTTGAGGCTCAGTAACTATTCAGCTTAAGGCGGGGGTGCTTCTGAGTAGGGAATCTCAAGGCTGGCCTGGGGCCCCTCTGTGAACTCTTGCACCCCCTGGAGGGCAGTTTGGAAACTCCTGGTCTCCCTCCCTCATGCCCCAGGTGGGGAGACACACACAGAACAGGAGGCTGTTGAGCAGGCCACGTGGTGCGTCCTGGCAGTGGGGAGACCAGAAGTGACCTCCACACCCCAGCCCCCAAACTGAGACTAAATCCTTGCGCTGGGGGCGGGGGGAGCGAGTCCGTCCCCGCCCTCTTCCAGTCCTGGTACCCAGCCACCTGTGGCTATGCTTGCCTCACTTCCCAGACTCCTCCTGGTCTTCCCAGCCTCAGCCAGGCTCCTTTGCCTCCACAGGAAAGTGTACTTTGCTCAGTCCCACAAGCCCCCTTTCCACGGGCGTGTGTGTGCAGCCCCTCCTGGCTGCCTTCTCAGCTCCAGCCCCGACGGCCCGACCAAAGGCTTCTTCTATGTGCCCAGTGAGAAAGGTACATGCGGGGAGGCTGCAGTGGGGCCTCGGGAGGCTGGGCCCCGCCTTCCCATACAGATGTGACTCCCTCTGCAGTGCCCAAGGCCCGCCTCTCGGCCACCTTCGGCTTCAACCCCTGTGTGAACACGGGCTGCGGAAAGCCAGCCGTGCGGCCACTGGTGGATACAGGGGCCATGGTCTTCGTGGTCTTTGGCATTATTGGCATCAACCGCACGCGGCAGGTGGACAACCATGTCATCGGAGACCCGGTACGTGGGCCCACTTTGGGCAGATGTCAGAGGGCCGGACCACACCAGATCTGCAAACAAGTACCAGCCCAGATGGCCACTGGTCCAGCTCCCCCCACGCCCTCTTGCTCCTCTGACTGCTCACCAGGCCCAGACAGGACCACCACAGGCCCTCGAGGGCACTGTTTCTCTTGAGGAGCGATCAGGGTTGAGCTCTTAGAATCGCCCAGGAATCTAGGTACATTGTGGGCCTGAGCTGGTTGCCCTTCACCCTGAGGGGCTAGAATGGAGCTAAGGGAGATACAAGCATGTAAACTTTGCCCCCCCACCACCGTCCTCTTTCTGCAGAAGGCCCCTCCCTGCGCCCACAGCCCCTGCTGCATGCCTGACTGAGGGGCCCTCCCCTCTGTGTGGGCTCCGCCCCCTGTAGGTGCTTGTACCCCGTGCTGGGTTCTTGGGTGTTGGAAGGGAGAGAAGCTGTCGGAGGCATGGCTAGGTCTGTCTGGCATGGAATAGGTGCTGAGCATGTGGTGGGAAGGACCATGGATGTGGTAGGGTCAGAGCTCCTGCCTGGAGAAGTCAGTCCGGCTGGGTATACAGGGTTTCAGACCCGAAGTAGTTCAGGACCCAGGATAGTCAGAGATCTGTGTGATCAGTCCCGACCGCGAGTCCCCCAGGTGTTCAGAGGAGCGGGGGAGGCGGGGAGGACACAAAGCAGTTGAGGGAGGTTGGAGATTTGGCTGTGCGGAGCAGGGAGAGACAGCAGGAAGCCCAGGTGAGAGCACGTGAGTGAAAGCAGGGCTGAGCCTAGGGGCCCTGTGCAGGGTGGGCAGTGTTGGGAGCAGAAGGTGCTGCTGGGAGCAGGACAGAGCAGCCTCGGGCATGGACCTCAGGCGACCGTGCAGAGGCTCCAGCCTGATGTCTGTGAGGGTGGCAGGGAGCTGTGGAAGTTCTTCCCCTGGGGCGGGGCTCAGGACTGAGTTCCCAACTCACTGAGCGGCACGCGCCCACTTGTGTCTCCTTGGGAAAGGGCAGTGTCGTCTATGACAGCAGCTTTGATCTCTTCAAAGAAATTGGGCACCTGTGTCACCTCTGCAAGACCATCGCGGGGAACTCGGAGCTGGTGAAGCCGGGCGGGGCCCAGTGCCTGCCCTCAGGTGCGCGGGAGAGCTGTTTGTCAGAGGGAGGACACACCAGGGAGGCCGTGCTGTTGCTCCCAGGGTGGGCAGCCACGAGGACACCCGTGCCTGGCATGAGTCCTGCAGACACGCGTCTGAGCTCGAGTTGGTGTCCACATTGGGGCGAGGGCGTGTGAGTCTTCTAGAGCCGTCTCGTGCGTGAACACGGATTGGTGCAGAGGTGCGCGTGTGTGGGGATGTGTGCAGTGTGTGTGGGCACACCTGCCGGAGTGGCTTTTCCCAACTCGGGAGCCAGGGCCAGGTTGGACGCAGATAAACCCGGGTGAGGTCATGCCAGGGCTCTGCCGAAGGGGCCACAGGGTGTCCTTTTCTACCCCAGTGGCAAAGGACTGTTGGAGGTTACCTAACGGCCCACTGCCACTGGTGGCAGACACGTTTTGAGGCTGGGAGGTTGGGGGAAGGGCTGTGCCCCTGCCACACGCTCACCCAGGGGGTGAGTACACATGACCAGGTGGGATGGGGGGAAGGGGTGCTCTCCAGGTCCCCAGCCCGACCACCTGTCTCCCCTTCTCCCTGCAGGCTACGGCACCTCCTCCTTCCTGCAGATGCTGCATCCTGAATGCAAGGAGCTGCCCGAGCCCAACCTGCTCCCTGGGCAGCTATCGCACGGGGCGGTGGGTGTCAAGGAGGGTCGAGTGCAGTGGATCTCCATGGCCTTTGAGTCGGTGAGCTCCCAGCAGCCTCGCCTCACAGTGCTTGGCCAGATCAGAGGGGCGGCTCTTCAGAGAGGGGGATAGTGCAGCCCAGAGGTTAAAGTACTCCCCGCCCCGGGTCACATGGTTATGAGTGTCGACATCAAGTGTTAAACCTGGCATCTGACCACAGGGGCCTGCCCTTTCCATCATGTAGGCCGTTCCCACCGGCCCAGGGTCTGTGTTGGTTCGTCGCCTCTGGGCTGAGGAGCCACTGGGGCTGGAGGCTGGCGGAAGTCCCGGACGCTCCCCTCTGCCGCTCTGGGGGGCCGGGTTCTGGGCCACAGACCCGGGTGCTGGGCCTCCCCCAGGAGAGCTTGGAAGCCAGGGGACCAGCCATCCCCACACCTCACTACTTCCTCTGTCATCCTGACCCTCCCTGGACCCCGCCCAAGGAGGGAGGCCCATGTGCAAGCACGCTCAGACACGCACACACAAGCACACCTGACCTGGGCCTCCGCGGGCCCTGTGGCTGTGACACAGGGCTGTGTGCCGAGCCTGCTGCAGCCGCGCATGTGCTGAGGCCCAGGGTCCAGTCCCAGCTCTGATCCTGGTGTGCGCTGTGGCTCCTTGAGCCAATCATGGCTCCCCGCCGGCCTCAGGTGCCGCCTCTGAAGATCCCTGCCCTCTGCGTGGCAGTCCTGGGAAGCAGCAGGGCCATCACGTAGAGACGTGGGGGACGAAAACCGGTCCTCGTTCTCTGGCCCCTGGACCTGCTTTCCTTCCCACCACCTGCCACTCGCTCCAGAAGCAGCCACCCTGAGTCAGGAGGCCCCAGAGCCCCTTCCAGTCCGCCTCCGAGGGAGCCCCAGGCCAACGTAGACACCACTTCAAAGCCCCGGGCCGGTTTTTTTTCTTTTAGTTGTGGTAAAATATGCATCGTAAAATCGACCGTCTTAGCCATTTTTGAAGCACAGTTCTGGAACACTGAGCGTATTTACATTGTTACGCAACCAGCACCACCATCCACCTCCACAATTCTGTCCCGTGAAGCTCGAACTCCCTCCCGCCCCTCCCCCAGCCCTCGCACCCACTGTTCCACTTCGTGTCTCTGGGAATGTGGCTACTCCGGGCCCCCGAGGTAACTGGAATCTACAGCACTGGTCTTTTTGTGTCTGGCTTATTTCATTCAGCATAATGGTCCCCAAATTCACCCATGCTCTGGCCTGTGTCAGAATCCCCTCCCTTTCAAAGGCTGAGGCCCTAGACGGTTTGAGAGAGGACGGAATCCCCTCTCGGGCTCATCCACACCACGGGGTGTCACTTCCAAGCTGACCCCACCAACACTCGGACACACACGTGCACACAGATACGCTGTAAGCTGGTCTGTGCGCAGGGAGAACAGAAGTGGGCGTGGGAGCATGTGTGTGAAGGTCCCAGAGCAGGGTGAGTGCCTGTGTCCCCCGCTGAGCGGCTCCAAGGAGCTGGGGGCTGGAGACGGGCGGGTTGCTGGGCTGTGACAACAGCTCTGATGGGGAGACACCAAGGCCTGCCAGAGCCCAGCAGAGGCCCGTCTTGGGGCTTCCGGGAAGATTTCCTGGAGGAGACAAGCCTTGAAGGATGATGGGACCTGGCTGTGCGGGCAGAGGGAACAGTGTGTGCACAGGCTAGGACGCGGAGCATGGGGGCTCTGGGAGCTGCCGCTGGTTCTGTTGGAAAGGGATGGGGTCTTTGGTGGCATCAGAACCTGCTGCCCTTATAAGGCTAACACGTGCACCCAGAGGCCAGTGGGAGGTAACCCTGGACTGGGGCACTGTTCGTGTGCAGGTGGCCAAGGGCCGGCTGTACCTGCCACAGAGCGGACCAGCCGTCACCTGGAAAGAGTGAGTGGGCACTGCCCCCCACCCATCTCAATGGTTCATGTGCCCCACAGACCACGTACAAGGGCAAGTCCTCCTTCCAGACGTACTCGGACTATCTGCGCTGGGAGAGCTTCCTGCAGCAGCAACTGCAGACGTTCCCCGAGGGCTCGGCCCTACGCCGAGGATTCCAGACCTGTGAGCACTGGAAACAGATCTTCATGGAGATCATAGGCAAGCGGCAGCCCAGCCCCTCATCCCTCTAACTCCCCGGGCCTGAAGTGGCGGGTGGTAGCAGGTGACCTGGGGCAGGGAGGGCACGGCATTGCCTGTCTGAGCTGCAACTTATCCTCTTCTCTGTCCTGGCCAAGAGTCCTGGGGCAACCATAATGGCCCAGTGGCCAGGAACACCAGTCAGAGGCCAGAGTGTGGGTCTCCTGCTCAGGGGCACCTAGCCCCGTTCTTTGCTCCTTAATTTGGCCACCTAAACAGTAACAGTGATCACCGTTGTGGCAGCTCTCTGTCATGATGGGCCTTCCCAGGGCCACGCCCTGTGCTGAGGGCCTGACCGTGTTCTTTAAACTCCAAAGGAGGCCTGTGTGGGGTGGGTACTCTTACTGTGTCACAGGTGAGGCTCAGGGAGGCTCTGTGGCTTACTCGCAGTGAAACGGACAGTGCCCAACCATGGGACCCCAGTAACCTCCGAACCGTGGAGGGGCGGTGGGGGCGGGGCACCCCCCAAAACCCAGCTGAGAACCCTCTTCTCTTGCCTTCCAGGGGTGCAGAGTGCCCTGTATGGCCTGGCCCTATCCTTGCTCATCTGTGTGGCCGCGGTGGCCGTGTTCACCACCCACGTTCTCCTCCTCCTGCCAGTGCTCCTGAGTATCCTGGGTATGTGGGGGGGGGGGGGTGGCAATAGGCATCAGGCCATGGGGCCAAGAGTCGGCAGGGGTCCCTCTGGTGGCCTCAGGTCAGGAGGTTCCTCTCCATCCTTAACTGTCACACATCTTTATTGAAGGTTTCCCAGCCACCCCACCCCCACCCCAGGCAGAAAGACCCTCTGTGATGGTCACTCATAGGACAGTGCCCCACCAGCCTGTGTGCTCCCAGAAGGGACCTGGATGTTGCCGGGTGGTAGCTCCTGGCCCAGTGACATGTTGCTGCACCTATCCCTCCCCCCAGAACCCCTGCTTCTCTCTGGCCCTGGTCCTCCTGGTCCCTCCTGTCACCAGAGGTGGGGGCTCCACTCTAGGATTTGCCCCATCCCCCAGGGGCCCTCTGAGTTCACCCACCACCCCTCCGGGACTGTGTGGGTGAGCCTGGGTCCAAGCTGCCTGCCGGCCGTCCCCTGCCCCCTGCAGGTATCGTCTGCCTTGTGGTGACCATCATGTACTGGAGCGGCTGGGAGATGGGGGCCGTGGAAGCCATCTCCCTGTCCATCCTCGTCGGCTCCTCTGTGGATTACTGCGTCCATCTGGTTGAGGGCTACCTGCTGGCCGGAGAGAACCTGCCCCCCCACCAGGCTGAGGTGAGCACCCTGCCGCCCCCCCAGTGCATCTCCTGTCCCCAGTGCAGCTGAGGGGCCCCCAAGGCCAGCTGGACACCCCCGGTGCCCAGCTCCCAAGCAGACTGTTCTAGGGGCCGAGGTTTTCGCGGCCAATCTCCATGCCCAGGGTATGTAGGTTCGAAGGCAGCCCCGCCAGAGCAGTATTGTGGGCCTTGGGCAGGCCCGTCCCCCAGCCTGCTTCTCTAATGAGCATAAGGGCTCGGACCAGATGATGTCCACGTGCCCTCCCTGCTTCCCTGAGTCCGAGTCTCCTCCAGCCTGGGGAGCAGGGTGGCCCATACTAGTCATGACTCTGGGGCCACCCCCCACACACATCTTTGTGGCTTAGCAACAACATGTTCATATATTCAGTGCCAGGACCAGCTCTGGGTCTTACAAAGTGTTTTGTTTTCTCCTAATTTGGAGTTGTGGTATGGAAATGTTCATCGATACATAAATTAAATCAGTTACGTTTTTAGGGGCTTTTAGCCCAAAGCAAGAGATCCGTTGCCATCAGGGCCATTTCTGAGGACCTACAACGCAAATCAGCAGCAGCCTGGCTGTCCTAGCAACCATTAGGCGCCTGCCTGTGCGCCTTCGGCAGGGAGTCCGGCCCTCTCCCCACCAAGCCCGGGAAGTAGGTGCTGTCACCAGCCCCATTTATGGGAGCAGAATTGGGGGCGTCCAGGAGCGGACTGGCCCCAAGCAGGGAGGGAGCCCACTGGTGTGTCGGGCCCCTGGCCCCAGCCTTTGCCCTCTCCTCGCACCCAGGACGCCCACTCGCAGCGCCAGTGGCGGACCCTGGAGGCCGTGCGGCACGTGGGAGTGGCCATCGTGTCCAGCGCCCTCACCACGGTCATCGCCACGGTGCCCCTCTTCTTCTGCATCATCGCCCCGTTTGCCAAGTTCGGCAAGATCGTCGCGCTCAACACAGGCGTGTCCATCCTCTACACGCTCACGGTCAGCACGGCCCTGCTCGGCATCATGGCGCCTGGCTCCTTCACCCGGACCAGGACTTCCTTCCTCAAAGCCCTGGGCGCTGTGCTCCTGGCGGGGGCCCTGGGGCTGGCTGCCTGTCTCGTGCTCCTTCGGAGCGGCTATAAGATCCCCCTGCCCACTGGGGCCTCCCTATAGCCCTGGCAATTGGGTCCTGACTGGCGCACCTTTCTGTCCAGTGGGTGTGGGACGAGGCGCTTGTTCTGACCCCAGAGGCATGTTGTTTCCTGGCTCGGCTCTAACTGGTTCTGTCCCCGGGCCTGGGTGGGAAGAGGCGCCCCACCGCTCAGTGTGGGAGCGGACACCCACCTGTGTGACCTGCACTGCCTTCATGACGGCACCCCGCCAGGGCTGGGTGGGAAGCCGGCTGCCACCCCGTTCATCTGGGCTGCCAACAGCTGTGTCAGGCACCCCCTGAGAGCGGAAGAGTCCAGCCCCCCTCCATGCCAGCTCACCACGGGGGTGTCCCTCTCGTACTGCCTCAGTGCTGGCGACAGCTTTCCCATGTGGGTGTTACAGGGCCCCCATTCTACAGCTGTGAAAACAGGCACCAGGAGGCAAACTGATTGACGTGGAGCTGGGGCGGTGGCAGAGCCCAGCTGCCTCCTGAGCCCCGTGCCTCCCTGGGGGAATTTGCAGGAAGAGCACAGTGGGTTCAAGGGTATGGGCCTTGCACCCCCTACCCCTCTCCTTCCCTTCCCCCAGCTTTATGGCGGCCAGTGCTGGGTGGTCCTGTGGTCCCTCCCAGGCCTTTTGGTCCTGGCCAGAGAGTACAAGAGACTGGCCTGGGGTTCTGCATGTCCTACCCTGGGCCCCAACACAGCCTTCCTCACTGATCCAAGCCCCCATCTCCCCCACTCGACTTTGGGGGTGGAACTGGGGGAGGCAGTCCTTGGGTGGGGGGCTGGCTGTGCCTGCCGCCAACTCACAGCAGATGGTTCCTATTCGAGTGAAATGACACCGCAGACCGCCGCCATTAACACGAGCATCATAAGCATCACTGGCTCCACCGCGTTCTTCACACTGTAATAACTAAGTGCTTGCAGGCTGCTCGGCCAGAACCTGGCACAAGGGGTGGGGCTGGGCCTGGAAGGAGATGGAGGTGGGTGGAGGGTGCCAGCCTCCCCAGGAACCAAGGTCCCAGAGTGCTCTGCGAGCCCAGGTCGAGGTTGGGGGCCTCAGGTAGCGCTGTGGGCGTGAGGTTCAGTAGATGCACCTTCTTTTAAGGGGCTCATCTGGCTTGTCAGTTGGGGCAATATTTTAAAAGATTTTATTCCTTAGAGAGAAAGATGAGTGGGGAGAGGAGCAGAGGGAGAAGCAGGCTCCCTACTGAACAGGGGGCCTGATGTGGGGCTCAATCCCAGGACCCCAGGATCATGACCTGAGCCGAAGGCAGACACTTCACCAACTGAGCCACCCAGGTGCCCCAGGTGGGGTATTTTTGAGCACCTCTGGTGTGCCAGGTACTGTTCTTCCTTGGGGCAGACATTGCCCCCCTGGGCCTTAGGAAGCCAGACACAGACTGAGCTGGAACTGAGCCCTGAGGGTGGGAATGACGTCCAGAGTGACCTCCAGGCTAGCTCACCTGGTCATCTGTAGATATTAACCGAGGGGCTAGATCTGCAAGGCAGAGGTGGAAAAGTGTGTCCCCACCTAGTGCATGCCGGGGACCGAGTGGGGACTCAGTATTTGTATGGGGAACAGCAGGCTTTTGGACCCACCATCTATGCTGAAGCCAGACCCTAAGTAATTCATGGTTCTAGTTACTGTGCCAGATGTTCTTCTCAGGAATTTTATCCGTCTGCTGGGGCTGCCAGAACAAAATGCCATTAACTTGCAGGGGGTGGTGTGTGTGTGTGTGTGTGTGCTTAAACAACAAATTTATTCTCTCAGTTCTGGAGGCTGGAAGTCCAAGCTCAAGGTGTTGCCAGGGTGGTTCCTTCTGGAGGTTCCAAGGGAGAATCTGTTCTAGGCCTTTCTCCTGGCTCCTGCTGATCGCGGGCAGTCCTTGGTGTTCTTGGGCTTGAAGACACGTCCCTCCCCATCTCTGCCTCCGTCTTCACATGGCCATCTTTTCTCTATGGTGTTCACATCCTCTGATCCCTACACAAGGACACCGGTGGTATCGGATCAGGGTCTACCTTAAATGGCTCCACTTGATCATCTGCAAAGACCCTGTCTCCAAGTAAGCTCACATTCATAGCTCAGGGTTAGGACTTCACTATATCTCTGGGGGGGACACGTTTCAACCCAGAACCAGCAGGGCTCAACGTTAGCCTTCGGCTCATTTGTTAGCCTTCCAGAGTGCGTGCTATCATACCCATTATACAGGTGGGGAAGCCAAGGCTCTAAGAGATTGATTTGGCTAGGTCACACAGCTGGTAACGGAGGAGCCAGATTTTGACCCCAGCCAGTCTGCCCCAACCTTTAAAGGTATACAACCTCTGGGAGAATTGTAACAAAGCCTGACAGATGGGGGCATTCAAGGTTGGTGGTCAAATCAAGAGGCCTGTTCTTAGAAAATCTGAGATGGAAACCCTTGAATGTGTACAATATTTCACCCTTAAGTACTTTCCCCGTCAGCCTTCTGTGAAACCGGAGCCCTCAGAGGCCCAGCAAAGAGCAGTGAGGCTCGGGGGCAGGTTGAGCTTGGGACCACACAGCCCTGAAGGGGCTGCTCAGGGGTTCAGACCGGTGAACCCAGGGCTCCAGCAGCCCTTGTCGGGGGGCCATGATACAGGGTGGCACCCCTTCCTGTGACTGACGCTGTGGGAGGAACGGGCCAGCTTATGGGAGGAGTTCAGGTGGGAGGGGGTGACAGGGAGTCAGGTAGCAAGGTGACAAGGCACCCTAGAAGCACTTAGAGAAATGACTGTCCCGTCCAATAACCTCTCCAAGAACCTAGTTTTAATGGGGAGGCAGAGTCGTTTGCATATCATTTGCATGCAATCAAAATAATGCCCATTTGTGAAGAAACCCTCATTTAGCCCATTTTCTTTTAAGAAACCGCTCCTCTTCATTCCCCTTGACCTCTGCTTTTTTTTTTTTCAGAGTGTTGGGTGGTGTTGAGCAGGCAGCCAGGCCTTGGTGTCACTGTCACCTCCCCCCAGGTGACTAGGGCTGCCCCGCCCACTACGACTCTGGTACCCCTCATAGGTCTCCAGGGAGCTGGGTTCCCATCTTAAGATGGGCTCCTGGGGCCCGGAGAGGGGAAGGCGGTTCGGGCAGTACCAGGCTGCTTCTCCTGCCCCGCCCTCTGCGGGTGGCATTCTCGACTTTGGATCTTTACTTCCTCATTAAAACTGACCTGTCCTGGTCCCTCAGGCCCTACGTCTGTCCAGCTGCCAACCAGTAATGCTACCCCTTCCCTGGGGGAAGGATGTGGGTGACTATTTGGGGCCACGCACTCGGCTGTCTACTTGCCTACAAGTAAATCCCCCTTTATCTTGGTTGTGAATATTGGCACACAGAGTCCCAGAGGCACTAACTCCCATGAAAAGAACCTTGACCTTCCTTTGCTGCTGATGCACAGCTCACGGTCTTAATGAGCTTTTGCCGAGTGCTAATGAGATGCCCTTCAGTAGCTCGGGCACAGCAGTTAGCCTGGGGTCTGTGAGGAGGTGCAGGTATTCCGCAGGCCAAGGAGGGCCACAGGGCCCAAGGGGATCCCAGGGGAGAGAGACCCCTGTCACCTGCAAAAGTTCCCTGAGCCCCTGCTTCTCTCCCTCCTTCTCTTGGAGGCCAGGAGATATTAACGAGAGCCAGCTGTTTGGGAGCGCCTACTGCATCCTGGGTCCTAGCCACGCATTCTTGGGAATCCTCACAGCATTCCTCAGAAGGGGATGTTTTTGTTTCCGTCTCACTGCTAAGGGAAATTGAAGCTCAGAGACATGAAGTAACTGGTCTGAGCTCACACAGCTTGTGAGACAGAGCCGGGCTTCCCACCCGGGGCTATTGGCTCCTGAGTCCATGCTCTCTGTCCCCTACAGCCTCTCAGCATGTACCACATTTGACTCCAGGGCCAGCTGATCAGCTTCCCTCAGTTGCTGTGCTCCACCTGCGTGCTAATCCGACAAAAAGGAGCACCCGATCTGGAGTTCGGAGTCCAGTATCCGAGTCTTAGCTCCAGCCCTGCCCCGGGGGGGGGGGGGGTGGGGGGGGCTTGAACAAGCCACTGAACATTGACTTAATCTGGGAAATGGGGCAGGAGACAAAATGACATCCAGAGCTCTGATCCATCCACTGCTATGCTGGCAGGATTTGAGTCCCCCGAAGTCAAGCTGCCCCTGTGCCCACCACCGGTGGCCGTCCCCTGTGAGTCTTGTTCTCATCGTTGTTCACATCTCATAAACAGAAGAATGCCCATTGGAGCGGTGCGTTCATTTGTTCAACAACCTACTTAGCACCTACTATGTGCCAGGAACTGTTCCAGGCCTCGGTGATGCAAGGAAATGCAAACACAGACCCAGACCCTGACCTCATGGGCCTTACCATTGAGGTGGGACAAAGAACTTTCATAAAAGAACCCCTCAAACATATAACCACAAACCAGAGGGTGGTGAGGGAGAAGAGTGAGGCATAAGGGCACAAAGCCATGAGGCCGGGGCTGGCAGAGGGGTCCCTGGAGAAGGATGAGGACCACTTTCCTCACCTCGGGGGTGCTGATCCCACCCGACACAGGCCTCTGGAGCCAAAGGATAGCCTACTGCAGGCTGATGTGAAGGCATCAAAGAAAGGATTCATTGGATCTTAGAGGGGATAAGACCAGAGCCCTCTTGGGGCAGCAGACATGGAAAGGGACAACACGCTGGCCCAGGAGAGAACATCTGGCTCAGAGTGACACAACCCACCAGGTGAATCAAAAGAGAGCCAAGCAAAACACGTGCAGTAGCCCTGTGCACAGGGCTCTCAGGCCAGCCTCGGTTCCTACAGAGAAAGTCTCAGGAAGAACTGAGTCTCCTTTGCCCCTTGGGGCCTCTAGAGGAGTTCAGGGGTGGTGGTCACATCTGCTCCAGCAGGCTAAATGCCATTGCCTTTGGCATTCGAGGCCCAGCAGAGTCCTGTGAAATTCTGGCCACTCTGAACGGGTGTACAATAGGAGCCCAGCCTCTGGGGGCCATGGGTCCACACACTGCTGTCCCTGGGGGTTCAGGCTGGCATGGGGCCTGATGTCTTTGCCCAGCTCTGCCCTCCAAGGCTGCCTGGATTTGCCTTAGAGACGAGGTCTGCATCCTGAGACCAGGATGGCAGAATGTGCCTCCCAGCCACAAAGAGGGGCTCAGGCCCCCCACACCACATCTCCAACAGAGGGGCTCCGAGGGAGCCTCTTCCAGTTCCCTCATCTTCTTCCCAGCCTTCACTGCCTCCTCCTTGGTTTCCCCACCTTTAATCTGTCCCTCATACAAGCCCATTCTTCCCTCTTCTGGTCGCTGCGCCTTGACTTTTTTTATTTGAGGATCTTCCCCATCCCAGACCTGTGGTACAGATGAAGCTGAGGCAACCCTCCCCCCACACACTCCCCTAATTACCCCCTCACATTACCCCCTAACCAGGTGTACGTGGCATGTAACCCACGCCTGGCCAATCAGTGCATTCCATCTTCTGGCCATAGTGATAGGTTGAGGGATGGACTGACCCAAGCCAGTACAATGAATGTCTTCCTGGGGACTTGGTGGAATTATGGCAAAGATAGACTCTCCTTTGACCAATATTTCTAGGTTGTGGGAGGAAATCCTGGAGCCTGCCTAGGAGTGAGGCCGAAACAGAGGAAGGCAGACCGAAGGGTAAAAGTCAAATTTCTGATAACATCACTTAAGCCCCTGGATCCAGCCATGCCTGAAGATAAACGTGCCTAGATTTCTTTCTTAAGCCAATAAATCCCCTTTTCCTTAAGCCGCTTTGAGTAAAGTTCTCTTTCACTTTAAATCAAGAGTCCTAACTAAACAATCTCCCCCAAAGGCTTTAAGTATTTCTATCATTTACGGGTTTAAGCCCCAACTCTTACACATGACATTCAAGGTCCATCGTGATCTGGCCTCAACCCTCTCTTCAGGCTCATCTCCTACAAGGTCCTCCAGCCATCCTAGACGGCTCACCTGTCCCAGATATTCTCCATCTCCATTCTGGACTGTGCGCACATGTCCCCCTCTCTTTTCCCCATTAACGCCTGTCAGACTCTGACCTGTCCCTCAAGGCTCAGCTCAGATGCTACCTTCTCCACGAAGGCTTCCTCTTCTCTCTCATGGCCCCTTGTTGGAACACCAAGCTCCATGCTATCATGAGGTGTGTCCACATCTACCTTCCTGGCTGACAATAAGCCCTTGAGAAAGGAAAAATCTGTGCCCACCCCCAGGACTGCCCAAGGAAGCTGGACTCTATCCCAAGGAATGGGACTATAATGAAGGGCTTTTTAAAGCAGGAGACCATTTTAGGCTTATCCAATTGGTAAAAATCTAAACATTTTATAACACCCTCTGTTGGCAAGGTTATGGGGAAACAGTTCTTTTATGCATTGCTGGTAGGAGTATAAACAACCATCATGGAGGGTAATTTGGCAATAACTATCAAAATCACAACCGCATGATCCTTTTGATTCAGCAAACCCTCTTCTGAGAATTTATCCTGAAGATAAACTTACACTGGTCAAATGTAGACGTTAATCACTGAAGCCTTGTCTGGTATAGCAAAGGACTGGGGGCTCCTAAATGTCCATCAACACAGGGACCAATGAAATAAATTAGTCCCTTCAGACAATAGGATACTCTGTAGCTATAAAGAAAGAACGAGGAAGCTAAGTGCTAGCATATGAAACGTAGTCCGGCTATATCAAACAGGGCGACCATTGCAAAATAGTGTGTAAAATGTGCTAGCTTATGGGTTTAAAAAAAGGGGGATAGTTGAGAGGATATATACTCATTTTGCTTGTGTATGCATAAAAAAAACCCGAAGGAAGCATAGAAAAGCTAAAAAGTTGGTTACCTGTGGGTATGGGGAGGGGGTGGGTACCAAGCATATGGCAGACAACAACTGGAGGAAGACTTTTATAAATCTTCTCACATTCTGGATTTTTTTGACCGTAGGAATGCAGTACCTGGATGATTTTTTTTCAAGCAGAGGGGAGATGTGGCTTTCATTTGCTCCTCAGAGTGCTCACTCTGGTTGCAGGGCAGAAGGTGGACTGGAGGAGGGTGGAGTGAGGCAGGGCGAGCAGTGAGGACGAAGGGGAGGGGTGCACCCCCACACACCCAGAAAAGGCATCAACAAATATCAGCTGACGTTGTCTGAACCCAGGCACTGCTGGGAGCTTCTCTGGCCAGTGGCAGCCTCCCTGCCTCCTTCTCTAAGCAGAAACATGGAGCAGTCACCTGCTCTGGAGTCAGAGAGTTTGTAATCAGAGTCTTTGAAGTGATTGGGAGTGTGGCATTTCCTGATGCCTCTCCCTCTCCCCCTTGGAGTTGAGCAGGCAGAGGGAATGCTTGGGAGGGGCCGAATAGGGTGATAAGAAAAGGCTGGGGCTGGGCTCCGTGGCCGTGCCATTGTGGAATCCTAGAAATCGGGGTTTGTGTCCTCATTCTGCCTCCATTAACTGTGTGAATTTGAGCAAGTCATTTGCTCTATCTTAACCTGTTTGCTCATCCATTAAATAGAATAATCCATGGTGCATGGTTGTTGCATTTTGAATGAGGTAGTACAATGCCAAGGGGCTGGCCATAGCGATACCTGTTAAACCATCATCACTATCATTGGCATTGTTACAAAACGGATTTCTCCCAACTCAGGGTAGCATTTATGTGCTTAGAGTTGCAAAGCACTCCAATAAACAGGAACTATTTACTCCCCAATTAGTTTTTCTCCAACTGTGGGTAGAATGTGTTTTCTTGTCCCATTGATGCTGGATCTAGCCATATGACTGTGAATTGTCTATTGGGATGCTGGCAGGAGTGAAGCAAAGCCTTGAAATATATCTGTCCCAGGGGACTTGCCCTCCGAGCTTCTGTTTCTCCAAGGGAAAGACATGCCCCAGGGAGCCCACTTGCTCCAGGAAGCTGAGAGATATGTGGAATAGACTTGACCCAAACTGTAGTCTGGAGCCAAACAAAGCTGGTCCTAGCATCGATCACCTGACTCTTCAACTGACACTGCTGATTGTTATTTTAAGCCACTGAGTTTGGGGAGATTTGTTTTGCAGCATTATTGCAATGATAGCTGACTGAAGCATTGGCCATGACTTCCAGAATAAAGTTGAAGGTCCTTCAAGTTTTTTAGGATCTCATTGACAATTTTCTCAACTGTATCTCACACTACTGCCTCCACTTTGCACCTCAGACCTCAGCCAAACCAAACTTCTTTCAGTCCTGATGCCTGTGGTGCTGTGGCTCACCTCCAGCCCCTATACAGACTGTCCTGCCTGCCCAGAACACTCCCCTACTGCACCTTCATAGCTCCTCTCTACCCTTCAGACTCAGTTTCTGCTGGGAAGCCCTCATTAGTGCACCAAGTCTGGGTTGGTTGTCCTGGGACGTGACCCCATAGCCCTCTGGATTGCTTCTGCCCTGTATTTTTAGTGACCTTCTACTTGTATCTCTCTCTCCCCACAAGGGCATACTCCATGAAGGCAAAAGACTTAAAACCCTCAGCTCCTAGCATAGAGTATATTCATTGAAAATATTTGTTGACTGAATGAATGTCCTGCCCCTTCAAGCCTCCATCTTCCTACCTGTAAAATGGGAACTGTCTCATCAGAACTGGGGCAGAGTGATGCCCTTGCTTTGCTTCACTACAGGGGGATGAATTAACAGGTGCCTTTTACTCTCCAGCAACTCTGCATCCCTCTTTGCCTTCACCTCCTCCCCCACCTCTTGTCAAAGGGACTGGAGGTGAAGGTCGTGGTTTCTCAGCAGATCAGTGGAGTCTTTGTTCTGCACAAGCCTACCTGCTTGTACTTATCTGGCTTGTGTGGGGAGAGGAGAAGGGCTTCTGACCAGGCTGTCCCCAAACTATCACTCCACTCTGCCTCCCAGAGCGCCTTCAGGGCAGATCTGCCTTGCCTTCGTGAGAACAGGCAGAATTCTGCAGGGTGAGTGAGAGAGGAGGGGTGGAGGGAAGCTGACATGTAACTGAGTCCCTTCCACATGCCTTGAAATCACTTCATCCCTACCACCCTCCCTGAAAGGAGGATTGTATCCCCATTTTTCAAAGAAGACAGTGAGTCACCCATCTTCACCCAGTGGTGGGATTCTAACCCGGACTGTCTGACTGCAAGGTCAGTTTCTACTGCATACAACTGCCTCCACACCGAGCAATGATCTGGTGTACCTCAGTGGTGCAGGTAGCGTCAAAGGGGACAGAGAGCATCGATGACATTATTACAATAAAAAGAGAGACGCCCTAAAATGTGTACAGCACTATGCAACTCACAAGCCACCGTCTCACCAGTTTCTCCTAACTTTGCCAAGCAGGCCTATTACCACCCCATTTTACAGAGGAGAAAACTGAGGCTCAGCAAGGTGAAGTGATTTCTCCCAACATCCCACAGCAAATAGCGAAGCTGAGGCAAGACTCCTCCCACCTTGTCCCCTGGATCACTGAATTCCAGAGGTCTCACTCAGGGACTCTGGGGCCCTTGCCCAGGGGGACCTTGGGACATGTCCTTTCCCCGTGGTGTGGTAATCATACCATCAGGCTGCCTGGATTCCACCTATAGCTGTGCAACTTTGTGAAAGTCACATGAGCTCTCTGAGTCTCAATATACTAGTTATCTATTGCTGCCTAACAAACCACTTCAAAAACGTGTGGCTTAAAATAGCAGCCATTTATTTAGCTCATGATTCTGTAAACTAATTAAATTAGACTGGGCTCATCTGGGTGGTTCTTCCGATCCTATAGGCTCCCTCCTGCGTCTGCAGTTAGCTGTAGGTTAGCTGAGTGCTTTTGCTTTGGGGGCTTGCCTGACTGTCAGGCTGGAGGAATAGGGGTCACGAGGCCATATGTCACTCACCAGACTTGTTCACAAGGCAGTGTCATGGTTCCTGGAGAATGAATGGGAGCACACAAGGCCTCCTATTATGGCTTGAATTGTGTTCAGCCCTCCTGTTATGGGTTGAATCCCAGAAGATGGATTATCAAGCTTTGTTTTAGAAAAAGAGAGGAAGCACGGGTAGAGGGGAGAGAAAGGACACATACATTCACCAACCCCAAAATGCAATTTATAAAATGAAAATCTGGTGTGACATTCAACTAAATTAACAATTTATAGATAATTCACTATGCTTATACCATTAAGCAAATGCACTTTAAATTGATTTCAAATTAGTGGGCTAATGATTTCCCCCAGGTCCAGTCTCTGCCAGCCCCCCAGTGCAGTGTTTTTAATAAGAGGTAGGTGTGCAATAACGGCCTCTTTATTCCATAATTGAAGCCCTAATTGAACTTGAGGTCATATCCAAGGGCCCTATTGATCTACATAGAGAGGGAAAGTGCTGACAGTGACCATCTTCAGGCCAGAGGGGTGGGGTGGGCCAGGGGATAATTCTGCAGCCGTGGCAGATTTGGAGATCACTTTTTGAATGATCTGCAGGTAACTTGATGGCTGATGAAGAAGTTAAATAACCTCGAGACAGGCAGAGCTCTTAATCCCTGTCCTGCAGGGACTCCCTAAAGACATGTCAAGGAACTATGTAACCCTCCAAGATTCCCAGGGCCCCAGGGTAAACACTGCACCCTCTCTTGTCCCACCATGCCTAGCTGACCCCCAACTCCCTAGGCCAGAGGGATCCAAGTCAAGGTACACCACAAAAGTGTTCTACTATCCTTCCTCATCCTAAGTTTCAAGTCCTTTAACCCTCAGCTCAGCCAAGAGCTTCTCCAACCTCAGCTCAAAAAGGTAGGGTGGAAGGTCTTTGGTTCTTGCTGGCATAACTCTGATTGTTTCCATTTCATAAACACAAACCATTACCCATCTCTATTGTTGTCTCTAAAGGGGCTGTAAGAAACTTTAGCTCCATTTCAAGAGAACATGGGAATCTTGTTTTATTTTTCCCAGCCATTTTGGCTGTTCTGAACCCAGAGATCTTTTTTTCAAAAGGGTATGACAGACAAAAGGGAGTGGGAGGGGAAGCAGAGAGGGAAAACGAGAGAGCCAGAGGAAAGGAGTGAGAAGAATGACAGAGACCTAGTGTTAAAAAAGGAGAGCATAGAGCAACTGAGAGAGAGACATTTTACAGAGGAGTAAATGTGTAATGGAAAATATCATGACCCCAAGGTCAGGGAGAACAGCCAAGGGAGGTGAGGCAGACTGTGAGCACTGGGTCTCCTAATGAATGGGATGAATGTTTAGGACAATCTGTAAAATATTCCACGTGTGCCCTTGAGATTGTTGAGCTGTCTATAATACAGTTCAAATTTGAATCTTAAAATTATCTAAACATTGGGGCACCTGGGTGGCTCAGTCGGTTAAGTGGCTGCCTTCAGCTCAGGTCTTGATCCCAGGGTCCTGGGATCGAGTCCCGCATCAGGCTCCCTGATCGGCGGGGAGTCTGCTTCTCCCTCTCCCTCTGCCTGCCGCTCCCCCTGCTTGTGTTCTCTCACTCATTCTCTCGCTCTCTGTCAAATAAATAAATAAAATCTTTAAAATAATTATCTAAACATTGTATATTAGCAGTAGGTACAGTGCTCCCAAATTTCATAAAATCTGGAGAAAGACAAGAATAGGAAACAACAAAGGAGGAGGAGCTTGCTATTTTCCCTGTTACCTATCCCCATCCCATTCTTGGAACATAAAACTCCTTGCAGATTTTTAATTGGCCTTTAGCTTGGTTATGGTCAGTCTGTGGAACTCCCAAGATTCCTCCATTGCACGGGGTTTGGGGGGGAGGGGGTGTAATACCATGCTCCTAGCTCTTGACCGGATTCGTCTCTCAGACATGTTGTACCTGGGGTGTGGAGGAAGAAGAAGGTTATTCATTCTAAGCTCTGCATCATCTCATTCTCATTTCATTACAGGGATCAGTCATGGTGATAATCAAAGAGAAGAAATGTCTGAGAGAAGAATGTCTCTGGTTTCTAGGAAGAGATTAGTAGGGAATAGCCATTGAATCAATATTGATTAATAAAATTTTCCGGAAAAAATCTAAACCCACATTATTTGAACAGAGTCTTCCATGGAACATCTTCTCTGTTGATCAAAAGAATGAAGAAAGGCAAAATCAGAAGTGAGAAATTCTTTTTTTTTTTTTTTCAAAAAAATGACTGTGAATTGATGGAACCACTTTAGAAACATATGTATATACCATGATCAACAATTTCACTCCTGGGTATAAACCCAACATAAATGGGTGCTTTGTCCATCAAAAAGCATACACAAGATTGTTCATAGCTTTTTTCATAACAGCCTCAAACTGGAAACAACTCAAATGTCCATCAACAGTAGAATGGATCAATAAACTGTAGTTTATTCACACAAAAGAGTGTTTATACAGAAATAAAAAAGAATGAACTACTGATATGCAGTGACATGGATGAATCTCAAGACATAATGTTGAATGAAAGAAGTCAGACACAGAAGAGTGAATACATTTACGTGAAGTTCCAGAACAAGAAAAACTAATCTATGGTGACAGATGTCAGAAAAAGGGTTACCCTTGGTGGGAGGCAGTACAAGGAGGTGGTGCTGAAAAATGTTACGTATTTTTATCTGGATGGTGGTTACACACACATACACACACACACTTTTAAGCTGTATACTTAAGATCTGTGTGCTTTATACAAGTTTTTCCTTAAAATGACTAATAAATATTTTTAAAATATTCACTCCACTCCATCAGCCCCAAATTTAAACCATCATCTGTCAGTCACTTCTCGAGGGCCATGAAATTCACAGAGCGTGTGCTTTATTTTCCATCTTGAGGGACATGGAAGCATACCTGCCCATTGTGCAAATGAGGATAATGAGGCATGGGATCTTTGGGCAGAGGCTCTGCTGCAGACCACCCAGTGTAAGGCTGAACTGACAGGCGTCATGGTAAGTGCAGCTGTGAACCGCGATCTGTGGCACCTCTGTCCTTCCTCATGGCATTATTGATGTGGTTCACAACGCCTGAGGCTGGACATGCCCCTTGGAGCTGCCAAAAAGTTCCCATCATCCTATAGCCCTGCCACTCTCCCTAGAGCAGAATAGGATGGCTGTCGCAGCAGCTCCTGGATTAACTTCAAGAGATGCCAAATTAGAATTGAATTATAGTTCAGCCTTGTGATTCCCAACAGCTATCACTGCAGTGACCTAACCATGGCAGGACTTGGTGACCACACGCCACGGGTAGCTCTCAGAGGCTGTTTCAGCACCTCGGACAGAGGTGCCCCCACGCTGTGAAGCCCAGGTGCCCTGCTGGTTCTATTATTTCAGCACCAGGGACAGCGACTCACGCATTAAATGGCTTCGGAAATAGACTGGTCTGGCAAAACGTTATTTGCAGAGAGCAATCTTCCCACAGTTTGCTATTTACACACAACGCTACTGCTTCCAGTTTTGTATAACAAATTAAATTCTGACAGCATTAAAAATGTATGTGTGATGAGAAGATTGGTTTGGAAAACACCCAACATTTACCTCTCTTCCACCTCCCCCTCCTTTCTCCAATCCAGATGTTTCCCAAGGGACCCGCACTTCAGGGAATGCCCAGTTAAATGGGGTTTCTCATATGTAGAATTGTCAGTGGAGCACAGGGGTAGAAGAACAGAACCCCTGGGACCCAACTTATTTTCCCCTCTGAAACCTAGATGCAAGAATACCTTCCTCTCTGAGAGAGTGAAATGCAAGGTCATTTAGAGATCTTTCCTTTAACATATGTGCACAATCCATTCATTCATTCAATTAATATTTATTGGGAGCCTAGTGTGTGCCAGGTCTTGTGCTAAGCACTGGAGATAAGATGGTGAGCCAAATAAATCCCCTGCTCTCGTGAGCGTACAGTCTAGTGGGAGGAAAAGACAGTAAACACATAAATATATCAATAACGAAGATAATTTCAGTTCGTTGTAAGTTCTATAAAGAAAATAAGTAGAGAAATGGGCTGTATGGTGACTCATTAGGAGAGTCAAAGAAGGCTGCTCTACAGAGTTGTTGTATGCGTTGAGTTTTGAACAATGAGAAGGAGCCAGACTTGTGATGACCTGGCAGAAATGCATTCTAGGAAAACGGTGCCACAGCTGCGTAGGTGCTGAGGTGGGAACAAATGTGGCAAGTTCAAAGTGTGAAAAGGAGTCCAGTGTGGATGGAGTATAGTGCATGGGGCAAAGACATGGTGGAAATAAGGTTGGAGAAGTAGGAAGGAACCCGACAACATGGGCTTTGTGGATCATATAAGACATTTGGATCTTAAGCATGGGAGTGATCTGATTTATGTTTAAAATAACCTGCTTTTTTAGCTGCTATGTAGAGAATGGACTGGGGGAGTAGGAGAGGAAGTTGGCAGACCAAGTTAGGCTGTTGCAATGGTCCACTGAGAGACAATGGTGATGATAACCCCCTCTCACCTCCAACCACAAGCAATTTTATCTCCAAAATTAAGGATGCACTTCTCTGAGCCATCCATGCTCCCTTTCTCCAGTCCCTCTTGTAACCAGTGCCACACACATACTGTTTATTGTGAGATATTATGAGAGAACATGCACAGGGTCATATATTATGGTTTATTTACTATTGAAAGAATGAATAAATGGTGGCTTCAGAGCCATCTCATATCTCATCTAGAAATAGAATCTAGTGCCTCTTTGATGCCAGTTTTTCTCACTCTTTCAATTCATGGGTTACCACTTGGGGAGGAAGGACAGCAGAATGCACTGCAGAGCACTTAATCCACTCCTCATGGCTCATCATCTGAGAAATAACCTCATCAAGCCAGTGGGAATTATAGGCTCATTTTGATGAGATGCCAATGGGGGATACTATACACTATTAATTATGCAGTAAACAAAAGCATCAACATATATAATATTTAAAGCATTAACGTAACAGGGATATTACTTCCCAGACCAGCCAGAGGACCCAGGGAGACCATAAATGCGTAGTATACAAGTCCATGCTCTACCCAGTTAAGCTTGCCAGCCATAAGAGTCTTGGGAATTTACATCCAATATGACCACCAGGAAAGGAGCAAACTGAGCAATGAGGGGAAAAACTTGACTTAGCATCAGGGCCTCTGGCACTCGGTCTCATCTCATTCATTAACTCACTTGAGAACGTCAGGCAGATCCTTTCCTTTCCCTGGACCTCATTTTTCTTAACTGTAAAATGAGGGGTTTGTTTGAACCTCATGATTTTCTAGCTCAAAAAGTCTCTAAGTCTGTAATGGCCCTCGGACCTTAATTTCCCACATTCTTTTGAATCTATTCTTGTACTCCCCAAATCCCCAAAAAGTATGGAAAGCATGTAATATTATGTCCACTTTTCAGGATGGGAAAACTGAGGCCTCGAAGTCACAAGTACTATTCACACATTCACCAACTGAATGAGAGAGGGCTTAGATGCCATTACAACTCACCCAGGTAAATCCCAACTCTTCCAGATGGAGTTGACAGCAGTGCATTCTGCAGGCCTCACTCCAGACATCCCCTTCCCCTTCTCCCAGCCCCTTCAAGCCCCTGCTGTATCCTGCAACCTCTCTGGTCATACCCAGGAGGGGTACATAGGCACAAAGATGCCTGTGCTCCCTGCAGCCTCTGGGTATGCATTGCTACTTCAGTTTCAAGGCCACTGGCAAATTCCAACATGGCCAGGCACTTCCACTTGGCTCATAATTGGAATATGTCAGCTCATTAGCATGAGGAAAGGGAGGAAGACACCCTGGGCTTTATTGACCCATCCTGATTTAATAGGTGTTCCCTTTGCAGCTCCAGGCCTTGGAGAAATCTGTGCCCCACCTGTGTGTGCCTGTGTTTGTTATGGAAATTACCACTCGCCCACACATATAAATCTGCAAGAGAGCCTCTTGTCATTTCTAATAGTTCCACAGGCTGCACTGAGAGAAGGCTGGGCAGAGCTGAGGTTATTTGGGAAGTGAGGGACCTCCATCTTTGTGTTAACATTAGAGGAATCTTGACCACCCAAAGAGCTCGTGTAATAGGTTCAGTCATCAAGAGCTTGCAGTGTGCCCAGGACTGTGCTCAGGGTTTCCCATGTGCTGTCCCATTTAAACTTCCCATAACCCTATGATCTCCACATTTTTGATGAGAATAGTGAGGCTAGGAGAGATTTAAGTGACTTGCTCAATATCACAGGAATGGAAAGCAGATATACCTTTAATTGCCCAACTTCTAAGTCATCTCCATGATTCTTGGATTCTTTGGGGGATAAAATCATGGTGAGAGGAAAGGAAGGAATGGAGATGATCTACCCCATGGGAGGTAGAAACTCCCCAGAGCAGTCTCTCACGATTTCTCTCCTGGAAGATGTTCTGCTTCCCTCTGGAGGAAGTTTCTCACCACAGAATGAGACTTGGGCTCAAAATCTTGGCTCTTCCACTACTTTTGTGGTACAATCATCCCTCTCTCCCTTGATTTATTGTTAAGAATTCTTTCGGTTGTGCCAGAAACATGAAAATCCTGGACAAGACCTGGACAGGGGCATAACTCTACCCAGAGGCTCAAGCAATGTTGTTAGACCTCTGTCTCTTTCCAACTTTCAGCTCTGCCTGTGTCAGCTTGGAATCATTCTACAGGTAAACTTGCCCCAGCCAGTAGCCAACAGGGTCACCATAGGTCCAAAACTCCATACTCCCAGACAAGAAGAACACCATTACTGACAACCACACCAAGACTAAGTATATGTAGGATGTATTTTTCCATTCATGGACCCCACAATATGTCCTATCCCACGTGTTCTTTTACAGTGTAACATTGACTCCTTCCATCTCAAGGGCGAGTGTATGTCCCTTCCCATTGAATCTGGGCAGATTTTGTTGCTGCTTCAACCACTACAATATGGCAAAAGTAACGCTTTCCTTATTTCCAGGTCCGGCCCTTAGAAACTGGCATTTTCCAGGGCACCTGGGTGGCCCAGTCGGTTAAGCATCTGCCTTTGGCTCAGGTCATGATCCCAAGGTCCTGGGATCGAGTCCCGCATCAGGCTTGCTGCTCAGCAGGGAGTCTGTTTCTCCCTCTCCCTCTGCCTCTTCCCTGGCTTGTTTGCATGCTCTCTCTCTTTCAAATAAATAAATCAGATCTTTAAAAAAAAAAGGAAAAAAGAAACTGGCAGCTTCCATTCTTTGCCTCTTGAGACAGTCACCTCTGAAGCTCTGGGCCCCCATTTAAGAAGTTCAAGGCCACCATGTTGTGAAGAAGCTCAGGGCACGTAGAGAGGCCAAGGGCAGATGTTCTGAATTGACAGCTCCAGGGGAGGTTGAAGTGGACAACCAACACCACTACCAGACATGTGAGTGACATTGCCTCAAGATGATTCCTGCCCCTAGAGTGGGTCCTCCTTGGTAAAGCCCCAAATATCATGTACACAAAGACAAGCCATCCCTGCTGCGTCCTTCCCCAATTCCTGACCCACAGAGTCCGTGATCATAATAAAATGGTTGTTTAAGCAACTAAGTCTAGGTATATTGTGTTATGTAGTAAAAGATAACTAGAACTGTGTGTGTGCGTGTGTGCGTGTGTGCATGTGTGTGGGGGGGGCAGGTGGTGTTGGAGAGGTTGTTTCCCATAGGAATTAGAAGGCAGATGGATAAACACATCAGACAAACAAGTACTATATCTAACACCTGAAGAACTGCCCATGGGGCCCACCATTTCTAAATGTACCAGGTTTCACTACTGGCAGGAGTGATTGTGTGAAAAAGACCATGTACAAGTTGGTCTGTTCCAGGTGTTGGGCCTCACATTGCCCAATTAGCCTGGCAGAGTGTCAAAGCACTTAGTAACCTCTTCTTCTAGCCAGTGAGCTGGCTGCTCCTGTAAGCAAAGTGCCTCTAAGCAGGGTCTCTAAACTGCCCAAGTCCAGGGTTTACCACTCACCTCCTTTTCCTGATAAATGGTGCCCACCCCCCATTGCCATGTCAGTGGCATTGACCTTGAGGTCCCTCTCCTTTTCACCCACCAAACCCATGCCAGTCATTCTCACAGCCCCTCCAGCCCCTTCCTGGGCTCTTTTCACCCCCCTGCCCCCTCTACAGCCTCCTGGATTCTGATTCAGGGACACTCTCTAAATTTTGCCCCTCTTTTTTTTTTTAAGATTTTATTTATTTGACAGAGAGAGACATAGCGAGAGAGGGAACACAAGCAGGGGGAGTGGGAGAGGGAGAAGCAGGCTTCCCTCTGAGCAGGGAGCCCGATGCGGGGCTCGATCCCAGGATCCTGGGACCATGACCTGAGCCGAAGGCAGACGCTTAACAACTGAGCAACCCAGGTGCCCCATGCTCCTCTATTTTTGTTTTGTTTTGTTTTTGTGCTTATTCCTTCCTTCCAGGCTTTGCAAAACTGCCCTGTCTCTCAGGTTTTTCTCTCCCCTTTTCTGAATGCTTAGATACTCAAGTCCCCAATTTCTTCATCCTCTACTTCCCAGAGTCATCAGTCCACAGGACCAAGTAGAACTGCCTTCCCCCACGTACCCAGCATTCAAGCTAAGAGTGTGGTTTCTAAGCCAGCTTGGCTCTAACTCCTGGCTGTGTGTTCCCTGGCACCTTAGTCTCACTCTGTCTCATTGTCCTGCCTATGAAAGAGAGATGACAGTAGCCCCCACCTTGTGGAGTTGATGTGAGGATTAAACAAGATAACCCAGGTAAAGGACTCTGCACCTTGTTCCTATTAATTGAAAAGAAACAAGGACTCTCAAACTCCTTGTTTAAATATGAATTCCAACAGTGCCAGGTTTGTTCATGCTCATTCGTGCAGGAGAAGAGACAATGCCCATCACTCTCCTCTGGTTTCACAAAGACAACTCGCAGGTATTTATGCCTTCCAGAAAACAGAAATACCCACTTACATATTATCACCAGGGTAATAAATTATTAAGTAAGACAATCAATCAATTATGGGGGGGTTTCTTTAAGAGCGAAAACTGTTTACTAAGGAGTATTGCAACCATATCCGAAGTCAGGGTGCCATATAAAACTTTTCTGTTCGAAATAACATTTGCAAGGATGGATTTTTCATGCAGACTAGATTCTGCTTTCCTATAGCTGCAGGGAAAGTGGAGACTTTTTTTTTTTTTACCTCTTATCTTGCTGAGATTTCTTTCCAGCTGTTACAAGGACCTATAGTTTCAAGACCCAATATTGGAATTCTATTAGTCAGCACAGAAGGGGGAAAAAAAGCAGTCTTAAGGAGGTCAAAACTTCTAATATAAAAGAGAAAAAAGCAGAATAGTGTTGTCAAATGACATGTGGGCTATTTGATAATTCTTATTCATGCATCATACATAATAACCTTCAGTACACGGTAGGTGGTGTTTCTGTCTTTGTTCTTATGACATGTAACCCTACAAAAACCACCATCCAAACGGTCAGTGGCACCATGGTGAAGGCACATGGTCCAGCAACCAAAAAGTTATTTAAAATTACTTCCATTCTTCAAATCCATGTCTCAGGCTTTCTGAAGGGGACACATGGTCAGAAAAATGTCCTAGTTTCCTTGTCTCTGTCACCTATATCTGTACAGTATTTGGCTCCCCTGGTGCCTCCTTCCTACCAAATCCCCCCCCCAACTCCTACTCTAGGTGTTCTCCACCATTGTCCCTGATCCTATATCCCAAAAGCCAAAGAGCTGGTTTGACAACAGGCGGGCCCTCCCTGGAGTGGGGAGGGGGCTTAACAAGGGTGGAAGGAATCTAGGAGACAACACCAGACCCCCTTTTTCAAGTGGGGTAGGCAGGCTGGCGACACCCCAGGTTAATCCTTTCTGTCCCGTCACACCCCCATGAGCGTGACAAGGACTCTCCGCAGCTAATATCTCTCTTGTTCTCAGGAGCATCAGCGTTCCCTACTTGGCATTTAGGATACATCGCTCCAACTCTGACTCACCGGGGACTGCAGCTAATCAGAGTTGGGGCTGCTGCCGTGGGGGGGAAAGTTCTGCTTCTCTCAGCCCCAGCTGTTCATAGCAACCAGCCAGGAACATTGGGAAACAGCCTGGTGATGCTTTTAATCTCAGTCCAGAGCCGGGATGCTGGCCTTGCTACCAAATCCCAGTGCAAGTTGGAATTGAGCCCGGGGGGTCTCACCTGCCTGCCCAGCTTAGCCCAGACTGATGGGATGCTCAAACAAGGCAGCACTTTGGAAGTCCCCCTTCCCCTTTCTTCAACAAGAGATTTCCTTGCCACCCACCTACCACCGCTTCCAACACACTCACCATTCTGCTTAATTCAACAGTTTGGGAAATTGCCTCTGAAACATTCCCTGAGAGCAGGGACCCTTTGGCACTGGGGTGTGAGCTTCTTGATCACAGGCACTTTTGTCTGGCACATAGTAGGTGCTCAGTAAATATGGATTGAATGAATAAATGAGTGGCCACTGACATAAGAGCAAAGATTTAAATTAGATCATGTTACTCACTGATACCTGGCAGAGAGCAAGTTTTTGAAGGGACTGGGTACCGAGGTTATTCGTTCATCCGCTTGGCAAATACTAGTTGAGCCTACCTGCAGGCACTGTGCTAGGCACTGAAATGCAGGTGACAGGGGCAGGAACTGTCCCTGTGCTCGTGGGGATGAAAGGAGCTGCCCTGGTTTGACACAAGGACACCTCTGCCCGACCTCAGAGCAGAACTTACTCAGTCCCTGGGACCTCTTCTCCAGAGAACCAGCTCTCTCCAGACCCCCATCCCTACCCACCCTCCTTCCCCACCCCCCAGGAAATTCACAAAATGAGAGACCAGAGGTAAGAGAGTGAGTGTCGCTGAAAATGGCCATTATCAGATTAAACAAACCCCATGGCCTCCAGCCAGCACCGCTCAAAGCCCCAGCTCCAATTTACTGGGATGAAAAAGCCTCATCCATATTTCATTTCAGGCACTCATCATCCTCATCTGCTGTCCCTCCCTTCAGTGGGCCCATTTCATGCCTCCCTGCCTCAGACAAGGCCCCAGACCAAAGGGGACACGCAGGCCCTGAGCTGACAGCCATTTGTCCAAAGTCTGCCCCCATCCCCTGCAACACGCACATTCTGTGATGGACTCAGGCCCCTCTCTGAGCCCAGCCCCCGCCTTCCATCCCTTCCCATGGGCCAAAAGAAGAGCTATCCACCCCCCTCACCAGGGAAGGCACCCCTGCTCCTTCGTGTCCCCCACACTGGTGTCCCGACCTCCCCCAAGGCACCTGGGGCTTGCCACAAACCTGATGGTGTTGGCAAATCAGCACAGGGGTTGGGGAGCCCATCTCGAGTCCCTGCAGGCAGATCTAGGACAAGATCAGGGATTTTCAAGCATGAAAAGGACCTCAGAGATAAGGGAACTGCTATTCATTTTCTCCCTCCACCAGCAGAGTGATGGGCATTTGCCTTTTTGCTCCCTCCTTGCAGAACCAACTGGAAACTAAAGCAGCCAGGGGGCTTGGCAGGACCCAACAACCTATGGAAACTGCAGGATTTTAGTAGCTTGGCTATGGATAAGCAGGGGTCTGAAGAGTCGGCTAAACAGTACGAGAGGCGGGCAGGAGCAGGGGGGACCACTCTGTCCTCACCCTTAAACACAGCCAAAATGAGGGTTGGAGAATTGAGGAAGAGAGAGAGCAGCCCTGAGCCTCCAGGGCCACAGGGCCATGAATTAGGGGGTGGGGGAGGGTGTGCTCTAGTTCAGCTCTGTTATAGTGACCTTGGATGAGTCCCTTCCTGTCCCCGGAATTAGTTCACTCGGTTATAAAATGAAGAAATTAAATCAGGCCAGTGATTTTAAAGGCAGAGCTTAAAGGACACACCCCTCCCAGAGTGGAGTGATGTCGGGACTCCTCCTTACTAGCACAAAGAGCGCCAAGCTCAGAGTGAGGAGGGAGTTTCTGAGCAGTACTGCAGGCCTGGGTGGGGGGTGGGGGGGTCTTCAGTCCAACCCAGGGGTTCCCAAGCGACTTGATAATCTAATGGGGGGGGTCCCACGTGACCCATTGAGTCCACATCTTTAAGAAGGAGAACCCGGCCATCAGCATTTTCCAAAAGCTCTCCTGGTAAGACCAGTCACAAACCAGCTTTGGAAATAGCTGAGCTGGAGGGGAGGGAGAGAAAGGAGGTGGCGGAGGGACCCTCTGAGGCTTCCAGAGCAACAGGCAGAGGAGCGTGAGGGCCGAGGCTGTCTGGGGAGCACCTCCACTGTCCGCCCGCAGGGAGGGCACGTTCAGGAGACATGCGCTGTCCAGCGCCACCCCCACGCCCCCACCCCAAGAGGAGCTAGTGCAGGGCTGGGCGTTATCTGCCTCCCTGAAGGCTTCTTTGCTGTACAGCTGTGAGTTGTGAGTTCTTCGAGGGCTCCCCTGGAGCACTGGAGTGTCTGTTTACAGTTCATTAGCTACTTGACAGAGAGGCTCCAGGAGCGAGAGATATAAAGAGGAAGTGTCAGGGCCCGGGCCTGGTGCAGATCCGTCAGAAATGAAGATAAAGCTGCTTGAAGATGAAGAGGTCTGACAGTAGCTACCGCAGCTCGGGCCGGGCGCCTGGCCTCACAGGTGGCCAGTGAGGACAGCTCAGCTGACCTGAGACCTCGCGCCCGGTGTCCTCAGCGCACCCACGGCCCAGTCTGCTGGCTCCCTTGGCTACTCACATCCCAGAAACCAGCAAGATGCCTAGCAAGAGGGGGTTGGCTAGGGAAATGGCCCCACAGCCCCTCCGTGGCATACTGTCGGGCCATCAAGAATTACATTTACAAGGAACTTGTCACTACATGGGAAACAACTTCTATGCTATAAGAGTTGCGGGGGTGGGGAAGCAAGATGTGAAATTGTATGAACAGCATCAACCCTGCAGAATGAAAATTACACATGGGAAAAAAATAAAAAATCCTGGAAGGAAATACTCCAAAAAGTAATGGTGGTGGTCCCTGGGTGCTGAGTGATCTTTCTCTACTCCCTGCTGGTCTCCATTTCCCACATTTTCCATACCAAGCATGATTGCTTTTGTAATGGCAGCAACACACTTTACTTTTAAAATAAAAGGATTTTTTAAAAAGATTTGATTTATTTATTTGAGAGAGAGAGAGCATGAGCAGGGAGGAAGGGCAGAGGGACATGGAGAAGCAGGCTCCCAGATGAGCAGGGAGCTTGACTCCGGGTTGGATCCCAGGACCCTGGGATCATGACCAGACGCTTAATCAACTGAGCCACCCAGGCATCCAAAATAAAAAGATTTTAAGTCTCTTCACCATCTGAACTTATTCCATCCTGCCATTCACAGGGTGAGGACAGAGCCCCACTTCCCCAGCCTGAGGTCCAGCCCCCTTAAGACCCAAACCCACGTCTTCTGACTTGAGCTATGTCCCTGAGCCCATTAGTCTCCCTGGAAGCTCAAGGCAGATGCCCCGGTAATGGTTTCTGCAGCACTCCAGCCACATTTTGGGGCCAAGGGGGGGGACTTCCTGGGAGTTGGGCAGCCCCTCCTAGCCTGCTCCCTCACACCCAAGGACAAGCTGCCTCTCCCCCCTGTTCACCAGTGAAGTCATTATCAGTGGGTAATTGAAGGTAGCAGAGCATCTGTGCTTCTTTAGCCCCTGAGACCCAGAGACAGAAAGATAAACGGAACTGGGATGTGAGTTTTCAGGAAGGGAGGTGGGGGTGGTGGGGTGGGGCTGGCTGGAGAAGCTGCTGTGGAGATTCTCAGCAAGCCCTTGGTCATAATAGTAACAAGCAACAGTACCGAGCCCTTTCCATGGGCCGAAGTGGGCTGAATGGGGGCCCCCTGAAAGATATGCCCACCTAGAATGGATGGATGTGGATTTATTTGGAAAGGGGGTCTTTGTGGATGTAATTAAATTAAGAATCTGGAGATGAGATCATCCTGGATCCATCCAATGACACCTTTCCTTATAAGATACAGAAGAGAGACACACAGACACAGAGGTGAAGGTGATGTGCAGACCCGGGTGGAGGTCCAAGTGATGCGTCTTCGAGCTGAGGAACGTCAAGGAGGGCGGGCAACCACAAGAAGCTGAGCTTCCAGAAGGAACCAAGCCTGCCGACACCTTGATTTTGGACTTCTGGCCTCCAGAACAATGAGACAGGAAATTTCTACTGTTTAAGCCCCCCAGCTAGTGGTCATTTGTTTGGGCAACCTTGGGAAAGTAACACGTGGTGAAGCCCCTTATACCCATCATTTGTCTAATGAGATAGGCTCCTCTATCATCCACATCCGACAGAGAGGGAAAATGAGGTTCAGAATGGTTATGCAACTGTCCTAAGTTTGCACAGCGGTGAGCAGGAAGGGGCTGGGGCCCAGGTCTGCCATCCTCCCAAGTCCCTGACTATGCCAGGGACTGGTGCTAAGGCTTTATACCCATGGGCTGCAGCCCTAGACTCAGGCTCTAGCTCCATCACTCACAGGCTGTGTGACCCCACACAAATTACTTACCATCTCTGAGCTTCAGCTCCCTTATTAGCAAACTGGAGAGACTATCAAGAGCTATCCCGGGGGTCTGTCGTAAAGATTTGAAAGCTAGAGTGAAGCTCTGCGCTGGATGACCTCTCCATGTCAGGGATATCTTCTGTACCCCGCCTGCCCCCAAGGATCCCCCCACCCCCGCCACGGCCAAGCCACAAGCCCAGCCTCTCTCCATTCCCATGCTCCAGACACTCACAGCTTCCGGCAAGCCAGAACAGCACCAGTTCTAATGGCAACAGCAAATTGTGCTCATAAATTAGGGTTCGGCTAATTGTGACTTTATAGACCAGTAGTAGACATTCTTTTTCAAACCCTGTCTGTAAACACACAGCAGCCCTGCTGAGCAAGTGCCGAGCTGTATAAAAACTCTTTTAGGCAGAAATATATAGGCAGTGGTAGCTGACTCTCCAGGATGGCACCTCATTCATTATGTTTCTTTCTCCTCTCTTTGCTGAGCAGCACTGCGTGTAGCTAATCTGCCAGCATAGCTCTCTCTCACTTCACCCCATAAATCCCTGGCCCACAGTTGCCCCCAGCACAGCCACCTGCCAAAGACACAACAACACAGCGGTGACCGGGTGGGGGCCGCCCCTTGTGCAGTCCCCACCTCTCAAAAAGCCTGTAAGGTCCTGCCCTCCTGAGCAGGTCACCGGGAGCAGGGAACAGTGGGAGCAGTGGGGGCAAGGGGAGCAGGGGGGAGGGAGAGGAACTCTGGCATGGGGAGCGAGATACTTCTTATTACAAACCCACCCCCACTCCCATGCCCCATCCTCACAAGGAGAAATGGGGCTGAATTGGAGGGTCCAGCGGCAGCATACAGAGTTTGGGTGAACTGCATGGGGCTTCAGGGTGGAGAGTCACTGAGAGCAGGTTCCCCAGGGGAGGATGCCGAGGGGAGTGATCTGGAGGCTGGGAGTGAGTCTCCTACTGTGTTCCCCCTGTCTCCTACCTCTCTCAGGAGCCAGTGACCTTGGGAGGTCTCCCCAAGGCCGGCCAGGAGCTTCTTCACAGGGGTGGAGAGAGAAGGATGCTGACCCACTCCCCCTGCAGGAGAAAATGCTCTGCTTTGCGGTCCGACCGCCTGGGCTCAAATCCACTCTTGCAGAGCACCAGCTACGAGCCAGCACCTTGCTTGCCTTGCTCATTGCCTTTTCACATAATCCTATGTGGTAGTCATGTACGGATACCATTCCCATTCTGCAGATGAGAAAACTGAGGCACGCCGACGTTATGAAATTTGCCAGGGTCAGCAGATAAATGCAGGAGACGGGAATAGAATCCAAGCACCACCCCCGTGTTCTCATCCATGGTAACGTTTCCTTGGTTAGACCTCAAGGTGGCAAGTTAGTCAACTTGAGCACTCACGCGTCATTTTATTTTTGTAAATAAACTTTTACGAGAACATGGTCACCCTTGTTTACACGCTGCCATGGCTGCTTTCTTGCTACAAGGGCAGGTTAGGGGGAGATTCTATGGCCTCAAAGCCTAAACTATTTGCTATCTGGCTTTTGCAGCAGCAGTGAGTCTTGCTCTGGGGAAGGCTGAAATGAGATCATCTGCACACAGACCCTGATCTGTGAAGATCTCTCCATCTTCATCCCCGCATAACCACTCTTGGCTGCCACTGCCTGCCCACCACACGGGGCACCAGAGCTCTGTCCCCTCCTCTCCCAGAGACAATTTGTGGAGGGGGGGGGGTTGCCTGGGCCCCATGTAGGATTCCAAGTCATTAGCAAATCAAAACAAAATTTCCTCCCATCCCCCTTCTTTCCCACACATGACTCCAGCGTGCCAATTATGCTGAGCCCCAGCCTCAGCTCAGCGGAATATGTTTCACTTTAAGAATGAAAGGTATTTCTTAAAAGCATGTGGTTATTCTATTGAAACTAAATCCCCAAATAAATCTCCAACCCTGCAGCCACACACAATGGAGAAAAGTCGCTAAATAAACAGTCACTAATTTGCACAGGATCCAGCCCTGACCCACTTCTGGGTCTTGCCTTTCTAAACAGCCTCTTTATGGTTATCTATTCATTACCGACCCAGTTTTCTTCCCTGTGTTCCAAAGGTTGGATTCTCTTCAGCCTTAAGCAGACACTCAGTTTGTTATTTGAATTATTTAGTTTACATATTTGAGTATTCTGAATTATATTTTATTTACAACTGTGGTCAGTTTACAAATATATGGTGCACTAAGGTTGGCATGTACAGCTGGGCAGGCTGTGCACTGTGCAAATCTAGGAGCCACTGCTCACCCTTCATGTTCTTAGATTTGTATATGGATGAGGATTACTATCTATCAGATGTCAGTCAACTCTCTTAAGGAAGGGGCATCTCTTTTGAGTGGGGTTGTGTTCTGAGTAAACAGCTGTCACTAGCAGTCACCGTCCTCATTGAGCTCACAGTCTAGTAAGAAATCAGACATTGAAGAGGGAATGACAACAGTGACAGTAAAAGGAAAGGGATATGAGGGTGTTCTGGGGAATCTGGTTGGAGGGAGTGGGGTGAGTGGGAACCAGCTAGATGGCAGAGTGGGGCAGGGGAGGAGAGGGTGGGAGAATGTTCCAGGCCAGGGGACATCAAGTGAAAGGCCTGGAAGCAGTAGGCAGCAGCGGCTTCTCTCTAAAGGAACGTCCTCGCTGACTCACTCTCTGAACCCCAGTGCAGCTAGTTTTCTGCCTCCTCAAAGGAGCACTGTGTACTTTCCCCTGAACATCCCTGAGAGGAGAAGCTGCATGTCATGCCTTGATGAAAGGAGAGGGAAAACATTCAGTTTGTTCTGTGGTAATGACCTGCGTGGTGGAACAGGGCCAGTTGGTAAGTACAGTCTGTGCTTCAGGCTCAATCACAGGCGCCCATGACCCAGAACAGTGTCTGGAAGAATGGATGTGGGAAGCGAGTGTGGTCAGCAGGAGCTCAGCCGTGCAACCAGACACAGCCCCAGAGCCCAGCTTCAGCCGGCTGCTGCCGGCTGAAGGCAGGGGTGCCAATGTTCAGCCCCACCTCACCCCTGCCTCTTCCCAGGGCAGCAGACCTGGTCAGGCTAGCTCTTGAGAGGCTGCCTGTGTTTAGATCTGACCTCTGCCATGCCTGATCTGTGTGACCCCGGGCAAGTTACTAAACCTCTCTGAGCCTCTGTTTTCTCATCTATCAAATGGCATAACAAGAGTGCCCATTTCATAGGGTCTTCATTCATTCAACAAGTATTAATAGAGTGCTTCCTGCATGCAAGATCACAGGACCCCTGTTGTCCCCGAATTCTCTTTCGGGTGTCTTGTGAAAATCCAGCATGCAAATCCACACTCGGGATGCAGCACGTAGCCTGGCTCCCCAGAGGCCTTATGATGATCTTCGTGAGCATTTTCTTCTTCTGTCGGTTTGCTGCTCAGACAAAGGCAGGGTGGCAGCAAATCTGAGAGTGGCCAGTGTCAGCAGAAAGGAAGTTCCAGCAAATCATGGCCGTGAGCACAGAGCCCGGCTGTCCGGTGCCAAGTGCCTGTGGGTCCACAGGGAGGGCTGAGAGACGTCAGGGCCTCAACTCCTGTTGGGCGTGGAGACAGCTCACTGGTTGCTTCACCGTCGGGGTGGCAGGATCCTGTATGGGGGTGCTGAGCGCTGTGTGAGACACACACACACACACACACACACACACACACAGACACAGCCCAGGTAGGCGGACTGAATTTTCCCTTGTCTGGGATGGGTGGTGGGTTTGCAGACGAGAACACAGAAGCCCTCACACTATGGGGAAGGGCTGCAGACCTCTGAAGAGAAGATGCCCCTGAGGAAATGGGAGCCAGGGCTTTGGAGCCCAAAAGGGAGAGGAACGAGTGAGACCTGCCCAGAGGGGAAGGGGGAAGTCCCCCCAGCACCACCCTCTCCCACACGCTCAGCACATGCACCCTGAAAAGACTCCCCCACCTGGGGCCAGAGGTGCAGCACAGGACCCAGGTAAACACACGACCCAGGCTGGCCGATCGGTTCACCCCATCCCCTCGGCCACCATGGTCATGGAGAGGAGTGGCCCCTGTGGGACCGGGGCCTGGGAGGGCCTGCGGCTGAAGCTGTTGGCGGCCATGTTGCCACCACGAGGGGAAGCCCATTCGAAGCCAACAAATGGACAGAGAACTGGGCGCAGCCTGACTGAGCTGGATTTTCTCTCCCTCATCAGCAGTGGCCTCCAGAAGCATGGTATTGGGGAGAACAATGGGGTGTGTCTGGGGCCAGTGAGGACGGTCAGGGCAGTTTTCTGGGCCTACCACACATGTCTAAAGGACAAAATGGGAGCATGTGTGTCACACATGGGCCCCCTTGGCCCAAAGGCACCAGGCGGAGGCAGCCAGCACACACGGGAGAGGCAAGGAGAGGCTGAGGAGGCCGGTGGTGACTCTCCCGGCAGTGGGGTGCCCACTCTGTAGGTTCAGATCCTAAGTGGGCTGCTTACCAGCTGTGGAACCCTAGGTAATTCACTGCCTTGTGCTGTGCCTCAGTTTACCCAGATATAGGATGGGGATGAAGAGAAGCACCAAGCTTAAGGTTTTGGAAAGGAACTACCAGGGTGTTTTCAGGAGGTGCTAAATTCATGCACGTTAGATTCATGCAGTCAGTGTGAGTTGAATATTTCAGAATATAAACACCCACGTTCTCTCCCATACAAATGCATGCACAATTTCTCTCTCTCTCTCATACACACACACACACACACACACACACACACCCTCTTCTTGATCTCTTCAGACACAGCAGAGAACTGGCTGGAGTGGGGGGTGGTAGACATGCCCAGGGGCAGACATGGCCCTGGCCACCACGCTTCCAACAGTGATTGTAGGGTCAAGCTAGGAGCTCCTGAGAGCACCATTTAGCCGATCCAGGTGGCCACCGCGGAGACCACGTTTGCCCAGGAGCTGAAGTCAGGGCCATGCAGGAGCAAAAAATCCTTTAAAAGAGCCCACCTGCAATGCGGGTTAATGGGGTGGCTTTGGTTCCCATGGCGAGAAGAGGAAATTACAAGCTTGAAAGGATTCAGAGGCTGGGGAGGGGCCGTAAGGGGAACTTTATTCTAGAAGACCTGGAGCTAAGCTTCTATGCTGCGGCACTGGGAAGCTCTGGCCAAGGCTGAGCTTTCTCCCACCCCTGCCACCTCCGATTTGGTGCTTTTTCATGTCAAGCGGCTAGGGGTCTCTGAACCTGTCCAGACCCGAGATGCTCTAGATGTTCCGCTGGGCACATCTCATAATTACAAAGCAAGTCAATTGCTCTATTAGCGTAAGGTCATGGGGTTTACAGCTTTTTCTCTATTTTCACCATTTTCCTTAGTTTTTTGTGTTACTTTGAAAAAAATCATAGCTAACACTTAAATAGCCCTTACCGTGTGCCAGGCACTCTACAATGACAAATATTAAGCCTCACAACATATCTCTGCGGGAACAGGACGGGGGAGGGAGCTGAGGCTCCAAGAGGTTGAACAGCTTCTCAGGGCCACACAGCTGGGGAGTGACAGAGATTGGTGGGGGAGTCCATGCCCCAGACCACTGCCCCACGCTGCCTCACAGATATGTGACAGCCTGTCTTTGGGTCAAAGACAATCTTTGCAAGATTGATCCCTGCTTTCGGCCACCTGCGCACTTGCCTCATCTGAAGACAGAGGGAGAAGACAGCCATCTCCAAGCCAAGGAGAGAGGCCTCAGAAGGAACCAACACTGCTGATACCTTGATTTGGGATTTCCAGGCTCCAAGCTGTGAGAGGATAAATTTCTGTTGTGTAGAAATTCTGGACCAGCCTGTGGTCCTTTGTTACGGCAGCCCTGGGATGCGATTCCCAGCTGCAGCCCCAGGGGCAACCTTCCTGCCTCACAGCCCTGACAGTAGGCTTGCAGACAGGGTCAACACCAGTAGAGACCCCTTATATTTCCTCCTTTGCCCTCCCCACCACCCTCCCCGTGGGAAGAGAGTCCTCTTCTTCAACCCCCAAAAGTGGGTTGACTAAAAAAGCCCTCCCCAAGTGAGGCATTTAATAGGTAACAGACTGTGTCTAAACACTTCCTTATAGAGAAGAATCAGATTGCAGTCCTGGTCACATCTGTTCTGCCCCGCCTGGGTCTCCAGTTCCCCATGCAGTAGGCCCTGGGCCCCAGCTCCTCACAGGAGTGAGTCAGTCTCTGACCTCACAGCCTGGCCATCCCCAGCTGGTGTCTCTGCTGGTGTCTGGGGGCTCTGCAATGGGGAGAGACCTCAGGAATCAGAGCCTACAGTGAGCTCAGGAGGGCGTGGGGGGGAAAGTGCTTGTCTGGGATTCTTTCTTTCCTTTCATTTTGTTCAACTTTTTATGGAAGTTTAAAATGCATATGGAAAAGTGTACATTCTAAGTGTTCAGCTCAGTGAATTGTCTCAAGCCCAGACCCAGATGAATAGAACCCAATCCAAATAGAGAGGGCTAGCAGTACCTGAGAGGTCCCCCCTTCATGCCCTTTTCTAGCCACAACCCCCAAAGGGAGACCCTGGCAGTACTACCCTCAGATCCAGGCTGGGGTCCCATGCCGTGGGAGGGCCTCACACTTTGGAAAACTTCTCTTCAAATTCTTTAGTCCCCCTCTGGTGGCTGAGGCAGCCAGGGCAAAGAGTACTTTCTGGACAAAGACCAGGGTCTGCAGGGGCCTGGGTCTCTATTTCTCCTCTGGTGTTCTTTCTGGCCCCCTGCCCTACACATAGGACCACGCAGATGCCCCCATGGGGCTCTGGGACTCACACTTATATTTGTCCTGGGGCCCGACAGCATGCCCTGGTTCTGGGAGGGGAGCCTGGTGTGCCAAACACTCCTGCTGGCAAAATGTATTTCTGCTGTGAGATTGTGCAAGATCGGGCCACTAGAATGGTGCTGACATGCTGATTTGGAACGACTTGCTCACTCTGGACAAGGGACGAGCTCGGGCCTCTGGGCTCCCATGGGGCCACTGCCACCCTTGGGCTGGAGCTGGGCATCACCTTTTGCCCATCTGCCTTCTGGCTGCAGTAACGCCTCTGGTCTGCAGCACCGAGGACAGCAGGGCTGGTGGCAAGTGTCCCCAACCCTGTGTCCTTCAGCCCCCGGCACCCAGGCCAGTGACCCGTCCTCCTCCGCAGGACTCCACCTGTCAGGCAGTCTGGCTTCCAAGGGCTTCTGAGACTGTTGCTCCATGGGCTCTGGCGGCACTGCATTGATGCATCAGGGAACGGCAGAGATGAGAAGCTCTATACTATTTCAGTAACAACAGGTCCCAGAGAACCACAGCCCTGTGGATCCTAATAGCACTGTTACCTTCTCCTCCTGGTGGGAGAAATGAAATTAGCCAGGAAAGGCACGTCTGATGACAAAGAACACAAAGCCAGGATTTCTGGATCTAAACAGGAGAGATGGTGTCTGGACACTAGCAGGAAACGGCGCCAGACATAAAGAAACGGACCATACGATACACAAATACATAAATGACTCACTCTCTGTCCATTGTTCTAAATCTTCAGTAAATCACCATGCCTCGTGTGGACCCATGAGCTTTGTAAAATATTTTTAGTAAAATTGTGTGTCTAGACAAGGGTCCTGCAGAAAAAATACTTGCCCTGAGCCTCGCAGACGACAAGGATGGCGTGACACCCACGGGTAGAGTTGCCCGATTGTGGAGGTTCGGTTGCAGGAAATTCTGCCCATTGCCTTAAGGAGTTCTGCCAACTTACACTCCTACCAGCTGCATCCCAGAGTTCCTGTTGCTCCCCAACCCCGCCAGCACCTGGTGCTTCCTTTTCACCTGTTCATCATGGTGCTGGGAATAGTGCGATCTTATTACAGTCTTAATTTGCTCTTCCCTGATCATTAATGAAATGGAGCACCTTGTCACATTTTCCTTGGCCATTCTGGGGGCCTCTTTCTTGGTATTGATTTGTAAGCGTTCTTCATCTTATTCTGGATGTGAGTCCTTGGTCGGATAAATGTATTACAGATATCCTCCCCCGTCCTGTGGCTTTTAGCTGGGACTTGACATTTTCGAGCGTTCTGGGGCTGCCTGTTTAAGAATGGGAGCACATTTGGACCTGTTTAAGAATGGGAGCTCTCACCACTGCCAAGGGGCCCCGGGAGCAGGCGTGGAAGAGAGAGAGAACAGGAGTGAGGGGAGGAGAGCTGGGGAGATGGCCACTGCTCCTGGTGTTGGAGGCAGCCTCCGTGAGGCTCAGCACCCAGCCCCTGAGGTCCAGCAGAGCGGGGTCAAGTCCTCGCTGCTCCGGCTTTCAGCCACGGGGCCCTGGGTGGATGTCTTGATCTCAACTGCTGGTTCTTCAACATCCGAGTCACCTAGAGGGCTCCATGGAACATCGGGCCCCACCCCAAATGAGAATTTACATTTCTAACAAAGGATGCTGATGCCCCCCCAGTCCGGACACCCCACCTTCAGCACCGCTGCTGTAAGCCTGGTGCCCTATACACCACTGTCTCAGAGCCAGGAGGGGGAATAAACGCCAAAGCCTTGGTGCACCTGCTTACCTCCCAGTTTGACCCAGTGGGAGGTGTGTGCAGGGCCCAGCTCCACTGTAGGGCCCAGCTCTGCTAGCTGTCTGGGTCTCACTGCTCCCACAGACCCCACTGAGACCCCACTGTAACCCAGCGGGCCCTGCAGTCAGACAGATCCTGGCACCTCCCTCACTCGTGGGCGACCTGGGACAAGCGGCTTAACTTCTATACCCTCCTTGTCTGTAAAACAGCCATCAAGACAGGAGTCTCGGGGAGGCACGAGGGAGGTGATAACATACACAGTGCTCAGCATGCAATTGGCACTAAGGAAGCCCTTCATTAGTGGTGGGTAGTCATTCTTCTTATTATTTATAATATAATAATAATTCACTCAGTATTAATTCTTGAGTTCTGGCTCTGCAGAAAAAGAAGAAAAATAGCAAAATGGAATAGTCAGATGGTGATCTTTCTCTAGAAAACAGCAATGCCTGGTGGAATAGAAAGGAGAACCCCATATTCAAAGCTACCCCAACCACCTGCTGCCCCCTCCAGGGTGCATGTGCACGCACATACAGACAGACACATATGGACACACAGACATGCACTTGCACACACACACACCCACACACCTGCTCCTCCAGGTACATCTGAGACCTTTTGCTAGTTGCCCTATAAATGGTCTGATTCCCTTTCTCATTATAAGACAAATACAACGTGGGGTTGCCTCAACAGACCTACAGGGTAAGGCCTGTGTGACATGGCTGTCCCCTTAGCTGTGGCAGGCAACCACACACACACACACACTCCTGCTGACCACCCCTGCTCAGCCTCCAGCTTCGCCCTCTGCCCCTGCCCCAGCCCACACACTCCCCACCAGTCCAGGCTTCATCTGAGATGTAAGAACTTGTGGAAAGAGGGTTGAAGGTGTCAGAAGGGACAAGAACAGAGAGAAGGGGCTCCCACTGGGCCCCCAGTGCGCTTCATCCATTGTCTTGCTCAATGCCAAAGGTAAGGAGGGAAGGCAGGAAAGGGGGCAGTTTCTGGAGCCTATTGTCTGGGTCTGACACTCACTTGCTGTGTGACCATGGGCAAGCTACTTAACCTGTGTCTCGATTTCTTACTCTGTAAAGTGAGGATGATAATTATACCTCCCCAGAGGATTGCTAGGAAGAGTTAGTGAGTTAAGGTTCCTAAAGTGCTTGACAGAGCGTCTGGCACACAGTAGGTCCATGATAGCCTTTGGTGGTCATTATTATCCCCATGATAACTCCTATAGAAGAGGCAGCGCCCTGCGTTCCTGAGGAGCTAGGCTCAGAGAGTTCCACATCCAGTGAAAGTGGCAGGTGGGGGTTGGGGCCAAGCTCTCTTACAACCCACCAGGAGCTTTTCCTGCTTCCCAGAGGCAGCCCCCCTTCTCCCCAAACCGGCAGCTCCCCAGCCTGTCCCATCTCAGTCAACTCCATCCTTCCAGATGCCCAGGCCCAAAACCTTAGAGTCACCCTGCCTTAGCTCTCTCTCACAGCCTCAGCCAACCCAGCGGCAAGCCCCATGGGTGCCACCTTCAAATGCACATAGGGTCTGCTAGCTCCCCACTGCCCACTGCCGTGCTGGCCCCAGCTGGTCTCCCCACTGGTCTCCCCGCAGCTCCTCTCCAGGAACAACAGCCAGACGGATCCAGTTGAATCTAAATCAGAGCATGCCCCTGCTCTGCTTCAAACCCTCTGAGGGCTCTCATCTTGCTCAGATCACGGCCAGAGTCCTTCTGGTGGCCCCAATTTCTTGCATGCTCCGGCACCCGGCCACTCTCTCACCTGAACTTCTTCTGCCCACTCCCCCTGCTCCAGCCCCACTGGATTCCTGATGTCCCTCCAACACCGCCCTGCTCCACCTCTTCCACTGGGAATGCTCTCCCCCACAGATTCACATGGCTCACACCTACCCTTACTTCAGGTCTTTGCTCATAGGCCACCTCCTCAGAGAGACCTTCACTGACCACTCTGCTTAAAATTGCAAACCACCCCCCAACCAGCCCCACCTCCTACTTACTTTGTCACTCTCAGAAATTATTATTATTTCCCATTTACTAATTTATCTTACTCTATTTTCTTTTTTTCTCCACTGGAATCTAGGCTCCACGAAGGCAGGAATACTGGCCTGCTACATCCCCAGTGCTTAAAACCGTGCTTGGAACATAGCAGGTGCTCAGTGAATGTTTGTTGAATGAGCAAATGACCCAACAGAGCTTGGAGGGAGAGAAGCCGCGTTCAGCTCCGTCCCCTTCTCTTCTCACCGCTGGCCGGTTTCCCTACGTTCCCACAGCAGGAGCTCAGTAAGTGGGCACATGATCTAGGTCTTCCTGCCTTTGAATTTGTGGCTGGTTAGATTTTTAGAACATCTTTTCTGAGCCATTTACATTTAGATTTTCATGGAGCAACTGTCGACTGGTAGAGAGAGAACCATGGTCCCCAAGCAGAACAGTGGTCGGGCCACTGCTGGGGCTGGGGAAAGGTTGTTCACGTCCAAGATAAGTCACTGATGGAAGGGAGACAGCCAGGAGAGAGACCAGAAAGAGAAGATAAATGCCTTTGTTACTTATTTTTCAGTGCACCTGCACTAGAACAAGAATAATGGAAATCAAAATAGAAGGGGGGAAAATCACCCACATCCTTCACAAATCATGCCATGACGTATTTATTTGTGATGAGAGGCTCTGGGCAGAAGACGTGCGCAGTGGTTGCTGGGCCATAGAGCAGGGAACCAGGTTCCAGGGCTGCCCCTGGAGTTCCCAGCCTTGCTGCCAATGTGCCAGATGAGCCAGAGCAGAAGCAGGGCCAGCTTCCGCTGAGGTCCCATCTGGAAAATGGGACGGAGCAACCAGAGCCCGCAAAACACATTCAGGATGAGCGGGATGCTGGGGTGGGTGAGAGGGAGGCCAGGCAGGCAGGAATGGGAGCTCAGGGCTTTGGCACTTGGACGGTCAGGAGTCCATCTCAGCTCTAGCCTCCAGGCTCTGCGCTCCAGGCTCGGCCCTCCATGCTCCAGGCTAGGTGATCTTGAACGACTTCACCTCCCTGAGCCTCGGTTTCAGATTTTGCAAAATGGGATATACATATATCTCACAAGGTTGTTGAGGAGATGAAATAATGCAATATGTATTTAGTTAGATATAATAGTAACGATACACATCTATATAAAATCTATATAAAATTTAGCACACAGAGAAATCATTTCGCAGATGCAGTAAGTCTTCCTTCAGCGTATACCTACTGTTACTACCACCGCTGCTATTCTACCAAAGGGAACAGCAGAGTGAAGAAATGAAAGAAATCAGAATAAAAATACCCTTCTCATGAGCTCACCAAGGTTTTGAACCCAGTAGATGGAGAAGAAACCTCCTTTAGAACACATCATTCAAAAACACAAGAAAATGGTTGTTTTCCAGCCAAGAAAAAAAAAAGCATGATAACGTATCACACATGCACACGTATCTTCTTTCATCGAAATCAAGCTGAGGCAATTACCAAGCCCCAGAGTGCTGCCCCGGGTCATGTCCCGTCTACAGGCATTCGCAAGCATGACTCCCACTTCAGAGTCTAAAATCCCACCAAGTGGGGAACTGACAGCTCAGAAAATTGCAAGAACCCTGTGATGTCAGGAAACACACAGCCCGGGCCGTAAACAAGCTCCTGAATTCCATCTGCTTCCTGTTTCCTTAGCAGGTGCCATCCTGGAAGAAGGGGCCTGGCTGGAGGGAGCACAGCCATGTGACGGGATGCAGGAGGTGTGGAATGGGCTGCTCGGGCTCTGTAGTCCAAAGCCGGCTCACCTCCTGGGTGTGTGTGAGACTGAGCCAGTCCTTTGGTATTTCCAAGCCTCGGTTTCTCCACCCATAGATGGGGTTCCTGAGTCTCTACTTCCTGGGAGATGGTGTGAGCCATCAAATAACATGATGCCTGGTGCCTCAGATGCTCTCATAGGGGATGCTGTGGGTGGCCCTCCAAGCCCACTGGCAAGCGCCCTTCCTGCCAAAGCCAATGCCTTCTTACAAACAGGACTCTGTAGGTTCTTCCCTAGAGCCTTTACTCACTGCCTGGACACTTGCAGCTCTCACAGGGATGACAGTCAAGAGTTGGCAGAGCGGAACCTGGGTGGCTCAGTTGGTTAAGCACCTGACTCTTGACTTTAGCTCAGGTCATGATCTCAGGGATCCTGGGATCAGAGCCCCACGTTGGGCTCTGTGCTCAACATGGAGTCTGCTTAAGGATTCTCTCTCTCCATCCCTCCCCCTGCTCTCTCTCTCAAATAAATAAATAAATCTTAAAAAAAAAAAGAGTTGGCAGAGAAATCCCTGGTTTCTTCGCCCCTTGCCCAGCAACTCTGCTCTAGGAAGGCTCCCAGAGGTCCCCAGAAGTGAGCCCGTTTGCCCATAGTGGTCACTTGCACATTAACACCTGTTGCGTTGGCTTCCTTCCCTTACCCTTTCCAACTTTGCTTCTCCCAGTCAGTGTTCCCTGGGCCTGCCTCTGGGGAAACTCAGCCTTAGACAGGGCTCAATAAATGTCAGCTATTAAAATAGTAAGAAGGGGGCACCTGACTGGCTTAGTTGATGGAGCATGCGACTCTTGGTCTTGGAGTTCTAAGTTTGAGCCCCACATTGGGTGTAGAGATTACTTAAAAATAAAGTCTTAAAAAAATAGTTAGAAGAAGAAGGGCCAATAATACGGCAGCATCTTGAGTCTGAGGTCCCGGCGGAACATCTAGTTAGCATCCCATCTAAGGCTCAAGAGAAATGACTGGAGAAGGCCACTGGGGATCGCCCACAGAGAAGAGATGGGGGGTTTTGTTATTGTTTGGTTTTGATTTTCCAAAGATTTATAGAAACAGAAATAAGTTGGTCAGACCCTGGTTGCGGGTAGAAACAAAACTTTTTAGATTGAACCAAAGCACATCCCCAAAGATATTGTATTGCAGGAGATCTTTATAACAAGATCTGTAGTGAACTTTTCCTCCTCTTTTGGAGAGAACTACCACCTAGTTCTGTTCCAAATCTGTCTTGTGCTCCCGGGAAGCCGCAGGAAGGCGCTTGAAAGCTGATTCTTTTAAAATATGGCTTTCTGGGGGCGCCTGGGTGGCTCAGTCATTAAACGTTTGCCTTCGGCTCAGGTCATGATCCTAGGGTCCCGGGACAGAGCCCCACATTGGGCTCCCTGCTTAGCGGGAAGCCTGCTTCTCCCTCTCCCACTCCCCCTGCTTGTGTTCCCTCTCTTGCTGTGGCCCTGTCAAAGAAATAAATAAAATCTTTAAAAAAATATATGTATGGCTTTCTGTTTTGTTCTTACTGATACAATCTTGATTGTACTGAGCATGAACAATTTCGCCTTGAGGTCACTGAGATTTCAACAAGTCCCAAGGATGACCCCTCCACTTTTGGTTGCAAATTCTCACTGCGAGGGTTATTTCTTATGCACTTACTCATCACATATTTATTTGCGGCCATGGAGGGGATAGACACGGTACTGGTGGTTTTGGGGGTGGGTGTCAGCAAGAAAAAGATTGCAGAAGTTGGTTTTGCTCAAATTTACAAGGGAATATGGAGGAAGAAAAGAAAGTAGCTGGACAGACAGCTGGGAGCACAGACCTTTGTAGGACAAGCGGGGAAGTGGAAGGGACGCAGGCAGGACCACCAGTAAATTTAGAGGAAGAAGAACATCAAAGAGGTGGGGGCAGGGTGGGGAGATTTTTCACTATCAAATTGGGAAAAAAAATAATGGTAATACACAGTGTTGTTGAAGACATGGAAAACAAGCACAAGATTCGACAATATGGCAAATGGGAAAACAAGTCATAGAACTATATGCTAAGAATGATCTTGATATTTTTTTCTGGTTGTTAATAGCTATTGATTAAAATATACAAGAATTGGGGCACCTGGCTGGCTCCATCGGTATAGCATGCAACTCTTGATCTCGGGGTTGTGAGTTCAAGCTGGATGTAGAGATTATTTAAAAACAAAAATCTTTAAAAAAAAAATAAATAGGGGCGCCTGGGTGGCCGAGTCAGTTAAGCATCCAACACTTGATTTCAGTTCAGGTCATGATCAGGGTCGTGATATCGAGCCCTTCATCGGGCTCCACGCTGGGTGTGGATCCTGCTTGGGATTCTCTCCACCCCCTTTCCCTCTTACCCCCCAGCAACATGTGCCAGAAATAATAAATAAATAAATAAAATATATGAGAACTGTAACACAGTATCAATAGGGGTTCCTCTTGGTGATGGATAGTGAGGGTGTCTGTGGTGGGACATCAGCTCCATATGGTCCATCAGGACTTTTGGGTGATGTCCGTTTTGATGATGCCAGCACCACTCAACCCCCATCTAACGTGCCTCCCTTCTTCCAATATTGGAATTGCCCCCTCCTCAAAACCCCACTATATTCCAAAGGCTCCCTTGCAGCTCAGTCACCTCAGTGAGCTTACAGCTTTTAAATACTCCTACAGACTGAATTGTGCCCTTCCAAAATTCATACATAGAAGCCCTCAAGCCCTCGCCCTCAGTGTGATGGGATTTGAAGGTGGCACTGTGGGAGGTGATTAGATGAGGTCATGAGGGTGGGGCCCCCAGGAAGGGGTTAGTGCCCTTAGGAAAGGAGACACAAGACAGCTTGCTTCCCCACCCTCTCCTCTCCCCGCCATGTGAGGACACTGCAGGAAGGCAGCCGTCCGAAAGCCAGGAAGAGTCCTCACCAGGAACTGGATCAGCCAGGACCTTGCTCTCAGACTTCTCAGCCTCTAGAAGTATGAGGAACATGTGTCTGTTGTTTAAGCCACCCAGTCTGTGGTACTTAGTTAGAGCAGCCTGGACTAGTACAAATACCATTTCCATCTTTTATGTGGCAAGCCAGACTTCTGAAGTCTGATTCCCTTCCACGTTTGTTTGTTTGTTTGTTTGTTTGTTTGTTTTTAAGATTTTATTTATTTATTTTTGAGAGAGAGAAGGAGAGGGAGAGAGAGCGTGCACATGAGAGTGAGGGGAGGAGCAGAGGGTGAAGCAGGCTCCCTACTGAGCAGGGAGCCAGATGTGGGACTTGATCCCAGGACCCTGGAATCATGACCTGAGCCGAAGGCAGATGCTTAACCGACTGAGCCACCCAGGCGCCCTCCCTTCCACATCTTAAAGGTAAACTTCTTTTCTTTTCTAAACACTCTGAGCTCCATGGGGCTTGGCTGCTTTGACTACTTCTGTCTGATGACCATAGCTCCATTTCTGGGGAGTTCCAGTGTCCTGGAATCCAGTGACCCGGGAGGGCTCAGGACCCCAGTGCTGCTGGTGTGGACGGTGGCAGCTGCATCCTGATTCAGCAGCTGGGTCAGGGTGGTGGTTGTGCCAATCTGGAACCGGCCGCTGGAAGAACAGCGTCGCCCGCCCCCCCCCCCCGCCCCTGCCACCAACTCCACAAGAAGCTTCCTGACTATGAAAGTGACATCCTCCCCGTTGGTGGCTCAGCTCTGCTGTGTGACTGTAGAAATCAATGCTGAAACCTCAAACTGGGTCTTCAGCCCCCAATGATTCAACAGACCATTGAAGACCTTGAGAAAAGTCCCCTCTTTGCTCTGAAACTAGCCTGGGTGTCCTCGCCTCCTTACACAGGGCAGAGGAGCTGGGCATGTCCCTTCTTCATCCTGCCTATTTTTATAGCACAAACTCCAAACCCAGCTTCCCTTGGGACCTTCCCTTCGATTCTCAAAACGTCTCAGCAGTGACTATTCTCCTTGTGCTGTGGCCATAATTAACCCTAAGGCAAGGCGATTCCTCTGCCTGACCAGGACAGCTTGTTACAAAGATCTGATTTGAAAAATCTAGGGGCGCCTGGGTTGCTAAGTTGGCTAAGTGGCCATCTTCAGCTCAGGTCATGATCAGGGTCCTGGGATCAAGCCCCGAGTAGGGCTCCTTGCTCAGGGGGAGCCTGCTTCCCCCTCTCCCCCTTGTTGTGCTCTCTCTCTCTCTCTCACTCTCTCTATGTGTCAAATAAATAAATAAAATCTTCATAAAAAAGACTAGATCACCATTTCTGGATGTTTCTGATATTTACTACCACGTGTTACTGATATCATAAAAGAAGTTTCAGAAATAAAGATGTCATACGGGAAGGTGAAAGAAGAGGCAGCATGGGAAGTTATGCTGGACACAAGAACCCAGCGTAGCAATTAGTTCCCTGAAAGGAGACAACTAGATTTTACCATCGGGTCCTGGTGAGTCCCCTGGGCACGTGGCTGCCATAGTCACTGGCTACACATGGCTACGGCACACTTGAAATATGGTTATGGAGATGGGCTAGAAGTGTAACATACACATCAGATCTCAAAGAGCTGGTACAAAAAAAAGAATGGGAAATATCCCACTAATAATTTTTTTTATTGATTACATGTTATAGGTTGAAATGATACTAGTTTGGATATACCAAGTTAAATGAAATATATTATTAAAATTAATTTTACTTGTCTCTTTTTGCTTTTTGAAGGTGGCTGCTAGGACATGTTCAAGTCCATGCGTAGCTGGCATTCTAGTTCAATCCCAGGGACGGCCCTGCCCTAGAGCCTCTCGGGGATGGGGAGAGGCAAGAGCCTCAGTTTTGGGGTCAAGAAGTGAGTACGCTAAGTGGAGACCTAGGCAGGGGGTGGGGAGGGAAGGTAGTTGTTTCAGAAAATGCAGTAAAGAGAGAACAAGGAAAATGGCTTGGGGAGAGGAAGGGAGAAGAGGAGTTGTATTTGAAGATAGGAAACCCAAGGATGCTGGCTAAAGATTAAGACACAGGAGGGAGAAGGCAAATTTGCCAGAGAGAAGAATATATTGAGCCAATCCCAGAGTAGGGATGGAAGACGGGAGCAGACACTGAGGAAGAACATTTACGGGCATTGTTCCCTTAACTGAAAAGACAGGCTAAAACAGTGGAGTACACATTTGAGACAATGTGTTATGTGTAACATGCGCACAGACAAAAGGCTGGGAGTGATCCCCAGGAACGTTCATGCTCTCTGGGAGTAGAATTACCATTTTCCCCCACGTGGGATTTTCTGTGCTTTCCCAGTCTCCTTCAACATATAGGTATTGATCTTGTAATTAAAAAAGCAAATAAAAAATTTTTTTCAAGACTCCAGGAGGCCCAGGAAGCTTCTGGATTGGAGAAGGACACACACAAGGCAGTTGTTCAGAGTCTCCTGAGATTCACCCCAGGCCCCACCCCTGGCTTAAGAATCGGAATCTTGAGGAGGGGTTTCCCCCAACGGTTTTGAAGGGAGCCCAGCTGCACAGCCCATAAAGTGACCTGGAGGCACGGGAGGCTTTGCAGTACAGATGTGGATGCTGGGTCCAGGCTGAGAGGCTATCAGTGACTTAGATTGAGGGCCCTTCCGGGGAGGCTGGCTCAGTACCCATTCTCAGGCAGCAGCAAAGAAACCTGGGAGGGCTGCTAGGGACAGATCCGCAACTGGGAGCCTCCCAGCCAGACTTGAGGCTGAGGCACAGGGTCAGCACCACCCTGGCAGGGTCCTGGAACTGCCTTGCATTAAATTTCTCAAGCCCTCGGATCTTTAATCCCCTGCATCTTGGCCAGGGCTGATTTGGCTCACCCTAGTCCACTTTGAGGTTAGGATAAAATGAGCTCATGCCTACCTCAGGGAGCGCTAACTATGTGCGCAGCAGTGGGGAAGCACTGGACGTGCCTCATCCCACTGAAGCTTCACAACAACCCTGCAGGTGCTGATATCTGCTACCATCCCATTTTACAGATGAGGAAACTGTCTCAGAGAGCTTAAGCCATCTGCCCAAGGAAATGAAGGTCTGAGCATGATAACCAAGTGGCAAAGGCAGAACTCTAACCAAGGTCTGTTCACTGCACAGCCCATCCTGTGCTTGCTTTAAAAAAAAAAAAAAAAAACTCATCCAATGTTTATTGAATAGTGAGCTGTTGCCAACACTGCTGAAATCTGCTACTCACTCACCCAGATCCCTCTCTTGGCTACCCCCTGAGAAGGAAACCAGAAGCAGGACCACCCCAAATGCCAGAATAGCCAGAGGGAGGGGGGATATGAGGAGATGGGAAAAAGCAGGGAGAGGAAGGAGCAAGACAGGGTGCAGAGCTACACTTACAGGGACATACACACACAGAGACACCTACACACAGAGACACGCACACAGACATACACGCAACGCAAGGACCAGGGGTGTCAGTCTCTGCCCTCACCCAGTGGCCACAGGAACATCAATGAAAGACCAGGCATCCACAAGACATGTCAATCCTTCCTGTCTTGAAGCATCTGCTGTGAGAGGCTGGGCCAAGGTCACTGGACTCTCAGGGCACATCAGCCCTGAGCCAAGGCAGCTTGGATGGGGGCCACCAGCTTCAGAAACTTGCTCTCCATGTCCATGTAGCCAACACCTCTCTTCTTGGAATGAACCAACTTCCCCGTTCCATTACTTCAAAGAAGCCGGTGGCCTTTGGAATCCCCTCAGCGTAGATTCCAGGCAACTGGGAAACTCATCTTCCAACTTCTTGAGCTGAAGATACTCGGACTTGTAGCCTCAAACACCACAATAAATGGCCTGGTTGGCAAGGGCCATGGCTAGGGACTACAGCATGGGCAGTGGCGCAAATGGGCAACCCACCTACGGCATGGACTGATGAGCTCTCTGTCCTGGGCTTTCTTAAATTCCTCAGCCCTTGGCGTGTGTATCTGAGCATCATGGATGCACAGTTTGGACCTGAGGGAAGAGCAGAATGCTGTATCTCTCTCCCTGACCTGTCAGAAAGGTGGAGAGTATCCAGGAGGGCCTCCTGAGGAGAGACATTGGGGGGCAGGGGTGGCTTTCAGGCTTTCTGACCCCTGGGAGGAGGCCCAGAAGGTACTGTGTTCAATACAGCATCATTTTCAACTTGTCAGAACTTGCCAAATGAATTACAAAATAAAGCCCCAAATGACAGAATAATGAGCAATTCATTTGAAATGTAAAATAAATAGGTAAACCTCTGATGAGAAGCAAGATAAATGGCATTCGGATGACATTTGGTGATTAAATTAAATAGTAATGAACTTGTGAATAATGTGCCTAGAGATGGCTGGGGAGGGCGATTTTTTTTTTTCTGAAACCGAGGACTTAATGCTCCAACTGTTCTCCATTCTCATGGCTGAGAGTCTAGCTGGGGGGTCACGGGCTCTGGGAGTTGGACGGGGGGCAACTGGCCCACCTACCCCACCAGAGACCCAGGCTGGAGGGCAGAGCCAAACTTGAACTTCCAGAGACTCAAGCCCAGGTCCATCAGTACTAGAAGAATATTCCAGACCATCTAGTCCATTTCTGTCATGGTATATGCCATGGGAAGTTGAGCCCAAAAAAGTCAAGAGACTTGTCCAAGGGTGACCAGTAGAGCCAGGATCAAGGTCTTCTGACTTGCCTACTTCCTCTTCCCCCCTGTAGTAGTTGGTCCCCAGAGATGACCCCCCAGTAACCACACCTCTTGACATTCACACCCTTATGTGGTGCCTCCCCTTAAATCTGAGCAGGCTTGGGATTTGCTATTAACCATGATGGAAGTGACATTGTGTGGCTTTCCAGGCTGGGTCACAATAAACCTTGTAACTTCTACCTAAGACTCTTGGAACATTCCAGGGAAAGCCAGCCACCACGTAAGAAGTCCAACTAGTCCTCCATGCTTTGAGGAAGCGTAAGCTAGCCACATGGAGAGGCTGCATAAAGAGGGAGAGATTGGGGCAACTGGGTGGCTCAGTTGGTTAAGCATCTGACTCCTGGTTTCGGCTCAGGTCATGATCTCATGGGTCATGAGATCAAGCTCCGTGTCAGGCTCTGTGCTCAGCAGGGAGTCTGCTTGAAGATCCTCTCCCTCTGCCACTCCCCGCCCCCAGTCGCTGGCTCTCTCTCTTTCTCTCTTTCTCTCAAATAAATAAATCTTAAAAAAAAAAAAAAAAGAAGGAGAGATTGCTGAACAACCTCTGGGTTTTCTGGGGCATCTCAAATGAGGCACCAAACATGTACATGAAGAGGCCATCTTGGAATCCAGCCCTGCCAAGCTTTTGGATGACTCCAACACCAGCCACCATCTGGCTGTAACCACATGAGAGACCCCAAGTGAGCTGAGTCTAGTCAACCCACAGAAATGTGAGTGTTAATAATAAATGGTTGTTTTCGGTTACTGTGATGATTAATTTTATGTGTCAATTTGACTGGGCTAAGGGATGCCAAGATAGCTGGTAAAACATTATTTCTGGGTGTCATGTGAACCACCAAGCCATAAAGTTGGGTATGTGCACAACACTCCCTCATCAAATGGAAGTGGTATATATGCGATCAGAGCCAAGCAGGCCCTGAAGGCACAAGTAAGTTAAACGAAGAAATGGCCCAAATGCCCATGGTCCCCATTCTTGCTATACTGCTTTCTCTTCCAGCTTGTTCCTATGGCCTCATGGGGAATTCCCTATGATCAACTGACAGAGGAAGAGAAGAACTCAGACCTGGTTTGCGGATGGCTCTGCACAACGTGCAGTTTACCACCCAGAGTGGACAGCCACAGCATGGCAGCTCCTCCCTGGGACATCCCTGAAGACACGGTGAAGCAAAAGCTCCCAAAAAGGGCAGACAAATGGGGCAAAATTTTGGACCGTGCATCTTGTTGTCCACTTTTCTTGGCAGAAAAAATGGCCAGATGTGTGGCTATATACTGATTCACGAGCTGTGACCAATGGTTTAGCTGGATGGTTGGAAGGAACGTGACTTAAAAATTGGTGACAACAAAATTTGAGGAAGAGATATGTGGATAGTCCTCTCTGAATGGGCAAAAAAATGTGAAGATATTTCTGTTCCACATGAATGTTCACCAAAAGGTAATCTCAGCAGAGGAAGATTTTAATAACCAAGTGGATAGGATGACCCCTTCCATGATACCAGTCAGCCTCTCTCCTCAGCCACCCCTGTCATTGCCCAATGGGCTCATGAACAAAATGGCCATGGTGGCAGGAATGGAAGTTGTTATGGGCTCAGCAACATGACTTCCACTTACCAAGGGCAACTTGGCTATGGCCACTGCTGAGTGCCTAGTTTACCAGCAGCAGAGACTAACACAGAGCCCCCAGTATGGCACCATTCCCCAAGGGTATCAACCAGTTACTGATAGCAAGTTGGTTACACTGAATCACTTCCATCATGGAAGGGGCAGATTTTAGTCCTTACGGGAATAGATACTTATTCTGGATATAAACTTATCTCCCCTGCATGTAATACTTCTACCAAAACTACCATCGGTGGATTTAGAGAATGCCTCGCTCACTGCCATGGTATTCCAATCAACATTGCTCCTGACCAAGAAACTAACTTATAACAAAAGACATGTGGCACTGAGCCCATGATCATGGAATTCCCTGGTCATATCATATTCCCCACCATCCTGAAGCAGCTGGCTTGATAGAACAGTGGTATGGCCCTTTGAAGACTCACTACAGTGTCAGCTAGGTGGCAATACTGTGTAGGGCTGGGGCAAGGTTCTCCAAAAGCCTATGTATGCTTTGAATCGGCACCCAATATATGGTGCTCTTTCTCCAGTAGGTAGGATTCGCAGTCCAAAATAGAGGGGTGGAAATGGGAGTGGCACCATCCCTAGTGACTCACTAGCAAAATTTTTGTTTCTTCTTCCAGAGACTTTATGCTCTATTAGGCTAAAGGTCTTAGTTCCAGACGGACAAAGTCATCCCTTAGGAGACACAACAATGATCCCGTTGAACTGGAAGCTAAGACTGCCACCCAGAGACTTTGGGATCTTCAAGCCTCTGAGTCAATGGGCAAAAAAGGGAATCACAGTGCTGGCTGGGGTGATTGATCCTGGCTTCCAAGGGGAAACTGAACTATTATTACTCCACAGTGGAGTGTGGAAGTGTATGCCTGGAATCCAGGAGATCCCTTAGAGAATCTCTTAGTGTTGCCCTGTGATTAAAGTCAATGGAAAACTCTAACAACCTAATTCAGGCAGCACTATGAATGGCCCAGACCCTTCAGGAATGAAGGTTTGGGTCATCCCACCAAGTAAAAGACCAAGACTAGCTGAGATGCTTGCTGAAGGCAAAGGGAATACAGAATGTGCTGTAGAAGAAGGTCGTTATAAATACCAATTATGACCATGTGACCAGTGACAGAAATGAGGACTGCAATTATCATCAGCATCTCCTCTTTATTTGTTGTGAATGTTTGTATGTCTATGTACATATATTAAGCAAATATCTTTGTTTTCTTTCCTCTCTTATTCCCTTATCAAGTAACATAAGATGTTCCGACTTAATGTCAGTATTCACAAATTGTTGATTTTACATCCCAGTGTTTAAGTTGTGGGACATCGAGGAGAAGAGTAAACAGCACTCAAGGACTTTGCCTCCTCTTCTGGGGAAGTAGTGTGTTTTTGCACATATGCAGCATAGCTGTATCATGTTAGGCGGAATTATGACCTTGTGATTGTCTTTATTTGGAGATTAAGTGTGGTTTATGGAGATTGGTGTGGGTGTCAAGTTGACAAGGGGTGCACTTGTGATGGTCAATCTTTTTGTCAACTTGACAAAAAGGGATGACTGGATAGCCAGTGAAATGTTAATCCTGGGGGGGTATTTCCAGAAGAGATTAGTGTTTGAATCTGAGTAAAAAAATTGTCTCGCAGACCTGAGTGAGCATCATCCAACCCATCTAGAGCAGGAATAGAAAAAAAAGCAGAGGAAGGGCCAATTTCCCCTCTTTGCTTGAGCTAGGACATCCATTGTCTCCTGCCTCAGATGTTGGTGCTCCTGGTTCATGGGCTTTCAGGCTCAGACTGGGACTTACACCAACGGCCCCTCAATTCTTGGGCCTTTGGACTCAGACTTACACCATCGGCTCCCCTGGTTCTCAGGCCTTTGGACTCAACAGAACATTACCACCAGCTTTCCTGTTTCTCCAGCTTGCAGACAGCAGATGGTGGGAGTTCTCAGTCTCCATAATCACATGAGCCAAGTCCTATAAATAAATCATATATGTGTGTGTGTGTGTGTGTGTGTTCTTTACATATATATATATATCCTATTGGTTCTGTTTTCCTGGAGAACACTGACTAAAACAGCTACTAAGTTTGAGGGCAGTTTGTTACACAGCAGTTTATAATCAGCAGATAACTGACTTTCAAAAGAAGGAGAAGGAGTCGTCAGGAAGCAGTGGGAGACCAGGGTCCTCAGGCCCCTCCCTCTGTGTCTAATGTGGGTCACCCTTGAACCTAGATGTCCCATGAGAACCACCACTCCCTGGCCTGGAGGGAGCCTGTCAGAGGTCTTAGAGAAACTGACTGTTTGGTTTCCTTATTCATTTATTCAGCAAATACGAATAAAGTTCCACCATGTGAGGAGTAAAGATATGACTGGGAGAAAAGCAGGTTTTGTCCTGGGGCTCACAGCTCACCAGGAGAAATAGACATCAACCAAGTAATCTTGAGGGTTGAGTTACAGAGACAAGAGCTGTGACAGGAAGAACCACGTTCAGTAGTGGCATAAGCAGACTCCCCGCTGAGCATGGAGCCCGACACAGGGCATGATCTCACGACCCCAAGATCAGGACCTGAGCCAAAATCAAGAGTCAGATGCTTAACCGACCGAGCCACCCAGATGCCCTTGATTTTCATTATTACCATTATCACTAATGAAAGTGGAGCTGCTTTACAAAGTCTTCCATTTCCCCCCCCCCAAATTAATGGAGAATCTATTGAGTATCTCCTCAATGCCTACTTTGTAACCTGTCTACAACTGGATGCTTTCCAAGCCCCTGAAACTTAATGTCCCCAGATCTTCCTCCTCTCAGGTTTTTCCCCAACGCTACTCAACCTGGCTACTTTGCTCTGTCAATGACTCCAGCATCCATGGCTTGGGGACACTAAATGCTGGCAGAAGGGACAGGTTGGGAAGAGTTGGGAGAGTAGGCTTTCAACCCTAGGACTGGGAGACTCCGAAGACCTATACCCCTTCAGGGTCGCTGGCAGCACCCACATCTCCCAGACAGTAGGATAAGCCTCCTGACCCAAGAAACCAATCTCTCACTTGGAAACCAAGCGAAGCCTCACTTCCCATTTTGCCTGAAGTGGTAGCCAGATACGTGCACTAAACCTTGGTCCCTCTGCGCTGTAGGAGTTGGGGACAGGGACGGATGGGTATTCATATTCAGTTTTAACTGTGATCTTTACCATTTGGAGGATGACTTTCACCTTTCCGAAGCTTTTGCACCCTCAGAAACCCTCTTGATTCTCCCCCTACTGTTTATAACTGCCCCCACGTGATGGATGGTGTGGCGTCCCACCCATGCCCCTTGGCACTCACCTCCACACATGGAAGCTGCTCACCGCAAACACCTGCAGCTCATTCCTCAAGTCCCCGGAAGCATGGGTGCCCTCTGACACGGCAGCCATTTCAGCTGCACCCTGCGATGTTTGGCAAGTCAGTGAAGGTGGGGTTAAACTTGAACTCTAGAGCAAACTCTAGAACCACCACTCCCCAAACCTTATCAATAGTAAGATTTATTCTGTTTCATGAACCTGACACTAAAGCTCAGAAACCAGGGCCAAAGTGGAAGCCATCTCCCTGTTCACTCATTCATTTAGCACACATTTACTGAGCACCTACTACGTGCCAGGCAATGTGATAGCTCCTGGGAATATAGCAGTGAACAACACAACCTCAATCTCAGTGCTCTGTCGGTGAAGTCTTAGAAGGCAGTGTGGCCGAAACAGGCTAGGTGCTTACCAATCCCCTTTCCATTTCCTTGGCATACAGGAAAACTACATTTCCCAGCTCCCCTCATGGTCTCTTGACCTCTCCAAGCCTCAGTTTTTACCTCTGTGAAATGGGGATAATAACAGTTGATCGTGAGACTGTGTGAAAAGTATTTAGCTTATGATGGATGCTTTATTATTATTCCTGCTCCTGCTGCTGTAAGTGGCTTAATGAGTCTAAAGAAGAGGTGGGCTCTGTCCCTGGTTGTGAATTTCATCACTTACAACTATCTCTCCCAACCCAGGGACTCCAGGGACTTTTGTCCAGCCTCCCCAGATCTCTGACCCAGAGACAGGAAGGGCAGGGCTGGAGGGGAGGCGAGCTGCTGACCGATAGCCAAGGGCGGAGTCTCCTGGAAAGACATGGCCAGGGGGAAACATGAGTTTGGAGAGCATTTGCAAAGATTCACAGTTACCAAGAGACAAAATAGTGTTTTCTTCTGAGAAGTTGGGAGGCCCTTGTCCCCCATCCCCCTTCCCCAGATGCTACACGTGTACAAACTGAGGACAGAGACCTCAGTTTCCCCCAAATACCTGGAGGTTGTTGGGGAAGGAGGAAAATGAGATCCAGAGTGGGGAGTTAGGAATCTCTGACCGTAGGTCTGTCTCCACCCTCCTGAAGTCGATACTGTTAAACTGGGGGTGCCACTCTGTCCCCCACCTCTAAGTGGGAATGTTGTGAAGCTAAAATAGCATAATTGGGGTGAAAGCTTTCTGGAGCAGCAACGTTCCAGCACCCCTGGGCAGTGCATCACAGAGGCAACTTCTATGATCCCAGATAATAGCCCCGTGAAGCCATTAGGTTATTACACAGCATTAACATTAAGGTACTTCGTCTCCCTGAACTTAACTCATACCCTGCCCCCGGAGATGGGCACGGATTCCAGAGCAAACACTTGAGGCTTGAGAGTCCTGCCCCAGGGATGGTGGGGCCTCTCCTTTTTTCTTTCCCAAAAGAGGCTTTGACCTTCTACTCTGTGGCTCTTTCTTAAACCTAGAAATTATGGGAAAGGAAAAAAATGTTCCAGCCAGTGAATTTTCATGAGTATGAGAAATAGGAAAATTCTTTCCTACACTCATTAGCCCCGAAGTGCCATTAGCCTCCAGCACAAGGACATCTGTGTTACAACCTCAGGGCCTCTGCTCACACTTTTCCTCCTGCCTGCATGCTCTTCCCCCAAAATATCCATACAGCTTACCTCTCATTCACTCAGGTCTCTATGCAAAGGTCATCTCCTCAGAGACCTCCCCCAAAGACCCTCTCAAAAACATTCCCAGTCCTCTTTATCTTCTTATCTTGCTTAATTTTTTCCTAGTTCTTGTCCCTGTTCCTCATTGCATTATATATTCATTGGTTATGGCCTGTCTCAGCCACTGAAGTCTACGTTCCCAGAGGGCATGAACGCTCTCACTCACGATTGCATTTCCAGCACCCAGGACAGAGCCAGGCACACAGTAAGGGCTTAGCAAATATTTTTTAACGAATACATGAAATAGATATTTGCGCTTTTTATTCATTCCTTAGCAATGTACTGAGTGCCTTCTGCCCCAAAGCACTGGGGATAGAACAATAATAAGAGCCAATTCTGCCCTCAGGGAGTTCACAGCTCAATGGGAAGCAGAGACGTTAGTGGCCTAACAAGAGCACAAAGTTGGGAGCTTGGACTCAGGTTTATCCACTAATACCCTCATCTCTGGCCCCAACAGCTCCCCTGGGCTCCAGCCTCATTCATCCAGCTGCCCACTTAAAATTGTTACTAGGATGGGAATTCAAAACAGAAATCCCGATTTCCCTCTACCCCCCTGCTCTTTCCTCCTGTTCAAGCCCAAGGGCACGGGCTCCATTTCAGTTGCTCACACCAGAAGCCCATCTTGTATTCACGGTTTGCCCACCCCTGGCACCCAACTGGCAAGTCCTGTGGGCTCTGTCTCCAAAACATATCCCAAAATATGCTTCTTTGTACGTCCCAGTCCCTAAATTGCTTTCCAAGTCAACTCCCTAAATGCTTCCAACATCCCTGCCCACTCAGCAGACAGAGGGATCTTTTAAAAATATAAATCAGATATGACCACCCCTCCCTTGCTTAAAGGTCTTCAGTGGCTCCTTCAAACTCCTTGCCTGTTGACTTCTCTGACCATCTGCTCATTCCACATTACCCACCACGCACACCCTACACAGGATCTCCTCTTGCTTCCAAGACTCCAGCCTCTTTGCTTCTACCCCAGGGCCTTTGCACTTAATATGTCCCCTGCTCAGAAAACTCTCTCCAGACCCTTGCAAAACCAGCTCCTTCTTATCATCTGGCTCTCAGATCAAATGTGCTTTCTCAGACAGGCTGCCCTTGACCACCAAACCGCACTCCCAGTCACTTCCATGACCTTATCCCCCTGGCTCCCTACATCTCACGGAACGCCATCTGAAACACTCAGTTTGCTTGTGTGTTGATCAAGTGTGTGTCTCTGCCATTGACTGGAATGGGGAGACTTGTAGCCCAGAAAGCTGCTGGTAGGGAGGTTACAGAAGGAGGATGGCAAGTCCTGCTTGGCTTTGTTGAGTCTGAGGGGTGTGGGGTTGTCCAGGTGGGGATGCCCAATAGGCAGGAGGACCTGTGGATCTGGAAGTCAGGAAAGTGTTCGGAGTTAGAGACGGGGATCTGGATGAGCACCCTGAGAAGGGCGTGAAGAGTGAGAAGGAGTGCGTGTAGATTGGCACAAGAGGGAGCTGGTAGCCACAGCAGGTTCTGAACAGGTGGCAAAGAAACCCAGAGAAAAGTGCTGGCCACACAGGCCAGTGGGGGGGGGCAGGCAGAGCCTCTGCCCCAGGAAACTCAGTCCAGTGGTCCTTGAACAAGGGATAGAGAAGACACCACAAACGCAGGCTCCCCAGCATGTGATCTCCTAGGAGGGTATCCTCTCCCCTTCTGCAGATAGAGGTCTGAAATGTCATCGGGGTCCCGGCTGAGGCCTCAATCCAAGCCGCACTCTTCCCTCTGCTCCACAGGGACAGCCCCACCAGGCCCTCGTGCATCAATTCTCCTGCCCCTTGGCTCTTACGGAGCCCCTGCCGATCGATGGCACTCAATGGAGTCAATAGGGCAGGGCCAGAGGGCCTCAGGCGGAGTTGTTGCCAACATGCGCAGGGACAGATTTTCCATTAACCCCATGGCCCTCTCCTAGAGCACCCCCACTTGGCCTCAAGCCACAGGCTTCTGGCTCCTGATCTCTGCTTGTCCCTGGCTCCCTGCCGGCAAGCGCTGAACTGGGGAGCACGCTGCACTGAGTGTCAAGAGCCTCGGGAAGTTGACCCTCTTGCAGAAAAGAGCCAGTGGGAGGTCAGCTGGATCCCCTCTGTACCTGTCAGGCCCAATTCCGGGGAACAGGAGACACAGAAGAGGAGGTGGCCAACCGGAGGGTCCCAAGAAGAGCCTCAGTTCCCAGGGCAGTGATGGCAAAGTGTTGGCAAGGGCAGTGTGACTTAGAGGTTAGGGGGCCGGGGCTCTAGCACCCCGATCCACCTCCCAATCCCTGCACTGCTACTTCCTAGCTGCCTGGCCTTAGGCCAGTCACCGGAGGTTCAGCTTGTCCATCCGTAAGATGGGGATAATGAATAGTACCTACTCCCATAGGGCTGTGGTGAAGATCAAATAAGATAATCCATGTAAAATGCTCGGTATGGGGCCTGGCACATCAGTGCTTGAGAAATACCCATATTCGTTATGATTTCATCTTTGAATCCTTTTTAGAACGAGGTAGAGATGGAGGAGAGAGGACACTTCATGTTTCCCCAGTATTTCAGCTCCAATTTTCTTTCCTCCCAGATTGTTTGGTTCAGGGGAGCCTGTGTTCAATGTTATCTGGAACATTCTCCAGAGTCAACTGGCTAAAGGCCGGAAACACGTTGTTGCTCACTACAACCCCCACCACCACCAAGGAAAGGTATGCCCAGGTGCCCAGGCACCAGCCAAGGGCCCCACCTCTCAGCAACCCCTCCTCCAGGGAGCCAGGAGCACAGTCCAGCAAAGACCCCAATCAGGATGTTCCTGGCCACGTTCAGAGACTCTGGACCCTTCAGGTTCTCCAGGGGGGTGAGGGGTGCTAAGGGTGGGGGTGGGGCAGGCAAGAGTCAGAGTTAATGGCAGCAATAACAGCAGGTGGGTCCCCCTGGGTCTCCTGGGCCCCTGGGAGGGGGAGGGGTGTGCAGGATGGTATTTGTACCTCCCGGCACCAGGAGCCCTGAAAGGCACGGGCTCTTGTGGTCTCTCTCCAGGTGGAGTGGTTTCTGTGTGACAAATCATAGGGTTAATGACATCTCTCCTGGGTGGGCAGGGGGTGCCTCCTCCAGAGGGAGTCTGGACCCAGGGAAATGGCTGCTGGTAGCTGTTGCCACCTGCGGGGTGAGCAGAACCTGCCTCTGCCTCTTTTTATAGATTAAAACTGAGAATCAGGTTAAGCACCTCGTCCAAGGTCACACATCTGTTACATGGGGAGAAGGGGTCTAAAGTCCAGATTTCTGATTCCAAGTCCAGTGCTCCGTCAGGGGTGGGGAAAGGATGGGGTGAGAGCCTTTTGGGGAAATGACTTGATCACCTGCTCTCAATGGCTTGAGGCCCCGGATGCTTGGGTCCCCACAGGGGCTGGGTCTCTTGGTCCCGTGGGAGAGGAAGTGGGGATGCAAGTGGGAAGGGTGATGGCAGGGTCGGAATCAGAAGTAGATTTTGGCCTCGCTGCCATCCTGTCTCCCCATGTGACCTCGGACAGACCCCTTCCCTTCTCTGAGCCTCAATCTTTTCAGTTATAAAACAGAGAGATTACATTAACAGACCTCTTCTTGCTCTCAAACTTCAAAGGGATGCTCCAACACCCTCAGCTGTCAAGAGAAGGACTGGGGCCCAGAGAGGGAGAGTGTCTCACTCAAGGTCACACAGCTCCTTGTGGCAGAGCCAGCTAAGATCGGATGTTGGACCAGATATGGGCTACGAGGCCAGTCATAGGTGTCCTTCTTCGGCCAGTTCTACAATGCCTCTGCCCAGCCAGGGCCGGATCCAACCCTCGGGTTGCTCCCCAGTCAAGCCTGTGGCTTTAATCCCCACACTGTCCAGGCTGTGAGCCTCCAGCTGTGTTCCCAGACTCCAGGGGGCTTTTCCTAATGGGGAAATGGCAACCAGCCCCGCAGAGGGATCTTGGTGACAGAATCAGAGGGGCAGGAGGGGCTCTGCTGGGCTCCTTCCTGTCTCTGCTAAAACCCCTCCCTCAGCTACGGTGAGGGATGACTGGAGGTAAGAGTTAGGAAGGCCCTCGCTGAGGCTCCACGAATGGGAAAGGGCAGGCCCCAGACCCAGGCTAGGCCCAAGACAAGAGGACTTTTTTTTTTTAATTTATTTGAGAGAGAGAGAGACAACATGAGAGAGAGAAAGCAAGAGCATGAGCTGGGGGGAAGGGTAGAGGGGGAGGCAGACTCCCCACTGAGCAGGGAGCCTGATGCAGGACTTGAATCCAGGACTCCGGGATCATGACTTGAGCCAAAGGCAGACTCTTAACCGACTGAGCCACCCAGGCGCCCAAGACAAGAAGACTTTTAAAGTCCTCCCCTCGATGGGAGCAAAGTACACCAACAGCTCCTATTAAATATAACATTTTTGCCAACAATTTTCTATGGGATTTTTATTATTTTATTATTTTTATTATCTTGGAAGTGTTTGGCTACCAGGCACTGATTTAACTGGCAGTTGGCTTTGCCTTCCTTCTCATCCATTCTCCGGCTTACCCGGGATTTCTTACCAAGTGAGAAAATGTAGCTGACAAATTGCTTTCATAAGTAAGGACACTTTTATGAATACCTAATGTAGTAATTAATGCATTTGACCCAACGTTACATTTTGTAGACATTTAACATTTATTAATTTCGATTTCACAGTTTTCTTTTCCCATTTTGTAGCCAATAAATATTTCAAGCTCTCAGATATTTTTGCAGGATCCTTAAAAGTTCATAGGCCCAAAGAGCTAGTGTGACCTTGGAGAAGGGACTGAACCTCCCTGGGCCTCGGCTTCACACCCCCACCCCTGTCCTCCCCGGGGGCCCTGTTAGCTGTGGGCAAATCCTGCCGGGCTGGGCCACCCCAAGGGGCAACATTTTAGAACCACAATTGATCAACCCCAACAGGGGCTGCCAGGCCTATGATGAAGACACTCAGGACCACACAAAGACAAAGACAAAGACCTCCCTTTCACCCATGAAGAGCAAAGCAATAAAAAATGTTATTTTGCCAGTCAGTTGAATTTCATTTGTGTGGTTTGGAGTATATTTTCTAGTTAATGAACCTGCCACATTTATGACCACTCTTTTTCAATTCGATGGAGAGAAAGGGGGAAAGGAAAGGGGAAAAGCCTGCCATATTTCCCCCATACAGCTGGCTGGCTGACAGCAGCTGATCTGGGCAGAGCAGAGCTGCACAGCTGTGGACCTAATAGCCCGGTCAAGGGCAAGTTCACTGGGGAAGCAACCGTTCATGCAGCATATTTGATGTGGGTTAGACCGCAGGGATAAGTTCCCAGCAAAGGGCACTCACTCAAGGGAAGTCCCCAACCCCACCTCCAAGCATCTTTCTTGGCTCAAGGTGACCGGGTCTGCTGTGGTCCTCTGCCGGCAGGCTGGAGGATGCCAAGTGGCCAGCGCCCTGTACCCTAGTTAAGCAGGTTTGGGGCAAAAGACAAGAGACTGGAACATGGCCAGGGGAAGAGGAGAAGGTATGCCCCTGACAGACTCATCCACCCATGAGGCACTCTGCGATCGGGTCCTGAATAAGCCATGACTGGTGGGACCAGGGCTCCAACTACAGACACACACACACATACACACATGGGCTTCCTCTCCTTCCCCCAGCCCAGCACCCCTCCCTGGGCCACTTTTCAAGGAGCAATCTGAGGCCTCAGTCTCTGGGGGGATTCTCAGCTGCCCACCCCACCATTAATTACCCCAACAGAGGACATCCCCGCCCACGCTGGTCATGAGCTGCAAGGGCAGCAAACCGGGCATGACTTTGCAGGGCTGCCGAGCGGGTGGGCTTTGGCAGGCAAGCCCCTATCCAAGCTGGAGAAATCCCTCTTCTTCTCTGATTTCTCCCTCAATCACCCCCGCATCCCTCCCACCATCACAGCAGCCCCGGCTTAACTCACATGGTGCAGTCGTGAACCGTGTCTTCATTCATTCACACACTTTCATTCGCATTCACTATATGCAGGCAGACAAGGCGGACGTGTGCCCGAGGAATTCTCAACACTACTAGAGAAACAAGTAAGCACGGCAGTCACAGGGGAGGAGCCAAGTTCTGATGAGGGAAACACAGGCTCAGGGAGCACAGTGGGTGCCCCGCCAGGATGGTGGAGGCAGAATTCCTAGAAGACTTCCTGGAAGAGGAGACAGCTCATCTGGGAAGGGAGGAGGGGTTTCTGAGAGGAAGCCTGAGCACAGAATTGTGCGTCATTCAGCTCTCGCCCCAGATGAACAGCGAGAGGGGGGCCGGAGCTTGGAGGCTTGCCTTGAGATGCAACACCCACATGGCCACAGAGTGTGTGAATGGGAACTGAGGGGAGAGAGAGTCTGAGTCACTAGTTTCAGGCTGCCAGGGCCTCAAATCTTCCACTTTTCCCTCCCAAGGGATTTGCATTTGAAGAGGGATCAGAGCCCCGGAAGGGCATCAGCTTAGCTCTCCATCCTCTGCCAGAGAGACTTTCATCTGGGCCTCTTCTCCCTTCTTCCCCTGGTCTCCAGATCCTGCACCCCCGCACCCATCTTATGGGGTGATCACCGTGGTAACCCCCACACTGGGGGTCCTGCCCCTGCCACTAGCCTGGGGCACACCAGATCTTACACAGCCCCCCGCCTTGGCTGAACCAGCACTGAGCTCAGCGTTCCTGCTAGGCCATGGAGGGGGAGTGGAGAAACACTAGGCCCTCCAGGGTACTCTGATTTCCCACCTGGTAAGACCTTCACATTGTAACAGGAGTGTCTAGAAACACTGTCACCCCGAGGAAGGTAGAAAGAGATGGCATGGAGGACACTGAGGCCCAGAGAGCCGGGGGACCAGCCAAGGCTGCAAACTAGTAGGTGTCCTGGCCCCGACCTGAATCCAAAGCTGTCTGGTTCCAAAGTTTGTGCCTCCAACCACTGGGCCCCTAAGCCGCAAAACCCCAAACACCTGCCACGGCTGAGCGGGTCAGAAGTTGAGTGGAATGCGAGCGGAGGGTGCTGTGGGGAGTCGGCCCCATCTAGACAGATGGCCAAAATTCTACCCCAGCTGACAGCTGCCTTGTGGGAATGTAGGCTCCAGGATGTGAGATCATCTGATCTTTTCAGAAAGCAGGAATCCAGGTTTTCATAAGAGATACTCAAGTTCGTAAGGGTTATCTAATCAAAATACATGTCATTAGATGTTGTATTGGTTAAACAAGACATGTCTACCTCCAGTTTATATGTATTAACTCAATAAATATTTAATGAGCACCTACTATATGACAAGTAGGGTAACCGAATCTTCCCAGTACACCCAGGCTGTGCTGGTTTGAAGACTGGCAGTCCCACATCTGGGAACCCCCTCAATCCCTCTGCCAGATATGGAGCTTTGGGTCTCCAAGAGGAACATAAGAAAAAGTCCCTGGCCTGTGGGAGCTTCCTCTGTGGGAGAGGGAACAGTACAGGCATCCCCTGGGCAAGACAGAAGGAAACAATACAGGGTGAAGGATAGACTCAGTGGGAACTGGGCGGGGGGTGGAGGGTGGAGGGGCTGATCAAGGATGACTGCTCTGAGGGGGTGACAGTCATCCCCGCCGAATCCTGAAGGACAAGAAGAAAAGTAGTCAAGACAATATCTGCCATAACAGATACACCGGCGAAAACATGAAAATGTGTCCGTACAAGCTATTCACCGCAACTCTATAAAAACAAGATTGGAAATGACCCAGATAACATCAGTAGGGGCGTGGGTGGTGGGGCGCCATGCAGCCATAAGCAGGAACAGGAGGAGAAGTGTACCCCACTACGCAGTGCCTGTTGTCAAGGACACACCATTGAGTGGAAAGCTGGGGTGGAAAGATGCATACAACAGGCTGCCATTTATCTAAGAAATCGTGGGGGTGTGCTTACATTTAAAAGCAAATAAGTACAGGGACGTCCGGGTGGCTCAGTCGGTTAAGCATCTGCCTTCGGCTCAGGTCATGATCCTGGGGTCCTGGGATCGAGTCCTACATCAGGCTCCCTGCCTGGAGGGGAGTCTGCTTCTCCCTCTCCCTCTGCTGCTCCCCCCACTCTCTCTTATTCTCTCTCAAATAAATAAATAAAATCTTAAAAAAAAAAGTAAATAAGAGCAGGGGTGCCTGGATGGCTGTCGGTTAAGCAATCGACTCTTGATTTTGGCTCAAGTCATGATCTCAGGATCGTGAGATGGAGCCCCGAATCCGGCTCTGCGCTCAGCAGGGAGTTGGCTTGAGATTCCCCTTTTCCCTCTGCCCCTCCCCACTGCTCTCTTTCTCTCTCTAAAATAAATAAATAAATCTTAAGGGGGAAAAAAAAGTCACCTGAATCTGGAGACAGGCAGGAATCCACGGTGTCCCAAGTGAAAACTCAATAAAAATAAATTAAAACATTGGCAAAAGAAAAAAATGTATGGGCCAATGGGGGAAATTTATCCACGTCCTAGATGTCAGATGATATTAAGAAAATAGAGCTTATTTCTTGGGTGTGATAATAGTGTTGGGGTTAGGTTTCTGGTAAAGAGTCTTTTTATCTTTTGGAGCTAATGCTAAAATAACTACAGATTAAATGACAACATGCCTGAGTTTTGCCTCACAAAAACCCCATAGGGGAAGTGGGTAGGGCTATAAATAAAACAAGACTGATTGGTCATGAATTAATAATCCTTGGATCTGGGTGATGGATAGAGTGGAGGTTCATTATTTTCTCTCCTATTGTATCTGTTTGAAAGGGGGAAAAAAGTAAAAACAAACAAATGAAACAGGATTTGGGGTGAGAACTTTCTAGACAGAGGGTATCAGCCACCACAAAGGCCCCGGGGCTGGTGTGAGTGTGGCCAGTGCAAGGGTAGGGAAGGAGGCCAGTGTGGCAGGAACACGGTGGATAAAGGACGGGAGTGCCACACAAGGTCAGAGACACAGGGGTCCCGGCCACGCAGAGCCTGGGGCCAGGGGAAGAGTGTGGGCTTCACTCTGACCGCCAAGCAGGATCCATTAGATAACTGTGGGCAGCAGTGGGGTGGGATCTTTTGATTAAAAGCATGTAGCCTCCCCACGGGGTGGAATATTACTCAGCCACAAACAGGAATGAAATACTATGCACCCCTATAACTTTTAACATACCAAGTGAAAGAAATTGTAGGAAAGGCCACATATTGTAGGATCCCAATTATGTGAAATATCCAGAATAGGCCAACCAATAGAGACAGAAAGCAGACTCATGGTTGTCCAGGGCTGGGGGAAGGGGGAGTAGGGACCGACTGCTAATGGGTTACAGGATTTCTTTCTGGGGGGTGGAATGTTCTGGGATTAGTTGCGACAGTTGCACCACATAGTGACTATATGAAAACCACTGAATTATACGCTTTAAAATGGTGATTTTTATGTTACATGAATCATAGGTTTTTTTGAAAACCCAAAAAAGACAAGATCCTTTTGGCTGCTCTGGAGAGTAAGCAACAGGAAGGGAGCCAGGGAAGCAGGAAGAACAGTCTGGGGACAAGACCAGCCATGGCCATGGGAAGGTACCACTGCTCATGCCCCCAGTGGGCTGGCTGGGGAGGAGGGGTAGGGGTGGGTAGAGATGCCTCCATCCACCAAGATGAAGAAGGCCAGGGTCCCGGGAGTAGCAGACTTCTGTTGCATATTCTTTAAGTTCTAGGTGCTTGGTGGTCATTAGTACTTCCCCCCACACCGTCCCAGCCCTTCTCTTCCAGGCCCCCAGGTGTGGTGTGGGGCCATGCAGCCACCCCAGCCCTTCTCTTCCAGGCCCCCAGGTGTGGTGTGGGGCCATGCAGCCACTTTGGGCCAATGAGGTATAAGCTGAAGTGAAGTGCATAAGGAAACCCTCCAGAACTCGGTGCCAAGGAGGCTTACTACATTCAAGATGGTGGCTGCTTCGCCCATCTGGGTTCTGGAGTAAGAAGACGTGAGCAGAGCCGCAGAGAGTCCACGACAGGTGTCCCAGCTCCACCATCACTAAGTGAATGACCTTGGGGAAGTTGCTGAAATTCCCCATGCTTCTGTTCCCCACCTATGACATAGGGACATTAATAATACCCACTTTTCAGCATCACCTGGCCTGAAGGAAGTGTTGAATATGTGCTGATGAGATCAATAAAGGAATGAAAGTGGGTATGTCAGTCAGGCACCTTTAGTCACCAAGAACCGAAGTCCAATCCAAGCTAGTTTGTGAGGAAATGGTGCTCAGCAGCTCCAGTAACTGAAAAGTCCAAGTATGGTAGATTTGGCTTCAGACACAGCTGGATCCAGGGACTAAACAACGTCCTTCAACCTCATCTCTCTCTCTCTCTGTCCTGCACACAGCTCCCTCCATGTTGCATGGGAGAGCAAAACTCCAGCTGACATCATCCCAATAAGCAACTTTAGACAAAGGAGAAGATGCAAAACCCCAGAGAAGAGATTGGCTCAGCCTGGATCTCATGGGCTCTCGTTAAGCAGAAAGGGGTCCAGTGATGAAAAGCTCCCACAACTAGATGAAGTGGCAAGGGGAATGTTCTCCCAAAGGAGGGGGGTCTGCCACCAGAAGAAGAGGGAGCAATGATGCTGAGCAGATACAATAGGGACACATCAGAGTCTCCCAGTAGGTAACTGGGCAGCTGACCAGGGTGGAGCTGCAACCTGTGACCACCGGGGAGGAAAGGGTGTGGGAAGGGGGTAAAGGGGAGTTGGTGGGAGAAAGGGGAGGAGAGGGGAGGGAGAGGTGTAAGAGAAGAGAAGAAAGGAAAGGAAGCATTAGGGAGAGTAGGGAACAGGGTGTGCCTGGACACGCAGGGCTCCCCCTGAGCTCAGCATCCATACGGGCCCCCAAACACCCTGCTTGCATGAGGCCAGCCCCACCCCAGCCCCGACCCGCTCACCATAAGGTCATCCCACACCACTGGCCATGGTGCTTGGTTTCCACAAACCAGGTCTGAGCCCATCTGTTCATGTTGCCCCTCTGGCCAGTCAGCCCATGTGGGGCCAAGAACTTTTGCTGGAATTCTGGGCAGACATCTCTCTCCTTCTATGCTGGGAAATGTGGCTGGGATGGTGTGGACCTTTTGCCACCATGAAGGAAGCCATCCTCCAGTCGAAACCAACACCAGGAATGGAAGAGAGTGGAGTGATGGGAAATAATCGGACAATCCATGACCACTGAGAGGCTGAGTCCAGCTATGGGGCTGGCTTACCACTGGGCCCCAGCGGTGTGAGCTGATACACCCCCTCGCCCGTTTAAGCCACTTCAAGCTGAGTTCTATTACATTCACACAAGGGTAGCAGAAAAGCTGAGGGGAATGGAGACCAGCCACTGTCTTTCCCTGAGCATCTATCTGTTCTGCCTGATGCCAGAGGGGGGCCAATGGCCACAGAGGGGTCTGTGTTAGTCAGGGTTCTCCAGAGAAACAGAACTAATAGGATATGTGTATATATATAGAGAGAGATTTATTTAAGGAATTGGTTGGCAAGTCCGAAATCTGCAGGATGGGCCAGCAGGTTAGAGACGCAGAGGAGAGCCCACGCTGAAGTTCGAGTCCAAAAGTGTCTGCCGACCCAGAGGTCAGGCTTTTGTTCTATTCACGCCTTCAACTAGTTGGATGAGACCTACCCACATTATGGAGAGCAATCTGCTTTTACTCAAAACCCACTGTCCACTGATTTAAGTGTTAATCTCATCCCAAAATACCCTCACAGAAACATCCAGAATAATGTTTGACCACTTATCTGGACACTGTAGCCCTGCCAAGTTGACACATAAAATAGACAGACCATCACAGGGTCCCCAGATGCACCTTGTTCAACCCCCTCAGGTACAGATGAAGAAACAGAGATCCAGAGAGGCCCACTGGTCTGTCCAAGGTCACACAGCAATATAGCAGCAGAACCTGGCTTCCTCCATCAAAACTTGCAGGCCAGTGCTCTCTGGACAGTCCCCTCACTCCTGCTGTGGCTGCTGGGAACCCAGGGACCAGCTGAGAGCGAGAGCCACAGCCAGGCTAGCCACACGGCCAGCCCAACACACCTGAGCGATTGGCCTTCGAGAAGAAATGCTGGCTGGCATGGAATTTGCATATCATTTACAGGCTGTTCCCCAAAGTTCAAACTATACAGAAACTTCTCAGATCTACCTTTTTCCTTAGAGCCTTGTAGCTTTAGCCGCATTCCTTTGGAAGGACCCGGAAAGCACTGGTTCTTCTGGGTTGGTCACCTTCCCCCTCACCCATCCCCTGACTCCCACCCTGGGGCTGCAACAGCCGTGAGGTCAGGGTCAACTGATCGAGGTTTTCCTCCATGAGGCAAATGCACCACTGCCCATGTGGGAGTTCCTTCAGGTGGTACAAGAATAGACATTTTATTTTAATAGTCATGTATTCATTTTTATGTTGCTTTGAATTTATGACTAGGGATGCTGGTTTCCCATTTATGGAGGTGATATAAAGTTTCCCTTTAAACTAACTTTAGTTTTTTAAAAGTGAGTCAATGGAAATAAAAAATAGTCAGTAAATAATGGAACAGGCAGGATGTCGATATGGCCAAAACAGAGATGAAATAACCAAGATTTTAGAAATGCTGGACTGACCAAAATATCTCCTGCCACCCTGTTAACCCGCTTCCACTTGGCCTGGCCCCAGTGGAGGTGAGGGCCAAGGCGATATAGTCCTGCGTGTTGGGAGGAAGTGTGCACTCTCCTGGCTCAGGAACTATGGCGTGTCCAGCCACCTCACTCCAGAATCCTGTAGACCCCAGAGAAAGGGTCCCAGCACCAGTTTTGGGGACTCAGTATCTACCAAAGGAACATCCCACCGGGACCCACTTCCTCTCACGCTTCCCAGAAGGGGAGTCATGGTTTCCCACCTAGACCACCCACCAGCATGGAAATAAGCCATTACTCCATACATAAAAGCCTGCAAGGTAATTAATATCCCAGCCATTTAACTCAGCTGTAATACCCTCACTGTTAATAAGCTAGCTAAGAGCTCCGCTTGAAATTAATAACTTGCAAATGACCCAAGAGCCCTGGTTTCCTACCTTCTTTTTTTTTAAACCAAAAAAAAAAAAAAAAAAACCAGAATTTAAATAGAAAAGCAATTTTCATTTATGAGCCAGTATCATTATTCATAACCGGAGAATTCTAAGGAGTAAAAGCCTTTTCCACTTAATTAGAATCTTGAGCAACACAGCAAAGAGGAGAGGTCATATCTAGTACAGGGCATTTAGGAGGCCAAAGGTACAAATGGAAAGGAAGGAAGTCCCTCCTGGGTAGCTGCAGGTCTGCACAGCTGCATGAGGAGCAGGACCCGCCCTCCGTGCATCTACTGCAGACCGAGTCCTGCTCTTGCAGCCACACGGGGGCTGAGGTTGGCAGGGGAGAAATATGCAAAGACGCCTGCATGTCACGTCCATGTCCTCAAGACACAAGCGATAAAGTCTCATCTTAAACTGCAAGGGAAGCAGAAGGGAGAGAGCAGAGCCAGCAAAGGAGCCGCAGAGACCAGATGAGAGGCTGGTGGGGAGGGAGGATTGGAGGCAGGAGGGACGAAACGGGGAGAGAGGGCTGTCTGTCCTTCTTCCCATATGGAGGACCCGGCCCTGAGGCTCATGACCCCCAAACACCCCACCCCGCATACCAGACGCTAGGCTGGTACACTCTCAGGTTAGCCTTACAGTCGCCTGCAAGCACACAAGACAACCCGTATCTCTGTCCCGGGGAGGAGATGAGACTCAGAGAGGGGAGGGACATGCCCTGGGGTCACCCAGCCGGGCAGAGCTACGAAGCAGACTCAAGTCTTTGATTATGGCAAGTCCAGCATCCAAGGCCAACAGCCAGCTCTGCCTTCCTTTTATTTATTTATTTTTTTAAGATTTTATTTATTTGTGAGAGAGAGAGAGAGTGGGGAGAGAGCCAGAGGGAGAGAGAGAATCCCAAGCAGACTGCTGCTCCGTGCAGAGCCCAACCCGGGGCTCGATCTCACAACCCTGAGATCACCACCTGAACCGACCAAGAGTTGGACGCTTAACCGACTGAGCGACCCAGGCGCCCCAGCTCTGCCCTTTCTTTTAAACCTCCCAGCATCCTGGTAAAGTAGACATCATCGTCGAGACTGAGGCTCAGGCTAGCTGAGGGCAAGTACTGGCCAGGGCTGAGGTTGGGACTTGAACCCAGGCCTTGGACTCAAAGTCCAGCGCTTGCCTCGCGCCAAGGCACAAATATCAGGAAAGCTGATGGTTGAACCAAAACACAGGGTTCAGCTGAGCCCCTGGAAGTGGCATCTAGACTCAGAATTTCCAAGCTCTAATGATCCGGTGAGGGTGCCTGGGTGGCTCAGATGGTTAAGCGTCTGCCTTCGGCTCAGGTCATGATCCCGGGGTCCTGGGATCGAGCCCACACCAGGAACGGGGAGTCTGCTTCTCCCTCTCCCTTCTGCTCTTGTTCTCTCTCTCTCTCTCAAATGGATAAAAAATCTTTTAAAAACATAAAAATAAAATAAAAATCTGACGAGTCACCTCATCTACTGCCATGCTCATTCTACAGGTGGGGAGACCAAAGTCCCAGAGAGGATGCCCTGACTTGGCCAAGGTCACATTCTCCTCCCCTTCCCCCCCTCCCCATTGGCCTCCTGGGGCATCCCCAGGCTGGCACCCCCACCTCCCCTCCACGGCCCGTCCCACCCCACCCCCAGGCACTGGCATGCAGGGAGACCTGACAGCTCCAGGAGGAGATCGCAGCTCCCAGATGCTCTGCCAGCTGGCAGGCCTGGGCCCCCCCCCGCCGTGGGCTGCCTACCACGTGTGGACACAAAGCCGTCCCCCACCCCAAGAAGGCTTAGGTTGGAGTCTGGGCTCAGCAGCTGCTGCCTCTCCAGTCGTGGGCAAGACATTGCCTGTCAGCTGTCAGGGGAACAGAGGAGACAAGCCGTGCCTCGAACAGGGATGAGCCCGTCGTCCTGTCTGAGGAACCAGATTTCTTAGGCAGTGGTTCGCAAATGTCTGGTTATAAGCTCGCTACATCAGAATCCCTTCTCCAGAACACAGCCCCTGGGCACCCCCCCCAGAGAGTGTGATCTGTTGGGTCTGGGGGAGGGCCCAGGAATCTGTATCTGAAAAGCCCCCTGCTCCGTGCAGCTAACTCTGGCAAGCAGGCTTGGGGACCGCTGCTCAGAGCACTTTACTCACAGAGGGTCAAACTTTGGGGCACCTTAAGGACCCCCTAGCCCAGCCCACCCATTGTACAGATGGGAAAACTGAGGCTTATGGGGCTTGTCTTGATTCAGTAATGGTGGTATTACACAGAGCCAGGTGTCCTGGCTCCCAGCCTGGGGTGCTTGCCCTTCTGTGAAGCCATCCTGGGGAACAGAGGGAAAGGATTTCTAGCCCAGGACTGTAGGCCATGCTTGGCACAAAGCAAGATTTTCATGGACAGTTGTTGGATGGGAATGAAGAGCATCGATCTGGGGGATAGATAGTGCCTGTTTCTGCCCATCTCTCCCCACTCCATGGGGTCCTGAAGGAGCTCAGTCACAATGGTTTGTGGGCCACCTCTCTCCTTCCCTCCCTCTCTCCAGCTCTGTCTCTGTCTCTCTGTCTCTTTCTTTCTCTGTCTCTGTCTTTCTGTCTGTCTCTGTCTCTCTCTGTCACACACACACACACACACACACACACACACACACACACACGGGTGTCTGGGCGGGCGACAGGACCGGGCTGCCCAGAGTTCTTACCCCTCTGACCTCTACACCCTCTCTTCTTGGGATCTGTGAGTAACAGCAGTTGCCTCCTGGTCTATTGGTCTCACTGCACCTAAATAATCATAAAACTCGACTGTAAAACACCCTCTGCACCTCAGTTTCCCCATTTATAACCTGGGGTTGCATCCACCCATCCTGCCACAGGGGGTCAGCAGGAATTGAATGTGGTAACGCTGTAAAGAGCCCTGAAACCACGGAGGGCTCTGATCTTCAGGGAGAGAGGAGGCACATTCGAAGCCAAAGGCAGTCGTTTGAGGACCCAACGTCAGAATGCCTCCTCGGGACCCCTCTTTGGAGTAGGTAGGGCCAGAACTACCCCCCTCTTTCCAAAGAGGTAAAATGAGGCACGGTGAGGTAAATGACTTACCCAAGGATACACACTGGTTATCCAAAGATCCAGGATGAAATGAAGAGATGGAGACAGTGTCATCCAGGCCGGTTGGGGTTAACCAAGGAGAGTGTCTCGCGGGAGGTGAAGGAGATGGAAGAGCCGGTTGCCAGATTCGCAGGGCACGTGCACTCACACACACGTTCACACCCTCTCTTTCCGCCAGCCCCAGCAGAATTAGGAATGCAGGCAGTGTAGAGAACCGGCTAGACAATTACCCTGCCACTCCCGCTCCTAATTCTCCCTCCCTGTCCTTGGACACAATTGAGAATCTCTTTTAGGTTCACAATTAGACCCCTTCTCCAACTGGCATTGTTTCTGCGCCTCACCACGTGACTTCCCCTCTCCCCGAGCTCTTCAGCGGCAGACCTCTCAGCCCAGCGAAGCCTGACAAATCCTTCCTGCAAACGTGTCTCAGGCTCAGAATAGCCTCCCCAAATAAAACAAAAACCCTCACGAAGTGATTCCAAGTAAGTTAGAGCATTCTGTGCGTACCAACGTCCCCAGCGTGTCTGCCTTCTCCCCAGGTCACAACCATTTCTCGTCTCTGACAGCCATTCAGGCCAAGGCCACAGACAGCCAAGGGAAGCCCATTGCACCGAAGACCCCCACCGACCAGATCACAATGATTAGACGCCCCCCACCTCTCATCTGTAGCGTGCTGGGGTCGGGGAAGGAAGACATCTGGTCTCCCGCGCAGAGACAGAATAACAATGCTCATGGATGTTGGCAATGCGAGCTACTCTAAGCCCTGTGCATTTATTAGCTCACTTAGCCCTCATGCCAGCTCCCTGAGACAGGTATCATTACTGTGCCCCTTTGACAGATGGGGACGGGGACCATCTGACAACCAAGATCCATGTCCTCTCGGGGCAATGATCATTGGAGCAGAGAAATGGCTGCCTCTTTAGGTGGAACATGCACACTTCAGTTTGCCCTAGTCCACACTGCTCCCTATTATATTATACCCTGGCCCCTTTAAGTCACTTGCTTCCCACCCCCCCAGGTGTCTGAGTTTGTAACCCCTACAGCATGTTGCCTCCTCCCCCGTACTTCCTCTGCCCCCCATCTGACTCTTAAGGAATCGGGATCTGGCGCCTACAGATCTGTAAAAGTCTGCACCCTTCCTTCAGACCGGCTCCTCCAGGAAGCCTTCCCTGTTTAACCATCAACCCCGTAAATGTCTGAGCTGAAAGGCTTCCCGGAGTCCATCTGGTGCTCACCCATCAGTTACAGATAAGAGCCCGAGGCCTAGAGAGCCATGACATGCGGCTACCCCCTCACACGATCGCGAAGCCCTGTCCCACCAACAAGGCCCCCACTCCCACTCCTACCAGTGGTGGGGAACTAGGGCTGGGGTTGTTCTCACGCATGTTCTCATTACTGAAACAAGATGCGCGGTGTCTCTTTGCCACGTACGAGGTGGCTCTCACTTCCAGGGTCTTCCTGCCCATGAGCCAAGGCTGCTTGCCCTCTCATTCCTCCTGACTCTTCTGTGAGTCCCTGAGCTCCAGGACCAGGTTTTGGGCCCTCCCCCGCCCCTCTGCCTTCACCTGGGTACAGCCTCAGGAAGCCCGAGCCTGGAGCTCCCACAGACTCTCCTGTCCCGATACTTGCGTCCTTCGTTCTGCCTCCATTTCATACCCACCCCGGTTACACTCTCCTCCTGGGCTGAAGTGAGGCCTGATTCTGCCCCGAATTTCCCAGCTGATGAAGGACCATCACAGAGAAGCTAAATGTGACCCAAGGTCACAGCTGCTCCTGCCCCCGGACTCCTGTTTTGGCTTATCTCCCCCTCCAGTCTGCATTGCCCTCCACAGAAGCCAAGAAGGGACTCTGTGACATCGCTGTGACCATTCCCCTGTCTTGGACCTCCCCCTGAGGACCCTCACCACTTGGAAGACATCCCATTTTCTGGAGTAGGCAGTAGAGAACTTGGGCCCCCCAAATTTTCTCGAAGCCTTTGCTATATAGGCCCTGGCAGATCCCCAAGCTCCCACTCCCTGGTCTTCCCTGGATTCTGCCTGTCTGTGGATACCCCATACAGCTGTGCAGGTTGTGCACTGCTCCCGCAGCACAGCCACATGCTGCAGTCCTAATTGTCACTCACTAGGCATCGCAATGCGTCCTACATGATGCAGCTGCCAACTGCAGGAAGCTCTGCAGCAGCCCACCACTCCCGCGGGCCAGGGAGCCTCCCTTCCCTCCACTGTATCTCCTCCACCCCTGCCCCCACCCCAGCCACTAAACTCCCTCAAGCAACTGGGAGTGGACCTCCAGGACTGACAGGAAAGGTCCCCCAAGCAGGGGAAATCTTGCTTGGCCATAATTAAACTCCACCAGTGCACGGGCTGCAGACAAAAGGGAGCCCATAATGGGATTAGAATTGTCATAAATTAAAATCATAAATTCAATAAATGCCTTATCGGCCTCCCTCTGGAAGTGGCTGGCCCACAGTGGCTGCCTTTGACAGGCATAATGGAGGGGCCATGGGAAGATGGGTCACTGCAAACAGGTGGGGGAGGTGGGGGAGACTCTGGCTCAGCTGCCAGGCTGAGCTGACGGGGCCAGGCCAGGGGGCCCTTTTCCAAGGAACATCCCACAAGGACAAACCATGACAGCTGACAGTGTTGGCTCCTTATCACCCCCAGGATTAATACAGCCTAGCTATTCACCAACTTCCTGCCTTAGAATTGGTTGACACACCTTCCGCCACACACAACATGGGCACCATTAAATGGCCTTTGGCCTCAAATGTGTGGTGCAGAAGACCTACATTGACAAAGCAAAGTTCTGGGTTTGAATCCCAGCTCCAGCACGTGTGAGCTGCATGGCCTTGGTCAGGTATCTGCCTTCAGGAGCATTCACTTCCCTCTAACCCTGAAGGCACCACCCATCTGTCCTTCCATTCATCTCCACATTTGGCACATAGTTATGGTGTTTGGACTGAGTGCCAGTCTGTGCTAACCCCTGGGGGAAATGGCAGTGAGCAAGACACGTAAGATCATGGCGTTGATCTTCCACTGTAGAGACAGACATAAGCAGACAATTTCACAAATAATTGATTATAATCGCAGAGGGGCCACAAAGGAGAAACCCAGAAGACCCAACCAAGCTGGATAGGGGGATGTGTGGTGAGAGATTTTGTGAAGAACTAAAGCTCGAGCTGAGGTCTAAAGAAAAAACCAAGAGAAGAGGGTGAGGGAAGCATAAAGAGATCTCAACATCAGGAAGAGTGTGTGCAAAGGCCCTGGGGTGGGAGCAGCGGGGATCCTAGTTTAGGGGGGCCTGAAGTTTATAAAACCTGGGTGGGTGACAGGGCTTTAAAAAAAAAAAGAATGTAAAATTAGGCATCAAAGTTAATGTTTATTTAGAATGAAATAAAGTTCTAAATAAACTTTAGAATGAAATAATGTTTATTTAGAATGGAAAACACGTTACAAATTACACACATTCTAAAGCTGACAAATACCACAGTCATCACAAAATCCAGGAGAGAAAAATATACTTTTATTAACTGTTTAACACATCTCTATAATATTTTCTTCTTACATTTATCGGCAGCAGACTCTTGGATTTCTCTCTTTGTGTGTCAACATTTTGTAATATCATTTTCTAGAGGATAGAACGATAATCCCTCCAGCATGATTGAGGGAAATTCACACAAATGCATGTATATAAACACACATATGTAATACACACATATATAATACATATATTTTGTTATACGGGATGCATAAAGCATGTGGCTTCACACATAGACACACTCATTGTCTGCAGAGCTGCTACAGACGTATGCCCTGTTGTGGTCAGCAGAGTAACGGCCCCGCAAGATATCTATACCATCGTCCCCATAAGCTGTGAACATCTTAAGTTACATGGCAAAGGGCAACTAGGTGGTAGCTGGAATCAAAGTTGACCTTGAAATAGGGAGACGATACAAGACAATTTGAGTGGGCCCATGTAATCCCAAGAGTCCTTAAAAGTGGAAGAGGGAGGCAGGAGGGAAGGAACCAGAGACAGCAGCGTGAGGACTCAGCCCAGCGTCACTGGAGGCCAGGGCTACAAGCCAAGGAGTGCATCCAGCCTCCAGAAGCTGGAAAAGGCCAGGAAACAGATTTTTCCATCAAAGTTTCCAGAAAGGAAAGCAGCCCTGGCAAGACCTTGATCTTAGCCCTTGATGGGAGAGTCATGTTGGACTTCTGACCTCTGGAACTATAAGATACCAAACTGGCATTGTGTAAGCCACAGAGTTTGTGGTAATTTGTGGCCGTAGTAGTAGAAAAGGAATGCACCCACAAACACAGGAATTCTAATCAGTTCCATTTCACACACTCACCATTGAGAAAGGAAACACACACACACACACACACACACACACACACACACACACACACACAGTGTGTTTATACTGGTATATCATGTGTTCTCAAGGATGTCCCTGACTGGAGAAAACTGGTTTTGACAAGACCTTTGTGAGAACCACTTAAGAATTTCCACATCCGGGGTGCCTGGGTAGCTCTGTGGGTTAAGAATCCAACTCTTGTTCTCAGCTCAGGTCTTGATATCAGGGTCGTGAGTTCAAGGCCTGCACTGGGCTCCGAGCTGGACATGGAGCCTACTTTAAAAATAAAAATAATAATAATATAATAATAATAATAATAATTTCCACATGCAACAACTGACTTCCTACTCCACACATGCCAAACCACATGCCAAACCTTCTGAGACGGACACCTCAGGACACACACCTCCCAAGTCAGGTCAACCCCTGGCCCATGTTTTCATGTCACAACCTTGGGAGAGTCATGGGTGGGGGTGGTAGGAGGCCTCCTTAACTAGACTCAGAGACTGTGAGCCACACACATAGATCCCGTTGAACCCACACTAAACAAATGTCCTCTCAGCTTTGCCTTAGATGGATTCTAATGCTGTCATGGCCACCCCAACCCCCATCCCACAGGCAACGGGAAAGCAGAGCATCTGAGTGGACAGAGACAACAGTCTTAATGGGCTGCAGTTAACACATCTCCATTAACGAAGTTTACAAACACACCTGACTGTGTGGATGCGATGTTAGGGGAAGGGACCTGTGTAACAGAAGGACCCTGAGCCTTGAGCACTGAACTTGGGCAAATCCACGCTTGCCCCGTTCAAGTAACTCAAAGCAGGTGCGGGGCCTGGGGCACAGTGGGGCTGGAGGGGTCATGGGGGCAGCTGGTGGGCCAGATGGCTGGGGCTTGAACCCATCTGATTCACCAGTGGTGAATGGAATGGTAACGAGGTGAGGTCACAGCAGCTGCTGGATGGTGAATGGCTGGAGGAAGGTTATTGCAGGGGTCCCAGGAAGAGCTGATGGAGGCTGGGGAGCTGGGAGGAGGAACAAGCACCAGGCAGGAGAACCACAAGACCTTGGGACAGGTTGGAGATGGGGCTTGAGGAAGAGGCAAAGTCGGGGATGACTCTGAGGTTCTGGCTGAGAGATAGAAGGGTTGGGGTGGAGCAGGGGCTCCAAGAGGAGAGGCTGTGAGGGAGAAGAGGGGACTCTTTGTGCCCACCTCCCCTTCCACCCACAGGACGGAGAAAGGAAAGTCTTCCCTCACTTCCCCTGCAGCCACCAAAGCATGACATTGGGACAAGACTAAGACCCCGCCATGCTAGTGCTCCCTAGTGCCTCAGCCCAGGAAGCAGAGCAAAACCTCCAGAAACAGAAATGGGTTCTTCTCTTGGTGACAACGTTCTTGCAGGTGCTCAGCCTCCCTCAGGACCCCACCCATTCCCAAGGCCGGTGCTTGCTTACCCCCACCTCTCAAGCCCCCACTCCTCACCCTCTGGAGGTATCCATTCCCCCCCACCCCAACTCACAAGCCAAGCCCAGAGTCTTTGCTAGTGCTTATTAAGCTACTAATTAATTGAATTTTTCCCCCTCATTGCATGCTGTTAATTAGTTTCTTGTAGTAACAGAGACTATTATTCTTGGAAGTAATAACTTGGTCCAGGAGGCAGTTTTAATGTTACTTATAATTGCTGGAGGAGGTGGGTTCTTGGGCTCGGGTGGGTGGGGCTAATTCAGGAAAGGAAATAAAAGTTGACGTGATTCTCTTATCTAAAAGATGACTTTCATGTTCATCTTAATGTTGTCTTGTGTCTTCCAAATTTTCTCCAATGGAAAGCATTATCTTTATAATATCAAAAGTATGCTGGAACTAATATGTGAATTCAACAAAGTCGCAGGATAAAAAAATCAATGTACAGAAATCTGTTGCATTTCTGTACACCAATAATGAAGCAACAGAAAGAGAAATCAAGGAATCGATCCCACTTACAATGCACCAAAACGCATAAGATATCAAGAGTGAACCTAACCAAAGAGGTAAAAGATCTGTACTCTGAAAACTATAGAACACTTATGAAAGAAACTGAAGAGGACACAAAGAAATGGAAAAATATTACATGCTCATGGATTGGAAGAACATTGTTAAAATGTCTGCACTGCCCAAAGCAATCTACACATTTAATACTATCCTTATCAAAATACAACCAGCATTTTTCAACAAAGCTAGAACAAAGAATCCTAAAGTTTGTACGGAACCACAAAAGACCCTGAATAGCCAAAGCAACCCTGAAAAAGAAAAGCAAAGCTGGAGGCATCACGATTCCGGACTTCAGGCTATATTACAAAGCTGTAGTAACCAAGACAGTATGGTACTGGCACAAAACCAAACACACACACTCAGTGGAACAGAATAGAAAACCCAGGAATGGACCCACAACTCTATGGTCAACTCATCTTTGACAAAACAGGAAAGAATATCCAAAGGAAAAAAGTCTCTTCAACAAATGGTTTTGGGAAAACTGGACAGCAACATGCAGAAGAACAAAACTGCACCATTTTCTTACACTATACACAAACATAAGTTCAAAATGGCTGAAAAACCTAAACGTGGGACAGGAAACTATCAAAATCCTAGAGGAGAACACAGGCAGCAACCTCTTCAACCTCGGCTGTAGCAACTTCTTACTAGACATGTCGCTGGAGACAAGGGAAACAAAAGTAAAAATGAACTATTGGGACTTCATCAAGATAAGAAGTTTCTGCATTTCTTGCTATAACTGTGTGTTGCCCGTCAAGGACCAGCACCTGCCTAGGGTAGCATATCTACCAAGAGCCTAAGTGAGACAGTCCCCTGATAGCATAAGTTGAAACCAGGACTTACAAAGATAGGACTAGACAGATTTGTCCAAAGGTTAGAAATGGATTATAAATAGAAGAGCTAGAACTCAGATATTATAAGAAAATTAGATCAAAAGAGGAACTTTGAGTTCTCTATGCATATCACACTTCTGAAAAAAAGTTCTGTTCACGCAGACAGGAAATCTGGTAAGTTGAGAACTCCGACATATTCCATAGGGATAGTAAAGAGGCAGGTAGGATGCTACCTTTTTGAAGGTTAAAAGAGAAGGTCTGACATGTATCATATGACCTCACTGATATGAGGAATTCTTAATCTCAGGAAACAAACTGAGGGTTGCTGGAGTGGTGGGGGGTGGGAGGGATGGGGTGGCTGGGTGATAGACATCGGGGAGGGTATGTGCTATGGTGAGCACTGTGAATTGTACAAGACTGATGAATCACGGATCTGTACTTCTGAAACAAATAATGCAATATATGTTAAGAAAAAAAAAAAGAAGAAGATAGCAGGAGGGGGAGAATGAAGGGGAGTAAGTCGGAGGGGGAGACGAACCATGAGAGACAAACTGAGGGTTTTAGAGGGGAGGGGGTGGGGGGATGGGTTAGCCTGGTGATGGGTATTAAAGAGGGCACATTCTGTGTGGAGCACTGGGTGTTATGCACAAACAATGAATCATGGAACACTACATCAAAAACTAATGAAGTAATGTATGGTGATTAACATAACAATAAAAAATTATTTAAAAAAAAGGAGAAGGTCTGAGACCTAACAACTCTGTTTCCGATCTCCAGTGAGATTCCACAGGATGTTACAATGATAGAAGAACAATAGGCTGTTCTATACAAAAAAGAGTAATCTAATAACAAGCATGTGGCTAAAATTAGAAATTAAAAAGGTAATGAACTGAAAACGGATAAAGCTAGAAACCAAAATTACAAAGCTGGAAACTAAATTAAACTTCACTGAATTAAAAAATGAAACTTAAAACACATCTACCCGTCGTGTTAGCAAAGATGTGGATTGTTAAGTATCCAAAGAAAGAGTATTTTTTGCTTGTAAATTAATGCAAACTTTTTAGAGTTTAAGTTAGGAATATCAATTAAAATTCAGAATATTCTAGGTTTGGACCCAGAGCTTCCACTTCTAGAAATTAATCCTGAATAAAGAGATGGACCCCCCCAAAAAAAGATAAGTTTCTGCACAGCAAAGGAAATAATCAACAAAACTAAAAGGCAACCTACGGAATGGGAGAAGATTTGCAAATGCCATATCTGATAAAGAGTTAGTATCTAAAATCTATAAGGAACTTATCAAACTCAACACCCAAAAAACAAATAATTCGGTTAAGAAATGGAAAGAAGAGGGGGACGCCTGGTGGCTCAGTTGATTAAGCATCTGACTCTTGATTTTGGCTCAGGTCGTGATCTCAGGGTCATGAGATGGAGCCCTGTGTCGAGCTCCATGCTGGGTGTGGAGTCTGCTTAAGATTCTCTCTCCCTGTCCCTCTACCCCTCCACACAGCTCACTTGCTCTCTCCCTGTCAAAGAAAGAAAGAAAGAAAGAAAGAAAGAAAGAAAGAAAGAAAGAAAGAAAGAAAGAAAGGAAGGAAGGAAGGAAGGAAGGAAGGAAGGAAGGAAGGAAGAAAGGAAGAAAGGAAGAAAGGAAGAAAGGAAGAAAGGAAGAAAGGAAGAAAGGAAGAAAGGAAGAAAGGAAGAAAAGAAAGAAAGAAAGAAAGAAAGAAAGAAAGAAAGAAAGAAAGAAAGAAAGAAAGAAAGAAAGAAAGAAAGAAAGAAAGAGAAAGAAAGGAAGGAAGGAAGGAAGGAAGGAAGGAAGGAAGGAAGGAAGGAAGAAAGGAAGAAAGGAAGGAAGGAAGGAAGGAAGGAAGGAAGGAAGGAAGGAAGGAAGGAAGGAAGAAAGGAAGAAAGGAAGAAAGGAAGAAAGGAAGAAAGGAAGAAAGGAAGAAAAGAAAGAAAGAAAGAAAGAAAGAAAGAAAGAAAGAAAGAAAGAAAGAAAGAAAGAAAGAGAAAGAAAGAAAGGAAGGAAGGAAGGAAGGAAGGAAGGAAGGAAGGAAGGAAGGAAGGAAGAAAGAAAGAAGAGAAAGAAAGAAAGAAAGAAAGAAAGAAAGAAAGAAAGAAAGAAAGAAAGAAAGAAAAAGAAAGAAAGAAAGGAAGGAAGGAAGAAAGGAAGGAAGGAAGGAAGGAAGGAAGGAAGGAGGAAGAAAGAAAAGAGACATGAATAGACATTTTTCCAAAGACATCCAGATGGCCAACAGGAACATGAAAAGATGCTCAACATCACTCATCATCAGGGAAATGCAAATCAAAACCACAATGAGATACCACCTCACACCTGTCAGAATGGCTGAAATTAACAACACAAGAAACAACAGGTGTTGGTGAGGATGCAGAGAAAGGGGAACCCTCCTACACTGCTGATGGGAATACAAACTGGAGCAGCCATTCTGGAAAATAGTATGGAGGTTCTTCAAAAAGTTAAAAATAGAACTACCCTGGGCCCCCTGGGTGGCTCAGTCGTTAAGCGTCTGCCTTCAGCTCGGGTCATGATCCCAGGGTCCTGGGATCGAGCCCTGCATCGGGCTCCCTGCTCAGCAGGAAGCCTGCTTCTCCCTCTCCCACTCCCCCTGCTTGTGTTCCTGCTCTCACTGTGTATCTCTCTGTAAAATAAATAAATAAATAATCTTAAAAAAAATAGAACTACCCTATGATCCAGCAATTGCACAACTGGGTATTTACCCAAAGGATACAAAAATCTGATTTGAAGGGGTACTTGTACCCCGATGTTTATAGCAGCAGTATCAACAATAGCCAAGCCATGGAAAGAGCCCATATGTCCATCAACTGATGAATGGACAAGGAAGATGTGGTATATATATATATATACAATGGAATATTACTCAGCCATAAAAATGAATGCAATCTCACCATTTGCAATGATGTGGATGGAGCTAGAGTATACTTTGCCAAGCAAAATAAGTCAGTCAGAGAAAGACAAATACCATATGATCTCACACATATGTGGAATTTAAGAAACAAAACAGATGAGCATATGAGAAGGGGGGGGGAACAAAAAGAGAGAGAAGGAAACAAACCAGAAGAGACTCTTAACGATAGAGAACAAACTGAGGGTTGCTGGAGGGAGGTGAGTGGGGCAGGGGCTGGATGGGTGATGGGCATTAAGGAGGGCACTTGTGATGAGCACTGGGTGTTGTAAGTAAGTGCTGAGCCACTGAATTCCACTTCTGAAACATTTTGCAATGCATGTTTACTAATTAGAATTTATTTTTTTTAAGATTTTATTTATTTATTTGAGAGAGAGAGAGCACAAGCAGGGAGGAGGGGCAGAGGGAGCGAGAGAAGCAGACTCCCTGCTGAGCTGGGAGCCCAATGCGGGGCTCGATCCCAGGACCCTGAGATGACCTGAGTCGAAGGCAGATGCTTAACTGACTGAGTCACCCAGGTGCCCCTTAGCTAATTAGAATTTAGATAAAAATTTGAAAAAATATATATATAATATCAAAATTTAAAAAGATGCAAGGCAGGAAAGGCCTCAGAGTATCTAGGAAGATTGTATCAGAGCATGGAGCCACAGAGTGTTGGGCTAGGAGCTGGGAGAGTGGGCTCCCTTTGCTCCCACAGCTTCTGTCCCAAGCTACCCCTTCTGTACCCTCCCCATGATCCCACAGCTAGTAAGCACCACAACCACGGTGCAAAATCTGGGCTCTGACTCAGAGCTCAGGGACCAATTGTGGACCCCCGGTGAGTTACAGAAAGAAAGCAGCTGGGAGTCATGTCTTCCCCAACCAGGAATCAGGGGGCCACAAGGAGATGATGAAGAAGCAGCATCTGAAATTGTACCCCAAACTGCTAAGCTCCTTTTTCCCATCTTCAAAGAGCTTGCATTCTAGTAAAAGAAATAAGAAATAAGTCAGCAGAAAATAAAGTAAAGGAGAAGTTTGTGGAAGTAGAGAAACATACTGTAGCTAGGATGGTCAGGGTCTCCTTGAGGAGCCGATACTGAAGCTGAGATCAAAAGGATGAGGGGGGAACCCAGCCATACAAAAGGGGTATTCTAGAGGATATTCTTACCTGGAAGAAGGGCCTCAGAGCACCCCCTCCGGCCAGATTCCTGGCTAGTCCTCAGAGCACAGCAAAGAGCTATCACTCACACCAATAAAAGCACCAGTTAACCTTGATGAAACCGCAATTAGCCGGCAAGGTCTTAACTCCATCATTAGCCTGGGCGTGGGAGGGGAGGGCAGCAGGAACCACATCTGATTCCCAAAATGGCCTGTGATGTTGAAAAGTGGCCAAACACAGGCTGAAAACTCCTGACTCCTCCATGGGAATTCATTGTTCTTCCTTCAGTTCTCCCCAGATGAAGCAGCCACTTGCAGGCAAGAGGGACATCCTTGGCGGCTCCAATATGCTCCCAGCCTTTGCTGCCGCTTCAGAAGACAATCCCTGTCAAAGCGCTTAGGTGCAGTGATGTGCCCGTGAATGCTTAACAACCCGCTCTCCGAGGGGGGAAAGCCCTGATTTGTAGCATCTGCCAACGCCCATGGTGTGAATACTCCCACCGGGGTCAATTGCAAACAACCTCACTGAAGACCTCACTGAAGACCAGGTTGGGAAGAGATGCGGACAGGTGCGAGTCGGCCCCCCACACACCACTGCTCAACCCTTGGCAAGTTTCATCATCTGCAAAGTGCCGCTTAAATGAGATAAGGTAAGTCACCATCACCACCAGGAAGGGCTGGACAAAGGTCAGTGCTGATAAAGTAAAGGTTTCCTTCTCCCACCCAAGGAAAGCAAGGGAGTCCCAGTACAAAGTTGGGAAATGTCACCAGAGGATTTAGGGATTGATTATCTTGTTTAGCCATCTGGGCGGAGATGGCGTGGAGTGGGGTTGGGGGGACCAGGCAGGACAGAGATTGTAGGAATCATTAACTCCCGGTCCCCACCAGCGCTGGGTGCAGTCTTGCCTTCCGGGTGGTAGCAGTGGGATGGCTCCCCAGGACAGGGGCCGGGCTTGGCTGGTTCATCCCTGCATGCACAACCCCCAGCCCAGTGCACAGCAGGAAACAGCAGATGTTGGTTTAATGTGTGCCAAATGAGTGAATGAATGAATCATAGAGACCTCTCCAAAAGAAGGAAGGTAGCCTCCCCCTCTCAGCCCATGCACGTGCACGACAAGCAGCCTAAATCATGGGGTTGGGCTCTGGAATGGATCACCAGGCCAGCATCCCCCGCTCCCCCACCCCAAGACACTGGGAAAGTATCTTGGCACCCAAGGATAGGCATGTGGTGCTCTGTGAGAGCAGGTTAGAGACAGCCCTGTGATTCATAGCAGCAAATGCCAGGGAAATAAATATCACACTGCCCTAGCCCTTCCCACCTCAGCCTCTAATATCCTTTCCGCGGAAAGAGGCCTTATTATTCAGTGCCCGTGGTGACAGCTAACGAGTAAATCAGTGGCCTGGAGATTGCTCCCTGGGGAAATTGGCTATGGCTTCTGGTGATGGCCACTCTGCAGGGGCTGTGTGGGAGTAGGAGGGGCCACACTGGGGCAGGAGAGGGGGCAGGGGTTGGGTATGGAGAGAAACTCCCTGCCCATCTTCTTGCTTCCTGTGAAGCCCCACTCCCCACCCCCCCCCCATGCTGTCACTTCCCTTCCTGGAACAGAACCAGCTCATGGGGGAAATAGAGGCACAATTCAAAGGAAGTATCATATAGTCTTCTGGGCACTAGTTTCCCCAGGCCCCAAACCCTGGTGCCAAATCCACCCTCCTGGGCTGGAGTGGGTAAGAACCAAATTCACCAGTTACAGTGCTAAGAGATCACCACTGTTTTCCCAGCGTCAACACGGGATTCTTGACTATTTGCCTGGCACATGACAATCCCTCAATAAATATTTGTGAATGAATAGATGAATAAATGAAGGCATGAAGGAATGATGACAGAACAGAACAGGCATGGCTGTGCATTTTCATCTATTTCTCTGCCTCGTTATCTTCCTAATCTTTCCAAGGACGCACCACCACTATTCATCACTGCAGCGATATAATTCACTGGGTCACACTAATTTCTAGTCGCCTGCTTCAAGCACTGCTTGGTTTTGCTTTCCTTTCCTCCCACTGTCAAAATGACACTACCCCGAGGTCCTCTCCCTCCCTCCAGATGGTTGGCATCATAAGCGAATTGGACTGTCCTCCTGGCCAGTGTAATGTCTCCCGACATCCCCAGCAGGCCCCCATGGGATGGCCTTCATGGTCAGAATTCCAGATGCTGGGCCAGGCAAGGAGATACTCTGGAGGCAAGAGGGCTGGCTCTCCTATCACCTTGAAACCTCACAGAAGAGTAAATTTCAGGGGACAAGTGCCTACGGGGCTCTGCAGAGAATGGGAGCCACGAACTTGGTGAGGGTAAAAGGCCCAGTTCCAAGTTTTCCCCAAGGTCAGCAGGATACAGCAGCACCAGCCCCGCTGCCTGCCACTCTGGCAAATTTTTCTCCTAATTACATCTGAATTATGCAAATCAATACCAATGTCGATATACGATTTCCTCTAACAAGTCAAGAACATGCAAGAAGTGAAGACCTGGAGAGATGGAAACCCATCTAATTAGGAGTGAGTTTCTCTGTTTTTCTCTTGGCTGAGGGAGTAGTTGGCTGCATGACAACCCCAGGGAAGAGAACATTGGGATACGGAGCAGGGCAGAGGGCAGACAGAACATGAAGGCGGGGTGTGGGCAGAAGGGGTCAGGAGATGGGGGCCATGCTGAGAGCATGATGGGTGTAGCGCCAGTCTCAGAACAAGCATGTGATCTTAGAGACTCTCCTTCCACTGAGCAGTTTAAAATCTCTCGAAACTGGTGGTTGGGGGCCCAGAAACATGGAGCAGGCACAGTCTGCTCCCCCTCTGGACATGGGCTAAGAAGGAAAAAATAAGCGAATGAGTGAATGAATGTCATAGCTATCATATATTGGACCTTCGTTATGTGCCTCTGCTAAACACGGTGTCTCCGTGCTTTCATTTAACCCTCAACATGCAGAGTCAGATACTACTATGATCCCATTTCAAAGATGAAGACGGTGAGGGGAAATGTCTTGCCATGGTCCCATGGCTGTAAGGAGAAGGCTGGGACACCCGCCCTGGTTGTCCTGCTGCACCCCACTGCTTCATTAAGTACAAACTGGGGGATCATAGGCAGAGTGTGGGCAGGTAGAGAGTTGCCTATGGAAGGGTCGGAGAGGGAACAAGGACCCCTGCTTTAAAGCCATGGGGGCCTGGGGCATAGTGACCCCCTCCTGCAGGCCCCTCATGCAAGGAAGAAGTACCAAGACCTGAATCCAAGAACAGGAAAGTCATCACAGGAAGGGGCTGGCTTAACTCCCTTTGGAGTTTATGCCCAATCATTTTGTTATGGCATATCGTCCCCAAGTAGAGACTGGAACACACCTGGTGAGCTTTTTATCTGGTCAATGAATAAACAGTCACTCAACTGAGGACCCAGCATGAAGCACTATAGCATAGTAGCTAAAAGCCTGGCCTCTGGAGGCAGACTGTCTCCAATCCCAGCTCTGCCACTAGTAGCCGTCTGGCTTATAACAAATTATTCTCCATGCCTCAGTTTTCCCATCTCTAAAATGGGACTGTTGGCAGTGCTTAACATGTAGTAGGACCTCAATAAATGTTAGCTATCATGATTGTTCAGGGCAGGGCACCAGGCCTCAAGATGAACGAGGCACCATCTCTGTCCTTGAGGGGATCATGTATAAGGAGAATGGAAAAAGACAGCACTGTTTAAGTTAGTTATGGAGGTGAGCAAAGGGACCGTGGGAGACCAAGAAGGAAGCCCTTAACCTTGCCTGGCTCAGTGCTCTGGGGAGCTATGGAACAATCAGGGAAGGCTTCCCAGAGGTGGCAACACTAGGGCTGAGTCGTGAATGATAAATGGTGCTTACCAGGTAGACAAGAAGGGCAACGGCTTTGCAGGCAGAGAACCCAGACTGTGCAAAGGCCTGGAGGCATTCAGGATGTCTATAGCAGGCCATGGCAGGAGCTGAAGCTGGAGAGGTGGGCAGTGCCTTGTCTTCCAGAGACCTTGAATGTCAGGCTAAAAGATTGGGATTTCATCTTAGAAATGCCAGGAAGACCCTGAAGAAGGACAAGATGAGATTTATACTTTGGAAAGGGTGCCCTCCTGGTGAGTGGAGGCTGGAGCAGAGACGTGGAATGGGGAAGGCAGGAGGCTGAGTCCTGGAGCTCAAGCCCCAAGCTCACAGCTCACAGCTCCCAGCTTCCTGCCAGACTCCTTCTGCGGGGGCTGAGGTGGGAGCCGGAGCTCAGCAGGACCAGAGAAGTTATTAATCGCTCCACGACGTCGCAAGCCATGGTCCATTTGCTGCTTTTCTTGGTCTGTTTTGAAACTGTGAAATGAGCTCCAGTCTTCAAGGCGGCTATAATAACCATCCTGATTCTGACATTTAAATTACAGATGGCATTTTCAATTAAACAGGCACTCTCGGCAGGTTTAATTTAGCTATCAGTTCTGGTCTGTTCTTTAAGTGCTTTAAAAAAAAGGGGGGGGCCAACAGTGAATTCTAGGTCTCCTTCTAGGAGGAGGAAGAGTCTCTGAGATATGACACCAACTCTCATCTTCTAGCTCCCCCAGGGACTAACGCAGCCTCCTGTAAACAGTCACACTCCACTGAATCCACCCTCATTCACATCCAGAGGCACTCACAAAGCCACACACATAAATACAGACCCAGCCTCTCAGCTATAAGCCCAACAGCTTTGAGGTCATTTTTGCCACAGGTGTGCAGAGGCTATGCCTCTCCTGTCTGATCAGAGTCACAGTAAGAGATTCCAGAGCCAGACAAACTTCATGGAGGCCCATGCTCTGCTACTAACTAGCTGTGTGACCTGGGACAACTTGCTCAACCTTGCTGAGCCTCAGTTTTCTCAGCTGTAAAATGAGAACGAAGATAAGGCCAAGTTGGAGTAATGTATTAAGGTGTCCAGCACTGGTGCAGGCTTATATGAATGCCCATTAATCCTTGTGCCTCCCCCTCTCTTTCCCTTAGAGTGTGCTTGCTATCCTACCGACTTGTGGTTCTCCCATTCAGGATTTCCACCCCTGGAGTCTATTTGGTGGTGGCAGGGTGCTGTCTGCGGTGCTGAACGACACCTATTGATCGCTCTTAGTTCCAGATGCGTTCTCTCCTGTCCGAGCGCAGTCTGGCAAGCTTGCTCTGAAAACCTCACCACCGCCCCCAAGGCAGCCACTGCAGATGACCTGGAAGACAAAGGCCCAAATGTCCTCCTAAGGTTCTGCCTCCCCATATCCCAAAGTGATTAAACTGAAGCAGGAGGCAGACGCACCCGAAAGAAAAGTACCCTGACCTCCAGCCCATATGGACACAAAAAATTGCCAGCTTCAGCCAAGTAATAGTCCAGCTGCTGGGCTCCAGCATTTGTGTCTGAGGATTGTGTTGTTCTGGTTGATTCCCGCTCTCCTTTTGGGTTCTGGTTTTCTCTGGACTTTTGCTAGCTGGACAATAACCTTTGCCCTCTCCTTCCCTCAGCCCTAGTTCCACATGATCAGAAGTTGATCTGGAAATGAGGGGAGAGGCAGTCCATGCAAATATACCCCAACTGGCCACTTCTGGCTTTTGCAAAGCCAGCTTCTCTCTGAAATACTGGAACCAGCACACAGTGCATGCTGGTTCCAAAAATCCACACTGTGCATCAGGTCAGGCCAAAGCTCCAGTCTACTCCAAGGCCAATAGACAGGGTGAACATCCTCCTGAAGACATTAGAAATTGGGGGGTAGGGGTCATGAGGCTGCAGCCCAGAATCTCAATAAAACAGCGTCTCCACGGGAGGGTTTTAGAAGAGAGAAAATTCTCCCAGCCGAACCTTATTTGCGGAACATTAACAGTTCACAAAGCACTTTCTCAACCACCCACCTCATTGGTTCCAGCAGCAGTCGCATGTAGTAAGTACTATTATCCTATTTTATAGGGAAGGAAGCTGAGGTTCAAAGAAGTAGAGTAACTTGCCTAAGGCCACTGGGAAAAAGCAGCAGTATGTGGACTTGAACTCTGGACTTGGGAAGTCCCATTCTCCCTGTCCTCATGCCCCAGGCCACCTTACTCAGGAGGGTAGGGCAGTTGGCAGAAAACAAGGAGGGCCCCCCACCTCTACACACCTGCAATCGGTGCTTCCAAGGCAGGGCACACCTGGGCTCAGTAAGGCTGAAGCACCAGCTCCCCAGGCAACTCCTCTACTTTCACCCCCTCGCTGTCCTTTCCAGCATTTCTCATCCGAGTCTCTGTGCTCTGTTCCCTAAGCCACAGCCTTTAGGGGCAGCTGTGCCCAACAAGGCCCCCTTCAGAGGTCCCCACCTCTCCACTATGTGCTGGGCCTTGTAGGGGACTTGAGCCCCCTCCCTGCACACATCAAACCCAGATCAGACCAGTCCTTGGTGAGCACGCGGAGTGTGCCCAGTGCTTTACACAGAACAAACTTAACTCTGTGGAGTAGGCATCATGATGTCCACCTAAAAAAAAAATCTTATTGAGATTCTGAGGGGTAAAGAACTTGCCCAAGGCCTCCACACTGCTCCAGGTGTCCCCACTCCTCCACGGGTCCATAAGCTTCCATCTCTCACACCACCTCTGCTGCCCCTTCCACAAACCCCTGTGGACCACGGCAAGCAGCTTTGGATGCCCCCACCCCCTGTCCTTCAGAGGGCCTCTTGCTCTGGCTCCTCTTCCAGAGCCCTAGAGTAGCCTTTATGTCCTCGAGGTAATATAATACTCATGAAATCGAGTATTTGTTTTGAGCCCTAACTGTGCCAGGGGTTGCACTGTGCTTCACACACCATCTAAGTTCATTCTCATGATCACCTAACAAGGTAGGCCCAATCTTTCTCCCTATTTGACAGAGGGAAAAACAAACTCAGAGAGGTCTGGAGTCTTACTCAGAGTCACACAGCCAGCAAGGGATGGAGCTGGTCACTCTGCACCCATGCCTGAGCGGGGGACCTCGGCACTCTGCTGCCTCTCAGAACCTGACTCCAGGTTGGCTGCTCTGTGTCCGTCAGCCCCTCTTCCTCTGGCCCCTGAGGTCCCCTGTCCCCAGTGGGCAGGGGCCAGGTGGTCAGATCAGTCACCTGATGACCCCCCCCCCCAGAAGCCAGGGGTCTGTCAGCTCTTCCCACTTCTTACCTCATTTCCTTTCTGGCTCCGGAGCCTTCCGGAAGCCTGCATGCCCCTCCCCAGCCTGGGTTCTCCTCCACCGAGAGGACAACGGTGTGGGATGCAACCTCCTCTCCACACACACCTGATCCCAGAACCGAGGTGGCTGACTCTCAAAAGAGGCATGTTCATTCCCTCCTGCAACATGGCCTCAGTTTCCTCATCTGTACCTGGAAAAGTGCAGAATAGGGGGTCCCTTGAGTGAAAACCCCTAAGACAAAATGTGCCGGCACTCCATGGTGAGTAGAAAACAAGCCTGCTCCTCTTCTCCAACCTCCTCCTCCTCCTTCCTTGACCCCCAGGGCAGATGTCTAATCAATACAGGAGAGTTCATCAGAATCTCTCAGCGTGGGGTGGGAGGTAGAGCTTGTAACATAAAAAGGCAACCACAATATTATAACACGACTTTATATTTGGAGAACATAAAACAGATACCCAGTGCTTTCACAATACAGGCTAAAGATAATCAAGCCTGACAAAATTGTCTTGGCCATTGGAGATAGTTCCTGCATGAGGGGGATCAGACAGCAAGGGGGCATGAAGAGGGCAGGTACCCCTGGAGAGTTGGCAGTGCCCACTGCAGGCTGAGCAGCTCTCAGCTCAGGGGCACAGAGCCCCCTCTGCCCCCACCCCTCTCTCCCTGACCAGGCCTCCAGCCCCTGCAGAGCTCTAGCCTCGGCCCCCTCCCCAGCAACTCTTTCGGCCCCAGCTCATTAGGCCTGAAAAACGTGCTCAAATCCAGGGGGAGGGTTTTTCAGCTAAAATAGCTCCAACTCGGGCTAGTTTTTTCCTCTCTTCCCCACATCATTAGTGAAAGTGCAATCTCTGCAGCTCCTGGACTGTGTGGGGTGAGGAAACCAGCCCCCCCTCCCTGGGGCCCCCTGGCCAGGCAGAGGGCCAAGGCTGGGATCTGGCCTGGGGCTGGGCTGGGGGAGCAGATGGAGCGGGAGACCGTGAGAGAGGCAGAGGGAGTCTGGGCAGAGCCCCTCGTACCCTGCCCAGGTGGACACTGCATCCTCCTCACTGAAAATTGGAAGCCATCACTCTCAGCAGGACCGTGGTTGGCAGAATGCTTGCCCAATGCCCAGCGTTGTGCCAAGCACCCACTCATTCTCACCTGGAGCCCGTCAGGGGCAGGGCTCCCCCGCAGCACCCAGTCCCCCTTCTTTAACCCCACAGTATCTGCCCCCCTCTCTCAGCCTGTGGTCCCTACTGGGTGAGTCCATACCAGGCCTTGCCCACGGGAGGGCCATAACTGGCTCAGAGACGGGCACATGAACCCACTGAACTTAATGCTGGGGGTGCCGGGCCCCTTCCAGAGTGAGCCTGCCTGGGATGAAGCCACACAGAGCCAAGAGACAAAGAGAAAACCCAAATTCTGAGTATGCCATTGGAGTCTCTGGATCCAGCTATACCTGAGAGAAATCAGCACTGGGCTTTTCTGTTATGTGAGGCCCAAATTTGCTTTTTATTAAACCATTCTGAATTGCATTTCTGTCGTTTGCAGCTGACAGATTGGCAACCAGTACAAGGATTTTCGTAAACCCATTTTTTGGATCGGGAAACTGACGCCCAAAGAGATTGAGCTACTCGTCCCAGGTCACACAGCTATGCCAGAGCTAAACCAGTACCACAGAGTGAAAAGCTCTCAATCCCAACTTGTTCCACCTGAGGTTTGGGACAGGGGGCAGGGGGATGGATTTGAGGCCATTTTCAGCTCAGCCCAGAGAAGGAGGGACTAAAAGGTAACAGGTTGTCATAGTTACTAGTTCACTGTGTGGCCTCAGACAAGCAACCTCCTCTCTCTGAGCCTCAGGCTGGGAACAAAATGTCTCACCCCTGCAAAATGCAGGTGGCCCCTTGGGCAGGTGAGATGGCTGCCTCTCACCACCACCCCCCACTGGGAGCGGGGGGCTTCCCCAGCCAGGCAACAGAGGCCCCTGTGGTTATCAGACACTCCCCACCAACATGCACACTCCACCTGGTTTTAAATGTCTCTCAAAGAGCAAATTCAATTTGGTATAACTCCACCAGCTCTGCAGTGCAGAATTCATCAGATGAGGAGCCTGCTTTTGGGGGAATAATTCATTTTCCGGTGTTGGAGAGCAGAGTAATTGATCCAGGGGGCCAATGCCTCCCTCCCTTCTCCCTCCCCAGGACCATCTGATTCCAAGTGCAGCCCAAGACTGTTAGGTCAAAGTCACAGCAATAAATAGGAGGGGAGCTTCTGCTTTAATATATTGGATTATTCTGCTCAGTGGTGACGAAAAACAAGATTTAATTCCCTGAGAAACGCCAGCTGAGAAAATCATTTCCCTGCCTGCTTCTTCCTTCCTTTTTTTTTTTTTCTTTTTATTTTTCCCAAAGACATCTTTGTCTTTATGCAGGCCATGAGGGCCTTGCTACACCGTGAACAGCAAGAGATTTCTCTGCACCTGCCTAGGGTCTTCTTCTATCTTAAGAGAAGGTTCAGGATCCTCTTGGCCCACCACCCTCAATCATGGGTCCCTAAAGACACGGATTTCTGCTCAAATCCACACAACACTGTGGTGCTTATCACATTGATAAATTATAACAATAAGCTCCAGGAAATGACCGGTTACTACCACACCTCCAACTTATGGGACAGGAAGCTAAGAGCTGGCTAGATTTACCTTTCTATTACTCCTCAGATCAAGAGTCCACTCACTGCTTCCTCCAGGAAGCCCTCCCTGATTAAGGTCCAAGTTAGATGCCTCTCCTCTGGGTTCCCAAAATATGGTGGGCCTTTTTCTCATAGCCCTTTTACTATTAGCCTATAAGCTGCCAGATTTATTCATTTTACTTTTTTAACAAACTCACATATAATACTTGATATGTGCAAGCCCTGATCTTCACAAATACTACTTCATGCATTACAAATTATTCATTCATTCGATCCTCATAACAACCCTATGAGGTAAGTACTATGATCAGCCCTGTTTTACAGACAAGGAAGCTAAGTTGCTGACTGGTTAAGTGACTTGGACAAGGTCACAGAGCAGGGAGGGTCAAAACTGGCAATCTAGGTATCACCCCCTTTAGTTGGTGAGCTCCCAGCAGGACAAGGCCTTCAGGGGTTCACTGGACCCTGAGACCCACACTCTTCACCAATCCCACCCTGTACAGGACCGGAATCTGCCATGAAAGTCGTGGGACAGCCCCTTGGTGTGGACAGGACTCCCTCCCTGGGGTGGATTCCAGCTGTGTGGTCTCTGGCAAGCCTGCGTTCTCTGGCAATCAGTGAGAGCCACAGTCTCTCACGTGGGAAGGAAAACAGTGCCTAGGTGTGCTGGAAGGATCCAAAAGCCACACACCGATGCCTAGCACATAGTGAGCGCTCGATAGGTATGCAATGCCATGAACTAGAAAATGCGGACTTCAGGGATACTCTTGCCATGCTCAGAAAATAATAGAGCCTTATCAATCCCAGTAAATGAAGCAAGGCCTGAGATCTGGATGGAACGATGGGTTTTTCTTAATAGTACTAGTAAGACGGGTGAGTTGCCAAGAATTACCAAGAAGAATTTTGCAATCATGCACAATCCATTTACTTCTGGGAGCTACCAGGATGTAAGAGAGTCTGAAACGGGGACCTACTGGGCCAGAAATGGCAATTGAGGAATGTTTCATTCATTAAGTGTGGGTTGAATGCCTTTCAAGTGCATTGAAGCAACATGGAGTTTGGGAGGAGCACAAGCCCCAAGGCCCCTCGGATCCAGGGCCACCCCAGTTAGCTCTGCAGGTTACAGTTTGTGATCTTAACCACTAGACCCTCCTCTCAGCACCTCAGACTTCTCTTCCGTAAATTGGGATGACGAGTGAAGCCTCCCCCAGGGGCTGCTACAGGGAGTCCATGAGATGTTGTAGACGGGTAGGAAATTGACAAATGTTAGCCTCCTCCCCTACCTCCCACCCCTGCCTCTCCACAGTGGCCCCAGCAGTGTTGCAGTCCACCTGACCCACTTGGCCCCCTGTCTTATACAAAGAACCCAGCAGGTGCTAGGACTGGGTCTGGAAGCTTGGGTGCTTAAGCTCCTCATAGCTGCAAAGCAGGTTGGCAAGTGCGGTTGCCGGTCCCATTTTGCAGCTGAGGACGAGGGGCAAAGCCAGGTGAAATCCAAGTGTTTCTGTCTCCAAATCCATGCTCTGAACCCCAATTCCTGGGACAGGAAAGGAGGACGGCAAGCAGGGTGGGGAAGAAGCTGGAAACCCCTCCATGCAAGTTCATTTACCAAAGGCAACCCCAGAATGGAGCCCATGAGGCTGAGACAGGTCACATAGTGATACCCTAAGGGAGGAAAGGCAGGGAAGGGTGTCAGCTGGCCTGGGATGGAGATGGGGCCTCAGGGAGCAAATGCCTTGTAAGTGCAGGGATGCTCCCTGATGTTCCCAGGGAGCTTCCTCCTTGTCCTACAAACCTCAGCTGGTATGGAAGGTATTTCATACCCTTCATATCCCCCGCCTTGGCTTCAGCCCCTCCTCTCATCCAGGCAGTTCTTCCTTACATCTAACTGAAATTTTTCCTGTTGCATCACCAGCAGACCCCTGCTGGAGCACTAAGAGACAGCCCCCAGCTCTGCCCACCCTGTCTGCAGAGTTAGTGGTGCTCCTGGCTCAGGGCGGTAATCCTGCTGACAATTAATTGGCTTTTGTTGGAGAAGAATGAATACCATCTCATCTTAATCTTCTTCATTATTCTCCTTGTTCAGCAGAGTCAACACAAGATTAGGTTTAATTTACGGGGGGAAAAAAATAGCAAAGTCATTACTCACCAGGAGATCAGAACTGGATCTGCCTGGGTGTTCTGGGTTCACTGCAGGCGAGGGGCCAAGAGGAAGGCCCAGGGCTCTGCCAAGTTAGCAGGGGTGGTGGGAGGAAGGTGGTGTCTAGGCCCCCAGACCTATTGGGGGCTGGATTCCCGGAGACCACAAGTCCTTCCTAGTTTTATAGGACTCTAACCTCAGAGGACCTCGCATCATAAGTATTTCTCAGGAGCCTCTGGCATTAGAGCAGCCCCAAAGCAGGCAGGAGGCCCAGCCCCTCAGGCCCAGACTCAGCCCCAGACAATAACTCAGGCTCCAAATTCAAATCCCCTCTGCAGACACCCTCTTCCTCTGCAGAGAACTGGGCAAGAGGAGCCCAGCCTGGGAACTCCCTTGACAATGCTGACACCTAGTGGTGGTTTGAAGAACTGGTCCTTCTTCCCTCCTCCCTATACAGCCGCTACTGAACATATAACCATGCCTACGAAAATCCAGGTTTACAAAGAAAACAAATCAGAGACGAAAGTCTTCCCATTGCAAAACTGCTAAATAGAAGGCTCCACTAAGAAATGTGAAAGAAAATTCATTTTGCCTTCCCCAACCCCATAACCAAAATGGCCCAGAAACACTTAGCATCCCCTCCTTCTGCCTGGGGCAATCAATAATATGCTTAAAAGGCCTGGAGCCTCACAGCCCCGGTCATCTCCACCACTTCAGTGCTTCCTCACGTCAGAGCCCCTAGTTTCTGCCCTGGCTCTGTCCCCTGGCATGTGCCCATCTCTGACCCTGTGCCAGAGGGAAATGGCTAGTACCTGAGCTGGGAATTCAGCTCAGGATTTGAAACTGGAAAGCCATGACTATCTGCACATTGTGTGTATCCCCGGGCAAGTTACCCAACATCTTGGAGTCTAAGCTCTTTCATCTATGAAATGGGAATATCTGTATCTACCGGAGAGGGCCACTGAGCAGATCGAAGAGGCCTGTGTGCTTAGCACAGGAATTGACTCCCAGCAGGTCCCAACGGATGCCTGTTATCATCCCCATCACTGCTGTTATCAGCAGCATCCTGTTCATCCTGTTACTCTTGGGAAATTTGGTTTCATCACCTTGACTGTAAGTTGCTCCTGTCTAACTCCCCATTCTCAGGTCCTGCTGGATAGAGCAAAGGTTTTTCCTTAAAACATGTACACCTTGTAAGACAGAGCACACAGTAAGTGCTCAGGAAACTCTCGGGATTGCCTGCCTATATCTCCAACCTCATGTCAAACCATTTCCCTACTTGCTCACTGATCTCCAGTCTTTCTGATCTGTAAATGAGTTCATTCCCACCTCAGGGCCTTTGCACTTACTGCTCCTACAACGTTCTTCCCCCAGATATCTGCATGGCTGGTTTCTCCTCATCCTTCAAATGTCCCTTCCTCAAAGAGGTCCTCCCTGATCACTTTGACCAAAATGACCACTCTCACTCCCTAGTTTGTTTACTTCACTATAGAAGTCAAGTGCCTAAGTGGCTAAGTGGAATTCCAGTTCCACCACATATTAGCTCTGTGGCCTCAGGCAAGTTGCTTAACCTCTCTATGCTCCAGTTTTCTCACCTGTAAAAATGGAAGTAATAATACTTCCCCTCCATAAGGTTATTTTAAAGAATCAATATATATAAATCTCTCAGAGAGTATTGCCTGGTATATATATTAAGGGCTCTATCGTGTTGATAATTACTTATTTAGATGCTTGTATTTAGGTTTCTCCGTCTAGACTGTATATTCCAGGGGACAGAGTCCTCATCTGGTTTTACCCTTCCTGGCAGATAGTAGGTGCTCAATAAACACTGATTGATCAGAAAGGACCTTCGGGAACATGCACCTCTCTCTCCTGAGCCGATGTTCAGGTGCCATTGAGCCATGTGGCTAACCTGTCCGCTATCCACACTCCCCATTGTTCAGAGAGTGCCCTGAGACGCCCCCTGCTGGACGTCATAGGTTTTTCCCTTGAAGGAAGCCGACATCTGCAGTCCTATAATCAATGTTGCAGGGCGGGGGGGGGGGGGGGGGGGGGTGTTAGTGGTTAAGTGCCCGCTCTTTGAAGCCCATTGCACCTAGGCTGAACCTTCTGCTTCTCCAATGAATCTGTGAGTCATCTGCCGAGTCTTGGCTCCTCAGTATCCTCATGTGTACAGCAGGGTTAACAATGCCCTCTCCCCCTTCCCCATCTCCGACTGGGTCACGGGGGTGGTGTGACAGGCCATGCTCCATGCACAGTGAGCTTTGCTGGCCCACCTACCCCCGAAGCATCAGCCCTTTTTTTAAAAGATTTTATTTGACAGAGAGAGACCGAGCAAGAGAGAGAACACACGCAGGGGGAGTGGGAGAGGGAGAAGCAGGCCTCCCGCTGAGAAGGGAGACCAATTCGGGGCTTGATCCCAGGACCCTGGGATCATGATCCGAGCCGAAGGCAGTCGCTTAATGACTGAGCCACCCAGGCGCCCCAGCATCAGCCCTTTGATGACTCAGGAGCAGCTCTCTGGTCTTCCCAAGCTGAATACCACCATTGTATCCAACTAGCCTCTAGTGACAGGCACTCAGGGACAGTGGGTCTGAAGCACCCCATTATCTGAGCCCCTCAGGTCTCCTCTGTGGTTCCCATGCCCTGGGGTCTCAGGGCAAAGAATCTCGTCTCTGGGTTTCTGGCTCCCTCCTCTGAGAGCAGACAGTTGGCTGCAGGTGGCCTCGCTGGGCTTGCATCTTCCTTCCCCACTCCCCTATCCCCGCTTCCCTGGCTGCTCTGTCTCCCCCATCGCAGCAGTCGGAGGTTTCTCTGTGCCCTCTCCCACCTCACCCCACATTCGTCCCCAGCCCTCACCAGCGGCCTTGGCTTTGGCTGCTGGCTCCATACACTGCCAATCCTCCAGCCCAGAGCCCCAGACCCTTCATGGGCCTCTCTTCTGACGGCCCCATGGTGGGGGGAGCTCCTCCACCTGCAGGATCTCCCATGCCCCCACATCACAGCCCTGACATCTGGTCCCCACAGGCACCTGGACGCAACTCCTGGCTCTTACGCTCGCGGAGTCTCCATCCAGCCTCTTCCTGAAACCTCCCCGGCTGGAGGAGGAGTGGGAGGTCCCAGGCCTCTCCCAACTCACCCTCATGGGGCTCACCACACGCCCACCCTAGTCCATCGCCCCAGAGCACTACCTTGCCTATTGCTCTTTCGTGTAAACCTAGAAACTCATAGGGGGTGACCCTCTTCCTCCATGGCTTTCATCAAACCCATCAAGGCATCAATTCCCCTGATCGGCAACTCAGGTAATTGTGGACGGTGCCTTCCCCACCAGAATGTGTGAGATCCCCTAGAAAGGACTAAGGATGCCCATAGGGCAGGGGCTCTGCCTCCACCTTCAGGTTGGGAGTTCTAAGAGAGGCTGAGGATGCCCCCAGAGCTGGGACTCTAGCTGGAGCCCCCCCAAGACACTGGATATCTCTTCCCAGGGCGCCCCATCTTCCTGGGACAAAGAGTGTCTCCCTCACCCCTGGAATCTCAAGGCCCTGCACAGAGCCTGGCCCCAGGGCTGGGGCTTCAGGAATGGTGAGTGAATGAATGAACCAGTGAACAAGTGCAGGCCGGCCCAATTTAAACCCCGCAATCCCATCTGACCAGCAGGTGGCACCAGGGCTCAGAATCAAAGGAAAGCCGGAGGGCCACTGAGATTTTATTGGTCACCATTTCCAAGAGGAGAGCAGCTGTGTGGAGACACTCAGTCACCCCAGGACCAGCAGCTGAGCGTCCTGGGGAAGGGCTGGGTGTGATAGCTGCTGGGGAGGCCAGAAAGACTGCCGGGCACCACACCCCTGCCCCTTCTGCTCAAACCAGTGCTAAGGGGCCAGCCTCTGGGTAGGGCTTGGAAAAAGACCAAAGACCAGATGCGAATGATTCCTGTTCAATCCAACACCAGGCCCGAGAGGATGGCATGAAGGGCGCATGAGCTAAGAGGGACACCACGTTGCTCCCCCAGCCACCCTCCCCATCTCCCCATCCCCACCTGGGCCACTGGCATCCATCCCGGGGCCCAGGAGAGTTCGTATTCTAGGTGAGGTGCTGCCAACCCCCCCCCAATGATCCTGCCCTCAGAAAGGAACGGGATGGGGATCAAGGGATCCAGAGAGGCCTGGAGGACAACCCCCACACACACACCCTGTCCTGGCCTCTGGGCAGCTTGGGTGTCAGTCAGGCGCCAGGCCCAGCTCCCCACTCCTCACCCTCACAATCCCAGCCTTTGTCCAGCCGGCCCAGGCCTGGCTGGCTCTGCACCGGCCCAAGGGCCCCTGGAAACCAGAGCAGCTGGAGCCCCACCAAGTATTTTTCCAGGCAGTCCAGGGGCCCTCAGGAGACAGAGAAGGATGCAAAGGGAGAGGTATTCATTCGTCCGTTTGTTCATTCATTCCTTCCTTGGACAAATAGTTTTATTAAGCGCCCACTTTGTGGCAGGCACTGTAGTAGGGGCAGGGGGGTCAGCGGTGGGCCCAGCCCAGGCCCATACCCTCACCCATCTCATTTTCCAGATGCAAATATATGCCAACACAACCCCTCCTTCCCAGTGTGGGGGCTGGGCTTGGAGTATGGGGCAGGAGAGGAGTGGGGGGTGAGGATGGGAAAGGTGAGGATGCTAACTACTAAGACCTATGTACCCCAGACCTCTGCCCCTCCAAGGCGGCTGAGGTTGGAGAAGGGGGGGGGGTCACTCAAGGCTCCACCCACACGCTGCTGTTGGTCACCCGGGCCCCGAACCAGCCCTTCCAGTAGACGGAGTCCTGACCCCCGTGCTCGAAGCGGACAAAGCGGACGCCGGGCCCATAGTCGGTGAAGGTGTGCGAGATCTGGGGAGTGGAGGCAGGAGGGTCAGGTTAGGGCCCTGGTGCCTCCCCCAGCCACCCCACCCCGGCGCACTTTCCCGCCTCTAGCCTCCCCTCGATTTCTCAGCCTGGGTCCCTCTTCCACACCTCTCCGCCAAGTCGGCCCCATCCTCGTTCCGTTGGCGGGGTTACCACGAGCCCCGCCCCTCGTTCCCAGGCCCCGCCCCGCCACCCGGAGCCTCTAGGCTCACCTGCATCCAGCCCCCATCGTCGCTGTCTGGGGGCACGGCCACCTGCCCGCTGCTGAACTCGGCCAGCACGTCCTCGTGCTCCGACAACAGCTTCACGGTGAGCTCGTACAGGCAGCCGGCGTCGCCGCGGCCCGAGTACCTGCCCCGAGGGAGGGAGCGAGTGCCGGCCGCGCCCTGCTGAGCCGCTACTGTGGGCCGGGCCTGCTACACAGGTTCTCATTTCCGCCTAACCCGGTGGCCGGTACTACCAAGGTCCCCGTTTTACAGATAAGGAAACTGAGGCCACAGAGAGAAAGGACTCGCCCAAGGTCCAAACCCAAGGACTACACCCAGGTGGGCCAGACCCAACTCTGAGGCTAAAGCCAGCCCACAGTGACATGTTTTGTTTTTTGATTGCCAACATTTAGAAATCAGGAGGGGAGGGGGAGTTCCACCTTCTGAAAAACCCCTGGCCCACGTGACCACAACCACTAGAGTTGGGAGGCAACAGCCCCTGGAACAGGGCAGCGTCTCCAAGTTGCCCCCCACCACACACACACACACACACACTCCCTCCTTCACCCCGTCCCCTTTCCCTTCCCCACAGTCCTGGCCACCCCGACGGCCGCTCACCAGTCCTTCGCCACGATGGCCGGCTGAGTGGTGTCCAGCAGCTCCTCCCAGTAGCCCTCGGCCTGCAGGTCAACGACCTGAGCTTTGCGACACCACCTGGGGAACTGGAGTTAGGAGGGAGTGGCGACCCCTCTCCCCCGCTTTGCCCTCCATCCCCCTTCTCCTTACTCAAAGGAGGAGGCGAAGTACTTCTTGACGCTCTCATCGTGGATGAATTCCACCCCACAGTCTCCGGGCAGGTCCTCCACCCTCCAGCCGTCCCCACCGTGCTCCACATCGCACCAGCCCTCCAGGTCCTCTGTAGGAACACGACAGCCCCACTCTGGTCACCCACTCCCTGCTGAGGGTGTGGCAGGGCTGGCCCTTGCTACTATAGTTTGGGGGGGGGGGTGCAGGGCTGGGCAACGTGGGACTTGAACGGTGGGCTGGGCAGGTGATGGTGCGGGTAGAACGGGAGGCCCTTCCTGTCCGTCCCCAGATCCTCTCTCCCTCCTGGGAGGGTCCTGCCGAGGGCCGGTCTTGCCCCAGCTCGCTGAGGGGGTTAGGACCTGGGAAAAGGGACCCCCAGGGAACAGGCGGCCAGGGAGGCAACCACAGGTACAGTATGTGTTGGGGCCACTCTGCAGGGCATTGCGCCAGGGCTTTATCTCATTGAGCCCTCCAAAGCGGGCTAGCCTTGTTCCGGCCCATTTTGCGGCAGGGCAAGTTGAGCTCGCCGAGCCCCTCACCTTCCCCGCACGGATTGCGCAGCAGGTTGCGCCGCCGCTTGCTCAGGAAGTAGAACTGCTGCCAGTGGTCGCGCTCGTCCTCGGCGCCGCCCTCGGGCACCAGCCCCTCCTGCTGGCACTTGAGCAGCCAGAGAGGGGCGCCGTCCACCAGCTCCTTCCAGCGCAGGCACACCAGGCGGCAGGCCTGCACCAGCTGGGCGGCGGGCAGCTCGGCCAGCACGCGCAGCAGCAGCGGCTCCGGCAGCTCGGCCAGGTACGCGGCCGCCTCCGCCGCCGCCGCCGCCGCCGCCGCCTCCTCCTCTTCCTCCTCCTCCTCCTCCTCCTCCGCCTCCTCGGGCCGCTCCTCCCCGGCGCTCGCCTCCTGCGCGCCCGCCTCCTCCTGCTGCCCCTCCGGGCTCACCTCCTCTGGCTGGCCCATGCTCTCTGCAGGCGGGGGTGGGGGGCTGTGACTCCGCTCAGACTGTCCCCCTCCGAGCCTGAGAACCCCCGTGTGTCGGCTATCTGCCTCCCACCCAGCCTCGGGCAATCCGCAGCTGGGCCCCATGATTCTGCGCCCAGAGACTGGTGCCCAGTGGGGGAGGCCCACCCAAGGGGGTGGGGGCGGGGTGAGGGCCACAGACCAGCCGCCAGTCCCAAGAGTGGCCTCAGAGACCTCAGTTGTCCCTGCAGGGCCAGTAAACCTGAGAAGACAACAGCAACTGGTAATATTCCTATAAGGGCATCCATCTATTGCAGGAACTTGACTCCATGTATCACACATCCACTCCTTTATCCTTACCACCACCCCCTGAGATCCCTGCTCCCCTCGCCTCCTCCGGGGGGAGTGCTCCCAGACTTCGCACCACGACATCTTCCCACTGTGGAGTTCCTGTCTTTCCTAGCTCTTGTCCTAGCGTGTGTTGGCTTGTAAACACCTCTCTCAGGACCAGACTGAGCGTGAGAGGGCAGGAACTGGGTCTGGGACACTCACTGGTTCATCCCAGTGCCTGGCATCTGGAACCCTCCCTGGCATGCTGTCAGCAGCTAATGTTTCCTGGGCATTTAGCAAGAGCTAGGCATTGTTCTAAGCAGTTTCTTTACTCTGAATCCTTACAGCATCTCTGCGAGGTTCTTCCTACTGCCGTTGCTATTTCATTGATGAGGAAGCTGAGGCGTAGAGAGGTGAAACCACAAGGGATCACATAGCAAATGAGCAGTCGGAGCGTGGACTTGAACCCAGGCAGTCCAGCTCCAGAGCCACCATTAACCACCGTGCCCTCGATAAAATAATGTATTGACTTTGGAGGCACTGTTATGAGTTTGATTTTTGACTCGCCAAAGGTTGCACCACTGGTACGAGGGCAGGGCTGTGGGGATCTGAGGCTGAAGGGAAGGGAGCACAGGGGTTGGAACCCCCTGCCAGCCACAGCTGTGTGATGTGGGGGCTCGCTAGAACAGAGCAGGTATACGGAACAAGGAGATATAATAAATGCTGGAGAAACGAAGGTCCTTTCACTCCCTTTTTTACCTACCCCCAGCCCTCTGTTTCCTCATCTGTGGAATGGGAGTAATCATTGGGCCAGGCCATTCAAACAAGCACTGATGTTCCGATCCCCTGAGGAGGGGGCCAGGGCACTCTAAATTGTAAGGAGGGGGCAGATGTCAGGAGCTACAGGCTGGGCGGTCTCCTGGAACCCAGCCGGCCTCAGCTGGGCCATCAAAACCTTGAGTAAGCAGATACTGAGCCCACAGTGTCTCAGGAGGAGAAAGACACAGTGGCGAGGAGATGGGGCCACTCCAGATGATGGGGGAGGAGGGGCAGTGCTCTCAGAGCTAGGATGGGGGGGTGGGGGTCCTAAGGGCTAGAGCCTGGAAAGCCCAGGAGGTGCTAGAAACAGGCTGAGCTGTGGGGGAGGGAACAGGCAGGGCCTAGACCCAAGTCTGTGTGTTGCCAGGACACCAGCCTGCCAGTGCTTACCTCCCCACACCAAATGTGGTATGTCTCTCCTCCCACAGTCAGACCCTCGAGCTGAATCAGGGTTTACCTCTTCTTCAGAACCCAGAGCACAGTCAGTTCTCATATATCTTACTTAGTGAATCTTATTGAGCATAACACTTTCCTTCATTAATAGCTCTCTTTTTTTTTTGCCACATCTTTATGATGTGGGGGTTTACCCTTTCTTTTTTGCCAGGAAGAAACTGAGGCCCCGCGAGGCTTACTATCTTCGCCCAGGAACAATGGGTGTGCAGAGAGGAAAATGCCAGGTCCCAAAGCCACATCACCCGTTTGTCTTGCTGCCCACAGCTCTCTGGGGAGCTGGGCCCCGTGTCCTCACCTCTCCACCTTTCCCCCTGCCCTGCCCTGGCCCTGCTGGACACCTGATGCTCCCCGGAAAGGTGCACCTTGCCCGGTCCCCTCTTCTGGCCTCAGGCCTGGCACTCCAGGCCCCAGATCTGATTACAGCGCCCCCCCCCCCTTTCCAGCACACACAACTCTCCACATTGTTGCCATCGGAAAGTTATCTGGCCCCTGGAAGCTGCCTCCCAGGCTGACTCACTCACCTGCACTGGGCCCTGGAGTCCAGGGAACAGCTGAGCCCTGGGAAAACGCAGGAGCCCATTCTGGGACCCTATAGAGGGTGTGGCAAGGGGGTCATGGATTGGGGAGCAGGGGCTGAAGGAGCTGGGAGTTTCAGGGCTAGAGGAGAGGGGCTTGGCCTCCTGAGCATGCATCAGTATTTCTGGTGGCCTGCTCAAAGCAAGGCCCACTCTCAGATGGGCCCGCTGGGGCAGGGGTGGGGGAATCTGCAGGCAGGTCTTTTTCCCACCCTGACTCAGCAGGCAACCCCTAGAGGCTCAGTAGGGAGTTCAAGGGATGGGGAGGGGGGGTCTCTGGTGCCAGACAAGATGACTGGGCAGTCTCTGAGGGCCCTGAGCACAGGCGAGAGCTATGCCCCAACTCTCCCTCACGGCTGGCCTGATCCCCACTGGGCAACCGGCCACCCAGTTGAAGAGCAGCCCCTCCAGCCAAGGGAGCCCAGGAGGAAGAGTGGGATGGGGTGGGGAGAGGCTGGTAACCCCAAGAAATCCATGGGGATACAGGCAGCTCAAGGGCCAGAGCTGACAAATGAAAGAAGTTGATGGAAGAAAAGGCTTGCAGCCTCCTGCATCCCAGATGGGTCCCAGACCCGGACCCAACAGACCCTCAGGAAGCTGAGAGACGGGAACGTGGGATTACTCCTATGCTATTTCCGTGGTAAATAGGACCCAGGAGCCTGTCACCTCTGGAGGCCTCCAGCCAGACAGAGGGCTGCGCTCTTTTAAGACTGTCTCAAGGGCTTTGCTTGGATGAAAGTTTGCCCCGCTGGGTGTCGGGGACCCCCTCGCTCTCTGATGCCCCCTCTCTGTAGCAGTCGCCCGCCTGCCCCAGTCTCCCCTCCCGGGCTGAGCGAGTGGATCCGGGTGGCGGCAGCTACCTGGTTCACCGTCTCCGTCCATCGCTGCGGAGGGCGGTCTTGAGAGGAGGAGGAGCCGTAGCGCTGCGGGGCTGCGGGGCTGTCAGAGTCCCGCGGCGGCGGCGAGTCCAGGCGCTGCCGGCGTCTAGGTCGGGGCCGGCTGGCGGCGCCTCTTAAAGGCCCCCGCCTCCGCCCCCGCCCCCGCCCCGCCCTTGGCCCGGCGCCGGGACGCCCCGCAGTCCGGAGCGGTCGGCCCCAGGCCTGAGGCTACCGGTTCCTCGGCCGCCCCGGGAGGCTGGGAAAGGTCGGGAGTCGGGTTTTTTAATGGGGGGGGGGGAATCCGAATGGGGCGTCTGCCAGCTCCCTCCAAGGGTGGCTGCTGGGAGGTGGAGGCGAGGGGGCAGCGAGTCTGGGTCAGATGGAGGGTTCGGGGCGCGCAGCCCAGGAGGAGGGAGGGGGGCGGAGGCTCCTGCCGACGCCCCCACCCCCAGGTAATTTTCCTACGCCGCGATGGGGGGCGCGGCGCGGGGAGGGCCGAGGGGGCGGGGGCGGGGGCGGGGGCGGGGCCGGGGCGGGGTCTGGCGGGCCCGAGCGGGGCCGCACGCTGCGGCTCAGGCAGGCGGAGGCCCGCTCAGCCCCACCGCGGAGAGGGACCGCGCAGCGGCTGCCGAGCGCAGGTGACCCGGCGGAGTGGGCGCGGGGAGCGCCGCGGTGGGGGTGCGGGTGGGCCGGGGCCCCGCGGGCCGGAGGACTGGGCGGTTTCCGGGCAGTGCGTGGAGCAAGGCCCGGTGCGGACAAGGCCCAGGCCTCGGGGGCTGCGCGGCGCGGTCGAGAGCGGCGACGGAGGCGAGAACCCGGGCTGGGATCGCTAATCGATGTCCAGGGGTCCGAGCCCCGGCTTTGGGGGGCACTTTAAAGCCACAGCGCGAGGTGGGAAGGCTGCAGGCGCGCCGGGGATCCTGAGGCTGAAGCCCAGCCGCGGGGGTGGAGGTGGGAGTATGGGAAAGGCCTTTCCAGGTTGCCCACCCCCTCTCGAGTCCCAACCGGGCAGATCATTTATTCTGCGGCCTTGAGGTCTCTTGAGCTCTTTGGACCTCCGTCGGAGACAGTGATAATTATCCCCCCGCCCCCAACCTTTCTCCCTCCTCTGTTTGAGGACTTGCTGGACGGTTCTGCGGGACTGCGCGTTGTTACTTACACTCTAAAGACTGGCCTATTGGAAAAGGCTTGCTCTAGAATCAGAGAAGACTCTTTCCGTCCTCTGTCCATCTGTGTGACCTTGGGCAGGTACTCGCACCCCTCTGGGCCTCCTTAGCGTCCTTTAGAGGCTGCTGTGAGGTGACAGTAAAATCAATCACCTTTTTTTTTTAAGATTGTATTTATTTACTTGAGAAAGAGAGAGTGAGCAAGAGAGCATGAGCAGGGGCAGAGGGATCATGACCTGAGCCCAAGGCAAGCGGCTTAACCGACTGAGCCACCCAGGTGCCCCCAAATCAATCACCTTTTATGGAGCATCTGCTGTGTCACGTCATTTGAAACCATTTTAGTACCGTTCCTGGCCCCATTTTATAGAGGAGGAAACAGAGGCTCGGAGAGGCACAGTGAATTTCCTGAGATCGTAAATGGCAAATACTCAGTTCTGGGGAGGGGGCCCAGTCTATAGTGTAGCTTTTCAATAACCACAGGGGGGCGTCCAGAAGCCACATGCCATGGCCGTGGGGAACATCAACGAGCTGCCTGAGAACATTCTGCTGGAGCTGTTCACGCACGTGCCCGCCCGCCACCTACTTCTGCACTGCCGCCTGGTCTGCAGCCTCTGGCGAGACCTCATTGACCTGGTGACGCTCTGGAAGCGCAAGTGCCTGCGGGAGGGCTTCATCACCGAGGACTGGGACCAGCCCGTGGCCGACTGGAAGATCTTCTACTTCCTACGCAGCCTCCACAGGAATCTCCTACACAACCCGTGTGCTGAAGGTGGGGTGCAGAGTGGGTCTGGCATGCCCCCAACGCACACACTGTCATGATAGCAGCTGACTTTCATTATGCACTTACTGTGAGCCAGGCACTTTGGATGGTTTAACTCCTTTAATCCTCTCACAATAATGCTAAGAGGTAGGTGCTGTTATCGCTCCCATTTTTCAGATGGGCAAACTGAAGCCAAGAGTGGCATTTTTGTATTCCACCCTCATTTCCCCAGTGACCTGTCCTAGGAGAGGGACTGTTGGCCAGTTGGGACTACGTGCCCAAGACCCAAGACCAGGAAGTCAGAGCCATATTTTGTGGGCCTAGATCCCAGACTCCAGGGCTAGGCCTCCTAGGACTGCCCCAGAGTGCAAAGGGGACTTTACTTATGGAAGAATGAGAGATCCAGTCTTCTTTCCAGCATATTACAACAGGTAAAACGAAACTTCTACATCATCTAGAGCTCCCTTTTCCCCTTACTGTGGTGTAACTCATCAGCTCAACACTAGGATGAGATGGGTGCCTCATTTCCCATTATGTGGGCCAAATTCTGAAGCAAAATGATAATGAAATGACTCCAAGCTGTCCAGAGCTTTCAGATGCCTGCCTCCCTTGGCTCCCCATCAGCCAAGTGTTCTTGACCAGCAGTTGGCATACTATGGTCCATGAGCCAAATCTGGCCCAGAAGCTAAAAGCCGTTTTTGCAGTTTTAAATGGTTATTTAAAAAGAGAGAGAGAGAGAGACTGCAACAGAGATAGTATATAGCCCACAAAACCTACAGTATTTTGGCCCTTTACAGAGAAAGTTTGCCAGCTCTTGTTCTTAACTCCAGTTTACAGAGGACAAAACCAGGGCTCAGAGAGGGAAAGCAACTTATCTAAGGTCACACCGCCCAGTATTGGTAGAGCTGGGACTAGCCCCGGATCAGATCTGTCTGGCTGGTGTCAGAGCGTTCTCCATCACAGAAGGTATCTGGTCATCCACATGGTCACATGTCTTGGGATTCCCAGTGGAAATCCCTTACCATGATGCTGGGCACACAGGAAGCATCTAATAGAAGACAGCCGCTATTGATCTGCAGTGTCCCACACAGTGTCCCACAGCATGGGGCTTGAGGGCAGCTACAGAGATCCAGGGAGAGGATCTGGGAGGAAGGGGCACTTGCAAGAAAGAGACCACTGGCGGGGGGGGCTTCCCTATGATGTGAATTCTGCTTTCTGGCCAGAGGGCTTTGAATTCTGGAGCCTGGACGTGAATGGAGGTGATGAGTGGAAGGTGGAGGATCTCTCTAGAGACCAGAGGAAGGAATTCCCCAATGACCAGGTCAAGAAATACTTCGTGACTTCTTATTAGTAAGATCTGAGGCTGGGGAACTGTTAGGGTGGGGGGGAAACCCAAGTCACTTCACCCCGGGGTCTCCTGCTCTGGGAAGGGCAGTCTTCGCCCCCCCCAGTGCCCTAGTGCTGAGCCCCAGCCCCTCCCACCCCTCTGCCCGTCCCCAGCACCTGCCTCAAGTCCCAGGTGGTGGACCTCAAGGCCGAAGGGTATTGGGAGGAGCTGATGGACACCACACGGCCGGACATCGAGGTCAAGGACTGGTGAGTGCATGGGGCGAGGGTCTGGGGGAGGGGGGCCTGCTACTCAGGCGCCCCACCCCCACCCTGCCCCCCAACTCCAAGGCCCTGATGGGCCCTCCCTCTGCCCGCAGGTTTGCAGCCAGGCCAGACTGCGGGTCCAAGTACCAGCTGTGTGTTCAGCTCCTGTCGTCAGCACATGCACCCCTGGGGACCTTCCAGCCAGATCCGGCAACAATCCAGCAGAAGAGCGATGCCAAGTGGAGGGAGGTGTGTGGGCCAGGAAGAGGGCAGGTGGCATATCGCCCAAGGCCGAGACTGCAGTCAAACAGGCCTGGGTTCAGATCCCAGCTCTGCTGCTTCTAACCTGGGCCTCAGCTGCTCGAGCTCTGAAATGATGCTGGCAAAGCCATGTTCAAAAAGGTTGACTGTTATTAGTTACTAATATTGGTTATTATTACTATCTAGACCAGGGGGCAGCAAACATTTTCTTAACAGGCCAGATGCAAATATTTTAGGCTTTGTAGGCCAAGTTGTCTCTGTCACAACTACTCCACTCTTCAACTCTGCCGTTATGTGGTGAAAGCCGCTTTACAGACATGGCTGTGTTCCAATAAAACTTTATTTACAAAAAAAAAGGCAGTGGGCCCCGAGCCATAGTTTGCCAGTCTGACCAGTGCTGTCCAGTAGAATTTTCTGCAGTGATAGAGATGGTCTGTGTCTGCAACTGTGCAGTACGGTAGTCAATAGCCACGTGTGACTATGGAATGCTTAAAAGGGCCAGTTTCTGCTGTGACTGAGGAACTAAATTTTTAATTTTATCTAATTTTAATTAATTTCAACTTAAATAGCCACACGTGCCCAGGGACGACCATAGTGGACATCTTTGGGCAGTTTGCAGAGTTTCCTTCAGTTCCCTTCAGTTCCTTTGAGCTACACTTAGGTAATCCTGTGGAGTGGCCCCGGGAGGATTTTGTTCCATTTTACAGATGAGGAAACTGAGGCATAGAGGAGAAGTGGCCTGCCCAAAATCAGAGTTAGGACTAGAACTCAGTTCTGCTGACCCCTTGTCCAGCACTGAGATCTTGGCCCCTTCCTTGCCCCCTGACCTCTCTCCTTCCCTCCACCTGTCCCCCCCCGTCCAGGTCTCTCACACGTTCTCCAACTACCCGCCCGGCGTCCGCTACATCTGGTTTCAGCACGGCGGCGTGGACACTCACTACTGGGCCGGCTGGTACGGCCCGAGGGTCACCAACAGCAGCATCACCATCGGGCCTCCCCTGCCTTGACGCCCCCCAAGCCCTGATCCACCAAACCCTGACTGTTATCAGAGAAGGGCTGGGTTAGGGAAGGGGAGGGGGATCAGGCTCCCCCAGACCTCCTAGTTCATCCTTGCCCCTCAGTTGCCTATTTTGTGGAGCCTCTCAGTTTGCACGGCCCTCACATGCCAAGGGGGGGCCAGTGCTCTAGGCCCCAGGTCTCAACCTGAATGATGACAGGGGAGGCCTGTGTCAGCCCCTATAAGAGATGGGGCCCCTGAGGTTGGGGAGGTGCAAGGTGTTCTCCCAGGCTCCTCCAAGAGTGGTCTCCAAGCTCAGATGCCAACCTAGATGTGTGTCTCTGCCTTCCCCTCCTGGGCCCTTTCTCCCTGTCTCCATTGGGGGCCTTCGGAGCAGGGACAGTCAGGACATCTGGCAAGCCTGTGGCTGTCCTGCATAGTGCACATGTTGGGAGGTGACTATGTAGCTCAGACAGATCTGGGAGTGGAAGAGGGGCTGTGCTGGCCCGTCCTCTGCCTCATTCTGCCACTCCCAAGCTCTTTGCTCTGCCCGCCTGCTCGGAGAGGTGACTTTGACCCAGAGGCTCAGGCGTAGTCAGAGATGGTCAGGGCCAAGATGGAGTCGGGGCCAGGCCAGGTCTGGACTGACCTTACTGTCAGTGAAGCCCCAGAAGTCAGATGGGTATCAGGTGGGGGCAGAATCTCCAAAAGATCCCTGGAATCCCGTGCGTGATAACCCAGGGCAGGTGAGGGGAAGGATTAGACCCTGATTCTAAGAATGGGGCATGCAAGCCCAGGATGAGGTGAGTGGTTTTCAAGGACTACCTGTCCACCTCCATGCCTAGATCAGCTTCCCTGGGACTTGAAATGCCCTATCCCACCCTTGGAACTGCCTTTCCTGAACCTCCCCACCCTGCCCAACCTCACTCCTGCCTCTCCCTCCTGCTGGAAGGACCCCAGCGCTCGGATTCTGCCCCTGCTGCATGCTGCTAAATAAAAGGTGTTTCCAGCCCAACTGTGTCCTGTGGTTTCTGGGAGGAAAGGCAAATTTCATGGGAAGTCCTGCCCTGGACCTGCAGAAGGTGAGCCTGTGCAGCTTCTGTCCAAGGTGCAGGGAATGGTTGACATTTCAGGAGCCAGACTATGGCAGGACAAGGGCCCTAGTACAGACCCCTTAATGAGCTGCCAACATCTCACCCCTGCAGCCCTCCAGTACTGCTAGCTTCCTCCAGAGGCAGGACCACCAGTCTGGCGCCCGGGGCCGGGGGGGGGGGGGGGGGGGGGATGTGGATATCTGGGTGGCCCCTGGATACACCTCATGCTGGGGCAACAGTGCCATCGCAGGCACGGCTCCCTGGTGTCTCACCTACTCTGCCAAGTGCTTTACAGACATTAGATGAAGCCAAAGCATTTAGAACGGTGTACGGCACACAGTAGGTGCTCAATGTACTGTTTATCCCAATAGTGAGCTGGAGTAGGGCCTCAGCCATGGCAGGGACACCACTCACTAAGTTAGCAAAAGACACCCTTGGGGGAGATGCAGCCCTGACGAGTTAATAAGGTGGCCTGGGCCCGGCATGCTTGGGCAGTGCACAGCCTGCACAACCCTTTTTGGTTGCCTTAAGTAGATGTTTGATGATTACTTGTTGAAGGAAGAAAGGAATTCAAGACAAAAACGCAGAGAGGTTTTTACCTTTGAGTAAACTGAGGTCTCCGAGGCCATGCCCCAGTGAAAGTAAAAGCCAGGCTCCAGCCCAGAGTTTCAGCAATCACCCTCTGGAGAGAGGCCCGCCTCCCTCCCTACAGAGGAGGAAACTGGTGAAGAGTCCTCTCAGAGTGGCTCGCGCAGAGGTGGAGACTAGGTTGGGAGAAGGCTCGGAATTCCCGGAGGGAGGAGAAAGCAAAGGGAAGCGGTGGGATCCCGCTGCTGAGCCGCCGATCACCTGGAGGGGAAGACAGGTTCAGGCTACGAGGTCCGCGGAGTCCATCGCGCAGCCCCGGCACTGAAGACCCCAGGGTCCTGGCGGTACGCAGCGGAAGAAGCGGGCCGCGGGCTGAGTAGGCGGTGGGCGGGGCGAGGCGAAGCGGTGGGCGCGGCCCCGGAGCCCGAGGGGGGCGGTCCGAGCGCGGCGCGTGACACGGGGCGGGGCGGGGCGACAGCGGACGGCGCAGCAGAGGCTGCAGGCTCCAGGCCGACCCGGAGGTGCGGTCCCGCCGGGCGTTGGGCCCCGCGTCCAGGTCGCGGCCCAGACTGGGGAACGGACTGGACGGGGCGGGGCGGGGGGGGTGGCCCGGGACTGGGCGGGGGGGGGGTGGCCCAGACCGGGAAGGGCTTGGGAGTCTGACACCGGAGGGCGGGGCGTTAACTGAGCCGGCGGCGCAGTCTCCCGCGGGCGGGGAGTCCGGGGCGGCGGGGTGGGGGCCCGGGCGGCGCGCGGTACGCGCGGGGCCGGATCCCGCGCGGTCCGGCCCTGGCTCCGACTCCGGGAAGTGCTTCCTGGGAGTGACACCCTGGCCACACACCTCACTGGTGGCGACCCGGCCCAGGGCCGATCTGGGACCTCCCGGCACCCCCAAGCCCGCGGTTCCTGGGACGGGCTTTCCAAAGCCTCAGCCTCGGTTCTCGAGAAATGGGCGTAGTAACCGTGCCTACAGGGGTCGTTGAGAAGGTCGCGACGCGGGCCGGGCATGTGGGAAGCACAGGTACCCCCGGGGTTGGGGGGAGAGGCCTCACCCCATGCCCCAACCGTGCGCAGTCAGGCTTCGCCCTGGACCCAAGAACGGCAGAAACTAAGGAGGCTGATAACGTGATAACGTGCGACCGGAGCCAGAGACCAGACTGTGGACGCCGCGGCGGGGAGCTCTTCGTACCTAAGTCGCCTCTAACTCTGACGCAGCGACTTTTATTTGGCCTAGACAGTGTTTTTAGAAGTTGCCAACACTTAAAACCTGACAGGTTTCGTATTTTCGAAATTGTTTAGAGTGCCTCCTGAAAAAGCAGAAGACCTAGCCACAGGGAGTTTTTACCGTCATAGCATTTTTGCACAAGGTGCAAGTACCTTATTTATTGTTCTCTGCCATGCTGAAATGCTCCTTTCTGGGCAGGAGCCAGAGTGTGCGCCCACTCTCATTTTTGCTGGGATGGTAGCTTTGAGAAGTCTGTGGAGGGCTTCTTTGGCCAAGTCTCTATGGAAAATGAGAAGCCTCAGAGACTGTAGGTGTGGGAGGGGAATATTCCCTCCCTCTCCCACCTGTGAGCAGATGAGGTCCATCTGAGTGACAGTGGCTGGCCTTCCTTCCCCCACCCCGCCCCCACCTGGGGGATCCCCTTAGAGATCTAGATTCAGGCCAGGGTGGTGGCACTGTGAATTTTCCAAAACCCTTGTGCAATTCATGTGTAGAGGGAGGAAGGTGTTCTTGGGGGCAGCTAACTACAACCACTGGAGAGTGTTTTCGCTCCAACCTTAGAGTAGAAGTAATGATGCTCTGGAGCACTGCTCTGCCAGCCGGTGCTAAATGCTTTACTTGTACTAACTCAGTCCTCCCGGCCCTGCTGAGGTTGGGACAGTTGCTTGCTCCTCCTACGGCTCCCCAGCTAGCCACTGCAAGCCAGGATTCAAACCCCGGGGCAGTCTTGCTCAGGGTCCCTCAATCGGCTTTGCAGTTTCTGAGCATTTCAAAGTGGGCTTTTTCCTGATGCCCCAACCAGAATGGAGTGGCAGGTGCTCCTCACTGGGGTGTTTTATCACATCTGGCTTCCAGGCCAACGTGAGCAATTTGGGGAGAGGAAGCTGGTTTTAGCACGAAACGACTTAATGAAGCTGTGACATAGAATGTAAAATCTGTTACACCCACAGACTACCTGAATTCCCAGCACTAAAATAACCTGACCACAAACTCCTGTAGAGCTCAGACAATGGGTGGCAAGGTCTGCCAGTTCACTAGGCCCAACAACTTACAATTAAGTGATTATTTTTTTTAACGGGGGGATGGGGGGCCTCTTTAAATATTAACCCCTAAAGTCTTTATTAACATTTTTATTACACTTTTTCAAACGTGTGCAACGTGTGTGACTGCTCCATATTTTGTACTGGAAGAAGGCTCCAACCCCTCTTGTTTCAGAAAAGAAAGGATGAAGAGCCCCCGGCCCAGGTCCCCGGAAATCTGAGGGGTCCACCTCCTTGGTCAGGACTCATAACCACTGTTGGCCCTCACAGGCCTGTGGGCGCCCGCTCCCTCCCCGCCAGCCATGGCCCTGGTCAGCATCAACGAGCTGCCCGAGAACATTCTGCTGGAGCTGTTCACGCACGTGCCCGCCCACCACCTACTTCTGCACTGCCGCCTGGTCTGCAGCCTCTGGCGAGACCTCATTGACCTGGTGACGCTCTGGAAGCGCAAGTGCCTGCGGGAGGGCTTCATCACCGAGGACTGGGACCAGCCCGTGGCCGACTGGAAGATCTTCTACTTCCTGTGCAGTCTCCGCCGGAACCTCCTGCGCAATCCGTGTGCTGAAGGTGGGCTGGGGGCTGCCCTGGGCTGGCTCCCTCCCTGGCTCCCTTCCTTTCCGGAAACTCAGGGCCTTTTCCCCTGCGATTCCCACACTATCTGGAATGTTCTCTCACACCCCTGACACCGGACCACACGCCCTTGGTTCCTCATTCTTCAGGTCTCAGTTCAGACACCTGCCCTGGGCCCCCATCTGGAGATGGTGCCCCCCCCCACCTCTCTCCTGTCCGTTCCATCTAGTTCCTTCATAGCACTTTCGTAACCTGTAATTGCCTTTTGTATCTCGTGGTTTTGGTTTTTGTTTTTGTCTTCTCTGCTACAGACTCCAAGGTCCAGGGGCCTAATGGGTCTTGCTTGCCACTCTACACCCAGTGTCCACAGTGATGCCTTCACGTAGCCGGTGCTCGAAAAACGTTTGTTGAATGAATGAACAAACTGCACGTTCACCTTTCCCTCTCTAGTTCAGTCTAAGCTGCCTGACATGTACGGGGGGCGTTCTCTGTGCCAGGCACCAGACTTCACTGGGCTGAGGGCTTCACAAATGTCATTATCCTCCCATTGTCCCCCTTACCCAGAGGAAGGAAAGGAGGATTTCCAGAGGTGACTGCAATCACATCATTTGAGGCCCCTGTTTAACTTATAATGTCCTCTTGTACTTGCCAGGGTCTTTTTCCTTCACTGAGCACCCACTACACAGCAGGCACTGGGCTTCTTGCTGGGGCTATGGCAACAACGGAGGCATAGCTTGTACACTTAGAGTCCCTGTCTTGTCGATTTTCTCTCTTGATCCTCACAAGGACCCAGGGAGTTGGCCAAATAAGTAGGGTTGGCTCCATTTTATAGATGGAGAGTGTTAGGCCATGGTGAGGATCCTACCCAAAGATCCGGAACTGCCCAGTTGCCGGGGCCTGGTCCTGACCGATGAAGGGCCTCGGGCCCCTCTCAGAGGCCCCATAGACCGTGGCTCAGACACTCAATCTCTCTGCCTACCCCAGATTCCACTCGGAAGCTGCCCAGCCAGGCCACCAGCTCAGCTCACACAGCTCCACAGAGCCCCCCTGCAGCCCAGACGTGCACTGGGCTGGAGGCTGGCAGCCATCAGTCCGGCCTTGCTTGGATCTCTCTTTGGGCCTAAGCGAGGCACAGCCCCACTCCTGGATTTCTGTGTTACTCGTCTGGTTCTCTCCTGGCAGGCCCCAGGGCACCTGGGGAATAGGTATGGGCTCGTAGTAAAGGGAGCAATTTGGAAAAGCTCCCTTGGTGATTGTTCTGGAAAGCCTTGGTAGGGAAACACTGCTGGTTTTTTTTAAGGTCCTCTTGGCTCAATCTGAAGGGGGAGACCAGAACCTGCCAAGCCAACCCGGTGGGGATCACGAATACGGGGTTACTGCGTGCCACCAGCACCGAGGATGCCCACCTTCACAGTTATCCCTCCTGCCCTGGGCAGAGGGGTTCCGGGCTGGCACAGCTGCAAATCCAGAAAACCAGTCCTCGAGCCCCCTCAGATCTCAGTTACATAGTTAGGGTGTCAGGAGATGTCAGTTGTCAAGTAAGTGGTCTGCATTGGGACAAACTGACATTAGTCACTAAGAACAGAAGTATTATCACAGGCCCTTCATAACTTCCTGTTTTGAGAACTGAAACTTCGGTATTTCCCAGAGCCCCTCAGCAACATGAAAGGAAGGAACGGCTAGTTTAGAATTTTTGGTAATACTTTTTTTTCCCCCAGCTTCATGCTAGGAGTCAAGCCATTCAGGAACAAAGTGGGAGGGGGAGGGTCCCAGATCAGAGCTGATATGGCAGGGACAGGTGGAAACGTGTTGGAGGAAGGTCACTCTGTAGGGGTGCTCTGAGCCACAGCTGGGGTGCACCCTTGAGATGTGAACATGAGCAAACCCTGCCTTAACCCCCCTCCTCCCTCCCCGGCCCAGGTGGGCAGGACCAGACCGGACATTTGCACAGGGGATCTGACCTTGGCTTCTGTTTTTCCCTAGAGGATATGACATCCTGGCAAATTGACTCCAATGGGGGAGACCACTGGAGGGTGGAGAGCCTCCCTGGAGACCATGGGACAGATTTTCCGGACTCCAAAGTCAAGAAGTACTTTGTCACATCTTTTGAGTAAGATAAACAACCGAGCCGGTGGTTTTGAAGGGGGGGCGGTCAGGACTCCTTTTGCCAAATCTCAGGCCTAAGTGAGGGCCTCCCTGTGCAGCTGGAGGAAGGTGGTTCCCAGACGGGTTCAGAGTCTCTGCCTTCCTAGAGCAGGAGTATTCAGTGGCCAGGATTAATAGCAGTGGGCGGCGGGGGGGGGGGGGGGGGGGGGGGCAGTAATATGAAGGCACTGGGAGCCACTGGGTGATTAGGGTAAGTCAGAGGTGTCTGTAGCTTCCTCATCTAGGAACAGGAATTCATGGAGGTGCCCTCGTCAGGGCCCTTGAACTAGGATCACGTGCCACCTAGGCACAAGTGGGTCAGACCCCTGCGTGATTCTCATAGGCCAGCGCCAGCCAGAGGCAGCGGTCCTGCAGCAGTCAGGGGACACTGCTGGGTCCTGGCCATGCAAAGCACATCCAGGAATGTAAGCTTTTCCTTTTGCTCCACAGGATGTGCCTCAAGTCCCAGCTGGTGGACCTCAAGGCCGAGGGCTACTGGGAGGAGCTGCTAGACACATTCAGGCCGGAAATCGAGGTTAAGGACTGGTGAGTGGGACTCGGGCCATGCTCTGCATCCTTCCCTCCTCTCTTCCTGAGGACACCTATAGGCAGTGCCCACTCTGTGCCCGGTGGTGTCCTAGGGTAGAGGCTGCTCCAGGAGCCGGTACTTGCTCATTCCGCACCTCGTGGCCTTTCTGCCACCCTGCATCAGCAAATGCTATTTTCCAGTTTACAGATGGGCAGACTGAGGCCTACAGATAAGTTGTCACAAACAGGTACTAGAGCAACAGAGGCAGCAGGACCCAGCCTCCCTGGACCTCGCTCCCATGCCTTCTGCCCATCTGCCTCCCTTAGTCCCTTCACTGTGCATCCCTCAGCTCTTTCCCAGGCTCCTGCTCTGTGCCCAGAGCTGTGCAAGGCCTCAGGGCCACCACTCTAAGGGTAAGGGGTGGGGTCTGAGGAGCATGCAGAGCTGCAGAGGGGTGGACAGCAGGGCTGAGCAGAGGGTGAGCTCTGTACCAGCCCCTATCACACAGGCCACCCCTTGAATCTCCCACTGAATCCCCAGTCAGATCCATTATGACATACAGGTGGCACAGCTCCCACAGCCTAGGCTTTTATCTCTGTGGAGCACCTTTTGCTTTGTTAAGGGGACGTCTTCACTGGACGCCCAAAAGGGTTGCCACCTTGCTCTGATGTGGCCCTGCACAGAGACTGCTCACCCCAGGGGCACAGCTGTGCCTCAGGGGCAGAGCAGGGAAATCCAACTCAGAGCTCCAGTCTGTGGGTCTGCTGCCTGCCCTCCTCCAGGGTCACCTGCTGTCCAGGGGTGTACAGTCCTGAGCCCCACCCTCCCCCAGGTTCGCTGCCAGAGCAGACTGTGGCTGTACCTACCACATCCGAGTCCAGCTGGTCTCAGACAACTACATCGTCCTGGCCTCCTTCGAGCCCCCACCCGTGACCATCGATCAGTGGAACAATGCCAAGTGGACAGAGGTGAGGCCTCACCTGCTTGCCCCTCGCCACCCACTTCCCGGAGCCCCTGCCTTCCAGCCTGCGTGGCTTTCCCTTGCAGGACCTGGCGCTTCCCCTTTCCCCTCTCCAGTGGAGTGACCACCCATCTTGTCCCCTCCCCAGTCCTTGTGATCACTTCTTCCTCTCCCCCCTTCCCAGGTCTCCCACACTTTCTCGGATTACCCGTCAGGGGTCCGCCACATCCTCTTCCAGCATGGGGGCAAGGACACCCAGTTCTGGGCAGGCTGGTACGGGCCCCGCATCACCAACAGCAGCATCATTATCAGCCCTAAGATGACCAGGGACCCGGCCCCCTCCACAACTCAGCCTGAGACCATGCAGGGGCAGGAGAAGGCTGCCCGCCTGCCCTCCTCACTTCGTCTCCACAGGCCCTTCTGACAGTCTGTCATCTGCTGGCCATTCACCCGTTCTCTGTCTGGGCCTGTCGACTTCCAAAGGTCCCCTCCAGCTGAGCCTGTAGTGGGCAGTGAGGGCCCTTGCCCCGGGAGCTCCTGCCCCAATTCCAACTTTGGGCAAACCCACCAGTCTGTGGTAACTCCCTGTCATATGCTCTGACATTTTGTGACAATAAATGTTTTCAGTAAAACCAGCCTGGGGTTGGGTCTAGTGGTGGGGGCCCTTGGCACTTTGGCAGCGAAGCAGCCCCTCCTCCCAGGTTAATTTGGCTGTTCCTGTCCCTCCCACTCCAGTTAGTGACAGCCCAGCTCAGCCCTTGGGGCCCTTTATTGAAACAAGTCACAGCACAGTATTTGAGACAAACAGTGTTGGCCGGCCAAATCCCAGGAGGCGGAGATAAGAAATCAAGGTCCGAGCATCCTTCCCTGCCCTCCTGGGGAGAGTTTCTCCATGAAGGCAACCAGACCTGAGCAGTGCCGCGCGGGAGGGTGGGTGGTCCATACACAGAGGCAATAAGAGCACTTGGAATCAGGGTGGCCCTCCAGCACTGCCCGAGGCTGGGGGCCCCCAATGTCCAACAGTTGTAGCATCCATGGTGGGGGCAGGCACACCCTCAGCTGCTTTTATGAGCTCGCTCTTCCACGTAGAGCTGCATCTGGTAGGCCGAATACAGAGCCAAGGTCAGGAGGACAGCCAGGGCACCTCCTCAGGAGGGTCCACAAGCCCCTGGCAGACAGATCTCTGCCAAAGGTTGGAGTTGTATGGTGCAGCCACCGGTTAAGAGAAAGGGAGTTTGGAGCCTTATACCAGGTATTCCCTGGTCATCTCCTCCAATCCTTGAGCCATACATAAGCTTCTGGCAAGGCCTCAGCATACCTTCAGTAAAGCCTACCAGGTCCCCATGCAGCTCACCTTTAAAATGTCTGACGTCATCGTTTTTAGTGGTATCAGCCGGGGGTCGTGCATGTGGACATCCTGCTCATCTGCCAGGATCCAGGGAAAGTCCTAGAGAGGGGACCAAGGGAAGAGGGTGGAAGGGTGCTAGACTGTGGCCTGCCCTCACTTCGCTATCCCCTCCCCTCTCCAGAGCTGGGGTCCTCAGACTTTGGGGAGCAGCAGAATCACTAGGGAACTGGCAGCATGACAGATGCCCAGGTTCTTCCTCCTGAGAGTCCGAGTCTACAGATCTGAGCTGGGCTGGGAACCCAAGTGATTTAACCAGGTCCAAGCACCAATTCTGAAACTGGTGGGCAAAGAAACCCTGCCCGCCCCCCCCCCGAAAACAGCCGCTGAGCTGGCAGCCCCAGGACGAGGCTCCACCCTCCTCTCCGTGCTAAGTGTCCAGGTGGGCCAATGACAAGCACGTGGCCACAGTTAACACACGACAAAAAGCCACTCGATGCCAGGCACTGCCATAAGCAAGGTAATAAGTACACTGTCAGCGACAGCCCTGCCTACTCTGGTTTTCAGAGCCGCCCAGCCGTTGTCTCCCTGCCCAGCTTCCCTGACCAGTCTCATCTCACCTTGATGACCTGAATCTTCTCCATATTGCGAGTGGCAGCTTCTCTCGTGTGCACTAAGACTGTGAAGGTACAGCCTGAAGAGGCAAGAGTTTGGTCAGGGCCGGGCCACCTCACGCCTGCCACTGGGCGTAGCCTTTTCCCACCTCCCGGGCTGGCTCGGCAGCCCCCCAGAGGAGAAGAGTGGAAACCAAGTGCCAGGACAAGACATGGTCAGTAGGGAGATTGAAGCCAGGTGGAAATCAGGGTAGCTTCCTGGAGGAGGTGAACTTTCAGAGAGGTTCTAAAAGGCAGGAAGAGAGGCGGTTTGCTGCAGCCAAGTAGGGCCCTGAGAACGCACACCAAGCCAAGGGAGCTGTGGACATGCCCGAGGACAAGGGCGTGGGGGTGAGCACACCTGGGGGGTTGTGGTCCAGGACGGCATCACACACACTGATCTTCAGGATGAAGGCTCGGAGCAGCTGCTCCACATGAGACAGCAGGGAATCTGAGCTGGGAGGAGAAAAGGAGGGTCTCCCATCACACTGGCGCCCCCTCCCACCAGCAGGCAGTCAACCCTAGAAGCAGACCTGGGGGTCCAGAGCCCCTCTCTGTTTCTGAGTGTATTGGCTTCCAAGCGCTTGGCTACCTATCTTGTCTACACAGTTAAAATCATCTGGAGAGGGGCGCCTGGGTGGCTCAGTCATTGAGTGTCTGCCTTCGGCTCGGGTCATGATCCCAGGGTCCTGGGATCGGGCCCGGCGTGGGGCTCCCTGCTCAGCGGGAAGCCTGCTTCTCCCTTTCCCACTCCCCCTGCTTGTGTTCCTTCTCTCGCTGTGTCTCTCTGTCAAACAAATAAATGAATAAATCTTTAAAAAATAATAAAAATGAATAAATCATCTGGAGAGTTGAAAACCAATGTCAAGTCCCAGTCCAAATGGGCCATAGGGAGCCCCCAGAGGTCCTTCTAATATGCAGCCCAGGCTGAGAACAGGGACACAGCCCAAGCCTCTTCATACCCCAGGACACCACGCCAGGAAGGGACAGGGCTTGCCCGAGGCTACATAGCAAGTGGAGAAAGAGTCCAGTGCCCTGACCAGCCAATACCCTTGCCCAAGGTCAGCTTCTGGTTGTCTATGGACTGGACGTTTGGGAAGGCAGAAAACTGGGTCTATGTCCTGGCTCTGCCACCATTTGGGTGACCCTGGGTAGCTCATATCATCTCTCTGGTCCTTCGTTTCTCCATCTATAAAATGAGGTTAGGACTAGCCGTTTAGCAACCCTATGATTTTCCAAGTGTGGACATCACAGAGGTTACAAGGAGAGCACTGGGTGGCCAGCCGTGGCTCAGCTGCTAACAGGCCTTGTTAGGATGGTGTGCCTTGCCGTTCGCTTTACCAAGCTTCCTGGAGGAGGTGGGCTTTCAGAGGGGCTCTGAAAGGCAGGAGAGGCAGCTTGGTGCAGCCAAGGAGGGACCTGAGAATGCGGACCAAGCCAAGGTATTCAGGGGCTGCCCTAAAGGGGTGAGCGTGAGGGCTGTTTCTAGGGACCTCACACCAACCAGCCAGAAGACCAGGGAGAGGCAGCTTACCTGATGGACAGCAATGGAGGCTGGGTGATTTCAAAGACGAATTTCTCCACTGGGCGGTGCTCTTTGTCCAAAATTACCACCACCACTTTCTCCACATCATTCTGCAAGGACAGAACAGGGTAACCCATCCACCACTACCACCTCCCTGCCCAAGGAAGGATGGGAAGGGCACACTCACAGCCCCACTCAGCTTCGAGGCTGAGGGTCCCTGAGAGCCCAGAAGGAGATTTGAGAAGTTCAAGTAGGCACCCCCTGGCATGAGTGGTACAGACTGAGAGGGGAGAGGACACCTGGCCCCACAGGGGTATATCTCTGAGAGCAGGACAAAACAGAAGGAGGAAATTCTGAGGGGCCAAGCCCAGACAGAAATTGGGGATGGGGAGAGAAACAGATGTGAGGAAAAACCCAGAACCCTCTGGGGCAGGCCCCACTCAGCCAACTCCACGAACCAGGGCTCCCAGGCCCAGCACACACTGATTGTGGCTCCCATGCCCTGAGGTCTGTCCCTGGGCAGGGGTGGTCTCCAGGATATAGGACACAGGCTTTTGGGTGTAGAGTCATGGGGACCCCGCACAGTCCCAGCATCACCCCATTCCGGAGCACTGGAGGAGCATACTGGGGGGGGGGGGGAGGTGGGCTGGGGGACTTGGTGCCCTCACCTTCTCCAGGAGTGGCTTGACACAGTGCAAGGTGTCCTGGATATACTGGTTCAGCTCCGGGTGGCAGGACATCTGCACACAACCCCATGATGGCTCGTGACGCCCGAAGCACCAACAGGGAAACCACCCGACACCCCTCCAGGAGCCCAGAGAGGGAGGCCAGCAGTTCCCTAGGGCGCCCCACCCAGGACACTGACTTCCCATCATGGGGCTAAGAACTGGAATTAGCCAGAAAGAGGGAGAAGTTAGAAGATAAGAATTTAGTCTCAACATTAGCACTTAATATAGCATTGGGGGTTTCTAATGTGGGGTCCGTGGCTCCTCCAGAAGCTGAGAAGTTCCTAAATTGTGTGTATTTGGGCATGCAGGCATTTTTCCCAGAGAAGGGATCCAAAAACTTAATCAATTTAAAAAAAAAAACTGAGAATCTGGAACTAAGAGCCATGTGGCCTCAAGTAACTCACTTAACTTCTCTGAGCTTTACGTACTTCATCTGTGGAAGATCTCGTAAAGACAAAGTGAGGAGTGAGAGAAGCACCCAGTACACAGCAGGTGCTCAGGAAATGCTATTCTGTTTTCCTTTTCCCCGTATATCCTTCAAGCTTCCACCACTTTCCAGTATTGGGTCATTCATTTATTCTAACGTTTACTGAGTGCCTTCTAAGGGGCCGGCACTTCTAGAGAGTGGGGACAGGGGAACATATATTTACTGCTTTGTCTGCCTTTTGACCTAAGACAACCCATTACAATGAGGGCAGAGAGAAGGTACCTGAGGTTTATAGGCATCACCTCCTCAAAGCAACCATTCACCAGCCTCAGGAGCTCTTTTAAATACAACCATGCCCCAGGGGCAACTCTGATCCCAGGGCCTGGTCCCTAACTTGGGGCAAAGGAACTCGAGTTCAGAGGGGACAGAAAACTGCAGTAGGGGTGGGAGGCTGTCAGGCTGTCAGCTGCAGCTGGGAACTGGAAGGCAAGGCCAGGCCGCTGCGGGGGGAGAGGGGCTGAGCCTGCAAGTGGAGGACGGTTCAAAAATCCACCCTCTACCCTCCTTGAGGTTCGGGGGTGACCCAATAGCCCCAGCCCAGATGTGGGGGCTCACCTGGACAGGCACGTTGTACTTCTTACGCTTCTGGAAGATGCCCACCGGGTAGACCTCGCGCACGTAGAGGATGAGATGCACGGCCACCTCCAGGAACTCGCATAGCACGTCCGCCACCACTGCGAGGGGACAGAAACCGGTGAGCTCGGAAAGCCCGCCGGCCCAGGCCCTCCCTCGCCCCCGACCCCGGGTCCACAGGCTCCGCCTCCCTACCTTGACCAAAGTTGAGGTCCTGGCGCGTGAGTGTGGTCATCCTTACCGCCACCTGGGGGGTGGGGCAGGAGTGGGGGCTAGTTCCAAGGGGCCAGGCAGCCGCAGGGTCCGCCCGCCTCCACTGCCCCTCCCCTCCGTCTGGGGGGAATCCGGGCAGGACGCCCCCCCTTCACACAGAACCGGGATGGCTAGAAAGGACCCCCCCCACACACGCTGGCATCATAGCTCGGGGACATCAGTTGCGCCCTGATCAGCCTGTCTACTGGCCCTCTCGCCCTGCTGCCTCGGTGGGTAGGAAAGGCCAGAGTTGTGCTCGCAAAAAGGGCATGGCCACAGAGGGAACAGCGGCTTGCGCAGGCCCACGAGCGTAAAATAGGACGCGCGGAGAGCGAAACTAGGCTGGAATAAGACTCCCCCCGCTCTTCCTGGCCCGAAACCTCCTCTGAGGGAACCCCGCCCCTCTCCCCTCCTCCGGTACCGGCTCCGGCCTCGGGGCCCGCCTCGGGACCCGGCCCGGGCGCGGGAAACCACCGACCCGACCGCTCGCGCCTCCCGCTCAACCAGGGGCCTGGACGCCGCTCGGTGACGTCCACGGCGCTCGGCAGGTCCTAGTGACCGCCCCGGCCACGCCCACTTCCCCCGCGCAGCCAACCGTGGGGGCGGGAGGGAGCGACAGCCGGAGGGGCGGGGGCTGCGAGGGGCGGGGCCTGCGAGGGGCGGGGCCCGGCCTCGGCGCCAAGATCCCCCCGCCCGAGGAGGCTGAGACCGCCACGCCGCTTCCCTTCGGTTTGAGGTGGGCGCGAAAAAAGACACCTTGGCAGATCGCTACGCATTTTGCTCCCCAGGCCATTTCTCTCGCTTTGGGAGGCTCCGAATAGCTGTTGCCGGTGGAGGGCAACAGCGGGGGACTAAAGACAGCGACATCTACTGCTAGCCCCAGAGTCACCGTCCCTGGACCTCAGCTGCCCAACCGAAAGCGAATCCGCCGGCTCTGGGGGCGGGGACAGCAGAAGACAGGGTGCACTAACCTGCCCGAATCACACATTTATTGAGGGAGGGGATGCGTGGAGTTGTCCTCGGCCACTAGAGACACGGACCCTGGGAGGGCTGAGAGGCCCCTGGGATATAAGAATAGTAATATTAAAATCATCACCAACACGGATTGAACATTTATCTGTCAAGAACTGATTTCTTTAATTCCCTCATTAACCCTCAGAGCTAAGCACCCATTTTCCGGCCCCACTTCATAGATGGTAAACAGGCTCAGAGATGTTCCCTAATTTGACAAAATCACACAGCTGGTAAAAACACCTAGTTCTGACTTCTAATCTGACTCCAGGGCCTCAATTCATTTTCAGCCGCTTTATTTTACAGGGGGGAAAACTAAGGTCAGAGAAGTTGCTGTGGAGTTATAGGTAACAAATCATGACCAGAAGTCTGGGGACATTGTCCCTGACCTCCAGGGACAGAAAAGCTTGTTAGGAGTCATGCCCACCTGTGGGAACACAGATCTCACCAGAAATGTTAATCGGTTACAGCTCAGTATTGGAGACCTGTACCCCTTTTCACTCCGGATGCCTTCAAACCTGCATTTGCCCATTCTGATGGGGTGAAGGCAGGGGAGGGGATAAGTAACTTGGCCCATTAAGCCAGGAATACCAGCAAAGCATTTCTCAGAGGCAGTCCTCAGAAATCTTTATCAGAATCCCCCCGGGGAGCCCATTGAACACCTGGAACCCAGGCCTTCCTGACCTTCTGGACCAGTCTGGGTGCAAAGCGGGGTTTGGGCCCTTTAACAAAGTTCTCGAGGGGCCCTGATGCCCAAAAAAGTATGAGAATGGCCAAAGCAGTCTGGGCTGTTCCCAAGGAAAGTCTGCATTTCATACAATTTCCATGCTTACCCCAAAGTGATAGATGATTTATTTCAAGAATTGATACACCTGGCAGCCCATTTTGGGCACAACAACCCTTCTCAAGACCTGGGGACCCTGCCCGTGTCATGCCATGTAGGAGACGACCATTTCCAGACAGAGCCAGTTGAGCAGCTCACCGGCTTGTAAACAGTGTCCCCTGGCTCCTTGAGATTTCATTGTGGATACTTTAGCGCTGGTGAAAGCGAGGGTCCTTCTTTGCCCCTCTCTGGAGGCTGTTCAAGCAGTTTTTTTCACCGGCAACCGGAAGTGGCAGTCTTGGAGGGGAGTGGGGCAGGGGCAATTCCTTGTAAAGGGTTTCTTAGGATTGGATCCTGGGGTGGGAAGCTCAGAGTCCAGCTACTCCCATGGGGTGGCCTCCAGGGTACAGTGTGAGCACCGTGGGGACTCATGCCAGGCCCCCAGCCTTAGCCCCCTGCCCTGAGAAGATACAGTGCAAGCCACCTGTTGGTCTCCTGACCCACGGAGCTAAAGCACTTCAAAGAAACCTTGGCGGACATATGACCCATCACTCAACATTTTTCATATGCAGAAAGTGAGGTCCCAACAGCCTTTGTTTGACACTTGGGGCACCTGCCTTGTCAACTAGAAACCCATGGATGAAATGCCTACGTTTGGGGCTTTGGATTCAAAGCCAGCCATAAGCAGAGGAAGGCAGGCGGGGAGACAGATGAGGAAGGATTAAAGTTGATCCGCCCCCTAACCCCAAAAAGGCCTCTGTCTCCTTGTTTATGAAATGAACATGGCCTTGGGTTCCACAGGGGCCAAGAAGCTGGAGAGGGGCGGGGGGGCCAAGGGGGAGCTCTATAAGGACTCATCTGTCATTTTTATCCATAGGGCTCTGCGGCATCTGGGTTTCTAGATCTTAAGCCCATCAGCGTGATGGATAGTCTTGGGACCCGGATTACATTATGGGGTTAATTTACTACATTTTTGAATACCCATTTGCTGGCTGACTGTTTTTCAAAGTTATTTGCATATTTTTCACCATAACGACAATATGTAGGAAGGCATCTGGGAGGAAAGGATGGATGTTTAGGAGGAGAGAGAGCTGATTTGCCAACTGGAGCAGGTCCCTGAGGGTCTGCAATGAGGACAGAAAGAAAATCACTCCCAAGACACATTTAAATTGAAACCAAGAGAAGGCAAGATGTAACAAAGTCGTGCAAAGACCAAGGCCTTCAGGGGCAAAGGAGAATTCCTGGGGTCCCCTGAACAAACACGTAACTAATGAACTGGGTAAAACAATAGGCAATGAAGGGTCCAGACCCCTGAGATGCTTCCAAAGTCCTCCCAGGCTGATCACAAGACTCAACACTCATCCCATCCCTGCCTACGATTCCTAAGACACCAAACACAAGAGGGGAAGTGGGGGTGGGGGGGGCACAGAGAGTCAGCGACATAAAGCCTGGTGACAATCCCACTGGTCCGCCGCCGCTCGAGGACCCAGCCAGTTGGAAAGCCCCCTGAGCAGAGACCCAGCCTTGTTCATACTTTTGGTCCAGCACCTCACCCAGTGCCTGGCCATACCCAGGTTCTCAGTGAGTGCGTGCAAATGAATTCATGAAAGACCAGAGAGAGGAAGTAATGGTGCACAGTGACCCATTGCCACTTGCCCCACTTGAATCCTGACTTATTCTGGATGCGAACAAAGACCTGGGATTTCAGGGCCTGAGCTACAGGTGGCAGTGTGCAGAGAAGAGCGGCTTTCAAAAATGAAGCAAGAGCTAGGGGATGCTGTCTATGTGCCCCCTCCCCGCACCCACCAGGCTGCCCCTGGGCCTAAGGCGCCGCTCCTCTCCCCACCACTGCTCCTTAGCCAGCTGTGAGGTCCTTCCCTCTCTGAATCTCAGGTTCTTCATCTGTAAATGGGATAATGGTAGCACGGATTCCGTAGGGCTGGGGGGGGGGGGGGAGGGAGGTGGGCAGGAAACGAGATATTTGTAAAAATGTAAAGTCCACAATGCCTGGCACATAAAATCTCAATTAGTGCTGTTATGACAATGAGATTAAGATCTACACACACTATCTAAGCACCTAGAGCAAGCACTCCGTCCCAGCCACCACGCTTTTCAAAACCCCATCTAGGGACACCTGGATGGCGCAGTCATTAAGCGTCTGCCTTCGGCTCGGGTCATGATCCCAAGGTCCTGGGATCAAGCCCCACATAGGGCTCCCTGCTCAGCGGGAAGCCTGCTTCTCCCTCTCCCACTCCCCCCCCCCCCGGACCCCGCCACTTGTGTTCCCTCTCTCGCTGTGTCTCTCTCTGTCAAATAAATAAATAAATAAAATCTTTAAAAACAAAAAACAACAAAAACAAAACCCCATCTCAAACATCCTCAGCTGCACCCCCTTCCCCATTTCCAAAAAGGCAGCACCCAAGGTGCCCTAAGGGAGGACATGCATCCCCATGGCCAAGATGCCTAAAGGCAAGGGACTGTGGCCCACACTCAGCTCCTCTCCTTCCTGATCAGGCCTTCTGAGATGAGGCCCGACCTACACAGCTCCCCAGATCCTCTGCTGACCTCAGACCCAAGCCAGGGCCCTGACCTTAGGCCAGCAACACTGGGTGCTTCCAGGACCTTAGCCAGGGCAGAGCCTACACATGCCATCCCCTCCCTGGTGTTTTGTCAACTCCCCAATATCACTGACCCCTTGTCGGTCAGGAGGACCTTACAAATCATCTATTCTTAAACTTAGAACCTCCACCCAGAGACACAAAGTGTCTTCCACAATTTCAGGGGTTCTGGGGCCCTCTGAAGTCATCCCAGACCACAGGGTAAGAACCCTTGATCCAGCTCAACTGCCACTTTTTTTTTAATAACTGCTTTATTGAGATACATTTCACAACCATGAAGTTCTCCCTTTAAAGTATGCAATTTAGGGACGCCTGGGTGGCTCAGTCGGTTAAACATCTGCCTTCGTGGTCCCAGGGTACTGGGATGGATCCCCGCGTCGGGCTCCCTGTTCAGTGGGGAGCCTGCTTCTCCCTCTGCCTCTGCCGCTCCCCCTGCTTGTGCGCGCTCTCTCTCACTCTCTCTCTCTTACAAATAAATAAATAAAATCTTTAAAGTATGCAATTTAGTGGGTTTTAGTAAGTTGTGCAGTAAGCAGCACTAATCCCAGAACATTTTCATCACTCCAAAAAGAAAAGCCCCACACACAGTAGCGGTCACCTCCCCACCCCTATTTCCCCTTCCACCAGCCCCAGGCAACCCCTAAAACATCCTCGGCTGCACCCCCTTCCCCATTTCCAAAAAGGCAGCACCCAAGGTGCCCTAAGGGACTTTCTGTCTCTATGGGCTTGCCTATTTTGAACATATCAT